>NC_064433.1:87093940-88301440 GCF_023343835.1 Lagopus muta
TATTTGTTACACAGTTGTTACACTGAATATTCTGTTTAATATGCTTTGAGATTTTCATATTTTCCTCTATTATACTTGTAAGCCATAGTCTAAGGAGATTCCTTGCTTGGCTTAATTGAAGGGCCAAGAATTCATGGGCATGGCTAGAGAGGAAACTGACCACCAAAATATCAATTCCTTCATCTCTTTAGTTATGAGTGAACCTTCTTTATCAGGAGAGCTGGACTTGATGATTTCCAGAAGTCTCTTCCAGTCTCTGTGATCTGCAAATTCAGTTCCTCAATCTCTTACATGCAGCAAAAGAAATAAAATGATTAAGTAATTATGCAGCAGTGTTAATATCAGACTAGTAAAATTGAAGAAAAAAAGGTTAAAAAAACAGGTAATTCTTTAGTTCCTGTTAACTTCTCACTCCTGAGTGTTTTACTGTTGGATTAACACTACTTTTCCTGCTGCTGTCATTGATCTTTATGGTTGGGAATAGAAGGCAGCGTATAATATGGAAGAAAGTGAGGCGAATAAGATGAATTGGGAATTGAATATGTTTGAGCTAATGTGGCAGTAAAACGACATGAGCAGCTTAATTTTGTTTAGAGCTGTGTAAAGGGAGAGACATTCACGCATGTGTGTGTGTGCCATTCGTATCTGCCATATCTCCTCCTTTGAATTCCCCCTGGTCCCAGATGACGTGCAGGGATGTGCACAGGTTATCGGCTTCCAGGGCATCTGACCTTTCAGGAGTGAGCTGGGCTGCCAGGGCCCAGAGCAGCGGTGACAGTGGTGCATTGTGCTGAATGTCCACTGCCAAGCAGCGGAGCTGAGTCAATCTGCAGCACAGAGCAGGGAGGGAAAGCTGCCTTCCTCTTGCAGTCCTTGAGCTGGCAGCCTGCTGTGTGCTTACCTCTCCTCCCTCCTTCCTCTTTTGTCAATGGGTACATGCTGGCAGAATAGCCAGGCATTTTGTGCTATTTCATTTGTTAAACCCTGAGTGTGGTAGATGTTCAACTGGCATACTTTAGAAGCAGGTACTGCAAGTAATGTGATGTAAGGCCTTGTTATGCAAAGACCAGGGGAAGCAAGCGCTGAGAATATCATTATCTGTCTCAGCTCAGTCAACTGCATTGCGTTTACTAGAAACAAGACCAAGGAGAATAACTTCCCTTAACTTCCCAAACTTTTCATTTTGAATAAAGGGGAGAATTTTAAGACTCTGTTGTACACTAATTTGACTTGTACAAGTTACTGGGTTTGGGATTGAGTAAAATTTTGACTATTTCCTACACACTTCCAATAGCATTCCTCTCATTTATTATGAAATGAGATTTAATTATAAGCTTGAAATCCACTTGGAGGCATTCTTTGCAAATGGCCTAGCAGAAGTTTGCCTTTTTCACTTATGTACTATACTAGATAACTGTCAGCTAAGTGCATCTTGAAGCAAAAGCTTTCAAGACTTTTAATTGAAACATTGACAAATACTGGTATGTTCATGCCTTCACCTTGTATTTTGTAAAGTTCTGTATCGTGCGTGGCAACAATCTTAACTGCAGGTATCATTGCATTAGTGCTTTTATGAAGTTTCTGACAATTGGAGCCTTTCCCAGTGTCAGATTTGGAAGCCAGGTTTCATTCCCCAGTGTCAGTGTTGACTCAGGTCTGAGTTGAGTAATTTTAGCACTTGTTCTGAAATGTGTATGCTCTTTGATGTGCATCCAGAAAATTGTTTTGGTGTGGGTGGGATTTCTATTGTACACGGGCATGAGGGTTCCCTCTAGGATTAGATTTCCTCATTCTCCCAAAGCTGCTTTAAGATGAATGCTTTTTTTTTTTTTGTACTGCTGAGAATTGGATTTGGCGTAAAAACCTGTCATAGTGTATTGTGTAGGGTCTGCTTAGACCACCGAGGCTGCATCGGAAGTCCACCCCAAGTGCACTCCTTCCATCTTCTTCACCCTTCCTGGCCTTCAGAATGGGAACCATAGAATCATAGAACGGCCTGGGTTGAAAAGGACCACAATGATCATCTGGTTTCAATCCCCCTGCTATGTGCAGGGTCGCCAACCAGCAGACCAGGCTGCCCAGAGCCTCATCCAGCCTGGCCTTGAATGCCTCCAGGGATGGGGCATCCACAGCCTCCTTGGGAAATTTGTTCCAGTGTGTCACCATCCTCAATGAAAAACTTCCTACTAAAAAAACCCAAAACCTTGCTGGGAAACTTGCTGAAAAAGTGCTGGAATATTTAAATGGCTGCTGTTAGTACTGGTACCTTGTTTTCAGATGGCAGTGATGCTAATTTCACTGGTTTATTGAGAAATCCTTTGAAGTCATTCATAATCTCAGTCTGGCTCCATCCCAACATAGCATTTCCAGGTCATTTGCTACTAAACAATCTGTTTATGGGCTGTGCCAGTGCATCTTGCTGGATGAGATGACTCACGCTTGTGCAGTGAGGAGCAGAAGTTTCTGACAAAGCTTGTTTCCCCAGCTGGGACTTCAGCAGCAGCTCCACATACGGCAGTTCTGGAGACCTCTGAGGAACTCCTCACACTGCCAAGTCGGCGGCCAGCAGTCTTTCTTGAGCTCAGTTGTGGTGGCAGCAGGTGAAAGTTGTAGGTGTAGTTTCCAGGGAGATGGACAGTATGCAGCAGGGCTCTTGCAGCCTGAGATGGTGTGTCGTAAATCCTGTGTGGAAGTGGAGTCCTGATAGCAATTGGGTGCTATGTGTTCTGAATTCTGAAATCCTTTTTGTTTCTTTCCCTGAAAAGCAAAGCAAACTTCAAATGTAGTACTTGATGCTTATTTGAACATAATGTACATCACATGTGTCATTGGCAGGGTATCTGAATTCATCTCACAGTAGATTTGTGTATCAAATGCTTTGTTTGAAGTTGGCAGAAATCTGTAATGCCTCAGTTTCAAACATAACGTAGGGCAAGTCCCATAGATGTGGGTGTGCAAACCTAATAAGTATTACTCATTTAAAAAAAAAAGTGAACTCAAGATAAATAACTTTTTGGTGTACTAGAATTCTGCAGTTGCCCTTGGCACTGTGTTGGTTAGGCTTATTGCTAGAATGCTTAATAATTACGGGATACAGTATTCTTTATGTTGTTGTGCTTTTTCACAACTGCTGAATCTTATTCTTAAGGCCTTACAGATCTGCCAGGGAAAGAGTTAACAATGTAGTCACTGTTATTGGAGAAACAACTACATTTACAGTTATACTATGCTGGAGACTCAGAGTGCCTTTTGTTTTGTTTTTCCTCACAGACGTGGCAGATCAGGCATAGTGAGGAAATGCAACTGAAAGCTTGAACAACTGTCTTGATTCCCCTTTCTCTTGTATATGCGTAAGAACTGCGACTGCAGGTTTGCGAGTTTTGTTTGGAAAGCACAAAAACTGGCAGTCTCCTTGTTTGTTTTCTTCCTTGACAGCCTTAAAACTGACATTTTTGGTAAAAATGTTTAAGTAATAGCTAGATGTCTGTGACCTTCTCCCCCACCCTCCTCCTCCACCTCTGCAAAAACTGTTTCAGTTCACCACTCTGATAAGGTCTATAGCTGAACGATGACATAGCTTTGGGGAATGAAGGAGTATGCTATGCTGTTCAGCAAATACAGTCTGCAAACACAGGTTAATGGTTAACTACACTTAAGTCTGGAAACCATCATATAGTAATTACAGCTAATTATGAGACGATACAAGTGCATTGACATGTGGTGTCCTGGGAACACGCTGTACCTTCAAAATGTGCTGCTGGGAAAAGGATTCAAATACTACTGTGCTGTCCTAGGAGAAATAGTGTTCTTCAGAATATAATAATCTTATAGCAAAGCCCGGCATAAGCACACAGGACTATTTACTTAAGTGAAGGTTTGATACAAGCATCTCTGAAGAAAGGTTAGTCAAGTTCCACATTAAGGGGATGTCCAGATGTGCAATAAATTATTGCTGCTTCTTGGCTGAGGAGCAATGCATAGAGCAAAGGCAGTTTCTTGTGATGCATTTTGGAAATCTTCAGGAGCTTGTCCCTAGCATACTTTGTTTTGGCTCTGTGTTGAGTGTGTTGTGCTTCCCTATGACTCTCCTTCTTGGTAGCCTCTGTGAAATCAGAATTTTTATAGCCAGCTTTTCCTGCCTTTCTGCCTTCAAATGAGAGACTGTGGCAGAAGGAGGAACTGGCTTCTCAGTATTTTCTTTGCAGGACTAAATGAATCTGTTCTTCATCCCCTTGTATTTATCCTTTTTATTACATATATTGTACCTTCTGCTGAAAGTCAGATTCTGCAGATGAATCTCAGTTCTTATGGCTAGTGTTTCTGCACATTAATTCATCTTGCCAGTGTTTCACAAGATCAGCAGGAGCAGAGCAGCGAGGGCTCAACGGCCATGGTTCTTAAAGCTTCATCTTGAGAATATTTACATTTAGGCACAACTTTTCCACCAAACATCCTGTTTGTTGACCTCAGAGATTACTTGTATTCTTGAAACTGAATGCAAATGCTTACGAGCTGGTGAGCACAGAACTGGGAGGTGAGCTAGAAACTTGGCAATGGAGTGTAGAGTTCATTTTCCTGCTCTCAGGCTATGGACTGGCTGGTTGGATGGTTTGTCTGGCTTCAGCTATTGCTCTGAAAGGATAGGTGTCTGTTGGGGTCCCCTGGTATGTCTGCTGGGCCTAGGGAGCTGCTCACGTGGCAGTCAAGACCTTGTTCGGGCCACAGAACCCAGCCTGAGTAGCAGGTGGATATCAAGGCTTGGTTTAGGCCATGGAATCCATCCAGAATAGCTTAACTTTGTGTCATAGTGTTGTAATCTTTACAGAACAAGCAACACTGCACTCAAGACACTGCTTCATAGTTAAAAAAAATAGTATTTCTTGCACAATACAATAGTTAATGTCATCCAGACACTGTGTCAGTCTCCCAGGTCAATTGTGTTTATACTGAGTAGTTTTCTGGGGATGCTCACAGTGTTTGAAGACATGGTAAAGAAGAGATGCAGGACTGATGAGTGACAGCAGTTCAGTTGATCTGTGTGTGGTGTGTACTGGAGAATATAAACATTGTCTTGAGCCTGCTTAAGTTGCTTCAGTTATGTAAGCCTTCGATTTGGTTAATAGTGTAGGTAAAGAAACAGCTCTGCAGTATCTGTAAATGCCTTTTAGGAGCAGGGATGAAAGTACTCATATTGATGTTTTCTGTGATAGCAGGCATTTGGAGTACCTGGCTTCTTGCAAGCAAAGCTGTTCTTGATTTACACTGAGATTATGATTCAATCCCAGCACACCTGCATTTTGTTGTACTTGAATTTACATGGGGGCTGCCTTGAGAGCTGAGCTATTGTTACATTGTCTGCATTGACCTAAAGAGAAAGGAAATGGTTGAAAATGTAGCTGAAGTTGCGCTTGGATGAAAACAATTAGAGATCACAGAGCACAGGGAATCAGTACATTTGTAGTAAGTGTATGTAGTCTTTGCATGAAACTTGGTGCTATGAAGTAATTTTCATTGGTGCTATGAAGTAGTTTTCATTCTGTACTGTTGAGATAAAACAGGAAAGACAACTAGGATTTTTTTTTAACCTCGGGAAAAAAGGCTTTGTTATAAATCTGTTCTCTTTTAACATACATCTTTGTGGATTGTGGTCATACTTGGAATATCTTTATTTCCTTAATTAAAATGCAGTGCCTCCTATTTTGAGACTAAATTGGACTAGAGAGAGATTGCGAAAAAGGCAGTATTGCTGAGATTCTCTACTTTCCTTGAAATTAGTTTGGATGAGAAATCAAATTCAGGTGTTATTCTTCAGTAAAGACCATGGGCTCTGTCAGAGTTGCTATGCTGTTACATGTTTGGAAAAGGATAATTTTCTTTTCCTGTCATTTACCTTGATTATAACTTCTACACATAGGTTTCCCTTTCTGCTATCTGTGCACAGCTACTGATTTTGGAAGAGAGCTTGATGTTGGGTAGGCATGATGTCTTTTAAACATACAAAACAATATGGGTAAATGTATAACACAGGGAAAACAAGTCCTGTCTAAATTACTTTAGAAGAATATTATTCCTCCAATTTCTGTTTGGTATGTGTTTCTTTGCTTTTCTAGATTCTCAGAGTGCCTAGCATTCAAGTTTTTCATGGTTTTTTTTTTTGGTTTTGTTTTTTGTTTTTCCTACTTTATGGCTAGTGTGAGATGGCTGTCCAATAAAACTGGAGGGTAACTTTTAAGGCAAGGTTTCTATGATTGTATTTATTTTTATACATATGGAAATAGGAGACTAGAAAGCTCTTGATTGATACTGGAACAGCATATCAGAGCAAAATATTTTCTTAAAGCTAAATTGCAGGTGTGTGTGAATGTATTTACTGTCTGGGCCTATTATTTAGACTATCTTCTATAATTTGGTTGATCATAGGGATAAAATTAGAAGCAGTCAGTCTAGCTAATTTTTGAAACTGACAGCTTCAATATAGGAAAGATGTATTTCAGTATCAAAGAGTATTTTGCTGCATTACATTTTGTTCAATGAGTGTAATTCTACTCTTTTTTTTTTTTTTTTGATACTTTCTTTTTTTGCCATGTGTTGTCATTCAGTATTTAGTAGTATTCTGTAGAATTAAGAACAAAATACTATTCACGTATTTGTGCTCATTGTACTGCTCTTCAGTCTTTCATAAGAGACATATTTTTTTAATACTGAATTCTGTCAGTTGACTTCGGAGCAAAACAATGGTGAAGATTTTATCATTAATTTTCTTTCTGTTGTGAGGACATATTCATGCTTTTCCAATTTATTTTAGGTGTTAAAAGAGAACTGAATAGGGATAAGGATCCTGCTGAGCTGAACATGGCACAAATGAGCCTCCAAAGATGAATTGTCCTCCCAAGCACTAGTTGTTTGCATTTGTGTTTATTTTGGCTTATTAAATGTCTCAGTGGTTATTACAGACATAGGAATTTTGCAGCAGTTCTGCACACCTGTCATTCTAGCAAAGCATCTCTGCAAAACTAGAAACTAGTCTTGAGAGTTTCTGACTTGCAGACTTACTTGGGAAGAATGCCAGAAAGAGATGAAATGGACAGCTGAGGACTTGCATTAAATTCAACTTTATCATACTAAAAAGGTTTGTTGGGCTGTAGGTTACTTGTAGGATTTCTCTGACAAATAGGATGAGTGCAGAAGCTCAAGGAATGATAGGAATTTTCTTTGTTTGTCCTCTGGTAAACTCAGCTTGGGATGTCAAAGTTAATTGGGTGATTCTTGGGGTTAAAAGTGAATCTTGGGCCTGATTCTGTCTCTGCTGTCCTTTTATGCTGGGGTGGGAAAAAGGGAAATGGGTCACACGCATGGAAACTGGACTTGTAGACAGAATCTGGTGGGTAGGTTTGGTGACACAGAGCTGGAGTTACCGTCTGTTCGCTTACATTTCTGTCAGTTCTGCTATAGTAATGGAGCTGATAAAACTGTTGTTAACTTCCTGTCAGTGCTCCCTTTATCTGTCGAGTCAGAAAATGATAGTTTTCTTTAGCTACTTTTAGGAGTGTGTATTTAGAGAAGGCACATTTATTCCTAATGCAATTTCATGCATTTCTACTTTATCCATATTGTATGCTGAATAGCAATCGAGCAGCACAGTTTTCATGTGGGACAGCCCCATTCAAATACATGTACTTAAAGAAATCCAGATGAGAATTTGAAATGAGCATCGTTCAGAATAATAAAGTTGTACAAGTGTTTGACTGTGGTGATATTGAAATATCCCTACTTAGTACCATTGGCAGAATTAATGAGACATCAGTGTACTGCTTTTTATAACACACAGGTTGCTGGTGCATGTAAAAAGTCTGAACAATTCAGGTAGAAAGAAAACATTCTGTAGAAGTGTCACAAATTTAGCGACTTTAATTTTTATCTTCTGTAGAGTCACTTCTTTTGTTCAGGTTCTGTGTGAATAGATATATAGAACATAAATAACGTAATCATTTAATGTACATATTTATATAATGAATAATAAATAAGAGGAGGTTTGAAAACTCCATTCCTGCCCTCCCCTCTCCCCCCATCCCCACACACACCCCCTGCTGCTGAAATTATAGAAGTGAAATCTGAGCCCTTCCTAGTCAACACTAGGAAGGTTTTCTGTGAATATCTTTGTGCTTCTGCCAGACTCAGGCCAGGAAGTTTGCTTTGTACCCGGTGCTTAAGCAGGAATCCAAGAGTTTCCTTGTCGTCCTTCAATGCGCACCCATCCTCCTTCCCCAGCAGATGAGGGCAGTTCCAGCTGCCTTGGTAATTTTGTTACATGTGGGTCAGGATGCAATGAAGACCATGGTTTTTAAAGTGCTGTTCAAGCTTCATCCTAAACTCTGAGTGCCGGAGCATGCAACTGAACCCTCTCATTCAAGGGAGAGCCTATCCCAACTAATTAAAAATAAAGCAGCAGAGGAAAAGTATCCAGGAATAGTGGTCATTTACTGCTGTGTACCTCTTTAACAAAGTTAGAAGTGGATTATTTTTTTTTCAGCTTTGTGGATTTCAACTCCCATCATTTGGCTTCTAAAGTGAAGGAAAGCAGAAACAACCAGATTCAGAATTTGCAACATGCTAAAGGGGCAGTCGTGCAATTTTAACTTTCCATGGCTAGGTGCCTTAGAGTTGCATGGATGTCATGATATGGAGGTATGAGAGAACACTTCCCCAAGTGCTACATGACTATCTATGAAGCAGTCTGTTCAGACAGGAAGGGCGGAGATATTCCTGCTTTTTCTCTCAGGGCATTTCTGCAGCTTTTCAAGCATCCATTAGAGGTTTAATATTCTTAGCCTTAACCTATAACATGGAGATGATAGGTGTTTGTTTCTGCAGTACACAGTTCTAATCAGTTGAGAGTATTTCCTTTTCTCCTCTTCATTCAACATGAAATGAAACATATAGATGCACTTCCTCTGATTTTCTTTTTTGGTGTTTGAATTTGCATTTTTTCTTTCAGATCACACAGTTTCCCCACTTGTGTTTTGATTTGGCTTTTACTTTTTAGCTCCTCTGTAGGCTTATCCCAAGTAGTTTGCATGTCTTCCATCAGTATAGCTCAAGGCCTTCTTTCTTCGGGTATTTTGTTTACCTTCCTCTAACACACTGTGCAACTTTCACAGTGCCCAAAAAATCCAAGGCAGACTGGTTTAATCAGATGAGATCAAATGTATTGGACTCCCGTGACGATTTATCTCAATGAAGTGAGTAAAGCCTTTTATACTCTTTTGTCTGTCCCACCTTGTTATGGATTAGGAATCATCCAGATACAAAACTTTTAACTCAAAGAAAAAAAAAAGTTATTTTAATATCACATAGTTTGCATATTTTAGGCGCTAGAGGGCAGACTTGTACCTTTGTGTATAAATTAATAACTGCAAACTAAAATAATTAGCTGTAAAGCTATAGAAATAAATGCCCAGTGAAAATAAACATTTTGATGTGTGTGCTATTTTAATAATGCAAATAGGAAAATAACTTTTTTTACTTTAGTTAAAGATGTTTCATTAAGGATTTCGTTGTTGTCATGTGTTCAGAATTTCTTCAGCGCTCTGAAATTTGCTGACTGATTTTAGTTGAAATAACAGTGACAGGGTTGGTAGGCAAGCTGATTCCTTTCTGTCTCCCTTTTTGTAAATACATTGCCTCATAGAAACTGCCTATGCATATGCTCTGTGCTCACAGGTAGCTGGGTAAACTAAATTTTCCTTTCAGATAACTAACAAGAATGTTGTGGGCAAAAATTAGCCACCTGATATTTGGGTCCACAATGACCGTTTTTGTGTTGCATCTCTGTAGTTCTTTTCCTAGTATGAAGTTTGGATATAGTTCTGCCATGCAGGTGGAAGCATTTTGCAGTGAAGTAAGAGATGGCAGGCACCAGCAGAACATGACTCTTGCTTGTCTTAGCTACTCTTTCCTTTTGTTAATTTCTCAATAGCAGGTATGTTTAAAATATATATATATAGTAATGGAATTGATTCACTCAGCGCTGTCTTGTGGATATTAAAAATGACTGATTTATTGCTTGTTATCTCACATTTTACAAATGGCAGGAGAGCATCTGGGATGTGCCTGTTACATAGAAGAAGGCTTGTGTTGCAATGGTGTTAGAAAAGCAGCAGTGTGATTAGTTGCTAGAGACATGGAGGATGCTGATACCTAGCATAAGAATGCTAGTGGGGAAGGGTTATCAGCTGTCTGTGATAAAATTCCTTTCCATACAGAAGAATGTATGAAGAACATTCTTCAGAGGGATGTTGCTATTAACACCTCCTCCTTCCATGGATTTCGTAGTATCTAATGACTATTTTAAAGATTCAGCTCTCAAATTAGTTTATTTAAATATTTCCCGACCGTAAGTAAAACCTAATTGATTCAGTTTTTATAAAAGCTTGCACCTACAAGTTTCTGAGGCTTCAGAATTAGTCCCTAAATTAAACAGTTCATAATGACTTCTATTTGGCCTCATCAAGTTGTTGACTTGGTCCTGTTTTACCCAGCATCTCATCTGGTCCTAAGACATTCTTTCTGTAAAGTGGTATTTTCTGCTTGCCTTTTTATTAGTACAGGCAGACGTTAAGCACTTTTATGAATGACAGCAACAACATCAAAAGGACCTGTTCTCATCTTTTTTTTTTATTTTTTTTTTTTCTCTGAACACATTTTTTATTGTACCTTTACATTTTCAGCCACTCCATTAGTAAGAGTGGTAAACATCCTTCTGAGACAAGAGCAGTGACCTCAATTATGCAGGAACATACCTCTCCATTTGGCAAATACCTAGTGTGAGTGGCAACATTCTGCAGAGCCCAAGTGAAGGACGTGTGTTGTTCCCACCTAAGATTTAAATGCAGCAGGATCTCTTCCTTCTTTTGCAAGGCACTTTCAACAACCTCTCTTTTCCACCTTTGTTTTTCAGTTGAATTGCAGCTTTGGCAAATAGACACTTAAACTTGTGTGATCTGTTCATAGCAAAAGGGTAAAATGTGAGATGGGTAACAATTAAGAAGAATATACTCAATTGGAAGTTTTTTTCCCACCTTTTCCTACTTCTAAACATGTTACTAATTGCCTGAAACAATAACAAGTAAAGCACTTCAGATGTAAATGGCGATGTTCAGAGATGATGCTGTGCCTTCTAGACAGCTGCACTGTGCAGGGCTGCTAAGAGCTGCTGCCCCCTTCACATGTTTGCTGAAGAGGTTGTCTGTTGCAAGACTTAGGACAAAGATACCTTCACCAGTTCTAATGGACACCTGTATTTCAGCTTGTCTTTTCTAGATCTCTTTGTCTCCCTGTCTCTCTCTTTTTTCCCCTCTCTTTGTGGTTTCCTGGACCTCTTAACTCCTGCTTTTTGGATGATCGTACTCACTTGCCTTGCTCTGAGTGCCTTCTTTGTAGCTGTGAGACACTTGATCAGAGACATCCCTCCTCCTTACTAAGGATTTTGCTTTAATGTTTAACTCAAATTCTTTTTTCTAGTTTTTGGAGTGTTTTTAAAGAATGATGAAAGTTAGGTTAGTCGTAACTGAAAATGTAAGAACAGTTACTTTACTCACTCATTTAATGCACTCTTAAGAAATGGTGCCCTGGGATGCAAGTAATGTGATTACTCGGATTTTCTGGTATTATCGGGTGATTAATCTTCATTTGCACTAAACATTTTGGACTCTAGGTAAATTTTTTTTTCAGTGCTCAGTGTGTTAGATTATATATTGCACTGACAATCTACAGCTGCTCATGATGGGTGCCTTCTGGGGAATGCTTGGAGAATAAGACAATTGGCTAAATGAAATGAAAATCTGCCTGATTCTGGTTGGCAGAGTTACCTGCTTATAGGTCCCAGAAGCTATTTGCAGAGCTGTAAGTTATGGTACATAGAGTAGAAAATATGTATCAGGTGCTACATATAGTACAAAGGTGTTAGTGTTGTTTTAGACTGGGAATAGGACATTAAAAATAAGATTAGATGTGTTGGAATTATATTAGAGCTGAAGGTGTCAATCAAAAAGTTACCTGTAATGGCCCTTAAACAGCAGACTGCTTGCATTCGTTCACTGGAAACTGGTACAAGCTTTGCTTGTATTTACCTTCTGTAGCCTGGAGGTTCAGGAAGGAAATTCTGAACAAAGATTCCCAAATGGCAGGAACAGTTAAAGGCAGCATAAAGAATTTCAGTATTATCCTTGCATCTTCTGCTGCTCTCAAGGGAATGAATGTACTGCTGTTCCATCTTCCACTTCCCCTGCTCAGATGTATTCCCTGTTTCCTACACTCCTCGCAAGGGTCTCCCCAGGTCCATGGGATGCTGGGAGCTGTTAGCGATGACCAGCCCTTGCACTAACCTGATCTGATCAGGGATAGTTGCTGATAGGCTCCGGGTGTCACGCCTATCTGCATGCTTGGATGCTGCCAAGTCTTCCTTCGGCATCTCCTTGCTGGATGGGCTGTGGTTCAGTTCCTGTGCACAGGCATCTCCCTGGTCTCAATACCTTTACTGCCTCTGTGCAGGGACTTGTTTCCCAGTTCATGTATTCCCACACGGGTAATCTGGCAGCTGTTGCTGTTCTGTCTCAGAAGTTGCTGCACAGCAATAGCAATACGTGTGGTGGTGATGCGGCTCTGCTGTGCTCCATCTACAGGCAGGCACGTATATCGTCAGCTGCCTTTTTCCTCTACAGGGCGATCCGATGATGCTGGGAGCAGCTCCTGTACACAGGCTTGAAAAAGACTGGCAAGGCAAAGAGGTTGGTTCCGTTAGTTGAGAGTGGCCTAAAAGAGCTCAGGAGCACACACAAAGAAATACCACTGTATTTTCAATTATCCTTTCAAAGCTGTGGGAGCAAGCTTGTACGAGCTATACAGGTATTCATGTGAAGGAACATCTGCTCGTATGGATAACATTAGGAATCACTGTATTTTATGCTAAGTTTCATTTTAATTTGAAATGCTGTTCTGTGACTCATTTATTTTGAACAAAATCTGAATTAACCTATAAAAGGTATGATTTTCCTTTTGAAGTGGATTGTGATATTATCCAACCAGCCAATTGATTGTTCATTTTGTTCATTCAAAATGGAAGGCTGTTGAGAAGGTAGCTTCTTTGGAACACAACACTGCAAAGAGGCTGGGTGTATTTCTCCCTCTCTTCACGTAGCACTGAACAAATAGTAACAACCTATCCTATTTCTGATGGATGTATGGGAAGGTTCTTTTTCTTTTCAGCTTCTGAGAATTAAAATCTGTTAGGAGCTGGGACCCCTTGGGAGGTGATAGAGAAGAGCACTTTCCACAACCCTGGCTTGTATTGCCCTCAGTTTCATTTTTTCAGTACATTTAAAAGTGGGTAAGCCCCAAGAAGGTTGGGGTAGAATTGCATTTTCTAATTTATGTAATTCTAACTGATAGGCAGGATCAAAGCAGACAACATTATTAGCTGGGGTAGCTATCAGACCTGTAGCTTCATGTGAGCCTTTTCTAATTCAGAGGTTGGTTATTGCTTGGTTTGGCTTTCTGCATTGGAGACACACAAGCAGCTGTTACTCTTTAAGGACTGTATTAGACTATATTGGGTGAGTCCTTGGTAAAGATTGTGCATGAGGCAATAGCGTGAAATGTAGAAAATTTTGGTGTTCTTAAGTCACTCTGAAAAAGCTTTGTGGTAGGGGGTGATGTCCATTTCATGAGTGGGTCCTACTGAGATAGAAAATGAAGTTGAGCCACTACTGTAAAGCTGCTCTGAACTGTAAGGATATATCTTCTGGTGTACATAGCTTCTGTTTGCTTGATGCTGTTTCTCAAACTTGATACCTTCAGAAGGAGAAGGTATTTGAAATGTTAGCAGGAGCACTCATCACTTCATGCAAATCAGACAGGTAAATGGTGGCCTGATGACTGTTGAGTGCAGCCATTCTGTTTTCATCATCAGTTGCGTCTCCATGGTGTTTCTGTTGCTTGTTAAGGCGTTGGCCTTCAGGGTTCCTGGGGAGCTGTTATGTCCATGTCTCCAGGTTGGGACAGACAAAGCTGACCTCCAACTCTTCCAGGGTACTTGTACTGGTGAGATTGTCACGTCTTCACCAGAAACAGCCTCTTCTAGACAGAAGGGGGTATTTATTTCTTCCTTCTAGCTGGCTTTTCTAGCAGCAGTGACTTTCTTTAAGCGGTCCTGAAAGCAGAAGGTGGGTAAACTTTACTCATCACAAACTAATGGTAATTATTTGAGGAGCTCAGGGTGTGTTGGTTGACAGTTTGTCGTGGTCTGTGTAAGGAGATTGAAGACTGTGGATGTTAGTTGTTACATGTGATACTGTCTCACTGTTCAGAAAGGTGTGTGCTTCCCCATTTTCCTCTAACTTGAGCAATAATTATAGCTTAAACACGGCCTTAGGTTAAACCACAACTGTGCCACCTTATTGATGCAGAAACTGGGGAGTTGGGTGTGCGCACCGAGATCAGGACTCTCCTTGTTTTCTTTTGGATCTGTACAAAAGCTTTATTGGATTAGGATGGGCTAGATAACCAGAATCTGGCCAGCACTTGACTCTGTGTATATGAGCCTTTTAACACTGTGTTCAGTCTTGAACAAGTTGGGTGACGTTACTGAATTGACCCAAATGTTGTGTGTAGTCAGGGAGGCCTTTGGGATGTGGATGCCTAGTAGGTGTTGAATTTGATGGGGTGGACCTTGCAAGATACCACTTCTCTAGGCTGTGTTTCAGCAAAGAAAAATGTTAATTAAATATTCAAATCTACTGTCTGATGCTTTGGCTGGGAGTACTGTTGTTGCTGTGGTAAGGTAAAATAGATAAACTTCATAAATCTTATTGATTTTTCCTCCATATAAAGCTTCTTTCATTTGGCTTTCATAAGCCAAGAAAGTGCCTAACCTGGCTTTTTGTGTGATCAGCTACACAGCTCAGTATTCAAATTGTGGCAACTTAGTACCGTTTCTAAGCTCATAGATCTGTTCAACCTAAATAAAGGTAGTGAACTCTCTGAATGCTTTGTTTTGTGATGCTTCAGGTTTGTGGTGTCTTTTATCAGAAATCTGTCAGGTTTTTTTGTGTCACGCCAGTTGGTGCATATGTCTTGAATGCAAGTCCCATCATTCAGTTTTATTCCTTTGACTTTTACTGATGTTGAGGAACCTGCCTCAGCTAACTGAAAATAATGGTTATTAGACTGAAATAAAAACTGAAAGCATGTGAGTTGGTTTTAATTTACTAATGTGAGTTCCTGTGTAAATAAAGGCTTATTCTTGTACATGTAATGTAAATTCCATAGCCCAAACAAGGGAGAAATGTTAGAAGCCTATCTGCTGATATGAATGTCTGTACTTGCTTATCAGAAGTTATGTGACTCAGGTAATCTTGAGAAAGCAAAATGTCAAATACTAAACACTTGCTGGGTGATGTAACTGGCTTTTACATTGTTGTGGAGCTTTCTTGTCACTGAGCATAAGTGATCTGCCGAGATGCATTTTGCCAGATATTAATGTCATGAATTATCTAAAGTGATTCATAATTGAGAAGAGTCTTTCTAAAGGAGAGGGGGAAAAAAAAAAAAAAAAGGAAAGAAAGAAAAAACCCACAAAAACAAGCAGTCAAAAAACAATGCTCTTTTCAAGCTCTCGTAAATGTGTTTATGTAAAATAAATTTCACAGTATTACAAAACCTGCAAGTTGTACGTGTCAAACTGGATCTCAGCTATTTCAATTTAGACATAATTTCACTGTGCACATAATACAACAGTAAAATTCTAATTTTTGGCAAATTATATCTTGTTTACTTTCTCCAATGAGACCATTTTAAAATGATCTCTGAGTTGTCATGTGTCTTTATTGCACAAAGCAGGAAAAACTATATTTCGCCTCTATCAGCAGAAGTTGGTTTTTCTTCACAATATACCTGTTTAAAGAGCTCACAATGCATACAAAATGCTCAGCCATATTGTAGATTTTGCGAAGCATGAAATTAAAAATCTAAATATTTATCCTGGGTTTTCCCATTAGTGTGTCATTTGGCTTTCCTGCGGACTCCGTGGTGAAGAGGTGTTTCAAACCTATGTCACCTATGTCATAATGCAGTTCAGGGGAGGTATCCATGCATCCTACAAGTTGTCAGTTTGTTTCCCCTTTTTTGGATCATCTTTCTTCATGAAGGAAACTTGATTTCTGTAACCTAGCATAGGTTGCTGTTACGGGTTGGTACCGTTGGTAGCTGCTACAGATTTGGTAAGTCTTACTTTTCCTTGCAACAGTGAGGGCACAATGTGAAATAGCCTGAGAGTGATCGATAGAACTCTTTTGAATACAAGGATGACTGGTAGTTATCCTTACAGATATCCTACATTCTACATTCTACTATCCTACAGATAGACTAATGGTCTATCTGTATTCCCAACTCATATACATGCTGACCAAAATTTTTTTTGTGTCTAAGCTTAGTACAACCTTATATATATATTTTTTTTTTTTGTAGAGGTTCTTCAGCAAAATGGTGGATGGAAAGGGAATGCTTTTTGTTTTTTAGTTTTTTCTGATTCCTTATCTCTTCTCCAGAGAGATACTGTTGCCAAGTTGGCTTTTTTTTTTTTTTTTGTGCTTGCATCAGTGTGGTGGTTACTGCAGATACAACATGTCTATAATTTTGTGTAATGATGCTGTTTCTTGTTAATAAATACTAAAGGCAACAAATAATCGCCAGTTGTTTTGCAGACATTGCACAGCTCACTAAATATGTGTTTTGGAACTGAACTTAGAGTAAATTCACGTTTACAGTTCTCTGTAAAAAACAAAGACACATCGTCTTAAGAGTTCAGGAGACATCCAGTGGAGTTCTGCCTGGAGTCTACCTAAGCACTAGCAGATAGACTAGCAGATTGGTGTGCTGTTACCTGCACCAAGGAAGATTCACCATATTTGATGAAGCCAAAATTACAGCAAATGGTAAATATTCCACAAATGCAGCTTTACTGTATTGTTTACAATTATTTTGACATTAACAATATTTGATTAATAAGTAATTGTTCTGCAAATTGTCATTCAGAGGGGAAAAGTTGATGTCATTACTGTGTCACGTGATAGAAAAAGCAGGAAATTCTCCTCCACTTGAAAAGATCCAGTCTTGAAACAGAGAGAGAGAGGCTTCATCAGTGATTTTTTTCTTTACATCAATAGTTCTGTACTAATAGTTTCTTTGCAGTAAGCTATATTTTGACTTAATGCAGGTGCAAATGGAGTTTTTACTTGGCTTGTGGCAGAGTAACTAGATGTAAACCTTCAACAGATATATCATGTCTAAGTACATATCTCTGTTTCCATCTAGGAATCTCTTTATAAGCATAAGGACCTATTTTAAAAAGCTCATTAAAAACTTTTTAAGCATTCACAAACATTCAGTTTTACCTGTTGAACAGTCATCACAGATCCCCAGCAGTGATCAAAAGAACTGGGAGCAACAGTGTTCCTGCTTTTGTTTCTCTGTGGTCACAAAGATACGAAGATAAAAACCATAATGCCTACCTGTAATCTTAACTATCCAATCTTGTTTTTGAGGTGTGTGTTGCTTGTGAAGTGGCTTTTTTGTGTTGGCTGGAGGTTTATTGTTTTGTTGTTTTTTTTCAACTGACGAACTCATGAAGCAGTTTTCACCATCCAGCTAGAGCTAGATTGCTCATGCTTGTTTCCTTTCTTTCCTTTTTGTGCAAGAAGCCACTTCTTTAACTGTTGGTTAGGGAATGCGAGTTTTAAATAAGTAATAGTGTAAGCAAAATGCAAATTCAAAGTTTAAATAATCTGTCTTGCTAAGATGATTTCTTCTTTCAGTTTTTATTGGCCTCTGGTGCTTTTTTTTTTTTTTTGCTGGTTCTCTGGAAACCCTTATCCAAAGGAGATGCAGTAAAACAATGCAGCCTGAGATCCTCTACTTGTGACAGTGCTGGTTTCGAGTGCAGCAGTTTCAGATTAGAGTTTTATCCCATACTCATAAGGTGTATAATAAGGCTTTATTAAAAAGAAATACGGTACAACAACAAAAACTCAAGTGAAAAGTGTAGTGTTTTCCACATGCTCATACACATATCCACATGCTACTGTTCATAGCAAACAGTAAAGTCCTAAAGCCATAGGACCTGATGTGATGAGAAAGGGAACCTGTGTGTTCTATGTGTTTTACGTGTTCTTTTTTCCAGACCTCAACATTAGTTATCAGTGCCTCTGTTAAATTGTTTCCCCACAGGGTTTTATTCATTTTATTTTTTCCTTCAGATCAGTTTTCTATCTAGTTGTGCTGTTACCAGAGATTTGCCTTTGCTACTGTTGCTTATCTTGAGGCTTCTGGCTTGTAGAAAGTATTTCAGCATGTTTGCCTTCATGTTTGGGGATTCTGTTTGTTCTGTTGATGTCTGGTTTGTGGTTGGCTTTTTTTTTTTTTTTTTTTTTTTTTTTTTTTTAATTTTTTAATTTTTCTTTAGTGGTAAGCCTGTGCAGTGGAAGTGTGAGTTAATGGTAATTGATATCAGTACTAGCATGCTTTTTCCTCTGAGCTAACTTTGCTTTTGTACTGAGAATACTTACAATGATGAGAACTCATTTGTTCTTCTTAAGCTTTAGCTAAATGTTTCACTTGTCATAATTTAACCCTGGCATAAGGCAAGCTGATCTATTTAGTGCCAATGTCAGAGTTACTAAAGGCTAGCTTTTACAAATCAGGTTTTAGTCTTTAGGACCAAGATGAGTCATTTAATCTGATGCAGTGAAAATAAAAAAGGAGAAAAGATGCTGAGGCGTAGAGGCTCATTTTCCTCTTCTTGTGATCAATAGAATTTTTTTCTATTGGGAGTAAATTGTTAAGGTGCATAGAGTGTAACATTGGTGGTGGTGTTGGTAGTGTGGTGGTACATTGGTACTGTGGTGTTGTCCAAAGAGCAGAAATTCAGGTTTCTTGCAGTTAATGGAGGAAAAAAAATATTATTGGAGTCCACTGAATTAAAGGAATTCCCCCTTCTCCATTAATGTACTAACATGAAGAGAGTGGAGTTGAGCAAATAGGTTTGCACATCTACGCTTATGTCTGCTTCTTTCCCTCACCACAGTGTCCCAGTTTAAACCAGTGGAGGAGCTCAGATAACAGATAATGAACATAGCATGGGTGCTAGGATGTGTTTTCTGCTGGGAAACAAGGAACCAACCATAAGCTGTGGAATTAGTGTTTTCTTGTCCTGTAGCCTGCAATTATTGATGGCCAATAATAGTTTCTCAGAAACTCATCACTTTCCCGAAACTTGAGAAAATATTAAATACTCATAAGGATATTATTGAGTGATGAAAGGCTAAATGAATTGTGGCTTGTTGGTTACTGTATGAAAATAGCTTTTCCTTCTCATTGAAAAGTTTCTAGATCTCTTGTTATAAAATGGTTAAAATTATCTGGCTTTGGTAATTGTTTTGCATTATGAGCAAATATCAACAGGTAAGGAACACTCAGGAGTTTCAATAGGGAAGGCTTCTGAGTTACTGCTTAATAAATGGAGGATGTTTGGCATTTACACGTCTATAAAATCTACCCCTTCTGAGAGGGCTTCATTAAGAGCCCATCATTTGATATTCTTAGGATCCACAGCCAGGTTTGAGAGGGTTTTGTATTCTGTAGTGAGGTATCTCTGCACTTAAAAAGGGAAATCCGCTTTCCTGCTTCCTGATGAAGTTTCAGTGCAAACTTGGACTGTTAATAGAAAGAACTGTCCCAGTTGATTTCAGGTGTTTGATTTTTACAGGCTGGCTCATTTTAGTCTTTCCTAAAGAGATCTGTGTGCCTCCACTTAAGGCTTCAGAAACTTGCATGCATCACAGAATTTGCTACTGAATTAATACATCTCAGCAATTCTAGACTATCTAAAAGACCTTCCACCTCTTTTCTCTCAGACTCCAAACCGTGACAAAGCGGAGCAAGTTAAGCCAAGCTACTGTGTGCCAAGCTACAGTTTGAATTGAAAAGTCCTCTTCAAGGTTGTTGAATGATGATCCTTGGGCATCTTTACTGGTTTCAGTAAGTGATTAACAAATCATTCTGGGGCATCTCCTCATCAGGGCTTACCACCTCATCAGGGATCTGGATTATCAGGGAAGACTTGTTTTTGTTAAGGTACCTGAGCATAGAGCACAGACTTGAAAGCTGGTGTATCCGCAGCAGATCTCTGAGGATGTTAGTCATCTGGATTTTAGAATTTGTTCATCGGGTGCCAGGTGCACTTTTTTATTGTTTAATTACATGCATTACTTGACCAGCAAGCTCAATCATTGGCTTTTGCTGTCTTGCTTGATCTTAGAGGCTTTTAGGGGTTTCATTAGACTCACAATGACTATATACTCCTCCTCTGACTGAAAAATAAGCTTTTCTTGTCAAAATATGAAGAAAAGCTTGGTCTGAATTGGATTCAGATTTCCAAATGCAATGGCAATGTCATGCTTTGTTTCAAACCTAATTTTTTTTTTTTTTTTTTTTGAGAGGAGAGGCTTGCAAATTTGTATCTGTAGGACTGGGTAGCTTTCTGAAAAATTAGAGGAGGACGATTGAGCCAAACAAACTATGCTATGTGTTATCAAGCTGCTGATATTTCCAGGTCTTCTGCATTTATAATTATTGGTAAATGTGGTAAGGTGGTTGTAATCTCAGGTTATTACAGATCAAATAAAGCAGTGTAATTTTTTCCATGGATTATGCATGAAGTAGAAATCAGACCCTGAGGTGTCGAGTTGTGATCTAAGGTGCACAGAAACATCTGGGGTACAGTAAGCTGGCTGGCCTCACCTCAGTCCTGGGAAGATTACGTCACTTGTCTTCTTTGGAACCATTTTCAGGCACATGAAGGGCAAGAAAATGACTAGAAATAGCATGGATTGACCACGGGCAAACTGTACCTGATGAACATGATAGTGTTTTGTGATGAAGTGATGAGGGCGAGCGAGAGGCAGAGCAGCCTGCTTATTTGTTATTCATTTACTCCTACAGTAGCACAGCGTTTGGCACTTCTGCTGAGAGTAGAAGGCTCAGAAAGGCTCTAATTGACTCCAGCTACCTGAAGGGCAATCATGAAGAAGAGTATTTCTTAAAGATATACTATGAAAAGACAGCCAGAAGCAGTAGTCACAGAATGCAGCAGGGGGAAGTTCTTGTTGGGCACAAGAAAAAGTATCTTTCATCATGAGGATGATGAAGCAGGAGCCAGGGAGGTGATGGAAGCTCTTGAACAGTTCTGAAGTTAAGCCTGCCTTGGGCAGGACTAAACACCTCCAGATGCTATGTATGTAGCTTTCATTGTTTCCTTTTCTTGAAATAATGTTTTATTGGTGCTCTTAGATTAAATATATACTATTTCCTAAGGGGGAAGGTAAAAAGATATTTGCCTTAAGTCCTTCATGTGCGACTTGTTTCAAATCGCTAGCTTTAAATCTTTAGAAGTGGAGTTGGCTGAATCACGTGGTTGTCTTACAATGCATTAAAAATAAACCAATTCTCCTTCTCCTAAAAAGAGACTTTTATGTTCAGCACAACTCAAGGTAGTGATCAATTTTTGGAACATTCAGCATGCATTTGCCTTAAAAATGGAAGTATTGTTCCCTGCTTATTTCTGATGGTTTAGTCTGAAGAATATCTAAAGAGATTTTCAGGGAGAATGCTGGACCTCACATCTATAGCTGAGGGCATAAAGCTACCTTTTTGATAAAGAACAAATTTTCTTGCTAGCTTGCTTTCTTCCATTAAGTTGTTCGTGCCCAGCGTCCACTGAGTTTCAGTGAAAGTGGCTGTGAGAATGGACTGAGAATATCACCAATTAAACATCCTCATCTCTGTGGATGGTGCCAGCTGTTCTTCAGAATTTTGTATTTCCTACTTTCTGAAGTATAAGGTTTTTATGTTTGTTTGTTTTGTTATTGTTGTGTGAGATACTAAAACACAACTTTTTTTTATTTTTAATTTTTCTTAAACTACCTGGCTCTGATTTTAGACTTTTTCTGTCAAACAAAGTAACTTAATGACTGCATGCAGAATTGTAGCTTATTTTTCACGTGCATCTGTTTCGCACACAAAAAGTAGTAGGCTTGTGCTTGGTATTGCATGGCAATCTGGGGGGAGGTTCTCTGCTAACTTGGCTTGGATCATTTTGTTGTGTGGGCTGAGAGGCCATCCAGTGAAAGAAGAATACACAGAATAATTTTACCCTCAAGTGGGCTAGTCACTCTGTAAGCCAAAACTTCCATACCTTTCAAATTAAGTGCACGTTCTTATTTAATAAGTTAATTGAAGGTTGAGGTGCAGCAATTTAGGTAGTGAGGTACAAAGCTATGGGACTTAAAATTATTTCTCTCATGCTCATTAGGTTCTAAAAGGGGATTTTAAAGTGCTGAGCAGCTTTTGCAGGCTAGACCTGCAGTAAAATATAATTCCTTCTGAGGATTATGCACACCAATGCCTTGTGATCTGACCTCAGCTGATCCATGGGGCTCAGAGGTGGACCTAAAGCATGCCTTCCTAAGGAGATGTTTAATGTAATTATCCACATAGCAAGCAAACAAAAAGATTGTGAAATGTGGAGGCTTCCTCTTCTAGGGAAGTAAGTACTGGGATCAGAGTTGTGAGCTCCCTTCAGCTTTGACCATCAGTCTGTTGCTGCCCTTTCTTCAACACTGTTTTCTAGTTGGTAAAGTTATCTATGTTCCCACCTTCTTAAAATTGATTTGAAAGCTGGATTCAAGAATGAATAAGAGCTTACCTTTTTTTAGTTAATTTTTTTTCCCTGTTGAATTTAGTTCTGCCACAGCAATGTAGCTGTAGCAAGTCTTTTCAGTAGAAGAATAATGGAATATGATGTTGGATGACAGTGTGTTTTTAACTTTGGCTTTGTCTTGGACTCTGTGATCCAACACTTTATAGAGATGGACATAAGCATACGTCCATGTAGCTGTAAGTCTACTGAAGAGGAAGATGAATATTCTACTTGTAAGATTTCAGAAGCCAATTGCAAAGCAACCCAGACAGATACCTTTGTTAGCTGGTTGGCTGCCTGACAGTGACTTCGTGTTTATGACTGGGGTTTCCAGACATATATAAGCAAACACATCTGTCAATACACATTGAATTTAGGAGCTGATGTGCACTGCTTTGTTACAAAGGTTGTCTCTGTGCCGGATACTGTAGCTTTGTTGCATGTATAAAATATACAAATAATATTTTGCATGCCCATTTAGCCACATTCAATCAATGAAATTAACTAATTAACAATACCCAGCAAATAAGAGGATACTGGGACTGCTCCATTGTAAAGCCAGCATGCTAAGTCACCAGACTTAGTCAAGTACTTAAGCTTTAGGCCTATGTGAGATCAGATGTTGAGTTCAGCATACAACAGAAATCTCTTGATATAGCACTGTAGATTTTTGGCTGTCTCTGTTGTAAGGACTGCTTGGAATATTATAGTGTGGTAGCTTTATTCTCCAGGATTTTCTTAAGTGCTTGGTTGAGACTTTGTTTACTGACATTAGCACATCAGAATTTTCTTTCTAATAATGACAAGTCAGTAAGTTGCCTTGAAGAAGCTCAAAATAGAGAACTCTCATTTATGCCTTGCTTTTTTTCCTAAGTCTAATATGACAACAGCATGTGATATAAATAACACACTTTATAAAATACTAAGTAAATATTTCTTAATATCGAATGGAGATAAAATTGAAAGTAACCACTAGATGGCACTTGAAAATTGGGTATAGAGATATACTATCTGCTTTCAAAATCGTTACGAATTTTGGTAGATTTTACATCAATCTGCACAGCTCTGGGAAAAGCTGGTGTTTCCAAAAACAAAATTAAATTAAACCACTACAGAGTTAAATTAAACCAGTTACAGAGTTAAATTAAACTAGTACAGCTACTAAGGAATCTAGTCTGCTTTAGAAGCTCATTCTTGATGCAGAAATGCAGCCTGGAAAGGAGTACTTGTAAAACTGAAAAATATGTGCAGATTAGTTTTCCACTGATTTTTATTTGTATCCAGCTTAACAACTCAGTTCTGTCCTGACATTGTGTTTACCTTCTCAAACTTTGTCTAAATTGAAATGTTTGCTCAAAATGCATTGTATGTGCTGTTGGTTTAACATTTTTTGAAATATTATTTTAAATCAATAGCTAGGATATTAACCTGGAATTCAGTGGGGGGGGTGAGGCTTCAGGAAAGGATCCAACTCCAAGAGCACATAGTTTTTCCCTTTACTCATTTTATGTGCTGGCAAGAGAAGAGATTGTGACAATGTGATTCTGCAGAAAATAAGATGGTAGCTAGGAATTTATTTATCAAGTCAAACTTCTGGCATTTCTGTCACTGGTTGTTACAGATTCCTGCTTTATTTGAAAACTCCATGTAGCCTTTTTGTTTCTGAGATGCTTGAGTTGCAGTATTATGATGTTATGCATGTATGTATGTATGATGATGTATGCAGTATTATGAGCTAACAATATTGGAAGATGAGCAAATCTGAGTAAATACTTTCTGTAGTCACTTGTCTTGATTCTTCTTCCATAGGAAAGATGGGTAGGTTGTAGTTGTTCCAAGGAGCTGTTTGACAGATATCTTAATCTCTTGTCCTTGAGTTGAAGAAAGCAGAAGTAGATAAACTGTAATGTTCAGTTGTGCAAGGATGTTTTATGGCCTATTAAATATGTATTAAGGGACTAATTCTTCCATTTGCTTACACAGCTGTATTTGGTTCCCCTGACACTGGTAGCAGTTATGATTGAATTTTGTTATGAAAGCGTTACGCACATGGTAAACCTTAGAATGGATTACAGTGGCGACAGACACAAGGCCACGTTGTCTGCTTTTTGTGTAAAGTGCTAGGACACAATCAACAAGAAGTGAAAAGGAGAGTCAAACAATTTTCCCTTTCAGCTCTTTTCACCCTGCGATGTCTGCAGCAGTAACATCTCATTTGTGCTGTTTTGTGTTGTGCAAAAGGATTTGGCTCTACTACTGCCATGACTGGACCTTAAAGAAACTTGCATGCCTACTACCCAAAGATGAAAATAAAGCTCTCAGATTGGCAAGTAAAAAAAAATGGCTCTTTATAATCCCATTTGCCAGTCTTCAAAGGCTCTGAGCAAAATGCTAAGCCATCCCTCTTGTTAATGCAAATTTCGATTTGACTTTGCTTTCTTAGCCTCTTAGCAAGGAAGCTCCTGCTGAACTGCAGGAGCTCAACTCAACTCAAATTCAACTCGTGAATTTGATGATGAGAGCACACACGTACCAAAATTCACTAAGTATTTCCTTCATTTTATCTGTGATCTCACTGGCTGCAAAGCTCTTTAGACTGGGATTAATTGTTAGTGATTTGCAAAAGCCTAATGATTCAGTTAACAAATCACAAAGGTTTTCATTTTAGCATAATACTAAAATAATAGTAAAGCACAGGGGTGACAGCTGTCTCTCTCCTCTTTAAACAGTTGGAAGTAGTCTCGATCATGAAGGATCAGAAGATTCTTGGGAGTGTGTATTTGAATGGTAGCTCAGTTCTGGCTGCATGCTTTCATTCAGAACAATGCCTCTGTCTTCTGAATTTTCTCCCCTGCTTTCCAAGAAGTATTTTTTGGATTACGCTGTTGCTATGGTCTCATGCTGCTCTACAGACAGGCACTCCTCTCTTTTCTGAGAGGTGGTTGCATTTCACAGTCTCTCCATGTCCCTGGAGCAAAAGCGTGTTCCTGATAAATGGTGCTGCGTCAGCAGAGGGCTTTTGTAGCTCATTTTGTTGTTATTCCCTCCTCTGTGGGAGGAAGCATCACAAGGCACGTTTCGCTCTACCGTGTCTTAGGCTTTTATTCTGCTCACCTGCCAGGATTTGTTGGCTCTCTGTCCTGTTGTGAAACGAAGAAAAAAAAAAAAAAGGGAGCGGAAATACTGCTTTGGAGAAAATAGGTGCTAAATCCCTCTGCCCTGGCAGATTGTTTCTCACTTTGATTTAGCAGCCCAGGCATGAGGGTGTTAGGGTAGCTGCCCTCAGATAGGTGTGTAGGAGGCATGACGCTGCTCCCTGACACCTGCCTGCCTGGGGAGCCCTGCCCATTGCTGCAGCTCCTGCTGGGGGAGGCAGAGATGCTGACTGGCGGATGGGGGAGGCTGCTGTAAGGTGTCCCTGGAGTAGGCCTACCTGCAGACTGCAGCTATGGATTGTTTTGTTACAGAAGTAACAAAAAAAGCTGCCTCTGCAGCTGCTGAAGGCTGAAACGAATCCTGTAATGATAAATGGCCTGTGTTGGTTGAGACGCAAAGTCTTCAGACAACAAGTGGCTCTGGGACGAAGCCACACAATCTGGAAAGAGACACTGACACAAAAAGGAGGGTGCAGTTAGGCTGGTTATTTAAGAAGTTTAAATAAACCCCCAGAAACTTCTGGGGTTTGTGTTTGGAGGCAGTGATGCTGTTTGAGTAAGGATGTTAGTGATTTACACTTCCAAACCCTCTGGTGCAACATGGCTTCCCCTGTTCGGCACAGGAGCACTTGGCAGCACGGGGAGGGGGAGCAGCACTCCTCTCTGCCACCTCAGTGGGCCATGTCCTAAGGACAGTGGCATGGAAATCATTCGAGTGGCTTGGCCTTTTTCTTTTTTCATCACATGTACCTGCCAGCAGTGGGGAGTTGTATGTTTAAAAATGTGAAGCATAAAGGTGAGCTTTCCATCTCCCCCCTCCCCCGCCTGTGTAGTTGGGGGGGCTCGGAATTCTGTGGAGGGGTGGCAGATTTGAAAGTAAACAGCTGCATCTCAACTGCATCCTTGCCCTGGCTGGTTGTGGTCTCCTCCATCCTCCGCTTCATCTCCCCCTGCGCTCAGCTTTGTCCCTCTACCAGAGTGCTGAGAGTGCCTCAAGGCCTCCACCAGCTGCCTGAGCCTGCGTCTGCTCCTCCTGGGAGGGCACTGCCCCAAGGGCCAGCGTTATACACTCTTCCCTTAGCAGGTATTCATTGTGGCCTCTGTGAGTGGCTGTGGGGTGTTTGGTCGTATGTGGAAGTGGTGGTATTTCTGCTGGAAAGGAACTGTGCAGCCTAACCAGAGCAAACATGGGGGTGGGTGGTTGCTATGCGATCCCTGAGGCTGTTGTTAAAAGCCGTATCCAAAATGCAGCAGGACCCACATCCACTGCCTCAGTGAGGTTATTTGAAAAGTCGTTCTCCACCACGTGTTCATTTTACTATTTGCTTTTTAAATGTGTGATTGGTGTTTGAACTCCTGTCTGTTTTCAAAGGCAGTATTTAGGGTAATACAAAGCAGAAAATAAGCGTTTTTGACCATTTCCCAAGCCATTTGTCACTTCCAAAGGTTTCTTTTCTAGGTTCTTTGATGGTCAGATGTTGACTTTGTAGGTTCTGCAATTGGTATGTCCTAGCAGTGACAGTTGTAAGGTAACTGCTGGTAGTGCTTACCTAATGAGTGGCTGTTACCTGGCATTTAGACTGGGGAGAGACATTCAATTGCTAAGTTTTAAGCTGAGTGTTGTCTGAAATGCATTTGCCATAATAAGGTGCAGTCAGCTGTTTGTTCTTCATAAGGAAAGCTCAAAGGTTTATGCCTGTGCTAGAGTTTTGTTTTTTTAATTTCCTAGTCAGTTTACTCATACGTACATAGTAGCAATAGCACCTGGTTCCTAAATGTTTGCCTTTTGGAGGCAATATTTGTAAAAGAGAGTTTACCCTCTTTTTTAATGAGGATGTTCCTGACGAACTTCTTACAAAGCAAGATATTACCTTATTGCATTTTTTTTTCTACTTGTCTTCTATAAATGAAGAGGGGAAAAAAAAAAACAGACAACTAAACCTGAATATAATTATTTAAAATCAGTTGTCATATAATGAC
The DNA here is from genome assembly GCF_023343835.1 of Lagopus muta. NCBI lineage: Eukaryota > Metazoa > Chordata > Aves > Galliformes > Phasianidae > Lagopus > Lagopus muta. Next base: position 87,121,883 of record NC_064433.1, read on the forward strand.
TTTGCAATAGATTATGTATCTCTTGCCATCTTTTGAAGTCTTTTTTTCCTTATGTTACACTTAAACTTCATGGAAAGATTAATGTTTGCGTTAATGCCTTTTAAAAACCAGTTACTTTATGTGGTAACACAAGCACATCCAATACTCCTGACAGCACAGGTAAACTTTCCTGTGTAATAAATAAAAGCATTATGAGGTTTTGTTTTTTCATCCTGCATTTTTGCTGTCTGCTTGTGGCTTCTGTTTGAAAAGCAGATCTGGGTACAGTTCAGCACTTGAGATGCCCTTATTTCCATTTCGACTGACAATTCTGAAGAATTAACAATGACAATATTAACCAAAAGGAGAACTAAATGATGTCTATGTAATAAGGCAAGTGAACACTAATAACAGATGTATTCCTGTTTGTTGTTTTTTTTTTTAATCATTTTGATAGCATAGGAATAGCTGATGTTCTTCCTGGGCTTGGGTTTAAGGGTTTAAATTTTTGTTTTTGAGGGGAAAAAAAAAAAAGGAGGCAACTCAGAGTTTAGTTTAAGAAAATAAGGAATAGTTTAAAATCTTAGCAAAATGAAAATATGTCATTAAAAATTAAGGAAGACTTGTTGCTGACTTGTTGCTGTGTTGCATGTGGTGACAGCCTATCCCAAATGTCTGCCAGCAAGCAGAACTCCACTGAGTCTCAGCATGTCCCCTATTAAGCCATCGCATCTCTGAAAGCAATAAAGCTCATTAATGGCTTTCTGCTGTGAAACAATAAACAATATATTCACAGATTGGTCAATAATTAGTGCCAACTAGCTTTTGTCCTTCATTACAGAAGTATTCTGACTCAATTATTCTAGAATGAAAAAGAAGCTTATTTAAAAAAAAATCCTTTTGTATTCACTTCACATAGGTGTTGTTTTTTTTTTTACAATGCAGCAATCTCCTTTTGTATGAGAATTCTAACGCCTCTTCAGCCCACTAAACTTGAGAAAGTGACTTCATTGCGTAGTCCCCTACTTCTTATTTAAACAGTTCATTTCAGTGACTCCATAGCCCCCAAGACTATGAGGCATTAATATCACAGTTGTCCTCTTGTCATTTTTGGTTTTATGAAATGAGAATTTTGATAGTGAGAAGCAGAAGACTTACATACAGATGTATAGTAAATAACAGAAAAAGATGAGCAATCATTCTTCTCACTTCTCTCTCTCATCCACCTCTTTTCTTGAGAGATCTATTTTATTTTTATTTTTATTTTTTCCCTCTGAAGCCCTATGGTGTGTGTATTTATAAGACATCCAAGAAATCAGTGTGTCCAGGACCAGAAAGGAAATAAATCAGCCAGTACAAAAAATAAAAATAATGATAAAAAAAAATAATAATTTAAAAGATCTTTTTATTGGTGCACTACCGCTGGAACATTTGATCTGTATGGTCATGTTATGCAGTGTATTTGACTTATTTTAAGCAAAGCTGTTCGTGCTTCCATCTTGTCTTCCTATACTGTTCCTTTTCCCTTGTGTCTCACTTAATCATTCTTAAGCCAAAACATTTCTTGTAAAATTTTGTTAGCTGGCTTTAATGGTTTTTACTCTTGCAAACTTTGAAAAGTTACTAAATCTAACTTAAAATATATATGATATTTTTACTGATATTATGGTAGAAATTACATTTTTTTGAGATGTGGTTCATAAGTTCCAGCTATTACAAACTTCATAGTTGAAGGGCTGTGTGTATTCTATCCTATTTCTGCCACAGATCCCACAGGCACTGCCCATGACTTGTTTTGTGACTTTCAGAGGAACCATTTAATTGCATTAACGTGCTTCAGTTCTTATAGGATCCAAGTCCAGGTGAAAATCTTGCTGGTAGGGATACTTGCCAGCATTCAGGGGTCCTTGTGAGGGAGAGAAGGAAGTGATGTTTTTGCTGATTTCCCTCTACCAGTTACTTATCTCCCAGACAAAACTAGAAACTAACATGCCATTGATCATACGTCAAAGGGAAAAAAAAGGAAAAATTAGTAGAATCTAGGGGATCTGAATGAATTGCTTTGGTGTTTTGCCATTCAGAAAGTAATTCATTGCAATAAAACTTGTGTTGTCATTTAATCATGTACGCATTCGCTTGAACATTGAACATCTTGCTTATGTAATTACATTGTCAAACTGTTCCATGCAAAAAAAAATCTTAGACTTGAAAACTGAAGATCTTCAACAGTAATACTACTACACTGTTGATCTGCATCAGAAAATAACCCGAGTGGCAAAAGCAGATGGTGGTTCAGTGTTTTAGGAGGAGACGCAGGTGGGAATCACCGTGCAGCAGTGTATGTGGCAAAATTTACTTTTGGATAGGAAAAACTTCAAACTTGCATTTCACTATGCTGAACTGCTGCTTGATTTTTTTCACCCTTCATTATTCTTTTGAAGCTGTTGTTTCTGTGTATTTAATTTCCAGTGTGTTGGATCCTCTTTGCAAGTCCCAGATAAAGATTTTGGTGAAGTGCTGCTTGATGGATTGCTATATAATACTTGCTGAGAAGACAATTGTTACTTGTAGAAAATTAACAGTGATAGCCATGTAATCAAAGTTTAAATGCGCTCTGTTCAGAAGCAGGATGATAGGAACAGCAAAGTGTGGAGCCAAACAAAAAACTGCTAAGTCCCCCTCCCTGGAAGCATTCAGAGGGCAGCAAATACCACTGATAAACAAGGAGGGATGGCGGGACTTATAAAATCTAGTGTACATACAAGGAAATGCTATTTTTACATATTCCTAAGTTAAAATGCTTGAATCTGTCTAATTTGGGGTTCAGTTTTTTTCTTCAGTGAGTGGTGTCTGAAGTTCCTTCTGCTTTCTGCACTGTTCAAGTCAGCAAGGGAAGCAGATGCTTATGTGCATTTCTGGAGCAAACAAGAGCGTACTGCCAAAATGCCAGTGAATTAACCAAGAATCACCCTGGGAAAACATCAGCCAAAAGTAGAATTAGTAGTTGAGAAATACGTATGGGTGTGGCAGGAGCTGTGATGGCTCTTGATGCTGGACACTGCTGTGTGAAGTGGTCCCAGCAAGGTGTTTGATATGTGTAAGTGAGGTGTAAGAGCTACATAAGCGCACTGCAGATCTTACCTGGATGTAGCAGATCTTCTGAGCCATCTCTGACATTGGCAGGTAGCCTGTGGTGAGGATGTGTTCTTACTGAGAGGTACTTTTAGAGGTACTTTGAAGGACACACGTGCAAGATAAGTATGAGAAATTTGTTTACCTTCTGCAGGCCATTGGTTGTGTGGATGGTTTTCTGTGCATAGGCTCTTGTAGATAAGTACTTTTAAGAGTGTCAGAGTAACTACTTCTGGTTGGTTGCTTCAAATTTGTCTGTGAAAATTCACTTCTGTCAGGCAGGGAGTCAGATTTCCTTATGATACTTTTTATTAGTAGCACTCTGGAAATCCTAGCTCATAGTGTCATGGGGTTCTGCATCAGTATTGCTATATATGTGTGTGATTAACAGATGGGTAGGTAGTTATACATTTTATGGTTAAAAAGAGGGATTTTCTGACTTATTCTATAGCAAAATATGAAAAAATATAGAGGTAACAGCACTAGGAGAGTAGTGAGTTTCAGTGGAGTGTGAGCACTGTGAGCACTTCTGTGCTACCATTTAGGGAAGAGTATATCTGAGAGCAAAGTTAGCTAGCGTGCTGGTTTCATTTTCTTAAACTGTTTGTCACTAGTTGATCAGGTGGGAAAAGTTAAGAAAAGATGCATCCTTGTTGGTAGTGATGGTTGAAATAAACCTCTACCTACTGCCCTGCCAGAATCTGCTCAGTCTTGCATTGGTGCCTCTGGCATTTTTGGTTTCTATAAGTATGATGGTCATTTGTGCTCAAGGGTTTGTTGTGAACATATGACTGTTTTTGCATGGCAGGTCACAGTAATGAAAGGCAGTAGTAGGAATAAGGATCATTCGACAGAAGGAGAAGGAACTGGGAAACGACCAAAAAGAAAGTGTCTTCAGTGGCATCCCCTGCTTGCCAAGAAACTACTTGACTTTTCTGAAGAGGAGGAGGAAGAAGAGGAGGAGGAAGATATTGATAAGGTAGACTTCATTGGATACTTGGACTGTAGAAGGTGAATGATGGGTCAGACTCACCTCAGCAGTGTTTTTATTTTATTTCTTGCTGTTCTCTTTCCAAGCTAACCCAGTCAATTAAAAAGATAAATAAGGTGATAGCGTGCACATAATGCTGTAATGAGAAGTAGCAAATAACAAGAAAATGTGGATTGTCAATCATTATTTGAAAATTTTTGACAAACCCGTTTTGTAGAGTTAGTTTAGTAGTTTTAATCGTTACTTTAATAGCATATTGCACATCTTGGTTTTGATTGCTTAAGGTTGTTCTTATGATGTATTTTTAATTATTTATAGACATAGTGTTTGCTGGTGCCAAATATCTGTCTCCTGTGACTTTGAGGACATACCAAGCAATAATACTCTTATTATTCCTAAAATCTGAAAGATTGGAAAGGAAAAAGAAGGAAAGGCTGACAGAAATTTATGCTATCTTTGTGTAAGAAATTCAACCTCTCCTGGAATATTGTGAGCACAAGTGGAATAATCTCCCTGTTCTGACGCTTGATACTTTGGTGTTGTTTAATGATATTAGATGCAACCGTCTTTCATAAGGACCCACCCCTCTGTGTCACCTCACAGATGTTCACTTAGAGTCAACCTCTATAATGAGAAGTGGCTGTGGGAGAAGTGGTGGTGGTTTTGAAGACACGATATTTCCATCGTGTGGATAACGTTCGTACTGGCATCTCCTTGATGCCCTGCTAAGACAAGATTGAGAGATCAGTGCTGAGAAGGCATACTGGAAAGGACGAGTGGTTCTTGATGAGGATAAGGAGCAACTAGAAGGGGGCTGTGCTGTCTATTGACCTCATGGGTTACCTTCCGCTATGTAGTATAAAATAGCAATGTTGTGGTTTGGTAGGTTGTGGCTTTCTGTCCAGTAATAACTTAATTAAGTTATAACTAGCTTTCTGTGGTGTGGCTGTTGTGTGAATAGTATGCTGGTCTCTGAGCTGAATGAGTACATTTTGGTAATGGATTCTGTTGAGAATTGCCCTCTGGCAGTGACCGGGCTGCAATGCAGGGGTTGTAGTGCAGTACAGCCCACAAGCTGGGAAATGAACATCAGGAGCTGGGGAAGCAACTGGTACCTGTGTGCTCTTGTTCCTGTGGACTTTGTCATTGTGAACACGTCACTGAAGTACAAGGCAACTCAGCTCACTTAGTGAGAAAAGACAAAGATGGTATCTAGTATGCAGGAAACATGTGTAGGGAGGATTATCCTCCTTTTATCCCCTTTAGAGTGGTTGTTAGAGAATAGTCCTCACCTTAGAAATCTGCTCCACTTGCAAATCAGTGCTTAAGTCTTGAATGAACTTCGGGCCTTTGGGCAAAGTCTGATATGGAATTCCTGATCTTCTAGGTGGAATGGATGGCCTTTAGAGACATGCATACAAGTCTATATGTGTCTTCCTCGTTCAGACGGAGCATAAACTCAGTCTCTGAGAAGCATGAATAAACATGTCTACATCCCTTTCCTTTGGTTCTATTAGGTGCCACTCCTTGGCGCTGATGGTTTAGAGCAGGATGCTGATGAAACTGAAGACGACGAGTCCTCAGAGCAACGAGCTCGCCGACCAATGAATGCATTTCTCTTGTTCTGCAAACGCCATCGCTCTCTGGTGCGGAAAGAACACCCTCGCCTCGATAACCGTGGCGCAACCAAGATCTTGGCAGATTGGTGGGCTGTTCTAGATCCAAAAGAGAAGCAGAAATACACTGACATGGCCAAGGAGGTAGGTTCTACATGAATGGATGACGCAAAGGGAGCTTATTACATGGTTATCTGTCTTACATTTCTTAGTATATTAAAAACTTTTGGTGGGGTCTTTCTCTTCTCTGAACTCCTTAGCTTACCTAATGGGATTATGGTACCAGAACCAAGTTGTTCTCGCTTTGATTCTCTTGGTCTTGCAGACCAGAAAGGAAGTAAAGAAGTCTGTGTATGCGTACTAGTATGGCTCTAGTAATCATTTGAGCAAAGCACGTGCCTTTCGTGGTAGATAAAACCTGATAATCCCAGCAGTGCAAACACTTAAATGATAGATTGTGGCTTTTGAAAACACTAAATTATACAGTTCTTGTCAATTGACTGTAATGGTACTTACATCATGCTGCGCATTTGCTGTCAATAATATAGCTTGACCAAGCCAAAAGTATAGTGAGCAAATTCAGTCCCTTTTTACTTTTAAAATTAGTTTAACTACTATGTACTTCCTAGGTTAAGTACTCTCCCTTTATATTGATAATAGAGTGTGCAAGTTACTTTGGCTAATAATATTGTTCTGAAAGAGACTGCAGTAGTGATTGATATGTGTGATGCAGATTTTGTGTAACCATTGAATTCAATCTTAGAAAAAACAGAGGGACAGTGAGTAGGAAGAACTTCTCTCATTTGCTGAGTATTGTTAGGATACTTCAAGAAGTACAGATAGCTGTGAAACAGTTGGGGAAACATAGCCTGTGTGTCTTCCATGTCACCTGAACTTGACTACTGTTGTTAACACGTGTATGTAAGATCTGGACATTCAGTAGTTTGTGTGAACGTGGAAGGGCCCGCAAGAACAGCCAAGTGTTCTGCAGAAGGGTCCTTTTTAAAGCATAAGGCAGGGTATGACACGGTGTTTAAAAACTTGAGTCTCAGCTTTGTCCAACCGTTCCTGATGTGTTCTGCATTCCCACTTACAGATTAGTGATGCTTCTTGAAATGTGTGGAAAAAGGGCAATTAGGAGACTTGGTGCAGATACAGAGAGAGGAAAAATGAAAATGAAGAAAGTGGGTTTTTTGGAAGAGACAAACCTGATGTGACTGTTTATTTAGTCTTTTGTCTTGCTGAAGGAAACTCATTCATTAAGAAGGAAAATAATTGCAGAACTTCTGTATGAAGTGACACATCTGAAGCTATTAATCATACTGTTGAAAAAAATCATTGTTTCTATAGTGATTTATTTATTTCTTCTGGCACAGACCAAATTGCATGTTCAACGTCAGAGAAACAATAAATCTTCAGTAGTTCAGATCACTACCATTAGTTCCAAGAATGTGTAGAACAAAAACAATGTATTATTTCTATTCCTTAAATAGTTGTGTTACAGCAATAATTAGAAGCTATAATATGCCACTGAAAGTATCTTTGCAAACAAGCCTCTTCTGTGTGTGGATCACTTGTTTAATGCTCATTCTTATAGTTAGGTTTACTGTTGAGACTGTTTGAAAGGTGCTAATATCAATTCTAGAGAGAGCCATGTATTGATTTTTTTTTTTTTTTTTTCCCCTAAGAAGAGCATATTTAAAAGTCAACGAGTGCCTTTGGAATGACTTCAAAGTACTGATGTAATTTTCTATTTAAGGACATACATATACTGACAAGACACATTTAGGTAAAATAAGCTCATTCACTGTATTTTAAACTTCAGTGAGCTTATATATGTACATATATGTGTGTGTGTATATTTATATGAATTGCAATGATTACAACTTCTGTTGGATTATAAACTTGAGAATGGTTTTATTACTTGAAGCCAGAGTTTATAAAACCAGTTAAATCAGGTCCAGCATCTAGTAAGCAACTTTGTTTATCACTCGTGTAGTACCAACAACTGATACTATCTCAGCAATATGCAAATCAAAGTCTAGCTGCCTTGGCACAGGAGAAGACAAATGCCTGGTTTTTTCCTGCTGCAGCCTGTGAGCTCACCAATGAGCTTACCAATGAGCTCACTAGGTAACCCAACACTCTTCAGGAATTAAGAACAGTGTAGTATTTTGAGGGACTTTTTTTATTTCTTTGTTTGTTTAGGTGGATCTCTAGTATGATTTTTACTTATTTATTTTTTCGTAGAAAGTTGGTGGTATTTAAACATATATTCAACATTTAGAATATGGTGACTGGTGCCCAGAGGTGTACCTTGAATCCGCTCAGTGAGCTTCTGAAGAAGCAAACTTTTTATTTGGTGATGAGAGCAGCTCAGGGAAGTTACATTTAAGTGCAACACCCTTTCTGACCTTGGCTCTGAAGTGGCATCTGTCCTACCACATAATGCATCCTTCCCCAAGCTTTCACAGAGAGGAATGATGCATCCAAGCTCACAAATGTATCCTTTTTTTTTTTTTTTGAATTATTATTACTCTACCTTAGATTTCAGGACATGACTCTACAGGGCAGTCCTGAAGGCACTGCTGTGCCATTCTACCTGGGAACAAATGTGATGTCTTTACTTTCCAGAATAAGGAAATTTCTTTTTCTATCTTTTTTTTTTTTTTTTTCTTCTTAAAGTGACTTTAGAGACTTCCTTAGGCCACTGTGTTAAATTGGTTTACTGCACAGTTGGTTGAATGGAGGAAAAGAGTAAGCTCTCCTATTGCCTTAGGCTGTTTCTTGTTCCTGTGTAGCTCATTTAAGTTATCTCATGACCTGCCAAGCAGAATCTATCACTTCTTCTTAGGACTTGGTCTAATAGTCACGACAATCAATACTGAAAGTCTGCCAGAGGTTTGGACCAGGCCCCTGTAAGCCTTTTATAAAACTGCTTCTTGGTTCTTGTTTAACTTTTACATTTATTTATTTTCCTTTTATCACAAGTGTTGAAATTCTGAAAGTAGCCACTGAGTTGTCCTCCCTGGCTCCTGAATGGGGTTTCAAGAGTGCTGTTAACATTAACTTTTTGGCTTTGCAGAGGCAAAAATCCATTAATACACTATGCCACTTGTATTGCCCTTGTTGGAAACTGATTAAAAGCTTATTGCTGCTTCGTCTTACAAATGGTGTGAATTATGGTCCTCATTTGATGGGCAGCCTGTCGAATTAATCTGTAGAATAATTCAATTATTTAGAGCAGCAATGCTGATACGAAGAGCTTACGCACTTCATCGCTAGAGGTTCTGTGCTTTTAACTCAGCAGGCTGGAAACATGATTCATGAGTGGGCTGGAGCTTTAACAATGGAAGGCAAAGCTTTTCTTTGTGCATTTCCTTTCCACCTCTTTCCTTATCCCCTCCCCTTCCCTTCCCTGGTGAGGCTATTTCTGTGGTCTGCATTCACTGGTGAAATGAACTCTCAAACCAAACTGAGGAATAGGGAAAAGGGGTGAGGTGAGAGGTGCCACGGGCCTTCATCTGCAGATTTAGTACATCTTCCCTGTTCAGAAAATACAGGGTGTATGTGGGTCAGCAGCCCCTGCAGATTTTTATTATTTATAGCCACTTCTATAAATACTGGACTTGACACAGTAGGTTCACACAGTGCCGTGCTGCTTGTAAATTGGATCATTTTTATCCTTGCTACAGTCTGGAGGTAGAGAGTGCCAGCTGACAGTGTAAGATGGAAGTGAAAGTAAGAGAGATGCACGTGTGGCAGGGAGGCTGCCAGAAAGCACGGTGCTGTGTGTTGAGCTGGGAAAGTATGGCAGTGACTCTACTAGAGGACAGGGCTCTGAGTGCTCTTTCTGTTTTGATACCAGAGGGAGTTTTTTCCCCTCTGTGTAAGTTGCTGTGCACGTATGTATGTGAAACATAGGTGCTTTTCTGTGGTAGAATTGGGATTGCGGACAGCTGGGTAGGAGGGAGCATGTGTCATCACAGAAGCAGCTCTTTGCAGCTGCCCTGGCATATAGCCAAGGAACTCACTTGGTTGCTTGTAGCCGTCAAGACCAGACTTACCTAATAATGGTTTGGGAGGAATTCAGCCCCTTCTCCCTGCAGTGAGCCCTGGTTCATGCTTGGCAGCGTGCCTCCGACAGCAGCAAGTGCTCCAAGTCACTATCGCTTGTTAGGCAAACATTTGCAGCTGGAATGTTTGGCATGTTCCTCTGATTCGTCTGTTTTCTACCTTGCAGGTCAGCAAATTTGAAATACTGAAGTGTGCTCATCTTACTGCTGTTAATATTTAATTTAAAAAAAAAGAAAATTCTTTCCTGGGCAGCAAGATACTTGGAAAATGTCACTTCTGTGTTTGAAAATAGAATAGATCCCCATCCTCCCCTTTATTACCTCCCCCAGCCAACCTCTGTAGGATCCAGGTCTTACTTCTCCATGTGTAGTCTTGCTAAGGTTGTTTTGCTGCCTCATACCAAGAAGACAGCAAATAACTAAGATACATGGTCAAGGCCAAAGGAAATTTTAAACGGTCCTACTTCATTTTATTGCAGTCACACAGGATTGTTTTGGAGAGAGGGCTGGGGTGACTTATCAGAAGTTACTGAAAAAGAGAAAATATTGGTAGCAGTTTATTTTCAAATGAACGTGCTGGGCTTGGAAAAGAATTTACTTCAAATATTTTAAAATATCAACTTGTTAGAGAACAAGTGCAAAGGGACATTACACTGCATTTACTGCCAAGTGAATGTTTTCATTTTGTTCAAACTAGAAAATAAACAGACTGTACCTGAAAAAGAATTCAGAAGCTATCTTCTCTCTCAGAGAAGATCTCTCTCTTTTTCTCTCTCAGACAGTGAGAATACAAGCCCCAGGGAGCTGTTTGCAGGGTCAGAACTTAGGCCTGATGTGCATAATAAGCCCTCAGGAAAGGAAAGAGAAAAGTGACTTTTTTTAACATATGGCTTTGCTTATCTTCTTGTTAGACTATGTTGGCGGTTGGACTCTTAAGCACACAGTTAAAAAATCAAGGCATTTAAGGATTATTTATTGAATCCTCTTTCAGGCAGTATACTCTGCTGCCCTGTAGATAGTGTCATGATCAGTAATTTTTTCTTTTCTTTACTTTTCTAGTACAAGGATGCATTTATGAAGGCAAATCCAGGGTACAAGTGGTGCCCCACAACAAACAAACCTGTGAAAACCCAGACATCCACTGTTACAAGCAGGAAGAAGCTGTGGGCCTTCCCTTCAGACTCTGCGAAAGATATACCAAGCCCGAGGAAAGTGACAAAAAGTGAAGAAATGCCACAGCTTAACTTTGGGATGGCAGGTGAGACTTCTGTCTTGGGAGGTTTCTCATAGGTGAACATCCTTATTTTGCTTGAGGACTTGACATTGAGACCCACAAATATGTTTCATGTCCCCAAATTAGGTTGCTAAGACTGTATTTAAACTTCTGCGTAACAACTTTGTACCATTTTCTATCCTTTTTTTTTTTTTAGAGTCAAGTCCAGATATATATGACATCTTTTAAGGTGTGGTCATTTGGAGTCCAGATGTGATTAATTCTTTAGCTCAGGATTGTCTGCTATTAGAACTAGAGATGTTCATTTTCTAGTTCTTGTGGATGGCTGTTCCTGAGGAACTAAGTTGTCTGTATTTAAAGCAAGAAAAGTATGATTTCATTTTACTTACAAAATAAGAAGTTTAAACGAAAGGCAGTACAGTTGGAGAGCTTGTGTTGGTGAAGAACAGATAATCTCTTGCTGATATCCACAACTAGCAGAAACTGTTGCAGTCGTGACCTTTAAGTATAGATATATTAATGTTCTTAAATACTAGCAGCTTAAGAACTGAGTGAAAAATTATTCCCTCACACCTTTCCTCTTTAAAGTTTCTCATTTTATAAATGTCAATGCACTACAGACTTTTCTGTATCCTACCTAGTTTATGATGATTGTGTGACAAGATTTTTCTGCTTAGTGACATCATGTGCCAGAGAAGGGAAAATGATTTTGTGGAACGAGTAGGGGAAAAAAAAGGGATAAGAAGACTTTTATACTTTTTTTGCCAGTTTAGTGGTATGAAATTTCCTGTAATGAAATTCCTCCTGGCCGCAACGAAACTGTGAAATGTAATTCAGAATACTTTTTCATGGCACATAGTTACATATGAGAGATCAGTTCTGAAACCTGCAAGCCTCCTCATCCCATTCTGCTTTGGCTAGCAGAGAGGCATAATTTATTTTCATTACAGGTTCATTGACTTAACTGGAAGAACAAGCAGTAACTCTTGGTCTGCCCAGCTGCTGTCCCTCACCTGATAGGAGAGATCTTTAATCAACATCTGACAGAGAACTTAAGAATTAATTAGAAAGTAATCCATTTAATCTATGGAAACATTCAGTTCTGAAGAAGGCCCTATTTTGTTTTAATGTGATTTTTTATTTTTTTTTAAATTCCTTCACTTCAAACTGAGTAAGTGAGTATTCATGGGGGTCTTGCTCCAGTCCCCATGCCAATGAATTCTGGCTATTTCATGAGAATAGCAGTAGCCCATGAATTAATGACTGCTTCTGTCAGAGATGTAGCAGCATCTAAATCACAACAGATCTGTCACACCAAATGGATTATAAGTGTCATGGTAACCATGTTTTGTGTTCTTTCCTCAGATCCATGTGATAGTTTAGTTCAAATCTGAACTGAACTGAGTCTAGGACTTCCTCTTTTAAAATCCAGGCTGTGTACTGGCTGATTAACTAAAATGTAGCTGAATGACCGTAGAAATACCTTTGTCTCTGAAATGCTGCTGGCTTGACTGTTTTGCGTCTTCAAGGCAGATCGCTTCATTAGGACAAGGATTATATGACAATCCACAGTCATTCCAGGAAACCTGCTTTACTTGTTTGCAACTGTAAATCCTTTTTTGATTTATTTTTGCTTGTTATGTTTTCCAAAATTAAATGAAATATGTCCCCCTGCTGGCCATCTCTCCTCTTACCTGCTATGTAACAGCATCACTGGGCTTCTGATCTGCAGCATCATTAGTGGTGTCCTTGCTTGTCCAGCCTGTGAGTTGCATTTGAGCATGCTTTTGTCATGGCATGGCTCTCTTGTGTTCTGTTTGAGGACGTAAGGCAAAGACAGCTGTTGTTCTCAAGTGAAGGTGTTCATTACAACATCTTCTGTCACAACTACAGAGCTAAAGTGGGCAACATCTTTCCTGGAGAGAAGTGGAAGATTTCCAATGCTTTTACATTTCTGTCTCAGAAGAAGACACTCCCTAGAATAGCCAATGCCATGATAGAGATGCAAGTTTTATTCTTTAGAGAGAAGCTTAATTCTGAAGTCAGGTGAAAGTTAATTGAAACTCTTACTTGATGATTCTTTGCACTTAGCTCTTTCTCAGTTCTTTCTTTTTCTCAGACTGAAAAATGGTGATGTTGAATAAGCTAGCCTTCTAAGTTTCTAACCAGACTAATACAAAGAAAACATATAATTTCCATACAGTGAGATGGTGTAAGCTTAATCACTGCTGAAAGCTGTTGAGGAAGCCACAAATCACTTCCTATTCTGCAAGTCAGATGTGTATGCTATTTTCTCGTAACTGTTGATTTAACTATAAAGTACATTAAAGTAGTACTTAGAATTCTTCCTCTTTCATGCTAGTAGGTTCTTAGTGCCACAAGAGAAACACTGTGCTGAGAAAGCTCTATAAGCACATGGCACTGTTCGTGTGTATACATTTTTGTCTACCTTTATGTGAAGTTATTTTGTAATGCAAAAACTGAGGAGGAAGACCTAAGGCAACTAGGGTGAAACTCAAGAGAGTGGCTATGGATGATCAGTGTGATGTGGGCATAAGGCAGTGCTGTACTGCAGTATGTCAGGCAAAGCATTTTCAGGAACATTAGAGGAAAAACTAATGCTGTTGAACAGACCACAGGTGAGAGCTCATCTGACATGATTGCCCTGCTGGTCATACATGTACAAGAAGGTCTGACTCTACCTGGAGTAACTGAAGGGGAGAACAGCAGGAATTACAAGGACTGTGGAAGATGAACATTTGATGACATCAGAAGATCTTGGTTTCTTTAGGCTAGTAAAGCTAGTAGAGGATGGACAGGGGCCACTGCTGTAAATACAACAGGGGAAAACACCATTTAAAGAAAACTGATCTCAGCTTGAAGGTGTGAGCAACAGAAAAAAAGAAGTGTACCTTTGCTTTACTCTGAATGGATTTAAGCTGAAAACTGGAAGATAGCTCTAAATGCTTAAGATTTGGCTTCTACGTTGTCTTTTCAATGGGAATAAACAAAGTAGAAAGCAACTAGCCAGCCCATAACTGTGAAATATGGAGCTCAGTAAGATCGCGTGGAGATCTGGAGATCTTCTTCCAGGCTTTCTTTCCAAACTACCTGTCTGCTGAGTCATTGTCTTTCAAGATGTGTGTTCAGTTTTGAATTGTTCTGAGTCCCTCTTGTTTGAAGCACAGAACTTTACTTGATCAAGTAAATTCATGGTAAATGGTTCTATATTGAGGGATCAATTGTGGTTAAGTATTTGCCAACGCTTCCTATTTTTTGCCTCTGTTTATTCAGCTACTTATTACTAGTTCTATCCTTCTTATAGTGCCTTATCTCTTTGCAGAGTCTTAATATCGTTTTGCTTTTTAAAATTCGTTGTAAAGTAAAATGCTAAAAAACAAACACATGTTACTTGTACATTACAGAAGAAGAAAAAATTATTTCCAGTTGTTAAAGCTAGATACTATCTAGACTGTATTCTTAAGATAATGACCACTCTTCTATTCTTGATATAGTAGTTGAACTTGGTTTATTCATGTGGCTTTTCTCTGTATTTTTGGTTTACTGCTGTTTTAACAGCACCATTAACAAATCTTATCCTGTGATTGTCAATGTGAGATGCTGTCTTAGGGAAAAGCTTTGGCAATGCCCACAATATTGAATTAACAGTACCAGCAATTGTACTTCTGAACTGGAACTTGATCATCTGCAGTGATAAACCAATAGGAGGTTTGTGACACGGTTTTGGCCCATGTCAGTTGACTCTCCAAAAAACACATAGGCATGGTTAACAAGTTGGAATGGGCCACAGGAATAGTCTTCCCCATGGGTGTTTTGGATGCAACCATTCTGTTAGAGGCTAACAGTTTTCAAACACACAGAAGAGTGGAGTTGTGCCAGTTGGCCCTCGTTCCAGAGAATAGTCCTGGGCATATGCAATTTATTGTTGTAGAGTGAGGCTTTTGTATAGGCTAGTTAAAGGAAATTGGAAAACGAGATTACATGCTTCAGGGAGACCTGAGTATCATTTGGTACTGATGTTTCCAGAAATACAGCAAGTATAATGATTTTTCCTTCTCTCACACTGTAGCTGCTGTACGAGCCATTTGGACCATGGACTTTGTCCTTCCTTCTGTATGGCTCTTTGTTAAATTGTGACCCTGTATTGCTTCCAAGGCACTCTCCCAAGATCAGACAATTAGTCTTCATAATGATGAAGAGCAAACACTATTTGGAGTGGAAAAGCTACTTCATGAGCTTGTACCAGTGTTGATAGTTTTCACTTTTTGTTCCTGTTTTTTTCAGAACTTGTGAGGTGCAGGAAGGCTGGAGGCTAGGAACTGTCAGAACCGAATACTTGGAGAAATAACATTTATCTTCATTCTGTTTTCCTCAGTTAAATGTTGTATTGGTTGGGCGACAAGTAGGCAGGCAGCCTGCCTGGCCAGTGCTTGTGCTGTACTGGCACAGAGGATTGAGAGTGCTTCATGCTTCAGAGTTGTCAGGCTGACACTTTTCACCACTAAATGCAGTTCTAAATTGAAGTAAAAAAGAAAATTGGAATTTTGTTTCAGAGCTTTATCATGTCATTCTGTTCCATCCCTTTACTTGTTCATTATCTAAGGTAGGGAGCCACTCCCTTGGGAGGAGCATCCATTGAGTTATGAGCAAGTGCGATATTAGAGTTTCTTTGTGTATGCTTGTGTATGAGATCATTACACTTGCTGTTTTAAAGATATTCATCTCTGTAGTGCATAAAACCTTTGGCGGTAAAATTTGTAAATCCACGCAATGGGGTGTTAAGCACACAAATCCAATTAAATCCTTCAAACAGCTTTGAAAGCCTTTCCCAGAGGGTACAGAAATGGTTATTTGTGATTCTCTTGAACCGCCTTTTATGGCAGCTTGCTTAGAGTGTCTGTGACAAGTAGTCTTCTGGGGGTTTAGCGCTGCAAATGGTTCTTTAAACAAGCAAATGAATAAACGTGTAAGACTTGGTTTTATTCTTTAACAGATCCTACACAAATGGGAGGCCTGAGTATGCTGCTTTTAGCTGGGGAACATGCCCTGACTGCACAAGAGGTAAGGATCTCTCTTTTTTACATTACCAGAAGTTTTCAGTTTAAAAAGAGCTCTGAAGGGAAATATTTGTCAGATGGGAGGCAGAACTTAAGATACTTCATGGGTAACCTCAGGTGGAAATGAAATGTGAGTCCAGGGATGTGGGTCTTGTTCTCCAACCAGTCCAGGGTTTGATACCAGTTTGGTACTCACTCCATGGACTGATGAATACATGATCCGACCAGGCAAGTCTGCCCCATGAGAGGATATTATCACAGATGGAAAAGATGAGATAGAGCGGCTGTAAACAAACAAGTGATTTGCAAGCTCTTTTGGTCAAGGAACTCATGTGCTTATGTTCTTGCGTAGTACAAGAACACAGCTTGGCACAAATAGCAGAATAAATATTTAATAATTTCCATATAGTCATTATTTACGCATTCTGAAACCATGCAAGTGCTAACAAGTAATCAAAGTATTACATTCTATTCCTATTGACTCTTTGTGTCTAAAGGGAAGTTAGCAGTTTATTTGCCGTTGCAAACATTTCATTCTTATAGAAGACTGCAGTAAATAAGAGTTTCCTGCATATCTCCAGGAAGGCAGAGAGCTTTGGTCTTTCTTTAGACTATTGTTATTCATGACCTTCTTTATGGGACCGTTTTGAAAACTGTTCATAAAGTACCTGATATATTGTGTAAAATAGGTAGTCATTTTCACTTATTACCTTTTGATTCAGTCTGTCTGTGATGGTTAGATAAAGAGCAAATACTTTGCAGGCTTGTGTTACCCCCCAAATGCAGTAAAATACCACAAAACTGCTTAGGCTTGGTTAACTGAATGGCACTTCTGGCTTGTCATCTGTGGGACAGACGAAAGAGGATTCATGAGATGTTCACATCTGCACACCTTGACAGCCTACAGCTGTATTTCCATGTTTACGCTTGAATAGTTTCACACTTGAACAGTGTTTAGGAGGTTGGCAGAATAAGCTGGGAGATGGCATGGCTAGCTAAAAAGAAAAGCTCATTAATTCACTGTAGAAATGGTAAGATTCTTCTCTCTTGAATGGGGAGACTTCAGCTGGATTTTATCAATGTGAGAGAGAGAGAATTCTTTGTCCTGAGGTAACTGTTGAAGTATCCCTCAGTAAAAAGGTTCAGGTGTGCTTATCTGTGGAAAATATAGATGCTGTTTTCATATAAGACAATAAGCGTATGCAGGATCTAAAACTCTGACACTTGCATTGAAAAAGAAAAAAAAAAGTATCATTTTTTAAAAGAACATTCTAAATGAAATCACGTAGTCTTCATTTGTATTAAAATGTGCGTGTCCATTAAAAAAAAAAAGTGTATATAGGGTTCTTCAATTGGGGAATTGCCATAATGGAGATTATTTAGTTTAACTGTCTGTGTATGTATTATAATGCAGGCTTGGGTGGCCTTGTAAGCATATGTTTTAAGATACTATTAACATCTTAAAAGTTGTTGATATAAAGGAGAGGAGCACTGTCACACAGTTTGTTCAGGACTTCAGAAAAGATGAGGAGAAGAATACTTAGCTAATAACTCTTCTAATTCCAAGTAAATTGATTTGACACCCACTGATATATGTATATATTTTTTTCTGAAGCATGTGTTAAATGGATGTAAGGGGGTTTTTCAAATCAGTTGTTTAAAGTTGGAGTTGCCAGTTCTCCAGATACCAGGTAACAAAGTGAGCATACACTAGCAAAACAAAGTGAAAGAGGCACAGTAGTGATACTTACAGAAGTGCTTTGATGATTTAGTTATCATCTTTATATGCTGGTTATGTTTCTTTGTCCATCATTTTTTTTCAATAGACAAGAAGATTTTTCATCTAATAAGAGAATTCATTATCATATGGTGGATTTCCAAACAGAGGCTTAGAGCTATTATTAAATGGTAGGCGAGGGAAGTTAAAAACCTTAGCAACAGCAAATACAAGATGGGCACAAGCAATTTTTGCCTGGCATTTGGGTCCTTTTACCAGTTAAGCAAAACTGTGATGCATATACAAGCACATTTTGCTTAACACGGGAATAAAAATGCTTAAGAGGCTTGTTCTTATTACTCTCATTACTGGAGAGAAAGCCTCATCCTGTTACTTTATTGCAGCTGTTTTATTTGCAGAAAACCTGAAACTCTGTGAGGAGTACTCCTTGCTTTAAAGCTCGCCTCCCTTCCCTGCCCACGAGGTCCGTTGCTTGCCTTACAGCAGCACCTAGTGGCCGCTATGGTTACTTCCCAGAAAATGCTGAATGTGTAGCACTGTCCAAGACCTGACTCTTGTACCAGTTTCCCCTTGCTGCTGCATATCAGGACCACATTAAAACCTTGCATCAGTCAGTGTGGAAGACGATCTGTTTTCACTCATTTTAGAGCAGGTTTTGGTAACCACAAGGGACTGTGGGCTCATGGTGGCAGCATCCTAATGGCTTCCCCCTCGCTGCTGCAGGGTGGTTGTGCAGTGTGTTGTGCTGGTCTGCCCAGGTCTTTAAAGAGTGTCATGGCCGAGGCTGTAAATTAGAAACAGATGTCTTCAGTGCAGTGGAGGATGAGCAAATAGGAGGAAAGTGAAGAAGAGATGATGAAAAATTGAGGACGTTTTATTACTGCAGGAAAGAAAAGCAGTACAATGGTGCTACTTGTACAGCTGTTCCCTCCAGTAATTATTGTAATACTTGAGTTACATTTGATCTGGCAGTAGGTATGTATGTCTCCAGAAGTCCTGGAGATGATCAATTTCCCCCAAAAGTGTGGGAGCAACAGCTGGGTAAAAATGACATCCTCAACGTAATGCCACTGTTAAATGAAGGCAGCAGCACTGTCTTAAGATATCAGAAATTAATAGCAAAACCATGATTGTTCTAACCACAAAATGGTTTTAGAATTGCTGACTGACAAGGCACCAAAAAATCTATCCTTTAAGCACAAAACAGTAGGAAATGGGGCCTCACTCATTGCACAGCACGCTGTTCCCATCTTGTGACATGAAGAAATTGTGCCTGTCCCAGCATGTGGCCTCAGACTGTGCTCCTGGGGTAGAATCGCAGAATGTCCTGACTAGGAAGGGGCTAACAGGGATCACCGAGTCCAACCCCTGGCTCCACACAGGACCACCCAACATTCAAACCTTGTGTCTGAGAGCGTTGTCTAAATACTTACTGAATTCCAGCAGGCTTGGGGCCACATTCAGTAAATAGAATGGGAGCATTGTTGCTATGTGGTTTTGCGGCAGGGGAAAAAAACAAGTTCAGCTGCGTACCTCAGCAAATTGTCATGTGGCATCATTCTCCTGCTTTTGGATCCAGTGTTCTGGGAGTAGTAGTGCTGGCAGATTCCTGAAGCAAAACGTTCTGCTGCTGCTGTTATGCTCAAGCATCTGGAGCAGACAGCAGTATGAGCAGCAGTACAAGCTGTAGGCCTGGTTACCCTTTAGTGCTTGGTTCCTGCAGCAACAGATGCACTTGCTAGCTGAACTGGGTATTCACCAATACGTGCTATTGACATATATGCTCTGATAACAAAGAAGATAAATACCACATTCTTCTTGAAATATTTCAAGTAAGTTGGAATTTCATGAAAAATTAAAAATCACTGGGGGAAAAAAATTCCACCCTGTTACTCAATTTTCCGAAAATCCCACAAAGCCTCCCTCCTTTCTGCTGTTTCCTGTAAGCTGTTCTACATGCTCTATTTTATATTAGCAGTGTATTAACTTCTGAGACTCACGTATTGTAAGTCTTTTATACTCAAATGCATTACTTGATATTCAAGACAGTTATTTTACTGAAGGATGCTAGAATAATAATTTTCAGTTCTATGGATAAGGTCTGTATGAATTCTAATACGGCTGTTGTGTCATGATTTCTTTTTATTTTTATTTTTTGGAGCAGTCTCTTGTCTGAACTTTGATATTGGAAAGTACAATGCTTTCTTGCAATACTCCTCAAAAGCACCTCTAAACAGATATCCATTTATGTAAGTTATTTAAGCAGTTCTAGGCTTGTGGTGCCCTTAATTACTTATTTCATGCTGTGAAGTGATTAGCAATTATTTCTGTCACTTAGCAACACTCAGCCATTTGAAAAACTTTTTTTTAGCTTCTAAGTAATTAGTGGAAGTGTAAATTGAAGAGATAGTGGCATGGATTGCATCCTGAATACAAGATAGCCGTGTATGCAGCCCAGAACAATCAGTGTTTTGTTGCATATAACTTGCAGAATTTTGAGTAACAGGAAGTAAAAGAACAAAACTAAAAGCCCAGTCCCTGGTATTTTTGTGCTATTTCTTATGTGATTGTCAAACACTTTACTATAGGTACTGAGCTGTTTTCATTTTCACCTTTTAATTTGATTTAGCTGGTCCAGGAGTGTGAAACATGACATTGTCCATCTTTTCTTAAACAGCTCTTCATGTTACTACTGCTTGCCATTTCATTTTGCCTCCAGTTGTTCTTAGCTTGAGAGAAACACCAGTGAGGTCTTAATCTCCACACTCCTTGTTTCAGGTTTCCTCAAATACTTGCCAATCTGATGCGACTGATTCTACAGAAGTGTGTCAGAAGTCGTCGTTGTTTCAGTTTGCAGAGGTGAGTTTCTTTAAATTGTTTTTTTTTTCCCAGTGTTTTCTTTCAAGAGTTATCTGGTGTTCAGCTGAAAGAGAAATCAAAAAAACTGACTGAAATTCATGGTAGCATTTCTTCCTTCTTTTGGGGGTTACAGTTATTGGATCGCGTGTCAGGTAGATGCATCTGATTTGAAGTGCAGATGTGTTCAGGAACACAGCTGAAACCCTAGTGTAATAATGGAGCTGTGGTTTAAGCAGTGATGTGGAGATCTCATTCCTGCACTTGTGTCGACAGACTCCAGTTGATACCTACATTTGGATGTTATATTATGTCATCTAGCCAGGTCAGATG
The DNA here is from genome assembly GCF_023343835.1 of Lagopus muta. Lineage (NCBI taxonomy): Eukaryota > Metazoa > Chordata > Aves > Galliformes > Phasianidae > Lagopus > Lagopus muta. Next base: position 87,142,916 of record NC_064433.1, read on the forward strand.
GGACCTTGGGCAGCCTGATCTGGTACTTGATCCAGCGATTAGCAACCCTGCCTGTGGCAGGGAGGTTGGAACCTGATGATCTTTGAGGTTCCTTGAGGTCCCATAGAAACCATTCTATGATTCTTAGTGACTGCCTTATTCACCAGCTCTATCAAAAATAATTGTAGGTTTGGAATTTCCAAAATTTTCTTCTATAACCACAAAACAGCTCTGTGCGCTTCTACAACATTGCTATTTATGTATTTCTAGGAATTGCTATACAGTGCCACTGAGATGAGTTTTTTGCTTTTAAATATACCCTACTTCATTCAAACAGATTTAATTGGCATAAATATCACAGGGTTACAAAGAATCCAGGCCCTTTGTAAGCATCACTTGCTTGCTTACATCTTTTCAACTTCTGAAATGATCTTAATCCAGTGACATAAATATTTAGCTAAAGCAATATTGATTAGACAGGATGCTAGACAGTATTTGAGTGTCTGTGGGGAAAAAGAAAATTGTCACAGGAGGGGCTTCATTTTGTTATTTGGTTTCACACCAGCCACAAATCTCACTGCCTTGTCTATATTATTCATCTCTTCATATGCTTTCATATTTCTCTCTAGATGTCATCACTTACAGAGCAGGTAGATGCCAATCCTTGCGTACATAAACTGATTTTAGTTTTAACATTAGCTCACAAGACCTTGAGCTCTAACTTAAAAGCTGAGACTTTCAAAATGTAGTAGAGGTAGATTAATGCACTGAACCTTTATTTCTGATTAAAGGCTAGTGTGAAATATAAAATCTGCGATTAGGCTCCTAAAGAACTTACTGGCTTTTCTTGTTAGCAAGAGGGGAATGCCTGATTCGCCATCAATTAAAAACAATTTTTAGAAGCTCCTTAAAGTTGATAAATTCCAGTGTTAATTATGAAAATAATTCAAAATCCAGTGAGATACTTCTGATTACTTACCCTGTCAGTTGAACAACATGGTATTTTGTATGGTTCGTTTTGATAACGGTCTGTTTCTTCAGTGTTGCTGTAAAGTCTTGCAACCAATAAGACAAATACAAGTCCAAATACTGAGTTCATTTTACAGTGCTTAAACAAAAAAAGTGCCAGAATCATGACTGTACAGAGGAACTGTGCTGTGTTGCAAGATACGCTCTTGCTAAGGGCTTGTGAACTCCGACTTTGCCTTACCCATCAAAGAATTACAGTGAATGCAAGGAAATAAGCTCACCTACACTGCTGAAGCTTGCAGTTCAGAAGTAGTTCACTGATATTCAGTAACTAGAAATGCATATTAGCAAGTTTATTTTTCGTGGATGTTAAACTGTTTGTAGTGAGGCTGCACACATTTGGTATGCAGCAAGTATGTGTATTAGCAGCAAAATAAACGTTACTTGTGCCTAGATGTACGATTAATTTGAAGTGCTGTTTGCAACAAAAAGAAGTGACACAAGCTGGAAAAGGTAAAAATAAATATATATTTTTTAAATGCAGCTTCCTTAGTTTTTGGGATAGATCTGTTATCTCTTCTAAAAGTATGTGTATGTGTTGTGCCTCTGCCCTCACTTATCTTCCGCACAAAGTAGCAATTTGTGCTCTATCAGCGCCACCATTCTGTGCCTGGGTCTTTAACTGAATAGTGAAATATAGTACAGTGTCAAGTTCCTGTTATTAACTCTCTTTTAACATATCAGTGGGCAAAAACAAGCCCCTCAGAAAGGTTCTAGTCTGTTTAGTTGGTCCTAGGAAAGATTTCCATTGTTAAAAACGATTCAGGATCACCATTTACATGTCTGCTGGGAAAGCAGATAGTGTTTGCTTGTTGAAGTTTATATGTTGAAGTTTGATAATGAAACTGAAGAGCTAAATAATTTAAAAATTATTTTCCTCACAGATCTCTTCAAGCACATCACAGCCAGGAGTTCCAGGAGCTGTAAAACAAACGGAAGAGTCTGCATTATTTCAGTTTGCTGAGGTATGATAGCTAAAACATGGAAGGAGAGGCTCTGAGGAGGCATGGAGCCAATAAGAGTTGTCACTGAAGGTTAAGCAGCTTAGGGATATTGGAAAAAAATAAGACCTTCTGAAGTGACACGATGCACTGCTCATGGAAGAAGTTGCAGTAGTGGAAAACGGTAGCTGCCCTAGACATAGGAATCCTCTAAAAAATAGGCTTGCAGGTCAAAGTCTGCTCATAACAGCTGCCAGGATATGTAGCAGCATTGTTAGGTGGTGACCTTTAAGTTTGTAAACTACCCTTCAGTATGTAAGCTATCCTCCTTCCTTCGTGTGTTGAAAATTTAGAGTTCTTATAGGTGGCTTTTAGAAGTTTCTTCACCGATGTGTTTAATGTTCCTCTGTAAACTGATTTCTCACACATTCTCTTTTTCTCCATTTGGGGGAGTCTGATACTGCTCGCAGAATCTCTTAAACTAAAGGCATACTCAGTGTGTATGTAAAGGAACTACTATTGGAGCTAGTACTATGCTGGAGGAACATTATGGGATGAAAAGATGCCCTGTTGATTATTCCGTGGGGTTACAGAGGCTTGACTACAAACAACAGACTTCCTTCTCTTAGATATTAATCTAATTGTATATATTGTATTTTTAGCTTGGTTAGGACGATTTATTAGGCCTTGATTTATTCCTTAAAAATTCTAATTACAAAAAAAAAAAAAAAGTTTTTATTTTTTAAATAAATTAAAAAAAATTAAATTGTAAAGAAGCTTCTGTATGTGCTACTTTTTTTTTTTTTAAGTTGCAGGTTAAACTGAAAAGTTCTACCAAGGAAAGTTAGTGGAATTTAGCAGGTGAAGCCAAGAAAGTAAAAGATCTAAACTACAGAGCGTTCTTGTGAAATTTTTTTGACAAGACTTGCACAAGTAAATTTGCTAAGTTAGTTTCAAAAATCTTGGCCATCATACATTTCAGTTAAACAGCAATTTTAGTTATATGTGAAGTTGAGCAGAATATGATATCCTTCCAGTATAGAATCACAGAATGACTCTATAGAGACCTTTAAGATCATCTAGTTCCAATCCTCTACTATAGGCAGGGTTGCCTCCCTCTAGACCAGGTTGCTCAAAGTCCCACAAGTGCAGCATTTTCAAACATTTCATGAAACCTGACTCACAGCACCTTCAGAGCTTCACAGAATCTAAAATCAGTTCTCTCCTAAATGATGAAACAACAGAACATTAAACCTGAAAACTGTCTTAAGAATGTGGAAGTGTATTGGATCTCATACCACTATGCTAAGGCAACTCGCTTGTCACATTGGAGTATGCGTATGAATCATCAAATATTGGGGAAATGAGGTGCCTAAAAGTTACTTAGATTTTTGGAGAGGACAAGTTTAAAGTCAGGACTTATCTTTTTTCCTGTTAAAAATCCTGAAATGTTACTGTAGTCTGGGGGAAGTTGTATTTTCTTGGCTATTTTTCAGTGTCTAGAACTACCCATCATCCCAAAATTAACTTTATTTCAAGGTTATTCCTCATATGTTTCACTGTCGTTATAAAACCTCAGTGGCAGTGACTAACTTTGTGTTTTATCTAAAGTAACAGAGAAATGATTTTAAGATTGCCACTTGATTTTCATTTGCTTTGTTCCAGGGGAAAATACTATGCATGCATGATAAAGAACCTCTTTAAGCTGCTTTTTTTTTTTTTTTTTTTTTGTAATTATTCTAGCTATTAAAGCTGCTTGTGCTCTTTCAGTTATAAAGACTTTAAAGTTATAAAGACTTATAAAGACCTCACCCATTTGCACAGGGTGTCTTTGTCAAGTCTGGCAAAAATCCCATTCCTTTTTGAGCCACTTCTTACTGGGTCTTGTCAATATGAATGCATTACTGCATTTAGTAAACTAAATTATGGTAAGCAATTTGCAATAGATTGCTGTCAGCAGTGTACGGTGCTACAAAAGAAAAAGAGGGAGAGAGGGAGAGAAAGTAGTTATATAGCCAGTGGCCAAGTAGACCTGTGAAGAAATGTGAATTGTGCTTGTGGTGCCTGGAGACTTCTGGCAGCCATCCCAACTCATTTTTGGTTCTGACTGGGCGTTCTTCATATGTTTCCTTTCTCTTTACTGCTTTGCAGCAGGGTGAGTGAGAATGTTTCTTTGTGAAGACGGTGGTCCCATTAAGTAGATTTGTCATCTTAAATGTACTCCTTGAGTAGAGATGTCCAAGTCTGCTGTCACTCAGAAATGGCTCATTATATGCTGATGTAGTATAGAATTCTTTCTTTAGAACCTCAATCAGCCTGGCTTTCTGTCCCACGTGTGCTGTAGTCTTCAATTAAAGCTGATAAGGATACGATTAATGAGACATGCCCTATGTTGACTTGCTGCAATAGCTGATCAGAATCATGGGAGTGATACTTTGCTGGATCCTCTGAGTGTGCATGCAACAATTGCAGTGGTCTTCCAAGATAACACGATGTCCTCATAAGTTGTTGCTTGCTTGTTTGTTTTTAATTTTGGTGTGTGGCCAAGTTACGTTCTTGGCTCTTTCTCTCTCCTCTGATCTTGCAAATACTTGGTCATTCTTTTTTTTTCTTCTCACTGCTACCTTTGTGGAAAGCCAGTATGTAGGCAGTTATTTCTCAGTAGTGGGTTGTGCTACTTTGCATGACGGTCGTTTGCAAGCTGCCTGCTCACATGGGCTGCTTGCTGTTGTTCTCCTTGCCATGTGAGGGAAGCAGAGCAGATGGGGTCCCTTGCTCTCTTGGTCTTACATGGATGTGTGTTTGGCAAATGCAAACAGATGGTGAGGACTGCTCTGTAGAAAAAAGACACCAGTACCTCTCAGGCTTACTTACATAAAGTTTTATCATTTACTAAACATAGATAAAGCTTCCAGAGAGTAACAGCAGTAAAACTGCTGGTTTAACCATTTTAAGTAAAATGAAGCTGAAAAACCCAAACTCTTCACTTACAGCTGCTCTTCAGAAGCTTTCCTCTAGGTTGATTAACTGAAATACATACAATCATATCCAGCATTCAGAAGAGTAGAATTCTCCTTGCTGGTCCAACAGTTTATCATTGTTAAAGAACAAACGTAAGCGTGAGGATGGCTTTTTCCTTCTCACATACTCACTTTTAGTAGACTTGATGGCAACCCTTTCTGTTAAAGCCTTGAAGAAGTCTTGAACCAAAACTTTGATCAAAATGCTGTGAAACTGAGACTGTGAGATCTAGTTCAGTTTGTTCTCTTCCAACTTCTCTTAGGTAAAGCTGTAGTCTTCCATTATAAAGTCATTATTTAAAATAAATATACTTGATGTTTGTCTATGAACTGCAATCATTAGATATCTTTATTGAAATGAAATGGCTGGGAGGTGGAGAGATGAGTGAAAAACTGACACATGCATCCTGTGCAAACTACAATGTAATACAGGAGCTAAAATATCACCTGCATGGTTCAAGGTATAGTAAGTAACTGGATCATAATGGTCCCTAAGTTACGCCTCAGCATAAGAAGGAGCTATTTGTGATTGTGGTACTGCAGGTACTGATTACTCTGATTAAAAAAGGAAGGTAGTGTTTAGGCACAGAATGAGCTATGTTATCCCTTGGAGACCTGATTGATCAGCTTCACTCTTCTGTCACTTCGCCAGGAACTTTGGCAGAACAGGTTCTAAGTAGGTCTCTTTCTTTCTTTTCTTTCTGCTTGTTGTCTTGCTGATGAAGGTTTTTGTGTTGCTTTTTTTTTTTTTTCTAAAGAAGAATTTTGCATCCCTTTCTCCTAATTGGTACTGCAAGGTTCTCACATTTTGTTAAGAGTGCCCAATCCATTGTCAAAACTAATTTTTTTCCTCTTTTCTCACATTGTGCATCAGAAGGCAAAATATGCCTGCATATTCTCAGGTTGCACTTTAATGTGTGAGCGTTCCTTTTCTACCATTCATACTGTGCTGAAGAAACCATTAAGAACTGAGAATGTATTACAGTAGAAAGAGGAAAATGTAAAGCTCCCTTCCCATGAGGTACAGGGTACAAGGAGTCTTGGGATGTTAGGTGTGTTCACTGAGCTACACCAAGGGAGAAATAGGATTTTGAATTATTTTAGTTTAATACTAAAATAATAATGCATGGTCAGACATTACTCAACATATTTTTAGTAGCTGGCAGTTAAGAAAAAAAAAAATAATCAGGATTTATCAGAATTATTTTTTTCATATAATTAATCTCCTTGACCATGGAAAAGCTGTTCAAATAATCCAGTTATTAGCAACAACAAACTCAAATGCCAAGAGGCTACTTTGATAATTTTTCCATCCAAAAGGTCATGATCATATATGTATATTTTTATAATGAGGCAGATGTCAAAGAAACACTCGTGATCTTGCCCCTATCTAAAAGTTTTCCAGGACTTCCACCCCAAGCACTACTATGTAATGCCATACCAGACAAAATAAAATACAAGAAATAATGGATAATTGTTGTGTTGGTGAACTCGTAATACTGTGCTTGGAAGCAGGTCAGAACAGTTTGGCAGCAAAAGCAATTCTGAAATGCAGTGAGAATTATTTAGCAAGCACTGGTGCTAGCACAGCAACATCTGTATAGAAAGCTGATCTCCAAATGTAAAGACATTCTTTCCTAAAGAAAGGAGGTGAAATGAGCATCCAGTGCCTGTGAAAATAAATAATCTTCCTCTATATCTGACCAAATAATGCCTGGGCTTTACAGTAGAATTTTATTGAACACTGAGCACCACAGTTCATGTTTTGAACGTTTGTTCATGTTTGTACGTTTTGTTCAACTGGAGAGGCATAAAACACACAGTGTGATCAGAATATTATTGGTGCTTGTGTTCTTCTAACTTCTAAATGCCTGTTACGTGTTTTTTGAATGAGTTTTCTAGTTTGAAGTAGAGCCATTTGCCAGAACGATCTAAAAGTGACAGATTTAACTAATTCTTTCTTCACTATTTTTCTTGCTTCCTTCTTTTCTTTCCTGATTAACACTGAAATATTTTCTCCTCTGTTCATTTAAAACCTAGATTTCATCAAATACTTCCCAACTGTCAAGTCCTGAGCCAGTAAAGCACTGTGGGAAGTCGGCACTCTTCCAGTTGGCAGAGGTAAAATTTATACTCATTAACAGCACAATGAGAAGATGTGTGGTTTTCCCCCCCTCAGAATATGAGTTGTACAAGGCTTGCTCTAGCATTACATTCTGTATTTCCAGAGGCATAACTCAGTAAATAATCAAATAATAAGAGAGTTAGGCAGTTGTAGTGGGCCTGGGGAACCTAGTTCTTCTTTATGCATTTGTAAATGTGCATCTTTTATTGGACACCGTACAGAAGTTGTATCTCCTTTCAGGAATATTAACCTTATTACTGTAATAAAAACTAACCCCAGGACAATAGCAATGACAAGACAATTACATTATTTTTTAATGAAGAGGTGAATACCGGGATTCAAAATGTGAAGTTTTATTTAAGAGCCTGGAAGGTGTATTGCTGAACTGGGGACCCAATAGTAAGAGAAGAAAAGTAAACTTTGAGATCATCCAGGAATCTGTATGAAGGCTTGGACGTTGAAGTAGTATGCTGAATTATGAAGTTTACAGTGTCAGTAGAAATTAAGAATACAAGGCAAGGTCTCCCAGGATCCTAGAAAATTTCTAAGAGTTTTCAGTGTAACCTTGTGGAGGTCTCCTTTTTCACATGGATAAATCAAACTTTTGAGGCTTGGCTTATAAATGTTAAAATTATATGCTGCTTTCCAAGTGAGTAAGGGAGGTTCCTGCCACCTTACTCATCTACTTTTTGTTGTTTCCAAAATGATTTCCTTCAGTGAGGAAAGTGGTTCTTTGGATCTTTTCTAGCAGTGTCCATGCATATGTTCTTGCTGCTGAGGCTAATTCCTCTCAGAGGAAAAAAAGATTGGAAGCCCTGAAAGAAAACGCCATGCTCTGAGCCTGCATAGATGAGTATTTCATGCCTTGCAAGGATGGTAATGCTACTAGGAAGATTAACTTTGAGGACTTACATGAGTAGAAGAAAATTTACCTTACCCTAGAGGCAATCTCTGGCAGGAATACTGTTTGTTCACGTGTGCTGCAACATTATCAGCCGTGCCAACGCAAGGGTCATTACCCTTAGCTACCATCAGTGACTGCTGCAGCCCTGGGACAGAAAAAAGGCTCGTAACACCAAATTGGAGATGCTAGAAGTTTCAGAGGTGTGCTTTGTTATGAGACAGAAGTACTGTTCTGTAGTACGGCTGTTGAGTTCAGCCTGACTTTTGGAAGTCACCATTCAGAGGTGCTATGTGACTATGAAGACCCAAGTTCAGGGAAGTGCAGAAGCCTGTCCACAGGAGTGCGGGGTTAGTGCTGCATTTTGTGGAAGAAGTGAAGCTTGAGTGTGGCAGTGTGGCTTCAGCGTGTTGGACAGGTTTCCACGGTCTCTGTCTTGACTATTGTGCAGATGGATTCCTACAAGGCTATGTAAATATACAGAATTAGTGTTAAAGGCTCTGATTTGAAATGACAAAGGCGTGCTTAGCACATCTTCCTTATCTCTAGTTCTTATAGTAGATTAGAACTGCTGATTTTATTCTTTTTTTTGTTTGTTGGTTGGTTGGTTTTTGGAGATATCTATGATGCTGGATTGTAATTGGACAAATAAAGTGAGATTCAGCTTAACTTTTCAGATAGCAATTTAGGACCTGGTTTGGAGTATCCCACAAAAACTAAGCTCACATCATTTCCAGGGCATCTTAAGTTTACAGGTTCATTTGGAAGACACTTGTGCTGTGCCACTGTAACTCCAAACCACAGATGCTGTGCACTGGAGGGGGCTGGACTGCTGTCTGCATGCTGCTTGCATGGCAGAGATCCTGAGCGTGGGAGCCTGTCAGCTTTGGCATGCCACACTGCTCTGCTTCTCCTACATCTCTCTTATGTGGATTCGCCAATTTTATCTTATTTATTCCCCACTCTGTGCCTTCATTTTCTGTATTTCACAGATGGTGATAAAATGTAAAAGCAGATGTAATACTTTCCTAAAGATTTCTAAGAATTTCAAAGCTCTAAAAGCAGTTGGAGCAGCCATGCTGCAGCCTGAAGCCTGACAGGCTGCTACTAATCTACTAATCAGCTCTGCTAGGCCTTGTGCGGTGTCTGAATGCACAGACACTTTGTCTTCAGCCTTCAGTGCAGGGGGAAGGCAGTGGCTGAGTGCATGTCACTTCCAGGAGGCAAGGAGATCCCTCCTGTTCTGCAGGGTGTTTGCAGCACTAACAATGCCTGGCTGTAAGCAGCAATCAGAGACTTGTGCTGGAATCATCAGAATTTGGGAGGCATAGAGATAGCATTCTTAACGTTTTTTGTTCTTTCCTGTATGGCAGTGATGAGTGTGATTTCTGCAAAGCAGGTTTTTGGGCGCACGTTGGTTGGAAACAGTAAAAGCTGAGCTGATAGAGGTACTGGAATGAAAGCAAATGCTTTAGTTCCTCAGTTCCTAGAATTCAAGTTCTTTCCAAGGGAGCAATTGTAAGAAACCTGCAAGGTTGATCAAAGATTTTAGAACATATCCTTAACAGTAAACATTTTCTTCTTCATACTGATGTTCTGAGACTGATGCTTTGATAAATTCAGAAAATTATTTCTTTACTTCTAGCTGAAAATTGTTGCAAAACACTAAAATGCTGAAGTAGAATACAATCTAATAGATGTAGAAAGTTTCTTTGAGAATAACTGGATATCTGCTTGCCAAACAGTTTCCCATATGCTGAAGAGTAATCATGAAAGGTTATCGAAACCTTGCGAGCTCCTACATGACTTTGGTTTCATAGCAAATCTGTTACATGAATCCTGAAGGACACTTCCAGGCAGTGCCATGTCCTGATAGAACTAAGCTTCTTAAACTGCGACAGTGAAAGAAATTTGCAAACCAATGTCTAACAAAGCTTTCAGAAGCATCAACTGGATTGTGTGCTTGTATAGGTTGATGCAGTGCCCTAACAGAGCCTCTGGAGTCTATTTACACCTGAGAAAGTATGTACTTCACTTCATCCTCCAGAGAGAATCCTGTCAAGAAGATCCCCAAATCTGGAAATAGTTTTTAATGTCCATGGTGTTTTCTACTGGTGCAGTGTAGTAGTGAGGTTTTATTTGTAACAGCACACACACATCTATGCTTCTTTTTGATATGCTTATGTAATCTTATGAATGCATTTTGTCAAGAGGGAGGAAATAATCCTTTCAAATGATGTGATAAATATAGAAGAATTATTCTGGAGAAATAATGTTTTTCTTTATCCTTCTCCTTTGTTTGTTTGTTTGTTTGTTTTAGATTTCTTCAAGTACATCCCATTCAGGTCCTGATTTAACAAAGCAGTGTGGAACATCAGCATTATTTCAACTGGCAGAGGTAATACTAAAGTACTGATGACTAATTACTACAGGTGCAGTGGGACAGAGAAGTTAATGGTGTCGATAGCCCAAGTCTGGAAGTCGGTACATTGCCACAGTTACAATTACACTGTAGCTTATGGAAGTTTTTACAGCTTGGGTGTAAAATGGTAAGATTACTCCAGATTAGCAATCAGTTTGGAGACTTCTAAGTGTCCATGTTGCAGTTGATGAGAAGTACCAATCCCTGATAGTAAAGGGGTTATCCAATCTCCATTTGAATCACTTCAATCCCTCCTTTTAGGGATTAGGGTTTTGACTAGATGGGTTTGGTTGGTGGGGGATCAGAATAGAGTTCAAAGGAAGGGCTGGGCTGGTCTGTTGTTCAAACTGCTTTGTCATTACAAATACCTTTTAAAAGGCATTAGCCACTTTTGTTATTTTTTGCCTTTCATACATACTACTGTAAGAATGAGCAGGCCAATAACTTTTCTTAAAGCTCTGTTATAATTCTCTTAGCAACTTCTCCATCTAAGACCAGTTAAAACCAATGCCTTCTTACAGGAATGTTGTATTTCTTTTGTTTCTAAGCTTTTTTCTTTCTTTTTTTTTTTTTTTAATATATGTTCCTAATCTTAAAGACTGAACTGTGAGTTTATTTAGATTTTACAAAACAAAAAACACTTTCTTGTAGCTACATATATAGCCTTCTGTACTACTGGTTGCTGCAGGAGAAGCAAAGGTAGAAAAGAAAAAAAAAAATCCATTGGTGAGAGAGTGTGTTTAATTGACAAAGTATCATTAATGTTCAATGAGTTGCATTTGTAAGATTGATCCTTGGCTTCTGGAAATCACAGACTGGTTTACATCATAGTGCAGTGAAGCCACGGAGGTACACTGGTGCCAGAGCCCAGCTCAGCAAAGTTATGGGATTCTCACTGGTGTAATCCAACCTGCTTATGAACAGACAGTGAGCTGCCAATTCTTCAGTGTTTCTAATGGTCAGCCTAGTTTGACTTGTGCCACATCAAGGATTTCTACCCAATATGATACAGAAGGAATTTTGGAAATTTATTTGAGAGTCCTGTCATTGCTGATGTATGTTTCTGTAAGTGATTTTTTTACTTTGCAAAAATTTGAGAAATCCAAAATCGATCCGAGGAAAACCCAGTGACTTGCAGAGTACATCCATTCTGACCACATGGCCTGTGGGCTGAGCTACAGGATAGGCGACATTGATGTCTGGTTCAAAGCAAGTCTCTACCATCTGATTTCACTCCATGTGGCTGTTCAATTGATAGTTGTTTTAGAAACAAAATAGAACTTGAAATTCAGGTTAGGAAGCCATAAGAGAGACTGTAAGAAGAAAGCCTGCCTTCCCATGGACAACTGCTTGACGCTGTGAAGTGCTAGCCTCTGTAGCAGTGTCAGCATGACTTACAAATGATCCAAAACTGAATGCATCTTCCAAGTAATTGCTGAAGGAACATGGTAGTTTGAGAGACCTTGTTATAGCTCTTATTTTGAATATCACTATTCTTCAGACAGAATGAGCTGTTTTGGTTTCCATTAACATTATCTCCAGGAGGAGATAACCATAGCAACTACTACTGCTTTGCAGTTCTTTGCAGAATAGGGCTGTGGCATTAGAATAAAAATTTGGAAGGCTTTTATAGTATCTTCCAAATCATTTTTCTCTTCGAAATAAAGGAAAATGATTGCTGAGATTTGGTCAAATTTTTTATTCACTTTTGGAGGCCATTTGGAAAGTGGAGCAGAGAATTGTTTATGGAGATATTTGGAAACTGCGAGGGGTATGGATTTGAGATTCCATACAGCTTGACTGTGGTGACAGTGAGATACTGTATTGTTCCATTGCACTTGAGATGTTCTGAAAAATCAGTCTAGCAGTGTCTTTCCAGGATATGTAAAAGGCACTTGAAGGATGGAAACACAACTTAGAGTATTATGTTTTTGTAGGGTTTTTTGTTGTTGTTGTTATTGTCTTTTACAGCAATAGAATCCACTAGTCTTATTTCATCTGCTTCATTAGAACTTCGGCATTTTTTCAGTATTGTTCTTCAGCATAGTTTGCTTTCATAAATTAGGATCCTAGAGAGATTTCCTGTGTAGCACTCCTGATAATACAGGTAAGTAATGTTAACAGTTGATGTTTATTTCATAGTAACTATTTTTAACTTGCTTTAGATGTGCCTTGCTTCAGAAGGGGTAAAAGTGAAAGAACCTGGGAAAATAAAAGTGGAAGTATCAGAAGATGTGACAAGGGAAGTTCCTGAAATGGAAGTGGAAGAACTGGAGAAGACAACAATAAAAGACTCCTGTACAAGAAAAATGGAACAATCAGAGACATTGAAAAACTGGGATGAGACAAAAGCTGAGGAATTAGAAACTGTAAAATGCAGTGATTTTACTAGTCTTCTAAAGGATAGCAATCCTTTTGAGAGAAATGATAACACAAAGGATTACGTGTGCCGTTCTCCAGAGCTTTCATTAGCTGAAATGAGTATCCTTGGGCTAGGCAAGCCAGAAAAGTTGAAGAAGAAGAAGAAGAAAAATAAGTTGGACCGGCACACGAATGAAAAATCCACCCCTAAAAAGCCTTGTAAAAAGAGGCAGTCCTCCGAGTCGGACATTGAGAGTGTAATGTATACAATTGAAGCTGTTGCAAAAGGAGATTGGGGTGCTGAGAGACTTGAAGAAACTCCACGCAAAAAAGCCCGCCCATCCTCAAATGTGAAGGGAAGCATGTTGGATACAAAATCACCAAAGAAAAAAGTGAAATCTAAAGAGAAGAAGACATCAAAGGAGAAACCCATGGAGACCACCAAAGAATCGAAGCCTCCTGATTTCCTTAGTATTACAGCCAACAAGGAAGTACCCTGTGAGGCTTCTGATAGCATTAAAGTGGAACCACTGACCCCAACAGAGGAGGTGGTGCCCCAGAGCTTACCAGAACAGGTCAAAACAGAGGACAGTGACTGTGTTAAAAAAATAGAAACCTGTGGCTCCAGGAAATCAGAGAGATCTTGCAAAGGTGCTCTTTATAAAACTCTGGTGTCAGAGGGCATGCTTACGTCTCTGCGTGCTAACGTGGACAGAGGTGGGTGGTTTTAACTGCTTCATTTACAGCATGAACCACACAAGTCTGCTGTGGTATGGGAGGAAGAGCAACGGTTTATGTTAAACTGGTGTTTAAGAAGTGTGTGATGGGGTTTCTGTGTCTGATTGCCTGAAATACTGGGGCTTGGGGGCTTCATGGTCCATGGCAGATCATCTTGAGTCCTGCAGTCTGCATTCCTATTTATCTGTGCTTCTTTGGTTTTGTCTTTTGTGATCTGAGATTTAGCTTTTTGACTGAAGGCTTGTCCAGTTGATTCATCAGCCTGCTGATAGTAGTCTGTAGGATCTGTGTTACATACAACCCTGACCAATTGCCTTCCGTGTAAATGTCTCTTGAAGCTGTGGCTCTGAGCACAGTTGCCCATCCTACAAAAGGCAGAAATGTTGTGCTTTCCCTTTGGTTGTTAGTTTTGCTGTAGGTGGTGAACAAGAAAACTGTGCCTTGAAAAGGATACATTTGAGACTGAAAGCTTCCAGAAATTTTCTTGAGATATACTGAAATATGTTTTTCGAAATAGTAGATTTAAATGGGTAATTATTCAAAGTGGAAATGAAAAAAGGTGCTTGTAATTTGGGTAAGTTTGTTACTGTAAATCTACTCATTTCTTTGTCTTCCTTCATACCTCAGAGGATCCTGATTCTGAAGGTAGTATATATGTAAAGGAGGGGGAAAAAAAAAGTCGCCAACAAGTTGATTATCTTGTTCGGGCAGGGGAAGAAGGATTGTTTTGCAGCTCCTTGAGAAAGGTCGGACATCATAAATTGCATTGATGAATGGATATGCAAATTTCTTCTGAGCTCACCTTAGCACATTTTTCTAAGATGAGAAACAATTTTCTGCCTTCATCCCAGGAAAAAGAAGCTCAGGAAAAGGCAACTCCTCAGATCATGAAGGATGCTGGAATGAAGAAAACTGGGCTTTTTCCCAAAGTGGGACAAGTGGGAACAAAAAACTGAAAAGGCCTAAGCCAAAGGAAGAATTTGTTTTTGGGTAAGTTGCAGTTTTACACTGTTCAGAGTTTTAACAAGGTCAGCCTGATACCTTAAGAGTGAGTCTTCCCCATAGCAGTCAGTGAATATCTAACACTCAAACATTTTAAACTACATAATCAGGATGAGATAGAATTCTTGAAAATTGCCAACCTCTTTGGTTGAGTTATACTCTAGATTCCTGCTGGTTATATATATCCCAAAGTAATTTCTCTGAGATCTTTCCTGGTTTGCACAAATGTAAACAAATTTGAATGACATTATTTGCTCACTTGCTTAAGAAAAAAACAACAAAATACAATATTTACCTGCTCAGGAGATGAAGAGGGTTCATGATATTTTCAAAGCACTTTACAAACAATATTTGAAGATTTGAGTAGGTGTTCAAGCAGCGAAAACAGAATTAGACTAGAAAAAAAGAGATTTCTTTGCCCACTTGAAATTGCTGATGGAAGAAAACTAAGTACCATTCTAATATTTGTAAATAATTATGATAGATACACCATTTTGCCTCCATAGAGGCAAGATGTATATACAGTAAAGGAATTAAGTATACCAGAAGAATAATTAATGATTTCAAATGCATTGAAATTTAGTACAGCTGCATAGAATTAATCTTCTACTATTTGAATAATAATTTTTGTAAGAGTACTAACAGACTTATTTAACTGCAGGCATAGCTGTAAAATCTGTTTGGCCCTTCATACTAACTTGCATATTCTTGAAGACTTCCAATTATCTGAATTCAAAGGGTGAAAATGAATTTAAAAAGGAGTAGATTTTCCATGCTTCATGCTTAAAACTATAATGTGTTTCTTTTGTGCCAGCCTTTTTTATGCCCTTTTTATAACCTGTTCTATAGGAAATATAGCTCACATATGCAGCTCACATATGCAGCTCACTGTGCAGCAAAGATATTAAATTGGTGAAAGTCTCCAAGCGTTCTCTTGTTTGGAGCAAAACTAGTGGTACACCTTGTATTTCTAGTGCAGTGCATATAAACTTTGTAATTGTCCAGATTTTAAATAAAAAAATTGGGAAACTTTTAAGTCATGTTATGGCATGAAAACCAAGTGGATTTCCTAGCCAAAAAAAAAAAAAAAAAGTAGTTTCAAATAACTTATTCAAGGTTGTTATGAAAACTGTGTACCAATTCATTTGACAGATACTGTTCTACCATAGTTATCTGGCTGGGTGGGAAAAATGCATATTTACAGATGTTGGTTCCTGATTTAGCCATGCCATTAATGAATATGAGCTCTGTAAAGGCAGAATTTGTGGAGCCAAAGTGCTGAAGAAGGTATTGGTTGTCCTTGTTCCTTACTCTGCCTGATCTTCTGTCTACTCAAAGAGCTGTTCTTACTTTTACTCACCCTTCTTAAACCTTTTTGCTCCCTTCATCACCTTTCAGCATTAGGGCATCTGTCTGTTGGGTTTTCTTGCTGCCATTGGAGTTGCTCCTTTCTCCCCTTACTTTTCTGTGTCCTCTTAGCTTCTTCTCCATTGGTAGCTGCCTATGTTTGCCCTGGCGATGCATGCCAGGTGTGCTTCGTCTGTGTACAGCTGAGTAGAGGTCAAACAGAGAATCATTTTGTGTACCAAAGGTTTCAGAATGCAACTGAATTTACATCATGTTTCAAGAAAAACAAAAAGAATTAATGTTTACTGTGGCACTTCCAAGTGTATGGAGTCTGATGGCCATCTCTTCCAACAGTCACAGAATCACAGACTCGCAGTCATGCCAACATCTACTGAGTTTTAGTTTTCCATAGCAAATAGCTATGTAGGGTTCCTGAAGCTATGAGCTAATTGTATTTCTCATCTCCCAACAAATAAAATAAGAAGAGAGGAAATATAATCCCCCAGAAGGAATACAAGGCTAATTGTAATCCTGAAGTACAACATTCTATAATTACTTTTTATTTCCCCAAAAGATTGGATCACTTGCCTTTTTTTTTTTCAGATAGTGTGACATTTTTGCTCTAGTTTGAATTGTTTTTTCCATTCCAGCGTGATGTGACTTCTTTATGTGAAATTGTCCAGATTGTTTATCTATTGGTTTTGCCTTTTTTCCTTCCCCTCATAGAACAGACAAATCTAATTTACAAATCTGTGCAGCTAAATGTCACCGGCATGACACTGATTTTTATTTTTACATTATTTGCATCTATTAAAACTTACTTTGTACTTAATTACAACTGCAGAAGCTGGATTGTATGTACATATCCCAAAGTTGGATTAATATATTATAGTTTGTTTACAGTATGTCTGCATCTTTTCCTTCTCAATATATGTACATGTATATGTGTGTATGCACTTGTATTCATAATACATCTTTTCTCTAGAAATGCGGTTACATTTAATTTGATTGGTTTTGTTTCCCCTTTAGCTTAGCAAAGTTGGAAGAAGAATTTGAAAAGAAATTCAACAGCCTCCCTCAATACAGTCCTATTACCTTTGACAGGAAAAATTCATCTGTTCCAAGGAAAAAGAGAAAGGTTGGAAGCGGCTCATCTGAACAACCAAAATCCAACAAAGGTAAATTAGTGTGCACTACATTCTTAATAACAACGCTTTGACAAGCTCAGAAATGTATGTCTTCTTACCTTACTGTTATACATGTGGAAAGTGTGTAGTCAAAACATTTTTCTAGCAATGAAGCTACTAGGTTCTCACCTGGATTAAATTCTATGCTGTAGTCTTAACTTCTGATTTCCATGCTGAGTAGAGCTTGTTGGAGCTTGTACACAAAATAATTTCCTCATAGCAAACAAATTTAACAAAAATGGGAATATTTGTTAGAAAAGTGGATTTGTCAGGTTTTCTCGGGGGAAAATAGGGAGAAAATGGCAGAATATCAAAAAGCTATTTTGAAGTTTTTCAGAGAATAATTCTAAGCAGTTTTGCATTTAAGAGTGCTTTTAGGCTCTATAAATCAAAACGTAGGATACCAGAAGTGTCTGAATGAAATGTGATTTTTTTTTTTTCCCCTCAGGATCCTAACTCTCCACTGTCAGTTTGTTCTGATAAAAATGCTTTGCCTTTGCTCAGCTCCATTGCTTGGGGTTATAAAGGAAGAAAAACTCATGACACATCTGGCTGTTTTATTTACAGACAACCTGTAACAGAGGTAGTAGAGAAGTGAATATATGTTACAGAAGATGCTTTTTTTACTCTGGCATCACAAAATCATGCTCTGCTACTATGATAGTATCATAAACTGGCTGACTTTCAAATCCAGTATGTGTATTTTAGCCAGGCAACCCTGGATTAGGTCTTTGCTTTTTGAATGCTTCAAAAATAATTACATTAGAATATGCAAGATTGAGCAGCTGTTCTTTTCTAGCACGTCAGTTTTTGTATTGACTTTTGTATATATATAATTAGATATGGAACAGTCAGACTTTTGCAGATTTAGACTTGTGCTAGTACCAACTGAGTTCTGACTTTTTTTTTTTATGGGATATATTTGACAGAACTTCTTTAATATGCACGAATGATTTATTATTATTTTTTTAATACAATGGTCTGTTAAGCAACATCTTTTGAGAACAAGATGATCTGTAAATTGAAGCTGTAATAGCAGCTGCTTGGATTTCTTGTTATAGTATTTACCTCTTCAGGTGTCTGTATGTCCTTAAAAAAACAAACAAACAAACAAAACAGGTGAAGAGGTTTGGTTGTTTTTTTTTAATTGCATGATACAGTGTCATTCCAGCCAGGTAACCTAGAACTGGAATTTTGCTTTTTTGCTCGGTTCCTAAGAGCAAGCTGGTTTTTATCCTTGTTTGCATCACTATTACAAAGCTTAGGAAGATTTTAGCCATGTCTCAAAGGAAGGTCAGAAGCATAACTGCAAGCAGGTCACAATCCTGATACAAGTAGCTTTGGCACAGCCCTAAGGAAGAGGCTGTGGAGCATTTGCCTGTAGCTGGCAATAAGGGTTCGTAAAGCTAAACCAGCTGACTCTGTGCTGAAGCAGATGGCCAGCAGTCATGTGAACTTTTCCACCAACTGAGCTGTGGGGTTGCAACAAGCAGCGCCAGGGGCAGGAATATCTGATGGTGACACCAGTGCTTATGCAGTGAACGTATAACCACAGCCCTGAAATAAATCCAGACTGAGATATCACTATCTGTACCCAATTTCAGTGAATGCTGAATTCACAACAGCTAGCTGAGAGAGCTGGCAGCTGGCATCAGTCATTCCAGCTCCCTGGAGAGTGAGGCTCAGTTCCCAAAAGCTAATTGAAAAACTTCCCAACATATCTTTTTTTTTTTTTCTCTTTTGGAAAAGAAAAATAAAAATTGCTAAAATTATAGGCATTCCATGGTAATGGGTTGATTTTTAATTTGTTTTCTTCCAGATTTTTTAGAATTCTTAAAATTGGCATGCAAGCTGTGTATTTGAAGCAACCTGAACAAAACTGCATTGAACTTACTAGATCTATAGGGAAATGGTTCCAGCTGTGCCGAAAACCCATTAAGCTGAATTCCCAAATTAATTTGTTTCTTCTGACAGACTGTTCAACCTAAACACGCTGTTGGCTTGCTTACAAACTCTGAGTCCAAAGACACCTAGAGAATTCTGGCCTCCAATGGTGTTATGCATACAGGTCTACATACTAGGCTTCTGCTAAAGGGAAGCATGGGAAGCAAACATGTTGTGCAAAATGATGGAGACTGCTTTGGAATGGTTCTGAGTTTTTTTGAATTACCGTGTTTATACCATTAGAATTCAGCAAAAGCAGAAGTGGCTTTTTTTTTTTTTTTTTTCAGTGTGATGAGCATGAACTGTTAAGAGGCATACAACTCTATGGGGGTAACTTTGTGTAGGGACACAGGAGACCTTAACTTTGCTGTTCTCTGTCTTGTCCTCTTGTGTGGAGTTGTCTCTGCTGCTTATGCTTTCTTGGAGTTGTTTTTGGTGTAAGGTCTTTAAAAGAGGCATCCATTACAAATGCAGTGAACATATATGAGTGAGGCCTCCTATGTATGTACTTTTCCAACAATACATACTGATCATTAGGGGTAGGTTTAGCAAATGCTCTTTAAAATTGAGCCCAGCTTTTCCTGAATGAGCATTGGCAGAATGATAAACTTCCCATGCGTTTTCAGTCTTCAGATAAGTGTATTTTCTACAGACTTTGGATTAGTGCTTACTAAATATGGAAAGTAGATCAGAGTGATGCATGCTGAAACTTCCACAGGATGTATGGAAAATAAAAATAGAGGATTTTTTTTTGGTTTGGAGGTGGGACGTTTGTTTCATAACTAGGTTTCTATGCCTTAAAGCAAAACAAAAAAACATATTCTACCCTGCCTGACAAGGGTGCCACATTTGATTTTCTGTCAAATGTGATTAAACTATAGTTACAGAAAGCTAAATAAGGAGATAAGCCTGGTTTGTTGCCTGACCCAAACAGGATTGTCGGGACTTTTTTTTGCTCTAAAGCAGAAAATCAGTAGATCAGTGTCCACTGAACTCTTCCACTATCTTGTGCCCAGTCCTCACTTCAGGTAGCTCTTTCGATATAAAAACACTACAGAACCCTGTGACGTAACTGTTTTAATTCCATGTGTAAAGTGAGTGCTGAATTTTCTTAAATGAAAGAGGTTTTTCTTTTCCCCAGAAGTTTCTAATTTGTCCAAATTCTGCTCCCAGCATGTTAGCAGGAATCTTCAGTGGGAGTAGAACTGAATAAGCCACGACCTTTCTGCAAATCCCACTCCGATTGTTTGGTACCAGGGTTGTGCACCTACTGTAGTAATGTAACAAAATGGCTGAAAAATACAGCCATGCTGAATTTGTACAGATGGCCTGCTCCAACATTCACTGGATCTGTGACTGATTTTATTTTTCTCCTTTCCAATGGCATATGTGCCAAAACATCCCACCGCACAGAAGCCATCAGTCTACAGTGAGTCACTAATACAGTTATTTGCAAAAATGAGCAGCAGGCATAGTCATTATTTCTGTCGTGCTCTGTGAATAAATGCTCACTTACACACTAAGCACTTCACTAAAGCTCTTGTTTCGGGAAGGCAAGTAGAGGAAAGCATATTATACTGTTATTTATGAAAGGAATTTTCTGCTTTTTTTTTTTTTATGGACTCTAGGACTAGAAATAAAGCATCAACTTAAAATAACTTCTCTGTGGCATTCCTTTCAGCCTTAGCTTGGGATTTTGGAGACTCAGTTTTGAGCATTAGGATGTCTGGAGATGACATGCTGTAAAATTTCAAAGGTCACAAAAATACGATGTTGTTGTCCTGAGAGATTTCGAAATGCAGAGGTTAATATTTGGTGAGCTCAGTTCTTCTAGGAGCTGTGGAGAATGTGGGAGTTGCACCAACCCAGTGGTCTCATAGGGTGAGGCAAGGACCTCAGCAGGAGGGTCTCTTTGTCTCTCCAGCTGAGGTCTGCATTTGGCAGTTCATTGATTCGTTTCTTAATCTAAGGAAAGGATTGAATGTGGCAGTTTTCAAAGAATTGAACAGTCTGTTAAGCAATTGCTAGACAATTTGTACATGTAAATGTGGAAGTAACTGTAGACATTATTTCAAAGAAAAAGGCAAAAAGGGTAGGATATTGGAAATTTCTTTACAAGAAGATGTCTTCTCTTTTCATCCCAATGAGATCAATGTTTTGAGTTTTCTATGTGGGAACAGAATGCCATGTGCAAGTGTCATGTGTTGCAAAATGCCCTTCATGTTGCAGGTGTAAGCTTATCAGAAATGTTTCTTGGATAGCACAGAAGAAATTAAAGACAGTTTTCCTTCTTCATGAAATGGCTGTTGTTTTCTGGAGAGTTTTTAATCTCATTTGTGCTCCTCAGTTGCTGACAATCTATGGGATTGATTTTAAACAGTTTGTGAGAGTGCAGGCTGAGCTATAGAAGTGGAGACTAATGTGATACTGTGTAAAGTGTTGCCAGTACCAAACACCTGCAAAAATAAAAAACAAACCAAAGAAACGCAACTGTAGTAACAGAAATGTCCTGCGAGTCCTCTCTTGCATATCTGGTGGAACGAACTGTCAGAAGGATTTGTCTCTGTTTGAATGAAGTGTTAGACGTCAGCCTTCAGAAAAGACCATTTTTTTCACTTACACTTTACCTTAACCTCGCTGAGATTTTTTGTGTGCCTTATTTTGCATTTTTGCTGCTCTGGCAGTATATTGCTCATTCAACTCTGTGATACTCAGGAACCTATTACAGAATTCACAGAAAGAGTCGAATAAGTTTGAGTGAATACAGCCTATTCTACCAAGCCCTCTAGCATTCTCTCTATGTCTTCTAATAGAGCTATTAAAATTCAAGCCAATGCTGTCTAAGATGGTGCCTGGAATACTTTTTGCTTTGGTTTGTTCTTTGATGTCTGGGTATTTCATGATATTATTTATCTTTTCCCAAATTTTGATTTCTGTAGTAGCTTTATTGTTTTTGATTACGTTTTTTGGTTTGGTTTTGTTTTTAAAGGCTGTTGTTATCCACAAAGCCAAAGTATAAAAAATCCTAGTATTTCTATACCTGTTTCTGTCTGGAATTTACCTTTCTATTTTTTCAGCATTTTTGAAATGGAACCTGATTTCTGTGAATGTTGTTCTCCTAAATCTCGATCCTTCTTGCAAGTGCTACACATTTTCCTTCTTCATTCCTGATGTACAGAGATAGGTAGTGATCAAAAACTCAGATGCATAACATGTATTTATCTTGCTTGCACATCATGACGTAGTTGCAGTTTCTTATCAGTAGGCAATGCATGTCTGGTTTCTTGTAAGGAGAAGAAGTGGAGGTCAGTGCTTGTGACAAGTAGAATACAGATCCTGCCACACAACAGTTGGATGCCCTCTTGGTAGGATATCAGCTGTCTTTTCATCTGCAGCTCATCTCCTTTCTGTTTAGACAGCTCTGTTTTAACTAGCCTGAAGACTTGCTTACCTTTGGCAATATGTGTAGTTTGTTTCCGAGAACTCCATAAAAACAGCTTTGCAGTGTGTAGAGATGATCTATCTATTCTTTGATCTGTTATACCTTTGCTGCTGTACTGCAGTTTACCCCATTAGTGTGTCAAAGGATGGCTTCCTTTTCACCTGTGCTAGTGGTATGCTTTGTTGGTTACTGTCACTTAGAGTGCCTTTGGACTATTTCTAGTAAAGAGTACTATCAAAGTGGGGACAATAACAGTTGCCAAACACACTCTCACTTTTCTCCCCTGGGAGCTTTTGCTTCTGCCTTTTACTATGAACTTATTTCTGGTCTCCAAAAAAGCAAACCTAACTCTTGCATCTTATGGTGGATTGGCTCTGTCTGGTAAGGAAGTTACTGTGCAGTCACTCATTCACTTCCCCAAGAGTGGGATGGAGTACAGAATCGGAAGTGCAAAAGTGGGAAAGAAAAATGTATGGGTCCAGATAAAGACAATTTGAGTGACTGGAGGGAGGAGGAAGGAAGAAAGGAAAAAAAGGGAGGAAATAATGCAAAAATAGTCACTCACCACCAACAAACCCATGCCTAGCTAGTTCCTAAGTAACAGCTACTTTGGAAACCTGTCCCCGGTTGTACTGTTTAGTGTGATGAAACATGGTATGAAACATCTTTTTGGTTTGTTAGGGTCAACTATCATGTCTGTGTCCTCTATCAACCTCCCTCTTGTTCACTTCCAGCCTCCTTAGTGGGGAGTTTGAAAACACAAGGCCTAGATGCAAGCACTGTGTTCAATAACGACTGAAACAGTGGAGTGTTAGCAACACAGTTTTGGTCACCAATTTAAAACAGCACGGTATGGGCTGCTGTGAAGAAAGTTACCTCCACGCCAGTATACATCCAAAAGGGAGCATGTCTTCAAACAAACAAAACTTTTGTTTTATGGTATGGCAAAGTTTCAAGTGGTCATTCTTCACAATGCTTTGGGACCCTTAAGCATTAAAAGCTGATGAGTTGAAGTACAGCCTACTGAAGCCCACAAAAAGCCTCCAGGAGTCATAATGGAGACTTTCTCTATTGTGCTTCCCTATGAAATGGTGTCCTGCATTAGTGGAATTAGAGGTTTTATAATAGATACTGTAATGTTATCATTTTTTTTTTTTTAAACTGCTAATTAAAAGTATGTATTATTAATGTTGTCTGTAGGTTCAGTCCAGTCTAAGAGAAAGAACTTTTTCCCCAAAATTGTCAGCAAATATAAGCACAAAAAGAAGAAGCTTAATGTTCCGGACAAAGGTACTGGTAGTGAATTACTTAGTTAAGGTTTAGAGCCATATGCTCTCTGAATTCAGTCTTGGGTAATGCTTCTAGGCAGAGGCTACTCAGCTCTCTGGTATTTGATTGCTTTGATCCCTTATGACCCTGTCTGTTTTGATTCCACTAGCTCCTGGCTCCAGTTGATCACATTACAATATTCCAGTATGATACTGTTTTGCTGCTATTTGGTATCTCCAATTGCAATTTCCCTGTTCTACACTCTATGCAGCAGAGCTGGCAAAGCATGGGCAGTTCTGTATTTGGCCCTGAACTATTTTTGTCTTCCACTGCTCATAGCTCTCTAGTCCTTTGGTTTCCCTTATCTCCATCCCTTTCTACATAAGAGACCAGATTGTTTGCACTTGGTCAGACCATTTATTCATGTTGTTTGCTCCTTTCTCTCTGATTTCCATCTGTCTAGAGCTCTGCAGACTGCAGCTGGTCAGAGCTTGAAAGCTGGTTTCTGCACCAGTTCTCAGAAATACTTCTGCCAACCCTGAACCAACCCTCCCTCTGCAGAAGTCTTAACAGCTTCCTGTTTCCCCTTAGGTTGAAGATAACATCTACAGTTTAAATTCTGCTTGGGACTTCCTCAGTCCTCTATCCTGCTAGTAGATCTCCAAAGTCTTTTTCTTGCTACAGCATTCTGATCCTACTTACCTACACCTCATAACTTCTAGGATCATTTTTATGTGTACTGAGTGTACACAATTATAACTAAGTCTGTTTTCCAAGGCCTGTGTTGTGTTTTTATTTAATCTTTTTTTTCCCCCTACTCCATGATATCCAGATCTTGGAGTAGAGTTCCCTCCCATGTCATCCCGGTAGTGTAGCAGGGCCTCTGTGGTCACTCATTTATAAGACTCTATTAATTTCTTCCATTTATTTTTTTTTTCCCACTCCACGTGTATCCCATTTTAAGATAATAAAATGACAGCTTCTCCAGGATCTTTATGCTTGATCCCTTTCCCTAAGGCTTAGTGGTGTCATTTGCTCTCCTTTCCTGATGCTGTGTTTTGTATCCTCTGTGGTGCACTTGCACTGTTTTCTCTTATAGGCTGTGCCAGCTCTTCTGCATCCAGCAATGCAAACATTTTTAAATTACTTATGTTTTTTTCATGGGATTTGCATAACAAACATGTTGTGGGAGTTGCTCATAAAAAGTAACTATCATGCTTCCGCATCAGAGTGAGAAAGATATCACCACACGTTATCACTGGGTGCCAGTCAAATTTTTGTGTCTTAATTATTAATAGACCACAGAGATAAATTAGTTTAAGTAAGATTAAGATCTAACATTAAAAAGCAGTATTAAAATTATCCTATAGGAAAAGAAATAGAAGCGTTTAATACAAGATAAAGTAAAAAAATATCTGTAGATAGAACATGAAGTGTTTACACAAAAACCTATTTGATTAAAAGAAACCAGCCTGTTTTGGTATAAAATGAAGTATGCACTATGATCAAAGATTAAAGCTTGACAAGTGTTGAATACCCTGGCCTTATTCCAGTACAACAGCGGCATGCCCCAGGAAATTGAGAATGTGAATAGTATCATAGTGTCTAAACATTAAGGACGTGTCTATGCATTTGCTGGAGCAGGGCCAGTTTGCTAAGTTCATCCCAAGACTGAAGAAAGGCATGAGAAGCTTGAACCTACCAGTCTTACACAGCCCACATGGAAATCATCAAAGGAAAGACATTGATATATATATATATATATATATATATATATATATATATATATATATATACACACACAAATGTTCAAGGGGAATTGTATTTTCTGAGTTAAAGTGGTGAAAATTTGGGGTCTTGGCTACCATAACTGCACAGTGAGGAACAGTTATCAGCAGTCCTAATGCAGTCTCAGTATGATCTTGATGTACATCATACATCACAGTTTCATGAATTCCTTGGCAGTGTGACCCTAAACTCTTTGAATCCAAGAACTATCCCACGTTCAGAAGCATCAAGCTGGGAATCCCTGTGTGTTTTATTTGAGTTAAAAAATAAACGAGGGCTTAGTTATTTTGGTTATTTTGTACTTCTGGTGAGTCACAAGTATGTATATGTTATGGTTTTTATGAAGTTAATTT
Source organism: Lagopus muta (assembly GCF_023343835.1). NCBI lineage: Eukaryota > Metazoa > Chordata > Aves > Galliformes > Phasianidae > Lagopus > Lagopus muta. Next base: position 87,168,764 of record NC_064433.1, read on the forward strand.
TGCTGGAGGAAGGAGAGACTTGGATATTCTGATAGCTGGAGAGGAGACACCTATAAGTGTTGCTGTCAGCAGGGGTCACACTGCCTTCATCTTTGACAGCTTGAGAACTGCTACAACTGCTGTTACCAGATGTTGAAGAAATCATTTTTGATCTACCTGGTGCCTTACTGACACAGTTTCTGTGGTGTGCTGAGTTGCTTTGTCATTTTATGGTCACAAAGGCAGATGATGAATATGTCTTCAGTTTTGAGTGAGAACAGTAGCTGTTGAGTGGGCTCTTGAATAGAGTGTTCTTATTGTAGACCTGCCTTTGTGGTTTGAGTGCGGTTTTGGCACTAGCACTTCTCAAAGGGAGCTCTGTCTTGTCTTATTCTTGTTCAGTATGGCATTAGAAAAGAGATGAGGTAAAGATGTTCATCAGTGTTCTTGATACCACCTTAGCTGGTTTTGCTCTGATTGCATACTATTATACTGCAGCATCAAAATCAGGATTAACAAGGAAGTTCCAATCTCTGGTGGCAAGTACAGAAGTACTGAGAGTTGATAAAAACGAGCAAAATGAGGGCAGTGAGTCGCATCTTTTAAATCCTCACTTTTTCTCTTCATTGATATTGGTGGGGTTTTTTTTTTCCTTATGTGTAAGACTTGAGTTGGAGCTATGCCAGTTTCTTTTCTGTTGTGTTAGACTTGTGTTCTGGTGTGCTGCAGCTTGCACTCTACAATGCAAGAAAGAACCAACCATAGATGGAGGCAATAAGAAGACTTCATGTACTCTGTAGAACTGCAGAGTAGGGTAAATGGTCCATGCTAACTTTAAACAAATCTAGCTCAGGAAACCATCTGGCATACAGCTCCAGGTGCTTTTTTTTCCTAAGTCATTTTTGTGACCACAATGTAAGTATACCAGATTTTCGTATCATGTGCTCAACTCCTCTTGCAAAAAATAGTCCCCAAGTTCTGCGTGCTCTACTGTCATGTAGTAAGCTAATCACAGAAATGTTTGTAGGACTGAACAGTAGAACAGAACCTTATTTCATTTCTAGAAAGCATTCTCCTGAAAATTAGTTGAGTTCTACACTGCTCACGCAGGTAGGAGAGCATGGAAGCAGAAGGGGGATACAAAATGGATTCCAGAAATGACTAAAAAAAAAAGGGAATTAAACTTGTTTAGCCCTGTCATTTCAGCACTGCGAATCAAAGGCTTGATTTAAAGCATCCAAACAGACACATCTTTGTCAGTGGAAGCAGCGGGGTACTGATTTTCTTGAAAGCAGTGCAGAATGAGGACCTTTGCACCTCGCTTTGCCATCCTGTTGTTCGTCTCAAGTTCAGTGCAAATATTCTTGAGAGCCTTTAATTTTGTATAATTTCCTCTGAGTTTGGTTTGATTTCTGTTTGAATAAATAATGTGTAAAGAAAGCAATGAAATAATCTCTTAACCTAACTTCCACCAAGAAAAGTAGAAAAGTCCTCTTGAGGAAACCAACTCTTCCCTTCAGCACCCACTCTTTTCACCTGAAAGGGTGGGGGAAGAAACACAAAACCCCACTCATTCACTTTTCATTTTTATTCCTTTCTGATTCAAAATGCATGGCAGCAATTTTACCGTGAAATGTTAGCTCTCCTAAGCTAAGTGAATAATTCTAGAGGACTCCAAGTCTCCTTTTAAAGACTGAGTTACCTTAAAACTGGGAGAGGATACATTTAATCCTGAATTTGTCAGTCACCTTCTGCTGTTTCTTAGTGAAACACTTAAGATATGACGTACTGCTTTATCCTAATCTGTTGCAATTTTTTTTTTTAACCATTTTATGTCTTTAATAATGTTAACTACTGCCTTTTTAAGTTTTTTTAATTTTTTTTTAATTTATTTTATACCTTTCAAGACTTGATATTTTCTGGAAGTTTTTTGATGGATGCAGTGTGTAAAATAAAACATGAATTTTAATAAGAACTGTCTATTGTATTTACCGATCGAGATAATTCCCAGTGACCTGGCATAGCTCATAAGATAATACACATGTAACTGAAAACATACCCAAGTTCCTTTCTTTCAGATGTTCATTATTTGAAATCGTGTCTTTAATGGCTTTATCAAATGTTTAAAAAAAATAAAATAAAAAAATTTGCATTGCTAAAATTAAAGCCATTATAAACTCAACCTTAGAATTAAACAGCATTGTCAAAGTAGTATCTAATTAGAGCAAATCCCTGAATCAGAATTAACAAATACAGTTGGGCTACAACCAAGCCATTACATTAATACATAATCAACGCTTTTGAATTCCTAAATTAGAAATCTAGAGATAAAGCTGCCTGTTTAATTATACATTCCAATTAAGATTTTGGTCCCAGTCAGTGCAATAAGCTTATCTGAACATCTCACTATTAGGTAAATTGAATTACTTGGAAGTCGCATTTATAGTCACTAGTGCTTCTTCTTAATTGTACTGCTTTTGGACAGATGTTATTGCAATCACTCATGTACTCTTTAATAAAAGAAAAAGTTTTACAACCAAACTCTGCTCTGCAGAGTGTCAGTATTTATGGGTAAACTCTGAGGAAAGCTCACTGAAGTGCTGTGCTTTTTTCAAAATAAGAAACACGCATAAATCCAAAAATGGTTTATGAGGGAAAGCACAGAGATGGATTCAAGAATATTCGTTAAGTTTTGTAACAGTTCCAGATGCTTTTATACATATACACTAGGTCTGTTCATATTCTTTTGCTATAAGACATTAAAAGTAAAACACAGTTCCTTTCCATGAAGGCAAAGGGCAGCGGATTGCAGGACAAAATTGTGTTATAGCTGTTCTCTTCAGCCTGTTCCCAGTCTCATAGTTAGCAATCAAAGAAGCTACTGAAAGGAAAGAGTTTATATTAGCCGTATCTAACCAATATCTAAACAGTAAATATTATTAAAATGAAATGTGGACTGTTGTGTGTGATCTGTGAGGTTTGGTTGCTCCTGCATGATACTCCCAGTCTCAGTGTAGGAGATTGGTTTTCTTCAATGCTTAACTCTTCTGAAAGTGCAGTTGCTGGCATTCCGACTGAAGTTTTGCGTATGTCATTTTTTGCTTGTCCTGTCACTCACAGAGTGAATAAATGGGTTTTAAACGTTTCTTGCAAATAGGAACAAAGATTGAAGGAAACAGTGGGGAAGAGGAAATGTGGACATGGTAACAACTGTGAAATAAATGAGTGTTAAAAAGAGATGAGCTGTAACCTGACGAGTAGTAAAGAAAATGAGGAGTTGAAAATGCACAGAAAAGACGAGATATGGATGTTAGGAAAAATTATGTAATCATTTAGGAGGCAGTGCATCTGGGAGAAAAGCAACCTGTGGACTTAATGAAGATGTCATGAGTGCTCTCAGTTTCAAAATAGTCTAGGGAAGCCTCTAAGAAATGACCTGGGCATTCCCTTTTTTGCTAACCCTATCTTTCTGTAAGCACAAATGAGGTAATGCTTTTATCAAAGGAGAAAATCTTCACCAGACTGAATTTATGATCTTGTGAAATCCTGTGGTATCAGCAGTGTGGTTTATTAAATCACTGGAAATGGCAGGCAGTTTATGACTGTATGCTGATCTCAGACTTTGGAATCTTAAGTTAGTGTCTGACCAATTTCTGCATGAACAAGAGTGAAGTTAGTGTCTAGTCAGGTGAAAATCTGTCATCGTGTTCCACTTCATGATGGAAAGCTGCTTTGAAATGTCAACACTGGTACTGTTGAAAGAATTTCAAACAGTTCCGTTTGTACTCTCACTTTATGTAGGCAGTGATCCCATTGTAGTAATTATAGTATTCTGTCATGTGCTTGTTTTCTTTTCTTCTTTTTTTAAGCATTCTTGTATTTGAGTGATCTAGCTTGGCTATTGTATTTGCTGCCTTTAGGTTTCTGTAAGCTTTATTGTTCTGTAGAAGGCAGCATTTCCTTCTGCTTAAAAGAGGTGAAATAGAGTGACTTGAAAGAGAAGTGTGAGGGTTATTCAGGAATTCCTGAATGCCATTTGTGAGTCTGGCTATGAGCTAAGATAAGTTTATGTGAGGACCCTAGCTGTTATTGTTCTTTAAATGTGTTTGTCTGTTAGCTACTGGTATTAGATATTGGTATCTTCTGTTGTAGAGTGTTGTACGCTGTCTGATAACGTGCTCAAACTGAAATGCTACTTCCTGTCTCACAGTTTGCTTTGCAAATGTTAAAAATTTGAACCTCCTAGGAAATCTTATGTTACTATTCCTTTGCAAGCCCCTGCAGGATCAAGATGATATTTTGCCTTGATTTGTGCTCTGACTACTTGTGAGGAAAAGCTTAGTACGTTACGTAGATATTTACATATGTTAATAATGTTAAATGAGAATAGCCAGGAGTTGTATCTTAAATGTTGATTAATTTATTTTTGTTCTTTTTCAGCCATACTCTCAGAAGACAGAAATCCCATTGAGCTTGCCTGGAGGAATAAAATTTGTTTATCTGCCCTAAACACTCCAGAGCCAGCGATGATGCATGAGCCTTTAGTTGGAAGCCAGAAAAGGAAAGCGAGGAAAACTAAGATCACTCATCTTGTTCGAACAGCAGATGGTCGCGTGTCACCAGCAGGAGGGACACTGGGTAAGGAAATGGTAGTTTAAGTTTAAATTTTGTTAAAATTGTATAGTAGGGGATGATATTAGAGCACAAGCAACTAACTAGGAAAGTATTGTTCAGCCAGCATGTTCTCAGACCTGCTCAGAAAGATCATTCTATAAAATGCAGATATCGATCAACTGTGAAATGGTTACATCCTTAATGGCCAACTCCATCTGTTTGATTGCCCACATCTGTCTCCCTGGTATTTTTCTAAGAACTGATTACAAAGAGAAATGAAAAACAGTTACATTTCATACTTTCTTTCCAGCTCAGCAAAGTAATCATAGCGCACTTAGTAATATGACATAAAAACAATTCTGTGGTATGACAAGCAGTGCAAAAGCCTCAGTGGTTAAGATAATCTTTCAGGACTTCTTTTATCTTAAACATACACAGAGACACAACCTCTGTTGACTGACCTGGAGGATCAAGTTTAGCCGAATCCAAAGTCAGTAAACTGTTTCATAAACGTTTGTATGCTTCAGTCATTAACTTGGTTCAGAAGAGGTTGCAGCATGAATTAATTTTACTAGCAAAATTGAAGTCCTAATGGTGAAGTTTCTGTTAACATTGGACTGGTCAGTACCTCAGTGTGCTGCTATGAGTGTAAGAGCTAGACTTGCAAGCTTAACTCTCTTTTGTTACAGAGGAAAAGCCAAAAGATCTTCCACAGAGCAGTCTTCAAAAAGCGTCAAGTGCAGAAATGGATTGCAACAGTGAATGCTCCGGAAATGCAGAGACACAAGAAAATCATAGTATTACATCAGATATGCCAGCAGTGTCTGCATTTTTTAGCTTAGCTGCTCTGGCAGAGGTAGCAGCAATGGAAAATGTACACAGGTATGATTTTCTTTTCTCTTTGATGCCAGAATGTTCAGAAAGCGCGTGAATTGCATAGTGTTTAATTTGGCCTGTGCTTCCTCCTCCACTGCTTTCTCTGTTTTCTACCACTGGCTTCCCAGTGTTAAGTCGACACCTACATGACACTGTAGTCTATTTCAGTAATCAGTAAAATTATTCTCCTTCGTAAACCTGTCTCCCAGATTTTGTGTATAAACCACTTAATACGCTCTTTGAGATGCTAACAATGGAGAGTTTCTAATTTTCAGTCACCATTTGTCAGATGATAGATTTAAACAGCTATTGCACACTGTTTTCTATGTCTCTGTGGCCTAAGACTGCGCAGAGAATTTCGTGTAACTTTAGCACAGTTTTTTACTGAGCATGACTGAATGAAGCTTGCTTGTTATTTTTACTCTTGTCCTTCGCTGTGTAGGAGGAAAAGCATCTGCAGAATGTCCTGAGGGCAGAACAGCTCTGAGTGTTGGAAAGTCATGTTACTTTGGTCTGGTCCTCTCAGTTTTAGAATTAGGCCATCCACACAGATAATATGGAGAATGCACAGATCTCTTAGGCCTGTTGGGTCGGTTCAGCCGGCACAGTCAGATCTTGCATTCTAGACCTGTGGTGGGAGGAAATGAATGGCAGCAAGTTGTCTTTAGCTCTTAATTATCCAGTATTGTCCTTTGATGTGCTCCCACCTGTTGGAGATACGATGGCCTATATCCTTTGCTATAGTGGAAAGTCAGTAAGGAAATCTAGGCCAGTCTGAAACCATCACAACCTGAGCAATTGGAAGGTAACAGATTACTGGCTACCTAAGAAACCACAAAGCAGCGTTTGATGAACGCTATTCACAACCTCACAACCTACTGTTAATCTTGTGCCCCCTGTTGGGCAATCTAGTCCTGTATTCAGACTTGTGAAACACTGACTTTTTTAGAAGCTTGAAAGGCACCAAGAAAGAAATTCTGATGAACTCAGCCTGGTACCTTTTCTCTGCTGAAGCTGTTACCTTGCTTACACAATAGCATTTCAAGTGGGAAATGTTTTCATACTACAGTCAGCCCAGACTTTTCTCCCAGTTTTGCAAAACAGCAGTCTGCTATCAAGACTGCAAAGGTATGAACTTGTTTCTGTCATTTTCCATGGCTGCAAGCCACGAAGTGAAACCTGGAGAAGCACTGTCCTGAGTTCTGCTCTCATTTGCATCTTTGTGGTTTCATTGATTTCCAGTAATGCTGTGAGAAGAGCAGCACAAGAGTGACTTAGTTACATAACTAAGATTCACTTAGTTGTGATGATGTCCTCTTTGTTTTTCTAAAAGCTTTTTCTCCTTCATTTTTCCTCATTAAAAATAATGTTTTGAACCAATGTTTTACTTACCCTTCTGTTTGGGTCTTCCTTACCTACAACCATATTTTGTCATCTCATCATGCAGTTAGAGCAGTGTGGCACCTTCCATGAGGCCTGAAAACACCAAACCAGCAAATGTCTAGCAACTGTTGCAAATTCCGGCTTCTATCACTAGGGAAAATGAAAAGGGAAACTCTTCCCAAGTAACAACTTTGCCATAGGTCTCTTACAGACTTGTCAAATGGAAGTCAAAACAGAAACCTGAATCTGATGGGCTGCATGCTTCTCTAACTTCTACTCCATTGACTGTTTATTATCTGTGCAACTTCTTTATCTCTGAATAACTAGAAATGAGAAGAATAGCATTGGAAGTTTGCTTGATGTGTTCTTTTCAGAGTCTAAGTTCAATTATTATATAATTTTACACAGTCTTGGACCTCAGAAGCCGGAGTCCTGTCTAAATGTAATTAGAGCTTGTCTGGAAGTGACAGCATGGTTGTCATTTGAATGTTTGTTTAGCTTTGGTTACCTTGTGTGTGCCGTAGTTAAAGCACTTGTGATCCTGAGCTGCATTTTGTACCAAGGCCGTTTCACTGCACTACAGGTGTGCAAAGCATGTCGGTACCTACGTTACTGTGGAGACTGTAGCTCTGCCAAAGTGCAATCAAAGTAGCCTTTGTGTAAGTAAGAATTAGGCTCCAGATTTTCACTGCTCAAAGTGACACATAATGTAACAATAATAGAATCTGACTCGAGAAATTAGATAACAGGCGGTGACGTTCTTTTGCATGCATTTTAAAAGGCAAGCTGCAAAGGAGTTCTCCCAGGTCCATCTGCTTCAATGACTGATGTTGATTGTCAGCGCGTAATTCTGGTGCGGTGTATTTTTATGATATCCTGTGCCAGGGGATCATTTGTAAATTAACACTGCTGAAGTAATGAAAGAGATGTGCTGGGCTGATGAAGTGTTAAGTTATGAAATTTGGAGTCATCCCAGCATGTAACTGCTGATAGGTATATTTTTGTTTTGCTTTAAAGCTAGCTATTGACTCTCACTAACATGACATACGCCTCTGTGCATTTGCCATCTATTGCTGTACATGAGCTGTGCTCTCCACTACTGAGAGCTGAAACCACTCACTTATAAAATGTGTAACAGCACTTGTGTGCTCTTAACCTACTCTTTGGCCATCTATGTTGTTTTGTGTAATCAAATACCATCAAGACTTGTCTGACTTTGCATTGTATTGCAGGTTGTCCTCAGGATATTTTCTTATGTTGCAGGAATACCCATAAACAGTTAGTAGCCAGCACTATGTGGACATCTGTGCCAGCGTGGAGTTCACTAGACTGTATCACTTGCTAATTTCTGTCTTTCCTGTCTGCTAAAAGCATTTCCATGCTTTGAATAATGGTAGGTTTCTTTTCTTCTTTGCAGAAATCAGAGGGCCACACCTCTCCCACATGATGGACAGCCAAATGAAATGTCTCAGGCTCCAGTGCTTATTTCCTGCGCTGACCAGTGAAGCTCCACATTATTGTAAAACATTGTGCTTTACCTAATATCCTAGCCTTGTCTTTACCAAGGGAAGCTAGTCAGTCCATGTGATGGAAACTATAGACTGCAAGCAAGTGCTTATTGCTCTGAGTGGCCCAGAATTCACTGGAAGCCAGACATTAGCAACTTGGGCCAGGTCTTCAAATCGGAACCCAGTATGTAGGAGGGTGATATTATTTGTCTATTAATGAACAGGAATGGAATGATCCCAGAGCTTGCTTTCTATTGAAGGCTTTTAAACAGTAAATAGGTGGTTGATATGAAGAAGGCTGCCTTTACTGTTAGTTCACACAGCATCTCTTTTACCAACCAGAGAGTATGGCAACTAGTTTCATACAATGCCTAGTTAAATGAAAATGAAAAAATCAACAACAACAAAAACACTGACGCACTGCACTAGTTACTATTAGATATTCTTAGTCATTTTTGTACATGAAGATTTAAGTTCTAAGATGGTTTATATTAATAGGTTATGCCTACGTTTATATTGTAGAATGAATATAAAACCTGTTCCAGAGAACTCAAGGCAGCCTGGACAGATGTACCATTGTTAGCGGTGTTTGGGCAGCCACGTGGTCCAGATGTTCTGCACTTTTATATTTGCCACCAGAGTGGTAGAGTTTACTGGCAAAAATTCTGACAGGCTATGTTTGGGTTTTGTTTCTTTTTAATTTAGCTTTGAATAACCAGGATGATGTGCATTAGAAAAAGGAGTGGTGTATGGAAAAGAAAAATACTGCAGAGAATTGACTTGTCTTTAATGCCTTGGAAGGTTCCTTTATTTTTGCATAGATACCTGAGTGACTTGGTGAAACTTTCCTGTAAACAAAAAGTACTGCGAATATGTTTTTCAAAAGTGACCTTAGTATTATTTCACCATTCTGAAAGACCTAAAAGCATGACTTTTCAATATACATGTACTCTGATAAGCATACCTTTTACATTTTAAAGACACTGGCATTGTTGTAGTTACTATGCACAGACGGCTTCAGAGTTTGTATAAAGGGCCAATTACAGTTTGTGTTGGTCAAGGGGAAAGTTTTATGCAGATAAACTACAACTGAAGAGTAATGTTTGACTGAATTCAGACTACCACAGATCCACCTGCCAGCTTCTATCTTTGCTTATGCTGAATTTTTGTGGTTTGCTCTCATAAATGCATCCCAAAAGCCAGGCCAATTGTATCACTTGGCCTGCTGTCTTCACTATTTCGACTTACACTATTGTATAACCAAGCATTGATTCCTACCAACAGATGCAAAATGATCACTAGTAATTAAACTAAAGCTACAAATTCAACAGGGTACTTCTTCAATAGCACAAGATGTTTCCCTAATTTTTGCATTGTAGCACAACAATTTACCAAATTGGACTCCAGCAATAATTTTATATTAGTCTTCGTCATACTGGCTGAATTTTTGATAGTATTAGATTGAGTTTGAAGTTCTTTGAATTAAGTCTTTAAATGATGCGAGTTTACATCATTCTATCAGGCATTCTTATTTATACTTGACTGAATTGATAATATGTTTTGGGGTTATTTTGTAACTAATTTGATGTAATAGCCATATGGACAGTAACTCTATTAATGCTTGCTAGGTTTAGCCTTTCATTGTTGTAGCTAAGTGAAAGTCTTTGGTTCATTGTGGGGAAACAGTATACCAAGATACCACGAGAGTTGTAACAAAGGGTTAAAGGTTTGACTAGGGTAGACAGCTTGGAAAGTCTCACTAAAACAGCACCATCAAAGATGCATGTGTTGGAAGAAGGGAACAACTACAAAAGAACAACAAAATTTCAGAGCCGATGAGTCAGTGAAAAGGCTTTTTTAAAAATTCAGGTGAATATATGACTAAGAGCCCCTCAAATGCCATTGTAGCCTATGGCAGTATTTTTTAATAAGATTTTATTAAAGTTTTATAAGTTATTTTAACAAGACAGGAAAAGCTAAAGACTTTAAACTGTTGGGTCACAGCAAGGTGGCTGTTGGAGTTTTGGACCACTTTATAATTAGCTGAAATCCAAATATGTTACAGTGCAGGCCGTTCACCTTGACAATGGTACTAACTTATTTCTCTAGAAACCTTTAGAGTAGATATATTTTTGTCAAAGCACCCCATCCTTCCTCAATTTAAATTTCAATATTGTTCCTGAAGATATTTCTGTATATTAATGGTACCTTTTTTAAAAGAAACAGAAAATTACTTTTTTCTATATGAATTAATATCTTACTTGATCTGCTTTTCCTTGACTTTCCCTTAGAGAGGGGGTAGGGTTGGGTCAGTTTACTGGATATGACTGTTTTCAGATACTTATAAACCTTTTTGTAGATATGCTTAATTTTTAAGCGATTAGGCACTGAGAGTAGCAGAAATCCTGCAAAGCTTTATAGTTCACTAGGCATTTGCCTTTGTTGGTTCTCTGAGTGACGTCTTGATTTCAGTAGCTAGAGTTTTCCCTGAATCTACTAGAAGGGGTATCAGTATTTTCAGGTAACAAAGTCTGTTAGCACAACAAAAATTTCAGACCAATATCTTACTGTATTGGGGTTGGGTTTTGTTTTGGTTTTTTTTTTCCTTGTTTGTTTTGTTTTAATTTTTATTAATTTCAGCTGCTTTTGTTTTGAAAAAAATCATATTGCTATTGTGTGTACTTCAGTATACCAGCAAACACTGTTACCTGTTAACACATTGTCCACAAATGCCTCTAGAAAAGAAATTGTTGCACCTTATGTATATCTCAAGCAAACCAAAATATGATGCTTTTCTGCTTTGTTTATTCTGAATATGTTGTATCATACTTTACTGAACCCATTTTAACTTAGCTAAAGCTATCAATATTTATGCATTTCACATTATTTTCTGGATCTGAACCTGTGTATAAATCTTTCTTTAAAAAAAAAAAAAAAAAAAAAAAAAAAAAAAGCAATTACCTTAGTTGTTCTCTATCACTTATCCATGGGAGTGGGGGAATCGCATCTCAAGTGTAAAATGCAGTACTGTTTCCTTGGCTTTTATTTATTTAGTGATCTTGGGTATTTCATATATAGTTTTGAGGTATACGGAATATATTGTTGTAGCCAAAGCTACAGATGTAAGCAGCTGGGAGGAAAATACTGTAATGTCTTCTTAATTATTCTAGTACTGTATGCAAATATGGGAAGAACGTTCTGCAGAACATTTGAGATGCAGATTCTTATCCCCACAGTAGGTTGTTTTCCAGATATTAGACCAAATCGATGACAAACATCCGTGGAGATCACTTATTGCTCTGCTTACGGCAGTAACTACCCCTTGAATGTGCTGTGATTTCAGAAATAGAGTATATTTATTTAAGATGACTGAATGCTCTTTTATACTAATACAGTATCCCAAAGTCATGAGCAAAAGGTTTCTTGTTGATTTGGATTTCTCTTTTATAGCATTGGTGCATGACTTTTGAAATTAACGTGGTAAGCCTTGTTGTTGGAAAAGGGCGCAGGAACAAGGGATAGACGGAAGCGTGTGAATCAGTGTTCAAATTCCATCCCCGTGCTTTACTGTTTGGGTGAGATCTACTTTTGTAGCGTAAGGCTGAAGAGCACTCTGCAGTCTGCACCAAGCAGAAACCCAAGAGAGTTGTAACTTGCATCAGAATGAGGGAATGCCTTATAGTTTGGATGCTGTCATTTGGAACAGGATATTAAATTGGAGCAATTTAATTGCGTTGCCTGTTAGCTATTGTACGGGTACTGGAACAGATTGAAGGCACGGGACAGCTGAGAGAGGTTAAAAGGAAAGCTGGCCTTTGTTCTCAGTATGGTGAAGGTGTGGCAACAAAGAGGAGTTAGGTAAAAAGATATATATGTGTGCGTGTGTGTGTACATTCTGGAAAAAAAAACCTGTAGGAAAGACAAAAACATAATGGGTGTACAAGATCTTGTAATGTATTTTGGTCCTTTGAGTGCACTTCCTTTTTTTGAATGCTGAGTCTAATATGGCTACCTCTCCTAAAAGACTACTTTTGTTATCTTCCATTTGCTTTCAGGCTTGATCGTTTAATCTTTTCAGCCATTGATACCATTTGTACATCGCTGTACGCTTTACTTCCCAACAGCAACATTTATCTGACAACATCAGGCTGAATATACAGTGGTAGCCAAACTGTGTTGCTGGAGCATTTTTTGTTGAACCTCTGCCATAGTCACAGGAGTTGCGGATATAGGCCCAGTAGAACGGGTTGTGTAAGAGCAGGAATGGCTGTGCTCATCAGGTGGTGGACTTCAGATACTCCCAGTGGTCATGCAGTAAGCCAAATGCTGTTCTTGACATTTATTCTGGAGTTTACATTTGCAATCCTAATTTCACAAGGAAACATAACTGTGCAACTTTTGTGTTGTATACCATACATTAGACACTGTTTGTTTGCCATGCTTGTTTTCTAGATTGTAGAGCTCTACTTCTAGATTGTAGGTATCTTTGCCCTGTTTTGTACTATCTGTGGCATTCTTCTTACCTTGTACATATTATGAAACTATCATCTAAAGCTGCCAGAACATTGAGTCATTTTCAGGACACTGAGAGATGAGAAGGAGTGCATTTAGGCTGTGAAAGAGTTTTGGGTTGTTTTTTTTTTTTGCCTCCTCTCCTGAATTTCCCAATAAAAAGGCACAGAGAGATTTATTCTCTCACCTAACTGCTATTATAGTCTTTTATATACTCAGTATTTTCTACTGAATTGACAACTTCGAAGGAGCTTATGAAGTGGATGCACGTTTTATGTTCCCCCACTGATTCTTCTGAGGCAGACATCTAGGAAGGACTGACTTGAGATCTCCTCTCAGCAACACACCTGAGCTTCTGCCTAAAACCATCCTTATTTGAGGGGCAGCATTGTAGTTTGCAGTGTGACTGTGCAGGAGCCCTGATTAGGGGCTACTGTGCCCCTAGAATTGAGTTTTGGCTTTTGTGATGCTTCTGAAGGAGGCATGTTGTTTTGACCTAGGGCCTTCATTGACACAGAGTTTTAAAAACAAATGCAAATACCTTAATGTTTGTTGAGTTCTTCCTAAGAATTATGTTGTAATTTCTGGGTCTTGATCGTTAACTTATGCCAACAGACCCACATTGTACTCTACTGGGAAAAAAAAACCCCACAAAAACACGTCTGCTGTCACACAGTACAGCCTAACTAACCAGGCTTCCGAATACAGTGCTTTAACCTACTCTTTTAACGTTGTTTTTTCCACGCACTGCTACACTTTATTCAGTCGTCTGAAGGTGACAAAGGCAAGAGGGAGAGAGATGTGTGTCTGTGTGTGTGCTTATACCTCCTACACACACACACACACACACACACACACACACACACACACATTGGTATGCAGTGGCTTGGAAGACGTTGCCTGTATAAAAGCGTTCCATGTTAGGTCCCAAAACAACTTGAGGTTTCTCAGACAATGGTTTTCAAACTTTCTTGGAAGATTTCATTCTCTTTCCTTCACGTTACACCATAAGGTGTAATTTTCAAAAAGGTCTGAAAAAAATACAGGCACTGTGAGAATCTTCTTTCTCAGCAGTGCTTGCTTTTAATAACCAGTCTGCATTGACAGTTTTAACACATCTGATTTGCTGTGATCTCTTTGTAGGGCCCAGTCCTTCAACTTTTATTCTCATACATAATTCCACTAAATTTTGACCCAGTATTTGGCTTTATTCTCTCCAAAGCTTGGTGTAAACATGCCTTACAATAGTTCATCTCCATAAGTGGTATAACGGAGCTACTGCCTTCTTAGATGTGTGTAGTTAGAAGTCAATAAGCACATTTATAAAATGTACTTTCTTCAAAAACCTCTAATTTGATATTAAGTGCACATGTTAAGTCATGTGTATAACATGCTAAAGTACATTAAACTGTGATCAAAACCTGAATAAAATATTTAATAAAATATTTGAAATATTTGAAAAGGACCGTCAAATAGATTTCTTTATGTTCGTTCTATTTTGGTTATCTAGTGTGTGCCTGTAAACAGTTTCCCATTTAAAACTAATGATTGCAAATAAATGCTATTAAAACAGAGCTGCTTTGATACTTCCCCTGCTTTACTATTAAGTGGTTGTTTACTTCAACGTATGGCTGACTTAGTAGAATTTCAGAACTTGTTTTTAGCTAGAGTATGAGTTGGTTGGCTTTTTTTTTTCCCACTTAAAAAGAAGCAAGCTCGTTTTCCACCTGAAAATGGAAGATGCCAAAAAACAGAGATGGATCCCCAAAACTGTGAGCTGTAGTTTCCCTTCAGATCACCCATCCAACTTCTGCACAGTGACCATCAAAACACTGCACATTTGCAAAGAATCTACGCCCATTTGTTCTTCCTTAAAGATGTCTATAATGAGAGCTTTCATTTTATTTTTTACGAACTTCTGAGCTTGATCAACGCTTTTGACATTGTTGGAAAGATCTGCAGACCCATGCGAGTGCCACAGGATTCATTGAATGTATGTTGGCATGAAGCTGGAGACTGCGGATGAGGGAGAGGCAGGACTCAGTGTAGTTAAACTGGGGAAAGCCATTTGCCCTTTCTTCTAAGCTTTCCAGGTTTCCACAGTGTGCTTCTGGATTTTTGTCTTCACACAACTGGAAAGCTCATTTCTAACCCACAGAAATAAGTGAAGTCATCTCACATAAAGAAGCCCCTGCTACGGTTTCAGTTTCTGAACACCAGAAGAACTTCTTCACAATGGCTTCTCTTTTAAAAGTAAATAGCAGGCATCATCCATATTTAAAGATCCCTACTACTTTGAAAGCTTATTTAAACCAGTACTCTGTTCTGCCCCTGTATTTTACCTTTTTTATTTAGGATTAAAAATTAGACTTTGGGAGGTCTTGTCTTTTTTTTCTGGCCTTGGATACCTGAAGATTCCTTGGTTGCATTTTTCGTATCACGCAAGACCCAGGTACAGAATATATGACACCAGTAGAAAGCAGTTGTTCACTTGCAAGCAGAGATCTGCTTCTGGGTCAAAAGCAGCAGAAGGGAAGCTTTTACTTTTGGTGTGGGGGGGTAGGGGGGTGGTTTGGGTTTTTGGGTTTTGTGTGGTTGTTTTTTGTTTGTTTGTTTTTTCAGCTGTGTGCCACTTACTCAGGGAAGAAGAAATGTACGCAATCTTGCACTGCCTTTGCTGGTTACACATCAGCTGTCTGCAAAGAAATACCAGGAATGAAAGAGCTTCAGAGCTAAAGGCCATGTAATGGTCATAGTCGGGAAAGGGAGGGAAAAGCTCTGATGCAGCAAGTAAAAAGCTGGAAGGAATCTTAGAAAATACCTTTTTTCTCAGTACAGTGTGCTCAGTCAGGGACACTGAAGTCACAATTCCATTTTTTTTCTTACTGAATTACCTTAAAATACAGTCATCTTCATTACTTAGACCCCCGTGTTTTTGTGTCTGCTCTCATTTTGTTCTTCCAAGGAAACACCTGCATAGTGCAGCCCACTCGATGCATCTAGACCTGGTTTGTTACCCAGCTCTCACACTGCTGCTTGCAGCTGGTTGGCATTGCACTGACACTCTCTTAACTGTCAGGTAAGACAAATTCCCACTGATACTTTCAAGACATGGGATGGAATGACATCCTCCTCCTGAGGTGATGTGCTTTACGACATTCTCCATTGATTCCGTTTGTTGGGCTATTTTCATTGCTCATCACATTTTTTAATGTGTAGTTAATCCTGCTCTGAAGCAGACTTTTTTTTCCATATTTTTTGAAGTGTAAAAGCATTAAGTGAGATGAAAGGTTACTCAAGCATACCGTAACTGTGATATAGCACATGGAGCTGCCAGTTCTTCAGTAACAAAATACAGGACAACATTTCTATATCTGCTGCAAAGTTCTGTTTTCTTTTGTTTTCAAAAATAAAACCTATGAGATACAATGCCTACCAGCTATTCAGTGTGAACTTCTTTTTGTGGACTGTTCTTGGCACAGAAACAGTAAGAAACTGAGCTCTAATACAGTTGTACTTAAAATGTGCTGAAGGTTTCAGCTAGGCTTCACTTGTTACCTACTGGCAGAAGGCAGATCAGGTCTTCATCAGAAGTAATCTAACACAGGATGTAGCTGTCTGTACTCCAGCTGAAACTGGTTGAAAATCCAACTTGCATAAATCCATACCAAAAGTTTATTCCATACAAATACTACTTCAGTATTTATATATACGTACTTCAATCTATTTGTCTGTGAAACAAGAGGAACTCGTTGAAATAGACCCCAAAGCCAAATCAGTTACTGTAGGATTTCAGGCTTACCACCAAAGTGTACTTTGCTGAATGCAGACACCTAGTACTTTAGTCTGCAGCATTTTGTTTATTACTTCTGCATGGATATGGAGAAGTAACACTGAGAGTGTTAGGTGCAGTCATTGCAGTCTGTGTTTGGCTAGTTTGCTAGGTCATCTGGGAAGATGTTTCACAGGCACCTGTTCCCTTGCTCAAATTCAAGCTTGTATTTGCATTCACTGTATTTGTAGCCAAGTATTTTCCTGCGAAGGGAAACCCAAATATCTGCATGGCTTTTACTTACACTGACGCGTCTTCCAGCTGCACTCACTCCTTTCTGAGGTCAGAGCTGTCTGCTCAGGCATTTCATAACGTGATGTGGGGGCACCTGGTGATCTTCCTTTGCCAAGGTGTTGGTTGGCAGGAGGTCCTACATGGTCAAGCTTCCTGGTGATGGCAGGAAGCCATTGGGCTCAGGTCAGATCCTTCTGGTACTCAGTCATGTTCCTTCCAAGCCCTTTGTGAGTGCTCTTAGCACCTAGTCAGCACCTGGAGTTAGGACTGGTGTTTTGCCTGCAGGCTTTCCATGTGTGAAGAACAGTTCCTTGATGTCTTCATGGCTGGGTTCTTAAAATGATTCTGCTGTGAGAGGTCTTACAGCTTAGCAGCATGTTGCCAGAAGTTTCAAGGCCTGGTACCTCAGGTACTAAACAATACCAGG
Source organism: Lagopus muta (assembly GCF_023343835.1). Lineage (NCBI taxonomy): Eukaryota > Metazoa > Chordata > Aves > Galliformes > Phasianidae > Lagopus > Lagopus muta. The sequence continues at coordinate 87,186,129 of NC_064433.1, forward strand.
GGATTTCTGCTCTAGATGGGACCTCCTAAGTAAAAATGAAACAAACCTAGCTGGAACCAGATGAAGTCAGGACTTCATGAGCATCCAGGTGCTTACAAGCACCTTTGAGTTTGTGGATCGCAGGCTTGGTGTCCTTGGTTACAGCAGCCGTGTAAATTGCCAGCAGGTCATCACAACAATGTTAGTTTTCATCTTGGTTTGGGGAGCACTGTTTTCTATTGGAAGTGAGGAGGCAGAAAAATCATCACAGCAGATGAAGCATTTCATTGTCTTCAAAAAGTTCAACTTTCAAAAGCAGGGTTTGCCAAACATTAGGAAAAAATTAAGAAAGAAAAAGATGAGAAATTGAAGTTCAAGTCCTTGGTTGGGAATGGATACCATGTTTTGTTTCAGTCACCGCAGCAGTAATTTCTCTGTCAGTAGTGTGTGAGCTGTGTGAGGTGTGCTGCAGTTCGGAAGCATTCCATCAGATGTCAGGTGCATTCGGCACGTGGCAAAAGTGTCATTAATAACAGCTGCTTCTGTGCATGTATTTCGTAACAATATGAAGTGTCAGCCATTGGTTTTATCTGTACTTAAGCAAATTGTTTGTGCTGGGCTTCCAGGAAATAAGAAAGTAATGGTATTGGGTTTGGGCAATTCTCATGCTGGAATGCACAGCAGTGAAGGAATTTCTTAGGAGTGAAGGGCTGCTAGAGGATGCCTTATAGAAACACTATAGCTCAGATATATTTATACAGGAAGTGTGATTACAGATCTCTGAGCCAGGCTGTCTGTTGGCATTTATCAGTACAGGTTCACCATCTAATTGTGCTGACTAGCATGGGGGAAGCAGAGCCTACTATTTAAGCATGGGGCCAGCTGTATTTAAAGCCAGTTTGATTCCTCAAGTCTTGCATGTTGTCACTGGTACCACGTGCCCTGGTCATAGAAGAGCTTAGTTGCATAGTCACAGACTGATAAGCTGCAGCTAATTTAAAAAAGAAAAAAATTACTGCATTCTAGCAATTCTGTGGTTGGCAGCTAAAAGTGGCCACCAGGGATTTAAAAGCATCTTTAATAATGAGGCAGAAATGCATTCTTAAATAACAATTCAGAGAATTCAGAAAATATTCCCAAGTGCTTTGCAGGATCAGTCATGTTTTATTATTTTTTACTTAAAAATGTAAAATAAAACTAAAAAAAAAAAAAAAGACCACCGAAAACCAATTAAGTCAACAACCTTCATGCCAGTGCATAGTGCTGGATGTCCTTGCTCAGACAGCACACGTTGCCTTGAATCCAAGTGGAAACCTCTTGGCTTTGTCGAATCCACTGTCCAACTGAAATCTATTTTATATTTGCTGGAAGAAAATCTCATGTAATGCGTGGGTTTGTTTACCTCGCTGGAAGTTGGACATGTTGAGCTTCGCTTACGAATTTCTCACCTTCCTTCTCAGTCATCTCGAGTTTCCTCCCTTTCCTCGCACGGCTTACTACTTTGACTGACATCAATTCCAAACTTCCCACTCATTTTCAGTGGGATGGGAGCAGTACCGGACCATCCTGAGCTACTTCACAGCTCTGAAAAATATGGAAAGAGCATTCTTTACTTCATAATGCTTTTAACAGCAACGTTTCCTGGCCGTGGCTGGACAGCAGATGCAGCTTTTGCAGAGAGAGAAGCACAGGGCAATGGGATCTGCCAGCAATGCCAGCAAAGCAGCGGAGCTTTCCCTCCAGCCTGGCTTTCTGTAGAAGAGCCAGAGAGCACCAGTTCCAGGAACCCAGCAGTTCTTTGAAATACAATCAACTAATTCCTTCTCTCAGCAGTTTGTTATTGAAAAAAGCTTCACAGTTGAAGAGGATTTGGCCTGCCTTATTTTTAATGTGTGGCTTGTAACAGCAACTAATGTGGGAGTAGCATGCTGACTGTCTTTAAAAACAAAGCAGAACTTCAGTGCTGCCTATTAGACCTACACTGTTGGTGTTAATCCATACAAAGCCTTAACTTGGAAAATAAATCTTGGCACATCTCTGAATTTCTTCCTTGGAGGAAAAAAAAAGGAAAGTTCCCAAACATTTAAATTTTATTTCTCTGTAATTATTGAGGAAATCCTCAGCTCAAATAAGGCAACAGGAGAATGAGAGCACCGTGGCAATTACACTGGCAAACTTCAGAATGTGTTGAATCAGGCTTCCAGACAAAGAAGACAAACGGACCCCATAAACACCATTGCAGGAAACAGCACCAACAAGTCATGTCTCAGTAACAGCTAAGCCCTTCCATACAAGTCTGCTCTGTTAGTCTGCAGATCTTGTCAGGCAGTAACATGTTTTTTGATCTCTATGCCTTTCTCCTTCTGTTTGAAGTCTAACCTGGTGGCTTTGCTTGTGTCGGCTGAGCAGATTCTCTGTGGTTGTTAGGGTCTCAGGTTGAAAATGTTTTAAAAACTGCAGCTGGGAGTGTAGTAGTGACGTGGCTGAACACCACCAGCCTGGTGAGTACCAACTGCTGATGAATGCACAAGGGATCCTCCTTTGGGTGCGGGCTGGCTGCATTGGTGCCAGACACTTGGGGGTGCAGCCTCAGCCATGTGCTTGAAAAAGTGCTGGTGGTGGTGGTGGTGGCATATGGAGCCCTTGGGCACTTGTTGTGCAGCTGATGCAAAGACATTTTTTATTCTTTTATTATTGCTACTGGGCATTGATTTAACCAGGGAGCATTACATCAGGAAGGATGGCACTGACTTGCATTGCTAAATGTGTCTCTATAGATGGTCTTTTCTCACCCACGTGAACCTTAAAAAAACAGAACCGGCATGCAGACAAGCCCATAGGAAAAGCCAGCATTTCCGTACATCAGATTCTGCTTGTGCCACTTGTGTTTCTATGGTGAAGGCAGGTTCACAAGCTGTTAAAATAGCTGTTCACTCCAGAAGTGGCAAACAGATGGATTCCCACAGCTGGTCGTAGGTGAGCAGCAGCCTGGTGCTGCCTCTGCTCTTATTTGTTTCCTTCATCTTTGGAAGTTGATTGCTCTTGATGCCACTGTAATACTTCCATCACCAGCTGAGAGCGACTCACTTATGTGAGGTCACCTCTCCGGGCAATTGTAATATGTGAAAAAAAATACCACAAATCATCTACACGGTAATGCTGGCATTTCCTAACGATGTCTCACCTCAAAGTTTGTGAGTATCTGTTTACAATATCCTGGGGTACTCGTTTTCCTTTTTTTTTCTTTTGAAGCAAAGTCATATTTTTTCTAGATTAATTAATTTTTAATGCTGCTTGTAGCAAGTTTAAAAGCAGCTGCTCTTGGGGTGGCCAACCCCTGCAAGCTTTAGGCAAGAACCTGACTAGCCTATCAGTGTTGTGTTTTCTTTCTCTTGCTCGTTATCAACTTGATAGCAGTTTGGCCAACTGCACAAACTATCCCAGGACAGGTTAAGCTGCTCCTGCCTGAAAGATGGTTGTGGAATCCACCCTTACTTCCACAGTGCCCGTGTACATAATTTTAGGAGATAGAGATGTATAAAAAGACTGCATCTTCAGAAGATGCTAGATAAGTGTGTTGGTTTTTGTGACATTAAAGGTAACGACTGGATAAGATCTGAGGTGAGATTTGTCACAGAGTGCCAGCCCAGCATGATCACTAGCCACAGGACTGCCACAGGCCTTCAAAAACCTCTTATCCTGAATGGTTTGTCAGGTTGTCCGTTAATAGCCATACCAGAGAGGTTCAAAGCAACCTTTCTCCCAGCGCTGTGTTTTCTATCTAAGCAGTTGCCTTCAATTCGTTTTTATAGAGTTCTGGCAGTAAAGACAAAACAAAAGCAAACCTGTCAGCTTTTTCCTCAGTACATTTGTGTGGATGCTACAAATCAGTCCTTAAAGCCATACTATGTGAGGTGGAACCCAAACAAGGAAAACACCCATCTCACGCGTCAGTGCTCTCGTTCAGCTGTGCTGTGACACTGGTAAATGCCAGAACATGCCAGCGTCTTCGGGCCATCCTCTCATGGCCACCACCAGGCTGAGCAGTGGGCATTTTGCTGGGTCTTCAGCGGGGTCCCAGCAACCAGCCTCGTGTCCAGCCTTGGGTCCTACCTGGCCTCTCAATAGGATGCCTCTTCCACACAGTGCCCCAAATGCTGGATGAAGGCCATGGCCGCATTCAGCCTGCTTTCTGATCTGCCCAGGTCTAGTTTCCCCACTCTTCGTCTACACAGCAGCGGGGCAGGAAAGCCATCACAGCACTACAGCCTTCCGCAGCATCTGGTCTGCTCTGTGCTGCCAATGATGCTATCGCTGGTTCTACTAGCTTAAGAAGAAAGGGCAGCAAGATGCAGGTCCTGCTGGAGGCATGATGTGACCATCAGTTGCTGCCCCCTGGTCACGCTGTGTACAGTGGGACAGACCCGGGCACTGACATCCAGGCCAAGAAGGAAGAAAATCAGAGGCTGGGTGCTGCATCCAAGTTCTACATTAAGTGAAACTGTGGTAGGGTGCAGACTGGAGGACCAGAGAAACTGAGTCCTTGTTCACTTGCTCCAGGTTGTGTCTGGCCCTGATACAGGCATGCATGTTGTGAGGAGTATGTGTGGGTGCAGGACCCAAGACTATTTGACTGTAGTAAAAGCCTTTGAAAAGATCCAGTGTGGGTGCCCACCGGCCATGGGCTGACGTTTGAAGGACAATATTTCCACAGACACCTTCTGCAGTAGCTGACAGCATCAGCACATTAAGTGATAAAGAATCTGTTGGCTTAAAGAAGAGAAAGCACACCAGACAGAGCAGTTCATAAGATGTGATTCACAGCTTGTGAGTCAGACAAATGGCTTTATATAGGAGGAAATTATGTGTGCAGAAGGAATTGGCTGATTTTCTCAGCCCTGGCAGGGATCGTGGTGTGCCGAGAATCTTTGGTTCCCAGTTTCACATATGAACTATTAAATATGGTGGGTGCCTGTCAAGCTTTGTTATAGTTGCAAATTGTGCACCATGTCAGCAGTCTTTGGCTTTCACTATCAACATAATCCTCAGCGATGCATGAAGTCTTTCTGTTTGGCTTCAATGGCCCTGTAATCCCTCATCCTTCTATGGGATTCCTAATACTGCTCTGCAGCTCCACCAGGGTAAGCCAAACTGGGATGCAGGAAGGTCAAAAGTGGCAGCTAAGGCTGTTGATTGCGGGAGATCAACTTGGGCACTGCTATTCACCTTTCTCCTCAGCAGTCAAAGAACCAGCAACAGCTAGTGAAGGTGAAGCTTCAGTTGGTTTTAAACCCAATGCAAGAACTTCTCTTTCAAAATCTGCCTGTTTTTTCCCTTTCCAGCACAGCAGGGTGCTGCTTGCATTTTCCCTGCTGCTGAGTGTGAGTCCCATAGAGCTGAATAGAAGTTACAGCACTGACAGCAAGCACCGACTTTGCAGTTGCTTGTTGAGGTACCAGATCTCCCTTCCCTGATGCTGACACCTCCATCTGCCTTATGCCAAGCACAGAGGAAGGTCCAGACACTTAAATAAGACATGGCGATGCTCTCTGTGATGATGCAGGAACTGGGATAATTGAGTTTTCAGCAGATCCCCTTCATAGTGGGTTTACCTGCATAGGCAGAAGAGCTGAAGTCCTGCATGGTAATGGTCAGTGCCTCGCTTTTGGGTACTCCTGTCTTCTCACAGCACATCCCTACATGCTCAGCCTTGGTGCTCGGCGGGATGCAGAGGGCACCTGCTGCTGCTGTCATAGCTGAGATTGCTTCTGAAAGGCATGGTGCAATAGCAGTCAGGGATTTTATAGCTCTGTTCTTTTGTAACCCAATGCTAAGGCTAATACTGAGCTCAGCAAGGATGTGGTTGCCTGGCACAACGCTGATTTTAATGTTAGGTATGTTTTTAAATACAAACAACCCTTCATTTTGTAATACTGCAAATGCATCTTGCTCCGTCTGGAAATCCATCTTTAAAAGCAGGCATGGTTATGCTCCATCAGCAAAATGTCATGCATACTATGGAAAACAGTTTGTGTATTGCCACACTGTTATTGGCGTACTCCATGCAAAGCCATCTCCTTGAAATTAGGGTGATGTGTGAGGCAGTGAGGAATCCAGCTGTCATCGCTGGGTTGGGAAGAGGCCTTTAGAATCACTTTGGGTGTAGGGTCTGCTGGTGGTCTTCCTTGGGTGGATGGAATTGGCCCCATTTGGAGGAACATCAGGGGGTTGGCAGGGGAAAGATCTTGTATGGGAAATGTTCTTTCAGATTAAGCAACAAAACTCTGCATGCACATACAGACTAGGTCTTCATAATGCAGTCAGGCTCTGACAGCGTATTGCAGCATTATTGCTATTAATAATCTATGATTACTAACAACATTATAATCGAGCAAACTTAGTGGTAAGAAGGTAAATAGCAATCTGGATGACTGAAGGCATTGCCATCACTGGGGATGGCAACTGTGGCATTAGAAGAAAATGCTGAGGGAAGATACCGGTTGCTGATACACGAGCTTGGGTCTGCTAGTCTTTTATATACCATTTTTAATATACTTCCTGAAAATGAAGCTTCAGAAAGGTACACTGCCTCTTTAAAATTAGCCTAGGAACTACAGGTAGTTCACATTATTTTTAAAATAATAAATCTCTCTATATATCTATATTAAAATATATATGTATACATAAGTTGGCTGGCCTGCCTTGTGGGAAGGTGGCAGCCGAACTAAGTCTGAGCTACTATTGTATTACCATGGTCTTCTGTTTTGTAGATAGCCCCTCCTCCCTAGATGAAGTTCTGTTCTTGCTCCACAGAAGGTGCCTGTGTATATAACTCCTTTGTATTGCTTTCTGCAGAGTCCCTTATATATTTCTTACTACTAATGCTGTGTAGAAAATGAAATCCAGAGATTTTACTACTGATAATTAACCATCTAAAGGCCATTAGCAAAATAAAGATTTCGTTGTTTGGGAAACAGATTATTTATATTGTGTATGGTTTATTGCCTGATAACTTGTTTGGTGACTGGATATTCTTTTCCTTTTCCTGGTCCTTTTCTGCTTTTTCCAGCTATGGTGTTTACTCCTCACTTTGATTATCTAGCAGGCAATAAAGTATATTGTATGTTTTGAAGCCAAGCGGTGTGCTTCTTGATTATCCCTCCAGGAAATTATTGTTAGCAGAGGACCCCGAGGTGGAACAGCCTCCTCCCCAGCTGGGAACAGAGCTGTCCCACTGCAGCCACCCCTTCGATGGCCACTTTGGGTTGATATGGGCTGAGAGTGGGGACAGAGATGAGCCCACCCATTGGCAGTGAGCCCTATGGGCCTCCACAGGGAGACATGAGGCTGAGATTAGAAGTGCTGCTGCATCTCTACTGGGCATCCCTGCTCAAAAAGGCAGAGGTGATTTTCTGCTCGCTTTCAAGCTGCGCTTTCCTTGTTGAGAAGAGGGAATACAACGTGAGCCTTTGAGCAGCATGAACCCCTATTCTGGTGCTCTACCAGTTTCTCACCTACTGCTGGGGAAAAGTGATTTTTCCTGGTAATGGAAGTATATATTCAATTTGTTTTGATGCCAGCAGAGAAGATGAACAAGATGCTCACATGCTGGAGATGCCTAAATTTGTCTTGCTGCACTTGCATGGTGATATGGAAAACAAAAATAACAGCAGCTTTTCACTTCTGCACAGTTACTCTGTTAGCACATAAACTCCTGCACACTGTTCCTATGTCTTCGGGTGCTTGCACATCCTACCTGGAAAGCATTGCTGGAAATGTAGGCAGCAGCTGTGAGCCGGACTACAGCAGCACGCAGTAACTCCATCCAGCAGGAGGGAGTGGTGGAGTTAGCCCTCAGTTACGAAGCACACGATATAAGTATGTGCCTTTTATATTTCCTTTTTTAAAAAAAGAAAATATTATGGCATTATTATTTATGATAAATGATAACTTCTCTCACTGGCAAAACGTGTTTGCAGCCGCTTTGGTGCCCTATGGAAGCAGATGCCACGAGGATGTCAGCCCATACCATGGGCAGGCATTACAGCTATGTTGCATTGGATTTGTCTTGGGCAAGGCAAACAGTTTGCTGTTGTTTTCAAAGCTGAAAACAAAGTGAGCTCTGGCTGTGGCTCACCTAGTGGCAGTAATAGCCTCTGACTTAAAAATTACGCACTAAAAAATGAAAACTAGGCGCTGCAAGCCATTTGGGGCAGAAATCCTCCTCCTCCTCCTCACTGCAGCTCTTCAGCTTCCTATTATTTGTGTAGACAGGTCTGAGGGCACGCTTGGGCTAGCACTTAATTGCTTGTCTAAAGGACCTGAGCTTTTAATTGGAAGCCTGGTACTGTGCGGCATGGTGAGGAATCCAAAGTGGCAGCAGAGCTCATGAATACAAAACTTTCAGCAGAAAGTGCCCTGTCTTTCCTGCTTATGTAATTTCTCCTTAGCGAGATAAAAAGGGACTTGTGCCACAAAAATATCTCAATCCTAAAGCTTTTTTGAGCTTTCCATGCTACAGGTGGTTTATATCTAGTGGCACAGCAGGAGAAGTATTCCCACATCGATTTGCTTTGACCAGGATACAGTGGCCTCATTCTGCACCCTTAACACCCAGCTCTTGCATTCTGCTTCTACTCTCCGCCTTTAAACAAACTTTCTTCCACTCACTGGGCATTAAAACATCACCCTGCATGTCTTGAATTCTGATGCGTGTCCTGTTGCTTCCTCCTCCAGGTCAGGAAGAAAACACGCACTGTGCGCTGATTCTTCAGATGATGCAAAATCCAAACCCTCTATTTCCTCGGGCCCTGTCTCTGTCACACAGAGCAGAGCTCAGCGCTGCCCTCCACTCCCTGTGAGGAGCTGCAGCTGCCATCAGGCCTCCCCTCAGCTCCTCTGCTCTGGGCTGAGCAAACCCAGGAACCTCAGCCTCTCCTAATAAGCGTTGTCCTCCAGACCCTTCCCTATCTTTGCAGCCCTCCTTTGGACACTAACAGTTTTATTTCCTTCTTACATTGTGGCACCCACAGTTGCACCCAGTGCAGGAGATGAGGTCGCACAGCACAGAGCAGAGCAGGACAACCCCTCCCGCCGCCTGGTGGCAGTGCAGACGCCTCCAGGCTGCTTTCACCTGGTCCTGGAGCCAGAGGGTGCTTTTCTCCACATGCAGATAGGAGCCCGTGCAGAAGGTGTCGAGCAAACTGGACTCCTGTTTTCCTCCCAGCTCCTCCTGATTGTGGTGCAGAAAGCAGAGCATGTCCCCCAGCAGGTACACTGCAGCTGCACGCACAGACAGGACTTGCTTGTTGTCTCCTCCACGTTGTCCAGCTCCACGTGGAAGGTGGCTCCACTGCACCGTCCTGTGCCATAGCTGAGCCACATCCCAACTCAGGTGTTCCATGTGCAGCTGAACGTGCTCGTGCATCTTTCCATACATGAGGTGAATTCCCAAAAGGATGATTCCCATCCCATTCCTAAGATAGAGGCCATGGAGGAGCAGCAGAGATGAAGCATTAAGGACTGACCACAGCCCCATTCCCAGTCCGTCCCACTCATCTTGAGAAGGTTGAAGTTTCAAGTGTAAAGTTGAGCCTTGAGAGTAGAGGTTGTAGGAGAAAAGCATTTTTAGCTTTGCTTTTAGTTTTCACTGTTCAACCCTGTCATTAACTGGCAATAAATTGAATTCATCTTCCAAACGCTGTGATGGCAGCTGGGGAGAGATCTCCCTGTCCATATCTCAACCCACAGGCTGTTTCATCATGTTTTCTCCCTGCTGAGGATGGGGAGAGAGAGAGTAGCTTGGTGTGCACTGGGTGAACAGCTAAGGTCAACCCACCATGTACGTACAGCTTTTAAAATACAGTCTGAATAAAGCAATTGTCCCCTACTCTTTCCACTGGCAAAGGTACTCCTTAAAAGGGTTCCTTTCCAGGCGCGTGAGATGGAGCAGAAAGTAGACATGTTCAGGAACAAAAAGTTAAATCCACACCTGCAACCACGTTCACATACATTTGCTTTCTTGAAAAACAAAACCTAGCCACAGAGTGACCGGTCCAGTAAAGTTACATAAAAATCCAGAAAATATCCAAATATCCCCCTTTCTGTTCATTTCTTTTTTTCGTCTCTAAGCTCCCGTTGAAGCACAGTGCATACTGGCTCTTGATCAGAACCGGACCTCTTGACATAAGGAAATATTTCAGCAAAGGGTTCCCAAGTCTTCAAGTCAGTGTGCACAGCCTTCTTGTGCAGTGCTCTATCCTGCAGGTCGGACACTCTCCTTTACTTCCTGTAGGCTTAATGGCTCTGGGGATCGAAGCGACGCTCAAGTCTTGCGTTTCACATGCGGCCTTACTTGCTGGGCAGGGGCCTTTTTCAGTGGAGTGCATTTGTGCCGTGGTTTCAGAGATTTCTAACAAAGCAAATGGTCTCATTCCCAGCCTGTATGAGGGCTGAGCGAGCCAGTCGCCAGTGCTTTTTTCTTTCACACTCTGATACAGGTGCACAGGTGCACATTGTCAGAGGGTGTTTCCCACTGTTGGTATCTCAGAGCAGGGCTTTTTGATTGGGCAGCTTGTTTTGTTTTGGTGTCTTCTCCCTCCTGGCGTTCTTGCACATATCACTAATGCACTCGCTGAGGCTGTCAGGAGTTCTCACAGCCTCCAATGAAGCAGCTCCTTGAGGATTTGCTGTTAGTTCATCCAGCCCCAGGGGACAGGATCCACCTTTTCCTCTGAGCCATCGCAGTGGCTGGCACTGCCATGAGGTGCACTAATGCTTTGATTGCTCTTCTCCGCTGATGTAACCAGCTTCATACCAAGCTCTGGATGATATTTAAAGCTGGTTAGGCCTTGGTGCTCTCACGTTTCTTCACCACAAACGCCAAAAGCAGCCTCATAATCCAGAATGACCTATAATTATTTTTTATTTCTTTCTTGTCCATTACTGCTTGAGATGAGGAAAAAAGGGCAGCATAAAGGGCAATGCAAGAGGGCTGCAGTAGCAGCAAGACATCAGCAATCTTTGACAGCTGTAACTGTGGTCAGGTGTTAGATGCACAATGCACACCTTGCACCCCCCTCAAAACAGCCACTTTGCTGCACACCAGTCCATGGTCATCCTCAATCTCCTCCCCAAGGCAACAGTGGGGCTCCTTTCCCCACCATCCTGAGGCAGCATCAGAGGAAAAGGCTGACCAGGCGCAGTGTAAGGATAAAGCAATTTTCTTCCTGGACTTCAGAGCTTTTCTGCCCACTTCCTACTCTCATTTTCTGTTTTATACAAATTACGTAACATTGGTATGATCACTAGAAGAATCATGGTTCTGTTTGGCTTTCTGAGTCTTATATCCAGTTCTACACAGCCTGATTTGCAGGCAGGCCTGGGGCACCCAACATAAGAAGGACACAGAGCTCTTGGAATGGGTCCAGAGGAGAGCCACTAAGATGATCAAAGGGCTGGAGCACCTCTCCTATGAAGAAAGGTTGAGGGAACTGGGCTTGTTTAGCTTGGAGAGGAGAAGGCTCCAGGGAGACCTCATTGTGGCCTTCCAGTACTTGAAGGGAGCACAAAACAAGAGGGGGAACAGCTGTTAACAAGGAGGGGAGTGAAAGGACAAGGGGGAACGGTCTTAAACTGGGACAGGGGATATTTAGGTTAGATATTAGGAGGAAGTTTTTCACACAGAGGTGGTGACGCACTGAACAGGTTGCCCAAGGAGGCTGTGGATGCCCCATCCCTGGAGGCATTCAAGGCCAGGCTGGATGTGGCTCTGGGCAGCCTGGTCTGCTGGTTGGTGACCCTGCACATAGCAGGGGGTTGAAACTAGATGATCATTGTGGTCCTTTTCAACCCAGGCCATTCTATGATTCTCAGGCACGTTCTTGGTGCAAAGGGCTGCACACCACGTAGAACATTTACTTTCTCCTCGCTTTTGTTATGATGAAGTTTCTTCTCCTCAAAGCTTGGGCTGCAGCACGTCAGAGAATCCTAAGTCACCTTTTGTTTTAAGTGAAGCTATCCTGACTGGCTATGCTCAAAGTCCAATGAAATTAAACTGATAGACCTTACGCTTTCCTACTCAAGCTGCTGTAGTCTCTGAACTCTTCACTCTTCATGACAATATAATGCTTGGATGAACCTTGTGGGCAACAGCAGAATGAATTTCTGCTTGGTTGTTGGTTTCTCACACCTGGTTATCACTCTAACCTGCAGCTACCTATTATACTGCGCAGTCTTAAAGGATAAAAAGAAGAACAAGTGAAAGCAGTCAGTTCCAAAACCTCTCATTATCTGCAAATATATGAAGTGAGAATGCCAGGTAAGCCTTAGTAGGTCTTTAAACAGTTTCCAGTTCAAACCAAAGGCCATCCACACCTTACTCTTGTATTAATTACTTTGTCAGTGTTTTCAGTGAAGGATGGTGCCCCCCAGGGGTCAGTACTGGGGCCAACACTCTTTGGTATCTTTGTCAGTGACACTGACAGTGGGATCGAATGCACCGTCACCAATTTGCAGAAGACACCAAGCTGCATGGAACAGTCAACACGCTCAAGGGATGGGATGCCACCCAGAGGGACCTAGACAGGCCCAAGCAGCAGACCCAGTGAATCTCATGGGGTTCAGTGAGGCCAAGTGCAAAGTCTTGCATTTGGGTCACAGCAGCCCTCGTTACCAATACAACCTGGAGGATGTAAAGATGGAGCACAGCCCTGCAAGAAAGGACTTGGGGGTAATGGTGGATGGCAAGCTGGACATGAGCCAGCGGTGTGCCCTCACTGCTCAGAAAGCCAACCACATCCCAGGCTGCATCAAAAGCAGTGTGGGCAGCAGGCCGAGGGAGGACATCCTGCCCCTCTGCTCTGCTCTGATCATGAAAACATTGCAAGTATCTGTGAGAATGTAGAAGCCATGTAATTTTCAACTCAAAGAGAGTAACAGCTGCATCCATGACAAGATTCCAACTCCACTCCCCACAAGGACATCCTCTCACTTCTTTTTCTATCAGGCAGATAACTACAGCAATAAACATTCAATTATCAAGCTCTGATAGTACACAAGCTCTTTCCAAGGTGTCTGGACAATTCAGTTCAGGTTTAGACTGGTTTCCTGGTTTACCTGACTGGAAGAATCTTGAGTATATGCATTTGAAATGATTGCATGGAGCTACTCTCCAACCACTTACTTACACTTAGAACAGCATTACTTTCCCTTCCCTTGCAGATTGAAGCAAAAATTTTTCTGAGATTTCTAAGGATCACTCTCAGCTTACAGTTCACCCTTTAAGTTCGTGCAGCACATGTAAGAATTTCACACACAGAAAAGTTCTAAAACTTTTAACAGGTCAAAACTATGCTTTGTGGCTCATTTTCAAAGGAAAGTGCTGGTGGGGAATCACAAAAGATTTCAGAAGAGGTCTTGAAGTAACAGCTGTGGCTTAAATTCCCTCTGGGCAGCAGGGAATGGCTAGTAATTCTCACAGCAGCTCTGCTCTACTGAAGTAGATATAAGAGCGTAAACACTTCTACAGAACACTTTGAGCTCCCATTTCTCCACTGTGATGATTGCCAGACATCAGAAAATTGGGAAGTATGGAGCAGTACGTGGGCAGTAGCACAAGTCTTTTATCACAGAAAAGTTAGTTCAACATTATGAAGACTAGAAGTAGAGACTGTCCTGCTGTATTTTTTAAATTACACTAGAAGCTTCTGCTATTCACCAGCCCATATTTTCTCCCAAATCATATTCTGGTGACAGCTGATGTTGAAAGATGGTCAGTCAGATGCAAGTTACTAGAGGGCAAGCTATGAACTTCCTTCCCCAAATGGACGAGCTTTGAGAAGAGAAATAAGATTTCTAAGACAAAAGTAGCTGTAGCAACTTGCATAACATCAAGCACATCCCTGTATATCTGAAGTCACCGGGGAGAGACATCGTGTAAAGGTACAGAGAAGAAGAGCTATGCCCAAATTTACAGAAGCAGTTACATAAGTTAAATCATAGAATTGCTCAGGATGGAAAAGACCTTAAAGATAATTGAGTCCAACCACAACTTCACCACACAACCCTGACTCTAACAACCCTCTGCTAAATCATGTCCCTAGCAGCACATCCAAACACATTTATGTGTTTTTAAAACACATCCAGGGATGGTGACTCAACCACCTCCCTGGGGAGACAGCAACAAGAAAAATCTCTGACAAAAACAACTTAAAATGACTTTATTTCAGTATATTAGCACAATATTTACAAAATCATTTCATGTTTCATAAATAAAAACATTCTTGATAAAGACTATAGATATTTAAAATGTCTATGCATTTATATATACACGCATACATATAAACACGAATGGTGTCATACAGTTGTGAACTTTGGTTTTAATCACTGGTGGGAAAGGGCTGGGCAGATCAATGACTTTTGAAACTCTCACTGTTAAATTTGCACCTCCAAGAAACCCAGAGGAGAGCCCTTAGCAACAGCACACTGGGTTTCTCTCATTTCTAGAGCAATTGATTCTGCAGGCTGTACACAGCTACTGAGTTCTAAATGTTTCAGTAGTACCCTAGTAACAGCCTGGCCTCATCACCACAGAGACACACAACAGATTTGACTGCAATTTCCTTTACAGTAGTTAACGTAAAGCTATTACACGTGCTTGTTGTTTTGTTTTTGTAAGGCAGGATAGCTCAAGAGAATTCCAGTGCGTTTGTTTTGTTTAATTCCTCAACTGTTCTACTTGCAACAAACCAAAAAGAATCATTAACAAGTGAGGGGCAAATCTCAATCAGATTAAATTCCAATATTGAATTGTTAACACAGAGAAATGTCTCCCATCTCTAGGTGGGTCGCTATGACTATGGAAAGACCTGTATTGAGAAGATTCATACACTAAGAGCTGAAATCTGAGAGGAATATTCCCACTGACAAACAAGTAAATTGTATCTGCTTCTTAAACACTTTATCACAAGTAACTCTCTACACTGTGGCCAATTTAACTTCCTTTAGGGAGGGCTGGACCAAGGGCTGTTTCGGTGGTTCAGTACTGCAGCCTTTGCAAGAGGACTGTTAGAGTGAATATTCCAAGATGGGATACTTCAATTTCATTTAGTTGAATGCAAACTGTCTGCACTGAGACTTGGATGGAGCCTGCACGTGGATGTCTGCAACACACAGCCACAGCATGGCTACAAACCCTTCTTTAATAACATCCAATCCTGAAACTTGTTCTAATAGTCAATACCCTTTAAGAAATGGATTTTATTATTACACTGCTGTTCAGCAACAGCTTTCCAAACAAAGTTTTAAATCATTAGGAGAGAACCACGTGTGCCTTTGAAATGAGCCTAGTACAAATGGGAGCTGGGGAGAAGTTTTCTGCAAACTCTAAAAGAAGTCCAAGAGAAGCCAGCTACGCTGGAACAACTCCCAGAACAGCTGTAAAGCACTAAAATCTCATGGAATGTGCAGGTTCTATAAAATCAATCCTATGTGGATTTTTATCTGTGCCACTTACGTGTAACAGCAACTAAGCCTCCTCACTTCTCACCAACTCCTCCTACACAAATTCTATTCTATGCATTTGTGACATAACACAAACACAAATTTGGGTCAGAAATGAAGTAACTCCCATCTCCATTCAAGAAAAGAGATTTAAAAACACTGATAGGACAACTCAATTTTTTCTGAAGCATCAACGTGTTTTACAAATACACTCAGTAAGAGAGCCTGAAACTGATGTGTGGTTCCAGTACCACAAACTCCACAACGTGAACAAACACGTGAACCACATTCAGTGTGAAAATTACTAAATGCTCTGTAATTCCCATGCTGAATTAGGCTCCAAAAGCTGAGCTGCTGCTCAAAGAAAACATAAGAGGCACTGAGAGCTCTCTCGCCAGACTGAAGTATTGGCCACCACAGCATACATGAGTGCTGTCTATTGACGGGAATGTTACCATTCTGTGGAATTAAGATATCTTGGTTAATCTCTTAAGGAGAGCTGGCAGTAAAATCTGCATTTATACAACTTTGTGTCTAAGCATTTTTATATAAAAATTCTGCTGAACGTTGGAAAAAGTATTTGTACAATTCCTGCTTCCTGCTTGTATCACAGACATTACTACCATACCTTGCCCATGCACACAAATAAAGAAAACAATATTCTAAATGGTACTGCAATCTTTGGGCTGAGCAGGCCCATTATCAAAGCAGTGACTGATGATAATTTTGGAAAGTAATACCACTAAGTATACTGCAGGGAGATGCTGTAGTGGGCAAACAGTGCTTTTTATATTCTCACCCTCAACCACACCATATATACCATAACAAAAGAAATAAAGGTCACACTTGGGCAAACACGCACGTCCCTCGCTACTGCTGTGACTATATAAAATTACATCATTTATATCAAAAGCACTTTTGCCACACATGCAAAACAACAAGTTTCCTGAATTTCTTCTCTTTGAGTAGTGCATCTTCAAGGCCACGGCGTATAAACAACGGTGTACTTCTCACACATCACTCATTTCTGCAGTAGCTTCGGTCTCTGTCTTTAATACTGAAAATTAAAGAAGATACAAATATATATATATGATTATTAGTAGAAATATTTTAACCAGCAGCACTTCGAACTGCCCAAGTTACAACTTAAAAGAAAAAAAGCCTTTTTTGTGTTTCCCTCTTTCAAAGTTTTCTCTCGCTTGAATGCTAAGGCAGAGTGGTAACTAATAGGCAACTGCTGTTTCAGTCTCTCCACAACAGCAAAGTGGAGGCTGTGCCTTGGAGTTCCACCTTATGCATAGGAATAAGCTGCAGCGGCTTCCAACTCTGTTTTTACTCCTAACACTGGTTCACTTCCACGTGCCATGTTATGAACTAGTGTTGTTTCAACACCTGATTTATTCCCTGCAGCATATGAGCAAACTTTCAAGGGGCAGTAGAAACCTGAAGTAGGTACAGCTCAAAATGTGCCTGCCTCTAGCATGGAAGTTAGAACCCTTAACTTCCACCTGTAATACATTTTTACTTTTTTTTTTTTTTTTTTTAAAGAAGACATCCATGCTCCAAAGCAGACAAGGCAGTCAGCCCGTCTTAAAAACAAACCTCAGAATGAAATTGATGATTTGCAGTATGAGAGCTTTTGTGAGACCTATCTCAATGCTAAATGCAAAGGCAGGCCTTCATGAGCTTAAAGGAGACTCAAGTGGAAACAGTCATTCTAGAATTGGATCTCCAAGCAAAACACTGCCTTGGCCTTCTGCAGCGAGTGGCAGCTATACTGATCTTATCCTTATCTCACTTCTTGAGAGTTTTGAAAAAAAGAAAGCAATGGACCAGTAAATAGCTGTTTGTTTCCTGATATCAAACCATGGAATTGTCACATCTGAACCATGACCTACTTTCCACTCTGCCTGTCTCCTCCAGTTCATACTGACTGGTACACATTTTCAACAACGTATTTAGCAGATACCAACACGACTGGCCTTCAAACTGTGAGATCATTTCTATTTGTATTCATTTAGAAAGCAATCCTATTGTGCATTGAGATGAATCACACACTTGGCATGAGTACTCACAGGTAACATCTAGCAGTAAGTGGTATTTATAAAGCAGCCTGTTTTTAAGAAATCAGCTGCTGCACCTTGCTCCAGCTATGACCACCCAGTGTATGATTTACTATCATATTGTCAATTCATGCCTTCTAGGTGTGACACAAAAATATTTCAAAGAAATTAGGAGGCTTAATGTGGCCCTGCCCTTTTTCTTGACTAGCAAATTGGCTTTTTTGATGCAGAAGCTTTCAGTTTAAGGTTTAGTGATGCTTCATGACAGGCTTGCTCAGTTTCCAGCAATAAGCAGAACTACCTATAGCATCAATGAGTGGCTCTTTTATCCTACTCCCATTAAAGGGAAGGGCAGAAAAGCATGAGTAAACATCTACTTTAATTTTAAACCTAAGCATCTAACCTAAAATTTAAACTCCTAAGTGAGACCAACCTGATGCTTAATAATATTTAAAATATTAAACAACTTCCACACAAATACAATCACCCATGACCCACAGAAGAGTACATGCATCTTATCAGACTGTATCAACAGAAAAGCAGCAAAGTACTTGACTTCTCACATTTAATCATAACCATACTAGTCAACAGTCCCCTCACCAACCCATCCCCTTCACTGTTTAAAAATATACTTCTTTTTCCCCCCCATCAGAAAAATACATATTTAGAAAAATTCAGAAAGTATTTTCTCTCTGGTCAACTAAATGTGATTTAATTAAGAGCAGCACCTGCACTACACCTCCCCTCCAAGCACTATACTAATTCTAAACATCAAAATCCCCAAGTAAACATTACAATAAATAGCTGAAGATGCAAATTTGACTCACCTTCATTCTAACATCACTCCTTTTGTATCTTTAAAAGCCAAGCAAATGGATTAGTAACAGACCAGACAGAAAGAAATACTTCACAATTAATGTTCAGATTAATTTTAAAATGAATTTTACAATTTGTTACTACTGAGCATGCCAGTTAGTGAACAGAATAGCAGAATGATGTTTTAGTCATCTGTTTCTCACTGTAAGTTTCCTGAATCTTAAGTGCTATCAGAGTTTCCCAATTCAGGGAAATATCAGAACCATAGTTCTGACATTGTTCTGAATGACAGATTTTGCTACAATCACAAGTTTTCCACTAAAATAAATGCTTATAAAGTAGTATTAACACCACCTTTAAAAGGGAAAGGAAAAAAAAAAGTGGGATGGGCACAATACACTGAGGTATTACAATTGTTCCAAAACAGCCCCCAAGTGATGGCACTGGCTAGAAGGAACAGCAGGGTTTGGAAGAACAGAGGGTTTGGAGCTGCAGACATTATTTCAGTGAGAGATCAAACTTACTGACTCATGTATGTCAGTTTACATGGCTCTATCTGCCAGCTCAGTGCTGTTGCACTGGGAGCTACAATTATTTTTCTTAACTACTTCCATAATTAATCCCTTAATTAGAAGGTAAGCCTTGAATATCACCTACCATTTAGTGGTTCTTCTACAGCTTTCTGCAAAACATTTAAAAATATATATATGTATAAAATGTCTTCATGTTTACTTTTGGCTCGCCACAGTTAAATTACTCTAATTGACATATACAGTAAGTAGTGATTCTACAAAAATCAAGAAAGCTGGATGTTAACACAAGTAATGACTAGAATTTTGCCCCAAAATTTAAAATCAATAACTACATTCTCCAGATTACTTTTCCCCATTGTAATTTTTTCCTCAGATGCCACCTCAAGGTGGCAGCAGAAGGTATTGGCAACACTACTTGTGACCCCTAAAACCTACCGGATTATTTCTGCAATTCGATCAATGGTTAGGAATAAAACAGCATGACTAAAAAAAAAAAGTAGCCAAGCAACTGAGTGTCACTTCCTCAGAAGGAAACACACCACAGTTGTGCATTTAGTTTGGTAAATAATCATCAGAAATAATGCAAGCAAATTAGCAATTGGTTAAAATTGGCAGATATCAAAATACGCACCTTTTCCCCCTCAGCCTCAAGAAAGAATCAAGCATCATTTTGTAAGCATGCCCCACGATCAAAATGAAGCCTTCCACCAATGGTAAGTATTCGTTAGTCTTTAGATTACACAGAATAAAAGTGTTTGTTCAAAACTATTTCTCATCTGTTCATTACCTCAAAGCAAAAACGCTGAACAACCCTCAGTGGAAACAAGCAACGCATCCGCACAATTTTCACTGTGACTTCTCTAAGTTGATGGGTACAAATTGTCACCCAAATTCCTCTGACACACCACTAATTTAAACTACAACAAGTGTGTTTTTAGTGGGCAGAGCTTTAGATTTTATTCCCGTCTCCAATTCAGAGTAATGATGTTCATCACATAATACATTACGGCCATTTCTTTAGTTGCCAAATCCTTGCATAAAACTGTCCCACAAAGAAAACAGCTCAAAGAGAAACAGCCACAAAGGATGTTGATATCTCACATGTTGATTTGTAAATCAAAGCTCATTTACAGAGAAAAACTAAGGAAAAAAAAAACCATCTCCTCTTGCTCTGTTTGCCTTCATTTTACAAGAAAACAGGAGCATGTTAAAAGCAGGTGGGATTGCATCCTGACTGAAGTGCATCTGTAATACACTGTTAAGAACGAGCTGAGAAGTGCCATGAGCTTTGTGAACCTCTTCTTTTTCTCTCTTATATATGTATATTTTCTTAAAGAAAAAATGTCAAGTTCCACATACTTCCCTAAGTAAGGTGACAAATACTCTTAAAATACTATTATTTAAATGGGAATGGAGAAAAATCAAAGAATAAATCAATTTCTCTCCATTATCAGCTCTTCTACCTCACTAATAAGACATGTCTTTCTTCTACAGTCTGGTCAGAAATAGAGACCTGAGAATGCATCTCGAATGATGGCTGGCACCTACAAAATGAAATCACTCAGTATGTGTCACACTCCCCACTACAACACAGTTTTATCGATACTTTATATTTGTTCCTTTTCACTTGCTTCTGCAAAACTTCAGAAATAGAAAGTTTACATTCTTGGACCTCTAGGAAATACTATGTCATTCTGTGAAAGTTACTGTTTCAGGAATTATTATTCTAGAAAATGTGTATTCTAGAAAACAGAGAAAATGTGTGAAGATGTGTGAAAATAATCTTTTCTGTTGTTGTAGAAAAAAGTGTTTTCCCATTTGTTCTGTGTGACCTAAAGACAGACACTCTGATTTCAGATTTTCTCATCAAATTAAGGGGCATTAAAGGAAAACCAAAAAAGAGAAAGGCTATTGCATTCGTATAGATGGGAATTCAAGAAAACATCAAGGGTTCTGTACTAAAAGGCCACGAGGAAAAAAAACAAAACCAAAACCCTAAACCTTTCTTATAAGCCACCTATGTAAAAACCGAACAAACGAAATTGTTATGCACTCACCTTAACAGAAAAAAAAAAAACAAACATTAACCAACGGTCTTTATAAATTCATGCCTAAGAGTGCACTGTAAAGACACCAAACTCCCATTCACATTCACCACCTTTTTGTGACATCCCTTCAAACTCTGAGCACAACACTCCATAAGGGTTGCAATTACAGTACTGAAGACGCACTCAATAGGGACAATGAAGACCACCAACTCACTCAACATTAGACATCTGTTACACAGCCAGAACTTTTGCTTGCTACCAACCTGGTCTGAATTCGAACTAGTGAAGAAAGGCTCAGTATCTCACTAAAATCCCCTGAGCCATCTAGTCACCCCAAATTTATTAATTTTAAGCTTACCCTTGGAGTTTGATGATCTTTCATTCTGGAACCTATAACAACAAAAATTTTTTTAAAAGGAAGAACAAATGATCAACCAAATAAAAATATCTAACGGTTTAACTTGGAAGAGCAGCAACACAGAACTGCAGCTTCCTCTGTCCGTATCTATTTAATACTACCTCTGAATTCCAAAAGCCTCTAAGTGCTCCTCTGTTTAGGAACCAAATATTTATGTGCAATCTACTATTTCACTGAAGACATTCAGCTATAAAAATGAGTTACACTACATATTTTTCTTCGTGCTTATTTTATACAAGCTTTGTAAATGGCTCAACATAAAAAAAAAAAGACTTTCACTGCTAAAAGGCTTTGCCTCATGTTCTGTCTTCATCTCAGTTACCAGATGTTGCATCTTCTGCCTTATATTCTTCTTTAATAGAATCCCTCCTGGTCTCAGGGCCTATTATTTCTAACCATGCCAAACATGGTGTGTACATACTGAACTGGGAAGATCACATAATTCACTGCAGGCTAGGTGACTGTACAAACCAGCTCAACTCTGGAAGCAATGCATCTTCAATTGTGTAGTTCTGAATCCAAACTGACAAGCTGTTTGAAGAGCCTTCATTCACAGCTTGAAGCAAACAAAGCTTCTCTGCTCTCTCACACACAAATTATAAAGTCCACATAGTGTTACGCTGTGGTGCACCAGCTTGGAGATGTCTGTACCACATTCCATCACACAGTGTTGATATGCTTTATGCTTACTTAGCAGGCCTGACTGGATTTCATACCTTCAGGTCTTTCCTCTTTTTGAAATCTGGGGACCAGACCAGTTTCTGAAACAAAGCGTTGCTATTTTTTCCTCTCGGCAATAAGCACAAGAAAACCAGGATTCACTGAAACAAGAGGTCCTCGTTCAAACTGCTCTTATTTTAACCTACATCTAAACTGTGGAAATCATTAGGTAGATATTGCTTCTTCAAAATTCATATCCTGCACGTATCTACAATAAGCTGCTATCTACACCACTCAGTAACCCTTTCTACAGAGTTCTTGAAAGTCTTTTGCTCTTTCAGAGCTAACCTTCAGCTAGGCAGCTGTGTAAATGCAGAGCTTAAACTGAAACACACTTGTTATAAGTGTTGGCTTCCCTAATATGTCTGAAGTTTTATTTTTTACTCAAGATACTCCACCATCTCTGTGAAACAAAAGCCAACTTAGTCAACTTTCCAGTGTAGTTTTTTTTTTTTTTTTTTTTAAATTTAAACTACGTAATTGTGAAATCTAAAATAAATAAAATTAGCGCAGAATATTGGATGCTACTTACAACTATAGACATAAACCAGAGCAAGAAGATCCGCAACAGCCATAACAACTAAGCCGGCAATTACAACGGACAGGAGGACTGAAGGACAGGCTGTTAAAAAAAAAAAGAAAAGAAAAGAAGCATTGTATCAACTGACAAATAACAAACTTTGGAGAAATAAATGCTCAAATAAATAGGCTCGATAAAAACAGAAGTGATCAATTTCTTTCAACGCCCCCCCCCCCCAACTACTTCTGCATCTTTCTAAGGCCTTAAAGGGGGACGCAGCTACTACCTGTGAAGTGATCCTGGGATGGGCTCCATCTAATGACACCTGAAGGTCACTGAGCTGAACTTACAGCAAAAGAGCTAACATCTACTCTTTATGACCTGTGAAAGCATCCTCCTGAAAAGAGTGTCAATTTCTCTTTGAGCACAATAAAACCATCCCCCATTTTGATCCCCCTAGAACATAACACTTCACCTATCAGGAATCTCCTACAGCTCTATTTCACTTTTACATACTACTAGACAACGTTTAGGTGCTCCTCACAAATATTTCCATAAATATTAAACAAAAGACTCAAATCAAAGTTCCATTGAAAGGTCCATCATTTCGCTCAGAATGGAGAAATCTTTAGAACCCATTGCAAAGAGAAATTTTTCCTTTAAATCTCCAACCAGATAAATGATTAAAAATGTCTTCATGAAGCAATAAATCAGATGTACCAGTGCCTTGAATGAACCTGAGTATGTATACTACAACTAAACACACAGCTAAGGATAGCTAATTCTAAATTCACCCTCCCCTCAGTAGCTGGATTTTCTGTGGTCTTTCGGGTAGGGAGGACAAAAAAGGGGTAGAACAAAGGAAAGGGAACAGTTGGTGCTTGTTTACATCAATGGTTGATTTTCTCAGAGCTAAAACAAGATGTCAGCCACTACTAGGCTTAAATAGTTCAAGAATGCTTCCAAGTTTACTCTTCCTGTATTTACCTTAAGTGGCTAAACGCCACCTCCCAATTCAGTTACAATTTCCATACATGCAGAGATTAACAACAAATTTCTGATTTATTTGTTAAACATTAGGAAACAGTTATAGCTCCATTTGGGATTTATTTGTTTTGTTTTTAAGTGCTTTAGGTCTCAGTGATAAAGGTCAGTGGTTGTTTCAGGTGATTAAGGGTTCAATTAACTACTGCAAAAACTAAAACAATTCAAAAAAAAACTATTTTTAAGGTAATTGCTCATAAAATGCAGTCATGTCAGATATACTACTGAAACTATAACACGATAGTGCCTTTAGGCCACTCTTCTTTCACCACATAAAAGGGCATTAACAAAGTAGCCCTATTCACATGAATTACTTGCTAACATCCAATGTACTTAAGCTATTTTTATAGTATTTTTGTGTTAGAAATAAACACCAGGTACAAATAAAAGTAAAAAGACACTTTCAGAAGATAGCTTGCTTACCTGAGACAGACAGTGCAAAGCCAACCACAGCAACTATGTAACCCACAACTTGAAAGCCCATCAGAGCATATCCTTTGTGTGTTAGATCATCCAGAACTGGAAAAGAGGGGGGGGGGGGGGGGGGGGGGGGGGGTAAAAAAGAAACTTATCATTTTTAAAAGTTTCAGCTACAGAGATACAGAGGTAGGTCATTCACACAAAGAAAACCCAGGTTCTCCTAGATCCCAAACTCAGCCAGTCGGAGCAGGGAAAAAACTGTGCAAGTTATTCAGGGATCCTGCATTATGTGTGTAAGTTAAACATTTTGTTTTGAGATACCATAAACCAGCATGCTATCATAGCATCTACGATCTACTTATAAAAAAGTGAAATAGTATGCAGATTATGTGAATTATGGAGGGGATACTCAGTTATTTTACCAGAACGTTCTCGAGTTGGTGAATAAAAAACACTTACCCATTTTAAATATAGAGTACTGAAGCACCATCAGCATCCCAGCAGGTAGTATGGTAAAAGCAAGACCAATTTGATTCATGCTAATACTGCCATCTGCAAACAGTTGTACAGAAATTAGAAAAACAGAAATCCTTCATTCAAATAAAGCACGAAGTAAAAATGGAGAACATCAAATTTTCAGGGTCCTCAAAGAATCCCAGTTCCCCTAATATTTATCCCAGTCAGCAGCACAGAAAATAGAAAACAGTTTGGAGTCTGCATCCCCTCCCCACAAACACTTAGGAAGGCCTGACATTCCCAGTGCTGTTTCTATTGTATTCTAGAGTTTTCTTCATTGCAAAATTAGTAGGTGGCAGTTAAGAGATGGCAACTAACTTCATACAACAGTATGGAAGAGACGGATCTGTGCTCTTATTCCCTTAACCTAGGAAGGCAAATTTGTTACGCTTACCTTGGATAAAAAGCACGACAGCTACAACAGCAATGACTGTGAAGATGCTACATGCCACAGTGATGTGCTTTTTCTTCTTACGTACAGTTTCACATTTTAATGCTTAAAAATAAAACCAAAAGAAAAAGTGTGAGGACACTGATCAGACATACAGATTATCACACAAAAATACGCACGTTGTTATAGGACTGTTTTCATCAAGAACTCCTAAAACTGTAATTACCATTGAAAGTTCATCTACTTTCATTGTTTGATATGGTCAATACGGCCTACTAAGATAAGTGAAACCTGGGACCACCGTTTTAGTTAGAATTCTTAATTCCACCTTCAGGTGCAATGCTATCAAAATAACTCTGGGCCATGGTGCAGGTTAATTCAAGAAGGTGAATTATTGATATTTAATTAATACTATAGCAGATTTATTACTCTGGTAAGCGTCAAACATGGATTCAGAAATTCTCTTCCCAGTGACGCCATGCAGTCTTGGATGTGCAACAGGGTGATATTCCTGTCTCACCAGAATGTTTTGGGGGTGAGTAGGTAAGAATGATCTACATATAGCTGCCACCTCAGCAATGGTTGATTCCACTGAAGGCTTTCAAACCAGTAGCACTTGGGAAGTCTTTAGAAAAGAAGGAACAGTACAAATACATATATACCATGCTAACCAGCTGCATCTGTGCTTTTCCCTGCCTTAAGCAGGAAAAGTAACAAAATAGGCTGCAAGCTTGAAAATTCATTTACCAACAGTCTTGGTATATGATAAAGTCAGTAATCTCTAGCAGGGAACAAATACAGTAAATAACTTCAGAAGAAATAACAAGGAGCGTGTATAAAATTAACATCCTCCTCACCATGTTAAACAACATCAGACTACTAGGATAAAATAGTTTAGAGGGTATACACGACAAAATTTTATTTACAGATGGGTTACCAAATGTTGTTTCTTGCAACTAAAACTCATCCATCACATTCACATTGTCTAACAGAACAGGGTCCCAGCCACACTCCTAAATAAGACCACCATTTAAACCAGCAACTTAATTTGAAGAGTAGCAGCAGTAGGAAAAAAATCCTGCATACATGTGCTAGAAACTGCTATTCTTTCATATTACAGATACACTTGACAAGGAAAGTTAAACTCAAATGCAGAACTAAGTAATGGGTACACTACTCAATTCCTCAAAGTTAACCCTGGAGGAAAACCAAACTAACAGAAAAACCCCAAACAAACAAGAAGAACACTTTCTACCACCCCCCCCAAAACATGTAATTCATGGTAACACACAGAAAGAAACACGCAGTTTACTAAATACATTTGTTCTAAATACAGTTAAAGGTACAGCACAGCATCACTGGATTCACAGGTTAATTAAAATACTGCAAAGTAAAAGGGAAAAAAAAGAGTAAGTACACCCACAGTTAATTAGTTGGAGGTTGTAGGTTTGCTTTTCCCCAGAGAAGTCAGAGCTTGCAATAAAACCAAGCAGGCTCAACTTAACTCCTGTAAAACGATTGCTTCTCCATGGATACATATCCATGGTTATCCTAGGACAACTATCGCTTTGCTCTCAAAATGCTAAAAATGTGCTAGTTCTGGTACAAATGACAGTTCCAGAACATATCACAACAGATCAGAGTCTTAAATCACTATAAATAATAACAAGGAGAAAAAAAATAAATAAATCAGGAATCTAACATTCTGGAAATAAAGTCATTAAGATCTCTACGTATTGATTTTTAACCTTCGACCACAGATGGACCTTTGAAGGTTCACTCATCACTTTTAGAGGTTCATGAGAAGTTACCAAAGCAAAATATATCTAGATAACTGAACGTGATAACTATAAATCATTCTGAACATGATTTTCTATCATTTCCTATGGACTTGACTCAAAGCAGAAGCTTGCAAACCGAAAGAGGCTGAAAAAGCTCAAAGACTGATGTAACAAATTATACCTCAGGGAACTCTACATGTTGGACACTGTTGTGTGAAGAATGCCAAGGATTTCTGACACAGACAGATGCACTGCCTCTGAAAACTTCTAACAAAATCATTGATGTTAGTGTTAAAATTATAACTCTGCCAGTGCCAAGAAATTAATGTATAATTTCACATGAAGAGAGAATGAACTTCCCCTAACATTGATTTTACAACCATAAAATGAAGATATTTTTGCTTCCAATCATTCAGTATTGTCAAGGTGAACCAACAGTGAAATAATGCTTCCTTGCTTTAATCTAGGACAGTAGATTATCAACTTCCATATGTGCAAAACAAAGGTTCTAGTTTGAAACAACACTGGCAGCAAAAACATTACCATACAGCAGACTAGCTCTGTTAGAACCAGACCTTTTAGGCTGTAATATCTTACCTTCAACAAATAAATGTAAATAACAGTTTGAGTGATCAGGAGATTCCAGAAGAAACCAAACAATTATTTGACAAAGCTTAGATAGTACTCCACTGTGTATTATCTGGATCAATTCTACTACACATTCTTCTAGATTTAGACACCACCTTTCAACCTGCAGATGCCTTCACATAAGCAATAGGAAGACAAATAAATCAATAGCTGCAAAGAATTAAAGAGTCAGTACTCACCAATAACACCTAACTGAGCCCAGCAAAGAGCAATAATGAAGACCAGCAACGCTGAGATGACAATACTTTGGATTAGGTCGAACTGTCGTTCTAGAGAATAAACAAAGAAAAATGGTAGGAGGAAAACAAACACACAAAAATTGCTAGCTCTGCACGTATTGCACCTTTTTTGGCTATCCTCTAGGCTGTTTAAGATGGTATTTAATAGTTAGCCTGTTATAAGTCTTAATGCTATGAAAGCTGTGACTTTTACCTACATAATTTTCACTCCAGTCTTGTGTGACAACCTATTTTTTTTCCAGTATCTCTACTCACTGTAACATTTGCAAACTGGAGGTCCTAAACTCCAGTGCAATGGAAGTTATGTTTATAATATTGTGTGGCAGCACAAGCTAGCTTGCTTTGGAACTGCCAAATAACACAGAAAAATTGTGTATTTGGCTAACTGTGGAAGTTAGGCAAGAATAACATCCAATATGATGCCTCCCCAGCTGCTCTACTCTATTCCCAACTGCTACAATTCCTGAAAAACGTCCAGACGTGATGAGGAACCAGCCTACGTTAGAGGGAAACACTGCTTCGTTAATTTTAGAAATCACTCATTTTCCTTCAAGTCTTCCAATCATCATCCTTTTAGCTTTGCTCGCCCCGTGCATTTTGGACGCCTTCGGGTTGTTCAGTCACTCGTGCTGCAAGACCGTGCAGGCCACCATCCAACATGCAATTCTGAAAACATCTCCATTGAACTGGAAAATGCAGTTGATTCCAGCGTCTCTGCAGATAACGTCATTTAAACTTACACATCGAAAGCCAAAGTTGTCTTCTCTTACATTATACTTGCCACTGCTCCTCTGCCTCCACACTCACTTGCAAAGAAATGGCTAATCTTCATTTAGGTGCATACTCCTTGCACTTACTCTCCACATTCATTTCAAAACTCTACCTGCAGCTCCAGAAACACGGGAATTAAAGTAGCAATACCTCACAACTCCCAATGGCAAGTAATACCTTGAGGACAGACTGAAATTCGTAAGTTCCATAGAGAGCAAGTTTAAGTAAAAATTGAAGACTTAATTATGTAGAATTTTTTTGGCTCGACTGTTCTGTTAAAGACAAGATTCACATTTCTAAAGCAACAGTAATACCTAAAAGGAAGGAAAGCATTATTTCATGGTAAGACAATACTTTTCCACATGAAATCCCTGCTTCCAGCCCTTCCCCTCCTCCCTCCCTCCCAAAATGAATACCTACATGCAAAGGTATATGAATTTTTGCAGATTATTTGAAATGGGATAGTAAAAATCAGCATGTGAAAGGTATGCATTTCAGGGATACTTTATCCTTATTAGCAAGTCTTACTTCTGCATTTGACTTCTCCCAAATTTTTGGCTAAGACAGCCTTCTGGCTCACATCCTGCCATTCACATTTCTCACCCTGCGTTAACACTCACACCCAGCATAAGGAAATGATTCTTACAACAGCAGCTGTTGCAATCCAGTGCAAGTTACCATAATACCAAGACATGGCACGTGTTACCTGGACTCACGCCACTACATTATGCTATTGCCACAGGGAATATATAACTCTAGTACCAGGCAGCATATTTCCCAACAAATTAGAATTTGCCTTGCAGTAATGACCTCCTATTAGTAATAACATAACTGAGGCAACGGGCTTCAGCAGAAACTCAGTGCAACTGTGGCACTGACACAGAGATCAGTCCTCAAACTGATCAAACATCAGGAAAGCAAGTCTGCAGCCCTCTGGTGCCAATAAACACCTCTTAGTATTGGTCTTAAGCTGTACTGTTTTGTGCTAAGACACTACAGGAATGTATCTTTGAGAACATCTAGTGCTACTAATTCACTGGGACTACAGACCACCTTAAGAAACAGGCTCTGTAGCCAGCATGGGCTTATAAAACCCAGGAGTTCAATCTCTGGTTAAACAAGCCAAAGAAACTGACGTTGGTACAGGATCCCAAGAATGGAGCTCTGCGGTACCATAGTCAAGGCAGCAGATGGAAACGTGGATGCTATGACAATTATTACAGTTTTTGCTTCCATAGGAAACATATAAGATATACCACAGTTACAACATAAACACAAGAAAACTAACAAAAGATACTACGGGCAGAGAAATGGAGGAACATGTCAACTTTCTTATGGCGAAAAAAACCTCACCTAACTCATTACATTACAGCTTTTTGCTTTATGTGCATTTTCAAAGAAAAGACATCAATATTGAATAGCAACTTGACCGCAGTGTTGCCATCCTTTGGATAAACCAAACCCTACAGGCAAGTCTTGGTGACAGAGCTCAATGCAAAGGAATTACTCATGAATTGAAAGCAAACAGATCTACAGGCTGAGAAGTAGCACCACTTGCAGGTGGCATTACCACCTACTTTAAACACACAGAGAGGCAGCCACAAAGCCTGCTGGTACATGCTAGGATTTCAGGCTGCAACACAGGAGCACCAAGCGTGGGCAAGTCTCGGAGTCCAAAAGCACTCTGGGTATGGAGATGCTCAGAACATTGCTGGGACAAGCAACATGCAAATAGAACAGCTCAACACATTTTCTTGCTAACACGTTCCACTTAATCCAGTGCTTCACAGAACTCAAACTTCTGGCTAAAAACATATATTTTTTTTTTTGAAAGCCCACATAAGGAAGCCAGCTCCAAATTAATGAGACTTCCAGACTCAGCAGGGAGCGGGAACTCATGCAGTAGAAACCACATTCTTTTGTGGTTAATATCCTATGAAGATACTTGCTCAGAAAAAAGTGTGGCATGAAAACCTTGCTCACTTTGCCACCCAGTTCCTATGAGCATGCTTTCTGCAAAGTGGACAATAGTTGGCTCTAATAACATCGCCTCTATAAAAACCATTGCAAAGCATTGGTAATAACAGTGTGAGCTGACTGCTCAGAAACAAGAGTGGAGACTAACTCAAAATGGCTGTTGCTCACCAGCCCACTTCTAAGCTCCCCTCCTGTACTGTACCTCCTCCTCAGAAGTCTCTCTAAAACAAATTCCAGAAGATTATGCAGAAGATGTTAAACAATGGAGCAAGGAGCTGTTTTACCTTCAGTTAAGCCCTCAGATACAAAGAGTAAATTCAAAATATTTTCTAGTATATTCTCTAAAAGCTATCATAAGCTTGCAACTAGAAGTTCTTCACTAACCACACTTATCCACTGGTGTTGGAGGTTTTTCCTCGTCGCAACTGTCAACTAGAAAATGAAATTAGAAAAGTTACATCAGTTTCCTGCTTTGTAGACTTTATACCTCTTTTAAGTTCTAAGCATAAAAGCTAAAAAAAGTCCTAAAAAACCCCAAACAATAATGAAATCGCATCCTGTATTATATGCAATATTTTATGAAAATAATCACTGACCTCTCTTACAAGTGAAGAAAAAAAAAAAAAAAAAAAAAGGTGGCAGTACTCCTCTCAGTTTATTTCAGGATTACATCTGTTTTGCAATGCATACGATTAACTCTATAATTAGGCCCAGCTGTAAACTACACAGATGTCTGTAGCAGGACATAAGTAGCATCTGCTTGATATTCAGAGATAGTTTCAGCATTTGTCACTCAGTTAAGAGCAAAAAAAAATATAATATATATATATATAATATATATATCCTAAGACAATTCCACAGTGGACAAGTAAGACTCCACATGTACATGCTATGTATGTACATGCTATGCACGTGCAATGCGTTCAGTTCTGAAAAACCTTCCAGCAGCAAGAAAAAAGTGTGCTGCACAGAGCAGATAAACAATACACACATCCAGTGCAAACCACCTCTACCAGAACACTTGACAGACTGAATGCATATAGTAGATACTGTTATTCATCAGCTAAGGCACTACAGCACATGGGCAGCATCAGGCAGGAGAAGGTAAAATGGCTCACAAACAAGAAAGCCATTGTTTGGTCACCACTGTTTTTAATCTAACATTGTCCAAAGAAAACGTTTAATGCTAGATAATCCTAACGATTTGGCAGCTAGCAGTACCGTTTCCAACCTCACCAAAAAACAGTGTGCCTTTAGATCAAGTTTTAGAGTTCTTACGAAAACTTTCTATTAGTTCTACTCATAATTTTTTTCCAACACAGCTAAAGACTGCAAAATGTAATGCATCAAACATACGATCTCTGCTGCCACTCTGATGAATGTATCCATCCCAGTATTACAAAGATATTAAGAATATGTTTCAATATGTAACATAATAACTGAAGGGTGCTAGAAACATCACCAACTATATAGCATAAAAGATGTGGGAAAACAAATTTCGTCAGATCTGACAGATAATCTTCAGCCATTACTACACAGTCATTAATTTCCCTTTCCCATAAAATCTTGTCTTTCACTCCCAGCAGATCACGTAAAAAACGACAGACAACTCACCCATACGAGTTCTAAGTTCCATCTTTGTTTCTCCTTCTCTGTTTAATTCTGTTACTTCACAACTGTAATTTCCATCCGTTGCTTCTGCATTTTTAAGTTGTAGTGAGGCAACACCCTTAGATAAATCCATCTTCGAAAGGAAGTTAGCTGATGGAACTGACTCATGCCTGTAAGTCTGCTGTTCTGGTCCACTAAAAGAAAAAAATACTTGTCCTTGTCTCTTCCATGAAACATGCATGCTGCTGTCATTGTTCTCCTTTAGGTTAATCACAATGCAAGGTAAAACCACTGTATCATTACAGGCATATTTTTCAACAAAATCTACTGCATTAAACACCAGCTGGGTGGAACCTGGAAAGAAAAATGAAGATGGACACATTCAGCATTAGTTCTTAATACGCAAGAGATGAAAGAAACAGAAGAAAAAGCATAGCAACGTGAGACTTGGGAAAATAGAAACTCTTCCATTGAAATAAGAAGAAAAACCCTGCTTTAAGGAAGTAACAAAAGAAAAACATCCATGTAACATGCAGATATCAAAGTCGATCATGAATTAATAATAGTAATAAGACTTCAGGCTGCCACCTTGGACACTTCCCCAAAAATGCCATGCAGAGAAACACTGCACTGAGGCTTGGTTTCTGCACTGCAAGCACGTAACACTGACCACAAGCAGTTCCAACGATGTTCCAATTCTTGCTGCTGAGCACACAGCTATCTAGAAATGGAAGTGCAGCGCCATCCACTCCACAAAGCATCCCTTACAGCTCATTAAGGACACTGGGAAACGTTTCTACCTCTATACTTCTCAGAGAAGGAAGGCAAGGCAGCTTAATGGAAAAAAAAAAAAAAGTTGCCATTTGTTTCTCTCTCCAGGTGGAGCCAAAAGCCTGCAGATTGAGCACATTTCTTTCATTTCCCCTTTCTGCCCATTGGAGGAGTGTACATGAAGTAACATGCAAGACACAATTCTTAGCATTTGAGCATACAGCAAACAAAACTGAAAGTAGAATTTATAACAATAGGTTTCCTGTTTTATAAACCACTGTAATTAATGCATCTAGCAATATCATCTAGTGGAAAAAAAAAATATATATATATATATATATATCAGTGTTATCATTTTATTGCTCCCATTTCTAACCTTTTTCTCCCCCCACAATTCTAAAAGGGTATTACTAACCACTGTTTCAAGAAGGACTCAAAATCAATGCTGAGATTCGATCTGAAGATCCATTCATCAGTTCTCGAGATTAACAAGAAGTATAAGGCCAGCATTACACCAGGGATCCAAAGAAAGGTTAAATGAATTAGCCCGATTGCCAAGTACAAAGGCTTTCAATTCTTCCTTCCCAATATTTTCAATCATTCATACAAAACCACAGCTCAGTTCAACAGTAGCCGCTCCCGGAATTCCCAGCAGCAGTAATCATTCAGAAGTCTGACTATATTTGCCTGATAAAGCCCAAAGGTGAGAAAAGACTGCTGCTTATTGTAAGGCAACACCACCCCTAACTGTAAGCAGGCTCATGTGCACCTGCAGTGAGTCAGATCAGTGACTTAGAATCACAGAATACCCCGGGTTGGAAGGGACCCATGAGGATCATCAAGTCCCGATATTCACACATCTGATTCAGACACAGTCTTCGTTTTCTCAAACCAGTCAGAGGTTACTACTGACTTAACAGAGCTTGTAATTAACAGATTAGGGTAGTATGGTCAGGTTGCGGTTGGACTTGATGATCCTTAAGGTCTTTTCCAACCTGAGCAATTCCATGATTAAACACGCACCGTACATAACAGCACTTTACAACGAATTAATATTCCTCCATCTACACGTTATGCTGCATGTTTAGCCATGTAACTAAAAAAAAACCAAAAAC
Organism: Lagopus muta; assembly: GCF_023343835.1. NCBI lineage: Eukaryota > Metazoa > Chordata > Aves > Galliformes > Phasianidae > Lagopus > Lagopus muta. Next base: position 87,220,011 of record NC_064433.1, read on the forward strand.
AAACAAACAAACAAAACCTAACAAAAGCAGAAAAAAAAGAAAATCAACCCCAAAACTGTACCCAAATCGAATACGATGGACTGGGACAAGGATTTCTACCAGAAAGGATAAGTACACACAGTTAGAAGCTCTCGAGCTTCCACTGTCCTTCTAGGAATGGACTTTAAGCCTACAATAATTTAACTCCGTAGTAAATTTCTTATTAATTTTTTTTTTGTTTTACTCCCCTTTAGAGCTCACACGTTCGCAGGACGAATCGACACCCCGCACCGGCTCCATTTCAGCGAGAAAAGCGATTTTCAACTAAAGGAAACAACTCAACCATCTCAGCGTTCACCACAGCCGATACACTCCAATCCTTTTGAAGGAGCCGTAAGAAACCGACCGCGATTTCTGCACGGGGCGGCGGGCAGCAGCCGACACCCGGTTCCGCCCCAGTTCGGCGCATCCCGGCTCCCAGCAGCTCCCCGCCGAAGCTCCCGGCCCCTCCTCCCCACAGTCTCCCCTGGGTAGCGGCCGCGCCAACCCGCCTTCCTCACAGCAGAGCCCCGCGTCAAAGGCCGAGCGGGGGGGGTCTCCGTCCCCACCTACCTGCGCCCAGGACGGCAAAGAACGCTCCTGCGGTCAGTAGCCACATGGCGGAACGCCAGCGGGCAGCACGGCCGATTACCGACCGACCTCCAGAGCCGCCGCCGCCGCCGCAGCGGGAAAGCGGACGGGCGGGAAAGGCGCAGCCGCGCTGAGAGCGGGGCGGGACTGATTGGCCGGGGCGGCCTCTGTGTTGAGGGGCGTGGCAAGCCGCCCACTAGCCACCGATGCTCGCTAACGGCGGCTCTGCTTAGGGGAGTAGTCAAGTCTCGCTATTTGCCAGGCTGTGACCCGGGCGCAATTTTTCCCCTCCCGCCCTTCCTAGGAAACTGGGAGTTGCCCGCGGGAGCGGCTGAAGCTTAGAGCTCCGTAGGTGTGTTTTTCACACGAGCGTCATCTCCTAGTTTCATCGTCCCGTCCCTCCAGCTCTGCGGTGGCGGCTCGCCATCCCCCTTCGCACCGCGGGGAGCCGGAGGCGGCGTGGGCGGGCCGACTTGGCGGAGATGCCGGCTGTGCTGACCAGCGGCGGACTGCCAGCGCCCCGCCCGTTGTCAACTGGGCGCTGTGAGGACGAGCAGTGAGGGGCCGAGTTAAAAGACGAAGAGATTTACGAGCCGTTCTCGTAGCAGCCCGTTTGGCAACACCGCTCGGTCAAAAGCCGAAAGGACGCAGGCTCTCTTTCAGTCCTTCCTGCGTTGGACACGTACTGCTCACTGCAACCAGCCTCATGTAATGAGAGAGTTGTCCTGAGAGGTTTGGAGCTATTAATGTATAACTCTTTTTTCAGCCCTGAGTGTTGGGGAAGTGTGAAAACAAAAAATAAACCGGCTGTTGGATATATTTGGGGAACACATGCGTAAGCACATATATAAATATATATATGTGTGTGTGTGTGTGTGTGTGTGTGTGTGTGTGTGAATGTTGTAAGAAGCCCCAAAGTTCAATGGAGGATGAGTTAGTGGAAGCCAGGGCAGAATCAAAATGCTGTGGGAAACTCTGTGAATTCCCATTAATGTCTCATCTTTGGGTATTTTTTTAGCTGTAACATGAATGTTGGTTTGGAAGATGCTTTTGTTATCCCTTTTTAGAGACTTCCTGCATCCTCCTCATGTCTTCCCCCAGTCCTCTCCATATGATTAGTGGACAGACGTCTCTGCCTCGCCTGCTGTGTTTGTTTCATCCAGATAATCATAAAGCACTCAGAAGTCCCCCAGCATTCCGGTTTAGTAAATAGCCGTCAGCAATGGGAGCCATCTGACTCCAGCAGCATGAAGCAACCAGTCCTGCTCCTGCCAAACTGCCTCAGCTGATGTTCTCTGGAGGCCTGGAGAAGCAGGCTCGAGCAGAGCTAGTAGGGAAGGCATGTCTGCTTCAGATATAGCTCATGCATCTGTCCCCAGACCAAGTGCCAGGATGCTGAAAGCCACAGTTGTGCACTGGGAACAGCAGCAGTGCTGTACAGAGCTGCACAGCATGTTGTCTGTGAGAGAACCAGGGGGATGCTCTCCTTCTGCTGCAGGGAGAAGACTACAGCTGCATGCAGCATGCGCCCGTTGCTAAGGTAGCACGCAGCACACCCACGCTGGCCTCGAAGCAAAACAGAGCTCATAGGAAATTTTGTGGAGCCAGAAGCCTTGCGTGAGAGTATGGCTTTGTATAAAGTGCTGTCTCCTACACTACTGAACTGGGTTTCACAAATGTCCCAACAATAGCTCCCTGTGCATGTAATTTCTCTGATTCTCTGGAGGAAGCTGTGCCATCTCGCTAGATACGCATCTGCAATGCTCTCTCTTACGTTCTGTCTTCTACAGTGCCTCTCCTTGATGAGAATTTCAATGGATTATGCAGCACAAGGCAGTTCTGATGCTTTGGATTCCTACTGATAGAAGTGTTAAGCAGTTCTGCTGCCCTTTCCAAGCTAGATATACAGACTTTGCTATGACAGAACACCTGCCTGCTTTTAACCACTTCTAACATCTGTATGACCATCTCCCTCTCTGTTTACCCTGCAGTGCTGTGTGTCCCGTCCTCACACAGTGCTCTAAAAGCTTGCACAGGAACACTTCTCAAACCTGTAAAAGGCAGCCCTGTCTCTGACTTGCACAGTGGGCCTCAGTGCTCACACAGAAGTAGTTTACGTCTTTTGAAAACTGCATGAGTGCCTCTCTTCCAAGGCATGGTTTTCCTCTTTAACTCAGGCAGATATTTAGTATAACTACGAGGCACCGATCTGCCATTTTATACTGGTTTACAGCTCTTTGGAGTGCTATTGATTATTCGTTATCTGCGTTCAGCAAGTGAAGCTGCTACAGGCATGCAGCTCATGCACAAGCCAATGTACAGGAAACAGTGACTGCTGTAGCTGGCAGGAAAATTTTCAAAAGTGACATAGATGCCTGCGTGCCTAAAGCAAAGAGTATCTGTAGATAGATTTGTCAAACTGGCTGTGAGTGCTGTCTCCTTCAGCAAGAGATGCAGTGAGCTGACCTCCATCTCTGGTAAGAGATTGCTCTGTATCATCCCTGTCCAGAAGTCCCAATACAATAGTAACACTGTAGGTAACACTGTTCTTCTCTTAGTAACACAAAGGAGCACATTGCTACTTCCTGTTTTGATCTGGAAACCGAAGTATACTGAGGTTCAATGAACTGACTGAGGTCGTACAATCAGCCAGTGGCAAAGCTGAGAATAGGCTCTGTGTCCTTTTCTCCAGGCCTAAGATCTAACTCTCAGATCCATCCTGGGGGCAAAGACGGGCTACCAGAGCTATACATCACAGCTCTACAGAAAATGACATTTTTAGAACAGGCTCAACCCTGAACTTACTACAGATACAAAAAAAATTAAAAAGCATCAATGTTTTCTTCTTATGAGAGATTCTGCTTGGTAAAAATGGAATTTATAAATATTGATGGACTTCTAAGCGTGAGCACATTAAAAAAAATAATCCAAAAGGCTGAAGCCTGAACTAACTTTGAGAAATTGTTACTGGAGACCTAAGTCAAAAATAAAGCAATGCTGTGAAAACGTATAAACTTTTTGCAGTCATTTTTCATCAATTTCAAAACTGTTTTTAGGGAAATAGTGCTTCTTTCACACTTCCCCCTTCCCTTGCTCTTACCCATAGCTCTTACAGCATGTACAAACTATGTGCGGTTCACTTGGTAGAGCAGCTGCTTCACCTGTGGTGGGCTGATGGCAACTGAGCAACTGTCTGCAATGTTATCTGCAGCTGCCCTGCACTTAAATGAGACTCTTGGGGGTGAGGTCCGGATTATCAGTGAGCTTATGGAAACCATATGTTGTGATATTTAGGTGGTGAACATGGATCCTCTTTCAGCATAGGCATTGTGATCCATCCAAGAAAGTTCTGTAATGCTGGATTTCAGAAAATGGTTCAATTGAGCCCAAACCACAGTTTTCTACTATGTCTTCAAGGACAGTTCTAGATACCCTTCCTTTCAGTCAAGATTTGCTCAGAGAGAAGGTCAGTTAGAAAATTATATCTGTTTAGACCTGACTTCCGTTGCAGTGTAAATCATTATCCCTTCTGATTTCAGAGAGAATTAGGCTCTATGTATTGTGATGGTTCAGCCACCTAAATGCTTGTACAGACCCAGCTTCAGCAACTGTCATTAGTATATTGGCAGGATTCCGAGCATGGAAAATACATTGTCTTCTACATGACAAGATCAGTCCTCCCTGGAGGCACCTGCCAACCCAGCCTGTCTGCCATGCAAGTTTTGCAACCTGCAAGTACAGGCCTGGGGCAAAAATAGCGCCAGTGCCTGCTTCAAAACACCCGCATCCTTCCTCTCCACCACAGCCAGCAGGAAGAAGGCCTATGCCCGCTCTCGCTCTTCCTCTGCACCCCATCAGTTGTAGCCACAGCCATGTCCCCTGAAAGCTGCACCCAGCAGGTGAGAGGCAGCACACCTTGTAGGCTGTAGGGAGAGGCACTCACGATGCCTGGCTCTGCAATGCCTGCAGGCTCCTGTCTGTAGTGCAGGCCCCCATCATAGGACATGCTGCCAGCTGAGTCTTGTGCTCCATCCTCTCCCTCCTCCCTATCCCTACCCGATCTGCTGCCGTCTTTCGCAAAATCCATAGAAATGTAATTATCGTGGAGTTGTCTGCCTGTAGTGATGTTTTTCTTTGGAAATAATTATAATTGGCCGTGACAGCTAAAAACTTATCGGAGTAGACAGATGACAGACAGCACAATCACATAAGCTTCCCTCTGAGAAAATAAAGCTAAAACCCATTTATCCTCCTAGCTGGGAACAAAGGACTTTACTTTGAAGAGCCAGGCTGTGAAAATATGGAGAAAAGACTTTTACGCTCACAGATTAAATTTGCAGTAGGTAACCAACCACAAGGAATCCATTTGCAGCAGAACCGTACTGCAGTACTTACAATAATATCACTTCTTTCATCTGAAGAACACCCAATGAGGGACATATCACTCTGTTCAGAGGAAGCTACAGAGGTCTCAAGAGGTTAATTAAGTGGCTGGAAGCCATGTGGGCCTGAAGAGTGACTGGATCACAGATAATTTTAAAATGTAAGCATGTCTTAATCATGTCTGTTAGGGCTATTTGCACTGGGATCCAAAGCTAGATGAAGTAACTTATTCCTATAGTAAGCCACTAATTGCACTCTCCCAGAGAGCAGAAAAATATTGATTCCAAGGTGTATCTCCAAGTCAAGGAGGCTCTTGGAGCCATCTTTTGCATGACAGCTGACATGCAACCCTGGAAGGAACTTGTGCTTCTTCCAAAGGACTTCAACATCTGGCCTCTCCTTTGGCTGAATGGGTTTTTAACAGCATGTGGATTGGGGGTGAGTGGGAGAGCTTCACTCCGTACTAATTTATAACGTTTAAACAATTCATGACACTCCTGAGATGCTTTTAAGAAAATGGAAATTGAGTGAGGAGAATGGCTGTCCAATGGTACTTACTTATTACTCAGAACATACAAGCAGATGATAACCTCAAATTGACAGAGATATGCCTGGATCTAATGGTATTGCATAGACACAAAGAGAAATACTGCCAGAAGGCAATCAGTTGTAGTACGGAGGAGAGCTGAGAAAGAGACAGAGCCAGGGAAAGGATGGAAGAGATAAGGACAGAGAAATACCAAGAACGGAAGAGCATGAAATGTTTTCTGTAGTTCTAATTCCCAGGATTACAAATAATACTCCAGCACATTCACTGGCTGACATGCACTGTACCACAGTCATGTGGCAAAACTATTTCCATCACATGCACTGCTCTGACAAATTCTTTAGTCTCCGGATAAAGTTCTGCTTTGTTTCTATTTTTCTTTTAATTATTTTTGATAGCGTTCTTGGCTCCCAAAAGCTTTTCCTGGTTAGATTTCCCCTTCTAGCTATAAAAAGGAACTAGACTGATGTCTTTTGGCAGCTGTGAAATGGCTGCATATTGTATATGCTTTCTTGATGAGCTTCCATGAAATGGGTTTTGGTTTCTTTTGACGGATATACCACTTTTAGCACAATGTTCACACACGATTAGCAAGTGTTCATTTGGGGAGAAGAATTTTTACGTGTCATGCATGCCATTTCTGTACAGCATTATGAATAGCAAGTAAAGTCACTTGAACAGGGGAATGGAACTGATTGAGGAACGTTTCTGCTATGAATGCTTAGTGTGATTACTGATGGTCTGGTTTCTGCTAATCTTAAGGCTTCAGTAGATGGCAAACATTCATGAGATTCAGGTTTTAATTCTTACCATTTCCTGGAGCCAAATTACAACGCTGCATGAAACTGGCCAGACTGCATGTGCTCAAAGAGCAACTCAGCCTGGTATCCTCTAATGACAGTGCCCAGATGCGGATGTGTGGGGAAGAGATTAAATGTACATGGTAGCTCCTATTTCCTTGCTTACTCAACCTCCAGTCCCTTTCATCTCGGATTCCTTAAGCTCGTGATTTTTGTGTATTTTAGAGCCCACAATGGAGAGGAAGACAGAGGAGGTGCAGCTTTCAGTGAAGACAAGGTATTACACTGCACAGCATCATGGGTGAATTGCTCTGTCTTCTTATGTGGTTTTACATGCATCAGCCTCAGTCTAGCCTGTGCTTTGGGGTAATGCTATTATAAAATCAATGAATGACAAAAACGCTCAGAGATAAAAGGGAAAAGGCCAAAAGGAGTAAAAACAGGGTAATGATATAATATCAGAGCATGATTATAAATACTGATATGAAGAGAGCTGGCATTCTGCCAATTTCTTGCCCAATGTTTTATTCAGCCAAGGCCTTTTTAAAAATCATATCCAAGTACGAGATATCGTATCCATGTATGGGAGCAGAGGAAATCTATTCTCTCTTGAAATTAAAAGCTTTTGTGAGGCTTCTGTGACTGAACATCTCAAAATCAAATTCAAATGTAAGTATCACCAAACATGAGAAAAATTAGCAGGCTATTCTCTTTTCAGTTGTTACGTACTGTTGACTTGCCTGCTTGGTGTAACTCTTTAGTACTGGTAGGAGTCATGAGTGGCTAATGGGCAGTCATAGACATCGGCCTTATAGGATCCAACTGGGCCACCAGCTGAAGCTGCTTTAACTGCAGACTGCCAGAATAAGCATCCTAGCTTTTGCTTTCTCTTTATTCCCAAGGGACGGATGGGCCAACCACATGTGTATGTGTTGATCAGCTTAAGCCAGCAGCAAAGCTGAAGTCCCAGGATTGCCACCTGCGGTCTGCAGGATCTGTCTGAGAGTCAGAAGCTCTGCAGGCATGCTGACCCAGGCCTGGGGCCTGATGCCAGGGATGCAGGCAGGACTCCAGCTGAACGCTGGCTTAAAGCTTCAAATAAAGCACTTTAGTCTCATCATGTGGGCGTTTCTCAAATTGCATCTGGTTACACAGGAGTATTTCCAAGCAGATCCTTGTCATTAATCTTTGGTTTGGAGTGAGGATAATAAGAAAGTGAATACAAAGCTCTTTCCTGGATTATATGTGGCCACTTTAAATATAGGTTATGCCTCTCCTCAAGGAGCAGGCCTCCAATGGATGCTTTTCTAGCTAAATCTGATTTAAAGATGACTGCTTTTAAACTTGTCCTACCTGAAGTGGTAATTGTGAGTTTTTCCCTTTGAAATGAAAACTGAATTTGCAACCTGAAAAAAGAAAGTATCCAACAGAAACTCCACTACAATTCACACTGCCACAACAAAAAACCTGTGAGACAGCTTTTGTTTTATTTTCAATCAATATTGCCTGTAAAAATGCTGGACGTGTAACACTGAAGAACGAAATCCTCTTTACCTACTAATTAAAAGCAGATAAAGACAGCTCATGTCCAAAGAGGAATTTAGGAAAAAAAGGCAAAAGGGAAAAAAATAGTTCCCTGGAAAGGGTTACAGAATGATTATTCCCTTTTCCCCTCAATTAGTAGGCAAACAATGTCAATTTGATCCCTTTGTAGCTGTTACAATTAGGTCTTGCTTGCGCTTTTCCAAGTTTACACTGCTCTTAACTGTCTCTTTGTGGCTGCAGCAGATACTGTAATATCTCCCTGCTTAACAGCTAGAACAGCTATAGTTATTCAGAGTCCAAAACTGAAAGTGCAACCAACAAATGACGTTTATCTCAAAAACAGCATTATTTCAACAAATTTAGCAAACTTTACCATCCTTCCCCTTCCACTTTTTCTAATTTCCCTTGACTTGTGTTCACTCCCTCCACTTTTTTCTCTTCTCATTATTTCCTTTGATTTCTTCTTGTGGCTTCTGGATACCAAAGGTAGTTCTGGTAAACTAGGCTTTGTCTAGTGTGTGTGGAGGGATGGGGGAGGGAAGGGAAGGGAGAAGGGAGGGCGGGGGATGTACAATGATTTATGTTAAAGCTGTAGCAAACTAATTTCATAGCAATCCACTCTCCCCACCCTCGTTGCCTCTTTATCCTTCTTCCTTTCTGCAAGTTGCTCCTTTTTTCCCCCAGTGAATTGTGTTTCTCTCTTGCTTTTTACTCCCATAGCAAATATACTTGCTCCAATGTGTTTGCTTCCTTGCTAACTTCTTCTGCAATGTTTGCTGCCTTCCATATGTTTACATCACAGAAACAGACTTGTTCACATCTGATGACTTTTCCCACGCTGCACCTTCCCTGTTTCTTTTGTGAGGCTGCTTTCTCTCTGTCTGTGTGTCCAAGTATTCCCGCTGCTGACCACCTCCTGTTCTCCAATTCCATCCTCCATGAGAGTGAACATGACCAGTATGTCCTTAACACTGTCTTTCTTCACATATTTGGCACAGTTTCACTTGCCCATGTGGTCTCTCCTGTTTTATGCTTCTAGCTCCAGATGTGCAGTATGTTTTTAAGGGCTTGTCACTGAGAGCAACGACCTTTTCCTGAAGCAGCTTTTCATAGGCACTCATGGTTACTTCATGACACAGCGATGTGCACATCTAAGTAACATGATTTCAGGAACTGGGAAAGAGGAAGGTGCAGTTCAGTAATGTGGATGGTACAATGACCCTGCCTGATCACATGTTGGGAATGGAGATCAGAGAGAAGCTTCAACACTTGGATCCTGGTGTCCTGGTAAGTATACTTCCAAATAGTCACTCAAAATAGCATTTGTGACTTGAAAAACACGACACATTTTAACACTCTTGGTTGTTTTAACCATATTCCTAGGGCCTGGAACACCATCACTGCCCAGCTTATTAAGGGGAGGTCAGCCCTAGAATTAGCCCTAAATTGAGTCCTCTGCTACACTACTTCTGAGAAGATGGTCCTGAATGAAAGGGGACCCTGAGCACTGACAGCTGTATTCCAGCAAAGGGTGAAAAGCACCAAGAAGTGACTTCCAGTACTATCCTGAGCAGCCACTGAAAACAGAAGCCTTCTTGTCTGGCTTTTGTTCTCAAATAGCCAATAAGAACTGATAAGCACTGGCACCATTGTCTGTAATAAATGTGTTTTCAACCAGTAGAAGACTGGTGTGTTGTAAACAATTATTGCACAGAGTAAAGCATAATCGATCACAGAAGTACAAGATAGGATACTTTACCAATGTGTGGCTTAAAGATCAAAATCTATATAATGGAGCGAGCACGCTTAAGACAGTGAAAAGGAGGTATCATGGAATGAAATATAAAATAGAGTATAGTAAAATAACTGCATAGACCTTTATTATGACCTTATGTTGTGCTTTTACTGTTATAGCAAAGTTCTACCTTCTGCTTGTCAGAAGGTCCCTCATAAGTCACTCTGTTACACTGGTATTCAGAATTTCAAATAACTAAAACACATATGCCATGTTTCTTTTCAGACTCATTCTGTTGATGTGCCCCAAGTGACCTTTCTGTATGCTACAGGTTCTCTTCATTGCTACGTTCTTCAAGTTTCGCACTGGGGTCACTGCTAAAATCACAGATAGCAAGTTCAGATGTTCAGAGAGACCCCTTCAGCTGTAGGGCCATAGGATAAAAGCCTGGGGTTATCAAATCATTCTAAAGGCTTCACTATAGGGCCTTATCTCCTCCCATTTCTTCTCGCATGTCTGGACAGAACATTGTTTTTCACAAACAAAATGTTCCCTCCTCCTAGCCAAAACTTATGCTTGTTACAGGTCTAGTTAAGCTGCTCTGAAGCACTACATATTCTTACAGCACTTCAAGATGCAGGTAAGAATTAAGCTTCTCTGCAGGTGGTTCAAGCCACAACACAGCTTAGCGTGTTGTCCTCCAGACAAAGAAACAAACAGATCCATCCAGAGTTTTGATTTCTTTTAATACAAAGGTCACAGAGAACAAAGAGAGAGGCAGTAAAGACCCGAAAATAAAGCAGGTGACATAGGAGAAGTAATCCTGACTCAGAAGATTTAGTAGCCTGGCCCCAAGAACAAGTGAAGAGATAAGTCTACTAGATGATTTGAATTTCAGTAGCCTGTGGTTTTTTTTATTCTCTCCTTTTTGTTTTATTCATTCTGGGCACAGAAGTTACTACCTGGCTTCATCACCTGCTTGTTAGAGCAATTCATGAGGCACTGAAAACTGATGAGCTGCTTTTAGTCAAAGGACATCAAGCACTGTGGTGCTCACCTTCCTTCTGTGTGTAGCTGTCTTTGTGGAGAAGCAAAGGTAGATATGACAGGAAAGGTGGGTCCTGCTTCCGATCTCAACACCCACACTGAAATGATGTCAGCAGGTCTCCCAGCAGTAGCTGCTTATACATGACACCCTTAAAGAGATATATCAGTTAGTTTCCCTCCAGGTTATCAGAAGCTCAGACAGATTAACGGCCTCAGTTACATTTAGGTCATGTCAGACTTCCCTTTGCAACCACATAAGGCGTGGCTGTCAAAACTTGGGACAAACCGCTAAGGTTGCGAAAGTTTCAGTTACATTGGAAACATTTCTCAGCAAAGATTTCTCAGCAAAACTATGCAAAAGAGTGTCTAAAGCCACTATTTAAATGCAGAACAAACACTAGAACTACACAACTTCAGTGGAACTGGAAAAGTGTAGCTTAAGTAAGAAAGTTCTTGGTTGCTAAGTACAGGGTAGAACCTGGTCCTGCCCTGCTGTCTTACACTGAGGTTAATGGGAAATTGTTTTATGTCCACCATGTGTTTGGTTCATACCTATTTTGAGGGAAGACTCTAAAGGCTGGCAGAAGATTTTCTCACTATAAAGTGCTAAATATTTAAGTATTTGAAGGGAATCATTATCTAGACAAGAAAGCTATGTGCTAAGGGGCATGAGAGATCAAGGATCAACTACAGGAAATAAAGGGAATGTACTAAGTCAAAGTATATTTTCTATACGTAAGCTGCAATAATACAGAAGAGCTTCTCAAGTAAAATTTGTTCATTCTATTAGTTTGAACTTGTTATCTGTATATCAACTGAGAGGAAATCTAATTGATTTTCAATTGTGTGTCTTTTCTAGCACAGTTATCTGCAATGCTGTTGTTCAGTCAAAATTTTATAAGCCCATACTTAGCGTTAAGTACATTCTCAGTAAAGCAGAAATGTAGAGTAGTGGAGTACTTCTAACAATAAAACTCCCCAGACCTACTAAACCTATGGCCCATCTTCCTGCCCTAAGTACAAAGTCATTTCAAATCAATAGTTTTTGTTTTTTACTGCCAACGTGGTACAGCTTAAGATAATGATAAACTGCAGGCATGCTTTACTTGAGCACGTATAACGGACGTTCCACAGAAAGCTGAAATGAAATAGCTAATAGGCAAACTAGTACAGAATTAGTGAATGACACAGCAGTTAGCACTGTTTTTCCTGTTGCTTGATAGCATTTGCTAAACTCGACAGAAATTACCCTTGTGATCATACTTGTGTACCTAACAAAGGAAATGATGACCAACAGATGCTATAAAACCTCTCCAGACCTTCTGCATTGTTTTTTTTTTTGGAACTAGTTTCCTGCAAAATGTCCCAATCAGCCTATCCTTTCCTCTGACTAATGCTTTTTGTTCTTTGCAAATGGTTTCTTTCAAAGGAGGTAAAAGGCTAATGGGCTGATGGAACTCTCAGAAATCTTACCAGAAACCCCCTCCCAGGACGGGTTGACCAACTTCAGGCCAAAAATTAGAGCAGAAATAGGAAAGTGTTGGTCCACAGGAGGCCTACAATCTACAATTCTCCCTGTAACTACTGAATAACGCTAAAGTGCAGTTTGAACTATTGTCATCTTTTGAAAGCCATGAAAGCAGAAAAACATTTTAAATGAATGACTACAGTTACTGAGTCATAAGAGAAATAGTGTTAAAACTTCTTTTGCACTTCCGACCACCTTTCTCAATTTTTGCAGCAGACAGACAAGATGCATGAATAACAAGCACATCTCATGTCTTGAAAGGAGTATGGAAGTACAACCACTCACTCCTATTTACCTCAGACCAGGAGTGGAAAAGAATGGAGTTAAACTATAGCCAGGCAGTGAAAGGCTAGCATTACTCACATTGTTCTCAATTGCTCTCAGTGAGAAGCTTCAAACCTGCTCAGGTCTGTGTTCCCCAAGAATTGTCTCCGGAAGGGCAGCACTGTTACTAGGTATGTGAAAGTCAGTCATTTCCAGCAACACCAAGATCTGGCATTAACTAGTATTAACAAAGTAACCATAGTAATGGTGTTTGCATAAGAGAGGAGAGAAATGCACTGAGACGAGGAAGCAGCAGACAAAAATATCTTTTGCAACCTCACAGCCTCTTGTGGAAATCCCCCACCTATGAGGAGCATTCATATTGAAAAGCTGGCACTCGTTGCCCGTTTACTCAATCTCACAGGCACTGATGTCATAGGGCAGGATTTTTATTTTTTTTTTATTTCACATTTTAATTCAAGCCAGTGCCAGAAAACGCTCATCCATTTGGAAAAACTTTAATGAGTCAGCAGGTATGGGCAGGGTATCCACAGCCTTGTTTTCATGCTGTCAAAGTCTACTGCTCGTTTCACGGAACGACAAGTGGGAGGATGCACACCGCATGCGCACACGCACGTGCAGCTGCACTGTGGAGGCACACTGCAGCACTGACATTCAGCGAGAGGGAGGAGAGTCAGCATGAAAAGAAACAGCACCATACTAATTTCTTTTCTTTTAATTAACATTTGTCAAGTTTGGAGAGAAGCCCAGGCTGCAAAATTTGGATGCATAATTCAAAGAGCTCTGAAACTGGAAATGTTCGCACACAGGCTCCTTATTTATGCCTCGTCCTGTTTATAGGTCATGCAGAGACTACTTAATTGCTCTTACTGTAACACAATTAGTGACAGTTCTTCATTGTATGTCAGCGTGCAGCAGAGCTACACTGAAAATGCGTGGCAATGTTTAATAGTAGGTGGACATTTTCTTCCCTATTCAAGGATTTTTCCCGGAGGCCCCTCTATCTCATGTAGAGCTAAGACTTTTAATGTCAGCAGAAGGAAGTGGTGATATTTTAATCAGATCAGGGAGATGTTTGTAAAAGGAAGTTGTTTCTCAAATTCATGTGAACGACACCTTTCCTGCACAGCTCGCATTGATACAAGTTCGAAGAACTACCTCATGTCTCATTACTGAATTCTTGGCATAGGATTGAATAGCCGCTATTAAACTCTTGCAATGTCAATATTAAGTCACTAACTGCACAGGAGGTTCGTTCTGTATGTGAGAATGGGGTTAGACAAAAATTCCAGCCCTTCCTTTGAATTCTTTCACCAGCACAGCACATACTTCTCAGCAAATCACATCAGAAGGTAAGGGAACTGGAATAATACATGCATTACCTTCTTGCTTCAGTAAATAAGGCACAACTTTTAAACATACCCAATGGACCATAAACAACACATTTAATATGGTAACAATCACCAAGGCTATTCTAGTTCCTAGAAGGGCTCTTACATGCCTTGCATTCTAGCCTAGCAATAAGACAGCACAGGATATAACTCGCCCTATGGTGAGTTCAGCAGGATTTCATACCACAGAGAGCCTAAGAAGTAAAACACTGCTAATTCTCCTTCTGGAGCTTTGGGGAGTAAGTGCAGGAAAGTAAGCTGGATCCAGATGAGCTCTCCTCAGTCACACACTTCTAAGAGCCAAGTCTCAGCTCTTGCATGAGCCATATGTAAGACTGAACTACTGCAGTCCTCATGGCAAGGACAAAAACCACAGTTCCTCTCACCAGATGCATCAAATCAAACTCCTTGTTCCTCCTCCATCTGCACTACTTACAATCTGTCTGACTTCTAGATGTCATGTAACAGTGACATGGTGCTTCCATGCTGGTTGCATTTCAGAGGATTGAAAACAGTACATGGCCTTAGAAAAGGAGAGCTCTATATAAGAGTTCATTCCTATGAGTAGTGCTTCTGCCCCCAGAATTCTTCAGACGAAGCACAGTGCAGCTTCATGTGTATCCTGCTGTCTCAAGCACACATTTATTTTGTTGGCCTTCAGTTCTGACACAGCATTAGATATGAGCAATGTATGAAATAGCATGACTCAAGTGATTTAGTAAGATTTCTGCTTCTTGAACTGATCCAGCAGATGAATAATCACACAGACAAATGCCTTTGTAGAACAGCTGCCTGTGACAGAGACATTTGCTTTCTGCTTTTAAGGAAGGTGGTGTGGCTACTTCTTAGATTAGCAAATTGCTTTTCAGCAATTTAAATGAGCAAACAGCATTCTGTCAGATGACAATTAAGGGCAACATATGACCTTTGAGACAACGTAGCTGTCCTGCTTAGATTAATGCTATTTCAAGGAGGACCATTTAAAATAATGTAGACTAACTGCACACAATTAGCACATTATTTTAGAATTACTTAGGCATAAAGAAGGATAGCTTTTCTTCTGCAGATTTTTATACCACATCAGTTTTTCTGGCTGTGCTTGTCTGACTCATCCCTCAATAGATTCACTTCTAATACTGAAAGAGGTTCATTCACATAAGGGTAAGGGAAGTGCTCTTTTATTAATTTTGTTGTGTTAGCATGAAGCAGGAGTTTTTTTGGGGGGAAAGTATTTACATAAACAGCACAATATTTTCAATTCAAAAACATCAATGTACTTTGCAGGCAATACAGAAGAGGGTTGTTTTATCTTAAGTAAACCCACTGCTGAAGTAGATACACAGTAACAACACCACCTAACAACGTGAACATGAATAATACTTTCCTAATTTAAACTGAGTGTGGGAGGATATAGGTAGGCAGCAAAAGGAGTTGGAAACTGATTTCCAGCGTGATTCATAGGGATTTTCAACAGTTGCTTGTGCAGGTAAATTATAATATTCAGCATTTACGATGCAGCTTTTCACCTATTAAAACCTGATGGTTTTAAATCTTATTCTTTTTGACAAACGAAGTGCTGAAACACAATGAAGTTATGAAACTGGGTTATCTTATTGACTGTATCTAGTATCTCAACTTTCACATACAAAACAGCTTATCTGTTTTGTTAAATACTGCTCACCTGATGAGCTTCCTCTAAGTGAGAGAACTGGATTGTAAAATGAATGGAATCACCTAAAGAAGTTAGGAGATTAAATTAACATTACAGGAATTGTACCAATTTTGTCCATGGCTTATGAACGATGGCAATCAAAAGGATATACATATCATAGAATCACAGAATGGCCTGGGTTGAAAAGGACCACAGTGATCATCTGGTTTCAACCCCTCTGCTGTGTGCAGGGTCACCAACCAGCAGACCAGGCTGCCCAGAGCCACATCCAGCCTGGCCTTGAATGCCTCCAGGGATGGGGCATCCACAGCCTCCTTGGGCAACCTGTTTTCAAAGTGCGTCACCACTTGTTTTGTTTTGTTTAAAAGAAATGTAAACATAAAAATAACTACAAAAACCACCCATAACAGTCTGCCTAGAGGACTTCCTTACACCCACCCCACAAAAAAAAAAAAAAAAGAAAAAAAAGAAAAAAAAGGGGCTGTTTTCTATAGTTGTTTATTGACAAAGTTGTGTAGGCTGATCTAGGAGCATGCTGAAATTATGGCAATGTTAACTCGCTGCTGCTGCCCTCCTTCCTACCTTTAATGACTAAATATTTCTTTGCAGTTCTGTTAATCACGGTTTTATCAGCAAGTTTACAGAAAGAGAGGAGTGAAATTGCTGCGTCATCTGAACATCAAGGTCACAGAATAAATTGTAATCCTTACTGAAAATATAGGAAAAAATAATCTTGGTTCATTTGTTTCAAAACAACCTAGAAACACACATCCAACTACTCACCTATGCAGAACACATCCTGCTTTGTTCTAATTGTGAATAATTATAGTCAGAATTTCAGAGGAATAACACCAGAGCAGCTCTTGAATGAAATACTATGTATCCACCCACCAAAGAGCTAAAGAAAAAAGCTACTAGACCAAAGTCGTGCAGGGCTGGGAACACAATCCACGCTCCATGTGAATGTCAGATACAGTAGACACTACTTGACGCTGATCTTCACTTCAATGTCAAAAATTAAATGCTTTCTACTAAAAGCAAGTAAATGGCAGTAATTCTTTTTAAGTCCTTTGCAAGCATTTCTCTTTCAGCACTGTAGAATATCAAGATTACAGGCTGTCAATTATGTTTTATAGCTTTTCATTCTTCAGCGAAACAGAGAGACACGTGCAGTAATAATAACTCATTAATATATTTTGAAGGGATCTGCAGCAAATCCTTATAGCCCAAATCTAAACATGGCTCCATTCCGAGTCCAAAGAGTGCATGCTACTCTTTTTAAAAGTGAATGACAAGCATCCTGTTAGCACCAAAGCAAAAAACAAAAACAAGAACAAACAACCCATCACTCTCTCCAAACAAAAAGAAAACCACCACACTACCAAAAAAGCAAACAGTAGAAAACTTTATTTTGGGCAAACCAAGTCAGCTCCAAACAATTTCAGTAGGCACCTATTGTATCTTCTGGTATCATTGCTGCATTCATATCTCTGGTCATATTGGATTTCTCTTTAAGCTTTGACTGAAGCAACGTGTGTTCCATGACACCAATTTGAATGTCCATCTGAATGGTTTCTTGCTTCAGTTTTGTTAAGGCCTGTTTAATCCTCACCAAAGGAGCTGTCCGAGAAAAGATAAATAGTGCAACTTGGTGTCAGGTGATTTAACACAGAAGCATTACATTCTACAATTCACTCCTTAAAATCGAAAAAGTGATTGAACAAAAGCATGTTCTACTTTAAAGTCATGATTGAACTGATACATTATGCTTTAAAGATAGAAATGGCAGTCAAATTTTACTGTCTTCTCAACAGCTGAGATCTGCATAAAGATGTGCATAATCATTAAGCTTGGTTTACCAGTGATGTGTTTTGCTCAGCTAAAAGCCTCACCCTCACATCTGACTTGGGGTTTTGTAGGGAACTGAAGACACCCTCAGCAGGAGGCTATTTTACCTGTGAAAATCTACTGAAATGTTCTGTGCTCCATACCTTATTTGTAACCCATCACTTCCCACTAATATCACTTTATGGATGCTGCTGACACATCACACAGCTCCTTATAATTCTGGGCTCTAGAGTTTATCCTGATCCTTGACCACGTCACAGTACAGTTAAGGTGCTGAGAGGTAGTTGAGTAGCTCTTTCACTCAAGAACACTGAACAAAATTTCTTTACACAGTAACACTTACAATCACTTAAGTCAGTTAGCCATAGTGGTTACAATAAAATACAGATACAGCTTGCACATTTCGCCTTGTTATTCACTTCTACTCACTTCTGCATTAGTACTTGTAACGTCTGCCAAAGAATGAATTTATCAGGAAAAATTACACCAAATTCTCAGTACATAGTTTTAGATATTAAAAAATGCAGACTTCAGCACCAAAATTAATTTTCTCACCCATTTCCACTAGCATTAGTGAGGGAATTCCAATACTTACTCTCAGTAGTGATTTGAGAGTAAAATAATTTGAACCTTCTACAGACTTGCATAACATTTTTGAAGAGGGTAAGATGCCTAATTTTCTTAGACATCTTTTAAAATCTTAATATGGATATTTTAGACTTGTCACTCATTTCTGGTTATTTTTTCCACACAGTACCAATGATGCATCTGTCACTGAGAAATTGGGTGGATAGTTTGAGGCAAAACCATACTTACTGCCATCAGTCATACTGCTTCCTTTCTCTTCTGTTTCCTGCTTCACTTTCTCTAAAACTTCTGTAATCTTTAATTAGAGATTTTTTTATTCATTAAACCGGATGAATAAAAAGTTAAAAAGAAATCTAAAACTCCCTCCTGAATAAACATGTCAGTTGAAAAAAAGCGTCTGTCTTGTTGTAAAAAGAGGAATTTTTCTTATTGTTTGGGGAAAAACAAACAAACAAACAAACATTAGGAAAATTTTCATTAGCCTTTTGAAACATAGATGTTATAAATCCTATGGCAGAACATCAGCCAAACAGAAACGTTACTGAGGATCCATAACCAATAAAAACAAAGTGCAAACATTGCTGCAGAGTGGATGGGAGAAAAGAACCATTATCCTCACAGACCAAGATTTACCAAATCACTATTAAAAATGCCCTTCTAATAGTGGCAGGACTTTGGCAGGTGACCAAAAAAAAAAAAACAACGAGAAATAGCACTGCAGCAAATGATGGTGCAGCAGGCAAGCCTACTGGCACTGGCACATGTGAATCCATGCGTGAAGAATAAAAATACATTTCAACACTGACTATCGACCAGTTTGCCTTTGTTGATGACAAAGCAACTATATTCCAAGGCAGAATGTAGATAACAACCTATTATTTTTTGTCTGTATAAAAAAGGCCATTATAAAAATGGCCTTTCATTAAGGCTTCAGTAAGCCCTTCCATTAAACAGCAACAACAAAAAAACATGGCTGCACTTTCATTGCATACCTGCAGTGGTACTTATATTGCCAAGAAGGCTGAGATTTGATTCCATGAAATTAAATTTTAATCCTTTCTAGATTAGAAAGCAGATCAGGAGTTACATCCAATGAGCCTAGTTTAGGTCAGATATGTACTGCTGCATCAATATATTTCAAAGGCCACCAACTCGTAACATATTTCTTTAATAATCAACTTTTTTTTTTTTTATTAAGGTAAAAAAGATCATGCAAGTAAACCTGAAGTCAACTTCCTTGAGAATCAAACAGAAAGAAGGGCTAATAGTACAAATGCCACACTAAGAATTCCTTGCTAAAAAACCCTTGTTAAACTTCTGTGACTATTATTACATTAAAAAAAAATCTCAAGTCTACTGTACATTTTCCATCATATTCTTATGGTGTGATCTATTTTACGTTACCATTCCAGATCCTTTAGCATCTAATAAAGTGCAGTAAGTGCACAGTAAATGCAATATTTGACTAAAGAGTCAAATAAGAGAATCATTAAAAAAAAAAAATCTGAACTGCACAAAGTGTAGAAATATTTGCAAATCTAGCAGTAAATCTAAGTGAAAACAGATTGAAACAGTCCACCTGTTAAGGCAATTAGGAGTTTTTTCTTAAATTTGTCAAACCATTGATTAAACAGTTTTAGGTATTAATATAATTTGATTGGTATTAGAATTCCGAAGAATTTATGGACATGAGTACATTAATCTTCAATAATTCTAGGAGACAAGTTATGAAATGCAGAATATTTTCACTGTTTCACAAACTGGTGAAATTTAGAGCTCATAATAGTTTGTCCAAATTCAGAAATCAAAAAGCAATAGCAACCTCAGTTTAAAATTTAGGGGCCAGGTTAATCTGTTCTCACTGAAAGAACATAATAAATTTTAACACAACATATCAGGAAGAGCTCAGTTCATAAATCTGGGAATGTTAGATGTCAATTCTCCAATGATTTATTCAAGGAAGGAAAAAATAATGTGAAGATGTGTTTTACCTCAGAAAGGACTCTAATCCTTTCAGTTACTCCTCCACTTCCCTCCTGATACTTCTCCTTAGCCTGCAAAGAAACACATTTTTCACTGAAGAGATGCTTGTATCCCAGACTCTTCAGTATCTACTTAATAAAGTGGGTTTCTAAAATTCGAACAGCAGAATCATTAATAACAATTAATCTTTAATAATTAATAATGTGAATTTTTCAGAGAGAACACCAAAATTTGCTTTAACATGTCCCAATTCTGGAAATTCTCCCATGAAATCACAATGACATTTACAGCACTACAAATACAAGGAAAGACTTGAAGACATCAGCCTATGCAGTGACCGTCATTCAAAACAGGAAAGCAGTTTTAGAAGTTGTAAGTGGCAGCCCTAATGCTAAGAGTAAGAAGCAGGTTTCCTGGTAGACTTAGAATCCCGAAACCCAGAAGGCTTCTTTCTATTTAGTAAGTTACTGTCTTGACGTTTAACAGCAAGACAAGCAGAAAGCACAGAGGTCAAACCCTGCTAGTCTGATTTTATAGTCAAGCCCTCAAATAGGAGAGCTAACCAACTGGTAGCTTACACAGGCCTGCTAACTAAAGAATCAAAAAGATTCTCAAGCATTAGCCTATTGGCATAAAAAATAAATGAAGTAAACAAGTAATCAGAGAGCTTTGTGCAAGTTAGCATGAGTAATCAACGTAAGAGATGAATGCTGAACTGAAGCTGTAGCTTTTTCACTCATCACAGATGTGTGAACTTCATAGGGAAAGCAGAACCAGCAATTTACTAGCTGCTCAAGATTGTGGCAGCCGATTTACATAATATTCAGGCAAGAAAACATTTAATTTCCCTTGTAGAATACTTGAATAAAAATTGCTAATTTAGCTTAAAAACTATATAATTTGACAGCCAATCAGCATTTCCCATGCTTTATATCCAAAAGAAGAATTCACAGACAACCCCTCTGATTCTTTGTCTTTACCCTCACGTTAATATTAGACAAGGAAGAGACAGATCAGTGCATTACCTCACTCAGCAAGGCTTGTGCTGAACGGTATTCTTGAATCAAATGCTCCAACTGATTGTTGATGTACTTTTCCCTGCTATTGATCTTTTCCAACGTTCGGCTGATTTCATTATGGAATTTGTCAAGGTAGCCCTAAAAAATCATATTGTGTGGGTTGACAACATACAGACATTACCCAAAGAGTATTAAAATGGTCCTGTAATTAAGAAAGGATACGGAATGCTACAAGTAATAGCGAAAAATAGTACAGAAATGTTGTGTCTGACCAGTGAATAAATGGTCTTAATGTCTTTTTTCCCAGTGCCACAACACGTATTTCAAATTCTACCAATTCCTTCAATCACAGAATGGCTTGGGTTGGAAGGAACCCCAAGGATCGTAAAGCTGCAGCCCTCTGCCACAGGCAGGGTTGCCAACCACTACATCAGACTACCCAGTACTCCACCTCACCTGGCCTTACACATCTCCAGGGACAGGGCATCCACAACCTCTAAGCAGCCTGTTGCAGCACTTCGCCACTCTCTCAGTATCCTTCCCCAAATAATTACAAATGTCAATGCTGGTAAATTATTCTAGCAAGAGTATTCGAGAACTTTTTTTTTTTTTTTTTTAATTAGATGTTATTTTCAGTTTATGTCATATCATTTTGCTCTCTGTATTTATAACATATTGAAAACAGAGGGCAAAGTAATATGACACATTAATGAACATTTACATCCTTGTTAACATATATGACTCTGTTGTGAGCAAGATCTTTTGCCAGTGCCATTATCTGTAATCATCATTATCACATCTCCCTTTTGAGTTTTACATTATTATAATTAAAATGAAGAAATAAAACGGAGGCATATAAAATGAAAAACAAAATAGAGGTACTAGCAGACCAGTGAAATATTCTGCACATAATACATACCCTAGTTTCTTTCAAAGAAGATTCAATTCCATCCTTATGTTGATGCATTTGATCTACATGGATCCTCCAATCCTAAAAACAGGATGCCATGAAGTAAAAGATGAGTAAATACAGCTTTTATGTTTCTCTCGTTACTAAACAAATACTGGTATGCAAAACAGGGTGAGTTCTCATACATACTACTACTAGCATATATGATTCTTTCACTGACATCCTGATATCTAGATGCATTGGCACAGCGTGACATAGTTCATTGATCTCCTAAATGTCCCGATGTGACACTCAGACCCATAAACAAACACTGACCTCCTCACTAATACCACAGTAGCTATATTTTACAGTCTGATTGATCTTCATGAGAGTGTTTCTCCAAGAAATCACTACAGGCACAAATGTTGAAAATACTGACTACAGACGCACTAGCTCCGCTTGTTCTTAGAGAACAAGCATGCTTCAACTACCCAACGACTACAACTTCCAGACTATCAGATCTTTTCTTCCTACTTAACCCCAACTGTTACCATAAAAACAGAAAGAAATTAAATAGGCAGGAATAACTGAGCTTGTTTTCAACACTGGGACAAGACTGGAATGGGGATAATTATTTGCACCTGCTCTGTCATAGGAAACACACATGGATTTAGGTACGGAGAATGAGAAAAAGCTGCTATTTCAACTTGACAGATAGGCACCTGTTACTTAGAAATCAATTCCATTTCTCAACATTTATCACAATTTATGCTTATCAATGCAGACATTCTATGCCTCTCATACCCAGAGCACA
This sequence comes from Lagopus muta, assembly GCF_023343835.1. Classification (NCBI taxonomy): domain Eukaryota; kingdom Metazoa; phylum Chordata; class Aves; order Galliformes; family Phasianidae; genus Lagopus; species Lagopus muta. The sequence goes on from NC_064433.1 coordinate 87,242,694, forward strand.
GCTGCAAACTGTGAGTTCAAAACAAAGCAGAAGCACTGCAGAATTATCTCTATTTCAGCATTGTGTTTCTGAAAATGTTTTTAAAAAAAAAAAAAGAAAAAAAGACTGTCAAGGTTTTTAAACACTTGGCACTGTTCTGGTCTACATGATAAGAAAACTGATGTTAACAAAACTCCATCACCTGAAATCAAACCCTAGGATACTTCCTTGTAAAGTAGGTACTGTAAGGGTATGGGTATAGGTATGGAAGACAACGTTTGCTTCAGTAAGATTACCTGATCAAGGACCTTGTCAAATAGGACAATAAAGAAAAGGGGGAAGCAAAACAAAGAGGCACAAGCCTCTTTAGTAACAAAGAGGTAACAAACATCTTGCCAGTTACACTAATGGATATGCAGAACACATGAAAATTCACTTCAGTAATATCATTCAATTGAGGACCTCATCTAAAGGGGATGAAAAAGAAAAAGGGGAGGGAACAAACAACACAGTGACACAAACTTGTCAGAAAAACAGTAAGAGATACTGAAAAGAAGCAAACATGATCAATCACACTAACCAGTCTGCTATCGAGAAACTTCAGACAACACTTCAAAGAGGACACAACTTCACCTTCCAACTGATAAGAATGCAAACCTGTAAATCCCAGGCATTAGCAGCAAGGGTTGGTGCAACTCTGCAAGCTGCTAAAGCAGTGTGCAAAACAAGGAGACTGGGAAGAAACTTCTCAAGGGCACAGAGACCTAGCAGAGAGATACTCACAGTGATCTGGGCAATCACCAACCACATGAAGTTTAACAAGAGCAAGTGCCAGATTCTGGACCTGGGACAGGGCAGCCCTGGGTATATATATGTACAGACTGGGGGGTGAGAGGCTGGAGAACAGTTCTGCAGAATGGGGTCTGGAAGTTCTGGCTTACAGCAAGTGGAATCTGAGTCAACTGTGTGCCATGGCAACCCAAAGAGCCAACTGTATCCTGAGGTGCATCAGGCACAGCTCTCCTAAGCCTCATCTCAAGCACTATGTACAGTTTTGAGCACCACAATATAAGAACAAACTATCAGAGAAGGGAAGGGTCTGAAGGGCAAGGCAAATGAGAGGCTAAGATTTCTTAGTTAGTTCAGTGTAGAGCAGAAGAGGAAGCCTCATGGCACCTGCAGTCCCTCACAAGGGGAATAAAGGAGCAGCGCTGAGGTCTGCTCTGTGTGACAGCAACAGGGCCAGAGGGAATGATATGGAGCTGTGTCAGGGGAGGGGCAGCTGGGGGTTAGGGACAGGGTCTGCTCAGAGGGCGGTGGGGCCCTGGAAGAGGTTCCCTGGGGAATAGAGAGGCTGGCCACACATAAGCCAGTGCAGGTCGGTATGCTTGTCCAAGGGAGAGCACCTGAGCAAGACAAATTTCCAGGTTCTGTGCTCCTGAAAGATGGGACCATTTTTGACAGGAACAAAACGGATCCTGATTTGGCAGAGCTGCACACTTAAACACATGCCATCATTCAATCAAAAGCAGTTCCACTGGCTTTAAATGCGTATAACTACCACAGCACTAGTGGTGCCTCTGTCTCTATCACATATGAGCACAGCTGAGCATCTCCAACAGCTGTTCAGCCTATGAGATTTCACTTGCTGTCTAGAACTGTGCTGCTGCCCACTATTCTCTTCAGAATTAAAACAAAAGCTAGTAGAGAAATGTGCTTACACTACGTGTTGAGTTTTAAGTTTGCAGCAACTCAAGATCTTTTTGCTGGTCTGGTGACAACTGCTATTAATTTGCCAAATTTTGCAGACTTACAACATATATACCCCCACACACACACACCTCCCACCCCTGCCTAGGACCTTAAAAATAAGTTTCCATTTCTATGTTGCCAATTAAACCATTAACCTCTCCTGGTATCAAATATGCATGCACAGTTCACATAACCAATACGAGGCTTTTCTTACAGAATGTCATCTAGTCCAACTATCAACCCATCACCACCGTGCCCACCAAACCACATGCCACGTTTACCCTTTTCTTGAACAACTCCAGGGAAGGTGACTCCACCGCTTCCCTGGCCAGCCTGTTCCAATGCACCACTACTCTTTTTGAGAAATATTTCTTCGTAATATCCAACCTGAACTTCCCCTGCTACAACTTAAGGCCATCACCTCTCATCCCATCACTAGCTAACTGGGAGAAGTGGCTGATCCCCACCTCTCTATAACCTCCTTTCAGAGAATTGTAGAAAGCGATACGATCTCCCCTGAGCCTCTTCTTCTCCAGACAAAACAATCCCAGTTCCCTCAGCCGTTTCCTATGAGACTTGTGCTCCAAACCCTCCACCAACTTCTTTTAAGTTATTTCTAAAAGCATTAAAGTACACAAGCTAGAAAAAGAAGAATCCTCTTTTCATATTCATTTTGACACATTGCTTAAAATCAAGGAACAGTGTGTTAATTTGGAAGATAGCAAATCTCAGTGGCTTTCATTTTCTATGTATGTCTTCATTAAGCTTTAATTTCTTCCTTTGAGAATCAACCACCACGTTATCTGTAACAAGCTTGCCTTAGCAAGCCAGAGCACAGTGACTCAAACCAGGAGATTCTTCACTTAGAAGAATGCAGTACAGACAGGCAGGGCATTTTCACAGAGTTGAGAGTTTAGTCTATTTTGGGCAAGATAATTATCCTCCACTGAATTCTGCATCACTGTAGGTTGCTCCACCACCTCAACCAGCTGGGCCACTACCAACACACAGGTTCAATACTGCACTCATCTATGCGGGCTATGCAAAAAGAATGCTTGTGGTAATGTGAAGAATACATTCTAGTATTGGACTCTGATGTGTCAAAAACAGACGTGTTTCTGAGCTGCTCATTCTAGATTCCTTGGAATAGATTATGGTAAGAAAAACACATTTCTAAGAAATGATAAATTTCATCTTGAGGTAGCTATCTGGATAGGTTAATAAAATTAAACTGAAAATGCACTTCTTTTCATTAAACACAAGGAAATGTAATGACTAGATCAGAGGTACAGACCTACTTTACATAATCTAAAGTTCAGCAAGATGAATTCTCTGAAATCAACCTTTTAAGTGGTTGAAAAAAAAAATAAAACAGTTACAAGGTAAGAAGCTTCTTTTCTTCTAGGAAATGCTTTAATAGCTGCTAAACTGAAGGCATAATTTTTCAGAAATGTTTAATGATTTAAGAAGTTTCCACAGAAATAAAGCTAGAAGCAGTCACTGTTCTTACATAACACTGGAAAACACCCTATTGAAAATTATTGCTTCTAGCTTCAAAGTAAGTGACAAAGGTTCAGAGAAGATAGCATTGGAAAGCCTGTGATTTACATGGTTTAATTCCTGGCATGACAAAAGAAGAAAAAAATGGAAATAGAAAAATAACACTGCTGATTCAAAGTGCACTTTAATCACCATGCATGCATGTGAAAATCCACTCTCACAAACCTTATTGTCAGTCCTGACTGTAACTTTCAGCTGTGGAAGCACACGTTCCACTTCCAGATTCCACTCTGCTGCATCTGTTGTGGACAGCAAGATTTCTTCTTGTTTTGTGGATTCTTTCACATCCTGCATGAAACCCACGAATTTTAATACAAAACATAATTTTTATACTCAGCAACAACTATCAAGTTACAATGGCTCACAGCATTCATATTCAGAAGTATGCATATATCCACTAGAACTACAGATACAACTGAATCTTTAAATGTCTTTCTTTGAATTCTTAAATATTAGGAATGAAATACATCTTTTCAGCACATTTAGAATTCAAAAAAATGAAATGTATATCAAGATGAACTATAATATATCAATCTTGCAGCAATATCCATTTAGAAACCAGAAATACAGTTTTCTTTTAAAATAAGCTGATGTGTTCCAGCTGGCATGTTTTTCTCAAGCACAGACTGTATATGTATTTTTGGACTTCAACAGAAATAAATTTCTGCTGAAGAAGTAAAAATCTCTAAAGAGAGGAATGACAGGTAGCAAGGAATGACAGGTAGCAACTTCAACTTACTGATCTGTATGTTTGTGCCTTCAGAACATTCAGGTCAATGAAGTTTTCTTCATTATCTGACTCTTCTTCCTTAAGCAATGTTGCAAAGAGACATCAGTGAATATTTATTTCACACAATCTTTCTTCAAAACTTTTCTTCACAGGAGCAAATATGCACTACGTTCCAAATTATGGAACAAAACAAGACATGAAAAATTTTGGATAACAGAGCTTGCATTTACTTCATCCATCATTTTATCATCCATGCACTTCATGCTTATGCAGTTCTGTAGTTGACTTATCAATCTGCCCTCATCTTTTCCACCAAAGACAAATTTCAGCATTCATATTCCTTCTAAACAAATCATGAATGCTGCTATAATGCTCACCTTAGTGCAGAACCTTTCAAGATCCACACAGTAAAAACCTATAAGCTTATTCTTGTACCTTAGACAGGTTTTGACTATGTTTGACCACAACACCATTGTTAACAACAACAAAAAAACTAATGATTAGAACTAAGGCGCTAAACAGAGAAGACTTTCTTGGGCTGGCTACAGTTTGTTCACCAAATTCCTCAGAACCAGGCTTTCTTAGTCATCCTCATCAATTTTATTCAGAATAATCTAATTTAGAAGAACAATCCAACTCATCAATAGTACTTAATTACTGGAAATGCTACTAAATTCAATTATGGATAATACATCTGGGATATATCAACATATAGTCTGCAACAAGATTGGGAACATGTATACATACGATTAATCCTTGTATAATTATTAGAGGCTTCAAGGAGTTGTTATCTGCTTGGCATAAACCTAGCTCGGTGGTTTTACTAACAAAGAAATGTAGAAAAGCTAATAGAGCACATTAGATGTAAAAATAATGGCTGGAGTACCCAAGACCCAATCCAGAAGTTCTTTGAAGGGCACAAACTGTGCTTTAGTTAACTGTTTCCTCTCCACTTCTCCATGTAACAGTCAGTAAGACACAGAAAAGAGCAGACAGTTGACTGTTTTCACATTTATAGCTCTCAGCCAACAGCTGACATTTCTTAGGCTTGTCAAATATGTAACACAGAATGTCTCCAATTGTTCTCAGAATTCATCAAGAACTTTTCTGGCTGGACTTCAAAATGCAACCAGACCATTAATACTCACATCCCAATACTTCCATACGGTACAAAAATTAAGAATACAAGGATGGAATTTTTCTTGGCTAATAAAAATATGGGGGAAAGAGTACAATAATTAAGAAAACTATGACAAGAGAAGCAAACTCTTCAACTCTTACAGTCTCGTATTGTCATATATAAATTGAGACTACAATCAGAGCCCTGTTATAACAACACTGGCACTCTGATTCTAACTGATCTTTGATTTTCCACAAGGACTTAAAAAATGTGGACACAAACATGGGGAAGTTGTGGCATTTCTGTCTAGTATTTCTAGTCCTTAAGACTGCACAAAATTGTTTTCCCCACACAAAACTTTGAAAGGTCTTGGAGAACAGAAGAGGTCCCTGAACAGTGGAACACTGAATCACTCCAGTCTTCAAAAAGGGCAAGAAGGAGGATCTTGGCAACTACAGGCTAGTCAGCCTCACCTCTGCCTCTGTGAAGGTGACAGAACAACTTGTTTTGCATGCTACCTCCAAGCTATTGGCAGAGAAGGCAATCAGGAGCAGTCAATGCGGATTCACCAAGGAGAAATCGTGCTTGACCAACCTGTTACCCTTCCATGTCATGACGAGCTGGGTATACAGGAGGTGAGCTGTGGATACTGTGTACGTTGACCTCAGCAGGGCATGTGACATAGAATTCCACAACAGCTTTGTAACAAAGCTTAGAAAATATAGGATAACTGAGTGGACAGTGGGGTAGACTGAGAACTGGCTGATTAATAGAGCTCACGTGGTTGTGTTCACTGGCACAGTGGAGGCCTGTAACTAGTGGTGATCCCTAAGGGAAAGTGCCAAGTCTGGTCTTGTTCAACATCTTCATCAGTGACCTGTATGAAAAGATAGAATCAGCAAGTTTGCTGATGATACAAAGCTGGGAAGAGTGACTGACACTAGAAGGTTGTGCTGCCATTCAACAAGACCTGGACAGACTAGAGAGTTGGGTGGAGAAGAACTTGATGACTGCAGTAAAGGACCTGGGCATCCAGGTGGACAACAAGCTGGTCATGAGCCAGCAGTGCACTCTTGTGGCCAAGAAGGCCAATGGTATCCTGATATTAAGAAGAGCATCCCCAGCAGGGTGAGGGAGATGATCCTTCTCCCCCTACTCTGCCCTGGTGAGGCCACATCTGGAATACTGCATCCAGTACTGGGCTCCCCAGTTCAAAATAGACAGGAAGATCTGTCTATTCAATGATCCATTCAAAATGGACAGGAAGGGTCCAGTAGAGGGTGACACAGATGGTTAAAGACCTGGTGATCTTCCTTATGAGAAAAGGCTGAGGATTCTGGGACCGTTCAACTTGCAGAAGAATGAGATGGGATCTCATCCTTATTTATAAATATAGAAAGCACAAGAGTCAGGTTGATGGTGGTGGACTCTGTTTTCAGTCGTGATGAGCAGTAGAACAATGGGCAAGAGGCAGAAACTGGAGCACAGGAAGTTTCATACTAAGACAAGGAAGTTCTTTACTGCCAACAGTGACACAGCACTGGCAGAGGCTGCCCAAAGAGGTTGTGGAGTCCTCCCCTCCAGAGATATTCAACACCTTTATGGATGCCCACATGTGCAATCTACTGCAAGGAAACTGCTTTAGCAGGGGGTTGGATTCAATGATCTCTAGAGGTTCCTTCCAACCCCTGCAATTCTATGAACTTTCTGACCAAGAAAACAAGCACTTCCAGACTTACACTTTTCAATACTCAGGTTTTGGTTTACATTTACTTTGTAAAAAACTGTCAGATTTTGAAGTAATCAGATGCAAAACCAATTTCTTTTTGTAATTTTCACTTTGATCATCTTCAGCTAACTTCCTTCTCCAGAAAAGTTTTAAGTCAGCAGTAAAAAGACTTGCTTTGAGAAGACTGAAAATGAAGAACTCGTGATCACATTACAACAACAGTTTACAGACAGGGAGACTCCAACTCTCACAAAAATAATTCTCTGGGAAAGTCAATCAGCAAGAAACAATTTCTGCCATGCACCAGTAAGTCCAAGAAGCATATTGGAATTTACAGGAGTATTTCAATGACTGTTTCATAGACATGACAGCATTATTGTAATTATTATAGTTAAAAGAGTTGATCCTCAAGCACTGCCATCTTTTTGGAAAAAAAAAAAAGTATAAAGAGACTTATTCTGCAGTCAGAACAGATGATGATTAACATTCCATTCAAGCAATACATAGTGATGAACAGCCATGAGCTGCCTCTAAAGAAGAAATGCTGTGACTTTTACTTAGATCTTCAGAGGTGTCTTAAATAAATACTCAGAAGTTCTTCTCCATCTATTTTGTTTACTAATTTTAAGATTAAGGCCAAAGTTACTGTTTCCTATTTGCAGTGAGATGTAAGTAACAATAGTGAGCAATTAATAAAGAGCTGGTCAAATTTTAGCCAATACTGTAAATAAGGGCTATTTCAGGTTTCATTTAGCATCAACAGCTTGTTTCAGTAGAAAACAAACAATTCCACATAATTTTAACAGATGGTTTGAGTCAGCTTCGCTTTATATTAATTATAAATCCACACAATAACAAATGCTCTGTCTTGAAGAGTTAACCACTCTATCTGAAATTATCCCACAGAGAAGCTAACAACGCAGCAAAAACAAGGGACACAGGAAAGAAGGGTAATGGAACTGCTGGTAGATTCTTAAAACCAAAGAAAATGGACAGCAAGTGAAAATTACTTCACTGCTGATGAATACTAATATAATATAAAACAGATAGCCAAACCTACTGCAACATCCTCTTCCAGTTTATTAAGTGTTAATTCCATATCATCTTCTGTTATTTCTTCTTCTTCCAGCTCATCTGTTGGGTACACTGGCCTGAAATAAGTTCAAAAGAAGTACTGACAAAAATAAATAGGAAATACTTCAGTGAGCTGCTCCCAAGCAAACAGAAGATTTCAGAAGAAGTATGAATAATGTGGAATATGAACAGACAGTGGTTGTCTCACACACTTAAACAAATTAACTTATGCTCAGCCTTGAAAGTCTTTGGTTACCTTAGACTGTCTTAAAAGTGAGGATGAGTAGTCAGGCCAAGCAATAAGGTGTATTCACACCGCTAAGACATCTGGGGATTAAGCTTTCATTCATTTTCTCCTTTGGTCTAACTTCCAAAACTTCAAGTCTCCACAAACTCATTTTTAGCTTATTTTGGAATTTGTGTACTAAATAGTGGTATCAGTAACATACTTCAAAGGTAGAAATTACCTTGCCATACAATTTAAAAACACAACAGAGGAGGGGATGAAATCAAAAGCACTTTTCAACAAATTGTCATATACTTGAAATTGTTTGCCATCTGATTTCTGTGAAGTTTTCCTTTGGATTCAGGACACAAGTTATAGTACTCTATTTGTAACAGGATCACACATGGTGTGTACTTCCAGCCAAAGAGCTGGATTTAGCTACTGATTGATGGGACCTAAACAGACATACAAGAACATTTCAAATCAACTGTTAGGTTAACAAGCAGTTACTCACAAGAAAGGGACCAAAAAGAGGCTATCAGTCAGTCAAATCTTTATCAATTAACTTAATCTACCGATAGCCCAAACTCACTCTTGCTGGTAAAAGACTAAGCTGCATGAAATGACATTAGGAATCACCTTATTCCATTGCTTCAAGCCTAGCTGAATTTTGCACCTCATGAAACACTAAGTAAAACCTTTCTGGACAATATGATATTTTGTGTACCTCCCTTTAAAACTACCATTTATATTTGTTGAAAAATATGCGTATGTGAGGATTCTTCCAAGTGTACTATACCTTTTCCAGCTAAAGCCACTGTATTTCAAGGCTTCTTCAGCTAAACAATCAAGAACATAACAGGCTTGCTCTCCGTAACCCGACTTCAATTTTGAGGGAGGAAAATCCACAGGCCTTCCCTAAAACAAAAAGATTTACTAATGGCTACTCATTCAGTCAATTTTATTTCAAGGCAGTAACCAGATTTTTTGAACTAAAACCCAAGTGTTCATGGTGCCAAAAGATTTTACCAATGTTAATTCACATTATTCTCTAACAGAGCTCCAGTCAGGAAACAGGAATGGAAAACAAAACAACTCAAGGAATAGATGCAGTGTAGAAATCCTAAAGAACATGGTAAAAGGAAGAAAACAGAAGAATGAGAAGCTAAAATATGGTTAAGAACAGAAGTGAGATCCTGGAAAGGTAAGATCAGCTACAGAGGAACCCAGGTACTGAGATTAAACCTATGCTTTAAAAAAAACAAAAAACAAAAAACAAACACTGCCTTATTTATTACAGATGTCTCTCCAGAGAATCTCAAAACATAAACACAATTTAAAAATACTTCCTTTGCACTTAGTTCCACTTTTGACTATGGCAGGAGCAGAACAGTAAGTGCATATTGTGTAAACTTCCAAGACAAACTTTGTAAATTACACCACTACAAATGAACAGCATTTGTAGCACTATAAGAAGTAATCTTGATTAAATCCATTTTTACAGACTGTGGAACAAAACTAATTAGAACTAAATATAATAACGTAAGACCATTTTTGTAGTGTCAAAAAACTAACAAGTAGGTACAGACAGTATAAATCTCTAATAACTTGGCTTCATTAACATTGTACAAACACGCAGATAGGAAAAATCTGTCCAGCCCTTAAGAAGATAATCAAATAGGGCAGGAAATGTGCTATTACTGATATTTATGAAGGTCACATCTATGTCTGAAATGCACTTGAAAAAAACAGCACATTCAGCACTTACAAATGATCGCAGTTCCGAGAGTATCTTTGATATTATTGCATTGGGGTCATCGTATTCTTGAGGCTGTTCAAAGTGATGTCCTGCTTTAGCGATCAGCCAAGCTGCAAGAGTGCAGAACACGAAGAACTGCTCACCAGGATTAGTGGGCAGTGCAAAATAGTGCCTGTTTAAGAAGTGGAAAAAAATGGTAAACAGTGGTATTTTGAGCTCCTGAAGCAATTATAGCGTTATGAGCCAGCACAGGCTAGGAAAACAGACTCTTAAACTGACTTTCCCCACATTCCCCAGCTACCAAATGGGCAACAGGTTGGTGTACCTACACTTGGCACAGCTCAGACCAGGAGCTTCTGAAGTAATTCTTCCACTTACTCCCACCTACTGCGCGAGCTACACAAACTGCACCTATTTGGGATCAAACCGAGTTGAGTAAGGTAGCCTGCTGCCACACCTGACGTGCCCTAAAGAGAATTCAGCCCCTTGAGTCACACAGCAGTTGGTCCCCGTAAACGCGCCCGCACGTCCCCACAGCCGGCCCGTCCCGCCCCGCTGGGAGCGCTCGAGGGGCACCTGGAGAGCGGTCTCATGTTGTGGCGCCGCAGCGCCTCTTCCTCGTAACTCAGCAGCTTCAGCTTGTCTAGCAGCTCCTCCATCAGCACGAAAGCGGCGTAAGCCGCACCCGGGCCCCGCTCCACTACCGTCCCATCGTCATCCCGCTCCGCCATCTTGCAGCCCCACGCCACCTCCCGTAGCCGAAGCAACCGGCTCTGCCAATCACCGACCGCCTCAATGGAGGCGCGGCGGCATGAGGCCACCATCGAATCAGCTCCCAGGGCCGGCGGAAGGCTGGGTTGTTGCTGCTCTGTGACCGTGCGGTGAGAAAACAGCGGGATGTGCGGTTCCCTGTCAGATGTTTTTCAGCTGAGCAAAGGTCAGCTGAAAAGGGAGGCCGAGGGACGGTGGTATGCACTGATCCGAGCTGGACAACGGGGCGGAGTAGTTTAAGTGTGGCCATGGGAGCGATTGGGAAAGGGAGCGTGCACCGCCCCGCCCCGAGGTGTAACTCCTTTAAGTTGCACTCCTTTAAGCTGTACTCGCCCTGCTGCCAAGAAACACTGCCCAGAACCGCAACTGTGAGCTGTGCTCTGGGAGCTCTGACTGTTCGTGAACTTAGAACAGGTAAAAAAAAAAAAAAAAAAGAGAGAGAGAAAGAAAACCCTTCCCCCAAAAAGCCCCAAAACTTTGTTGCACTAAAGGGTATGAATTGGGGCATAGGGGCAGTTGATTATGTGAGGTAAAATGAAGCATTTCAGGTCTGCTTCCTAAGGAAATTAGTATTAGTATTAAATGGGGAGGTTTGTGGCCCTGCATGTGGTGGGGAGGGGGGGGGGAGATTCATGATCCTTGAGGTCCCTTCCAACCCTGGCCATTCTGTGATATGTTGTGTGTGGTATGAAGGTACCTTCTTCCTTCAGGAGTGTTTCTCACCGACTGAAGTTGTATTTGCAGTCTGCATTTGGTTAGTGTGGAGTTAGCACAGAGCTGGCATTTAAGGTGTGCTCCATTGGAGGACAGTAGAGCATTAATACTGTTTAATATATTGTTATAGTAATCTTATTTTCCCCTACAGGAACTTGCTTTTGCGAGTCAAAAGGTTGGACATGCATGGTAGGTTACCTTTATATTCCCTCTTGCTCCAAGCCATTCTGTGGTTACTGCTGATACAGATTTCTTTGTGCACGTGATTCCTCTTCAGTAAAAAGCCATGTTTTTTCACTTTCTTGAGCTTGCACATGCTTGGAATGTGCCGTTATGAAGTTACCTTAAAAGGCAAAGAAACAGTCCTTTTACTAAGGACTAATAACTTTTGCTTTAGGAGGCAAGAGAATGTTGCAATATGTGTGGCTGCTCCACAAGTGGGTAAGAGGTAAGTATTGGCCAGGATGTGGATAAATTGGAGAGAAAAAAAAAAAAAGGAAAATTCCAACAAGATGATAAAGCATGTGCCTTTTGCCATTTGTTTCATATAGTGGACCAAGCAAGTGTAGTGTTGCCCCTGCCACTGTCTCAGCTGCTTCGTGACTCATGTGTCTTCTTGGAAGAAGCATTTTAATACCTCACTGGGCTCTCAGAAATCCTAGCCAAGGTTCTCACATCAAGCTGAGGCAGGGGTTGTTCCACAGGAATTTTCTTTTTCTGCAGAAGCATGGGAAATGAAATGGCCTTGATATTTTGGTGCAAAGAAAGAACTTGGAAAGTGCTCAGATAATGAGATTCTAGATTCAGAATTGGTCAATTAAAATCCTGAATTCCTTAGAACGAAAATTACCACGATCATACAGACCAACAGAAGTTTTTTCTTAATGTATTGTAAGAATTGTAATGAGCAGGGAGATCTTCTAGTTACTTCCAGCTGTACCTCGATACAACATCATGGAATACAGCTAGAGTGGGCATGACAGTCTGCCTTCTGTCTTCAGACCCTGACTCAGGCCACAGAGCCAGCTCAGACCTGCTTCCAGAATTCTCTGCCAAACTCATGCGCTCTCTCTGCAGCTTAAGAGAAATTTAGCACTGATTGCAGTTTCTGAAATTCAAAGACAATCTATTGTGTTACTACTTTGGAAGTGTTGGGCAGATAGAAACGTCATCCAGGAAAATATGATGCATGCAGTTTTCTATTGCCTAACTTGTTTTCTCCTTCATTGGCAACTGCTGCTACTCGCTGTAGCTAATGGTACAAAAAATTAATATATTGAGGTTGTTTTACTCTTGCATAATCTCTACTTCAGGTTTAAGAATTTGGTGTCCCTCTGGCTCCCTCCACAAAACACGATAATACATAAAATCACTCTAGCTTTGTGGAAGAAGCAACACACAAAAATCCTTGGGATGAAGATTCACACGCATTGCAAATACAATTGCACACACCAGTCAAAACTATTTGTCAGTGTTGGTGTAGGATAGAAGAACTGACTAGCAAGCCCAGCCAAACCTGTGCCCTGTCTAAGTTAGGAAGAGTGCGTGTAGGTCTCCTTTCAGGAGGGACAAAGAAGCAGGGGAAGCCCTTTAGGCTCTTTGCAAGCTGTATGAGTCATGAGGTAATTTCTTTTCCATGTTTTGCTACATTTTGAAGTAATACACCTGGATGAAGGAAGAGCATGGTCTGTCAGTTACAGGAAAGTTCTTCTTGCATCGTTCTGCAGGTGAGTTTCCTCATTCATTGTAATTTGACCAATGAACCTGAAAAGCTGATGGGAGAGCTTCATCATCTTTGTTCCTACCGTAGACTTCCATATGCACATTTGTAGTTCACTTGATCAAAAAGGCATCAGCTGAAGATTCTTTATAACTGCAGTATATGGAAGTTCAGGCAAACTCCCCACTTCAGAAAAACAAATTCTGCAGTAATCAGGAGTCTGATTGGAAATGGAAAAACTGGTTTGACAAGGCATCTTTTTGAAAAATGCACTTGGCTGTTTTTTTTTTTTTTTCTGTGTGTCCTATTCATTAATTTTGAAGATCAGCACCAAGTGTTAACACTTCAAAAACAGACTGAAAATAGATTGCATGGTAATAAGAGGGCCTAGACGTTTATAAAATGTATAGCATACTTTGTAACATTAATGCCAAGAAACGTGTCAAAACCTATTGCAGACAGATTTGATTAGTTGATAAACTGTACAAAGAAAACAATACAGCTGAAAAATTTTACCTGCATTGAAACAGCTTTGGTTTTTTTTCCCCCTCCTTTCTTGTTATCAGTTTGAATTGAATCTATTATGAACTGAAGAAGACATGAAGGGACAAAAAATACCATCTCTTCTCCATTTACTTTCTATTTGTGCTACATTTTGGGGTAGGTTGTAGTTCTTTTGTTTGTGAAAAATAAGAATGACAGCTGTTACTAATTTTTCAAGTGAGGAATTAATTCAAACACTGTTAATGGTTAAGGTGGAGTAAAGTACTCCTAAGCTGAAGAAGAATGGAAGATTGTGGCCTTGGCCTTTGAGCACACAATTACCTTCCTGCACTTCTGCCGTATTATGGTTGGTGACCTTTCAGCAGGCAATGGTTGTCAGTCAGTACTGAAAATGGTTCCACGTAGATTAAACTTTGTACTGAGGTGGCTGAGGAAAGGTCATACAGATTGCTCTGCCAGGGTTGCTATGTCTGTGGAGAGGGCATCATTAATTAAACATGAATAGCAACCAGATATTCTTTGTGTCAGTTAATTTAGAGCAATGCATCTTAATTACCTCCAGGAGCTGTGACAGCATTCCCTGACACCATTTTGGGGTGACAAATCCTTTTCAAAAAGTTCTGTCCTTCCTGACAGTCACACAATTGTGTTCTTTTGTCAGTAGAATTGCTTGGCACTGTGAGCATCACCAGTAACCCAAGTCACTGTAACCTCCCTGTTTGAAATTTGAGTAACAAGTTGCAGCTTGAGGCTGGGAACTCCCTTAGAGGAATTTGATGTCAAAGGTGGCATTTTTGGAGACGTACTGGAAACTGCATTGCTAGGGTGGGGGTGTGTAATGTGAATACACAGGTGTTTAAAGTGGGCAATCTGACTAAACTGATGACAAGTTCGAAGACCACATCCCTATATTATAATATCAATTACAATGAATGAAAGGAAACAGTGTAGCTGTTTCTCAGTTACTGTCCCAGGGATCTACGCTACAGAAAATCTTTGAAAGAGCATGCTATTAAAAAGCATGATAGGAGTGTTCTACCTACTGGAACCTGAGAAGTTTTCTGTCAGGGATAAGGAGGTGCAGAAAATACTTACATTACTTATGAGCTAGATTTAACATAACTTACTCATTTGTTCTTACATGCTTTAGTTTCTAGAGAACAGGAAACTGTAACAGGGCTGTTTTCTAAGGATGTCATCCTTCCTTGTCCTTTTTCACCTGGGAATGATGAAGTAATTTACTGGAAGAAAGAGAACAAAAATGTGCACAGCTACTACGAGCAGAAGGACCAGCTAGAAGGCCAAGACCCAGATTACAGGAACAGAACACACCTTTTTCATCAGAACATTGGTCATGGAAATGCCTCCTTGAAACTTAGTAATGTGGCCTTGACTGATGAGGGCCTTTATCATTGCTATGTGGGAACAGAGGAAGCTAAAACGGAAGTGGATGTCATGCTACAGGTGCGAGGTTGGTAAAAAAAACAAAAGTGCTTGGACTGTGCCAGTGGAAATTGGCTGTCTCTTACAGATTTCACTGGCATTATTTCCCATGTGGAATTGAAATCCTCTAACAATAACAGCACGTTTTGGGCCTTCTGGTGTTTTCTTTTCCGCTGGTAAAATGTAACATTACAGTGTGGCATTGGTTCTCAGAATCTACTGCACAGTGATTTCAAAAGAGTAATTAGTACTCTTGAGTCTTAAAACTTATCGTGTCTTCTTCGAATGGTAATGGCAATAATAAAGCTAAGCTTTCCTTTGAAATCACGTATACTGAATTTTGTTCTTTATTCCAATCATTCTTCTCAGTGTTATTTAAAAGGACCAACTACTTCAAGTTAAAAAGGATTTTGAAATTAACAGGTCTACTTTTTTTCTTTTTTCTGATCTACAGTTCACTCTATTTATGCACTGGATTACCAAAAGACAGACACAGCAAGGATGCTGAGGTGCTACGCCTTTCATACTTATTTGACACCAAATGTAACTTGGGTACGAGGCAATACATATATCCCAGAAACAGGTTGGGAGGAAATCAGGAATGGAGTTCTCTTTTCTGTTAGAAGTGACCAGAATGTTATAAACACATCTGATACCTACTACTGTCATATTAATCTCTCCCATGAAAACTGGACTGCTGAGTGGAGGATGCAAGGTAAAGATAAAGGGATAAAGCCTCTTCCTACATCATTATTGTAATTATTGGTTGTCACATTGCTGGGGTTCTTCAGCCTGAAGAAGAGAATTCTCTGAGGAGACCTTACAGCAGTCTGGAGTAACTTTAGGAGACCTACAGACAAACTGGGAAGGGACTTTTTTAATGGTGGGTAGGACAAGGGTAAATGGTTTTAAACTGGAAGAGGATAGATTTATACTAGACATTAGAAAGAAACTCTTTAGTGTAGGGTGATGAGACACTGGAACTGGTTGCCCAGCAAGACTGTGGATGCCCCTTTGCTTGCAGCATTCAAGGCCAGGCTGGATATGGCTTTGAGCAACTGTTCTAGAGAAGTGTCCCTCTCTAGAGGGAGAGTTGGAACTATCTTAAAGGTCCTGTGCAACCCAAACCATTCTATGATTCTATAAAGCTGGGTGCTGAGCCAAATTACATCCAGTCTGCTTTGGGCCAGCAGAGATACAGAGTAGTGAAAGAAGCTGCATCAGCCTCTTTGAAGCTCATCAGTTAAAATTACAAGTAGGAACAAGAGTGGGTGGCTTGCACTTACATGAGGGAAAGTTTGCTGCTCTTTATGCTTGTTTCTTACTTCGTTCTCCATGTTTTACCAGAATACTTTCAGTACTGTTTGATCTCCTCTTTCCACTTCTCTTAAAGTGTATACTTAGGTATGCTCTTAAGGTGCAGTGTTGGATGTGCATGGGTGTGAAGAGCCACAAGCATTGTTTACATTCAGACAAATTACTACTGAAGAAAAAATAGGGATAAGAAAAAGTCTCCATTTTGTCCTACTCCTGCAGTCCTAAGCATTCTCTAGATTTTCAGTAACTGGTACTTTGCAACCTCTTGTGTTTCTTAGGAACTGTTTTTAATTGGATCAAGAGCACTGTAAGAGCTCCTTGCCAGATACATTCATGACTGCCTCTGTTGCCCTGATTGCTTCCTAAAGCACACCCAGAGAACTCTCAGCTCCTCATCCACTGCGTTTGCTTCAGAGGAACAGTGATGGTTTTTAATTTACCTACAGTAGTGTATGACTATTGAAGGTTTCAAGTATGATACCACAGCAAATAACAAGTGCATCTTAAGCATCTGTTTTGTTAATCTGTCTTTCCAACCCACAAGTGAAAAGGTTGCATTTAATTACACCTTTGTTTGACTTTCATTGCATGTCTGCCGTCTTACTGGAGCATTTTGGGAATATATTTCTTTCCTGTTCTTTATAGAATAGCATTGTATTGTATATATGGCTATAGGTGGTTGGGTTTTTTTTCTCTCTCTTAATACTTTCAGCTCCACACCTGTTTGTTCAGTTGCTCCCAAAGTCTAGAATTTCATATTGCTTTAGACTGCATCTAGACTGGATCAAATCGCTTCTATTAATGAGTCCTTCAGGGTCCTGAACCACAGGGGAGAAATACGTAATTTGGGTGGTTTTTTAAATAATTATATGATAGCATCTGAAGGTTTTAAAGTAAATCTTTCAGAAACATACTGTGGTATCAAGGTACTGAAGCAAGTTTTCAGTTTTGTCCATTGTGGATTTTTTTCTCCTCTAATTACCTTCCTCTAACTAACCTTCATAATATTTTCTAAAGTAATTATAGGGGGCTTTTTGTAATTATCTATTTCAGGCCAACTTTCAAAAGCTGAAGGAAGTAGCACTACCATTTCTTGTGAATACAGCAATAACACTTTACGTGTTGAAGATTTCACTGTTGTCTGGAAACTAAACAAAAATGCAGCTATCTCAGACCTGGCCTCCTTCAATGGAACACCTAACACTTCCCAGACTAGATTTCAAATTGACCAAAAAAACTTTTCACTCAGCATTAGTAATCTTAATGTGGATGACAGCGGAGATTACGTGTGCAATATTTCAACACCTCACTACACAAGACTTAGAGTGACAACATTACAAGTTGGTAAGTTATTGCTCCTTCCATACCAGAGGGAGGGAGACAAATGATGGGAGTTCAGAACAAAACCATCAATCAGAAATCTGTAAAATAATGTTTTATAATAAGTACTGGTTAGAGGAAGAGCCAATGCATTATTACTGTCCCAGGTGAAAAACACTGATATATTTGTTTAAGGGTTTGTGGTTTTTTTTTCCTCTCATTCTATGCACAGAGGGTTGTGCAGTCAAGAGCATAAAGAAACTGACAATTGTATGCTAAGTGCTGTGTCAATAGCAAATAAAGCCTTTTAGCAGTAGGAAGGAGATTAAGGCAAGCCTAGAGATGTGGTATGTATTTTTTCTGCAGAAGAAACCTCATTGAGAAGAACAACGTGGTTGTTACTGTCAAAGGTTTAATTCTACACAGTAGGCCTTTCTAAAACTTGGAAATATATATGCATTTCTGCATGCCTTTGTTTTTATTAACTGTAGTAAACTTCCAGCTGTGAAGTCTTAGTTACAGTTATTTTTTCTCTGGCTTCAAGTAAACTTACTGATTAACTCTTCTGTCCACTGAGAACTCTTGAGGTTAAAAGTTAACTCCAGCTTTCCAATATTGTAGTGCAAACAAATTACAGATGTGTTTCAAAAGTGGTGTGCTGTTTGGGATGGTGCCTCCTTAAATTTCAATTCAAAAAAAGGGGAAAAAAAACCCAGCACATTCAAAGAGTAGCATATAGGCAACAGCCAATTAAATGCAATCACCTGGAAGACTGAGAAAGCTCATATAGATACCTCATATAGCTTTTTAAGAAAAGAACTTGACACAAATAGATGGGGTGTGAAAAAGAGGCAGCACAGCATAAAAGGGAACTGACTAAGTTATAGTAACTGCATACATTTGTCTTCCCCCATGGTAGCTTAATTTACAACTGAAAAATTATGCTTTAAATGACATTGACTATAAATGATATGAAGGAGATTGCTTAGTTTAAGTAAAAATTTAGAGTCAGGCAAACATACCTCTTTGAAACTCAAATTCCAGCATTATTTTCCTTATCCTGTAGATCTGATAGTGTGCTTCTGAAGTGGGGAGTATAGGACACGTCCAAGGTGTTACACATATGACTGATGCTCCTAACATACACGCACAACTATGTTAGTCTCCCTGTACATTTACAGGACAGAGATACACACGCATTTCCAATGCAGATATGACCTTGATTATCCTCTTCAGCTGCTTTTTATCTGGCTATGCTGCAGATGGATCTCACAGTAGCCACAGAGACACCAATCTCCTCATTTAGAGACTAAATTACTGTGCTGCTCATGTTTTACTAATTCTGGGCCAGGAATACATAATACAGAAGCAGAAAAACATTTACCAAGTTGATGAGCATTTTCGTGTCAGCCCAGGCTGAAAACAGAGTAAGCGGATAAGGGAATGATCTGGCTTAATATGGTAGATAGTGGTCTCAGCATAGCTGTGAGTGCTCTGCTATGGATATTCTCACTTAAACCGTAAGCTGAATGCCCACAGTTTAGAGCTAAGTGTAGGAACTTCTCGTGTTTTTCTTTTGTGTTTTTTTTTTCCTGGACAAGACAGAGCAGAAGAAGTGAAGCCTAAAATAGAACCACATGTAAAAGATAAGAGTCCTCCAAACATGAGTGTTCTCTTATTGTTGGAAGGAGCTGAAGTAAGGAAATGCTCAGTGCTGCATAGAACAATTTAGAACAATTATGCATAGATGGGCTTTTGTCTCCTGTGGAATCTGTTGTTACCACCCATTTGGGGATCTATTGTTTTTGGTATGCATCTGGATTGCATTTTAGATTGAAGTTGTGAAGATTCTGTATGAGAAATGATTAGATTTGTGGTTTGGACTGGAAAATTCAGAGTCATGCTG
Organism: Lagopus muta; assembly: GCF_023343835.1. Lineage (NCBI taxonomy): Eukaryota > Metazoa > Chordata > Aves > Galliformes > Phasianidae > Lagopus > Lagopus muta. The sequence continues at coordinate 87,262,318 of NC_064433.1, forward strand.
GAAATCAGTAGTGCTGCTAATGGCACTGAGCACTGTACCTGGAAGCAGCGTTTATCAGGCTGATTTGAATCATAGAATGGCTTGGGTTGGAAGGGACTTCAAGGGTCATCAAAATTCAACCACCAGGAAGTTGATAAGTTATCAGGTTGTAACTTACAAGAACATTGGATTTTCTATCAGCACAGTTAAGGAAAAGTAATGTGCTCTTAGCTATTCGTGCTCAAGTCATTAAAGTATCACTTTACAGTCTTCACTTATTGCATGGGTCAAGTAACTTGACCACTGTATCAGTGACATTAAAAAGAAATTGAGATGTTCCCTCTAAATTGAAGGGTTTTGCATTATAGGTAAGAGAAAAATCATAGTTTAGGTATACTTACTGAAAAATAGTGAACATTAATGTGCAATATAAAAATCTTTTGTTTAACATTTTGAAATGTGTTTTTTTTAAAGACCATGCAGGTAACACCTCAACAGCGATAGTGACAGTGATTGTGATCATTCTCGTTATCATCGGTATAACGATATACTGTCGCTATAAGAAGGTATGTACAATCACAAGTGGATTTATTTTTGAAAACATTAAACTGAAATCTAGATCTTGAGTGTTTGACCGAAACATAAATTTGTTTTTCATGGGTTAAGTCATGAAAAAAAAGACTGAGAATATAGAATGGTAAATCTCTTCATGGGAGAATTGTCTTCATTTCTTTTCTGTGTCCTGAAATCTCTCTAGGTTACAGTATTTTGGTTGTAATTATGTTAAAATGCCCTTCCCTTAACCAGATTGCTCTCTCCTGCTCTGTGAAAAGATGAAAAAGTAGATTATCCTTCACAAATACTTCCTGATAACTTTAGCAGAGTCTGTTGTGATAGGACAAGGGGAAATGGTTTCAAACTAAAAGAGGGGAGATTTTGATTGGATATAAGGAAGAATTGTTGTTTTTTGTTTTTGTTTTTGTTTGTTTTTTGGTTTTTTAGATATGATAAGGTGGGCTAGGCAACCAAAGGCTCAGAGGGGTGATGGGTGCCCTGGCCTTGGAGACATTGAAGGTCAGGCTGGGCAGGGTTCTGAGCACCTGGTCTATCCTTTAGGTGTTCATTGCCCCCCCGTTCATTGCAGAGAGGTTGAACTAGATCACCTTGAAGCGTCCCTTCCAACTCAAAGAATTCTGTGATTCTGTAATGCCTTTTATTCTTACGTATCTGTAAAAGGCTGGCTCTGTCTTACAGTGTTTTGTCTTCTTCCATTTGTGGTCACAGTTGAAAAAACAAAACAAAACAAACAAACCAAACAAAAATACACCAGAACAGCTATAGCCCTTATTTCTTATGGTAAATCTTGTCCTGTGTGACAGTATGGCCCCATCTGTGGAGAGATGCATCTTCGAACTCACTGGGCATTATGGTTTTTGTCACAGCCTCAAACTTCGTTATACAACAGAAACTGTGAGGTGACAAGAGCACACCAGAAAGCCAAATCTAAAGTCACAGAATGAGGTGAAATAGACTTCCATGATCATCTAGTTCCAATCCTTCCGCTATAGGCAGGGACACCCTCCACCAGATGAAGCTCTCAGAGCCCCATCCAGCCCAGTCCTGAACACTTTGAGGGAGGAGGCATCCATAACCTCCCTGAGCAACTCACTCCAGTGTCTCACCACCCTCACAGCAAAGGACATCTTCCTGTCATCCAGTTCAAGTCCACCTCCTTCCAGCCTAGAGCCATTTCCCCTCATCCTTTTGCTATGTGCCCTTACAAAATGATTTAATTTCTATTTTTTTTTCATTTTGCTCTCATGTGGAGATTCTGTTGGATGCTGTGTAATCAATGAATGTACAGGTGTTTTAATTAAGAAATATACAGGAAAGTTAGGCTAAACAGGTTATCACGCTAAAGAAGGATGATTAGAAAGCTTACCCTTGTCCTGGGCTCACTGAGAAGACTCCAAGAGGAGGAATCTCCAAAAGAGATCCTTCCCCAGTGGTAGTCAGCTCTGCAGATAAATATACAGTCAGCATATTTTGCAGATGAAGCTGTTTTGTTCAAAGTGCTTAAGCACTATCCATTTATCTTGGGACTTGTTGAGACCTTTAACTTAGAGGGAGCAGAACAATATATGGGTTAATGCAGCACTGGTGACAGTCATTGAGGACTAGAGGGAAGAGACAGGAATGCTTCTACATTGTCACGTAGGTATTTATTTTGCTCACCCTAGTCTTAAAATGGAAAATACTTACCTCTATCACAAGAAAGTCTTGTTGGGATTAATTAGATTCATAAGTAGTTCTTACAGAAGTTTTTGTTTTAACCAGAGATGCAGAAGAAATGACCGGACATACTAAAAGAAACCCTTTCACTGCAAACAGAGGCTCCTGTGATTGTTGCTGAAAGTAAGCTTGGAGAACATAGGACTTCTTTCCTACTGAGTCACGCTTGGAGAAAAATACATGGCTAATTACCTGAGCAGCAGAAACAAGCAAGTAAGCAGACAGAAAAAAACATATGCAAGTCAACTGACATTTGTATGTGAGCAGTCTGCATGAAAAACTGAAATTTGGGTGTATTAAAAGGACAACAGAAAGGTTTCACAGAAAATCAATTTTTGAGGGTTTTTTTTTTTTTTTTTTTTTTTGAGGTTTTTAACTGTAAGGGGAAGAGAGGACTTACTGTTTTGCACTTTACTGAATGTTGTAATTCCAAATATAAAGTGGAATAAATCTAAAAGAACACTACATATGAGCCATGGGCAGTTTTTTTGTAACAAGTCCCTCCATAGCATTTCTGATGCCAATCATGGAATCACAAGGTTGGAAAGGACCTGCAAGATCATCTAGTCCAACCCTCCTCCCATTACCATTGCTAGCACAAGCACTAGACCATATTTTGTAGCTCCTCATCCAGATGCCTCTTGAACACTGCCAGGGATGGCGATTCCACCACCTCACTGGGCAGCCATTCCAGTGCCTGACTACTCCCTGAGAGAAAAAGTTCTTGTGTCTAACCTAAATCTCCTCTGGCACAACTTGTAGCCGTTTCCTTGGGTCCTGCTCGTTGCCTGGGAGAAGAGGCCAAATCCCTCTTCATCACAACCTCTCTTCAGGAAGTTGAAGAGTGCAGTGATGTCTCCCCTGAGCCTCTTCTCCAGACTCAACAATCCCAGCTCCCTCAGCTGCTCCTCATAAGACTTGTGCTCCAGACCCATCACCAGTTTCGTTGCCCTTCTCTGGACACACTCCAGGGCCTCAATATCTTCCTTGTAGTGAGGGGCTCAAAGCACAGTACGCGACGTGCAGCCTCACCAGGCTAAGTACAGGGGGATGATTACCTCTCTGCTCCTGCTGGCCACACTATTTCTAATGCAGGCAATTCTGTCCTGCAGCTAGAGACCAGAAATCCTTTGACCAATTGTAGGAGAAGCTTCTAAACTGGTTGTTTGTCTGAAGTTTAGCTTCTGCTGTCCTAAAAAAACTGGTACAGCCCCTGACCAGCAGACAAGACAGCTAGAAGCTGAGCTATTGTGACTTTAAGGGTTGTCCCCTGAGACTGGAAAACATGACTGGATTTGCCCTTCAGTTTGATTTCACAAGAGACCTGCCAATTAGGATTTGTTCCTGTATAATGAAGTGGGCTAGTGGAAGTATGTAATCCTTTATTGGATGCCTGGGGCTCAACAAAATGAAATTATATAGAAATGAATGGAATACACTACACATTGTGCTTTGGTTTTCACTTGATATTTATTTTTGTAAGTGCTTGTTTTAGTTTTGATTTAACACATCTGCTTTTGGTTATGCCTGATTGTATGAAGCATCATCTTGTATTTGTGAGCCAGGACTGCGCTTACTCCTCTTCATGAACCTGAAATGCAATTGAGAAAGTATATAGCTGTTGAAAAACAAAGCACTGCAGGGGATTTAGGGTAAGTTCACGAGTAAATGACAAAAACTTCTATTCACTAATGCTTGTGCTTATTTGCATTACCAGCTTATAGCTGAAATAGACTAGCACTAAATGCTACAGATATTGAATCTTTTCTCTTACTTCAGAGAGTAGGCTTTTTCTCCTAATGCTACTGTTTGTGTCCTTTGAGAGCAGATGATTTCTGTGCAGACATGTCACAATACAGTGTTGTTTGCTCTGAATCACACATACTTCCTAGAGTTTCCAGGAACAGGGGTAGCAGTATTAGGAAGCTAATTTTAATGCTAATCTAAAAATGCTTATAAATAAAGCCTTTCCTATGGCATTCTCTCCCTAAAGGAAGTGTGCAAATGTGTAAAAGACCAGATGTTCATCTAGTATTAATGGAGACCTGCTATGGACAGGGAATCTACAGTAGTTTATTTCAGCTAAAGATGACTGTAATAGTCTATTATAAAAGCAGAAATTGGAGTATTTCCTTTCCATAGAATTGTGGATACAGAAGAATGAAGGAAGTGATGGGACGGAATGGGATAAAAGCAGCTAAATAATACAGAAGGATTTATTTTCTCTTACTTGACTTAGGAGCTTAACCTCCACTACATTTATATGGTGATAAGTATGGGAGTTTATGTTATCTTTGCAAATGAAATAATAAAGCAGCGACCCTGCCCCTCTTCTAACATTCCTACAAATAGCAACACTGCCCTTCCTTTTCCTGGTTGCTATGAGGCAGGTAAAGTCAGGCAGAAATTTGATTTCGTAGCACCTTTCAGTTTCATCAATCGTACTTTTGTACCATTTTGCTCAGGTGCAAAATATCACAGATGTATTTCTCATTACTAATCACACCGCATGACTAACACCTAACATTTTCATCCAGCTCTTGAAATTAATGCAGGTATTTTTGAAAGAGCATTGTTAGAATAACTGGCATTCTGCTAATGCAATAATTCCCCAGCTCCACTGCATACATAGATATCTACATCATTAAAGGGAGGGAGAAACGGAGCTTTTTAATATCACATACGTAAAACAATCTCGAAACTTCTGGCTGCTGTGTATTGACCAGTCACATTTGCCCCATAGAGTAAAACCATACCTTTTTCATGCCAATATCTCTAGACTTGCTCCTCAGCTTGTTAACTTGAGATTCAGCTATTTCTGCCCTCTCTTCAGCATCATCCAGATCGTGTTGCTGTTTTCTGTACTTCGAAAGGTACAGATTGGCTTGTGCTTCCTAGTGAGAGAAAACAGCAGAGCCATTACCTCCAATCCCTAAGAAACAAAGCTTTCCACTTCAAATATAACAAAAGGGCTCAGCATGGCTAAGCAACAGCCCTATGGGACCCACTTGGCTCTTGAAGGGCCGAGAGTTGGTGGTTTATTTTATTTATTTATTTATTTATTTATTTTTGTGGTTAGGGTTTTTGCTCCTCCACAAAGAAAGGATTTGATGTTTCCAGCAGCACTCTTCATTTTAAGTGAACTGGAAGGCATGAAGCATACCTCCTGAGGGAGTATCAGGAAAAGAAAGTCTTTCTTGTTCTTCCCTTCCCTTTGCATCCTGCAAATTACTCTCCAATCCTGAGATAAAATGGAGTAATTTCTTCTAAAGTAATCAGTGCAAATGCTATATATTTTATATGTAAATACATTTATACGTCCAGCCTTCATATAAATGCAAATAGTAATTGGATAACACAATTAGGGAAAAAAAGGCCTAAATAGTCACTTACAGCTTCCTCTGCTTGGTGTTTGTAGCTTTTCACTTTCAGTTGTAGCTTATCTATCAGATCCTGCATTCGGGCCAGATTCTTCTTATCTTCTTCTGACTGTACCAAAACACCAATAATTGAGTTAATAGTGTAAAAAGGCCAAAAGCATTTCCCACAGTTCAGTCATTACAGTTGGTAAGTATTTTGCAAACATGTTGTCTGAAGTATGAACAAGTCATATTGTGGTCAACCTGCACATAGATTCTGTAGGCTGATTGAAGATGTGTGAGATCTTGGAGGCTGGGGACTAAAAGAGAGTAGCCTCTGTATTTGTATATTTATATCATGTATACCTATACATGCACAGAAAATTCCTTGCTTGGGGGTGAGAAGCACTTGTTGTTATAGAGCGTGTCATTATTGAGTGAAACAGGCCTATGGGCATGCCTAAAATAGATGTAATTTGATTTTTGTAAAATCTGTTTTGAAGGCATTTCTGGTAAAATGCGCCAATTTTAAGCTTTTGCAGGCCATAAACAAGCAGATCAGTTAATTCTATCTGCCTGTGCCTTCTCAGCAACCTTCAGGCTCTGCATACAGAAGTCAGAGTAAAACAACATGTATGATATTAAATAATGGAGTAAACAGGTGGATAGGATTATCTTAAGAGTACTGTCAAAAGCCAGGGAAGCAGTGCTCTGTACTGAAGTTTTTTTGGTTTTGTTTTTTTGAAAGGCAAGCAGCATGAGCAGCTGTTAGTAAACCTGTGGTAAGTGACAGAGCTCTGGGACTGGGCAGCCCTACACCTGGTGATGCATCAGAATCTTCTTTTTAGCAACATCAGCACAGCTGAGAGACAGCTGGGCATTCTTCTGGGCAGTGTGAATCATCATCTAAGCCTGCTCCATTTTATAACCATGCTAAAGCCATCCAAATCCCAGCAATAGCATTCTTTGTACCATTAGTTACAGTGAATCAGGCAAGATGACAGTAGCCCTAACAAGATACTCGTCCCATCCATAAAGCTTCTTGCAATCAGAAAGCTCTGGGTGATGCTCTCCTTTATGCTTCACTGGGACCTAGTGGCTATGCAGCCCATGGTCACCTGATAAGTCAGCTCCTTTATGCGCCTCTCAAACTTGCGGGCTCCCTTTTGGGCATCAGAGTTGCGGCGGAGTTCATTCTCAAGTTCATTCTCCAGCTCACGAACCTGCAAAAAAGAAAAAGCTCTTGCCCTTATACATATAATGCAGTGGATAATGTACTTCACAGTTCAAGAATTGTTCATTTTCTCAACATCTTAATAGAGCTGAATTTCAAAAATGGATCATTCTACTTCCCATTCTACTTTTTCTTACGTGTATTTAAGGTGAACCAGCAGTCAAAGATCCCACTCAAACCCAGATGCTCAATAGAAATTTTGGCAAGAGAAAAAAATGTTCAAATGAAGCAAGCAGAGGCCTTTCCCAGTTTTAGATGTTGTGCCATTCCTTTTTAAAATTTTCACTATTTTGTTAATGAGGAAGTTGGCCAACTGCTGTGCATTGTAACTGAATGATAAAAGGGAAATGTGTTTCCAAGAACTGTTCACCTGCTTTCTGTGAAACAGAGGAAAGCATTCACAGCATCTGTTATCGGCCTCTATAAACTTACCAAGCTGCCCTAGGCCATCTACCCAGTCCCAGTTCTATAAGACAAGGGATAGTGAACTATAGTTTGATTGCAAACTTACCCTGGATTCCAGTTTCTGGATCTGTTTCTTGCCACCTTTCAGGGCAATTTGTTCTGCTTCATCCAGTCGTTTCTGCAGGTCTTTAATGGTTTGCTCCATGTTCTTCTTCATTCTCTCCAAGTGAGCACTAGTGTCTTGCTCCTTTTTAAGCTCCTCAGCCATCATTGCTGCCTGAAAAACAACCAAACTTTACAGCACCTCTATTATGCCACAGAATTGTGCCTCATTAAAAACCTGATGAAAGATCTGTCTTGAATCATCCACTACTTGGATCATTCACTATACCCAGAACCCCAAAGAATATTTTATGTCCACACATATCCCCTGGGCAGAGAGAATATGACTTTTTTTTTCCCCTTTCTATTCTAATGCTGTGATTTAAGGTGGGTTTTTTGTTGTTGTTGTTTGTTTTACTTGTTTATTTGTTTGGATTTAGAATCCTTGCTATGATGTTTAAATGTCCTCATTTACAATACCTGTAATCTGTACAACTCACTACAGACATTTCAACTAGAGTTTATTTAAAAAATCTAATATTGGAGTTAGGGGGTCTTGGTAGTAAATTAAAACAACTGGAAAGCAAATTTCCCTGAACAGCCATAGATGAGAGCTTCCTGAGCAGCTGTAACATCACAGCAGTTTCTGTAGCATGCTGCAATAGGAAGCTCAGTTTCAGCATCTTATGTCATCGTCCCTGGCCATTCTGCAAGGCTGGTAACAAGCACGCCTATTAGCTCTTTTCTGATTTGACATGTTTCCCTGCTACCAAGAGCCATTTACAGATTTTGTATCCATCACTGAGCAGACACTGGAAGCCAGCAATTGCTGCAGTCCAGGCTGGAGTTGAATCAAGGACAATCAGCGTCTTCTCCCTGGCAGGCAGTAATAGCACTGCCTCCTGAGAAGCAAAGACTGTGGTACAAGAATAGCTTCATTCATGCACACCATGATGTGATATGTCAGCCCAACTCTGCATCTCTCCAGGTCTGTGGGAAATTAAGTATACTCTAATGAAGGACATCCAAATGATGTCCTCCTCCTGATAGGAAGAATGCACTCTGTCTTCTTGAATCTTTGTCCTCATGTTTTCCTAATAGACACCTATTTACGGGGTACCTCATTTTGGACTCAGTAATCTTGTTTCTCGTATCAGATTCTATGTAGACCAGTCAACCAGTTAGTGCTAGATCAATCTGAAGTGGTTTAGCCTACAGAAATTTACAGTTGTGACTTGAGACTTTGAGGATCAGTGGATTCTGCATTCTTGAAAAAATAAGATGAAGTTGATCAAACAGAATTCTTTCCTCTCTTTTTACCTCCAGCCTGTGTAATGTTGTAGTTACATCAGCTGCCTCCAGATCACTGTGGAGCACTTGGGTATGTCAGGTTTGTAACATTCTTAAGAAATGCTGTGCTGTCCTTGGACACTTTGGAGCTGAAACAATATGAGCAAGGAACTAAGCTACTTACATCTGTGATGGCTTTCTTGGCTTTTTCCTCTGCGTTCCGGCACTCTTGGATTGATTCCTCCACTTCATTCTGCATCTGGGAGATGTCACCCTCCAGCTTCTTCTTCTGATTGATCAGGCTTGTGTTCTTTGATTACATTTTCCACAAAAGAAAAGCAGAAAAGGAGGAGAAGTGATTATTGGAGACCTGACTTCTTTAAATACCATAGCACACCAAGGTTTAATTATTTTTGCAGGATTTCGGGAGACCCAGCAGTGTGGTAAGGGTTTTTGCTACCCAGCTAGCTTCAGGCCTAGGAGGTGTTAAGGGTACTCACAAAGCTGTAAACATTCAGATTTTTATTCAGATAACATAATAAGCCAGAGACTGAAATAGAAGAATGGATAAGGCAGTTCAACTCAGAAAACTAATGATCCATAATCTGTTAGTTAATGAGGTGGTTAGAACAAAAGCCTCATGTCATCAAAGCAGAAAAAGCTCATTCTCCCTTCTGACTATTCAGTATTTGGTGACGAGAAGCTTGGATTTTGCAGCAAAAATGCTGGTGAGTCAAGAGCTGTTCCTACATGACTCTTCAAGTCCAAAGGCCTCTCTTAACGAAGCCCTGTGGTGTAGTCGAGTACTTTTTGCTACACTGCACAGTAGGCCTACACCCAGGCTCTGCAGTTTGATTTGCTGAGTAACAGCAGCAAAAACACCATGTCTGCTTCTCCATCCCAGCTGCAGCCCAGTGAAAGCACAAAGTTACGGTTTTATAGCACCTAGAGAAGGAAAGAACTACATCTTGCGCTTGTAATCACCCATCCGTATTTTCTGGGAACTGCTTAAAGCAGTTGGCTGAGCCATCAGTTCCAGTTGCCCTGGCAGGAAGGAGGGAGCACATATGCAGAGTGGTTTATTTCCTCTCCTTCATTTTCTAACCAGAAGGCATGCAGGGAGCTTCTGTCTCGTGATGCCCATGGATGAACAGTGTCAATGCTTAACAGGCGAAGCTGAGTTTAACCCAGGAAAAGCCAACCTGAGTATGCAGCAGGTTCACACGTTCAGTGGCTTCCAGCAGCTCATGCTCTGCCAGCTTCCTCGCTCGTTCAGTCTGGTCCAGCAAAGCCCTCAGCTCATCCAGCTCTGACTGGAGGAGGTTGTTCCTCCTGTCAGAGACTGCCAGCTGCTCCTTGAAGTCTTCATTCAGGTGTCCCAAGTCATCCAGCTGCACCTGAAGCTCCTAGAACAAAGAAGCCAGGTTTTAGCAAGCCAACTCCATTTTGAGTCCCTGTGTATATAAGGACCTATTGGTTGTAGAGATCACTTGGGGCCCACTCCAAAGCTTCCGTGTTTCTTTATTGGAGAAAAGCTTCCTCTAGATTGTTATCTCAAGAGCTTTTCTAGTAGGTGGTGCAACAGGGGAAAAACCTGAACTGAGTTCTGTCAAGAGCTGGCACTTGTGCCTGAGGCAGAACTGGCAGCATGGGCACAGGAAGGACAAGAGGCAGGTAATGACTTAAGATATCTCTTATCTTTTCAAACCTTTTTAAAACAAAAATATTTACCAATGTTGAAGCAGGTGAGAAAACTGAACATACACACACACACTGTGTACTCCAGCCAACTGGTTTGCTCTCCAATTTTAAAAGATTTGCAGGCTCTCAAGGAAATCACAGATTTTCAGTACCTCGTACTGTAGCTCTCTGCCCCTGCAGGAGGCTGTAGCCAGCAGGGTTCCATGCCTGTATCTCACCCACCTTTGTCTGCCAGTCTTGGAAGAAATCTACTGCTCAGTATTCTCTCATATCAAATGTGATCATAAGGGCTTTACTGCATGTGCTTGAGAGTAGCTTCTCTCTTGATCACCATCACCATTACTGTTTTGGTATGAAACCCAGCTCTCAGAGTACCTTAATCTGTGTCTGCAGGCCACGTGTTGACTTGGTTGCTTCTGCAGCATGTCTGTTAGCATGGCTGAGCTGGATTTCCATCTCGTTGAGGTCTCCTTCCATCTTCTTCTTCAGCCGGATGGCCTCATTTCTGCTCCGGGCTTCAGAATCGAGAGTGGACTGCAGAGAATCTATGGTGCGTTGTTGGTTCCTCCTGATTTTGGATAAAGTAGATGGGAAGTTAAGGGTGAAGGGAGATGTTTTACTCTCTGGGAAGGGATGTAGAGCTACATGAAACCATACTGCACCTTCAAGAGGCATCTTATCTAGAAGCAGCACTACATTTCTGAATGACATACATAGCATGGGTTTCTAGCACCTTGTTGCTGTGTACTTGTCTAGTATGTTTCACACCCTCAGCCAACTCCTGATCTGTAAGCACTTATAGCATCCTTCTCCCATGTTTTCTTTGGCAATATTTCAGCAGGGAGCTTCCTTGAGTATCTTATGAACACAGGCAGGTACAGGCCTGAACCTCGCAAGAAGCACTTCAAGCTTAACTGTCACTTACCATATTTACTGAATCATCTACTGGGATGCTTTACATGAAGGCATTAAGAAAGGAGATTAATCAAACTGATGGTTGGTAGCTACATTCAAGTTAATCACTGTAGGGGCTCTTTATATAGTAAATGGCACTTGCAAGCTACAATTTAGTGCGCCTTAAAGTAGATGTTGGAACGTATATTTTGTAAGCTGAATTATTATGGGAGTAGATTGGGAATAGAAATCTGTATTATGGACATGTAAAGTTAGAAGAGATTAAGCCCACTGTAATTAACAGGCTGGTCCCCCTGCTAAAGGCAGCTTACTGTCAATTTAAGAGATGGCAAAACAAATAGAGGCAGGTGCATAATTTTCCTCTAACAGTCAGAACAGAGAGGCTTAAAATCAGCAGTTTCACATTCTAAGTCCCAAGGTGAAGGTTTTGCTCTCCCGCAGCCAGAAAGTAACTCAATATACAGAATATGACTCACAGTAAAAAAATTTCTTCTCACCCTTGACCGGGCTTTGCTGTTTGCATATCATTTCTGGGAACTCATTAAGGCAACAAGGGAAACCTTGACAATCTTATTGCTTGGGCAAGACAGAGAACTGTGCCCCAGATTCCCAAGGATAGTCCTGCCTGCCTGCAGGGCAGCCTAGCAGCAAAACACGCACAATGTGGCTGAGGCAGGAACACCGAATGGAATGGCTTGTCCTGTGGTCTCTGTAATCAGAGTAACTCTTCAGACTAGGGTTTGTGCTAGAGGAAAGTGGGGAAAAGATTTCATCCTTCTGTCATCTGGTTACTTTTCCTTTTTCTTGTTGCTCACCCCTTTTTACCTGCAGGCTCCTCTCCTTTTATATCCACGCATTCTGTACCTCTCCAAATCTCACCGCTTATCCTAATTATGCATGCATAACTGCAAGCTCCTTGTGTCCTCCTGCAAATAGTGTAGCTACGGATTGCACAAATGAATCAGATGCAGAATTAAATACTGCCTTCAGGTAGCATCAATCTGAGCACCACTGCAACAGTTCTGCTGATTTGTGGTTTCCTTTGGAAGGAGCTCATAGGAGGGGACTGGGAGAAGGCAGTAGACTAGATCTGCTTGTTTCCTGCTGTGAACATACAGGCATAGCAGCTCATGGTCTTCCCATGACTGTTCCAGCTGGTTTTCCTGCAGCTGCTTTGTGATATGTCTGGTGGGTTTACTTGTACACTGGCAGAGACTGGACTGACAGGAATATCTGAACTAAGAACAGATCTTGTGGTAGAACTACCCTCTGGCAGAGGGCAATAACCAGAGCTGCCTTAATTACTGGTACTGCCAGCATCTGCTTTTGCTGGCATAACTCACTGTGGTTTGTTTGGCTGGCTTGGGTCTTGAGAATATTTCTGATCCTTTTAGCAGAATAAACATATACCTTATATTTTCCATTTCTTCATCCTTTTCTGCCAGCTTCCTTTCAAAATCAGCTTTAAGCTGAGAAAGCTCAAGCTGAAAACGAAGGGTCTTGCTTTCTTCATGCTCCAAAGCTCCCTGGAATAGAAAGCACCATGAGCATGCAGTTGCTTTTTCTTTCTTTTCAAATCACAAGCTGATGCAGAAAGAGATCCCTTCATGCTTTTCTTACTGCTCCCAGTAGCAAAGTTCCTCCACTGCCCCTATCTCTAAGCAAGGGACATGAGCTGCTTACTTGGCAAAGCAATACTTTTATTCACCTTTGATGCAACCTGGCAGCTGGAAAATGGAGCAGAAAGCTCCCTGTGATTTAGATTCTCTAAGAGTCCATGGCTCACCAAAGAACCAGTACTTAGACCTTGCCTACATGGTTTTGGTACCAACACATGCATTCCCCTGCACTGCAGTGCAGACACCCTCAGGAAGTGCATTGGCTTCTAAGGGAGAGGGAGAAGCTGAAACCATATTGTTGTTGGGAGCTTGAAGGGGTTCACCTAAAGCTCATCAAGACCTCTCCAAATCAGGGAGTGTTGAAAACCTCCCACATACACAATCTCGTTATGGAGTTACTTTAAAGAAAGACATAGTAGGCATCAGCTCTGTAAGACAAACTATTCTGCCCCTTATTTCCAGTAAACATGAAGGAAACATCACAGAACAGGGGAGGTTTGTCCTTGTTCTGATGTTCTCTCTCACTCACAGAAGTCAAGAACTGTGCTAGTGGCAACCACTAGTTAAACACCAGGTCTTTGACTCTCAGGTCATGCACAAACCAAGTTCAGGGCCACTCTGACTCACTGCTGCTCTCATCACATGGAGAAGGAAAGTGGAACTGAACTCCACATCTCTAGAAAGTGCTCTCTGAAGAGTAAAATTGCACTGGCTTTGCTGTGTTTCCCTCAAGAGATGGTGGAAACAGAATGGGGTTCCCAAAAGCAAAGCTGTTCAAAATCCTTGATTATCTCTGGCCATTGTGCAGCAGCTACAGGACACTTCTCATGCCACTTCATGCCAAGCAGCCACTCTGTGTTACTGAGAATGGTACACAGAAACACCAATGACGAGGGTCAGAAATCCAGATCACAAGGGAGGGAGAAAGTCTGCACTACGACATTTCTATCACAATCAAATACATCATCGCTTTACTTCAGTTAGCTGCCAATTTCAGAGATTCAGGAAACCATTTCACACAGTTCATGAAAGTAAAGCATGCCCCTTGGATCCCTCAGAACTGATGTATTCTTTCCTGTGAGAGAAGCTCAGTGACAGAGCATGTAATCACCCTTCACATCTCAGAGCTGGGGGAGACAGACATGCCATTTCCTCTGCTCTGATTGTGAGACCTGTTTGTTTGGCTGTGAAATCCCTGCAATCTGTAAAGCATCCTGTAATAGACAAAAGAAGTTGCACAGCATTTAAGGCATTAACAGATCCCTGTTGCTGCATGATGCTCACTTCAACAGATGCTGTGAAGAGAACAATTCAAACGAGGCACAGCCCTCCCCCCTACAACCCCTTGCTGTGTTGCTTCTAGCCAGCAACACCGACACCCCCTTCCTAACTCTGCAATGCACCAAGCTTCCAGAAAACCCTAGAAATAATCAGAATAATCTCCAGTCAGTCTGTTCTGCATTGTTGGTTTGTTTCTGTAAACTGTGTTGGGCCATCCCTATTGGATACGTGCATACCTGTCACTATAAAAAGAAACACAGTGATGTTAAGTGTCTTACCAAACTCCTATGGGAGTAAAAGATTTTCTGGATGGCCTGTTTTTGTCTTGTTTCCAAGCTTGAGACCACTTTATTTATTTAAAGTGAAGTGAATCATCTAAAGCAATATTTAAAACCTCATAAGATTTAATGTCATCTGGAGGTTTGTTTTCTTATGCTCTGTGATAGGAAATGGTGAATTTGCTGATGGAAACTAGGCACTAGAAATATCTGATAAAATTTTGTAAAACCATAATTCCCAAATTTCCTGAAAGACTGGAATGCTCTTATGCTGGCTTTTCAGAAGGCGAGCAAAGGATTTTTGTGCTTCCAGAAAGAAAAAGAAAAAAAAAAGAAAAAAAGAAAAAAAAAGAAAAAGAAACCCAATAACAACCCCCTACGAGACACCTCCTTTGAAGCAGCCTCCCTTTGGTGATCTCAGAGCTGAGATCTCCAAAAGACACCACTCCCTCTTGAAACCCATGGCTGGCTAGCAAGCTCAGGGGAGCTGGTTGCAGGGCAGTTCCACTTACTACTAGCACATTTGCAGAGTAGCTGAGAGGATCGAAAAGGAGGGAAATTCATGATAAAGAAATAATTTGTCAATCTTTTGAGTTCTCTCTCCTTACCTCTGCTTCTTCCAGAGCCAGCTGAACCTCTGACTTTTCTTGTTCTACCTGCTTCTTGACTTTTTCTATCTCGTGGAGGTTCTTGTTTCCTTCACTGATCTGATTGGTCAGATCAGAAATTTCCTCTGAAACAAACAAATTAAAAAAAAAAAAAAAAAAGTCAGAGGGATTTAGTGTCAATTTGAGTATTCCAAACATAAAGCAATACACAGAATGAGAATATAAGATCCATGCCTCTGGCACCTGAAGTGCTCATCTGCATGCAGGACAGCTTGTGTACATCCTACTCGTACAGCCACTGCTTTTACCTGATGAACTTGAGGGCACAGGCTTTCTCATAAATACTTTTTGAAGCAGTTTAGTTTTTATCTGTGATCTGCAGGCTAGCAACATGGTGCCCTACTTTGGGAGCTACGTAGGCCTCATCTCTTGCATCTTTGTCACCTTTGTTGTTCCTTCTCTGAGGCTGACACCTCTGCAAGCAGTGAGCTCACTTCCCCTGCCCCCGGCAGGAGGAGGAAAAAGCAATGCTCGTGATTAGAAATTTGCTTTCAACAATGTGAATTGCTCCATTAGTGTAACAAGCAAGGATTGTACTGCTAGTAAAAGGCTGCACTGACACTTAAGTGTCTTCCTTCTCCCTTGCAACAAGAATTCTTGTTTCAAACAAAACTGTAGGCAACAGTAGATTACACGGATCTAGTCAGTCCTCTGGCAAAATCATTTTCAATGCTTAGAACTTTCATTTCCAACATCAGAGTCTCCAGGCTGAAAGTTCTTTTAAGGATAAAAGAAATGCCTTTCCCTACAGCTGTTCCCCGTGCTGTGTCTCTGGCACCAGTCATGGAGTCCTGAATGAAGCCTACCTTGGAGATTCTTGTTTTCCCGTTTCAGAGTCTCCAGATGGTCCAATGTCTCTTCATAGGCATTCTTCAGCTTGAAGAGCTCTGTGCTGAGGCTGCGGGCCTCCTTCTGGGAAGCTTCCAGCTCAGCCTGTGACTCTTCATACTTCTGCTTCCAGTCATTGATGATCTTGTCGAAACCACGCTGCTTCTTGTCCAGGGAGGCAGCTGCTGAGTTGGCCTTTTCTAGATCAATCATCATATCTTCCAGCTCATTCTGCAGCCTGTGCTTTGTCTTTTCCAGAGAAGAGCACTTGGCGTTGGCAGCTTCGATTGCTTCCTCGGCTTCTTGCAGGCGGGCAGCAAGCTTTTTCCTGCCAGATGGGAAGAGACAGCAAAATGAATGAGGGCAATGACTGCTGTCTATCCAGATAAGCTGACACCACCAAAGCAATATCTCAATAATTTGATTTCCAAAGGGAAAATGGCAGGAAAAGGGAAGGAAAAATAAATAAAAATCAAGCCTCTAGAGAGAAGAGACTTTCTTAGACAAAAAATAGCTTAAATTGTGAATGCTACAAGTGGCAGATAATTTTGTGCATGTGCGTGAATGTTTGAAACGGAACTTTTGAGTTCTCAATAAGAAGCCTGCTATGATTTCTAATTGTGACCACTATGGGCTGGTTGTGACTTTTGATAAAACCTAGTCAAATTAGAGTGCTACATAGTGAAATTTCCATTTAAGAGACATAGCTTCTGATTAGGAGGCTGATCATGCCTTGGGCTTTTGGTCATAGGCTATTTAGATTGGGAAAGCCAGGGGCTGGTAGTCTCAGCAGAAAGAAGAGGTCCTGGAAAGAAAGGAGGAACCTGAAAAAGATCACAATGAAAATCCTAGATGGAGAAAATGTACTGGAAGTGAGGGAAGATCCTGCAGAATGGAGATGCTCAGAGACAGAGGCTACAGTCCTCTCAGCTGAGTGCCAGATGAAGCCCATGTAAGCCACTTACTTGGCATCTTCCAGTTCCTCAGTCCTCTGAATGGCATCAGTCTCATACTTTGTTCTCCACTGCGCCACTTCTGCATTTCCCTTGGAAAGAGCCCGCTGCAGCTCTGCCTTGGCTTCTTGCTCCTCTTCATACTGTTCTCGCAAGAGGTCACAGTCATGCCTGGCTGCTTGCAGGGCATGAGCCAGGGCGTTTTTGGACTGCAGGGATAGAAAGGTCACAACAATGCAGGGTTATCTACAGGGTAACCTAAACAAGCATGCCGTAGAAATTCAAATAAAGGGTCAAGTCTTTGGTTTTTTTTGCTGGCTTTGTCAGGCCGGGACAAGTCAGACAAAGTCATCCCAGCAGGTAACATGCTGGGAAACTACGAAAACTGAAGATATTCTGATACCTTCAGAGAAACATTCTGATTTATAAGATGTAAGATCTGAGATTTTGCATATGCTATTAGGTCAGTTTTATTTAGCAATTATGAACACCAATTATTTTTCAAAACTATTCTCCTTTGACTTGCTGCTGTCAGGGCAGGAATTTATACTGTTCTGTTAGCAGGTGGTGTTCTCTCTCCTATATCTCATTTCAGTTTTTATCCAGGAAACAAATGAACATGAGTAGTTTCTCCTATTCCATTTCAATGAATGGGACACAGTCAAAGCATTACCTTGGTTTCCTCTTCTAGTTGTCTCCTAAGTTCTTCAATCTGCTGTGTAAATGATGTTTTTCCTCGGGACATTTGACTTATCAGTGACTCTTTCTCTTCAAGCTGTCTTACAAATTCACCTGTCATAGGATTTAAGAAGAGGAAGTGACATGCTTGCAGCCAGAGCCAAAAATCAAAGTCCAACTTATACAGTTCAACTGAGGGAAAGAACAAACATGATTATAGCTGGCCTTTTGTGAAGCATCTTCCAAACTTGTAGCCATCAAGACACTAAACCAGGATAATTTTCTTTTCTTTTTCTTTTTCTTTTTTTCCTGATTACTCATATTTGTACTGTCATTACTTGGATTAATGAACTTCAGGCAATTTCATGAATCAGGCTAGACTGTTGCTTGCTTTCACATGAAATTGTCGCTGGTTTCATTTTCTTCACTACTTTGTCTTTATAGATTTCTTTTCAGACGGATCCAAAGTACTTTAATAACCCCACAACTGCCAGCATACAAAACAGAGGGATATATAAGGAAAACTTTACTTATCACAGGGGCATCACTACGGGGCAGAAACTGCAGCTCTTCGAGAGTACAGAGAAATAACATGAAAGTAGACAGGAAATGAAATGTCTTTAAAAATGCAGAGGGAGTTAATCTGGCAGAATAGTGGTATCTGATGGGGATGCAGAGATAAGAGTTTTGTGGCAAAAAAATGTAGCATGCACTTTTTTTGTTGGATGTGAGCATCCTCTGTAGTGCACTGCCCGAGGCCATGCTGAGGAAGGTGTATTCACACAGACAACAGAAGTATGCCAACTCCCTCATCTTCCCTCTAGCTCTGCAATATATGTGTTGTTGTTTGTGAAAGTGGTACTTGGCCAGTACATCCATTTCAGCTCATGAGGCAGTAGCACAGCACGCTGGTAGATATGATTATAGACCAGTTTTAAAAGACAGTTCAAGGCAGGGTCTCTCCAGCCAATGTTAGAAGAATATTGAAGACAAGAAAATTGGAAGATGCAAAGCAAAAATTCTGTTCAGCAAATCAAATCCAGTCAGATTCAGTACTAATGCCACTGCACACCACTTCTCTTTGATGTAGTCACTTGACATTCTGCTTACTAATAGCTTATTTGGACTGAACACTCATTTACTACACATACCATTTTCACTCTGGAGTTTTGCCTTCTGAGTAGTGAGGTCATTCATGAGGCGAGTCATTTCATCCAGTTTAGTTTTTGTCTCATTCAGATGATCTTCATAAGTGCGACAAAGTTTTTCTGCATTTGCCTAAATGGGAATCAGGAGAAGAGACATACAAAGCTGCAGCCTCCAAATAGCCATTTGGAAGCTGTAGCCTTTGAAATACATCTTTTTTTGTGTGTGCCCCTTTCAAATAAACAGCAGATAACAAAGACACAAACATCTCTTCTACCACCAGCTTGTAATGAATGTTAATGAGAGGGTAAGTCCTGATCTTCATAAGCCTTACAGCAAGAGCTCTTACATCATGTTGGATTGGCACCCTGGTTTAAAGAGCAATTTGACCTGGCAAATACCATTTTTTTGTTTTCCACCAAATAAAACAACAGTGAAATGCACCTTACAGGAACACGGAGTGCCTGGAACATGAATAAAATATTTGAGATTTGGCTCAGTTTTAAAAGTAGTCAAGAAGAAATAATCCCACTCGTCAGGCTGTGTGTGTGTGCACATTGTCACTGTTTTGAAGACAAGGACACTGGAACTGTGAGAAGAAAAGCTGCCATGTCACTTTGGAGGACAGCAGTAAAATGGAGAATAGAAACCCTGCATTTGTGGTCCCAGGCAGGAGTCTCCCCATCAGAACACCTTCCTCATTTGCTTTTCCTTAACTGTGTTCTGAAGTGAAGCACCACAGAAAAAGTCTCTGCAAGATCTTTAAAACCAATCATATGCCTATGAAGTTCAGACATAAGCTTCATTGCAATTGTTTGATGGGAAAATCATCTCCAGTGAAAACTGCTTTACTGATTCTGCTGTAATTGCTATTTATCATAAATTGAGTTTGATGTCAGCCTTCTTATACTCGGAATACTGAAATCCTGTCTTCAGTTTCACAGAGCAGACTCTTCAGAGCACTCTGAAAGCTGCCATGACTGTCTACTGAGGAAGCAAAATGCATAATTCAGCCATAGGAATTGAAAATGAACAGAATTGTCATGCAAGCCTTTGTTTTACATTCCTTGCTCATGTGAGTCAAAACTGTGGGCCAAGATCAGCATCTGAGCTGCCTTGAATGGCATCTCCACAGTCATCATCAGCCTAGGGGACCACTGAGCAGCGTGGTTTTGTGCTCTGGGATATATGAATAACCAGTACGTCTGGGACTGAGGATGTACTCCATCTGACAAAGGCCATTTCAATGGCTATCCTGTCTCCAAATGAGAAGGGCTATACCACCAGCTGGGGAAGGGGTGATACTGCACTCACAAGCTCCACCAGATCGCGAGACACTTTCTGAAATGTGCCAGCCCTACCAGCTGCCCTGGGAAGCCTTCAGACAAGCCTTGGCTACACAAGACCACTGGGGGGTATGGGAACTCTCAAGGCCCTTACTTTTCCCTTAACCATTTGCTCCATGTTGGATGTCAGATCATCCACTTCCATTTTCAGCTCGCTTTTCTCCTTTTCCAGTTTCTGCTTGACGCGCTGCAGGTTGTCCAGCTGCTCCCCCATCTCAGCCACACTGTCTGCATGCTTCTTCCTCAGAGCAGCAGCTGTGGCTTCATAGTGCAGTGTGGCCTCCTCAAGGTCACGCCGCAGCTTCAGGAATTCAGCTTCACGTTTCTTGTTCATCTCCAGCTGGGCAGCAGTGGCACCCCCAGCCTCTTCAAGCCGTTCACTTAATTCCTCCAGCTCTCGGGCCAAATCTGATCTCTGCTTTTCCACCTTAGCTCGAGCAGCTCTTTCTGCTTCCAGCTCCTCTTCTAACTCTTCTATACGAGCCTAACAAAGAGAAAGGAGAACCTTGGGGTCACCTTCAGATGATTCCCACCAGAAAACCTTGAAGCATGTTACAGTGAAATTCTCTGCCAACCCAACACTCTAAAACAGAGGAGGAAACACAGAAGTTAGAGAATTTGCCCATTGTATCAATAAATCAGATATTGAGCCACAGGGCAAGACATCTTTCTCATAGTAAATAACTCTATGAGTTCTACAATTTTCCCCACAAGCTTTAGTTCAAGACACTCAGGTAAAGTACATCAACTTGTATTCTGTCAGGTACTTTACATATAAGTCAAGTATGGGAGAGAAGTTATTTCTTAGTAGGTGTAGCAGCTGATTGCCATTGAGGGGAACTGTAAGAGTTCTCTTTGCTTCCAGTCTAAGAGCTATGTGACAGAAATAACTTCTCTCTAGGAGTTTTAAGACTGATGACTTTAAATAAAGCAGTGTCTAGAATTTAATGAGCAATGACTATTCATTGGGAGGCCTTTATTTTTATTTAATGAAGCAGTTATTTTGGTGAACATATGCTTCATATTCAAGTTACTCAAATGTTCTTTATTTATAGAAAAATCAGAGTTGATATTTTGCTTGGACTGTACTGGCTGACTTTGGCCTTTTAATTTCTGTTGAAAATTTCATGTGCATTTGAGCTCCTACCCTAAATTTCAAATCCATTCCAATTAATTGCTGAACTCCTCCCCGGCAACCACAGCCATCCTCAGCTCCATGGTTCCAAGATTAAACGAAAACAATGAAGCCTTCCTGCCTTTCCTGAAACTACTAGCTTTTTGCAGTCATACATCTTGGGGAATCAGTGCCTTGAGGGAAAAGGGATTGGGGTTGCACTGCTTTGGGTCTCAAAGCTGAGTGGCAGCTAGCTGTGAAAATCTCTGCAAAGCCCTTCAGTAAGGCAGGTAATCATATGATGGCTTGGATTGGAAGGAACAGAAAAGACCATCCAGTTCCAACCTCTCTAATGGACAGGTACGCCTTCCCTAGAAAAGGCTGCCCAAAGACATATCCAGCCTTGGGAATCTCATCCTAAAAAAAATGAGAAAGAAGCAAGCTAACCTGAAGTTCCTTAATCTTCTTCTGCAGCTGCATTACAATAGCTTGTTCGTCTTCTATCTTGGAATTCAGTTGGCTCATTTCAAACTCTTTCCTGCCAAGGAAAGGAAAATCCCACTGTGACAGTTTTCTCCACAGTTCAAAACTAGGCTCGTGCAATTTTCAAAGAGCTGTTCAACAAAACTCCTAATGTATCTAAAAATGAAAACAATCCTTGTGTATCACCATATGGAAGAAAATACATAACTGTCTTAGCAGTCATTTCCAAGTCAAGACTTCAAATATTTGTGCAATTACATTTTTTGTTCCTTATGTCATACAGAGCAATGCTATTTTCACATTCAAAGGAAAAATATGCTTTTAGTTAGATCTTTCAACAATATTCTTATAGTTAGGAGGAATGACTTCTTAGAAGATTCCTTTTTCTGCTAAGCAATAAAAACAAACTATATGTATATATTTAATGCTGATAAGTCTAATCAATTCTAATGTTTCAGGTATACTGAAAACAAGTAACAGTGATTTTCCTCCCCATCACTCTCTCATCTGTGATGAAATTTCCTTTAAGCCACCACCAGGCCACAGTGACACACCCGAATACATCAGGCAGTGGCAACTGTGCTGCTTTACTTAGTATAACAGAAAAAATGTCTTACTTTTTCAGCTTTTCCTCCATTTGCAACTTATCATTCTCCAAGTCCATGACACTCTCTTGGGTCAGCTTCAAATCTCCTTCCAGTTTGCGTTTTGCCCTCTCTAGATCCATCCTCACTTTCTTCTCTTGTTCAAGTGAGCCCTCAAGCTTTAGGTACAAAGTCATTCATTAAATATATTCAACACAGATTGTTTATAACAGTCAGTTGCATACTAAGCCCATCTTCATGCTAAGCCCTAGCAAGTGCTGAAGTCTTGTGAAATCTTGTGCAGCCAATAGACATATGAGCTAAAGAAATGTAAGGACTAGTCCCTGCTTTATGTCTGAGTAAGCATTGCAGTTCTCTTTGTAGCAGAGTTCTGCTTCCATGTCAAGTTACACTGCAAATGCAAATGTAGTAGATTTTCCCTTTTTTATTACATTCCTTTCAGAGACTTGAGCATGAAGATAAGATTCACGTTGTTGCTGTCATTTTATTTTTTGCAGACAATTCAACAAGAGCGGCATTTATAAATACGTGATTGATTCTGAAAGGACAAAGCTTTATGACATTTCAGACTCATGAAAACTGTTAGTGTTGGACAAACAAGCATGCAGAAAAATGAAGTCCAAGCCAGCTTACATCATCCACTTGCTGTTCCAGTTTCACTTTAGCTTTGCTCAGTGTGTTGACCTTGTCTTCCTCTGCTTGAAGGTCATCCAATACTTGCTGATGAGCTTCCTGCAAGGACTTCTTCTCCTTAGTAAGTTTGCTGATGTTCTCATCAAGAGTCGCCATTTCTTCTGTCAGATTTTTCACCTATGTGGAGGATGAAGGAGGTGTATTTGTAGGATTCTGAAGAAAGGGATTATCATAACTTGGTTCAAATGAATGTTCTTAGTGAATTTGTATGGAAGAAGACATTGAAAAGAAAGGGATGTCTTTCCCTTCACCCCTTTGTGGCAATTTCTGTGAAACTGTCAGCAAGAGAGCCAGTATGTGCCAGTTCTTGTTGCAGACTTTTATATCAAAAGCATTGTTTTTTTTTTATTTATTTTTTTTTTCCCAGTGCTACTCTTTCTGTGGTGGATTATAGCTCTTGATTCTCTCTGGGAAAAATAAGAGGTCCCCAGAAAAATTGCTGGAAGAACTCAAGGTTACAGCAGAAAATTGTTTACTTAAGAATGCCAAACCTGGACATAATTCTTTAGAAGAGTTGCAGCAAAACTCATTTCAGAAAAAGAGAAACTCAGACTAACTGATTTTCCCTCGTAAGTTCGAATGACTCTGTGTGTACTGATCCTTCGGTGTGGCCTATGTAACAGAGTATAAAGCTGTCAAGAAGACCAGTAGATCTTGTCATAAAGATAATCCTTGCCTGACCTCTTTTGAATATATGGCAAAGTTCAATAGGTACCTTATTTTCAGTGGCATGCTTCTCTTTCTCTACTTTTGCAAGTGTTATTTCAAGATCATCAATATCTTTCTTGAGCTCAGAGCACTCATCTTCCAATTTTCTCTTTTTGGATGTCAGCTCAGAATTCATCTCTTCCTCATCCTCAACTCGCTCTGTCAGCTCTTTGACTTTGGCCTCCAGCTGAATCTTGGATTTAATCAACAAGTCACATCGCTCCTCAGCATCTGCCAGAGTGTCTTGTTCCTGGGGTGGCAAAAGAAAGAGATCAAGTAGTCACTGCCTCATCTCTCACCTATCCCGTAAAGCAGTCACAGGGCTTGATCCAATCAAGGCTAGGGAAAATTCTTTATTCCTGACTTCAGAAAACAAGACCAACAATTAATTAACAGAGCAGGACAATAGAGTGCTGAGAATGACTAGTCATGTATGCCTCTCTAATTATGCTTTTGTATACAACAGAAATTGCTTTGGACAGAACTCTGATAAGACTTGCATTGTTAGTCCACCTAGTTTCATGCCAGAGCATGACAATTTCTATCTGCTCTACTTTTTGGCAAGACTCTGACAAGACCAACAGCTTATTTTAGTTGAACAGAAAGAATATCATGGTCTGTAAGCCTTTGATCTTGAAAGTACATCTAATGAATACATAAGTATACGTCTACTCACAGCTTGGAGCTGCAGTAGCAAATCATTTTTTTCCTGAACTAAAGAGACTTGTTTCTCTTCAAGTTCCTTTCTCCTTGCTTCAGATTTTTCCAGGGCCTCTTTCAGCTTCAAGAACTCTTCCTTCATATTGGCCATCTCTTTTTCAGTTTCTGCAGACTTCAGAAGAGGTTTGATCTTAAAGTAAAGCTTCATCCAGGGCCAATTCTTCACAGCCATAAAGGCACGGATATTCCACTGAATTACAAGAAGGGCATCCCTGTTTAAGGAAGAAAGCAAAATCCCCTAATGCTTAGCATGAATTTAGAAAATGAGATACCTTTTTTATTTTTTTATTTTTTTCATTCTCAGTCAGTTTTACAGCTCTGCTCCCTGGTTATATTGGGAACTTGTTCTAGGTTCCCACATATGCAGGAAATGTTTTCTGTAGCTCTTAATTTTCAGGGACATGAAAAATTTTCAAATCCCATTTTCAGGTAACCAAGAAACAGTTGCTATTAGTTTTATCAGACATGAATGTTAAACCTTTAATTTAGGATTAGTTAGAGCCTTGGTGACAGTAATAATGGCTCTACTCAAGATATAATTAAATGCTAATGACTATTATCCGCTAAGATTGAAGAGGGTGGCTTCATACCTGCGCTCCACTATCTTCTGGAACTCAATCCTCATCAGTCTGCCACGTGCCCTTGCTTGGATCATCGTTAGGATCTTTGCGAGTCTCTCATCCCTCATTTCTTCTAGGTGACCCAACAGACCAGCCTTGAAGAACACCTGGTACATGCACAGATGCCATTTGACGACAGCGATTAATTTTCTTCCAAAGTATACCAGCAGTTAGCTATACACACATTGTTGTAATTGTTCAGAATAATGGCAGTTCTATTGGCACATTTATTAAGAAATAAGATGATACTTGCATTAATAAGAAATAAGGTACTTTCATTAGGGACTGCACTGTTCCACTGTTTCTTTAAAATCAAATCTCATGTTCCTAGTTTTGAATAAGTGAAACTGTTTTATTGACATTCTCCAAAGTACATTTCAGCTGTGACAGGGTTCAGTGCAGGTCAGCTAAACCACTGTCAGGTCCCTACTAATGGGGTCATGTCACACAGCTTCGTTAAAAAAGCTGCAGCTGACCTCATGGTGCAAATGAGCTAGTATTTTACTGGGGAGCATGGAATATCAGCTGCTCTTGTGTTTGTTTGTACTGTTGCTGTAATACAAGCTTTTTGGGAGCTTAAGCTAGAGAAATAACTTTTCTCTAGCAGAGTTTAAAATTAATTTTGGTTTTCTGCTATACTGCTAGTTCCTATATTATCAACTCCTCATTAACTGGCACGACCAGAGGTTGCATAGAGTCCTATTCTGCGGATTAGATCCCTTGCCTTTCCCTTTACACATTCATTAATCATCTTTCTCTGGTTACCTTAGTATGCCCGAAACGATATTGGTTATGGTCAATATCTAAAGATGCCAGTAGTTTTTCAGCAGCTTTCCTGCTATCCACAAACTTATCCTCTGGGATTGCACCTGGATTCAGAATGCGGTACCTGTTAACAACAGAGGAGCAATAAACGAAACTTGCATAGTGGCCTGGACTAATTTCCTACTTTGCATCTACACAACCGCAAGAGCAGAGTTCTGCCTTCCACATTCAGACCAAGAGAATGGAAAATAAACTGGAATGGAATAAAACATTTCCAATTAAAAATGAGAAGGCATGCTTTGCTTATTTTGTCTGTTGGGACAGGACGGGAGACAACACAGCTCTGCATTACCTTTGTTTAAAGTCAGCATAAAGCACCCTGTTTGGGAAACCCTTACGGCAAATGCGGATGCCTTCCAGGACGCCATTACAGCGGAGCTGATGCAAGACAAGAAAAGCATCCATTGCACCTACAGGGGAGAAACAAAGCTAAACTCTTCCATAGGGCTTAATCTTCATTTCACCAAGGGAACTAAAAAAAGTGAGGTGTCATCTCACGAAAGGGCAACATCATGGGATTAGGTGAACCACATACATAGACAATATTCAAATTCATTCCAGGGGGCTTGCAAGTAAATACTGGAATTACGTTGTTCAAATATTCTGAGGTTTTAAGACAGCTGTGTTTTCCATACCTGGTGTTTTTGATTCGTTGGGAATAATGCATCGTACGAAGTGAGGGGCTGTAGATTTTAGGTTAGTCATTAGTTTATTCAAATTTTCCTGGAACAGACATACAAAAAACACATTGAGCTTTAAAGGTTTTGTTTAATTTTCATCACTTATTTCTTTGGTTTCTTGGTTAAGCTTATTAAAGTCATTTCTCTAAGTAGTCCTCAATAAGATTATGAGCTTAAAAAGTCATTAAAAATAAATGATTTCAAATAAATCAAAGCATAAATTAACTTTATTGTAGGAGTCAACATTTGTTTTAGGAAAATCTTAAGAAGATGTATTTTACTTACAGCCCCAAAAGTGTCACAAACTGTGTGTAGTGCCAGCAAGATGCAATATCATCCCACAGAACATTCCTGTAAAGCTAGTGTTTTGCATTTCTTCTTCTTACACTAACTACAGGACATATTCTTCAGGTAATGGTACATGAATAAAAGAAGACCCTCAATAAGCTGTGCTGTGTTTATGACAACTTAATTAACACATTGCTGATGTTAAACTCTGTTTTGTAATAAAAGATTATGGTGACATTAAGCATCAGCACTCTCTCTTCACGCTTATGTGCCCAGTGACAGTTTTTATCCCATCTTGCTTATGTAGTGACTTCACACCATTTTGCATGAGTATCACATTTCTTTCACCTAATAAGACTGACCTGAACTGCATTTTTGCCTTGTCACTTCAAATTTCCCATCTGTTCCTCATAAAAATTAAGCTCTTGTCTTCCTGGACAAATATTTTTCCTTTATTAATCTCAACCTGATATCTCCCAGGCAGGCAAGTGATCCCAAGCTCTGGGGAAAGTGTTTTTTCCAGCATGGGAAAAATAGAGAAGATTAGAAGTGATATATTTTATTATCATCATGCAGACTGTTAAAACTGAAGATTTCTCCTATGCTGGTCAGGATGACAAAGGAGACAAAGTGAACTGGGTACTTAGCAGCTCCTTGTGTCCTCTATTAGTGGATTATTAGATTGCCACCTGTGAACACATTTGTCAGCTATCTTTACAGTTCTTCATTTGGCAAGATATGGGTCTCAATTTCCTGTGATTTCACTTCATGGAAAGTAACTACTAATGAAATGAAATGAAATGATTTGACCAGTGGGAGATACCTACCCACATTTTTTTTTCCACCATTATTCTGATGGTGGGATCCCATTAGAAGCAGTAACAAAGTAGGAATAAGCAAATGACTTGTAATCAGTTCAGGACCAAAGACATGCACACAGTAGGTCACACAGATAAACGTCCAGACAGGTCTTGAATATCTCCTTAGAAGGAGACTCGCAACCTCCCCATGCAGCCTGTGCCAGAGCTCCATCACCCTTACCAGAAAGAAGTTCTTACTTATTTTAGTACAGAACTTCCTATGTTCAAGTTTTTTGCCATTACTCCTGTCCTTTCACTACACACCGCTGAGAAGAGCCTGGCCTCATCCATTTGCCTTCCACCTCCCTTTAGATATTTTTATCAGATGCCCTCTCAGTCTTTATTTCCCCAGGCTGTACAGACTCAAGTTACTCAGCCTTTCTTCATATGGGAGATGCTTCAGGCCGTTAGTAATCATAAGCCAGTAACTCAAGCCCAGAATCAAATTCTGATATTGGATTTCAGTCTCTTTTGTCCATTACAATCCTTAATATCCTTTTTCAAAAGTACTGTCTCAACTCTAACCATTAGGTGAAGTGAGGTCAACAAACCTTGTGTAATGAGGACACTGTTTGAAAAGAAGCACCTTTCTTGCGTTTCTTTTCTCCACCCTGGTCAGCTAAGAAAAAAAAGAAGAGTGAAAAATTACAATCAGTATCTCAGTAAGGGGTGCAGATGGGGGCATGGGAGACAGACAATCCTAGTAGCACAATTTCCTTCGAATGAAAGGCACACTTAACAGCTTGATGGCTGCATGAGTTCAAGTAGTATACAAAAGCTTCTGAACATCAAGTGTTACGTATCACAAGATAGCAGCTCTCTGTCCATAATCAGGAGTTTTGTTAAAGATTGCTGCAAGCTTTCTGGATTCCGTTTTCATTCCAGTTCTGGACATCATCACTTGTTATGCAGAAAGATCATAAATACAAATAAGGCAGAAAAATAATAATGCTAACAACAGAGTGGCTTGTAGTTGGATGACTATCTTGGATGAAATGATACAGAATGCGAAAAAGTAATGCTTAGTGAGAATTTGTACTGTACACTGTACTGTACAGACACTGTCTGCTAATGAGACACTGAACTCCTGCAAGTAATGTTTGCCCAGACAGAAACAAATAGAGGGAAATAAATATTTATTTTATAACCTTAGATACAGAAGCTTTGCATTGCCTGAATTTTGCTTAAAGCTTCAGAGTCAAAATCACTCTGGTCCTCCAAAAGAATGCTAATTTTTGACATGACCTTTATGAAGTTGTACAACGCAAGAGGCAAGCATGACCCAAAAATGTACAGCAATTGCTGCAGCTTTCTAAATACTGGGCCATTAGATCATTCCCAGGAGGTCTGGCATTCTGTCACTTGTCAACAGCAGTCAACATTAAAGGAGAGGTGAAGAGTGCGATGTGTTTGATGCAATTATCAAAATCCTCTCCCCCTTTTGAAAGTGACACTGCCAAGATTGGAAGAGACTAATCTGGGCTGGCTGGTCTTTTCTCCTGATACCAAATAAAAGCAAGGTAGTGTTCTGACAGACAGGAATATCCACAGGCAAATAGGGCATTCATAACTTACAAGAATTTGCTACTGGCATGATTTTTGTTATTTATATTCAACTCCATCTCCTCTCCATATTATGAAGTTTGCAGTCTGCTTGTTTCCTCAGCAAGTGTCTAATGATTCATGACAACAACATCTATAGAGATGAGGTTACTAATAAATAGGCTGTAAGTGATTGCAACTTCAGGACATAAGAGCCTGAATCTTTATAATGCATGCCAGTCTTATTTACTTGACATCAATTTTCTGGATGCTTGCTACTTGTCTTCTCTCCAACAAAACAGTTCTGTATAATACATATAGCTTAAATACATCCTCAGACAAACACCAATCTTGTAAAAAAAAAAAAAATCCACAACAACAACAGCAACCCAAAAGGAAGATGCATTTGTAAAATGTTCTGCTGCTTTGGCCAAGGTAGTTGGTCACTTTCTTACCACTAATCCAAGAAAATATTTCAAAATTTTCTCTAAAAATTTGCTCTTATTATTTAATTCAGGATGGCTAGCAAAGAATACTACAGTGTGGGAAACAAGAGCTGTTTTTGTGCATAGGTATTTATGCACAGAATGTTTTGTGCAACACTTGCCTCCATATCTGAACATCTGCATGCCCAAACACCTACTGGAATGTTCACAACACAGATTTCCTTGCCAAAATTGCTCAGAGGTATTGAGCATTTAAACTAATTGAGTTAGTGTCTTACTTAGGATAGCACGGCAGACTCTTACAGATGCTGTGAACATCTGAATAACTGATCACTGCCTCATTTAGCATTGACTCAATTGCAGCTTATACAACTGTTTTGTTTCTTAAATATATTTCCAAGCACACACTCCAGAAAGGAAAGAAGATCCACGTGAGTCAATTCTGCTTACCACTGTCAGCACCAATGTAGCTTTCAAACAGGCTTGCCAGGAGCTTGTTGGACGACTTTTGGAAGATACCTACTACAGTTTCATTAAGCGGGTCTTTGTTCTTCTCAAGCCACCCAATGATGTTATACGGAACCTACAGCAAGGTATTGAAAATACAAATAAAAGGTTACAAATGCTTTCCCCTTCAGAGTAGCTCTTTATGGCTTGGCTTGAAGCCAGCGACATTCTGTGAAGCTGGAAGCCAATGACATTCTGACTGCGCTCAGAGCTGGAACAGTCACTCAGTTTTTCACCACTTTCTATCCAGTTCTTTGCTTTCTAATTGCTGAATATCTCTTCCTAATAACTGACATCTGAATCCTTCACATCCCTTCCAAACTTTCTGGTCCCTGCATGTCCTTGTGAACTCCACATGGCTGGCTGTAAATATATCACATGCCATCAGCGTTCTAGGAGCCCTACCCACAGCAGCTGAACTACAAAACACACAAGTAATAATTTCACTTTACAACAGAATACTACACTGGAATAATTAAGATTTTTTTAATGGAAATATTTTGCTTAAAATTCTAACTCCTGGACTTCTCCATAGCTGTATTTAGTGGGAAAATATGTTCCATTAACAGCACCACGTGAGGATGCAAATTTTCTTCTTTTTTTTTTTGCAGAATACATTAACATCTACAGATGAAGAGTAAGAATGGGCATTACTCATAATAGATAGAAAGTTAGTTTGAAGTTCAACTCTACTTTGAAATTATCTTAAACCAGCACCAGCTAGACTCCAGCTCTGCTGTACTGAGCCTCCATATCAATGTCAATTTTATTTTAAAAAAATAAATAATCCTATATCCCTCTCTAACTCTTTCTGCCATCTGGTCTGAAAGCAGCTTTGAGACTGGGTAAATTTTGGCTCAGATGTCACAGTACTGGATTGTATTTCTTTGCCCCATCAGCAGCAGGCCTGTTAACTAAACCTTCACAGCAAAATCAACCACATTTCCCTTGGCTATACTGACACAGCCTTCTTAACATAAGTAAAAAGTGTTGCCAATTTTTAATTTTTTTTTAAATTCTTTGGTTAGACAGAGATGGCTTAGTTCATTTGTGCAGGGAATCAAGATGGAAAGTTTGATGCTGCTGCTGATTAATCATTAATCTGATTATTGGAAAAGTAAAAAAGACAAACGGTATTTTCAGCAGTGTTGCTACTAGCTCTCAGTTTGTTCCCTTTATCTGCGTAGCCAAGGACCAGATGTCTTGGAGGCTGACGGTATCACACTGTGTGGCAATAATTAGGCAGAGAGAGCTGACATCTGCTCTTAGTCCTCACTGTTCCTTTGTTTCTCCCTTCAGCCTTCCCACCCTCCTTCATTGCACATCCTGGGCTAAACCCCACCTGGAAGCCCTCTAATATAAGATCTACCTGCAAGCGGAGAAACTTACTGAGCCAGCATAATGAACAAGTTCAAAGTGAGCTTCGTATTTCCTTTTCTTATCAGGCCTGGGCTTCTGGAAGTTAGGTGACTTGCCAAGATGATTGTCATAAAGTTTGGCTTTGAATGTCATATCTGTAGCTTTTGGGAACATACATTCTTCTTCAAGGATAGACAGGATTCCCAATGGCTGTTGATTTAAAAAAGATTATTGTTGGAAAATGCAAGAACTGTGCAGACTTTAAATTTGATCCAGTGGAACTTGAAGCCTGCAAAATTTCTTCTCATTCTACGGAGGAAATCTTTCAGTTAAGACACTAATCACACTTTTGGCTTTCAGGAGGGTGTTTCTGCCTTTGAGGCTTTGTGATGACTTCCAGAAATGATTCAGTTTACATTTTAAGACAATTGGACCAAGTAATATTTTATTATTCATCTTTCAGGAGAAGACAGGACAGAAAGAAGACATCTTTCTAGGACTTGACAGGGCAGACTGAGGAACTAGGATGACTGGCATAGATATCCATTGACATTAAGCATGTGTGGAACAGAGTAAATAGGAGAACAGTAGGAACAGAGAAAGAGGAAGTAAAAAATAAGGAAGGCTGCATAGCAACAAACACACAAACACACACACAAAAAAATCCAGTACAACTTCTGATTGCTGTTGGCTCTGTGAGGCAAGCTTACTGAAATAAAAGGCAAATAGCCACAAATGCTGATTTTCCTTTGATTTGTATTGCATGCAGAATTTACCATAAGAAAGAAACTTGTCCTGCTGTTTATCTTGCTCTGTTCCCTGAGATTTGAAGACAACTCCAGAGGTATATCATGAAGGAGAAAAAAAAATCCAGCAAGTACACCCTAGGACCCTGTACCTACCTTTTCAATTAGATCAATACAGGCCTGCAGGTCCATGCCAAAATCAATAAATACCCATTCAATGCCTTCTTTTTTGTATTCTTCTTGCTCAAGAACAAACATGTGATGATTGAAAAACTGTTGCAGTTTCTCATTAGTGTAATTGATGCAGAGTTGCTCAAAGCTGTTGAACTGCAGGAGTTAAAAAGAGAAGCATTTGTATATGGTTAACTACAGCAAGGGTTCGGTGAAAGAGCAAGAGGAAAGCTGGTTACATCTAAATTCTACTAAACATGATGTTTTGATGTGGAATACTGAAACCCAATAACAAAAAAAACATAGAACCATGACACCACCTATTGAGCAACTATCGAGCATAACACTGAAGGGAAAAAAGGACAAAGTTCAGTAGCAGGTTTCTGGCTCCCTCATGCCATGCTCTGGGGTGTGAGGATTTTCAGATTTGTTCAGATCTCTCAATTAGGATGTACAAGCCATCTCCTCAGCAACATGCCATCCCAGTCCTCTAAAACACTGAAATGTTTTTATCACATGGTTTACTTATTTATTTTTCAATCATGATACAAACAAGAAGAAATACTATACCCTGTAGAGGATACTTTTTTTCTCAAAGAGAAAGTGAGTACAGCGCACTGTCCTAAAATTCAGCACAAATAATGTGGAACGTTGTCTTTGCTAAAGGCTGACTTCCCCTTCTTCCCCAGGGGCTATCAGCATGGCCAGCTGTGCTGAGTGTTGTCTACATCTGTTCATGTAAAAATCTTGCGAAGTCACGTGCACTTATTATCTTCTGTCCACTTAGAAGAAATGTCCACCTGAGAGCTAGTGCTTTTATTTTATTAATACTCACATCAAAGATTTCAAAGCCAGCAATGTCCAGGACTCCGATGAAGAACTGTCTTGGCAGCTTAGTGTCCAATGTTTTGTTGATACGGACCACCAGCCACTTGAACATTCGATCATACACTGCCTTGGATAAGGCCCCAACAGCATACAAAACCTAAAACACAGATTTCAAAGTGCTACTACATACAACAGCTTTCACTGTGGAGGAACACAAGAATTTTAGTACAGTAGCCTTCTTCAATCTCTACTTAGAGTCAAATATTTTTTCTTATAATTGCCAAGGCGTATTTAATACAGTACAGCTTCTCTCCTTATTTGCTAGGCACGTTTCAGTCATATATGTACAAATGTGTACATAAAATGCTAGTAAATACCTTTTGGGAAAGAGCAAGACAGAAGATTGCAAATGGTTTAATCTCTTTAACTGCCATGAAAAAAGCTTGTGGGCCTGATAGCAGCCATGATATCCAGAACTACTATGGCCATAGGGATGGTCTGTGCTTATGTTACTAATTGGCATTTGCTTCTAATTTGGAACGATGCTAAAGCAGGAGACTTGAAAAGGAACTGCCTGTGTCTCTTCTTTGCATGCATGTAGCATGCACATTTACACCTACTCTCTCCAGTGGATGTCTAGTATCTGAGCCTGTACCTTGAGAGGCAATTTTTGTTGTAATCAAAATACTGGAGAATCCAGTAAAGTATTGCTATAAGTATTGCTAAAGTATTGCTACAGTCTGCAGCAGTACTAACCCAAGGACTTTTGTTTCCTAAATTAAATGGTACTTAAGTGGATATTCAGCTGATTGAGGTCACACAGAGCTTAAAATGACATGAATAATGAATGAGTATATAAATAATCCATGGATCAGCTCTTCTAGGTAGCTATTCAAATCCAGAATAAGATACCAATTCCCACATGCTTTTACTGCACCTCATTTCTTTAAGTGGCTATTACAAATGCATCAGAAAAATAATCCATCAAGAGCAGTACCTTTGTTAGTAAAGAGTCTACTCCCTTGTTAGGTCTCTATCCATTTCCTGCTCTTTCACCATCTGTTACCCCAAGTGAAAGGATGTAGAATGAGAACGGGCACTAGAGGATCCAGCGTTCAGCAACACATGTATGCTAATACTTCTGCAGCTGTTTCAATCTTTGAGATGTTGCAGAAGCCTCAAGGCTTTTGTAATGAGTATCCAAATACTATGATGTTTTCTCCTTACCTGTTCAACACTTTGACCTTTGGTCACATACTCATTGCCAACTTTCACTCTAGGGTGTAATAAACCCTTAACCAAATCAGAGGAGTTGATTCCCATTAGGTAGGCAGCTTTGTCGGCACCTGATTAAGAGAAACAAGGTTTTAGCTGGATCCGAGCTGCAACATGAAAACATACCTAGCCAAGAAAAAATGTTTAGTACATCCACTTCCAAAGAGAAGCTATGACCTTGCTAATTTAGTAATACATCGTCTTGGATGTGCCTGTGCTCTTTCCCACAGCAGAGGTCAGCTAGTAACACACTTGAGAAATTCTTGTAGTATAGGGAAAATAACATATCTTCACAATGGATATAGGCAGTTGAAATTATACTATTCAGGGTGCTGAAGGATGTAAAGAAGCAAGACCTGAAGATGTAAAAGAGAAAGCTAAGGCAACAACTTCACACAATTATTTTGTTCACATGGTTACAAAATGGAGTTTCATTGCGTTGGTCTGACTGCATCTATTTACCTTCTACTAAGCAATGTTACTTGTCATTGTTCAAACCACTGCTAGAGATGAAAGAATAGCACTTTTGGCTGAACAGTGGCTACACTGTGCAAGGTAGAATGAAACAGGCTGCTTATTCCTCAATGCAGTGTATGATACATACCAGGATTTTGAATGTAAGAAGTAATGTTAGGTGTTATTCTTACTTTCAGTGCCATCAGCCTCTGCCTGCTCTTCTCTGGGTCGTTGTTTGAATTTCATGTTCCCAAAGTGCATAATGGCACCTGTGAGCTTGTAGGCACCAGACTTCTCGTCTGGCACAAATCCCAAAATGTCCATGGCTTGCTGTGAATAAAACAGTTGGATATGTTGTCATGTGATTCTTCAATGACAATGTTTTTCTTGCAGTCCCAAAATCTACCTTTGCATGGCAGATATTATTATCTTGCCCACGGGCATTGTATCACAACAACCCTTGAAATACTCTGAAGGCTCAGCAGTAGTTGAGGAGCAAGGGGACATCTAACATTTATTTAGTTTAATGTATCAAAATTATAAGAACATTGAGGCCTTGGATATTATGTAGGGCAAGGCCAGATACAAAAGCATCCTAGTTCACCAGATTTCATCCTTCATAGTATGAATGCAGTTGAGACCCATTTCTGCTTCCATTTTATTCCAGTAGTTTCAGTGTTAGTTTCAAGTTTCAAGTTAGGCTCCATGCACCCAATCAATGATTCAGATCAATACAGGCTTACATCTGTTGCCATCAATTCTTCTCCGTCATCCAAGTTGTCCACTGTAACTACTCCTTGGGAGCAAAAGTGGTAGTCGTATGGGTTGGTGGAGACCAGTAGCATATCTGTAAAAGGATAGACAAGATGAAAAATGCTGTCTACTCAGGATATACCCCTCAAAAAAACAGACTGAAAGGATGAAATCGGACAAACATTTGTCTTTACATAAACTTGAATGCAATGCTTTTTACAACTGTGTGACAGCAACAAACCCTTTCACTCTACTTTTCCAGTCCAAAGACTAAGATTTAGAGAAAGAGTGAATAAAAATAACATAGGAATGCTGCATATATCTCTATTAAGCATGTTTTGCAATACACTAAGAGAATCATTTCCTATATTGCTCTACTTTCTGCTTTGCATGGCAGTAGGGATAAAAACACAGAGGAGAAAAAGATTTTAGTATGATGCATGCCAGGAAAAAAGAGGATTTTTCTCTTCTTTCACAATACATTCCCAAAATAAAGAGTTTCTGGACTCTTTGAAAAAGGTTCTTGTCTCTCAACAAACAGAAGTCTGAACATGGCTCTATTTCTTTTCTCTTTTCCCTCACATCAAAAAATAGAATTGTTTTCTAGAAAGCTAGCTGGCTCCAGCACTTCAGGGAGAGTCCTGCTTCTTTAAATCCACAGAAATTTTCAGCCATACTACAGACAAAGCGTTGACCAAGCTAGATGTCAATTTGTATACACGTGTGCTTGCATATCTAAGTATGTGTGTAAATATGTCTGCTAATACGTGTCTTTAAAATCACAGTCTGCCCACATGTTTGCAATGTAGTCAGTATGATATGCATTCACTTATTTATATTTTCATTTGTCTATGTTTATATGCATCTATGCTGAGATATTTGTGCACACGTGTACAAAGACATACGCTTCTTGTCTACAAAACTAAGCTACCATTGGTTTCAGTCTCTTCAAAAACCTGCAGGCGCACTCCTGCTGGCCAGAAAGGTGTGTGCTGCTGTGAAGTACACAGACACTTGAAGAGAAGGACCACATTTTCCCAGCACAGGGATTAACAGAGGAATCCCATTGCAACGCTTCCTTGAAATGTTTCCCATAATTAATTAGGCCACATACAAGCTAAGAGGATCAGGGACTTGACCACACACTGTCAGAGTAAGCTTATCAGATGTTTAATGTGGCAATATAGTGACATTTTAATGCATTTTACAAGATGTGCTAGATGTGTTTCTAGAACACAAAAGTGTTACTTGAATGACCAGCGAAGGTTTTATTCAGAGCATTAGGAGATGGGTACCTGAATCAGTACACCACAGAAAGATTTCTTTTGTTGTGGCCATTGGAACATCACCTTTAGTAGAGCCCGTCAGTGGAGGTTCAGATTTGAGAAGTGGAAGCTTAAGGGCCTTTCTGAACACAAGTTTACTCCCTGGCCTCTCTTCAGCCAGTCTATTCAGCTAAAAGCTGGTTCTTAAATGCTTACCCAGTAACTCTGGTTTCTTTCCTGATAAGATCTGGTAGAAGATGTGATAGTCTCTCTCACCCGGTTGCTGAAAAATCACTCGGGATTTCTCCAGTAAATCTAGTTGCACAGTGAGAAATTCAGTGAGAAAAGTTCTTTAACTTTCATATGAGAAATTGTATTTTTTTAAAAGAGGAGAGAGTTTGGTGCTTACAGATCTCAATATCAGCAGATGACAGCTTGCCTGTGGTTCCAAAATGGATTCGAATAAATTTACCCTAATTCACACAGAAGAATATTTTAATTAGTGAATACAAAGAGGGAAACATTGCTACAAGAAAGCAATTATTTGGATCAAAGAATTAGCTTATGCTAACTCCTTGGCTTTGCACAGGCAGATTTCCAATAATACCAAACAATGATATAATAGTTTTCCAAGCCTGAGTCTATACATATAGCTAAGTAATTGACTTGTGGGGAAAGGATAATTGCACATCTTTCGGACAGGCTGAGATATGGGAAAGCACATGTTTTCCAGCTTCATGTTGCAGCTTTGCAGGAATGTGGGACTTAGAACAGTAAGCCAATAAGCCTGGCTAGGACATACAGGCTCTAGCACTTTTTCCTTTTTTTTTTTTTTTTTTTTTTGGACTCTCCCTTATCTGCAATCCTGACTTTTAAGCTCCGTTAAGTCAGAATGGTGCTGTGCTATTTACCCTGATTTGCCTGTTAATTTTGAATATTTATACCAAAAATTAATTTAAAACAAATCAAACTAGCTTTCACCTAATTTATCATGCTCAAAGACATCAGCTTTTCTGAAATTAATCTGCATTCCAGCTGGAAAACTAACAACAACTGTGTAGCTTCCCATAGATGCTTACAATCTCCAATTCTCTACATGACCCTTTCCAATTTCAGTTTTAATCAGATTTCTTAGGGAAAAGATGGGCTACAAACTCAGGCTATCATCCTTCATGCAACACCTTTTGGACCTCTGAGTCAACATCAACCAAATGTAACAGAAGGGTACCCCAGCAAACTGATCTCCTGTAGGTCTAATAGAAACAAGGAGAGAGGCCCGAGCTTACAGCCATACTGAAGAATGAGCAGGGATAGCTTACTGTGACAAAAAGGTAGGTAATGTGGACCAAAGGTGGGAGAATTGTTATTTATGAGTGTCTGCAGAGTGGGAAGGTCTTGCTTTTTTCTCTTTATTCCCTTCAGTATCTTCTCCTAGTCAGGTTCTTCTTCATTATTCCTTCAACGTGAATAAAACCCAACCATTTTAGCAGACAAAATTAGAAGCAATTTATGAAAGGATTATGGCAAAGATGTTATTAACTGGCCATTGTTGAAAGCATGTTAGGTTACGGACTTACAAAACGTGAGGAGTTGTCATTTCTCAGGGTTTTGGCATTTCCAAAAGCTTCTAGGGCTGGGTTTGCTTGAATGATTTGATCTTCCAAGGTTCCCTAAAAATCAAGGTTGAAATACTCTTGAGAAACATAGAGCCCAAAAACTCAGCCTTGGCTTTCTTTATAGGCAGAAAGCCTCCTTACCACAACGGTTTAGCCACACCAGAGGGGTGGCACAGCATGAGTGATCTAACAGCACAGCTAGTACTAGGAGTCCTTGAAAATCCTCAACAGTTCAGTTGCTCTCTGCTGCTTTGCTTTAGGTTTTTATAATTTATGCCATCTGCACACGAATGGTATCACCATGGTGTGCTGTGTACGGAGTCTCTGGGGATATGCATGTGAACACATAGAGGAGATGGGCTGCTGAAGATTATGACAAGTACTGCAGTGAAATGCAGTAGTTTTGAAAGTGCTCAGACCTTGTAATGCCTGGAATTTTGGGAGTTGAGAAAAGCATTATCTTCTGCTTGCAAAAACTTTAGTTTGCAGAAGAAAATTGCAACTGCCTTGGCTTCAGGGAATGTTTCAGTAGGGGAACCATGTAGAGTGAAATTCTGAGGTTCGTGGAGCAGAATGATAGCTAAATAGTGATTCTGTATGGAAAAGATAAAATAGCAAGCTGATTACTTACCCCAGTTTTGGTAGCTGGTTGCTGTCAAAAGAAAAAAAAAAAAAAAAAAAGATTAAAAAGAACCCAGCATGGGAACAAGAAAGCAGGCATCACAGAAGATAAAGATTAGAAATGTTAGATGTCCAGTTGGTGCCAACATACCGTTAGAGATTTCTGAAGCCTTACTTTGCATTCACCACACGTCACAAAATAGCCAAGTGCAGTTCCTACTCAGCTTGTTATTTTAACCCCTAACCCAAATGTCTGAGTGCCTTTACTTTAGAGCTGTTCGAGAAGAAAGCACAAGGCTGACTAAGTAGACTGAGAAAAGAAGCTGGGACCAGGTGAAAAGCACTCACAAAGAGATGTAAATGCAAACAGACAAGTTTTAGATAATAAATCATGCTGCACTAGAACTCTTGGATTATTAGAAGCAAAGGATGATGATAGCAAAGATAAAATGTTACCTCAGCTGACAAATTACAAGGAAAAATTATCTAGCTGTGATATCTGTTATTAACACATCTGTTTCATGAGCACACCACATTTCAGACACCATTATGAGCATCTAGATCATTGCACATAAAAGGCTGGCTCTGGACCACTTAATCATTTCCTAAAAGAGCTTTGCAGACCTCAGATGAATGCATATTAGATTTTGGTGACATGAGGTGAATGTACAAGACCGGCTGAAATTTTGGCCTTTTATATATGGTTCATAGGAATCAGTTAATTCACGACAAAGAACTTTGAGCCTTGAAGTGCAATGAAGCAGATAGTGAATAAGCTCATAGCAACACAAGATAAAATGCAATGCGAATAAACTGTTCACTGTAACTTTAGCACTTTTAAGCAGAACAGCACTTATCCAAAAGGAAATATAGAAAAGCTGATTTCAATTCTTTTGTCAAAACACTCCTATTTTCATGGTCATAAAAGGCTTTTTAACAAAACAGACATTCTGGTGAAAGCTAAGCTTTTTTGAAGACTTTTCCAGGTGAAAAAAATCAATTATTTTTCTTAATCTTCATGGTATCCCCAAATTTTAACCAGCTATAATACATTCAGAAACATTTAATACATAGGAAAATTAAACTCCCAGAGAAAAGCAGCAGCAACAAGCATTAGCTCAGAACCAGACGTCGTTTTGCAGCTCCACATGCAGCATGGCAAATTTGGAAGAGAATTACTTTCCTATCTTCAGAACCATATGGTCTTGGTAATGTCATTTAGAAGCATCAGTATCTTTTCCCAACAAACACTTATCCTAACCATGCCTGCTGAGGTTTAGCACGTGGTCTAGTGGTCAGGATGCAGATTTACAGTGTTAGTTACACACGACATAAATCTTAAAAGTCTGAAATAAAACAGCTGCTGGCAGACTTACATTTTTTTTACCAGGTTCACCCAGGGCTGCCACTGTGGCAAAGTACTGGATGACCCTTTTTGTGTTGACAGTCTTGCCAGCACCAGATTCTCCGCTATGGGAAGAAGGAAGAGAACATTACTATTGTTCCACCAGCATGCTCTTACCCATCCATCATCCCATCAGCTCCATGTACTGCACAGGCTTTTTTTAGAGTCACCAACTGATTTTTGTAGTCTGCTCATTTCAATGAAAATCATGTCAGTGGCACATAATGCTTCATGAGACTGCGTTCAGAAATCTCATACAAATGCACATTTCTTTGAGATTTCATTAAGGGCATGAAATTTTGTTACAAACATCCACACTCGGTATCTGAGGCATACCCCTGTACAGCTAATGAGTTAAAAACCAAAGGAAAACTGCAGCACTTTGCCAGCATCATCCAGAAGCATATGCGAACTGTGGAGAGAGACATACAGCTCTCCATCTTTCATGCTTGCCAGTAAAAGTAAAGTAAAACTTCTTTTCTGTTTTGGTCATCTTCCTCCCTACAGATGTGTCAACTCAGTGCTCTTAACTATGTTTTGCGGCTAGAACAACTGTGTTGAGAAGGAGTCTCTTGAGCCTGAAAAGGGCAGATATCAAGGACAACCCTGGAAGAATTTCTTTAACTGCCTGTGGAGTTGCTACCATGCCCACTTGGAATGAACACTAAATGGGGATCAGAAACAGGTTGGCCTCCATCAAATGAAATCCTCAGCTACTCCTTTCCAACGAGACTCAAAGCAGACATCAGATGTCCAAAGTGCTAATTATTGACTTGGATTAAGTTCTAGGCAATTTAGCTGAGCTTTCAAGGGTCAACTTGTATTTCAGGGGGATTTTTTTTTTTCTTTGAAGTTTTTTTGCAGCGATAGAGTCTCAAATCAGTCAAAAGAGAAGCACTTACGTGATCAGCATAGACTGATTTTCCCGATCTGTGGATGAGAAAAAATGAGACAAACTTAGTGGTCTCTACTTTTTGCTTATTACCCTTGCAAATCAGCACCAACTAATCCAGAAGCAGTCCTGAAAGAGAAGCATAGGATCACAAGAAATGGTGATGGAAAAGAAAAAATAAGCCCCATGTAGTCCAGCTTTGAGCAGTGCCAATTCTACCCTTGCCCTGAATCTCCCTCTTGTGTTTTATTCAAGTCAGCACTAAACATCTGAGTCATGAATATTTCCTTATGTCTAGGAAACAATAAAATAGAAAGTAATTTCCTGTCGGCAAAACATTCATTTCTTTACTCCGGTGTAGGTTTCTGCTCACACCTGACCCCTTTGCCCTGCAGTATGCACCAGCACAAGCAATTCTACTGCTTGTTAAATGACCCTTCCTCACTATGTATTCTTGTTTGGTTAGCTATGCTACTGAAATAAAGTCTTAAAGCCTTCTTTCTGGTAATGGGCCTGAGCAGAAACAAGCATTTATAAGAACAGTTTGCAATCAGTATGTTAACGATCTAGTTGAGCAAATACGAAATAATACCACCTTCCTGAACCATTGTATCTAAATTTTTCTTCTCTGTTTTAACTCCAGAGATCCTGACCAGCTGCACATTGGGCAGCCTGGTGATATTTCACTCTTATGCAATAAACAGAGCCCCTCTCTGCAGCCACATATAGACCTCATCTGCCCCAGCACCTCCTATCCTCTTGCATTTACCATTTTATGAAAACCAGGGTGAGAGCAGCGTGTGACTCCAATTCTACTGGGACTTTCTCGTAGACTCCCAGTGGAAGCACATCACTGCTGCCCCCTGCTGAAACCCCCCTTTTTTTTTTTTTCAGTAATTTGAAAGCTGGGGTGAGATTTTGCAAGACAATCTGGAGCTGGTTGCTCACAGTAGGCTCTCAGCCACGAGGCAATCAGACAATGCTGATCCATAGCAGGTTCCTGGGTGCGACATGTGCACAGCACCCTCCATGGCTGCCCTTCATTAACCTTTCAATGTTTGTATCTGATGAGCATCAGAATGAGCTCGCTGCTGCCAGAACCTGCACGATAGGCAGGAGAGAGAAAAGAAAACACAGTAATTAATACAATTATGGATGCAGACTCCCAAGCTCCTGTTGCTTGTTGAGTATCTGCACATTTGGTGTGCACTGCTCTCTCTAACGGCCATCTGGTATCAGTCACGTCTGCTAAATAAAGCAAAACTAAATTTAAAAGCAAGGAGCGCCACTTACTACGCAGCATGTCGTGGTATGCGTTATCAGCAATGGAGAAGATGTGAGGAGGGGCTTCTGAGCGTCTCTTGCCTTTGTAGGCAGCAACAACCTCCGACTTATAGACAGGCAGCCACTTGTAGGGGTTTATAGTCACGCAGAACAAGCCTGAGTAGGTCTAGAGAGGAAAAACAGACAAGGAAGAAGAACAGCCTCTCAACGAATGAGAAAAAGAAATCTGAGTAAACCAAGCAGAAACTGGTGTTGCCAGCTTTTATCAGACTTGGAATTCTGATTGGAAGTTTTAGAAATTCATATCAAAGGCTGAAATAGCAGTCTGCTAAGTGACTTCCTATTGGCAATCAATGACATCGCTATTACAGATATTAATCACAGAATCACAGAATGGCCTGGGTTGAAAAGGACCACAATGATCATCTAGTTTCAACCCCCCTGCTGTGTGCAGGGTCACCAACCACCAGCCCAGGCTGCCCAGAGCCACATCCAGCCTGGCCTTGAATGCCTCCAGGGATGGGGCATCCACGGTCTCCTTGGGCAACCTGTTCCAGTGTGTCACCGCCCTCTGTGTGAAAAATTTCCTTCTAAACCTCCCCTAACTTAGTTTAAAACCATTCGCCCTTGTTCTATCACTATCCACCTTCAGAAACAGCCGTTCCCCTTCTTGTTTATATGCTCCCTTCAAGTACTGGAAGGCCAAAATGAGGTCTCCCTGGAGCCCTCTTTTCTCCATGCTAAACAAGCCCAGTTCCCCCAGCCTTTCTTCATAGGAGGGGTGCTCCTGAACCGCTTTCCAGAGGGGTAAAAAAATGTTTCTAAGGTGATGATTAGACAAGCTGCCCCTTCAGCAGAGCAGAGGAACAGCAAGGAGATCTACATCTGATTTTATGCCTGGCTGCCCAGCAAGAGCTGCTTCCTCTTGAAAACAGTAATTATGAAATAAAAATCACAGTTTTTCTATTTGAATTCTATTCTTAGGAAGAGAAATCTGGGAGAAAGAACTATTCTTAGAGGAAGAAGTCTGAGAGAAGCAATCTGTCATTACCAACTTGCTGTGAGCACCCTAGGAACAATTTCAGTTGGTCGGTTCAAAGAGAAAACTTGGACCAGGTTGTCCAGAGAGGTGGTGGATGCCCCATCCCTGGACACTCTCAAGGTCAAGCTGCGTGAGGCTCTGATCAACCTGATCGAGCTGTAGGTGACCTGTTCATTTGCAAAGGAATTGAACTAGATGACCTTAAAAGTGTCTTCCAACTCAAACCATTCTATGATTCTGTGTAAACTTCATAGCAATGCTCTCCAAAGCTGTGGAGCTTTTTCAGTGTTTGGAAAAAAAAAGGAATTGGTAAACTATCTAAAGTAATCCATGTTTGTAGTGATTCTTTGGGCTTCCTACATCAGCCCACAGAACACAGTTCCAATTGTAACTCTAGGGAATTAGTGTTAGCTGGTAACTTTTCAGGTACTCAGTCTGGGTCCAAGTATAAAACTTCACAGAAACCAGATACTATATTGGCATAAACACAATATGCGTGTAGATTATTGAGTTAACAAATCCAGGAGCCTTCCTGCCAGAATAGCATTTGGACCTGCTTCAGAATGCCCCCGGTATGAGTCCTCAGTCCTAATTTTTAAGAGAAAAAAAATCCAACCTGTAAATGGATTAAAGCAAGATGACAAATGTCATTTTCT
The DNA here is from genome assembly GCF_023343835.1 of Lagopus muta. Lineage (NCBI taxonomy): Eukaryota > Metazoa > Chordata > Aves > Galliformes > Phasianidae > Lagopus > Lagopus muta. The sequence goes on from NC_064433.1 coordinate 87,306,852, forward strand.
GACTATAACGATCTGCAAGACATAGCTGTGTTTTAGGACACACATGTTCATACAGGGGTTATTAGATGAATCCTGAAACTGTATAACAATCATAATTTAAACTGGATTCAGTCCCCCCCATGAAAACCACAGACCTGAATAAGGATTGGCTAGAAAATTTGTAGATTGCCCTGACTGACTTCAAACACAGTTAGATGCAACGCACTGAAGGCAAAAGTTTGGTCCCATAAAAACTGATGCTACCCAAGCTTGTTCTGGTGATGACAGAAATTATGTTAATGATGCCATGGGAAAGATACAGAGTGAGGAATAAAGCCAGAGCAAAACAAGGCAGATGCCAGCTGACTGAAAATGAAAGGAAGAAAATTACAGAACTAAAGATAGAAAGGTTCCTAGTTAAAAGAAGTTATATGTGTGCTCTAAGCTTGAGGCATTGTTTCTTAACAAGGAAATTGCTATGCCTGATAATGTCATGTATTAATATTAGAAGTAGAAAAATAAAATTGGTTTCCCAAAGGCCTTGACTGCTGAAAATATATTCTATGACCCCTTTCCCAGGCAACCAAGGAAAAACAGAACTTGAAATCATCTTATTCACTTTTGTTTGTCTATATTCATTCAAATCTACTGCAAGAAACTTCTTTCCTTTTTCAGCAATTGAGCCCTCAGTTTTATGGCATATGCAAGTTATAAGCTGAACGTGAAGAGCCTGTGTTCAAACATCATAGCACTTGAAATGCATGTTTCCAAATACACAAAGCAGGGACCCTTACATAAATCATCCAGTTGCTGTAGCGCTTCCTCAGGTTGTACAACACAGATGCCTCATTCAGATGGGTCAGCATAGCCATGTCCTCAATCATGTCAAATTTGGGAGGGTTCATCGACTGCACATCATCTTCTTTTATAGTCATGGTCTGCAAAGACAGATAGAGTATAGCAGGTCTAGAAAACACTTAGAATTCCAATCGATTCCCCTCCTTAGAAGTAAGTGTATTATCTCTCTCGGTGAAGGTCCTCCCACTCAATGTGGTCTAAGTAATTCCATTTGTTTTCACAGACGTAAACAGAAGCAGGGAAGGCTGAGATGCTACAGGTAAGGAGAGTGGTATGGCTGTGAAGCCATGAGATTTAGCTCTAAGTGTGGAGGAGTTTTACCTCCTGCCTCCTCCTAGGATTCAAACCTGGCTTGAATGGTCGCACATCTCTGCTTGCAGTGCTTTGCAGAAGTTGATATGCCACCAAACTCCTATTTTTCTCATGGCTGTTTCTTATTTGTCATCAGCTACTGAGGCTTCCTGTTCACAAGCCATTTCACAGATGATGTGAACCAGGCAGCAGAGCTTAAACTGAGCCAGGTTTGTTCTGGGGCTTGCTGCTCAGCCCTCCTTAGTCATGGGTCAGACAAAAATGCTTCCATACCCGTCCATCTGTTGTCTCAACGGTCACTTTGCCACCGCTGGTTTCTGTAATTTCAGCTTCAACATAAGCTTTCTTCTCATCAGGAACCCAACATTTTTTTTTCCCTGTGAAGTTAGGGAGAAGAAAGGCTCACAGACTTGTGTAGAATAATAACAGCATGCTGAACTGGGATTGGTAGGGTTAGTTTTACCACACAAGCAGCACAAAACCTCGGGGACCACAGCCAATCATAGAGCTGAGGGAGCTGCGTGCCAAAACAGAAGGCGCAGGGCTCACAAATGTTGTCTCTCCTTTGAAACCACTGCTTGGCTTCCCTAGATCCTCCCAGCACAAGGTGTCACAATATTTCACAAATGCTGGCTGAGTCTCAGCCTCCAAGGGAAATTCATAATCACTAGCACTGATGTGCAGACGGAGGAACCGAGATCCAAGCCCAAATGAAGCTGTTTGCTAAAAACTCACACCAAACATTGCTATCTGAATGAGGAATTCAGCCCACGTTATTTGCCTGCCAGCTATCAGATTTAACCTTTTTCCTGATACTCTCCTGAAGTTTGTCTTGAAAAACAGCAACATTAATAATTCACACTGAGTTACAACTGCTGCTTTTTAGAAGTTTGGAGTATCTGTGCTAGACTTCAGATGGCTCGTTATAGCCACTACTCTCAACAGAGCATTGCTGTGGTTGGCATATTTGCTCTTACTACTACACCTCAGATCTCATGTAAATGCATTTTGTGAAAAATAACTCTTGGAAAGCTAAAACCTAGTACTGGTTTGCCTATAAAATGTATAAATCAAGCAGATGGAGACATCTGTTCACATCACTGAAATCCTTGCATTATCAGAACATCAGTGCATAATGATTTTCTCTCAAATGGACAAAGATGAAGAAGCAATCTCTCTCTTATCAGTACCATACAAATACATCTTAATTCTAAAACTAGCCAATTCTTAGTACCAGTTGATAGACTGCTTCTCTTCAGCACTATCAGGGGCTTCTTGTAGTTCTGCAGGAAAAAGGATCACAAAGTTGGTTGCCAGCTGCCTCAGAAAGCAGCAATAACAACAGGGCTTTGCATCCTGGTTTGTTCTGCATTTCCCAGATATATTATGGATGCAACCCTTATCTGGGTTAACTGGCCACTGTCACCTAAACGGTACAGCAACTCACCATCGAAGGCAACAGTTTGTGCCATCATCAGCTCCTTCTCACTCTTTCGGAGAAAGGGAGCAGCCTCCCCGAATTCCGACATGTCCATCATCTTGGCAAGGTTTTAAGGTTGTACAGCTCAAGGAGGAGAAAGAAAAGGACCTGGTCTACAAAAAGAAGAGAAAAAATTGTATTTCTTGGACCCAGAATGTGGGAGGTGGCTGATTAAAATGGCCTAATTTGAAACGGCAATATCGCCTGCAGATTTGTGGCTTTACTGCACCCTTAGCTAAACCCTTGTCCAGCTCAGTTGAAAGCCAGCCAGATCCTGCATGGTTCAAAACTGATACTGGTTGCAGTTATCTCTACAGGAGAATTCAATCTTCTTATGGCATGAAAGTTGCTTTAAAGCAGCAGATGAAAGGCACCACTTGAAGCTGTGACTCTGAAAACCCCACAGCAGACCACACCTCAGATCCTCCTGGGCAGCTGCTTACTTGAAATGCCAGCACAAGGCTCCAGGGACACAGCCCCATGCTCCTGGTGGAGAAAGCTGTTGCTGGAGCTGGATACAGCTGGTGTCCCAGCAGTGCTGCTCTCATATGGTGCCCTTCAGCCTGGCAGAAACCCAGGGCTCACCCATTGTGGGTATCCCCGTGCAGCAGGGCAGGGCAGAGGGCAAACTGCAGTGCTGGAACAATGGCTTTGAAGTTCTTCACATTAATCCGAGTTCATTACTCCATCTTAATGCCTACAATGCTTGTTTTCTCAGATAACACAGCCATGGTGTTTAGGGATTTCTTATTGTGAAAGCAAGGCCAGGGCATGCTCACATAAGTGCAACTGATTTGCTGGGTTTCTGAGCATTAAGGTGCTAACTGGTTATCCTATTCTTAATTCGATCATTTAGAGAGCATAGACAACTCAAATCAGTGATGCTTTATATGATGAAAATTTTGTAAGTACAAATCATCTTTAAGGAAAATTAGTCTAAGCAGCTCTATCCAGCTTTTAGTAGGAGTTAATTTGATTCCTGTGTCCTTTCTTCAACAACTGCATCAATGAGTTGACATACACACACAGGTATGTATAAAAATGTACACACACACATATAGAAAATACTCAGGGTGATGCCCACAGAACATCCAGGGAGTTCCATTGCTAAAAGGTGTCCAACCCCTTCCAGCTCCCTTCCCCAGTTTAAGAATTTTAGGTACTCTCTCTTTCAGTTCAAGATACTATTTAATTACTATCTGAAGCTTCATAAGTGACCCTCAGATATTATCTTTTCCCTTACTCTATTTATTATCCAGAACAGCTGAAAAAGTTTCAAGAACCCTCTCAAGACAAACACTGCAGTCTTTTAAAATTTAATTCAATTACTTCTAAGAAATTGCTATACATCTAAAAGCTCTTCATCAACGAAGGCAGTTCTTTTTTCCACAGCATATTTCTCATGAGGAGTGCAAAGACCTAAGACAGCAGAGCTATCTAATGTTTAACATCCATTCCTCTGCCCCTGCCACCCCTGCTACAGTGCAAGCTTAGGATCTTTGAGTTTGGGTCTACATAAGCACAAATGTCAGCAACTATTTTAACATCATCTGAAATGAGCAAAATTCCCTACTGGAAACAACTCAAAACTGGCATGGCAAAGTCTCTCTCCCATGGGGAGTGTGTTTAGCTCAGCTCTGATTGGGCACAGAAAGGACATCACACATCTAAACAGAAGAGCGTTAGAACTTTCCACATGAAATATGCAAAGATAAGAAGTGCCACTTCAGTCATTACCCCTAGGATTCAGGAGATATTCTTACAGGTCCAAATATAATAATCCAGACCTTTCCTGTGTAGACCCACCCCATTTGCAGACCACTTTGGGACAACTGTTCAGCTATACTTTCTGATACAATTTTGTCTTAATATATATTTAGGGCTTACCACTATGGCAAGCACTTTATAAAGCAGGGTGTAGCACAGTGCTGCTGCAGATGGGAGAGAATCACTTTTTCTGCAGTAGTCTCATGTGTCAGGATTTAAGACAGAGCCCAAAGCCCACTGAAGCACTCAACAAGCCAACCCATTGAAAGATATGAGAAACTGGAAGTGCTTGGCTTATGGTCAAAGCATCATTTGCAAAAACTACTATAGTGAGGAAGGACAAGGCAGAGCAAAAGACATTCACTTTCCTTGGTAACGCCTACTCTCTTTAGAGGGCCAGAATTGTAACACAAAGTTAAGTGGCACACCCAGAAGTACCAAAAATTTGGTGATGCATTCAAGCTTGGAAAGGAGGGACCTTGTCTTTCTCTACTGTGGCTGTTGGAAGAACTACCACAGTGCTGGGAGCTCATCTGCCATAGCATCAAAAACCATCATTGTTTGCCTTCAGACGGAAAATCAGTAAATCTCCAAGGGTGGGTCTAAAGAAATCCTTGAAAAAACATGCTGCTTAAAATTATGAAATACATAAGTCATCATCATCTCTTGCAGATGACAGAGAAGACACAAACATGACTTGCAACTAATGGTCAACCAATCCACTCAGATACACGATTACAAGTGACTTGACACTGTCCTAAGTAGCTGACTAAATGAGTTCGCTGGTGTCACAAAAGAAGCACCTATTTTCCATCCTATTACTCAAGCAGCAGCATCACAGGACAACCAACACAGTGCTATAGGTTTAGAGGTACAACTACTAATAAAACTTAAGCCCCTTGAAAAATGCATCGCACCGAAACTATGGCAAAGTGTTAGAGCACAGCTGGGCACACGCATTCAGAAGTGAGAGAGGTTGGTACTCACCCTGCAAAGCACACACAAAGTGTCACCGCTCTGCCTGGTCCAGACTTTATATACACCACCTCAAGGTCACCAGCGATGGCTTTATAAAGGCATTGGGCCTTTCCTTTGTGCCTATATTTGTCTGTCGGATGAGGAGACAATGCTTGAGCAGGGAGCACGCGTGGCCAAGGGACAGAAGGAATGCCAGAGGGGGAGTGCTCTGCGCCTGCTGCCCCTTGTCGCTCCATTCCTGATCCATGACTTCATGGGAGAAAACTTCCCTGCCTTTCCACTGTGTTTGTACAGGAGCAAGGCTTGCTTCCCCGCATGCCTGAGGGTTTGATTAGTGTTGGCTTGGGGAGGGGGGAATCAAGGTCTGCACAGATGTAACTCGCCTAGGAAGTGAGAAGCAGAACTTCTTGCGCAAGAAGCAAGTGATTTTAAAGGGAATTTTGTAATGTGAGCCAAACAGCCTTCAAATAACAAAGCTAGGATATGCATTCTCAAATCCCAACCAAAAATCTTAAATCCCCTTGCTGGGCCTCAGAGAATAACAACTAAATCTGTTGGCTTAGGTTTGAAATAAACAGGTATTCTGCTGCTTATAAGAAAGGCGAGATGGAGAAGGTTTTTAAGAAAACATTGATTCTGCCTGGAAAGTGAACTACAGGTAACGAATAAAGTAAGCATCAATTTTAGTGAGTGCTTTGCTTCAGAAAACTTATTTATGAGACTGAATTTAGGTCTTATTATTATCAACTCATTTTTCCTGTTGAACAAGTGCCATAAGTAACACAGGTCTCCTTTCACCTTAGTACATAAAAAGCAAAATAACTGACACATTCAAATCGATTTGCCTTTACCAGCATGGGTAGATATATAGGTTTCTTTTGATTCCAGCATAAACTGAATATAAAAGCTCAAAGGAAAAATAAATACTGTGGGCAATGCTTATTTTCCACAAGGGAATTAGGGTTCCATAAAACTCAATTCCAAGGAAGAGGGGAGAAGCAGGGAGGGAGCTTACCTACAGCTTCATTGAATTCTTAGATACCCACAGGAACAAATGGTTTTGTTTGTCACCAGGCAAGAGGAAAAATATTTGCATACCAAATCTGCTATTTTTAAAGCTGCTGCCTTGAGGACTGGGAGATGATGGGTTGCACAAAGTAATTACAGAAGAAATTGAGGGATTTGTGGATGTGATGGACTTAAAGACAGGAGACTGAGGATCTGAGTGCTTCAGTGACCTGGTATTTTTAGCGTTTGGGGAATGCAACCAAGAGGCAGAGAATAGCCACTGCTTCACTAGAGAAATGCCACCTTCAGAAGGATATAAGCTAAAGAGTGGGCCCTCTGCTAAAGCTCAGGACGAAGCTTTCAATCCTGAATTAATCTGTAAAAGCAACCCAAGCTTGAGCTGAAAATGAGCTGTGTGTCACACTCTGGCACTCGACTGGTGGTCAAGCTCTTCTCATTTTTGCCCTTAAATCAGCATCACTTCCCACCCTGCTGCTTTATAAGTACTCAGTGCTCTGTAGCATGGATGTATTTTGAGGTTGGATTCAACTGTTGTTTTTATACTTGACAACAAAGGAAACAGAGCTCACACTCTCAACTGAAGTGAAAAGTGAGTGACTCTGTAAAGATCAAGGAGATGCTCCCAACCACGTAATTCAAAACAAAGTAAACTGTGTGCATCACCTGGATTCCAGGATACTGTTAACCTGCTGTCAGGGCTAAGAATATGATTATTTCAAGCCACGAGCACATAGCACACTGCTGCTCTCTCCCTCTTGCTCCTTCCTAGCACTACCAGCAGCTTTACTTCTAAGCACAGTATTCCCATTACCACCTACTTCGCGTAGAAGGCATCTTTTACAAATACTCTGTTATCACTTACGTGTTTTCTGTTCTGCAAACATTCAGCTTCTGTCAGCCCTGCATGAACACTGCAGTCTCTCTCCCACGCCTCCTTTGCTTTTCTGGGGCTGTAAACAGCTGTTTCTGTAGCTGATACCATTGCATTTTTAATGCATTTGTCACTTAAAAGGGACACAAGACAGCAGTGGGTCAAAATGTGATGAATTTATTTTCCTTGCTGACCTGGTGTGAATTAGCCATGCACATGCTATTCCTGCCTTTCTGGATTTTATTAGCTTTGTGTTAATAAGAAGCAGAATTCACAGTGTATTTCCCCTAGATTACATTTGTAGTGGTGACAACCAAAGACACTTGTCTCTCGCAGGAGCTACTTTTAGAAAGGTTAATGCTGGTCACTATTTCTAAGGAAGCAAGGGCCTTTGATAAGAAGTGCTTGTGACAAACCTATTTTTAATAACGCTACATATTGGAAAAGAATGTAATAACATTTATCAGCTCCAGACACAGATAGTGTCAATAGCGTGGCCTTACACAGAAAAAGTGACACCTGGGATCCATAAAAGCCCAGTTATGAAACCCTTTCCATTTTATTAGAAAAAAAAAAATCAACGAGTTTACTGTCTTATGATGAAACTGGCCTTTAGACAAGTGTCTAAAGCAGTGCAGTGCAATAACCTGTTACTCCTGAAGAGACGGATCAGTGAGACAGACGAAGAGGAATGCAAGATATAGCTGCTAGTAGAAAGCATCTCCTGAGCCGCTGTGCTCTGCACTGCTCTGTAAGCGAGCAGGAAGACTGTCCATGAGAAACCATACCTAAAGTGATAATCATAGCTTTTTTGTGGTCATTGATCCTTGCTGCTGTTTCAAGGGTACACAGGAACAAATAAACTACCTAGGTACTCTTTGAAAAAACAAGTCATCCACACAAGAATGCTTCTGGTGGAAGGAAAACATGAGCACCACATCCAGCAGCACATCCAAGTCCATGCTGTACAGGCAGACACATTTTCTCTAGTGAAGAAACAGTTTAACTCTTCAAGCTGCTGAGACCCCAAAGAGGAATTAGGAGGAATGATAAGCTTAATCTTAAAAATAGTTATGCTCCGCTACATCTCTAGAAGATGAGAGAATTGGCACTAGCCATTCCATTTAAAGTTTATTACTGCCAGATTTGGGTTATTGGAAAGGGAGATTTCATGGTTTGTCTATGCCTTTTTGCCCCTTCTACTGCAGTACATACTCAAGCGGTGGGCACAGATGTCTGCATTCTAGGGAGGGAGCAGTAGATCATCCTGTTTCTTTCAGGATGATCATTTTAGGTAGTTTCCTCTGTTTAACTCTTTGCCTATAGTGACTGTGTGGTGCACAAGTTTGCCATCGGTCGTATAAAGGAAGTGTAAGTTTTTATGGAAAACGTCTTCTTCCATGCCACTGGACTAGGGGAAATTATTTCTGAGCCAGCCACAGAAATGCTTACATGCCTTTTGAACCACTGAAACTCATGACCTATGGCTATCAGTATGCAGATCCCCGAGCCCGAGTATCTTCTCATGCTTTGAACTGATAGAAGCCACTAGCAGGGGACAAATGCAGGAAAATGCATGAGGCCAGCAGCTGGGTTGTGGAGCTTGGCTTGCTTCCCTGCTGGATGTGCAACATCTGAGAGCTGTCACGGGTGCCTATCCCTGCTGACACGTGGCCATCACACTATCACTGGGATGTTTGAATAGGTCAGGGCTCTAATGGGGAGCACATCTCCTGGGAGCAACACTGGCGGCACTCAGAGTGAGGATTATTTAGTACTAATAAATCAGCACTGGGCTGACTCAGCCCCACGAAAAATAAGAGAGGTGAAAAACAAGAGGAAGTGAGCCTCAGAACGTAATTGGCCTTAGATCTTTGTCTGTAGAGATGTGCTGGGGAAGGGAAAGTCTATCACACGCCTTCCAGAAGTTGGCATTCCCCCTCCTTCCTCCAAAAAGTTTCCAACTGCCCAGTTTCCAACCTTCCCTGCAGTGAGGTCAGAGCCTGCACAATGGCATGGCTGCAGAACTGCTGTGCATCCTTTTACTGGCCTCCACACCCACCCATTGCTTTCATTTAGTTCTTTTCCCCACTACCCTTTTACACTGCTCTGCATTATTCTTTACCCTGGGGGAAGGCAAGGAGTTAAACACCTCAGTAACATATGGAATTAGTTCAGGTTAATCTTTTCAGTATTCATTAACTAAGCATTTATTTGCACAGCATGTCATTAGAATTCCTGTGGCCCACTCACCAGTTTTATTATGCACTACCGAAGCTTCTAGTCTGAAATGCTGTAGCCTTGATCAAGGCAGAAAAGAAAAAAAAAAAGAGTCATCAATTTCTCTCAAGGGCTGTATTAGGCAGCCCAAACAGGAAGCAGGGTGCTGCATTGGGCAGCCAGCCCGGGACTTTGATGCTTTCTCTCTGCTCCGCAAATTACATTTCCATGTCAACACGCAGCACTGCCCTCAGATACTTGGAGGCCTTCAGATACAACATATCCCAGCGCTCAGTGCCAACCTCCTGCAAGACAGCCTCCCTAAGTCTTCTCTGCACTGCAGCCTTAAGGATATAGGGCCTAGGTTAAGTGAGGTAGAGAAGGGCATAGGTCTTGCTGGTTGCCCATTTTTGCTGCTGTTTATTTTTCAAAGGAGGTGAGGAGGAAAAGAAAGAAAACTTTTCTGCCTCTCTAGACACAAGTAATTTTTCAGTGTTTTGCTTCTGTAACTCTGCCTCTTAGCTCGACTCCTTGTCAAGGATTGTTTTCTATCTTGCTGCCATATTTATCTTATGCCAAAAGCAAACTATACAAAAAAAAAAAAAAGCACCAACAGTTCAATCGGGGAAAGAATTGCTTTGCAGAGATACTTAACATTAGAAGAGCTGAGAAAATAGACCCTGTGTGATGGATGTGACACTAAATAGCAAGGAGCCACCGTGGGAAGCCAGCTGTGTGATTCCTCAGTATTTACATCCAATAAGCAAAGACAAGATGTTTTTTTCTTGCTGAACTGATCACCTCAGCTAGGAAGCAGCCAAAGATAGAAAAAACAAACCTGGGTTTAAAAAAAACCTATTTCCAGAAACATTGCATCCTGCCATGGTCCAATGACTAAAATTGACAGACAAGAAACATCAAACACCTCCAAAAATGGACATACCATCCTTCTCTGTAGTGGCAACCACTGTTTGATGTGCATGTATAAATATATATACTTCAGTCTGTGTATACTCAAACACACACATATGCATGCATACTTATGTGAAAAAAAAGTTTATATTCCCACCTTTCTCCTCCCATCTGTGGTGTTCTACACTTACAGCTCAGTGCTTGATAAAAGGGATTTTTTTCTGCAGAGATAGGTACTGACATAGAGAACTGATCATAGAATCATAGAATGGTTTGGGTTGGAAGGTACCTTTAAGATCACCCAGTTCCAACCCCCCGCTATAGGCAGGGACACTTCCCTCTAGAACAGTTGCTCAAAGCCCCATCCAGCTTGGCATTGAATGCCTCCAAGGAGGGGGCATTCACAGCCTCACTGGGCAACCTGATCCTGTGCCTCACCACCCTCACAGTAAAGAATTTCTTCCTATTGTCTAGTCTAAGTCTACTCTGTTATGATGCTAAATCTACCTGTTATGGTGCCTTAACAAAACATCAGCTGAAACTGCAGCGAGGTTATGTGCATTGCTCTTCAGCCATTCCTGTTGGAACAGAACTGATTTAAAATTCCTTTTTTTTTTTTTTTTTTTTTAAATTTAAACACGCATTATATCTTCAAAAGGAAAAAACGAAGGAGGTGAAAAAAAAAAATAATAAAAAAAAAAATCAAACGATGTACTTGAGATGTATTGCACAGAGCCAAGGTACCTGCCACACACACAGCTTTAAGCACTTCGGTATTGCAATGCTCCAGAAGAGAAAAGCAAAAGAAGAAAAGAAATACCACTTCTGGCATTACGAGGTAAAGACTGACTGCTGTGAAAACACTGAGCAAGAATGGAACTTATGCCCTGCATCAGAGGGGACCTCTGAAGCCTTGCATTAAATACTGTAGCTCAGTGGCATGGAAACACCAAACAACTCATTTGACAAGACCACCAGCCCAGCTGACTAACTTGTTAAATTTTCATCAAAGTTCACCCAACAGGAAACCTCAGGCTTTGATCCAGCACATCCCACAGAAACATCTCACCAGCAGCTCACTCTATTCTAACCTATTTATTTGCCAAAAGATCAATTGGGAACAGCCTCAATTCATAGGGCTGCATCTGCACGGCCCCGTGTGCAAGGCTGTTGGTCTCACCTCTCCCAGTGCTGTCCTGTACCTCTGCCATTATCCCAGTAACAGTTCCTGCACAGCAACAGCTGACTGTTTTTATTGGTGTAGCAGAGAGAAATGTATATCATTTTAAAATCGTCCCTGACATTTTTCAGAGAATCCAAACTTACAGCAGAAGGCTGAGCTGCAAAATCTGACACAGAATTTTAACAAAAATATCGGCTATTTTGGGGTATGAAAACATGTTATGGAAAAAAAAAAAAAGAAACTTTATAAGGTGGATTGTTCTGTCTCTTGCTTGTGAGGATACTCTGGTTCTGCTGGAAACTCTGGTCCTTCTTGTCATGCTGCAGTTGGTAAACAGGGATTTTTCAGAGCAGAAAAAACCCACTTCACTAGTCACCTAAACATGCACCAGAAGAATGTTAGAGAAGGAATTGCAAGACAATTTCCATTGCATTTCCAGCATAATTTACACCTACACTCATCCTTTACTGACATGCCTTCATCCTTCACAATGAGTGATCCTTAGAATAATCATAGAGTCACAGAATGGCCTGGGTTGAAAAGGACCACAAAGATCATACAGTTTCAACCCCCCTGCTGTGTGCAGGGTCGCCAACCACCAGACCAGGCTGCCCAGAGCCACATCCAGCCTGGCCTTGAATGCCTCCAGGGATGGGGCATCCACAGCCTCCTTGGGCAACCTGTTCCAGTGTGTCACCGCGCTCTGTGTGAAAAACTTCCTCCTAATATCTAACCTAAACCTCCCTTGTCTCAGTTTAAAACCATTCCCCTTTGTCCTATCACTATCCACCCTCATAAACAGCCATTCCTCCTCCTGTTTATATGCTCCCTCCAAGTACTGGAAGGCCACACTGAGGTCTCCTTGGATGTCATGGTGATATGAAAATTATTGATTCTTTCTAGAAAAGAAAAGTTAATTGAAGCAAAGGTAAGGGCTGCATCCTGATTAGCAACAAGGTGTGTAGTTCCTGCTGCTGTCTCACTGTGGAGTTACAAAACTAATTGCCTCCATAGAAGATGGATTAAGCAAATCAACAGCAAAAGGCTGAAGAGCATGACAGCATGCTCAGGGAGCTGCAGTCTCCATGGTAAGACACTTCTGACCAAATGAGTTATCTCTTGGTCTAAAGAGAAGTGTCTTTAACAGTGTAAAAGCAAATGGCAAGCCACTCTTGCCAGACTAGTTTATTCTGAATCAGGGAGAAAAATCAAGATGTGAAAGGCAGACTTTACATTTTGAAAGGATAAGGAGCAACAGCACTGAGTGGCACTGTTGTTCAAAATAGAATAGGCAAATACAGTCAAATATAATAGCAAACCCATTATAATTCAAGCTACAGCACATTAAAATTTGACGCACTGTACACTGAATACACAGACTTGAATTGTAGCTACTTGCAGTGAGCTCAACATTATAATGAATACACCTGAACTACGTCCAGTTTTCTATTGCCACATAGGGGGGTGTGGGCTTGGAGTGATTAAAAAAAAAAACAAACAACAAAAACACAAACATTCAAATTGGAATGCAAGCTGAATTTATTTCAAGAAGAGAAGTAGTCAGAAGGCAGATGTGGATCCCTTCCACTTAGCTAATGAAACACTGAGTCTGAGCCCGTCGGTAAGCACCAGCTTTGTCCCATGGCCATTGAATGCAAACAGGTCTAACTGATTTGAACACAGGGAACGTGTAGAGTTCAAAGAGGAAAGAAAACATTAACCAGAAAGGAAGCAGTCCTTCAGACTACAGCTTCAATATGCATTTTAGCAAGCATTACAGGCTATAAAAAAAGTTTGAAAGAGCACTTTCGTACCATGTAAAAAAGAAAGGTTGCAAAAGGGTAAATGGTACAAAACCCTCTGCTCTCTTTCCATTCCCCATCTCGCAGCCTGTTTGTTAGCAGTAACAACATGCGACATATCACACAGGGCTCTGCTGAGATGAGCTCCAGACCTCTGACACTAAATCACTGATAAAGTCATAATGTGGAGGGGGGAAAAAGAAAGGCTAAGTCTCTTCACAATAACCAAGCCTTGGTAGCAAGTAATGGCTGCCTTAATCCAGCTGTCTCCATTAAATGCCTCCCACCACTGTTATCACAACCAGAGGTGAAAAAGGCATTAGCAAAGGCAAGATATTTTTGCTCAGCACTCTATGAATAGAGTTTTGTCTGCCTCACACTTTCCAACTCAGCAACTGAAGGACAAGAAGAGAGTGCCTGTGCACCAGGGCATGCAGGAGGACTATCAGCCAGCTGTGAGAGCCACAAAGAGCCAAACAGTAATCATTCAGCTTTGCCTTTACATATGAAAACCCTTTAATTTTTCTTAGCATCATCTCCTCATTCTCCCTGCCTTAAGGCAAACAAGGAATCCGTTTGTGATCTCTCTCCACACCATTCTCTTTTTTGGAACTGATGGAAAAGGATGGCAGAAGGACAGCAGTGTGGGATGTCAGCACTTGTGGCTTTGCGTGTAGAAAATAAAAGGCAACCCTTACAAGGGCAATGAATGATAATTAGCAGACATCATTTCATTCTTACTCCTCCTTTATTCATTACTGTCTTCAGAGACTCCCACTTTCTCCCTCAAAATAAAACCCTCTTTGAAACAACAGGCAGAACGCACTACCTTCGATGTCTTACAGCCTGACAAAACATGTTAAGCACCAACATTTGTTTAACATTCTCAAGATCCAGCACTTGTCATTTCTGGGTTTACCACTCTGAAATCCCAAAACAGGAAGCCAGCATTTGCTGAGAGAGTACCTTCCTAGCCATGAAGAATTAGGGATCTTAAATAATAATAACAAATAAATGATAATAATAATAATAAAGCAACTAAAACCCAATAAACTTGAAAATCCTGTGTGAACTGATAATGGGAACTGTTCATTAGTATTAAAAATTACACAGAGGATGCACCATCCTCCTGCACTGACAGCATCTCTGATCAGGCTGCCTAGCTAAACTCAGCCTGGTATTTATGCATTCGACTTAAAGAGAAACACTTCTTACTGATAGAATTAAAACTAGGAACATGAAGAGGGATAAGACAAGGTTGCTGCAGCTATTTTCAAACCAAGCTCTTCAAATCAAGCATCACTGATTCAGGAATCTATGTGGTCAGATTAAAAGAAACTCGAGTAAATTAAAACAGATAAGATACAGGAAGGGTGCTTGAACAGCCTTAGTGCTGCCATACAGCAAAGACAGGCCACGACTAAGGCAATTGTTTCTGTTACTAGCTTTATTAAAGCTGATTCCACCTTTCCTGAAGTCATTAAACGAATGATTGCTAGCTTTACATTCATTTTAACAGGCTTTCATTTCTACCTTTTTTTTTTTTTTCTCTCCTTTCTTCCTCCAGGAAGTTCCTATTTCTAGAATCATTAAGGTTGGAAAAGATCTCTCAGGTCACCTAGTCCAACCATCAGACCATCCCCACTACGCCCACTTACCACATCCCTCAGAGCCACATCCACACAGTTCTTGAACACCTCCAGGGATGGTGACTCCAACACCTCCCTGTGTAGCCTGTGCCAATGCCTCACTGCTCTTTATGAATATATTTTTTTCCTAATCTCAAATCTGAAAATTCCAGAAGGACTATGGTGAGACTCAACAAGCAACACAGGCTGCTGCTGTGCACCAGATTTCTGGCAATCTGGAGAAGCACAGAGCCAAACAGCACAGGACTATTTTAAGAATAGAGCTACTGAAGAAGTATAAAGCAAGCAGCAATTGCCAGTCCTCTAAACAGGTTTTCACCTACTTTGCGTGACTGGAGCCTTGCAAAGCAGCCAGATCTACTTGCAGACTTGGTTTTTGCTTTGCAGCAGGAGAACACATACAGAAATATGGAATTAAGATCCTACTTTGAGTCCTGTTGGCACTGAACTTCTGCTGCTTTCTGTGGTTCTGTCTTATTTCCACCAGCAGCCAAGTTTCAGTGGTACATGGGACGTTCCCTGCAGTAGTAAGTGAGTCACTCAACTATTAAGGTATTCAACTTTTAAGGACAAAAGCAAAGGGGCACAGTTAATCCAGCAGTGAAAATGTACATATGCTTTCCCTCCCCCACAAGTGGCATTTCAGCCAGCAACTTGCTTGCCTGCAGATAAGTTTGCAGAAGTCTCTTAAGGTTTTGCATTATTTCTGATACCACATTGGACTACTGATCTTAGCCTGGTTATACTCTATACGTAGCATCAAATACAGCCACTGCTGATATTTTAGCATAATTATTTCTAATTACTTTATATACATTGTATACATGCACTCACAAGATTTCAATTATTTATAATTACATGGAAAGTTTCAAGTTTTATTCTACTAAGATCATTCAGAACTCAGTAAAAGCCACGAATGCTTAATTTTTGAAATGACAGTTTCTTATGAATTTGAACACAGGCTAATTAAAGGACTTGCAGATTCCAACAACCTAACCCCTTTTCAAAAGGCAAATCTTTAAGCTTGCAGAAAATATGCTCTACTTTCCATTAAGATTAAAGATTCAGCCTCCACTTTAAGCGCAAAAACTTCTGCTCCAAGGTACAAACAGCCTCCTGAGGACACCCAGCTCCATTGCTCATACTCATATAAAAATCTCAGCACTGGATACAGCCTTCAATGGAGTAGCCTGGGGTAAGTACCTTCCCCTACTCAGCAGTTATCTTCATACTGTATGAATAGAGAAAACAACGACCAGCTCTGACAGCCACTGGCAGTCACTTTGCAGCATAATAGCGGAAAATGAGTTTGGTAGATATCCACAGTAACACTAGATCCAATGGATAACTTCAACAAGGGAAAATAAAATCTTTCATCATAGCCAACAAAAGTAAAACTTATGGTTGTGTGGAACTCTCACCAGCTACAGTTACTTTTACCCTCCCTGATCCATTCCAATGACACTTATCATAGGGAAAGTCAAAGCAATAGCCCTACAAGTCAGTTGCTGGAAACCAACATAGGCAGAAATTAGTTTTGTCATATTCTGTACTGTAACTGTATACACAGGTGGGCAGTGATAGGAACAAGGGGAAATGGTTTTAAACTAAGTCAGGGGAGGTTTAGGTTAGATATTAGGAGGAAGTTTTTCACACAGAGGATGAACACTGAACAGGTTGCCCAAGGAGGCTGTGGATGCCCCATCCCTGGAGGCACTCAAGGCCAGGCTGGATGTGGCTCTGGGCAGCCTGGTCTGGTGGTTGGTGACCCTGCACATACCAAGGGGGTTGAAACTGTATGATCTTTGTGGTCCTTTTCAACCCAGGCCAGTCTATAATTCTGTATACCAGAGCCCATTTGGCCAACCAGTCCATGGTCATCACGTGACATTTCTTCCTCGGTGAGAATATCAGTAGTGGCACAGAGGCAAGGAAGCTGAGCTCACCTTTTGTGGAATAAAAAGTGCCTTTGGGAGGACAAAGGACCCAAAGTTTTGCAGCATTCATCATGCATTGTTTTAAAATGCCCGAAAACTTTCAAGTCATTGACTGGCATGAACAAAGTTGGATTTTAGCTCAGCAGCTTCACGCAGCTGCCAGCAGTGAGTTACCTTCCTATACAAATGAAGTTAACGTGCACAGCTATCATTGGCTTGATTTCTCCATGCAGAATGAGCAAAACATACAGCCATAGTAACCAGATCCTCCCTCCAAGTTCTCCTGCTCTTCTGAAGGACAGGTATGCATGGATCTGTGAGGAGGAGCTTACATTTCTCCTGATTGCAAGAACATGGGCAGGAGAGCTGGCTCTGCTGTTCTGTGACATGCTGCAGCAATGACATGGAGTGACCTTGCCTATCGGCCTGTAAGTGGTTTTCCAACATGTCACATGTATCTGTTATCGATCCACTTGAGTCCATATAGAACAGCCAATATTTTCTCTGCTTAATGGGGTTACTGAAATACAACAGTAATGTACAGTAATATCTCCAAACAAAAGTCCCAGTTGAGGTATTAAAAGACATTGGAAAACAATTTGAATGAATTCATGGAGTTTAACAGTGAGATGAGCTTATAACTAGCCTTACGTTAGCATTTTGTTGGCCTAAAAATCTCACATCTAACGACACTTAGCATGTAGTGTTTGAAAGATAGAAGTGTGTCAGAGCCTTTAACACAAGATAAAAAAATCCAGTCTCACTTGCACACATCAGCATGTATAAGTGTTGGCACCCAAGATATGAGCTCAAGCCCCAGACACACTAAGTTTTTATCCATTTCAAAACAGGTAAAAATAAATACATCCTTTCTTACCTGTTATGGAGACAAAAACATTTTAAAGAGGAAAGTTCACTTGCACTTCAAAGAGCAAAGCTGAGCAGAGATACCTCAATAGTGCATACAGCAAACACTGTTTCAGCTAGAGATCATTGCACACAGCTGTGTTTATATATATAATTGATTCAGCTGGTAGCAGAGCTGTGCCTAGAAGAGGGCAAGTCCTACCTCCATCTCCAGAAAGTGCTAAAGAGATAGCAGAGACCTTTGCATGAAGGAAGAGTATGGGTAGTTTAAGAGAAATCTCAAAGCTCTTGCAATTTTCTGTTGCTCCACAGTACCTTGCTGAATGGAATGGAAGCTGACCATCAGTATGAACAGTGTAAAGCAACAGATTTTACCTGTCAGTAAAAGAGATTTGACCTTAATTGCTGAGCTCAACTTTACCTTGGGCTATGGACAAGTGTAGAAGATGCTACCAAAGTCCAGCTGGCACATAATAATAATCTGTTGATTGTCATTGATCAACATAATAACGTGTTGATCATCCCAAAGGTGTGAGGCACCTAACATCCCAAAGGTGTGCCCATCTAACAAAAACCTACCAGTTGCTATCAGTGGTATGAATAATCACTGCTTAATATTTCATCCATCTGGGGTTCTCATCCAATGTCTCCATGTTAGATTCGCCTGTGACAGAGTCTGGGAGAAATCCAGGAAAATATTATCACTGAACAACAGCCAAAGTCTGGCACTCGTCTCTACCTGCTTTAAAATTTTAATCGCACTTCAACACTATGATGAATGGAAAGTACTTAGCAGAGATTAGCACCATTCCTTTCATTTCTCCTTGGATCACTTTCTACCTTAAAGTCTGAGAAATGGGAGAATTTGGGGGAGGTGATATTCCAGTTTCTGTAATGCAAGTGATCTCATCATGGGTGATCTTCAGGGTCCCTTCCAACTCAAACCATTCTATGATTCTATGATTTAGCAGTCTTTTGTACTCATCCTTGTGTGCAGACTCAGTAAGCTAGTAGAATTATATCTGCCGTTTAGGTCTAGCTCCTGTCCTTTCTTCACACCGACTCATGAATAAAGATAATGGTAGCAGGCTGAGTTGTTAGAATTCTAACAAACAAGGCTTAGGAGCAGGAGAGAAAGGGGGAAGCAAAAATGCTATTTGAGTACTCCTGGCTTCAGAAATAGAACTAAAATGGGAGGCTGCATGACCTCTCTCCAGCACCTGCCTGCACAAACTCCCTGCTCAGCAACGTGATTAGATGCTATTTTCCCCCGGGGCTCTGCCTCACTGTGCATGAGGGAGGCCTGCATATGAGGGAGGCCTGAGTGGGAAGGAAGGCAGGCAGGTGACGGGACAGATACTGCTGTCGGCTTGCCCCCTTCACTCTGTATCAGCAACACTTCTACATGACTCAGAAGTGAAAAAAGGAGGATGATTTTGAGATCCAAGTAACTGCTGGCTGCGTGAGCAAGCCAGTACACTTTGCCACAGAGCAGCTGCGTGATAGCAAGCGAGGCATTCACACTAACCTTCAGGCAGGCAATCACTACAGCTGGCTGTATTTTCAGTGAAACTAGGTTGAAAGTAGGATCCTCCATCTAGGGAAGAATACCTGCACACATCAGTACGGGCTGGGGGCTGACATGTTGGAGATGATCACTGCAGAGAAGGACCTAGGAATCCTGGTTGGCTATGAGTCAGCAGCGTGCCCTTGTGGCCAAGAAGGCCAGCTGTATCTTGGGGTGCATTAAAAGTGCATGGCCAGCAGGTCAAGAGAGGTCCTTGATCTAGATCCTCCCTCTATGCTCTGCCCTGGTGAGGCCACATCCTTGTCCTGGACTCCCTAGTTCAATATAGGGATCCTCTTGAAAGAGTACAGCAAAGGGGCACAAGGATAATTAAGGACCTGGAGCATCTCTTGTATGAGGAAAGACTGAGAGACTGAAGGACCTGAGACTGTTCAGCCTGGGGAAGAGAAGGCTGAATGTCATTGCTCTTCATACATATTTTAAGGGCAGGGGCCAAGTAGATGAGGCAAGACTCTTTTCAGCAATGTGCAGCAACAGAAAAAGGGGCAACAGCCACAAACTGGAGCACAGGAAGTTCCATACAAACATGAGGAAGAACTCCTTTACTTTGAGGACAACAGAGCACTGGCAAAGGCTGCCCAGGGAGGCTGTGGAGTCTCCTTCTCTGGAGGTATCCAAGACCTGCCTGGATATTTCCCTCTGCTATAGCAGGGGCTCGGACACAGTGATCTCTAGAGGCCCCCTGCAGCTCTGTGAAATGCTCTTGTCTTGCAGAAGCCTGCAAGAAATGCTGAGTAGAAGCATGAATGTACTATGTGCCATGGACACAGCCAGTGCTACCAAGAACCACTTTTTAGAGATATAGATACTTGTATAAAGGCATATTTGTTCATGCATGTATAAAATAGTGAGTTTTGACATTTCACATAAGGAACTTGAAATTACCTCTATTTGTTTCTTGGATCTCTGCTGGTAACATAAGGGAATTGTGGGGAGGTACATTATGATAAGTACTATAATGAAGTTAAGTGATGAATAGGAGGCTATGCATTAGATATTTTATTTTCATTTGATATATAGCTACAGGTCAGGTTCTTCACATACGCACAAGTGCTTGGGCACAGCAGCAGATGTCCAAGCATGTACTGTTGTGGCCACATCCAGCTCACAGGGAGAGTGGCAATGTTTATCTTGGCATTGCCCAAGGCCTGTAACCCCTCCAGGGAAATACAGCCACCTTGTACCTGTCAGCCCAAAGATTGTGCTTCTTAAGTGCACCAAGCCTAAAAATACATGGCACTTCAGCCATGGATATTGAACAGGTCAAGGAGTGACAAAAGCCCCATGTGCACAGGATTCTGCTTCCCAGTATACTGACACCTCCCCAGTAAAAGATACTTCTGTTCTTGCCAGTGAAAGGCATGAAGGAATTTGCTTGGCCTTTGCAGAATTACACGCAAAGCAACAACAAAGAACCTGTATTAATTTGCCTCACCTTGAACATAATGAAAATTAAGGGCCTCTTTTAAAACTTAGATTCAAATTCAATTGCTAGATATGTGATAAAACAAAGACGTTTTGCTCAGCCTTATCCTCAAGAGATAAAAAGAGAAACAATTAAGGCACTTGATATGGCACACAAGCAGCAGAAAGGGCTCTTGACGATGGCCCCAACCCCCATTAAGATTAAACAAAATATTGTAACTGAGCAGCACTAGACTTTTTTTCACTGGGGCTTATTGTAAGCCTCTGGATTTTTAAATTACAACAGCCTTTTACTTCCTTCAAAGGTTGTAAGACTTTTTTGGCTGCACTGTAAAACACGGCCGAAATGCAACGCTTGAGTATCAATATGAGCAAATAATACATCCAAATAGATTATTGTGAAGTAAAACTGAGCCAAAACAACAGCTGCTTACCCACAAAATGAATTTTTAATAACTTAATGCAGCGCAAACCCCTAAAACACATTGTAAGCTCAGTTACTTGGAAGAAAACTCACTAAAGCAATATTTACTCTCTCATACAGGCTCAGATACATATGAGGGAACTAAGGGCTAGCCCTTCCTGCTATGCGGGATATCTCAGCATTGCGAGGTGTCTGCTTTCCACGCAGAGATAACCTTCTCAGAGATGTACTTTGGCTCAAAGGGACGGGATCCTACAGAATGTAATCAGTGCGTATTAGGTGACAGCCTGCAGGCTGGAGTAAGAACAAAGGCTCCGCAACACAAGTCAGCCACATTAAAAGAAAACTGCAACCAGTTATTATGCTGCAGTGGCTTAGCCAAGGAAATCTGGGGTTTTTCCACTCCTATCAACTTATTTAAGACAATATTCTCCCTTTCCCTCCACCCCACTTTTCACTTCCTGGAATATGCTGGGAACATCGCACAAGATCACAGTTCTACTTGCCATCTACCTGGGTTCCCTAGGTCACGACAAGGGGTGTATAATCCATCTCCATGTTTATCAGACACTGAAGAGTTTGTTTCTGAGACTTCTTGCCAAGAGCTCCCGGAATTCCCTACTTTTATTTGCAGACAAATGCCATAAAGCCAAACAAAACTGGAAAAGAAGGAAAACGCCGTCTCTCCTTCTTCGTTCCCCTTTACAAGACAGCAAAACGCACCAGCAAGCAAACACCAGCTCACCAGCCCAGACTGATGTCAAAGAGCAGTATGCCAAAAGGGACATAAGGTTGTTCCTTAGGAAGACGAGTTTAAGAGACTGCAAGGATGAGAACCTCAGGCACAGCACATTTAGGCAGAAGGTGGGTACAAAAATGAAGATCATATCACCCTATTATTTCTCTTCAGGGATGGCTACCTCCTTTGATTAAGATGTTGCCTATTTTCTGCAGTGACCAAACAATTCAGATTTTTATTTTTTTTTTAAGTTGACTGAGGGAAGATTTAGGTTGGATGTCAGGGTTCTAGTAAAGTTCTTTACTATGAGAGTGGTGAGATGCTGGAAGCTCAGTTACTTGGAAGAAGCTGTCCAGAGAGGCTGTAGATGCCCCATCCCTGGAGGTGTTCAAGGCCAGGTGGATGGAGCCCTGTGCAGCCTGGT
The DNA here is from genome assembly GCF_023343835.1 of Lagopus muta. Taxonomy (NCBI): domain Eukaryota; kingdom Metazoa; phylum Chordata; class Aves; order Galliformes; family Phasianidae; genus Lagopus; species Lagopus muta. The sequence continues at coordinate 87,329,296 of NC_064433.1, forward strand.
CTAGTATTAAATAGGGAGGTTGGCCCTGCCTGTGGAGGGGTGGTTGGAGATCCGTGATCCTTGAGGTCCCTTCCAACCCAGGTAATTCTGTGATTCTGGGATTTGCCATTGGAAAATGGAAAAGCTCCTTGCTCCAGCTGTTAGGCTTGGTCCAGGATTACCAGGATATTTGCATGAATAGCTATACAGTTTTCAGTTCAGCAAAATTCAGCCTAATACGTTATGCCTCATTCCTGTGTACTCCTAAAAAATGATCCAGTTTATCTGGCATAGAGATACAAAAATGCATCACTAGGGTTGTGAAGACAACAGACTGATCCCACCTTCATCGCCCTGCAGAAGGGAAACTGGTGAGAAAGCCGGATGGGAAGCCTGTTTCAGAGAGCGGACAAAATTGATGATCTCAAAAATAACAAGATGGGAGTGCACAGAGCACTTTGTTTACATACAAACCAGATTTGCAAGGTTGAAAGCATTTTTTGTGAAACAAGTATTTGTCTAAAAATATATATTTGGCTGCTAACAATAACTACTTGTAAGAAAAAGCAGAAAGCACCTCCTTAAATGTTTACAAGACCGCTTAAGCCAAACCAGACCCATAAGGCTGAGTGTCATAGTTTCAATAGAATTTGTTTCATTTTCACTTGCAGTTGTTTCAGAAAAGTGCACTGTTAAAGAATTCCTGGAGAAGTACACACTCATGTCTGAATCAAGAAAATCATAAGCACAAACAGTGCATCACTCCTGGTCAGCAGTTAACGCTTCAGGTACCGATGAAGGAGTACAGTAAGTGGATTTTCAGACTTCTTAATGCAGAATTTTATATTTTGCTTACACTACTTCTAAATAAGTCCTATGATTTACAAACAGTACGACTTTCTGAGTATCCATCAAAGAGGTTAACTGTATCGCTCATTTTAGAGAGATTTACTTACCACCGCTTGCACTTAGGATCACTTCTTAAAGCAGTGCCTGGCATTCAATTTGTAAGGCTCAAAAGCTGTATTATTTGTGCGGGACATTAGTCAGAGCATGAAGGGAAAAAAAAAAATCCAGCCAAGCTTTCTGATTTTTGAGTGGTCCTGTGTGGAGCCAGGAATTGGACTCGATGATTCCTGTAGATCCTTTCCAACTTAGGATATACTATGACAAGGATTCATATGCCTGTGAGGAAAGGCTTTTTTGTTTAGTGTACGTTACATTGCCCATTCGATAACACAAGTAGAACAACAGAGATATTTTGACCATGCCAATAAAGATATGTTCTGTCTTGTTGGTAACAGCAGTGAACATGGCAGGAGGACAATGTTGGCATGTGAACTGGTTCAGGAAAAGCTTTGTGTTCCATTTTGTTCACCAAGATGACCAACCGTTCTTACTTCGAAGTTTGAGTGAAGCCAACTTTTTTATCCAGAGGTGGAAAAGACTCCATACTATCAGATCCAAATAGCACACAAGAGAAGATTCCAGATTTAAATGCAAGCTAGACTTCATCAGGTAAAAGCAAGGGGTAGAGCACTGTCCCTTAGAGTCAGTGGTGAAAGGGGTGGAGAGATGGGAAAGTACGAAAAAGTGAAAGCCTGGAATAAATCAACAGCAGGGAGGCAGAAAAAGAGCAGAGGACACAGAGTTAAGACCAAAGAGAAGGGGAACAGTAAGATGAAGACAACATAGAACATATTATGTGTTGAAGGGCATCAGCTCACAACTGTTCATTGTCTCATCATCTCAAAGAGGTACATCAAAAATGAGCTGAATAGAACAGCAATCAAAAGCTATAGAAAAAGAACTATTTTTTTCCACCAGCAGGACTCATGTACAAAGCTATTCAGAGCCACATGCAGAGTGAAAACCTTCTCCAGATTATATAGGATAAAAGGCATCCACTGTCAGATAAAAAGTACTAGAGTGCCCAATAATGAGATTTGATGGCGCTTTGAGTTAAGACAGCTCAAGTGTCTCTGCACTTGTAAAACAGGCAATTGACAACCTGACACAACACACACATAATTAAAAATCGACTCTATTGAGGAGCTGTTCGTTGTGCCAGATGCTCTCTGCACTAACTGAGAGAGCCTGTGGAAAAAAAATATAGTTCAATAGCACACTATGTGCAACAAGAACTGCCCAGGGTGTAAAAAGTGACTGATTTATTTTTCTTTTATTTATATATCATAGACCATAGAATGGCTTGGGTTGCAAGGGACCTCAAGGATCATCAAGTTCCAACCCCATTGCCACTGTCAGGGCTGCCAGCTGCTAGATCAAGTGCTAGATAAAACTGCCCAGAGCCCCATCCAACCTGGATTTAAACATCTCCAGGGATGGGGCATTCACAGCCTCTATGAGTAACCTGTTTCAGAACCTCACCATTCTCTCAGTAAAAAACCTCCCCTTGACATCCAGTCTAACCCTTCCTTCCTTGAGTTTAAAACAATTCCCCCTTGTCCTATCACTATCTACCCTTGTAAAAAGATTTCCATCTTGTTTATAAACTACCTTTAAATATTGGAAGGCCTCAATGAGGTCTCCCCACAGCTTTCTCTTTTCTAAGCTGAGCAAATTCCTTCAGCCTCTCTTCATAGGAGAGGTGCACCAACCCTGGATCATCTTCGTGGCCCTCCCCTGAACCCTTTCCAAAAGCCCCATATCTTTCCTGTGTTGGGAATCCCAGACTGGACGCATTACTCCAGCTGGGGTCTCATGAGGACAGAACAGAAGGGGACAATCAACTTCCTCACCCTTCTTCTGATGGAACCCTACAATACCATTAGCCTTCCATGTGAGTGCACACGCCTCTGGTTGCTAAGCTTTTCATTTACCAGGACCCCTGTGTTCAGCTCTGGTGAGGCCGCACCTCAAGTACTGTGTCCAGTTTTGAGCCCCTCAAGCCCCTCACTGCAAGAAAGACATTGAGGCCCTGGAGCAGGTTCAAAGAAGTGCAACAAAGCTGATGAGGGGTCTGGAGCACAGGGCTTATGAGGAGCGGCTGAAGGAGCTGGGATTGTTCAGTCTGGAGGAGGCTCAAGGGAGACCTTAGAGAAAGCAATAACTGCCAGATGGGAGGTTTTAGTGAGCTGGGGGTCTGCCTCTTCTCTCCTGTAATTAGTGACAGAATTAGAGGGAATGGCTTCAAGCTGTGCCAGGAGAAATTCAGGCTCAACGTTAGGAAATACTACTTCTCTGAAAGAGTGGTCAGGCACTGGAATGGGCTGCCCAAGGAGGTGGTGGAGTCACTGACCCTGGAGGAGTTCAAGGAATGTTTGCATGTTGTGTTGAGGGATATGATTTAGTGAGAACTACTGGTGACAGGGGGATGGTTGGACTGGATGATCATGTAGGTCTTTTTCCAATCTTGGTGTTTCTGTGATTCTGTGAGTCCTAAGTCCTTCTCAGCAGGGCTACTCTCAAGAAGTTCATCTCCCATTTTGTATATACATCTGGGATTACTTCGACCCAAGTGCAACACTTTGCATTTTGCTTTGTTGAACCCCATTAAGTTCACCAGGGCCCACCTTTCCAGTTTATCAAGGTCCCTCTGGACAGCATCCCTTTCTTCTGCTGTATCAACACAACACACTGAGAAGTGCTACATATTTTGAAGAAAATTTTAAATAGAAACCAACTTATTTGCTAGTTCTGTTAGCCACTACTCATTACTGACTGAGAAAACACTGCCAGGAAGGAACACAGAAATACTGTCAAGGCAGCTAGACATGTCTACACATTTATTTGTAGTGTGTCCCAACAGAGTTCAGTGACACTTGGCTTAGAAAAGCATATTGACACAGCACATTTTTCCAAGGGAAAAAAAAAAAAAAAAAGCAACAATCAATATTTGTATACCACAATACAAATATTTTACTGTGGATTCTATAATGTAAACTCCAAGGATTCATCATCTAATATTTTCTGGGCCCATGAGCCTCATAACAGTATAACCTTACTTTGTTGAGCAGCATGCCATTTTGGCCCTCCAGTGCACCATCTGAAATCAAAGTTAAACCATCATTTATCAGTTTAATTAGTAACATGCTTGACATTTTCTACTTGATTTTTTTTTTTTTTTTTTTAAGAGTAGCTTGTGACAGAAAGTGAGAAAAAAAGCATTCAGCTGCCCTTTCCCTGTGACCAAGAGACTGAAATAGTAACGAATTCATGTCTGCAAACTTACTTTGACTCTCAAAGTTCTTAATCCACTACACTAAAGTAGAAATTTATAGTTAATGAGGCTTTCTTTCCCAATTGGGTTTGCAAAACTAACAGAAACCCTCAACTCAGCATTTTTAACACCTATTTTCTGACCATTCTAAGCAATAATGATGTTTTATGCAAAAAGGGAGCCAAACAACATGTTTTATATACTAATTTACCTCACTTAACAGAATACATAACACACAGAGCAATTTGTTTTTTATTCACCTAGTCTTCACGGAGACCAGAACAACCATAAGTTAAAGCTGTAGACATTAAGACATAAAAATAAGTACATTTTAGAAACAGGTTAAAATAGATACAATTCATATGACTTGTATAATTGCAAGTGAATGCACAACATTATACTTAGTTGTGAGTTGAGCAGATTCAGTAAAACGTCTGCGACACAAGGGAAGGTTTTAAGACCTAGTCATAACAAATTAGATACAAATAAAACCAGTAATGCTACAGAAGAGGACATATATGAAATAAACTCTGGTAGTTCTACCAAAATACGTATATTAATGAAGTAATTCTGACAACTGCTAAAAGACATTCATGTCATATCTGAACTAAGGACAGGAAAGTGTTCAGCCATGCATATGAAAGTATCCTTTAGAAGAAATTTCCTAAATAGTTATGCTATAAAAAATATATGAAATCCTGTTTGAGCAGAAAGTGGCAACGTTGACAGCAGCTAACAAAGTATCAGATAGGACTGTTAAAAAACTGCAGAATCTTTGGCAAGAATGAAAAAAGTGACGTAGGAAAGCATTACCTAGTATTTAAGAAATATTTTTGCATTCATGTATTTCATTTTAGCATGCTTTCTCTAAACATTTCTACTTTAAAAAAAAAAATCACTCAAATTCAGTGCTCTGCTTGCTCAAATTAATCTCCTCAAAATTAGAAACATATCCACATATTTATTTCAGGAAGTATTTGCACTAATATGCTGAAAACAGCTTTCAATATAACACCTTCTAATTAACATAATCCATTTTATTTCTATTCTTGTGCCTTAGGCATCAGAAAGCAACGCTGCACAAATAATAGGTGGTATTCAGAAGAGTGAAAATTATCAAGATTAAATGATGAAAGCACTTACCCTATGAAAAATGCTTTCCTGATGGCCAATAGCAGAGTAAATTAACAAAAAGGCTGAGTGACTCCCATTTTGCTATCTATCCACTTAGGAAGGTTAGTCACCAACAATAGTTATATCCAAGTCCCAGTACAAATAAATAATAGATCTACCAAGATCGTCAGAACATCTATTTGCTGTACAGTAGCTCAGTGTTTTCAAAAAGAACTTCCATAATTCTATCTTTTATTCTCAATTGATATTGAGCTACTGCAGTTTTTAGGTGACTCTTCTTTAGCCAGATAGTATATTAGCTTCATGTTTTAAAAAGTTTTTGTACATACATTAATTCATATGTATTTCCTACTATAACCTAGATGACAAGAGGCCTATAAACTGAGGTTCACTGCTTCTGTGCTTAACTTGCCACCACTTAGACTGTGAATCATTGCAATCATAGTGGAATGTTTGTTCAGTTCTTCCTTCTGTAATTTTACAAGTGCTTCTTTTTCTTCCAAGCGTACTTCCAATTGGGATTTTTGAACTTCCAGAGAAGATGCCTGCAGAAACAGCCAAAAAGTTACTATTCACTCCATCATTAACTGAAAAAGCATACAGTAAAAGCTAAGTAGTCTGGTGATGAGTTTAAGCAAGCAATTAATTACAACTTTGTTTCAGAAATACTTTCTTCAGGTGTACATTTGGTGTACATGGACGTTTTACAGCAACTGATGCACTTCAAAACATTGCATACCAATGGGATGCACTAAACCCCATGTTATCATTCTTCTATTTAAGTAACAAAAATGTTCACAGTTCATCCATCCATGTTTCATTTCAGTCCACACACTGATAAATATTTACCAAGAAGATGGGAAGTATCTGCTGTATACTACATAGCATTGTCCTAGGGAGTGGGAATACTGTAAATGCTTTGACAGACTGCATACTTCTTTGTGATTACTGATTAGCTTTTATGTAAAATGAACCACACATTATCCTGTTAACTTCGGAGTATGGCCAAACTGGTCTCTATTTCTGCTTTGAGAGAAGACATTCTTTTTCTTGGAGATGAAAAATTAAATGTTTTATTAGAATTTTAAAGATCAAGAAAATCAGAAGTGTTTTGGTACATCCCTATGCAGTATCCTAATGCAGACTGCAAGAAAGGGGAAGGAAAAAAACAGTAACAAAAAAACAACAAATAACTCAGATTTTATATATATAATAACTCTACTCACAGTAGACAGCTAGAAACTGAAGAGGAATGTGCTGTTTACTTACTTAATATTGCACCACAGTTTTTTTTTCTTTCCAAATACAATGTAGACTATGTTTCGCACAGCCCTTAGACTCTGACTTTGCTCTTAAATTCAAGCTCAGCTATTAGAAACTCAAAAGTTATATAATTAAGAGTTCATTCTTCTTCACTATAGGGTCAATTCTAGTTTTATTGAGTCACTTCAAAACCGAAATAATGATTATTCAGCTCTACCAGTCATATAGATACTTAAAACTCCAGTCTCTAGTGTGCAGGTGGAAATAATTCCTTACCTTAATACTCAGTTCCTTCCTCGCTTGTTCTGTTTTGCTCAACTCCTTTCTAAGAACATCAACAGTTTCTTCCATATTGTTTTTTTCTTTCTGTTGAGCTTTCAGTTTTTCTTCCAGAACTTTCATTTTCTGTTGCAAGCCTTACAAAATACAACATGTTAAAACATGGGTTGTCCATCTTAAAAAAAAGAGATACTCTATTGCCTCAGAAACAAGTATATACACATTTTTAGTACTGAACATAGCTGCTAATAAGTGCACTACTGAGTGCCACCTACTGCTAAGTTTTAGCAGTTGCTTTTTGGTACTTGCTGAAGAGTTAAATTGAACTCTTTCAATTTGCGATTCCCACAGAAAATGGGTCTAAATGGACATGCTGTGAAGAGAAAGCACAAATCATGCTGTGTATGGATTTAGTGAAATCAATATAGTCTTGGAAAAAATATATTTATATAGTCTTGGAAAAATATATCTATATTTTCTTAAATACACAAAGATATATCTGTCTCATCAACTGTCAAATTACACATGGCTGGCTACCCTTTAGATTTACAAGCTACTAAGAAAAACATTGCTGCTTTTCTACAGCACATAACAGCATCTTTTAAATTGAGCTTTGTAGGTATAATGATTTTTTAGTTAAATGACTTACTTGCTATTTTGCTATCTCTATCATGTAGCTGTTGCTGTAGCTGTTTTCTATGTTCTTCAGATTCTACCAACTGTGCAGCAGTCCTAATATTGAAGAGAGAAATTTTTAATTGCCAAAGCAAAATACATCACCATTTCTTTGCTCTAAGAAGCTAGAACGATTTTCACATCATTTGTAACTCTTGTCAGGAGCTTAAAAATCAAATCAACAAAAAGATGAATTTGCCGGGTGTGAGCCCAGTCTTTTTCTTTTTTCCCTCCCATGAAAATTATTTATCTCCCTTAATCTAAGACAATGTGGAAATTTCTGGAAATGTTTCTTTTTCCTACAGCCTAGACTGTTGCTCTTGATTACAGCCACAAGACATTCAAGATCACATGGCAGAAATGAAATCACCTTTCAACCTGAGTCAGAATTCACTGCCATTAGTGACTGACAATATGGGCTTTTAGCTCTTGGTACGCTCCTGAATTGACAATGCCACTACTAAAACCTTGTTTCAGGTAAGTGTTATCATCTGTGTGCACACATCTGTGCATAAGGATTTTCTGATACCATATTAAACATTTCCAAACAACTGTGCAACATGCAGGAAAAAAAATGAAGTCAAAAGACCTCACTGTAGCTCATACATAAGTTTGCTGCAGTCTTTACTAGTTAGAATAATATTTAAATCTTACAAAATATATAGGCACTGTCATCCGCCAGTGTTACAGCTGTAACCCAAGCACTTCAAACTCCATTAAGTTAAATTACTATCTCCATTGCTAGCTAGCATAACTTCTAAGGCATATTCCATCTCCCATTTGTCCCATTTAGGTGACACCTATTGTTATTCTTGCTGGCCTGTTTATCCACTTTCTTATCTGCAGCCTCTGGCAACAAGAGGGGAAAAGGATAGTTCAGTCTGTTTTATGTAACTAATCAAGAATATTTATACAGCAACTGCTATCCCATTTGCCTTAAAAAAGGGAGATCCTTCTCAGAACACTTCCCCAATTATACTCAGCTGCATATTGCTCCAATGAAAGTAGGTGCCCACATTTATTCACAAGCAAATGCATCTGAATGAAAGTCTTCCATTTGAATCAGAACTCAAGGCAGAAGTCAAGAGCAGTCCCAGTCACTAAACAAGGCAAGAAGCTGGAAGGATGAAGTGAACTTTGAAATCAAGAATCGCACTTTATCTCTGAAGTGAATATAGGGTCTGACGGTAAGCATATTTTAAAAACATGTTCTGCAAAATTAAGTATCAAACAAAAGTTCTCAAATAAGAGCCCTACTTATTTAGCTAAGAGGGTGAAAGATACACCAAGTCTCTATCTTAAGCCATCAGAAAGAAAAAAAATTATAATTTGTTCTCAACAAGACAGAAGTAGCGCTAGCTTTATAGTTGAAGCACCAAGGATGGAATGTCAGTCATCCCTATTTCTAGCATAATTTTGAAGTGTATTAATTTATTAGGTTCTCTCCCCCCCCGCCTTGTCCCTATTCTCTTTTTCTTCCAGAAAACAGAATCACAGAATTGTAGGGGTTGGAAGGGACCTCTAGAGATCATTGATCCAACCCTTCTGTTAAAGCCGGTTGCCTACAGCAGGTCACACAGGTCAGTGGTTCCTGATCATTTCCAGAGGAGACAAACATAACATCTAAGTACTTCTGCTGATATGTGACGATGTTACAGAGAAAACTTGTAGGACAAAAAGGAATATGTGAAAATCTTGCCTCACAACAACAGTTAAGAATTCAGTGACTACCAAGACACTCTCTCCTTCCTTCCAACAAAAACCCACTCTCAAAATGACTTCTTTTCATTTGTTTTTTAAATTTCTACTGTTGCTGCAGTCTGTAGGGATCCCCTCCTGCTCTGAACTGACACAGGAGAAAAAATAAAATCACAGAAATCACTAATACAGATTCTCATCTAATATACACATAGAAAACCACTCTAAAGGATCTATTGCTTCTTCTAGCTACACTTAGAATCATTTAATGGTTTGGGTCGGAACGGACCTTCACGATTACTTAGTTCCAACTACCTGCTATAGGCAGGGACACCTCATACTACAGGTTGTTCAAAGTCCCCATCCAGCCAGGCCTAGAATGCTTCCAATGAGGGGGCATCCACAACCTTGCTGGGCAACCTGTTCCAGTCTCACTACTGTCATACTAAACAATTTCTTCGTAATATCTAAATCTACCCTCTTTCAGTTTAAAACTATTTCCCTATGTCCTGTTGCTACCTTCCCTTGTAAAAAGTCCCTCTCCAGCTTTCCTGTAGGCCCCCTTCAGGTACTGGAAGGGCACTATAAGGTCTACTCAGAGCCTTCTCCTCTCCAGGCTGAAGAGCTGCAACTCTCTTAGCCTGTCCTCACAGGGGAGGTGCTTCAGCCCTCTGATTATCTTTGCAGCTCTCCTCTGGACCTGCTCCAACAACTCCATGTTACTCTTGTGTTGGAGGCCCCAGAACTGAAAGCAGTACTCCAGATAGGGTTTCACGAGAGCAGAGTAGAAGGGCAGAATCACCTCCCTCGACCTGCTGGTCACACTTCTCTGGATGCAACCCAGGATATGGTTGGCCTTCTGGGCTGCAAGCACACATTGTTGGCTCATATTGAATCTCTCATCAATTGACAACCTCTAATCTTCCTCCTCAGGGCTGCTCTCAAGCCATTCTCCACCCAACCTGCATATGTTCTTGAGACTGCCTCAACCCAGGTGCAGGACCTTGCACTTGGCTTTGTTAAACTTCATGGACCCATCTCTCAAGCAGATCCAGGCCACTCTGGATGGCATCCCTTCCCTTTGGTGCATCAACTGCACCATTCAGCTCAGTGTCATCTGCAAACTTGCTGAGGGTGCACTCAAACCCACTGTCCATGTCACCTACAGAGATGTTAAATAAAACCGGTCCCAACAGTGATCCCTGAGGAACGCCACTCATCACCGGTCTCCACCTGAACACCGAGACAGTGACTGTAATGGTGCAACCATCCAGCCAATTCCTTATCCAGCCAGCAGTCTATCCATCAAATCCTTCTTTTTTTTTCAATTTGGTGACCATGATGTCATGTCAGACAGAGCCAAACGCTTTTGCACAGGTAGATGGCATCAGTTGCTCTTCCTTTAGCCACTGATGCTGTAACTCCATCACAAAAGGCCACCGAGTTAGTCAGGCATGACTTACCCTTGGTGAAACTATGTTGGTTAACAACAATCACCTTGTTTTTATTTTCCATGAGCCTTAGTAGGGCCTTCAAGACGATTCGCTCCATGATCTTGCCAGACACAGAAGTGAGACTGACTGGCCTGTACTTCCCTGGATCTTACTTTTTTCCCTTCTTGAAATATGTTTCCCCTTTTCCAGTCAGTGGGAATTTCACCAGACTGCCATGACCTTTCAAATATGATGGATAACAGACCTCTAATATGCTACTTGAAGCACAGATAATTGACAAATTGAATGCTAAAGTGCTATTTAATTTTACTGTTTTTCTTTAATTTGCTTAGAGACTGAACCTAACTTACCTGTCATTCTGCTGCTTCAGTGATTCATTTTGTTTCTTCATTGCTTCAATTTCCTTATTTAGGGAATTGCATGTAATCTGTAGATCTTTATGTTGTCTTTCAGTTGTTTCATACCTACAAATAAATTAGAGGCTTATGGTTGAAGATAAGTGCTTTTGAAAAGCTTTTAGTTTAATAGTTTGTAAAAAAAAAAATACTTGACTTCTCTTGTTCAGCCACTCCACTCAAGTTAAAAACAAGACACATTTTTAAAATGTACATACTTGGGGGGGGGAAAAAAAAGCTTCATTAATTATTATTGATCTTCCCTCCTTCCTCCAGTATAAAACTCTTCAAGAATAACAAAAAAACAAAAAAAAACCCAACAGAGATGTATTTAAATGTTCGATACGAACAAAATGTTACAAATAAACTTTTTGTAGTCATTTTTTTAAGAGATCCTCTGAGCCACTTTTCAGTTCTACAGTGCTCAAGTTTCTGGAACTTGAAAATACTGAAGATGGTGCAAAGTGCAATTTACAAAAGTTTGAGGCAGATCTCACACTTAAAGCAAATCACTTTACTGCTTTCCGAAAGGAAAACTCTCTCCTCCCATGTCAGCTTTCTGGTTATGTTAAAGGAACAGCACTTAAAGTCTGCAGATTGAGAAAGCAAGTTTTTACTTTATAAAACCAGTGTAAAAATCACTAAGCTATTTTATTCCAACTCTGGGAATTTACAGCTTTTACATAATAGATTAAAAGATGCTTTCTTCCAAACAATTGCTCATAGAGCATACAATTAAATACAACTCAAGCAGAAAAGGAGGAACTTCCACAGTGCCTATACTAGATGTATGCATCTTGTCCATTATGGATTTTCCTGAACAAACATTTTTCCTCCTTGAATGACTATTATTGGCAGAGATATAACTTCAAAATTTCTAATACAATTCCTGCACCTGTTGTAAAGCAAGTAAATTGCTCTCAATTTTACCAGCTTCTTTGCCTTGCTGACATCTAGTGATGAAAACAACTCATGCAAGTTGAGATGCCAAAGCTCTTTTGAGCCTTTATTTTTCCTAAGCATGTTATTTCTCCATTAAAAATTTCTACCCTTATGTACTTTTTATGTCTCCCATGCCTTAGGTGTTTTTTAGCCTACAATCCTGAGGAAATAATGCTTATAAATAATTTAAGACACACACAGTACATCTTTCCTCCCTACATCACTTGATTTCAGTTAGGCTTACTACAGAAGCAATCAAACATACAAACTCCTACATTAAACAAACATATTTTGCTGACTGTTTCTCTAGACAGTTTATAGCATGTCATCAAGACAGCATAAAAGGTAAAGAAAGAAGCCAAGAGCATGCTGTAGAACCATTAGAAATTAAGCTCTGTCGGTTTGTTTTAGAAAGCAATACACAAAATTCTTGTCATTCCCTGAATTAGATCTTCAACATCTACTACTTCAGTTCTCATCCAGTTTAACCAGGCCATTGAGGACCTTCATCCTTCTAGCTGAATATTTCAAATTTCCTTTAGGATCCTGAGCTTCTTACCTCTGAAGAAGATCAACTGATGATTTTTTTAGCATTTCATGTTCCTCAGCAACTGTTTGTAATTTCCTGTTGTGTTGAAAGAGCTGTTCAATATCAGTCTGTGCCCTTTCAGATTCTACTTGCTGAGCTTTCAGCAAAACATTAAGTTCTTCATTTTTTCGTTCTGCGTCCTTCAGCATTGCAGCAAGAGTTCGGGCCTTTCAGTGGAAAACATCCCCCAAGAGAAAAAGCAATTACAAACACTTCTGTCTTATAAATCATGTCTTAATAGGCATATTTGAGGTCATACATCTAACACTAAAATGCCATCAGCTACGTTAAGAAAATAGTTTATGTCACCTAGTATTAAATACAAATTAATTAATTCATTCTAATTTCCTTCAGCTCCCTCTATAGCCAGTGCTAGAAGTGAAGAGAAAAAAGAAAGTAAAATATGATATAGTTTAGCCATGGCTTCCATAATTTGCAACCCAAATTATCAAATCTTTATTTGAATAACAGAAATTATGAACCTTCAAAGCACACCTCAAATAAAGCTTGCATCACTGCAGTATATATTTGAGAGTTAGTCTTTGTATGAAATGACAAGTAGTTAAAAGGCACAAACAGTAAACCATTCATCATGTACCAGTAATATTTACATAGAATACTAGTAAGTGGTTTTATTCATTTTTAAATTTACTACCATTAAATAACACTAATGGCAAACAAATGTTCACGTACAGTAAGACCGTTTTGTTGGCTTCTAATATGAAAGGGCATTAAAGAAAAGAGTTCCAAAGAAACATCTCATTTTTCTTTGCATTGTTACAATGAAAATTAAGATTGTCCTAATTTTTAAGTATAGGTTAGTTAAACAGTATAGAGTTTCCACATGTGCAAATACAGTCAAAGCTACCCAGACAGTCTTCACTTTGCCCCAAAACACTGGGGAAATGGTTTTAAGTTGAAGGGGGGAAGATTTAGGTTGGATGTCAAGGGGAAGTTCTTTACCAAGAGAGTGGTGAGGTGCTGGAACAGGCTGCCCAGAAAGGCTGTGGATGCCTTGGCACTGGAGGTGTTCAAGGCCTTGGATGGGGCACTGGGCAACCTGGTCTAGTATTAGATATGGAGTTTAGCAGCCTTGTCTGCTGCAGGGGGCTTGGAGCTTCATGATCCTTGAGGTCCCTTCCAACCCAGGCCATTCTATGATTCTATGATACCAGAATCCCAGAAGGAGATCACACTCACCTCAGATTCTGCCTGAGCCCTTTGACATCGGTACTGGGCCATCAGTCTGTCAGCCTGAGCTAGAGCCAGAGCCTTAGCTTCCAAAAGGTCTTGAAGCCGAGTTTCCTTTGACTGTGCAAAGGAAGAATGTTATTCATTAACATAATCTGAATCTACCAACAGCATCGTATCCATACACATTAGGTTGTACTCACAGCTAATGATGAGAGCTTCTGCTCATAGATATCCATTATGTCAGAAATCCTCACGTCAGTGATTGGTTCCTTAACCTGTGGAAACGTTTTGCAATTACTGCTACTATAAATCTGCATTTACTTGGACAGATAATGTGTCTGAAAAGCTTAGTTTTGTGAACTTTAATCTGTCCACTAGAGTTTTTTTTAATTTTATATTAATCTCTGAAACTGACTACTTAATTATATTCATTTGACTCTTGCAGAAAGCCTGTAAAATAAATTTACTAGGGTGAAGATTACTCATCTTCAGAGGCAGAGGCCTATCAAGTCAAATTAATCATATACTATGAAAAGATAATATAATGACTGTAACTTTGTTCCTATTCTTTGCTACTGGTCTATTCTTTGCTGCAGAATTAGCAATCCCCTCATAGAACATTTGCCTCAATATCAACAACCAAAAATGCAAAGATGAAAATACCGTTCACAATACACAGCCTTCTCAGCATTTAGACCATCAGAAAAGGTTGAAGCTCTGAAAGAATACTAACTGGAACAGAAATTGTTAGTTTAATCCATCAAATTACTAGAGGAGTACTACACATGTATTGTTCAAGAAGTCAATTAGTTCATTAGAATACGCCCGAGTCAAGTAAGTATGCAACTAACTGAGTAACTTTAGGATTTTTTTTTTTCCTTAGGCAGTACTATAATAATGCCAATTTTGAGCAGGCATTCAATGTGCTCTCTCCTGGGACTAAGTGTAAGCTATTTCTCTGTTCATAAAATGGACACCTATTAAAAATGTACCCTCTCTGCACTGTTTTGAACCATTGTGCAAGATATATACTTCTGGGCATATTAATAGTAGCTCCCACATAGCTCCAGTTTCTTTTCCTGCTTGCAAAGATGCGGTAACACATAAAAGCACATAGAACTGACTACAAGAAAAGCTTCTGTAAGTTCCCTTCATTTTCTCTCTACAGTAATACTATTGAAAGTGATTCATATGTTTTTATACATATTTGAGCCTCGTGGAACACTGATGAAGCATCAGGTATTTCAAGTGATCATGTAAACTAATTTTTAATTAATGCACTGTTAAAGGAAAGTTCTACTACTTAGAAGGTCTAAGAAAAGATTCACTGAACACTAATATTTTCTCTACTTCAAAAATTTAAAGAGCTGCATGAGCTGTCACAAGACTGGGAGCTGCTGCATGTAATGCCATTAGGTACTTTGACTGTGCTGACTTCCATTAATGCATACAAAACCATGCACTTAGGAAGGGGGAACTCCCTGTACACACCCCACCAACTCCAGCTACTTGCAACTATATCTGACACCTACCTCCACACCCAGCATTTAGGAAAGGGGTGGGAAACCCAATCAGATAGGGGAATTCCAACAGGGAGCCCAACTTACAATACTTCACAAAGAAACATCACTGACCTCTGCTCAGGAGCTCAGTAGAAGAACTCTTAAAAAGGTAGGAACATAAACTGAGCTCAACTGATATACACACTGTAGCCTAATACTCTGATTAAAAACAGTCAAATATGTAGCAAAGATAAAATAAAATTATACTAACTTCTAGTCCAGAATGAAGTTTTTGTATTAATTCCTGAACACTTGAAGTTGTGGATTCATCACCATTAGCACAAGATGAAGAACTTCTCACTGTAACGTTGCTGATCAAGGGTGACTGCAGTTGGATTCTTTTTGATGCGTGTTCTTTTTCCTGTTGTCTGTAAGCATTATTTGCAGCAATGCTTTCACCAAGCCTGTGAAAACATGACTGATATTAAAAACAATCTGCTTCAAATACTGCTGCAAGGATTGAAGACGAGAAATATTTCACAGCATAATTAACTTATCTTTCATTGAAAAGACAGACTAGAGAAATAATTACATTTGAATTATCACATAAACTTGAGAAAAGTTAATCCTGAGGCACAGAAGTCACTCATATACTGTCAAGGATCCGCTGTTAGTTGTGTACCAGTCAGTACCACCTCCTCCAGCCTCTAAAACCACTACTGCCTCTTACCTTTAGATTAGGAGGAAATGACAATTTTTCTTAAAGTTTCTGTCTCATATAAACTGGAAGTAATAACTCAAGAAACGTGAGCATCACTAAGGTTATAAAAACATCAAATCGTATCGGATTATCACAAAAATAAACTTACACTATAGCAGGAAAATCTGGTAAGGGTGCAGCCTCAAACAATATTCTAAGTCCAACTTGGACTTGTTCTCTGTAGTCTGACGTTAAAGCAAACGTCAAAGGTGTAATCAAGCGCTGATCCTAAACAAGAAACTATTTTGGTCAGCACAATACATAACAGTCAAAAACAACAACAAAAAAAACCAACCCCAGACATCACAATACCAAGGCCTGTAAGAACAGACACAAATCTACCCTTCTAAATACTGCTCTTCTACATTTCAGAACACTAAGATTAATGAAACGATTTAAAAAAGAAAAACACACTTCACATTTTGAAGTGTTTAGAAATTTGTTTTCTTTAGTCAACATGACCCGTACAGAGACTACATAATTCCTTCAAATTTTCATCTGCTTGATTTTCATCATAAAGAGTCACAAGCTTAAGTTTTATGAGGATTTTCCGATAACTTTGAAACTCTCACTGTAAACAATTCCCATTCTTCAAAGAAAACTCTTCCAAACAATATGAAATGCTTGATTATCCAGATTATTTTCTATCTACAGAGGAAGCATCTTGACCAACAGAAACCAAATACTTACCTGTGCAAAGTCACAGAGTAGGTGGATATGTTTCATGCTAAATAACCTCAGAAGCTATTCAATTACATAGCTGTGTTAACTTTTTCTTATCCCTCACTACCCTCAAACCACAATCCTAATGTGGCCTTAGAAGGATAATTCTTAACAGGCAACTGAAATATTTCACGTGCTTTACTGAAATAAGAGATGTAATAGCAAATTAGTCTTGTTTAAAAAGAATTAACAAGATTAAGTTCTTAATCTTTAAGAACTGTAGCTTTTCCCTAAAATTTTTAGCGTGACAGAGATAAGCATGAAAAAAGATTCAGAGCTGAATTACTAGAGCTCCAAAATACTTTCCTTCAAAGATACCCTTTATAAGACATTTTACTTTATAAGACACTTTAAACTCATACCTGTAGGATTTTGTAGAAGCTGACTTCCATACCAGGCACATCCTGCTTCAGTCTGCTCATAAGATCAAGTGTTTTCAAAATAATATCAGCAGCAAGTTTGCTTTTAAATACACAAAAGCAAAGTGGAAAAAAGGCAAACAAATTTGTCAGATCAGCACTGATAAATAAATTAAGACAAGGCAAACATGTACCGTCATAAATAAACCATCTCTAGCAAGGCATGAGTGCCAATACCATGAGAGATCATTCAGCTCCTTAGATGCTCTGTTGAGCTTTTCCAGCATACTGTGGATAGCAGTGAAGCTTAAAGCACTTTCACCTTGAAAGTAAAGAGGTTTTAATCACAGGTCAATTTTATTTTATTGGGCATATAACTATTAGTTTTATTGACATTCAAGTCAATGACTCTGAACTGAAGGGAGGTGTTTTCTGTTGTTTTGGTTTTTTATTCCCCCACTGCAACCATAGCTTCCTTCTTTCCCCAGTACTGGTGGATGATATTGTTTCTGAAAAGCAACAACTCAGATAAACTTGTGGATGAGGTTTAAAAATCACTGTACCACATAAATGGAACTCCAACCTACACACAAAACAATACCAGAATGTTTAGGCTAGGTTTATTCATTGAACTGACTAGCATGTTACATCCTATTGGTATAAAAATACTAAATTTGATTTTAAAACAGTGTAGACTTATTTGCATTTAAATAGTAATTTCAACTATGGTATACTTTCTACTGGAACAATATCACAACTCTCAAAAAAGTCTATGTAAATTAAATTTTAGGTAAATTTTTGTGCTCACCACATTTTAGAGTCCACTACCTTTGTCCCAAAACCAGCATCAATCCCACTATAGGTAAACTGGTGTTCGATTAGAGACACACATTGGCTGGCAGTCAGAAGCTTTGAGGCATGCATTTTCAGTACGTCGTCTCTACACAGCAGTAGGCTGAGTTAAGAATAAAACTTTATCTATGCTTAGGTATTGGCATCATAAGGCACTGTTTTAATAATAAAAGAGAAGCTAGCATATCAAAGCACGATACACTCCAAAAATGCTTTTGAAGCCCAATTACATAAACCTCTTAGGTCATGCTTAACACACATGTCAAGTGTTCAACTGTTCTGTTCAACTGTTCAACTAAAAAAAAGTATGCACTTGGAAACAGACAGCCAAGGAAACTACAATAATATGAGTTGCATAAAGAAGATGAACAAGAGGGATTGAACAACCAGTACCTAAAAAAAGGACTAGTTCTAAGGGAGAGCCAGTCAAGACACTTCTTCACAGAATTCAGCTGAGATGCCAGACTACATCCTGCAGTTGTGTTCTCCTTATTTCATTACACCAAATTCAGAAAAGCAACACAGAAGCAGAAGGCAGCATGTTTCTCAAGAAATTCATAGCTAGATTCTTGAAGATGACTTGATATATTTGCTTACTCACCAAACTCACCCCAAATCTGGTCCAAATCCTGTCACAGACAGGAGGTTAGATTGAAAAACTGCTCTTAAATTCTAATGAAAGAAGTCCCATTAAAAACAGGGAGTATAAAACGAAACAATTTCACATCATTCTTCCTCTTGCTTCACTGATGAAAACTGTCACCAGTTTTGGCTGGACACTGCAATGGACTTAGCTAGACCAAAACATTACACCGATTAAGAAGAAGCCCACCCAAATGCCTCTTGTAATTTCAATAGAAAACACTCATTTTTTAATCTGTAAAGTGCTTCTGTACTGTTGAACAATCACCATGTTTTATTTGGAATCCCTGTACTGCACAATAATTTCACAGCAATTATAAAGCTACTAAGGGTTCTTCAAGATGACAGTCCTAAGTAAGATTAGTACAGTTATTGCCATTAACAGCTGTTAGAGTGACCCAAGATGGATATTTCTTCTAATGCCTTAGAGCAGATGATAGTGGAGAAGTAATAAATTAGCAGACAATAGGCACATAAAAAAGGATATCTGTGAGAACGTTAATAGCCTTGACCATTCTTTCACACTTTTTCTTCACTAACAGCTCATCCACAATCTGTTCTGGCATCTGAAGATGATCAAGAAGAACAGGCAGCAAAAGATCCACAAAGTGTTCAGCTGAGGCACTGTTCCCACTACAAACAACATCCTGTAATAAACAAATTTTATGTCAATATTTAGAACTACAGAATAAGGAAGACAAGTCGATTCTACTCCTTGTATTCAAGCTTGTATTCAAGTTTTCCCAGACTATTTCTATTTCAGGTTTAAGACTTATGATCAGTATCATACTGGAGAATCAAGTTTAACAAATAATGCTGGAAAAGCAGAAAATCACTTCTACAAGTCCTTGAAAACAAGTACTGAATAGTTTTGTTTCTACTTCATGAACAGCCAACATAATTTTCAGAAAAGATATCTTTCTAATACAGTCCTCAAAATATATTTCTAATGTGCTTAAAAACAGATGTTTGATAAAGTATGGAATTTTAAAAACATTTCTGGTATATTTTTACGTCCCATTTTTCAAGTAAAACACTAATAAATACTTAAAAATTGATCAAAGCAAAACTGTAACAGCTAAGTAGCACTTTAAGCTCAATCATTAGCATTCATACCTCAAAGACCTCTTTGAATAGCTGCAGTGCTAGAACTGAACAGTCTTCAGAGCCTTCCAATGGTTGGTTTGACAAATGTACCAATGCAACAGATGGTTCAAAAGTCTTTGAGCGAGTCACAAATCTGGTATTTCCAGAGACTGGCAAGCCAGATGGTTCCAGTATTGCCTGCCGCAGGGTATGACGCAGTTCTACCACAGAACAGAAGGCAAGCAGCAGTTCTAAGATCTGTATGAAGTGAATGAAAGAGTTCAAATACTTCTAAACCAGCTACTCATATAAAAATTGCAACTCCCGTGGCACAAATCTAAGAGATATCTAAGTTATAAACAATTGCTCTTGACATTTTAGAATTCTATGAAGGATATTTTTTCTGTGAAGTCAAGTCAGCAGCACAGTCCATTAGACTAGTTATTAAAAATAATTTTAAAAAAGGACCAACTGCTCTCTAATTACTCCTCAGTTGTAGAAATGCTATTCTGAGATACAGATAGCTGTGAGATGAAGACCCCAGGAAAGCTCCATGTCAACACATTTCTCAATTATAACCAATAATCAACAAAAAAAACCCATACATAGAAACATTAGCTTTCATCATTTACTATGATGCAAAAATGCTTTGATTAGAAAAGTTTAAGATTGGTCAACATATATCTTTGAAACATTTTCAGGACAAATAGTATTTTAGCATTTAGCACCACGTAGCCAATGTTTTAATTATGTAAAGTGGTAGTGAGACAAAGTTGAATGCAATAGCGAAATGCTTAACCCAACGTGACATCAAATTGTCCAAATACCGTGGAATAATGTGTTTCTAAGCTTTTAGAACTACTAGGAAATAAGTACCAAGCAAAAAAAAAAAAATAATAATAAAAAAAAAAACAACTAATAACCCACAAATAAACAAATTCAACCATAAAGTCTTTTGAAGAATTAGATTTAAGCTGATAAACATTGTAGGGTCAATAAAGAGTCCTTATGTCAATTTACTTCATTACCAGTTCTCACACACAAGGAATCTATTTATGGCTACAGATGTGGAACTATATTATGACTTGTACCCTCTTAGTCTTCTGATGAAGTACCTTAGATAATGAATCTGGATCCTTTCCATGAAGGAGATCTAATACTTGACCAAGGCATGAGGTGAAGTGCTCATATCTACAGCACAGATGGAAGGAAAGACAGAAAAAAATAATTTAGTATCAATAATTTGGTATCAATATCTAATAATGTTCAAGTAATGAATACCTGAGTCCAATTTTCTTTTTACCCCCAAACACTTCAAGCACAGTAATACTTTTGATGGTGTAGTTTCAATGCAATATAAGCTAAATTTTAAAAATATTCTCAGAATTAGAACAAGTATTTTTACTGCTAGAGATTTGGATTGAAGTTCAGCAACTAAGTTTGGCTAGTGGAATGTGCAGAAGCAGTAGACAAGCATTTCACATATCAACTCTGTGATGCCCTGCAGGAAAATTCTTATCTCTTTGCCAGCACTACTACACTTCAAAATATTGTAGGGCTATAAAAAAAAAACCATGATAGCTATTCATCAGATTGTCTGACCACCAATACTGACGAAAGAATTATTGAACACAATCATTAAACATTTCTTAAGCAGCAATTAAAGCGCAGGTTTTGATTCATGCTTCTGTGTAAAACAGGTAACACAAGAACCCTTTAGCTTCGGATAGAGCAGTTACTCACCTAGTAACACTCAAGAAGCAACCATGAATTTTTAATGAAGCCATACCTGCTAAGATAATCTGCAACTTTGGGGTTTTTCAGAAGATCCATAAGTAGATCAACAGAGTATTTTCTTGTTAGAGTACCATCTCCATTTACAACAATATTGAATATTAACTGAAAAGTCTGATGGATATTCCGTGCATGAAAGAGCTGAAAGGAAAAATAAAATTACGCATGTGAACATGCTTTGCTTGCTCAGGTCTCTTGCATAT
Source organism: Lagopus muta (assembly GCF_023343835.1). Lineage (NCBI taxonomy): Eukaryota > Metazoa > Chordata > Aves > Galliformes > Phasianidae > Lagopus > Lagopus muta. The sequence continues at coordinate 87,351,002 of NC_064433.1, forward strand.
AAAAATTAGCTAGAATTATTTTCTGAGTTTGGCCAATAGATTTATCAACAACTTGAAAATAAAACTGATTTCAAAATATCACTTACTTTTTCTCCTACTTCTTCATTTAAAGTCAGGCTTGATAATATTGAAAGTGCAAATACAACCACAGTCAAACTGCTGTGCGCCAGAAAACTTATTAAGGTACGATAGAAACTCTTCACGTTATTCTAAAACACACAGAAGCACAGGTATTAAAAACTGTATTTTGTTCTGTAAGAGCACCAAACTTACATATTGCAAATATTTATAAACAAGAGATACAAATAATGAATAACACAGAAATATGCCATGACAAATGTTCTCTAGGAAATTTATTTTAGTATTCTTCTACTGCACAGTTACAGAGGATGACATCAATGACTAAATTCCCTGTTGAATTTGTTGAATTTGTGTAGGATAGAATGAAAAAAACAGGAAGGAATTACATCATTATTTTACAGGCTGATGAGAAAGTCACGTCACTAACATCTCTAAGATAAAACAACCACTGAAAATTAACCCTATCTCCTATCTGCTCTTTGAACAGACTTGGACATAGTTATTTATTTTTTTGTCCTGCATTTGTTCCAAGGTAAGTAGTACAACGTTCAGTGCCATGTAGACGAGTTTGTATTCTTCCACCGAGGAAATAAGCTATTTGCATTGACTGATGAATAGACACACTGCATAGATCAGATTTGGATGTGTATTTGAAGATTCAAAGGTCCTGACCACTAAAAGATCACTGGTATTTTATTGATTTATCTTTTGAAAGAGCAAGTCTCTTTCCAGGCCAAATTTACTACAGCTTAGAAAAAATACTATAACAACATTTAGTTCTTCTAAGGAAGAGATACTCAAACATCAGGTTCACCTTTTGCTTGTAGAGAACAGCTGTAATAACTGAATGCATAATGCAAGCCTGTGCAACAACACAGCAACAAAAAACAAAAGAGAACACACAGCTTTCAGTTCTACTGATTGTATTCTCTAATGTGAGAGAAATATCCACCGTTGTTTGACAAAACAGTGAACAACAAGGTCAGGATTATTACTGCTGCAAAAAAGAGCTCAGTGAAGTAAGTAACTCACTCTCACCCCGAAGTCAGAGGATCACTCCACTAAAACAAAAGACTTACCAAAGATTTTATCTGAGTTTGAATAGATAAGTTGTGACGACAGAGATTTGCCAGAAGTCCTAAGCATGGTATTGTTAGCTCATCTTCTGTGGACTGACTTAAAAGAAAAATCCGGAGGTTTAAACAAAGATGTTTTCATTAAAGCATCCAGAGATTAGTTACAGTAAAATTGCTTTTTTTGTGTATGTAAGTTACCATTCTTCCAAGAAAAGTGCAACTAACATTTGCAAACCCCAGACTTCAGGCAGATTTCAACTGAGCTTAAGAGGAAGAACAAGTATCAAAATAAATGCTATCAGAGGTCCTTTATTGCCGGTGTCCAACAGTCATTGGACTTGCACAAAATTTGCATTATTCTAGAACAAGTATGTTTACAGTGACAAGAATGATTTTTTTTTTCTAGCCTTTTGTCTTCGTTAGCTCACCCTCCCTGGGGATGGGCTAAGAAGCCAATTAATATTCAGCCACCTAAAGTTGCACAGCCATAACATTAACAACCTTTAAAATATGTTCCAGAAACATCTCTGGCAACTTCAGAGCAAAAATATCACAGCACCCTCTGCAGACCATGTTAGTGCAATAGGCTCATGGGCTTCAGAAAGGTTAGAAATCTAGCTAGGTATTTCCCATGAGCAAAAATAAGTGAACACAAACTTACACATGATGCATTAGAAATGAAATCAGTTCATTGACGTTGGCACCAGCACAAAAGACAGGAACGTTGTAGGTTAGCCTCTGCAGCAACTGAATACTCTGAGGAAATAAAGAGCTATTCACATGTCTTTCCATCAGAATCTCACTGAAAAATGTTAAGTACATAAGGTATTTTCTTACAGCTGAAACTAAAATAGAGACATAAAGCATGACAAATTGATTCATTTTTCAATTGTAATGTTAACATCACAATTACGCATGCTGCTGCAAGCACACTGAGTAATATCCTACCACACTGATCTCCACGTACTTAATAAAAGACCAAACATATTAGTGAGGCTTTATTTTGGCAGAGAGGCAACTTTAGCCCATCCAATTCTCCCCTTTTTCCTCATCAGTCAATTCTCCATTCTGTCAGTGAAAGACCTAGAAGTTTCACAAAAAATCCAAAAGCACATTGCAGCCTCTAGCAGGAATTATGTTTATAGTAAAGCAGGTGTGTTGTATGGACTGCCAACAGATCTAATGATAGTACTGTCTTTCATCCAGGATTATTGGGCATATAACTTATTTAAATGTGACATGAGTATACTCAGACATGACAAAAACCACAGCATAGCTAAGGATAGCAGCTGAAATAAAATCTTACTGTGTAGAATAGCTGACATAAGAGCTTAAAGGTCTTATAAATGGGTTATTTGGTGGCTACAAAATCTTTTCCCTTGACTGACAAGTCAAGTGGGATTCTTAAAGCTTCTGGAACTCCTAGAACTTTGAGAAGTATGCAAAACATTAGAAAAGTTGCACTGCACTGGATGCTTGACTAATCTTCCCACTGAGTAAGGGCGATGTAGCTGATAGCAAACTACTTTTTTTTTTTCTTTTTTTTTTTTTCTTTCCATATGCAGAAAAGAGATGTGACCACAGATGGCCAGCAAATACATGCTGAAAGCTGAAACCTACGTATGAGAAAACCTGTATGTATTTAAGGGGGGGGAGGGGGGGAGCCCAACTTTATTGTTTAGCACACAGAAATTATAGGTGCAAGTTGGTGAAACTGGCCTGGGAGATGTAACATATTCACTGAAAATAAATAAATGAAGCAATAATATAATGATGTCTGAACTAGGCTCCTAAAAGTAGGCTTCCATTAGCACAGTCCCTTTTATTTGATAGCAGATACCACTGACTAAAGAGAAGGAGGCACATACACTCTGCAAACCTCCAGAGAGCCAGCAGCCACAGCCCTTTGCTCCTTCACAATTGCCAACCTACTGATTAGACAAAACAATATTCAAATTTTTGTTAGGAACCTTAGAATGAATTAAAAATAAAATGAAAAACAGAATGAAAAATAAGTTTCCAAGCTCTCAATCAGTAGTGTCACACAGTAGAAGCTTCCAATTTAAAAATGTTTTCTCTTTTTTTCTTCAAATGTATTAGAACAGGTAAGAAGCACAAGCAATATTGCAGACAGAGTACATAGAATCTGCAGTGCTAAAATCCTGTCACACTAGACTCACACAGCAAACAAAACATCCAGCTTGTCAACTTTTACTCAGTAAGCAAACATTAAGCATTAATTCCTGTTACCTGTAATAAGACTGGATCACTAAGATTAGTAGAACTTCGATGAACCACTCCTGCCAGCACACTGGTCAGACTATAGGTATCCCGAAGAGCTTCTCTTGTCTCATTGTCTGAAGCTAGAATTTAAGAAATATTTAAGAACAAACAAACAAAAAAAAAAACCCCACCAACCCACAATCATATGTAACAGCAAAACCAATTATCATTTTAGCAACTGATCTAAGCATAACCTAAAGTCTTTCATCAGTTTTCCATATATATTTCACAAATAATTACAAATCACAGCTCCTATACACTTGAATCTCCACCTCACTTCTGAACTTACAGTCAGTTGAAATACTAAGACCTTTCCTTGAAATGTTTGGACAGTGAAGAAAGAATCCCAACAAAGTTTAAGCTTTATCTGAAATCTTGAATCCTGCACTTGAGAAGCTTTAAAGCTCAAAATCAACGACATTAGTTTCCTCCTTCATGCCAAGACAGGCAAGCAAACTAAAACTAATAACTTGATAAGGTTACATAGCAATAGTAATACAAAAAAAATCTCTTCTGCTTAGACTCAGAAAAGACATAGCCAACAAGGAATTCAGATAAAACAACAGAACAATTGGAAGAGAACTGATTCTTAAAGTTTTCCAGAATCCAAGAGGTTGGGAAATACATTTATGAAGCCCAACAATGTATCATTTTACAGTAATAATTAAAAAAGAGAATATAAACAATGGGTCATCCTAAACAACTTAAATCTCAAAGAACTACCCACATCTAACAAGAAAGCCTAAGTTGAGGGATAAGAGAATTTTTTCCCCATACATATAACCTACATATGCTGTTATGGTGAGCACAGAGCTCCGTCATTAAATGAAGAAGTCACACTTCTATGAAAGAAAATCAACCCCAACAAACAAATGAAATGCTCTAGGATCTGTTTTCTAACTCGGAAACTTGAAGCATGTGGGCCTAGGACAATTCTGACAAATATGAAACATTGTCATTTCACAATAATGATTTCACATCTGTTTTGAACAGTGGTTTAACACCTTTATCTGATCTTGAATGTATTGTCTAGTGGATCAGGCAAGCACTTCAAAAGCTCCTTTTTTTTCATACCTTTGGTTTTTCTAAGAAGTTCATCACACATGCCACAGAATCAACACCTGCCTTGTCTTCTCTTTCTAAGACCCAAGATTTAATGTTAAAATGCAAACCTTACCTAGCTGTGATAGTAAAGTCACCAAAGACAATGTCAGAGAAGGATCTATATTAGCGTCCTCGAGGAGTTCTACTAGGCAATTAAGACATTCACTTGGTAGAATCTGGTTGGAAGCAAATAATCTTGTAAGCTTCAGTCCTGAGATTACCTGGAGATAAAAAGGAGAAAAAACTTACTTAACTGCTAGGTCTCATTCCTCTGTATGCATCTCTGGTACTTCAACTCAATAACCTCTTTTCTGAAGAACTGGGCTGAAATACAAAGGTTTTATTCCGCTTGAAGATAAGTCATAATAGATTGGTGCTGTTTTGTGAGAACTCTATGCTTACAATGAAAAATGGAATCCTGAGTCAAAGAAAAGCCCATTTCAAGGGATATTAAAAGCAATAGACCTGCATATAATTGGACTTGTGTTATATATGCATGATAGAATAATGTAACTTTTTTTTTTTTTTTCCATATCCTCTGTGTACTTTTCTACAATAGATCAGAGAAGGAAGTTAACTACAGAATCATTGAAGTTGGAAAAGATTATGAATGGTATATCCTGTCTGACAAACCTAATTTTGTTCTACGACAAGGTGACCCGCTTAGTGGACAGAAGTATGGCTGTCGATGTGGTCTACCTGGACTTCAGTAAAGCCTTTGACACTGTCCCCCACAGCATCCTCATGGAGAAGCTGGCTGCCCATTGTTTGGATGGGCACATGCTCTGCTTGGTGAAATACCAGCTGGATGACTGAGCCCAAAGAGTTACGGTCAATGAAGTTAAATCCAGTTGGTGGCCGGTAACAAGCAGTGTCAATCAGGACTCAGCAGTGGGGCTGCTTCTGTTCAACACCTTTATTGATGATCTTGATGAGGGAATTGAGGTGCACCCTCAGTAAGTTTGCAGATGACACCAAGTTGGGAGGGAGCGTTGATCTACCAGAGGGGAGGAAGGCACTACAGAGGGAGCTGTATCAATGGGATCGATAACTGGATCGATGGGCCAAGGTAAACAATAAGAGTTTCAATAGGGCCAAGTGCTGCATTTTGGTCACAATGACCCCAGGCAATTCTACAGGCTTGGGGAGGAGTGGCTATAAAGCTGCCTGACTGAAAGGGACCTTGGTGTACCAATGAACAGTCAGCTGAATACGAGCCAGCAGTGTGCCCAGGTGGCCAAGAAGGTCAAAGGCTTGTGCCAGAAATGGTGTGATGAGCAGAACTAGGGAAGTAATCCTGCCCCTGTACTTAGCTTTAGTAGGCCCCACCTTGAGTACTGTGTTCAGTTTTGGGCACTTCAATAAAGAAAGAGGTGCTGGAGCAGGTTCAAAGAAGGGCAACAATGCTTGTGAAGGGCTTGGAGAATATCCCCTATGAGGAGAGACTGAAGGAACTGGGAAAGAAAAGGCTGAGGGGAGACCTTATTGTTCTCTTCAAATACTTGAAAGGTGATTGCAGCGGGAACAGAGTTGGTCTCTTCTCGCTGGTGACAGGATGAGGGGAAAAGGCCTCATGCTGTGCCAGAGTAAGTTTAGGTTGGATACAAGGAAAAACTTCCTTACAGAAAAGGGTGTTAAGCACTGGAGTAGGCTCCCCAGGGAGGTGGTTGAGTCACCACCTCTGAATGTGTTTAAAAACCATTTGGATGTGGTGCTCAGGAACATGATTTAGCAGAGGGTTGTTAGAGTAAGGATAGTATGGTTAGGTTGCGGGTAGATGTAATAACTTGAAGGTCCCTTCCAACCTGAGCAATTCTATCTAGTCCAACAATCAATCCATTGCCACCACACATGCACTAATCATGTTCCTCAGTGCCACATCTACACAGTTCTTGAAGGGTTAAGCCAAATAACATCTTCTATATTGATGTTTTAGTAACTGATTTTTAAGAAAATCTGTATTTGAGAAAGGTAATGCAGATGAAGCAGCTCAGTCACTGTCCCAGTCACTCACCACAGTACAATGCCAGCTATAAGGGCTGCATCAGGACAGCGAAAGGTATGGGTGGCTACAGCAGCTGGCATCTGTGAATACACATCACTTGAAACCGGCTAAAGGCAGGTACAAGGCAAGTTCATCGCTCAAACTGTATTTTTAAGCTAGGAAATCAAAATGATCTTCATGGGCCAGAGAGGAGAAGCATGCCTGACTTCTGTGAATAGCACACACATATGTAAACATCCAGTACATCTGTGTGCATGTATATACGAAAACAGCATAAAACGCTACGATAAAGGACAAAGTAACGAGGGACAGAAATAAGCTGTTTCTCCCTCCCCCACCCCGCAGGAGACAACCCCGACAGGGGGTTTCTCAGTCTCCACCCGCTGAGCCGAGAGGGAGGCCGCGGCAGCCTCGAGGCTGAGTCGGCCGAGCCCACGGCAGTTCGGAGCCCAGGCCGACCGCCAAGAAGTGGAGCCAGCCGCGGCCGGCCACAGAACAGTGCCGAGAAGAGCCGCTCACGCATCTACGCCCGAGAGAACGAACGCCGCGGCCAACCCCTCGCTCGAACCAAGGCGCTCCGCTCTCACCTCCAGGCTGCGCTGGACCAGAGCAGCGTTGGACGGCGTCTTAGCAGCCCGGTACTGCGTGGCTGCTAGGAGCAGGGACTTCATACAACCTGAAGCATCCATGACGCCCCGAAACGTTCCCTCAGAGGCGCGAGCAGCATACCCCATTCGTACTTCCCGCCGCCGCCGCCATTTTGACAGCAGCGCCCACTGAACGGGAGTGCCCGCCTACCCGCGGGGCACGGCGGGAGGCAGCGCCGCCATCTTCCTGCCGGAGGCACGGAATGGGAGTGGCAGGGGCGGTGCCGTGGTGTGGTCTGTCGTGGTGTGTCGTGAGGCAGTTCTGTCGGGATGGACGTTCGTTTGCCTGAGTAAAAGTTGTAGTGTTGCATGCAGTTAAACACGGAGCTGCTGTGTGATACCGCAGTCTGACACAAATGATAGCCCAGTTTCAGGTTCTGCAATGTACAGGGACGCCTACAGCTAGGTCAGGTTGCTCAAAGCCCCGTCCAGCCTCACATTGATTGTCTCCAGGGATGGGGCATCCACCACCTCTTTGGGCAACCTCATCACCTTCATTGTAAAAAGCTTCTTATGTCCAACCTAAATGCCCCTGCTTTTAGTTTTAAACCATTTCCCCTTGTCCTGACACAACAGACCCTGCTAAAGAAAGTCCTTCAATAAACAGTAAAGATACATAATAAGAAATAAGTCTATCTGGTATTAGTAAGAAATCTAACTGATATCACTAATACAAATACTCATACAAATTGACGTAGCTGAAATACTACCCATATATCCCCACTAAGAAGTAACATCATGAACAAAATAACGATTTAGAAGTTTAAAGCATCAAATGATGTCAATGGAATTTTTATTGCGTATATTTTTCATCAACATGTATCAGTTTTGCCATAAGCTATTGCTTTATGAACGTTCATTTATTATATTCACAATGCTTTCTAACATTCACAAAATCACAGAATCATAGACATTGGAAGGGATGTCTGAGATTATCTGGTCTGTGTATGTCTGACCTACTACATTTATTTTGTTGTCCTCTTTTTCTTATATTTTAATTATTAAAAAAAAAATGCTACTTATATAAATTAACTATATTATATATTTTACATGTTTCCCAAGACAATTCCTCTTCACTCACTGTGGCCCAGGCACTCCGAAAGGTTGGACACCCATGAGTCCAAACCCCAGCTAAAGCACTTCTCTACAGCTGGTTGCACAAGAAAGCATCCAGACAAGTCTTGAATATCTCCTGAGAAGAAACCTGCCTCTCTGGGCGGCGTGTGCCAGTTCTCTGTCACCCTCAAAGTATAAAAGATCTCCCTCATGTTCATATGGAACTTTCCATGTTCCAGTTTGTGCCCATTGTCCCTTGTCCTGTTGCTAGACACCACTGAAGAGAGCCTCGCCCCACCTACTTGACAGCTGTCTTTACATATATGATTTATAAAATAACAGATTGTATGTTTCAGCAATAGGCATCTTGGAAAGTTTGCTAAAAAAAAAAACCCCAAAATACACAAGCAAATAAGTACGCACACCCTTTCCCCCATATAATTATCCACATGTCAGGAAAACTAATTCTCTTAATGATGCACAAAAAATACATAGTACTTTGAGCTGGATCTACTGGGGCAAAACGCAGTTGCTCTGTTAATCTACAAAAAGCACTAATTCCAGAGGTATAGATACATAGCTTTGAATGTCCAACTGTTAACTCTCTCCAGTTGATGTGCTGTGGCACAGCCTAAGATGGAGTTTTTCCAATTCATCAGGTTGCAGATCATTCAAGGTAAGACATCAACATAATCACTTTCATCAATTTCTGTAAAGAAATAAAGAAAAAAACAGATCTTGTCATTGCTAATTGCTTTTCTGAAAGACTCCTCTAAGCAAGATGGCATGTTGTCACGTTGCTATGTAGATACTGTTAATTCAGTTTGATTTCTCAGTATTCCGTCTGCTATTTCAGAACTAGTGTTTAGACTTAGTTTCCTATGGACTGGGTCTCCCAGGACACTCCACATGTGGAAGCAAAGCCGGTATTGCCCTTTCTGAATCAGCAAGCTCTGTAATTAAATGGTTGTATCCACATGAGACCCTGTCTTCCTGAGAAAGTTAAATGTCCTAAGTCATATATAGTCAGTAATTCAGATCAATAGCACAGGTAGCTATGACCGTAGTGTAAGACAGCTTTTGTTCTGTAGATGAATATTCCCAACAGAAAAGCCCTTAGCTGGGAGGAGACCTGGAAAAAACATCTTAGACCTTGTTAGAGTTTTTATTATTGTTGTTATTTTTTTAGAATCCAGGGAAAAGGCAGAAACAGAACACTTGTAGCCACCCCCAGAAAAGTGGTTCTTGGTCTAGAACACAATGTTAAAAGCTGGCTAAAAACCAGTACCAGTAGTGAACCCCAGCGACTAAACTATCTGATTCCAGATCTGTGATCCTGAGCACAGATCTGTATAATTCTTATTTTCAACATGATAACTAAAAAAGGTCATGTTCTAACACAAATCACAATAATCTACAAGCTAGATTTTGGTATAAAAGTAGCTTTTGATCTGGACAACAAAGTAAAGGACAGCCTCAACTCTCACTGAGATATAAGGGCCTGTCAGCTTGCCAGAAACACATTGTGTAAAATTGTTTCATAGCTTTCTGTAGTCTGATCACTGATACTCATGGAGTGAGTTTTGGGCAATACCATGCTTTGCCATCTGTACCTTTTTTAGTTTTATTCTGTTAATTTATGGTGGATGAGTGTATGTAACCTGTGACCTAGAACTAAGCAGTTTCCAGTGAACGTAAAAAAGAAGGAAGAATCTTGAATTTCTGTCCATGCAAGCTTGTCTCAGAGGACACATAGCAATTATTCACCTGTCAATGCAATTGTTGTCTTAATGAAACGACAGACTAAACTAGAATTCTCACCATCATAAACGTCATCATTTCCTAACTTGAGCTTCTGGCTTCTTCGTGAGGAGCTTGTTTTCTTGACTGGGTAGCGAAGCTTTGTGACTAGCCCTTGGTTTGGCTTTTCATAGTTATATATTAAATCCTTTAGCGTTCTGAAGACCTTTTCTGGAACGCCTTCAGAAGTCTGTAAGGAAAGAAAAACTAAGTTTGTTTGAAGCTGTATTTGTAATCTGTAATGAAAAGAACTGTGCATAACTAGTTCAACAAAGGACATTTCGTAAACCTGTATGGTGACAGAATACTGTTCTAAACACAAGAGGGACACCTGTGTGGTGGAGTGGTTATGGTACCAGGCATAACCTCCTTCACCAGCCCTGCTTGTGTGTGCTGCAGCCAAGGGAAAGCTATTCAGTGCTCCCTGCCTGGCTTCAGATCACAGGATTCCCATCCTAGCGAGGACAAATTTTATCTCCTTCATTCCAATGGCTGATGTCTGTAGCCATCCCTCTCATGGCCCTGCAGGTCTGACTGTGTCTCAGTTCTTCCCTTTGGGAATTCCTGAAGGGGCTTAAAACAAAATTCACATTGTTTCACATCATATTTAGCTGTTCAGAAAAAAGAAAAAAAAGGGATTTCAGTCAACTACAGTCCAAGTGCTATGAAATTTAACTCTTCATCACAAGCCATGTGTTTTACTCTTTCCTTGCAAAAGAACAGAACCAGTTGCTGCCTCCTGGGAAGCCACGGAGATCACAGTCCCCAGGCAAGTGTCTTGCTCCCTGCATGTGTCCTTCAAGACTTGGTCTATGTCACCAAAGAAGTTTTATGATATTGCTGTCCCGGAAAACCACCTAAACATAGATCCCTACCAAGACTACTGCAGAAGTTTCATACTCAGTGTTAAAATGGTGATGAGGATAAGCAAACTATTTTCTGTATGTATTTTGGGGGTTTAAGCTCTAGAAATTATTGCTATGGAATCAAAACTAAAACTGATAACAATTTTTCAGTTGAAGATCTAAAACCATTCACCACTACTGCTTCTAGATAGTCTAGTAGATATTATGACTCCTGTAGCTATTTATTACTAAATACGATAAAATACAAAGTTTAAGCTTGGCTCAATCCCCTACAGCATTGTTCAGTAGAGTGAAAGCATTACAGACTTCCCTCTGGCCTTAGAAAACAAACTTATGGAGAACATATTTAATTCCAATTTAAAATGTTGGATTTGGACAACTATACAACAAGCAGAAGCCAAGTGTTTTATGCTATATTAGCATGAATGAGAAAGGACTCCTGCAGAAGCAGCTAATGCATCTGGGGGCTCAAATGAGCACCAGCTTTCACTTAACAGCAACAAAATGTAATGGAATATTGGTGGGAAGGTTTAACTTCTACTACCATACCACCAACATCCACCTCTGACATTGCTGGCCATCATAATAAAATAGGAGGCATTACTTTCGGAGGAGGCTTCCTGTTTTATAAGGTAATATTTTCAAGTATATTATTTTTAAAAATTCATTAAAATTTAAAATAATGAGGTCTTTACAGATGAAATGAGATTTGCTTACCTGTATTTTATAATTTCCTTCATATTCCCTGAAGATCCGATAAGTGTAGATGACTTTTTCGAAGCTGTGAAAAACATTGTTGTATACATTAAGTTTGTGTCAACTGTCAGACCACAGGAAAGGGCTTAGACTACTACAGCTGAATATGTCACTCAGGTATTGGTTTTGTTTGCCTGCTTGTTTTTTTGTTTTTTTTTTTGCTTGGGAGAGATCTTGAGCAATCATGTTCACATCAGCTAACTGCCTGAGCTCTTCTCCTGCTTCTTAGGTCCATTTTTTATGTTGAGTTAAGTTTCATATGACTACAGCTTCAATAAAACAAATCTGGTAATTCAAAGTAATGAAAATGTTTCTGGTTACATCCAGAAACGGCTGGAAGTCGCTGTTACTTGTTCATAGACGGTAAAGCACAAAACAAAGCCTAGAAACCCACTGAAAGCTGCTATGCATGTAAAAGAAGAGTCTTTGCTTCTATAGGATGCCTAATTTCTTGCTCACCATCAGCAGAATTGCTTTACTGTGTTAGAAACCATTTTGTGCAAATGTCAACATGGAATAAAACGCAGGCAAAGGGCAGACTCATGCATCATTGATAACCGCAGTGTCTCCATCAGCAGCGAGACAAAGGGGAGCTGTAGCTTGGATGTCTCTCAGATTCCAGCAAGGTTAGACCTACTATCATACAGCCTTTTTAGGCTGGAATGACGTTGTTAACATGTATCCCTTCTAAAAAAAATGGAGCTACTGTGAAGACCGAAATTGTTACAGGGGAAAGTGGAGTATCCTTCTTTCCCTGAATTCATACCCTAGGGGAAAAAGAACGGGCTTCAAACTATCAACTCCATAGGAAACATCGCCTTTCAGAAGACTGATCTGCACCTTAAAACAGGAGAAAATTACCTGGGATATGACACAAGATTACCGTGTTATATGGAAACAAGAACAGTGGTGTGAAGTGGCATTCTGAAAGGCTGTCTTTGGGAATGTCTTCTACTGTACTACAGAAGTTGGGAAGGATGGGAGAGGAGAGAGAGTGAAAACCACATTAGTCAAAGTGGCAGTAAGGAATGATTCTCTAAGAAAACCTGCAGTTCACTTTTCATATGAGATCTACTGGCATTCTTCTGTAGAGAACAGGTGATTTATTTGCTGTGGCATACACAGGAGTGAGAAGTTGTAGAATGCTTTTTCTGTAACCAGCTTTCCCTGGGTGAGCCCACAGGTAATCCTCCCACTGAGCCATCTATGCTTCCATCTGTATGCTTCCAGATGCAATCACTATTTCAAACTCATATTTGATATGACTAGATATGATACTGGCCACTTAACAATGAGCATATCCAGAAGAGAAGATATGATATTAGGGACAAACTAGTGGGCTAAGTCTCTGACCCACAGTGCTAAAAGAAAAAACATTGGAGGAAGGAATGGAAACAGACGCTGGGACTGGAAATATCTGCAATAGCATTATCAACACGTGATTGTGAATTAATATGTATAAGACTGAGATAGAAAAGCAAAACAAATGGGATTCTAGAGTTCAAATATTGAGGAAAGTTTTCATGTTTTGGAATATGTTTACTCTAAAATTTGCAGATAACTTACAAAGTAAACCCAGCTCAGGCCTTTATATAAATAATTTGATTCCATGTACTTCCCATTTCTCATCTGTTTTTCTTGCCTTCCAATGTGATACCTCTCTGAACTGTATCTTGCATTTGTATTACGAGAAGAATGTTGAATTCTTGGAGAAATGTCAATAGAAAATGTCCTCCACCCACCAGCACACAAAACGACAACATGGGCTCTACTTTCAGGAAATCATTCTTCTTTAGCATTTCCTAGAATTTTTATTATTATTATTTTAATAATGTTCAAGTGTTAGAACATTAAGGATACTGATGGCTTTGGACACATTTTATCAACAGAAATGAGAACTTTTTATCAAATATAGCAATGACAGCTGCTCAGAAGATGAACTGGAGATCATGATAATCACCAAAAAAGGCAGTAAAGCCGCAGAGAGATATAAACCACAATAAAACAGCAACAAAAAAAAACAATATCTGAAAACAGGTAATTTTAGTTAGTACGCATGTTCATTGGAAAGATTTCAGCTATAGCTAAATGAATTGAGCTGAGATGAGAGGGAGAATCTTAGGGCAAAAACCTAGTTATGGGGACTTGCATGTAAATGGATGTTTGTTCTGCAAAGAACCTGCTCTGCTCTCTGAAGAATTTACTATGGACTGGGACTAGTTCTAACTTCCACTCAGAAAAGATTAACTTTGACTACCTCTTTTTTTTTTTTTTTTTTCCCTCCATGAGGTACCTGAAAACATTCACAAGTATCTGGCTTATGAGCATTTATAAAAGTCAGCCTTCATTCTTTAAACATAATATGCAAGTAAAAATAAGACATCAAACTGGAAAACAATAATCTAAATGATTGTTTCTAAACTTATTCTGAGTCAATCAAAATTTGAGAAGTCATTGTCTGTATATTACTTGGCTGCTACAGTTATTTTACCATAAAATGAACATGAAACTGCCATTACAATGAAAACTTCTGATTCCAAATAAACTATTAAATACTTATAAACAGCTGCATATTATGATTCAAATTAACAAACTAACTGGTGTGAGGACAAGGGAGATCTTGTAGACTCGTAACTGATTCGTATCTCATCTGCCATTTCTCCTTACTCGTCTTTGTTATTCCCAGATGATCTTTTCTTCTACTCACCAACCCAGCAGTACTCCATTTCCTCCTCCCTTTTTCTCCCTTCTCCTTTGATTTGTTTCAAAACCACTGGGATTTTGATTATTGATAAAAAATATTTCCTGACATTTCTAAGCTAATTAAATGTTGTGCTATTTTTTTTTTTCATGTCACTCTCAAACACACCATCAAGGAAAGTGTAAAATTTTACAGGTTCACGCAAAAAGGACTAGTGACTAGTTCATAAACTCTGAACATATTAAGAAGAGATTGATTACTTATGAAAAACGTAAAACAGTCTTTATGAACAGGAAAAAAGTACTGTTCCCAACAGAAAAAGAAAATAATCCAATTTTAGTTGTTTTAAGCTAAGCAGTTTTCTGTTCCTATCTTGTTCATGGGCTTGTCATGAATTTGAGTAGGACATGACATCTTTCTGTCTCAGCTTATCTTCTTACATCAGATAAACTTTTTGGGAAACACAAGGCTAATGTTTCATCACATAATCAGCATGCATATGAAGAAGAAAATATTTTATACCCTACTGTGAGACTTTTCTGTGTCTCAGTAGTGCTACAATGGTATTTACTCCTTTTATAACAGAGGTAGCAACTTTGAGTGAGGTTCTTCTCACCGTGTTTTAGCAGGCTAAGGTATTTTCTCTGGGCTCTCTCCGTTGTCTGCAGAGAGACAAAAGCATCAGCAGACAACAGCAGTTCATCCATTCGCTGTTGTATGAATTGTTTTTACAAATGCCACCCATTCACCACTCACTGTAAAGAAAACCTAAGGCAACCAACATCGCTTGAATACATCTACGGACATATTGTTAACAAGGAAGAACTATTAACGTTAGAAAAGGAGAATTCTTAGTTTTGAATCTATTTGAAAACTCATAAGAAATTTAGTATCAAAATACTTACAAAACACACAGACACAAGGCTCCAGCCACACTTTCACTCTCTCGTATTAAATAACTACCATTCTGTCCTTTCTTGCACAGCAGTTCTTCACATGCTTTTCTTGATATCTTTCCATGAAAAAATGGGAACTCCATGGACAAATAGAAACAAGATCTCTTGTCTTTCAGACCAATTCTAGAAAAAGCCAGAAGACTAGCATTAAAAGAAGACTTATTCTAAAAGCAGCTGTTGAGAAGTGAAACTGGAGGTGTGAAGTACGGTCATGGCTTCATGTTGCTGTAATTGGTCTGTCTGTAGTGCAGTTAGTAATCAGCTTAATGCTAATGAGCACAGTGAGGGCGGGAAATGGGAAATGATTCTTCTGCACTGCTAACAGTCCATGTCAGAAGAAAAGACTCTTCTGGCACATTGTACGACAGAGCTAACATTTGGTTTGTGTATCACGTTTCTAAGCTATGCAGTAGTTTAGCAGACACCTAAGCACAGTCACATTTTAAAGTTAACTTTTATATCTGAAGATCCTCAAAGCCTTGCTGAACTTCACCCTTAAGCACAGCTGTTGGTGTTGTTGCTGTTCTTACGGTTTAATGGATTTTCCAAGTTTCAGTGAAAGTTGGTCAGCAATATTTGAGAATTAAATTTTTCAAGAGGTGTTCTTTCTGCTGCCTCCTCATTTTTAAAGCGTAACAATTTTATCAAGAAGTTCTGCTATGTCTATGTCATGATTTAGAAAACATGGTAGGAAGGAGACGATGGTCAGACAGTGCCTTTTGGTAGCCTTAGGAAGCTGCTGTCAGTTCAATGAGGGCAGGATACAGCCGTGTGAAGAACTGAAGCTCCATGATGGAGGAAATGCTGCCCAGCTCTATGGGAGATGCTCTCACAGGCACTTAATGCTTTCCTCACTGGAAGGCAAGGACTGGGAAAGGGTGGAGAGCAAACGGACCTAGAGAAGCAAGAGATAAAAGCGAGGCTGAGCAGTATTAGTGAAGGAAACTGAGTGAGGACCTAAAGATACAGGAGTAGCTGTGATTCAGAATGTGAGACTGGAAAGAAAACAAGCACTGGCCTTGCAGATAGAGTGGGTTTAAGTTACCAGGGAAAGGGGACAGAACAGAGAAAGCAGGAGAGACAGTCTTCAAAGCTGAGGAAAAGGATCAGGGACTGCTGCAATACAGTCTGATTTCGAAGTCAAAACAGTCCAAGTCCACAAGAGCTGGAACTGGGTGGGGTCTTCTTGATTTCAGAGATCACATGTACACTTCCCAGTTTTGTAACCTGAGGACAACTCTGAAGTTCTCATAATGTGTCACCATTTCTCTATCACGATGCAGTACTGGTGATGTCCTTGCTTCACAGCAATGATCCCACAGCACCATGACAGTTGCTTACACAATCAGTGCTAGTGGCATTGCACTTTTATTGTACAGTTCTGGGATCCACCTTGCTCACGATCCTTCACAATGGTACCATAAGCGATAGTTGGCTATTTTCTCTCTTCTTCTTTTACAGATCTTCCTCCATTTAACAAAAATTCCAAGAACCTTGTGAGTGAAAGTACTCAGCAGTTAGATGTCAGAGTTACAACATGCTACTGGCAGAATTCCAGTTTTCTTCCTTCTGTGCGAGTGAAGTGTGACAATGGATCAGGTATGATAAGGGCTGGTGGTCAGTAATATGAATGTGTGTTATAGTTTTCTATATATCTCACAAATGTAAAATTTTCCTGGGGCAGTGTGAGGTGGGTGGCCCAGAATTCCAGCTGTGAAAAGGAACAGCAGCAGTTGCTTAACACTGCCCAGCTTCAGATACATTATTTCTCTCCTCTGCAGTGATAGGAAAGCTAACAAGCAACAAAATAAATCAATAAAACTAATATAAAGTATCCAAAGGAGGACTACGGAAACAGTCTAAAGGGTAAGATGTATGAGGCACAGATGGTATTGCTGGGCTTGTCCAGCGTAAAGCAAAAAAGGCTGAGTGGAGGCCTGATGGCGGCTGCAGTTCCTCCAGGGAGCGGAGGGGCAGCGCTGAGCTCTGTCTGCGTGACAGCGACGGGGCCCGAGGGAAAGGCATGGAGCTGTGTCAGGGGAGGGCAGCTGGGGGTTAGGGACAGGGTCTGCACCACAGGGTGGTCATGCTCTGGAACAGGATGCCAGGGCACTGGGCACGGCTTCAAGCTGCCAGAGTACAAGGAGCATTTTGGACAACGCTCTCAGACATAAGGATTGAATTTTGTGTGATCCTGTGTGGAGTTGGAGTTCCTTCCAGCTCAGGATATTTTATGATTCGAATGGAATGATTCCACTTTTGGGAACATAACAGTAACATGTTCTTCCCTAAGGACCTCATTATCTACATGCAGAAACAGAATACAATGAAATCAGTCAGTCTTGCAGGCCTGCATCTACGAGGCTATTTAAACGGAAGTGGCAGCCACACATTACCCACTGATCACTTAGTCAGGTGCTCCTCTGCTGATAAAAAGCCCATGAGAAGAAAGTGCTGTGCAAATGCCATAATGGCCATGCTTCTCCTTTTGCATAATGGTTGTGGTTGGGGTTGAACCTTAAGCAAGACAACGAACTTCTACTTTCCCACTGTGCTAGGGTACAACAGGTCTTTGATCTGGAACTTTCACAAGAGCGTTGCCAAACAGTTTTTGTTTTGTGGCCTTCACAGGATTGTTATGGTTTGTTACTCAAGTCACCAGTTAGACAGAACCAGAAAGGGTCTACTCACAATGTTACAGTTCCAAATAGTGCCATCACAGAATCTAAATCTGAAATCAGATCTAGAATCCAGATATAAACGTCACTTTATTCTTAGAATACAGCATCAGAGAAGGGGAAGCAGATAACAGGGTTTGGATGGAGAAAACCGACCACCAGCAGGAAGAAAAAATACGGACAGGAGATTCTGTGTGAGGCAGCAACAGCAGCCACAAAAACTGGAGGAACAAAGAAGAGAAGAAACAAAGTTACAAAGAGGATCCTGAAAAACATGGAAGATCTCAAAAAAGAGTGGATCTCAAAAAAGTAAAAAATACTGAATTGGAACTGGGGCACAGAAGATAGTTTATATACAGGGGCTTTGATGAAAGGGAATATATCAGAAGGACCTTGTAGCAATTTCAAGGGACACAAGCGGATGAGTAATTTTGGAATAGCAGTTGAGAGAATGGCTAATATTGTAGTGCTATAACAGCTAAGGAGTAATAGAAAATTAATGAAAAAATGTTCTTTTTCATTTCTGTAATGCTTATAATACTAAAAGACAACCAACCAACCAGAACCAAAGCAAACAGAAAACAAAACAAAACAAAACAAACAAACAAACAAAAAACCCACAGAAAAACTAAAACAAAACAAAGAAAGAGAATAGGGATAAGTAGACAGGAGCTTGAGGATACCAAAAAGGAAGATTTGAAAAGGGAAAATTCACTTTAACGGGAAAAAGGAGTTAGCTGTGACAATTCAGTATTCCAAACAGAAAAAGCTTTTGAAGAGAATGAAACAAGTACATCAGAAGGGGCAAAACTGGGAGAAGGGCTTATATAACTAAAAGACACTGGAATGAACACTAAAGACTAGTAGATTTTGTAATAACTGAATATAATTAAAGACAATCATAATTACCCATGTTCACTAATACATGTAACTTCCTTCTGTATTTCAAGGTCCTGGGCAGTTACTGAATTCATATAGTACTGGAGTAACTGTACTGATGAAAAGGACATTCAACTCTGGATACTACTACTGACGATACTCTGGTCAATCTTCTTTGTTTTTAAGTCTGAAAACCACTGAATCAAATAATCTTTAGAATTTTCTGTGAGCCAGAATTTGGGTACCTACAAGGGCCAAGTGTTATAATAAACATGCTAGGACATCTGAGATGCTACAGTGGGCTGGCAGATGTAACATTGAACTGTCATGGGCAGACCCACTCCCTTTTGGAGGGGCAGATGGAGGTCACTTGGAGTGACTACAACACCTCAAGAGGTACTAGATGGTGATGAATTTGCTCCTGTTGTATCAATGGAAGCCAGCTCCTTTTCCTGCTTCTCAAATAATTGGTTCTACTCTAGACACAGAAAAAACGAAGGTGAAACCACCAACTTTGTTTAAAGATAAAATACGATGGGCTCAATATCTTTCCCTTCTGAGGAACGCTTGCTTACAACAGTTGCTCACTTATCCAGGAATTCCTCCCTACAAAAATTGTATTGTTTCTATTCCTCTTTAGAAACACTTATTTTTAGGAGAAAGAGCTGCCTCTTCTCCTTTCCCATCAACTACACGTTTGAGTTACAGTGTGGGACTGAGTACTTTACTGGTGTGTAGTTGCACAGCTAGATTTGCTAAACTTCAGAAACAATCTGAAATTTTCAACCAGCACAATAAGATCCTATTAGGAAGTGAAGAAATTTCTTGTGCCACTAGTTGGGCAGTTTACACTGTGTGAAACACTCCATTTATTTACAAGCATGTTCTCATTTCTTGTGTATTTATTTCAATTAGAGACAGGGTCAGTGGTGTGCTTGATTGGGAAGATTGGAGCTTTTATCTGTTTAATCTAGTATCACTGTTTTGATAATCTCTTGCCTTAGAAATCATCATGGGAAAACGAGGTAAGAATTGTATAATGGTAGATTTTCAGCTCCTTTTAGGGTTTTCAGTTCTTTGTTCAAATAACAAGTGATGATCCCAGACAGAAATTCTCGCTGTGAAGCCATGGTTCAATGTGCACAGTGCAAGCACAACTCAAACAGAGTTCAAAATTTAAAGAATATATCAAGACAATTTGTTCCTGCAGCTTTCCAGCAAGGTTCAATAGAAGAGGATCACCTAAGGATTGAAGTGATCCTTTTACTTTACCTATCTGCAGTACTCAAGTGAAGTTGAAGTTTGGCTTAGAAGCAGAAACCACAGAAATGTACAATGTAAGAGAAAGGAAGAAGAGAGATGCCATAAATATCATCTGGTCTATCACTAAATACCCAGGTAACAAACTGATCAGACACAGATTCCTCACTCTCCCTCCAACGCATACACAGGTGTGAGTATATATATTTTACTCTAGCACTGGTGGGCTAGTTCATGGCAAAAAGACACTGGCAAAGACATAACAGGACTTTCAGGTCACAAATACCAGTTGACAGATGCTGCGTATATATGAGGAATGTGCTGAGAGACGTCCTTGTCAGCTACCTCAGAGCTGTGTCATGAACCTCACTCACCATGATCTGCAGCATGTGACATTTAGCTTTCACCGTTCTATGTTTGAAACATATAATGATATACCTCCATGGGCCAAGTTCACCCATAAATTCAGACCAAATATTTCCTATTAAGTATTCTTGGCTTATACAACCCCGCATATCCAGGTTGCCTACTCTGAAAAGTCCATGGAGTGGCCAGAAACAGGAGTTAATGGTATTAACTTTGATGAAATTCAGATGTATTTCACATTATAGGCAAGGAGGGCAACATTTGGGTTTCTTCACAACCCTTCACTGACAGAAAATTCTCGACTGCTTTAAGTCTAAGAGGACTTCATGTGAAAAAGAAGATTGAAAGAGTGTTGCCTGCATGATGGCGAGAAGCAGTCTTCATCAGTGGACTCAGGGTACTGCATGGCACAATTCTGGGGCATCCAGGCAGGAGCCCAGGCTTCTTTTTGGTGGAGAAGGCCCTTCCTGTCAGCTGCTGTAAGCTGTTGTGGGTGAGACTGTTCCTGTTCCTCAAATGCAGCTACTTCTCAAGTTGTCTGTGCTTGCAGAGTGGCAACAAAGCCTGAAGCCTAGATCTAGATCACAGTAGGATAGTTTGTGACAGGAGAAAGAGCTGCTGCAAATTCTGTGTAATTTATGACAAAAGATGTAGGAAGGTAACAGCAGTGATACCCCAAATCAACATACCAAGGAATCCATGGTGCATAACTGCCTATTTGAGAGCAGGGGAAGGCACAAGAGTGGCACAGTGCACTGGCTGGATCCTTCTAAGCTGCAACATATTTTGTGCAGTGGAGGTAATCGCATCAGAATAAGCCTTTGGGCATTATCACTAACATTATTAGCAACACAAAATCAAGCTGTGTCTGGTGTGAATCTGCTCTTAACATAATTTTGCTCTTTCCCAAAACAGGACTAGAGTGGTTTTTTTTGTTTGTTTTGTTTTTCCCGTCATTCACTGAAGGAAGGAATGTTTCTAGGCTAGACTTCTGCAGTGACTGACTGACCTTTTGCATGTTAGAGAAAGGAAAAAAATGCTAAGCACTTTTTCCCTCTCTCACCTCCACATGGAGAAAAGGCTAGATTGTCACTATCTCCTATACCTGAAAATACTTCATACTCTAATCAATCTTCTGTATTCTTAACAAAATGCAACCACTTCCTGCAGTCTTTCACCACAGGTTCCTTTTTCAAACCTTGCAGTCGTTCTGTTTGTTGTACCTGGACACCACCTTGTCTGCCACTTCTATAAAATGCTATGCCTCTCTCTCAACAAAGCCTTTTGACTACAAGAGAAAATATACACTACTGAAACGCATTTTCATGGTAACATCTCCTATTAGCAAGCACGCTTGGCATTCTGGTTTTGTCACCTATATAGGCTGCAGCTCTAACACAGAAAAGCTCTTAATAATGCCTTCAGTAAGAAAAGTAAAGCCAAAGAAAAACTGAGTTGCTGAACAGCGTGAAAAAAAATACGTTTTCAGTGGATAACCACGGGGCAGAGATCAAAGTTAAATTGAAAGCTGTGGTCAGAAGAAGATAAAAGTAAAGCCAGTATGCTTGAAAATGGCTGAATTTATGAATAAAGCAGGAAGTGCAAGTGTGGGATGTAATCTGACCAGGTAGTGAAAAAGATAAGATGTGGAAATAGAAAGAAAGCTGACCTGACTTCTAGCTAAGTCTCCTGAAAATCTGAGTTCTTGGCCTATGTTAGTAAGTAATTATATTACTTTACAAACTGAACCAACAAGAGCTTTAACAAGAAATAACCATTATAGAAAGAAATTGCATTTAATTTGGCAAAATTCCTAACTGTAGCATGATGTCTACATCAATCTGTGGTTTTGCTTTGGACATTACTTGTTTTGTATATTATTAAAATTACTATTATTTCTTCCTTTCTTTTCTGCCTTAGTAAATAGTTTTCATCTCAATCTATGAGTTCTACACATTTCCCCCTTTCCCCAGTTCTCTCTCCCATCCCATTGGGAGGAGGAGTGAGCAAAGGGCTATGTGGTGTTCAGCTGCCTGTTGGCTTTGATTTTAACAGAAGCTTTTTAACTATAAGGATATGTCAGCAACTTATCAACAATATGCATTTGTGACCACAGCAAAAAGAAGCTGAGAGAAGGTATCAGTAAGAATTTACTTAGATTCCTCAAAGAAAAGCTAGAGAGGAAGAAAAATCATCAAGGAAGGTGCTACAGAAGAGTCTTGAGCAAAAAGAAACCCAAGAGACCTGGAGCCAGTGGAGCCAAAGGACAAGAAGCCTTCAGGATTAGCGTGTTTCAGGGCATTGAAAAGGTCTGTCAGGTCACTGCCCTGTACTTAAAAACTTTAGCAAAAACAGTTTTAACAGAGAAAATTGCAAGGTAGAAGGGACGCAAAATGAGGAGGACTTAATAGGAATCCTAAGTGAGATCACAGGAAGAGTCCTTAAAACTGGAGGGACTAATCACACTGGAAGAATATCACAGTACTCGAAGACTAAGTTACAACCCTACAAAAGTCAGCAGATGAGGTAAACCACAGGGGAAGAGAGAGGAGGGAAGGAAAGTGAAACAAAACCCAGATCTTCCATAACGGCTGAAGAATATGATATAAAGGGAAAAATACATAAAAAACAATTTAATTCCCTCTTTTTAAAGAGATACATATGCAAATGTTGACATGCAACAAGTAATTCATTAGAGCAATATGAACTATATTTGAATCATTGAAGTCAGCAGGAACGTAGCAGCAAGGAAAAAAGGACTTGAAGTGCAGCAGCACAGCTGTAACTCACTAACATTTGTTGGTGGAGTTCTCAGTTCTGGTGCATTTCGACTCTTTGACAGATAAAGCCTCCTACTGCTGCTGTTGCTACTATCAAATTCATATTCAAACCCAAATGCTCCATCTCACAGCGTGAAAAGCTGTGTGAAATGATTCTCTGACTTGGTGCCTCTGAAAATAACTCTATTGCAATGGTTAAGTTAATCATGAAGAAGGAAGGAGGAATGAAAATTAGCGGCATGAGCACTGCCATTTTGTGTTGGAAATCCAGGAGTATAGCAACAAAGCTCACTTAACTCTGATAGTGGACAGTGAGATGAATATGTGATCACATGAGGACTTCTCTAATCTGTATATACAGATGGACTGCATTAAAAAGTGCAAAACTAACCTTACTGTGCAGTTTCCCAGTGTTTCAGCTCATAGCTCTTACAGCCTGACATGCTAGCCCCCCCCACTGTTCTGTTTTCTCAAGTCCATCCATCCAACTTGCTGCTCCCTGCCTCAGTTGTGTATTCTAGAGAAGACACTCACTAGATGCGAATTCACAAAAACATGTTTTCTCACCTGTGAAAAAACCATAAGACATTGCTTAACATACACACCAAAAACAACAACAACCCAACAACCAACCACAACCAAAAAGACACCTTAATGCACTGCAACCATAATTAGGACAAGGAGAAAAACAAACTGCAGTACAGACACCCTCCAATTACAGATTACAGGGGCACCAAGCGCAGCCCCCAAGCAGATGATACCACTATGAGGGTGGCCCTGGAAGCTGTGAACAAGGCTGTGAAGCTGTACAGGTGGAACACACAGATTTACAGCAAAACCAGCTTTTACCATCAGGCTTCTCTGCAAATTTGAAGATCATTAGTGCCAAAGTCAAGCAGTTTTTTTTACAGAGCCATCAGAAAGGTATGAAATAGATCTGGTTTGCTTTGTGCCCTTCGAGGGAGGCCAATTAAAGCTCTCTGCTCCACAACTCCCACACTTTACTACATACTGGGTCTTGTGTGTTAGATTAGAGTTACTTCTTGATTGTTGAAAAATAAGGAAGATCTGTCACACTGGTTTATCACATCGAAGTGATTCAACAAATCATCCTGTCAAACTTAAAGGAGCTCTGCAGGTTTCCTGAAGCTCTTGTGAAATAATAGCTCGCTTGGCTTCTTACAGAAAGAATTACTATTTTTACACTAAATACTGGGCAAACAGGTGGTAGATTTCGACTGCTGGAATACTTCAGAAAGGTCCTCAAATGTTAAAGACTTTAAACTCTCAAAACATACAAGAAGTTCCCTTCATAGCAGGAATGAAAACAGATTTCTGGGTAGTGTTACTGAATTCCTCCAGTTCTTTGTTTTAAATTAGGACTAAATTATATATAAAAACTAAGAAGGAATCATCAATGTAAGAAGTGGGTTGGTCCATCTCTTTTTCCTTACAACGGCAAATATACACACTTCCAACTGACTCAGGAAATATCAAGCCTTTCTTTGCATGGGGATCACGTCGTAGATCCTGGATGCATGTAGGCATATTTCCTGTTCCTACAGAAAGGTTATCCTGCATTAGATGTAGTAGTGATTTTGTTCAGTGCAGCAATCCTTCTTCATCTTTAGAAGACAAAGCCCTTCCACTAGACAAAAGCAATAGGGAAAGGACAGCTGAGCACCCTCACACAGTCATCATGGAGCAACAAAAAGCAGTGCCTCCTCCTGCTAGGGGAAGAGCAATTGCTTCAAGAAGACACAGAGATCTACCTGGGGGAGACAAGGGGGTCCAGAATAGACCAGTGCCTGCCAGCAATTCTTCTGCAACACACACCAGTATTTATCGTTATTGAGATATCCAGTCTCCATTTAAATTAGAGAAAAAAGTTTTGTACTTACATGGTATCCAAGGAAGACACATGCATTGTCAAGCACCTTGGATTAAGACACTGGAGGGTATAGTCATCTTCATTTTGAAATAGCTTTACAGACACTGAGAAGGGCTGAGAGAGCAGGACTGCCAGTACAGCACAGATGTTGTGTGTCCTTAAATAATGTGTAAAGCACCCCAAGACTCTTAAGTCTTCCTTTCCCTTCTTCTTCAAAGCACAAGGATATGAAGCTTAAGCACAAGTGGCAGCAGCTTTGCGTGTCCTGACTGCCCTTTTGGAGAGTAAGTGAAAAGCTTGTATGTTCTCCAATAGAAACAAGAGCACATAACAATGTTTTTTGGATGTCCGACTGAATTGAACAAACCACAGCAACAGTAAGCCTATAGGGCCCTGTGGCCCAGCTCCTGATGCTCTCTTTGCCACACGCACCTGCATCCCAAGCTGCCTGTTATCACTGCAGGGGGATGTTTACACTGGCAGCTCTTTGCTCACTTTTCACATCTCAGGAAAATTCAGACCAGCCTCTTGGATGGTATTTAAGTCACTTGAGTTAACAAAAGCAAGCGTAGAGTCTTGCATCTGGGGAGGAATAATTCCATGCACCAGTACAGGTTGGGGGATGACCTGCTGGAGGGGAGCTAAGCTCTGCGGAGAGGGACCTGGGTGTCCTGGTGGACGACAGGTTGGCCATGGGCCAGCAGTGTGCCCTTGTGGCCAAGAGGGCCAATGGCATCCCGGGGTGCATTAAAAAGAGCGTGGCCAGCAGGTCGAGGGAGGTGATCCTCCCCCTCTGTTCTCCCCTGTTCCCGGCAGGTTACAGCACAGGGCAGAAAAGTATTCTCCCCAGACATTCACTTAGACTGAAAGCAGCGTGTTGGCCGACGCCAAACAGTCACACTTCCCAACACAACTCGTACCAGGAAGGTCAGAAAAACAAAGTACTTCCCATCTGAGCTTTAACCAGACCTGAAAGCTGATCACAGGCTCTGTGCGGTCTCTAGATGGCACTGTGACTCTAAATAAAAATTAATCTAAAATGAACAAGTTTTTGTATTGCCAATTGGGCAAGAATTCACAGCTGCCAAGCGACTACCTTCCAGATCTTTATCTATCAGACGTGCAATAATTGCTTTATTTATAGAGTTTAATTACTACTTGGGTCACAACACAAGCTTCACAAGATAGCCTCTTGAGTTTGTTCACAGCTCATACTGCAAATACAGCCAGATGGCAACTGTTGCATGTTCTTTCCTAAATAAAGCGCATTAGCTAATTGGGGAGTCACCTAACTGCCATTCAGTCCCTGCAGTCCCAGGTGCGGTACGGATTGCCAGGTTGTTGTGTGCTAGAAACACTTATCGAGGCGTTAATTGGCTGATCGCAGCTGCTGGAGATCTGTGTGATCTGTCAGTGCTAGCGAGTCCACTGCTAGCCAGCATCTCAATAGAGGCATGGAGGGATGTATTATCCCATTATTTAAGTCAGTAGAAAGATTATTTTTTTTCTCCTCAGCTTCTGAGTTAAATGTTAAAATAAAAATCAGCTTTCCAATCTGTTAGTGTTCACAATCACTACTTCCAGAAACACTGGTATAAGTAGTGGTACACAGACCAAAAACAAGTTCAAGATCATGGAAGGGGAGGGGAGGAGGTCTCCTGCATGATCAGGGAGACTGGTATTTAAGCACCTGCTGATTTACATTGATTAAAAAACAGTAACGTTATTTCCTTGGTGGAAAGCAGAGCGGCAGCTGTCATGATGAACATTGAGGCTTAGCATTTTGTCTAATTATTCTGCGTGTTTGGGTTGCAGTTGGATAACAGCTTTGAGAATGGTACAGAATTAGAACGAAAGAACACATTTTCCCTCATGTACAAGCTTCGTCTGTTGCAGTCCTTTAGGAAGGCCTGTGCATTATGTTATCCATATTACCCTCTCATTTCTAACAAGTACTTCTAAGAATTGGTATGCGTTGTCACTATGTGGGCTTATGTAGCACACTGTATGTCAACAAGGCAAATGATAAAATGAGCACTCAAAGGAAGAGTAAAGTTAAAGTACTAAAATTCTTTTGCTGAACTCACATACCAAAGAATCCCTGTTTTATTGCCAGCTCTTCTACTGCTGGGCTGCAAAGATGATTTCAGTGCAGCAAAACTGAGGAAGCCTAAGTCAAGCACATGGTGCTACACTGGAGGCAATAAATTGATTCTGTTTCTCTCCTCCAGAAGATGGATACAGTCTGTGTTCAAACTTCATTTTTGTGATTTCTTGGCACACTCATCAACCAAGATGGTAAGAGGACTGTGAGAAATAATGATCACAAATGTATTCCTCTGAAGCCCAGACAAATCTCTTCATGTTGCTAACTTACAATAATCAACAGGAACCAGAGACTCTTTCGGTGTAAAGATAATTCGTAAGTAAATATTGCCAATTCATAATTACATGTTTTAGATTTCAGTGGGAAAAAGGAATTCATCAGTTATAAGATATAATTAGCAAATTCTCAGCTAGATTAAGAGAGAAAACTTAAAGCCCCCCCATGAACAGTAACAACATTCTTATAAAAAGCAAGACCCTGGATGCTTGATGTCACTTTGCTACCTGCATATGTGCACACACTTGCTGCAAAAGCAAGAGAATATAACCCAAACAGAGTCCTGTTCTCACCCCTTTCGTGCAGAAAGATCAGGGTCAATGGTTTTGGGTTTTGTGTGCTCATGGGCACACAGTCACGCAGAGCTCCAGCAGCTATGGACCAGCAAAGATGGTTTTCAGGTGCTGCATTTAATTCTAATGTTTCTGGATGAGCATCCTCCATGATTGACCTGTTTTGGACTCTTACAGTGACAACTGCCACTGCAAGAAGGAGCTTTAGCAGGTGTCTCCATACCGAGCAAATCTGTGCCTGGTCCTCAGAAATAGGTTTGATTTGCATTGGAGGAATGGTTCAAGTCAGTGCTGTCAGTGTTGTTTAAACTTGCTGCTCTTCAAGCACTAGAATGGTGAAATTCCCAATTGCACGTGAATGACTTATGAGCCCTCTCTAACAATTAGGCATTGCCTGCAATTTTGGTGTTATACGATTCACAGAAGCAGGCGGACACAGGTGGACAGTTACAACAATAAATCAGTTTCTAGCTGGTACTTGCCTCAGTTTTGATGAGAATGCGTTCTGTCTTGCTCCTCGATAGAAGTTCAAATTAAGTGAGAAGCCAGTCTAAAGTAATCTAGTTATTTTACTAAATGAATCCCATCTATTTATCATTCATGTCCAGAATGAAAACAGAAGTGAAGCCACTTATTTATTGAGCAGTAGTTGAAGCTTTTTAGACCAGCTCCCCTTTCCCATTGCTTTGTTCATAGACAAGAATAAATTGCACATGTACAGTAAAAGAGGAAGAGGAGAAGAGCTTCAATAACTCTGCTTCTCATTTGTTAGCTTACACTGTGGTTCCTTGGAAATCTGCAGACTCATTGGTTTTAATGAGCTGTATTATACCAATAAGCTATGACAAATGACTTAGCAGTGAGGTCTACTTTCTTCTTGTTCTTAAATGACATATACTTAGAAATGTAGTTCCAGAACACTAATTCATATTTGACTACTTGTACATTTTCTGTTATGTAGCAACACTGCTACAACAGTAGCAACAGCTACTACAGCTGCTGACAACAAAAGCTTGTTCTCTGACAAGATGGGAATTATATTTTAGAACTAAAGTAACACTCAAAGGCAGTTCACAAACTAGGCTTGCAACTCCATGGAAAGCATCATTACAAAGGCTAAGAGATGTACTGAGAAAGCCTGGGAGAGAAGGAGGAACAGCACTTTATTTCTAAGGTATCTGTGCCTTAGATGCCTTAGATTTACATCCAAACTTACCCATTTAGAGGGGCCCAGATTTCAATCCAAAACCATTTATTTAAATACTCCAGGTTTTCTTCCTCTTCCAGGAATATGGCTGAGAAAAAAAAAAAAAACAGAAAAATAGTTTATTTCAGTTCAAAGATATAAGAAGATCATTTTGTTTCAAGATTTGTGCTTTGAAACGTTTCAGAGCTTTCCTACAAGAAGGGGCAGCATTTAACTGTCTCCTTTCTTCACAGGAAAATGAATTCCTTTTCACAAGTACCCAGATTTGTACCAAGGTTTTCTTCTGCTTGGTTGAGCAATCTTTGCTCGAGATTGCTATTAGGCAATTATTTAAAAATGTTCTCTGGTTAAGTAAAGAGAAATTGCAAGGATTCTTCAGTTAGATGATAACACCAAAAACTCCAGCATAAAAATAGTCATTAGTTATGATCAAGCTGTAAATTTCCTGAGAAAATAAGTGAAGTTTTAATGAATGGTACCTTGCATCACAGAGGTTATTTTGAGCGTGCACTAAGCTTTCCCCCCAGGATCCTCAGGATTAATTAAGGATCAAATGCTTTAACCACAGTCTTCCTGTAACTTTTGGTGAGCACCCTGCTAAGCAGAGTTCCTTTGGGTTATACCAGCAGGACTGTCTGTGTGCTGCCATCTTAAATGAAGCACAATGAATGGTATTTCTCTGCCCTCAGAGCACCTGCTGCATCCCACAGCTGAGGTGTAGAGATGGGGAAACAGTCAAACGCTCTGTCAGGAAAGTTTCTCAAGTATCATTATGCCTATTTGCACTTTGCCTGCCCCAGAACTGAGAAACGTGTAGCCAAGTCTGCTTCCTGCACACAGAGTAGGAGCTTGGGGGGTTTGCATAGAGAACAGCCCGTCCTACCACTTGCTATCAGCTACACTGCAATCTCGCCTGGCTGCTAATGTTTGTTATCTTCTCTGATAATTCTAATTCAAATTACAGAGTTTTGTTATAAATTAGTATTTGCTATAAATTAATTCAACTTACTGATGATAATAATTGGGAGACATTTTAAATCTATTTTGCCAGTACTCTCTTCAGAGTCCTGAACTTTGCAGGAGCTGTACAGAACTTCTAAAATAATAACAACAACAATCAGAGGACTCATTACAAGCTTTCAGCATTTTAACCCAGAACCTTCCCTGAGGCTCTCCCTGCCTTTTACTTGAATTTCAAGTTTCATTTATTTCCTTGGGCAGTGATGGGGTTAGTTGAGTGCAAGTAGTTACTGAAAGGTAACATTGTTTTTTGGAGACTTGCTTGTTCTTGCTTCTTCTTCTGTCCGTAGTTCCCCTTACTTAAGCACTAGAACTACCGTATTTGTACACATCTACAGACTGATAATTGTAGTGGGTCATATCTTTCACTACCCCTCCTCTAGCAATTACTTCTGCTATCTTGATATTATCCATGTGCTTCTGATCTACTTCATATCTACTGCTTTATTTTTACTGTTATCTTTTCTGTCTCCTATAGCAAGAAACATGATTTGCATGTTGTTTACCTTTTTAAGATAGCTTTTGGACTTACTCATTTAAAAAACAACAACAACCACACACAAAATCACCCAAGCCATCAGCACAGTGGCAACACGTCACGGCTAGGCTTAAAAAAAGGATCTGAATTTGTGTGTACAAATCCAGCTCTTCTGAAGTTCTCTCTCTATTGCAATATTTTCAAGTAATACTAACATATTTTCTTTAACTGACTGCTGTTAGCTATCTCAGAGCTATCTAGCATTTAGTTCCTTAGAATTATAGAATAGCTTAGGTTGGAAGGGACATTAACAATCATCTAGTTCTACCCCACTAGCTTAGGCTGCCCAGGGCCCCAACCAGGTTGGCCTTATATGCCTTCAAATATGGGGCACCCATAGCTTCTCTGGACAGCCTATGCCAGTGCCTCATTGCCCTCTGAACAAAGATTTCTCCATAATGTCTAACATACGTGTACTCCTTAGACTTGCCATAAAGCAGGTGCGTCTGCATTTGATGTCAGCAGATCAAACGCTGGCATTTCCTTTCTGCTATTACAATAATGAACCTTGGTTTGCTGGCCACATCCAGGCCTCATACTTGTGGCTTACCAAAAACCAGTGAGGTTCTTGTTACTGGGTTAGTGTGTTCCTAACTGGTTTCAGGTGTCCTGCCCACTTCTTAATCCAGACAGTAATCACATCCCATGTGCAAGCCCCAGGTAGGATTTAAGCATAATCTCTTCACCTTCAAGAGGGAATAGACTACAGCCTGTTTTATCATGGCAGAGCTCTAACTAAAAGAGGACTTGCATGGTAATCAGCTTCAAGGGAAGCAGCAGTCCCTGAGGTGAGACTGTCTTTCCCTCAGGCCAGCAATAGGAGCCTGTCAGAAACCATTCTTGCAGGTATGTCTTCCTGAGGCTCAGAGATCCTAGGGAAAAAGGGAAATCCTATCTGATCAAACACTCTATCCTGCTCATAAGGAGTCAGAACAAACTTCTTCTGACTGTATGATGCAGCTCAAACAGCAACCAGAACTAGCCTGCTTTCTGTTCCATTAGTGCAGCTCCTTGCAGAGGAAATATTAACTTTAATTATAGCAGCATAAAGGAGAAAGTTTTGTGATTGCTCAAGTTGGCAGTCTGTAACTTAGGCATTAGATCTCTGCCAATACAGAAATTTAGTCATAATGCGAGTCATTGCTAAATGGAAAGAAGGATTAAATTTTCCTTTTATTCTGCTGCCAGTCAGGAGGGAATCCAGGGCATAAAATAACAGTGCAGAACTGTTACAAGTGAAGGGTCTTGGGTTCTTTGTAATTCCCTGTAACAATAAGGTAATTACTATTTTACAATTAACATCTTCTATACTTTCATGCTTCATATAAATATCTACAATTGAGTGCCGTGTTTATGGTAGTCAACCTCATACATTTTATAGAATAGTACTTGTAGATCTTGATTTCTGGAGAGTATATCCTATGGAATTGAAGTCTGAGAACTGAGTAACAGTATTATTTTTCTCTGTAGTGAGGATGAAGACAAAAGGCTGCATTTATAAGGGATGTTCTTTTTGAGCATATCGGAGTGTGTTCCAGTGAGATTGTATAGCCCATGGACAAAATGACTTTTTTGTGTGCAGAGAGAACTTCTCAAATATCAAATGAAGTCCCGATTTGCAATGAATCAGAAGGCCCACTCTGTAGCAATCACAACATTTTCTTAGAGAAGTGCAAATACTTCAAACCAAGGATGCTGGCTAGAAGGATGCATAGTTACACTTAAATCATTTTGAGCAAAATACTTAATGCTCATTTTGTAAGTACAGAATTCAACAGCATATAGTTGAAAATAAGGCACTGAGATCATTTGGGGCTCTTCCCCCATTCCTCAAGCAAAGTGTTGTTTTGCATTTGAAGGTGTCTCTGTGACACAGACGAGAGACCTTTCATAAGGTCTTTGTCCTCAGTGAACTTACTCAGCCACGGAATATATTCTCTGCACTTGGGCTTCAATGCATAACTTCAGCTAGATCACTAAGGTCAGAATAACTCGAAGTCTTGAGCACATTTCTGTATTACTACCATGTGCTTTGAGACAAAAGAAAAGCCTTAAGTAAAAACAAACCACAAAAGCTAAGTGGTTCTAGGTCGGCTGATAAAAGCATTCCTTTCAGATGTTACACAAGACCATCTACTGTCCACACACAACAGTAATTTGAAAAGCAGACACAGCTACGTCATGGAAATTTCTCAGGCACACTCAAGGCACAATGACTACATTTAAAAGACTTCTTCTTTATGTCAGTTATTAGAGAAACATTTTATACGCAATCCTGATCTGCCAGCTTGAAAAAAATGTATATTCCCCATGTACTCCAAACCTTTCTGCTATTGCCCAGAATGGCTTCATAGTTGGCCAGATTTGTAGAGAAGAGCTGGTGCTACATGATCTGAAGCGCACCATTTACTTTTTATGTACCCTACAAGGCTGCCAATTTTTAGCTGTGTATCTGTATAAACAGTCACCTCAGAAAGAAAAAACACTTCAGATAGAACAAAGGACAACAGTAGTGTAGAAGACATACATTAAGGGTTCTTAACATCTTTCCACATCTTACCCTTGCTTTTTAAAGGATAAAGACTGTATCTTCAAGTATGTAACAAAAAATAATGCAGGCCAACACTGGGACATGAGCTTAAAAGGACAAGCAGGTGTGTCTTGGAGTGGTCCATATTTTTGCTTTTGCAATGGAAGGCCTAAACCATTGGGCTCCCATGGCCAGTCAGAAGCAGAACTAAACTTTTGTTTGTGTTTCATGCATACACATTTGTTGAAAAAAGAACTCAATGTCACTGAAAGTAGCATGTAGCTCTTCATATGAGAAAAGGGTTCTCATGTGAAATTCAGCACTTTGTGCTACATGTTTCATTTTAGACCCCTAGGTAAGCCTGAAAGAGTTTAATTCCTAATTCCTTGAGCTCAGTTCAGCATAGACAAGTCAAGCATTTAAGTAAATATCTTCCTTCAATAACATAGCACCATTTGGACCCTTTATTCCCTGCTTTGGGACTTAGTCTGACAACAAATATTAAAATTACTTCCAAAGCATACAGAAGCAAATCAAAGAGTCCCTCAGAAGTCTCATAATTCCAGCTCAGAGATGGGCTGCAAAATTAAAATATCCCTCAACACTGTTCACGAGGCAACATATTTACAACTCAGATTCCAAATTTCTTTTCCAAGGAGAACAAAAGGTCAAAGAGGAACAATGTATATTCACTAATGAAATTGAAAACAGTATCTCTTACCTTCTGTGAGCACTTCATTTTTTGTTCTCAATCCGCTGTAATTCCAATTCAAGACAGAATTGCTTCCAACAAGTAAATGGTCTTGGGGATGAGATTTAGATTATTTGATTAATGAGATTTAGATGATTTGCATTGGAGTTCTTCCCTCCTTAGCTTGCACTGGTGGCAGAAGGTTGTGTGTGGTGCCCTGAGCTGGAAGGTTTTCCATATGGTTAATACACTAATATAGGCTATCTTCCTCCCTCCCAAGTGTTTTCTGTATGAATATACAGCATTCTTACTGCAGTGATGCCAATAGTCACATCATGTGGGCACTGCTTATAAACAGGTGACTCTTCTGTATTGCTAAAACCTGGAAAGAAATGAGAGATGTCCTTGTTGGCTGAGCTTTTGAAGAAAGAAAAAACCAGAACAAGCAAACCCTCAGAGCACTGTATTTGGCTATACACTAGATCACACAGTTTTTGTTTCAACAGGAAGTGTAGAATTGTTTAGTGCATTGCAATTGAGACAGAAAGTTCAAGTTCATAAAGAACTTGAACCAACGCCATTATATCATGTGTGTTTCCTCACACCAAGAAGCATCAGCTATAGCTCACTGCTGTTTATCACACCAGTACAAACATTTTAAAAACACAAATTTTGATCAGCAATTTTCATTGCCTGCAGCCCATAATGGAGTTCAGCTTTGGACAGGAATAAATTGCAGTATCTGACAGATGGATTTGCTGACGCAGCAAGCTCATTCAACGTCTAAATGAAACACAATTTCCCTAAGGCTAGAGGTTGGCTGAAAATTATTTACCTACAGATAAGTTATGTCCATGGGCTTATTCCATTACTCTACTGCTGTTCATTACAGTCCCCTCATCTACTGTGTGTTGTGGTATATATTTAAACTTAAATAATAATAGGCTGTCTGAAAAGACTTTTTGGTTTTTCACAGATTCAATAATAGAAAAGATATCAAAGCTAAGCATCTTAAAGATGAAAGAGAGAATATAGCAGTTGATTAAAAAAAATGTTTTCTCTGAAAACTATTTCACCTATTTTTTTTGAAGAAGAAGATTACATTTTAGAACAAAAAAAATAATTTGCAGTGAAGAGTAATAATTGGCAAGTCAAGAGTAGATGTATAGATAAACTTCACCAACTCCTAAACGAAGGTGTGGTTATAACTTTGGAGTTTCTGTTGTGTAAGTCTGTGCTTTCCAGTGTGACTAGGGTGTCTCTGCCTTGTGGAGCCTGCTGCATTCTTCACAGTAAGCAGGATTTGATAAGAGAGTACTGTTCCAAATCTCATCTAGTAGAGCACTCAAACACATCCTTACATTTAACTAGGCAAATACCAAATACTCCTGCTGAGCTGACAATATGCATGCAAGACAAAACATCTGCAAAACTAAGTGCCTTGCTGAACTGAGACTAGAATACACATATGCTGCAAGATCATATCACATCACACAGGATTTATTTTCACTTAGAGCATTTACAGGCTGTAAAGTGTAACACTTTACACCAGGAAGTTAACCAATTTTAAATTTCAGACTCTATATTGCACATTTTATCACTAGGGAACATATAAAGGTTGCTCTGAAAGTCATGCTTCCTATTTATTTCCATGGAAACTACAGCAGATACAAAGAGCACAATAACACCACTTCATAGAGAAAATCCTCAGCAACAAAACAGCCTTTTTCCATGTACTGACCACCATTAGCTGTACATTTTTGCCAGAGATGAATAAATGCCTGCATGATGCACTCATAAATTCCTGTGCCAGTGGAAGTGACTCACTGTCACCACTGCTGAAACACACCACCCACCTCTTCACTGTACTCATATCCACTGTTTGGTCTCCAGAAACATTCAGCAAGCATTACTGAATGTCAAGGGGTACAATATTTTCCTGTATGGAGGAATTCAGTGGCACACCTTTGCTTCTTCCACACTTCCATGTCAGATGCTATTTTGTCAGACTGCCCCTCTGCTGCCATCTGTCGCACACCAACAACATGTAAGGCAATGTTGGCGGGAAGGTTCCACCTCTACTGCTGACAGTTGCCTTTGACATTGTGGACCAAGAAAAAATAGGAGGCATTTTTTTTCAGAGCAATCCTTGTATAACGAACCTGTGTTTAGAGAGAGTGGAACATAACATTTTGCAACAAGAATCTCAGATGAAAATTGCTTTTGCATGTAACTTGATGCTATTGTTTCTAACTTCAACCTTCACTTTTTTTTTTTTTTTTTTAACTGTCTTTCTAATCTCTAACAAACCAAAATAGAGAGAAACAATCTACTTGACAAAACAAGTCTCAGTCATTTTTTTAATAAGAGTTTCCAGGTTCAATAACATTAATAAAGAAGTGTTAAATCTATGTGAACTTAACAAGCAAAATTCATTTCACTATTGATTTAAATATATATACAAACACCCCCTTTCATTTTCTGTTACTCACAGCTTTAAAATGGTGAACAATGCCACAATGGGTAGAAACTTGTCCAGGCTGTTGGAGAATCTTCCAGTGAAGTACCAACAGAAATAGGAGGTGACTGAGAAAAGAAAAACAACAACCAGATTTCAGGATTCTCTCACAGAAAGGATGCAGGGCTAAAAGAATGACCTTGAAGTGGCCAGGCTCAAGCACTTGTTTCTCTACTGCTGGAGAGAGACCATTGCCCATGAACAGCTTACCACTAGATCCAGGAGATTCAATACATATCAAAATGACCTCCACAGCTACAGCCTAGAACATCGTTTATGTACTTGTCATGGCTTAAATCACAAGGCAAAAATCATAATTACAACCACCTTGGTGGTATGAAGTATGTCCACATGTGCAATTACTTGCAGAGCCATTTTTATGGACACAACTACTACACATGGTCTTCTGAATCTCAGAGAGAGCCAAGATACTCTTTTGTATGCAGCTGCAGGGTGATGTCAGTCCAAAGATTTTGCAGTTAGACTAGTAAATAGGAGAAAATCATCTGGTTCAAGCTCTCCTACAATTTTACCTTTGCCATCCCCTCCTGTGCCCTGAGGGACCCCTATTGCTACCACACTACCTTTTCCTCTTCTCTTCTGGGCTTTAGTGGGAGTATAGAAAGTCAATAGCTGGAGGAGAAGAGGCTAGATAGAATTTAAAGATGGAAAGTATAAAGACACTCTGCAAATTTTGCAGAGATACCCCCCAAAAAATCCAGACATCCCAGCCTGTCCTATTCCTACACTTTCCTTCCAGCCAGAGGTGGCTTGACTGTCCTATATCATTAACAAGGGATTCTGGTTGCCCTCAAGCTGGAGAGCCTCAGAGACTGGCTCCTGTACTGGTGGAGGTGGCCACCAGGAGTCCCAGGCAAAGAAGCACATATGCTGGAGAAAGGCTCTAAAGACCAATTCGTGTTTCACACTTTGTGTTTCAGCAAAGCAGGCTGGGAAAAGATGACCTTAGCAAAAGCAACACTTAGCAATTCCATCCACCACTGCCCTTTGTCTCTTATTTTTCCATTTGCCCTTCTTCCTTCAGTTTAGACATTTTGGAAAAAGAGAACTGAAACTGATAATTTACCATAGGAACACTCAAACCTTTTCCCTGAAATGTGAGTATAGTTTCAGCAAATGTATTTTACTTTTGCATGACTTATCACTTCAGCTGCCAATTTCCTCTGTCATATTTTCCTGGGCATAAGAATGGTTTGCCAAAGGCCATTTGGTAAAGTAATCAGAAGTATCTTCAGGTTAGTGGGGAGAAAACAGGAATTAAGATGTAACAAAGTGGTGAGATGCAAGAGGTGCTTGGTTCAAGGCATGTTTTCTTCCACAGAAGAAAAGCATTCTAGCCAAGAAGTGAACTTTTAAACATTTTTCTTCACATAGAAGATAATCAACACAATGATACATTAAAGTATTCATACTAGTTAACTTCTCCACTAAATAAAAAAATTTAGCCTGTGAAAAGGATTTCTAACATCTGATGTAGAAAATTTTCCTTTCTGAGAATGCAGAGAACTAGGTAGGTAAGAATTTCCCTTCACTACTCTCTCCATATTGATGGAATGATCCAGTGCAGACCATATCATACAGAAGGCCTTCACTGCTGACCACTGAAGCTGTGTGATATAGTTAGCAAGACTGAAGTAACAATGGTTATTCAGGATTTGCTCAAACTGAGTCAGCAGTGTTTAGTTTTTGCATCCTACACTAACATTGGCTCAAGCAACAGTCAGCAAAACAGGCTAGATGAACCAAGCCTTTAGCCTCTAGAGCCAAAAGTAGTGTGTATACAAGAGCTACTGGCTTTTGGTTTTGCTGGCTATGGATAAACGCCACTTTAGAAGTGACACATCAGAATTAGAATTCACAGCAAACGTTTATAAGCTGATGGAACATCAAATATTAGCAACCTTCAGACACAGCACTTCAGTAATTAAAATTTTAACTTAGCAGTTCAAAAGCTAATGAGGCATCACAAGAAAGTTCTACAGTAGGATTGCATACTGCGTCCTTACTCCTATGACAGGCCATACCTTGTTTAAAATCTCATAAAAAATCAATTTACTACCCCTTCACCTCCTGTAACACTGAGAATAAAACACATTCTAACCTGATCATGAGGCTCCAAGAGCAGGATTCTTGTACTACATCAAATGCCTCTATACTACAATCCATTCCCTGGAAGGAAGGCTGTTTCTGTACATTTTAAATACTCACCAAGTGCATTATTTCTAAGGAATTAATTTCATTCTGCTTTAACAGCTGGAGTTATAGTTACAAGCTGTTTTCCAAATTTCATGTACAAGGTGCTTTTAATCTATGATGGAGGTTTAGTTCCATTCCACCAGCTTGTTTTTCAAGCAGAACCTTCTGCAACACTTTTCCCTAGTCATCCACGACAAACTTGCAGACACCCATAAAGGAGCAAGGTAATTGAAGCAGTTGATTGAAAAATGAAGGCCATTAAAGTGATCTACCAAACCTTACAAATAAATAAGAAGTGAACGAGAAAATGGAAGCATGACATCTGTAATTAATTATTATATAATGAAAGTTTACATCTGTTATTCCTTAAATCTTTCAGATTAATATTTTTTAGTTCAATTTCTTGAAGAACTGTACTGTTTAGAGAGGAGTAAGAAATAAACCTTGTTTCCCTTTAAGGGAATACACCAGTCTTAATTATAAAAGCAAGAGTTTACATTTAGACTTAATTAATGAACTATATAGGTCACTTCAAAGCAATGGCTGCTATTTATTTCCATGGAAACTACAACAGATATGAAAAGCACAATCACACTATTTTGTA
The DNA here is from genome assembly GCF_023343835.1 of Lagopus muta. Taxonomy (NCBI): domain Eukaryota; kingdom Metazoa; phylum Chordata; class Aves; order Galliformes; family Phasianidae; genus Lagopus; species Lagopus muta. Next base: position 87,390,188 of record NC_064433.1, read on the forward strand.
GAGCAAATCCTCAGCTACAAAACAGTATTTTTTCAACATCATCACCACCATTAGCTGTGCATTTCGCTAGCAGTGAACAAGAGCCTGGCACGCTGCACTTGTAAACCACACATGACACCACCAGTGCCATCAGGAGACAGCATTAATCCTGTGCTGCAGATAGTAACCCAAGAGCTTTAGAGTGGTGAAACCAAACTGCAGGTGCTTGGCCAGAGGAGCTTTGGCTCTAGGCTTTGGTTGAGAAGGTTTAACTCTTCACTCACTAGTTCATTAAGTCTATTAATATTCACAGGGATTACCATGACAGAGAAAGAGCAGCTCTTACATCTATTCGCTGGTTTTAATTTAAGCTTTGAATTTATCCTCCTTAAAATTTTCTGAACCATTTTAACCCTCTGTCCACAGGTGCATTTTGTTAGGTTTTTTCTTCTCACTTTCCCAGCCGTAATTTTGATTTATATGCGGGCAAATGTAAAGATCAAAACCAGCAGCTAGTGGAATGCCCAAGCTGCTAGAATGAGCTGAATTATGCAAGCTGAGTGTTTGGTAAGAAACCTGCCTACTTACTTTGGCAGCTCCCACAGCAAGCAGCTTAATTTGCTATCTGTAGGAAGATGTTCAGAATCATTGAAGACATTCCCATCCATCCTCCTCCCCCAGTCTTTGGGATCAGTTGGCTTGAAAGAGTCATTATCCCTTTATCCATCTCCCTCAGCCTCCCCATTATTGCATTTTATTAGTATGTGTCATGTGAGTGAAACATTCAGGGTTTCATTTGTAACCTGTGCAATATCCAACTAAGGACATTGCTGATAAATGAAGTTCCAAGTTCTACTTGAAACATTATTACATAATACATCAGTTTTATGTCAGAGGTACTGATGTTTTTATGGCCTCTCCATTCAGAGTAATGGGTCTGTACTCACAGGGGCTTCATAATCTGAAATTCAAGCATCTCTGAGATTGACGAAGTCATTTATAAAACCTGCATCATGAGACAAGGTTTCCTTATAGTGAGAACCACTCTGGTTTCCACTGACAGTTTTAGTCTGCATGTTTCCTAAAGAAAATCCTAATCCTTAACATGAAAGTAGCATGATGCTAATTAAGGCATTTTTGGCTTATAATCTCGCCTAATCAAATTTTGGCAATGTTTTTTTGCAAATGGACACACAGAGCTTAATTTCCTGAACAATTCCTTTCTCATGCCATAGCCAACATAAGACCCCACAAATTCTGAGGCACAGCATCTGCAACAGCTCTTCTGATGAACTATAAGTTCCTTATTTGGCCTAAAACATTCTGGGAAAAGAAAGTAATGATGCAAAGAGTCTTCACCAAGTGTTTCTAAGCCCTTCCGGTGCACCTGAAAAACAGCATTTTCAGCTAAAGAAAACAAGTCACACATTACTAAATAGGTATTTTTTTTTTAAATATATTATTTAAATCTAAAATGTGTTCGAATGTCTTTTATACGCAGCTCTCCAGTAGGTGAAAAAATAAGGAAGATTTGATTGAATGTATGAAGGAGTCCAGTTGTAAACAAAGAGGGATTTGATGAATTAACCCAAATTCTCGGTGCAGGCCCCCTCTTTTCATATGACTTTTTTCCCCATTCTTGTCCTATTGCTTTCCCAAAGTCCTGACAATGTGAACAAAGAAATGTTCATGTCAGACATTATGCTGCATTCTCTCTGTCTTTGTTTCCTAAATGCTAAAGAAGCACATTTTGTAATTCAAATTGCATTGTATTGTAAAACTTCGGTGTGAAAAACTGTTTTGCAATGCCACTCTGATTTTGCCAATAGGGAAATGAACATACTTCAGATCTTACACGTCACTATAAACCACTCTACTTGAATCTGTTTGGCCATACATTGCCTCTAGTTTCTCTCTGACTCAGCTTTCTCTTTTTAGCACTCTTATTCCAGTGTGGCATCAAAACAGGAAATAGCTTTTTAAGGCATTTTCAGGAAAATAGTTGGAAAGCTCCAACTCCACCTCAAATCCTAAAATATACAAGTGAGAATGCTTCTTATTGACTTGTAATGGTCAAAATCAAGGAACAGATTCCCTTTTGATGCAAAACTACTCAGAATGGCTTCAAATCAGCCTTTCCATCCCATTACTGAAGCAGGGATTGTCTCACTGACAGCACCCACCAAACACAGCACTCTCCCCTCTGAATCCATTACAATCTCTTTCACACTTTCCAAACCAACTCTATTCCAAAGCATTTGTATTTTAAGTGATGGAAAGGAAAAGGGAAAAGGAGAAGGAGAAGGAAAAAGGAAAAAGGAAAAGAGAGCCACCTCACCTTAAGTGAACAACTTTGGACGCTAGTATTTTCATTACTAAAGAAAAGCCTAAACACGAGGAGAGGAGAAAAGAAGGTATAGTTTATAGGTTAAGTAGATGTTCTGCTAGGAAGACTAAAGGTTCCTGGGCTTAATGCTTTCCCTAAATAAGATAACTTGAAAATAGACTTACAGATGTTGTTTATGATCTCCATGAGACCCAAGTCTCTGTCCCTGCTGGAGGGACAGATGATCACAATTGATCACAAACGATCTATTTTCAGTTTATTTTGAGCTCTACCTACCATGTGTCTTTCAGTTTGCAACCACAGATAAACACAGCCCTTCCTCTAAGATGCTACCTTCAGAGAAAGGAGGCTACTGAGCAGAAAAAGCAATAAATTGTAACAATGACTAGATTTTACTTAAATAGTACAGAAGTTATGCATGTAAACAACTGAGTTATTTTGGGAGGATTAAGCTGCAAAGAGATGCGTGTGTGTGCACACATAGGTATGTATATATGCATATATGTAATGTATAAACAATATATGCATATACACATATAAACAATGTCATATTGATGGCCAATTCTGTACAAATCTAGTTTTTCAAACAGCACTCCTATTTCCTGCATCCCAGGGACTTCAGCACCCTTGCCCAGATTTTAGATGCAATAACTTAGTTGCAATAAAATCTAACTCCAGTTAAGATATATCTTTACCACTGCAAGTATAACGTAACACCCTAAGCACTTCAATTTTTTAAGTTCTTTTGGGCTCCAAGTAAAATCTCCATCTGTTCGATCACATTCACAGCCATGAAGAAATTCCCTGTTATATGGGGACACTGATTTTGCAAGGCTGAGTACCAAGAAGGAAACCAGCTGCCCTGAAGCCTGCTCCCTTCACCACAAGTGAGTTTAGTTCTTCATCACAAAGTGTCATTTAAAATGACACTGGTGGTTACGGAGAGTGGGACTCGCATGTTTTTCTCACAGCCTCCCTTAGTGAAAGTCTTTTGAATTGGGTCCTTTCTTAAGCCTAGAATTACCATGGTAACCCTTCTCTGTATTGATATTGCCAGTATTTCCTCCAACCATTAGTTTATGTACCCAGTAGGCAATTTCCTAAATTTATGCAGCTCCTGGTAATGAGTCTGAGCTTGCTTTACTCGGAGCCCTCACAGTTGTTTTGTTCCTGACCCTCACAAGGAAGCTGACTGCTTCCTCTCCTCCCTGGCCTAAATTATTCTTAGTAATTACAAGGAGAAAGACTAAGGTGCAAGCGAGTGGCTAAGAGGTCTTAATGTGAGGCTTGACCCCATAGGCACCATTCTGTCAGAAGGAAATTAATTTTCCAGGATGCTACATCTCCAGCTGCTACAGCTTTCAGTATCAAAAGGACAGCTCAGTTAGCATTACAAGCACTCTGCACAGCACGGTTAGCTAGCCTTTAATTTGTGCAGGAAACTTAAATAGTCTCCTTTAGCCTCATTTGTGTCTAATAGAGGTGAAATAAGGGATACAGGATTGAATGAAGATTTGAAGACCATAAGGTGAATCATATCAGCTAGAATTGTGATGGTTTAAATGGGCTTATCAGCTGGTCAGGCAGCCAGCAACATGATCCTAGATTACTCACTGTGCAGTAGCACTGTGAACAAGGGTTGGATATCTTGAAAGGCCAATGGCCTTTCCTTGTACCTTTGGCATTTATCTACTTAACCATTATCTAAATCCTCTATATTGCCAAGCCGCTTTCAATAGGTTGCACAAGATCTGGCCTCACAAATCCCTTTCTGACTGCTGACGCTGTTCTCATTCACTGGGAGCCCCAGAACACATCTTGGGAAGTTGGTTACCAGTCCCATTATTTTATGCCCCGAGAAAAGTGTCTTCTACCAGTACATTCTGAGGCTTGTTGGGAAATATGACCAGGCAGAGTCAGAAAGCATTTTGACCAGGGGGGAAGCAACTGATCCCAGCTCACTGAAGTCTTCAGCAAGTCTCAGCATGGGCTAGCCAGCTATTTCTACCACACATGCTAGTTACTTGCTAGAGATAAGGAAAGGATATGATCCTGGAGCTCTCCTAAGAGCTCCTGGAGAACTCACCTAAGCCTACTGAAACAGTTCTACTTCTGCTTCCCCCACCCGACCCCATTTCCTATTGGGTTTACCATACTTCTCTTTCCCTGTATCTCTTCACACCTCATTTCAACACTGATACAGTTCCCTCTCTTTAGATTCTGTTGTTTTTTAATAGAATTGTCCTTTCATCCAGTTAACTTTGGTGCTATTCAGTGTTCGGCTACATGTCTTTTGTTGCCCTAAATTACTGCTCCTTGACACACACTTTACTACTTTCCTTATATTTATGTGCTATTTTCATTTCATAGCCTCCTGTCTGTTCAGTCCTTGTTTAACTTTCTCAGTCCAGCTTAACTTTCTCAATTTCCCCTGCACTCCCACTCGAAGCAATAAATACTTGTTTTCAAAATAAACTCAGAAAAGCATTTGATTTCCTTTCTGCCCATCCCTTTGCTTACGCAACTGCTGCAGTATCAGCCAGAGGGTGCCACTGAAATGAAGGTTTCTATTGTGCTAAGCACTCTACAGGCATAATAGTCCGACCAGTTGTTACTTACAATACATGCTGACCTTTGAAGAAGCTCAAGTTTTCAAAAAGCACCAATCCCAAAGGGGAAAAAAGTCAACCATTTAAAATGAAATTCTGCAAAGAACTGTTTATCTACAGCTGCTAAGGGAAGAAACATCGCAAAATGATGCTGAAACGATTTTCAAGAATTATTTGATTAAAACAAACCAACCAACCAACCCAAACGAAAGGTTTTTAACGAAAGGTTTCGATTTTATTTCAAGTGAACTTGCAGTGGAAAACTCTTGGAGCCAACACTGTTTCCATCTGTAACTGTGAGCTTCCTAGGCAGTTTACTCCAACAGAAGAAGGTGTATATTGCCTTTCATAACAGCACTGTGTAAATGCCAAACTGAGAGGAAAAAATTGCTGCATGATGCTGGGTAAGCCTGCACCACAGTCTGATGCTAAACACTAATTGTTCTGAGCCTCCTTCCAGTGCCTTGGTCTCAAAGGCTTCCTCTCAGAGGCTGTTCCGACAATCACAATGCCAAGGAGTGGACCTGCTCCCAGTTTAAGAAAATTAGATTTGATAGCATCACAAATTCTAAAAGGGAAAGAGAAACAAAATGTTTCCAAACTCTTCCTTTTTGCTTCGTTATAAAGTCATAGAATCTTAGAATCACCAGGGTTGGAAAAGACCTCTAAGATCATCTAGTCCAACCACTCACCTATCACCAGTATTTCCCACTAAACTATGTCCCTGAATACAACATTTAAACACTTCTTGAACACCTCCAGGGACAGTGACTCCACCGCCTCTCTGGGCAGCACATTTCAGTGCCTGACCACTCTCTCAGAGAAGTTTTTCCTAATGTCCTCTGGAAAATCTCTAAAAATGCTTCAGTCTCAACCATTGCTGCATTGCTTAGTGGCGAGGAAGGAATGGAAATTGTGTGCTTAGTTTGAAGCTGGGAATTAGGGAACCAAAAATGCTTGCCAAAAAGGATGCAGAATAATTGGACCCCCTTCAAGTTCTCAGTTGCAAGACGTGCCTACGTGACCAATGTGATAAGCAACAGGATTTCCACAACCCCCGGCTCAGTTGGAGGGATGGGTCAATGCTACACATCCTCGTTCCCTGCATGCACAAAAGCTGACTCCCACCTACACCCACCTTGGAAGAAAACAGCAGATACATATGTGAAACATCCTCCTTTGCACTTTTTGTATTTTCGCCCAAATATTACTGGATCAGAGACTAAACTGGAACCAAGAGCAATGATCTGGATTTTCCTCCCCTGCCTATCCAATTTTTTCTTTTCCCAATCTCTCTTTTCCTGACCCCTCATCTCTTTTCTCTCTCTCTCGCTTTCTCTTGTCTTTTCAAGTTATATAGGAATATAAGTCATATAATCATAGCTTATTGCCAATAAGTTATAGATATGTAAATTCATATATACACCTAGTTTTGTGCTAAGCATCATAGTGAGATACAAATAAACATTCAGCTGATTGGTGTCATTTCACCTTAATTTAGGCTGAGGGAGTTTCAAACCCTCATCAGCCCTGATCTGATTGGGTTGTGACAAGAAGTAAGCACAAACTCTCTCTATATCATGCATATTAAATTGAATCCCAAAGATTGTTCTTATTCTGGAAAACAGGGTTTGCAAGAAGAAAATCCCCATGACTAAATCACCAAGGGGAAAAATCACAAGCATGTAGCATTTAGCTATCTAGAAGTTAACTTCTAGAGGGTTTTTTTTTCTCTTCCCTGCTTACCTCCTGACTTTATTCAGGCTGTGCGCATCAATTAGAGTTCACAGAAACTTAGAGAAGGAGAGCATCCAGAATTCTGCATTTTGTAACTTCAATATTTGTCAAATCTGTAACTTTGGAAGTTACCAGCTGATGGCTGGCAAGAGATGGACAAAAAATGAGCCTTATCATAATTTCCAGTGCAAAACCTGTGCAAAGAACTTCACAGCTGTACTGCTACGCTAGGAATTTCTGCTGCAAACTGTATAAACTAAGGGGAAAAAAAAGAAAAGAGAAAGCAAAAATGGAGAAAAAGTAGGCTGGAGATCCCATAACCTAACATATGACTCAACTCTTTACAAATGTTGGGCTTCACTTAGAAGCTGAACACCATGATGTATAAACTTATTTTTCCATTAATGACCTCTGGCACATCTCAGCACTAAGTGGTGCTGGTGTGCAGCAAAAGAGGCAGCTGTGTATTTCTGTACCTTAGGAAGCAATGTTCCTTGTTTGCACGTTGTCTGGCAATAAGAGGACAGAGAGATCACAACGCAGGAGACACAGGTTGGAAGGTCTTGCTGTTCCTCTCAGAACTCACTTGAAACAAGCTTCTAAATTGGAAAGATGAAGGAAGGATCTAACATCTTTAAAATATAAGTTTTTGGTTTTTCGCTTGCTTGTTTGTTTCTAAGACAGAAGGTGATGTACCCACACTTTTCCCTCAAGAAAGGGTACTCATAAGAATGCTTTTAATTCAGTAATCGTGGATTTGGAATGATTCAATTTCATGCCCACTATGGCACTGAGCAAGAGGCCCATATAGTAGAGAATCAGTCAGAGATAGAGATCCAAAAAAGGAAACTCTGATACCCCTCCACAACAGTGGGGCTGACCGACAGCCATAGAGGCGATGAGTACTCCAGAAACACTTTCCTCATTTTTATGCAATGCTAAATTCTAAGGTGACCACAGTGCTGTCTGTCTGAGAGCTGATATAACCCTCATGACCTGCTCCCCTGCACAACAAACCATGTCAGCATGGTCTACAGGGTGTTTCCAGCATGGAGCACACAGAACTGTTGGGTAAGGCTGCAGCCCACTCTGCTTTCAGCCAGAAGGCTGAGTGGAGCTGGCACTGCAAAGGGCCCCTGGCAGTCTGTGGAAGCTTGACAGGCTTTTCTAAGCTGATAAGGAAACAAACTACCATGACGATAAGGATTAGGCAGGCAGCTGATATATTCAGCAGGTACATCCATACACATCAAGGGCGCTACCTACGCCCTTTCTTTGCTGGGATTGCTGAAGAGCAGGGCAAACCACGTACTGGTAAAACACACCATATCTGTTGCACCATTAGCAAGGGCAGGCAATAGTGAAAACATATTGCAACTGACAACTAAAATCCAGATTAAAGCCTGCCTTCAGAAAACTGGCAGCAGTTTGACTAAGGGGAAGAAAAAGGAAAAAAAAAATTACTTTGTATGCACATAGATGATTTTCTTTTGCATCAGTAGGTGGTGCTCTTCATATGAGGTATTGCAAGCTGCTTCTGAGAAACAGTGTATGCATGTCCTGGGGAGAAATCTCTAAGTGCTTTTTTTTCCGTAGGTCCCTCTTCATTTCTTTAAACTGTCAGACCTTCTTCCCCCCAGAATGGATAGGCAATAGTCATATTAGCTCTCAGTGGGTTCAACCAGGAACTTTAGATCAATCTCTCACGGGAAAGCCAGAGAACGTGCAGGATTTCTGTACCCCTCTGGAAGGCTATCACTCAGTAAATACTAACATGAACCTTCCTTTGGAAGTGTCACAGAAGGCATCTCACCATACTCCTACCCACAGTTGCTTTGGAAGGAATGGGCTGTGCAGCAGTGACATTGGATCTGACAAAGCCCAAACACAGCACATGTACAGTGTTTCAGGTCAGCATGTAAGTTTCACAAATCACAGGCACAGCAAAACCACCCTAGGTCGTTCTGTATCATCACTTTTTCCATAAGGCTACCAGAATCCTGTATATCCCAAACAGCCACAGTCAGATAGAAATTCTGAGTGAAAATATGTCCTGGGATCCCCACAGGAATACCAGCCTGATGGTGATGGAGCACTGGCACAGGCTGCCCAGAGGAGTTGTGGAGTTTCTTTCTCTGAAGACATTCAGGATCCATCTGGACACTTCCCTGTGCAACCAGCTATAGGGAATTTATTTTGCACAGGGTCAGACTAGGGGTGACCTAGAGGTCCTTTCCAGCCCCTGATTCTCTTTTCTGATCCCCAGAGCAGAGGAATGCATGGTGCAGCCAGCAGCAGAACCAGCTGTCCTAACCTCCATGGCTCAGCACACATTGCCCTCGTCCTCTGGAAAGGGAGTATTGCACATTTGTTTGTTCCAGGGTAACTCATGAAGGTGAGGGAATATCACACAGCTTTTAAATAGCATCAGGGGCATGACAATACAGAAGCAAAGTTCTGGGATAATGGACAATAAGTCCAAGTATACAGATACATATAAATGAAGCGAGTTGGCACACTTACATAAAAGTGCTATAAATGATGCAGTGCAGTGCAGGACTCTTTGTCCTTTCCTAGCTGCCTTTTAAGTCTATAGATTTCTACAACAGACACTCATTTTTTCATGTCTTCTTACTGTGTCAGGCACTAAACGTTGCTCTGCAGTCAGTGTGTTTGATGAAATGACCTGGATTTATGAAAAGGAATGAACTCCTAGCACTGAACGCATCCGGCCCGTGACAATAACAGCAAGCCCACAAACCACAAGCACTGAGGCTGGCAGAACTGAGGAGGCAAAAAAAAAAAAAAAAGAAAAGGTGGTGCTTTTCAAGTTAGCTTTGCTGCCAGAAAACAAAGATAACAAGGAGATTTGTTCTACATTTAATGCCTTCTTAGTTCCATAGGAAACTTGGTAGGGGTGCTGTTCTCCAGAGGCCTGAGGCTGAATTCCTTCATCCTTGCCAGGGAACTAACGCACAATGTGCCACAGGGAAAGAAGAATTGGTTCCTCCACAGCTTTTTAAAAACCATTTTTAAACTCAGGAATTATCTGTGTTTCTGTGTTAGTTGTCAGTCCTTTGCACTTGTGCGCCTCACTAGGAGGTGTGATACTTCCCTACAGCAGGTGAGGGAGAGAAGCAAGTATCTGGACATGGTGTTCTTTCTTATTCTTCAAACCTTTCACAGATTTTTCCAGATAAATGGACGAGTCTTACCCGGCCATTGCCTGTTTCCAGTGCCCTGGTCCCACAGGCACAGTCCCCATGCCAGGACACAGTACTAGTCTTGCAGCAGACCCCACCAGGGTTTTGGGAAGGACTCATTAGCTTCACTATCCAAGGCTGAACGCTTGGCACATGTCACAAGAACTTCTGTTATCTGTCCTTTAGCAAAATGATTTCAGTTCTACTTGATGTCTCATATCTCCTATATCCCTTTCTCTATTTCTTACCACTTCTTCATCTTAAATTGTCCCTCTTTTCCCTGCAGTACCCCCTGTTGCCCTCTCCAACGAGGCCCAAGCTCCCACTCAACTCTGGATATAACAGGCTCATTGTTAAGCTCAAGCACCGATAACCCGGGGAACTTCTTGAGAACAAAGAAATTCATCTTCAAAACGTGTTGCTGAAAAGCATGCACAGAGACTCCGGAACTCAATCCCTCTGTCTGTACTTTCACAATTTCTTTTTGAGTGAGAATATTCACCTCCAGATAGCACTAAATATGGCGTGCAGATACAGCTTTGGCACTCAGTCTGCTCTCATTTTTTGCCTGTCATCCTAATGAACGAACGCAAACCCCAGCACTTTTCTGCTGGCTGAATCTTTGCTTATGATAGGTGTTTTAAGGTATAGAAAAAAGATTTTTTGGGTTACCTAAAAAAACGCTGCACTGCTGTGGTATACTGAACTACATATCTTGACCTGACATTTCCTGTACATCTCTACGGGCTTGTTTTTACTCCTTGGTCTGCTCTCTCAAGCTAAGCCCCCCTTTGAACGTGGATGGGAGGAAAAAAAGGAAGACAAAAAGGGATGAGGAAAATCCACTGGTGCTGCGAAAAGACTCCCATCTCCTGCTGACTACACCGTGCTTGTTCAGCACTGAAAGCACAGAGATGAGAACAAAACAAAACTGAGCGCTGCAAAAGGGAAGCAGTACTTGAAGAGCTCTCTAAATTAACACAGGTGTCTGCTGAAAGGATCTGAAGTTCTGGCTGCTGAGCTTATCATCACAAGAAAGTGTTCACGCAGGACAGATGGATGCATCGACTGCTTTAAAATCCTCTAATTAAATTGTAGTTTGGGTTAAGATAGCAGAAAAGTCCTTCTGTTTATCAGAACTCAGACACTAGTAGGCAGGCACCAGTTATTGATCCCCCTCCGGGATAGCAAGCATCTCCATCTCGGGGCTGCAGCAAGGCAGCTGCCAATTAGCGGCAGCCATGGTGTGTTTGTGGGGGAGAGGGAACGTGGCTGCTCTGCAAACACAGCCCTGAGCATGGCCACAGAGCATCACAGGGCCTCTCTGACTACTGAGAGACTCGTGTGTTCTAAGAAAGTGTTAACCACCTTGGTGATATAGGATTATAGAATCATTAAGGTTGGAAAGACCACTAAGATCACTCAGTTCAACCATCAGCCCATTGTCTCAGTACTTGACAAGCGTTTCACAATGTTTAAGGATTTGAATGCCCTCCTCTTCATCTCCTAAAAGGTGACATCAGTGCCATGCTGCCTGGGGCTTGTGTTCTGAGAAGCCTCTGTTCCTCCTGCTGGTGCTGCCAACAGCAGGCTGCTGCCTGTGCAGCCCGGGTCAGGAGTCCCTTGCTCGCCTCTGACCCAGGATCTCAAGTCAGCAAAGCAGATATAAAGGGACAATAGTGGAAGCACTGCGAGGCACACATCAGTTAATGTCATTCCGATAGTTCTCTGCTCCTCTCCCTTGCTGCTCCAAGTCTAAAATCGAACCATTCAACTCATCAGTACTACTACAAAAACACTGACATCAAAGGCAGTACTGTACGTGTTATCAGGCTCCCAAGAACATGCAGTAGCGTTACTGAGCTGCTGCACTACTTGTGTTATAAAACACAAGCCTGCTGGGTAGGGCAGAAAGTCCCTTGCTCAAAAAAAGTTAGAAATACTGATACAGTGCCCCTTCCTGGAAACCTGGACACATTTAGCTGTAACTGCATGCAATCACCAAATTTCTCCTGTGCTTAAATTAGATGTGAATTAGCACTCTCAGCAAGTCATTTGAGGTCTCAACTTGCAAATACAGTGAAACTCAGGAGAAATACAGAGCCAAGAATTTGGCTGCCTACAGAATTTTAGTTAGTTTGCAAAAGGAGAAAAAATTAATCCAGCGTATGGAGGAAATTGTGTGCTATTGCACTCCATCAGGAGAATCCAGCCTGTGCTCCTCATCTAACAGCATCTCGGACATGAACAGGGCTGCTGCAGCCTTACAGATGTATTCTAAATCAGAACTGACTGCAGTTCAATGCTGCATGTATGATCCCGTTGCTTATGATACAAAGCATTTTTACAAAGACTTCAGTTTATGAAGCATTTTGGTATGTTTAAAGAATACACAGCCCTGTATGAAGCCTTTTCTACAAAGCCTTAAGAAGCATTTTAGCACAGACTCATTTCTTTATAGCTTCCCTCTGGAATTCAGCACTGCTTAATCTGAACGAATGAGAACATTAAAACACAAGATTCCATTATAGGATGGCAGCAAAAAAGTTAGCATTGAGTCACACACAGTGTTAAGTGTGTGAATTATATATGCTTAACTGGGGAGATAGAAAACTTCTGCAGGAGACAAATGGCCTCAGAGTTTCTTCTGTGTCAATTAAACAAACAAACAATCAACAGTGTCTTAAAAACAACTTCCTTAGCCTGTACTGTATGGATGGACATTCTGGTTCACGTGCCATCAATGTGTTCATTCAAAAGAATTATCTGGGCAAACTCTTATGTACTCTGAAAGTTAACAGTTTTTTGTTTTTTTTTTTTATTAAATAATTCCATCTTTTCTTTGCCCTCCTTAGTCTTGTTACCAGGAAAGCCGCTTGCCAAGGAAGTCAGAACTGTCATCTCTGCCTTACACAGTGACCCTCAGTGGCTATGGTAGAAGCATAGAATCACTCAGTCTGGAAAAGACCTTAAAGATCATTGAGAATATAGGAGAAAGCTGCTAACCAGAACGATCAGCATTCACCACAACTATTCCAAGTAGCTGCAGTACACAAGGTGTGACTGTCCAGCTACAACACACCACTGCTTCCAAGGATTATAAACAATAACATATCCTCTCCATTTTAGCCTGATGTCATACTCCTAAAACATGGATTCACTTTGATTAAAGGATAGAGTGAGGTATAAAACCGATGCTTTATCCATGATGCTATGGCTCACAGCAACGATGAACAGTTTTAAGCATGCTCTTACTCCTGTACTGAAGTCTCAGAGACCAAATTGTAACTCCTTTCCCTTCCTTGTCTTACTTCATTTTTAAGCTTCAGTGATATTACTACATTCTGGTTTTCCACTGAGGTGTGGGCACAGCACATAATCAGCCTCAGCATACTTCTTCAGCCCTTGTAGTACCTAACAACATGGCAGCATCGTGTGAGGGAGGTTCAGGCGAGGCTGGAAAATGGCTGGCTCTCTCCACCTGTCTCTTCACATCTTAGGGAATGTTGTCCAGCTCCTGAACTGCCTTAAGGAAAGCTTACCTTTCCAGCAGCTGCAGAGCATGGCCTAAAGGCTTGTTCCACCAAACTATTTGGTTGCAGAAAACTTTCTGCTACAACTTAAGCAGTTTTAAAGACTGAAGTGCCATCTGTTCCTGCAGTGCTCACACAGAGGGATGGCACTGCCGGCTGCTTTGGCATAATTTGTTCCCCACCCATTCACAATGCCTGTACTCCTGGTCAAACACAGAGAGAGCTGAACCCAAATACATCAAAACCCAAATACAAATACCCCACATACATCAGCAGTGGTGTAGAAGGGTGTGTGGCTTTAATTTATCAATTAGATCAGCATTTGAACACAAGTATCTAAACAGCAATCAAATCATACAGTTTCCACCTTTAAACACTTCGCTATTTTAGCTTTCAGATTACAGAAGGAGAAGAGCCATTCATGCAAATATTTTTTGCGTCTCCAGACAGTACTACAAAAAAAGCACTGTCTGATCCACATGGCAATAATTTTTTGCATCAAATTTTTCCCAAGCATCTACTATAGGAATAGGAAAAAGATGCAGAAATATTTATAAGCAGCACATTTTCAAAAGAGAGAAAAGCACTTAACTAGTTAAATAGACTGAAAATAAAAGTCATTAAGCACCAGATGTGAATAGAACGATGTAGTACCCTAGATGAGAAACAAAACCAAAGCTGAAATCAAAGGATCACCCTGCTGGGTTACAAATCTGAACTGGCCAGAGCAGAGCTCGCCTAGAGCCGATCAGTATCCCAACAGTGCTGTACTTCTGGAAGGATGTTACCTCCTTGGTCAGGGATCTCAGTGAAATGTGTGGCACTTGTTGGGAAAGCTTGCTTCTCCCAAAGACACAACCTTTGCTCATGACAAAATAAGGCCTCCATGATGAGCCCATAACCTCATTTTTCAGCCAACACATAGGGACAGCCATTCAAGTCCACGTCCTGGCTACTGCGTTCAGAGACTTTAACCCAAAACTCCAAAAAAAGTCCACAACCAACTCCTTAAAAATATATAATACTTTTTCTGTCCTCTGAGAAATATCAAAACGTGTGTGTGAGTAGAGGAGAATCACTCCACAGCCTTGCAATGCTCTGTGGCACAAGGCAGCCATTTTCTATGCACCTGTATGCTTCTTAACAAATGCTAATTGCTGACAGTTTTTACTACAAGGAAACTAGAACACGCTTTCCTTCCTGTACCCAAACTCACTGCTGAGCAGGAAGTAGTAAGAAAACAACTTTTTTTAACAGCTGTATATGGGGCGAGACAAGAAATTTTATCTGCTTACCAGATATTTATTTGAATAGAGGGATGGAACCACAACACTATTAATCCAAAAGGTTTAGTAGTTGAATGATTCAGGTCAAATTCACCACTGTAATGCATCACTGACTGCTTTTCAAGAGCTGTCTACATAGTCATTACTCCAAGTCTTTATCTCAGTGCACGTGCACACGGGTCAGATCCATGAGATCTCACTGGTAATCAGCTGCGTTGCAGAGATGCCTGGGCTTATCAGCAAGTGCGTGCAACCACAGAGCTGACTGAAGCATGCACATGAATTGATATTATTTTCCTTCTTACTGTCTCTGACTTTGCAGGCTCACACCCAAGAACGTGTCTATTGACTCCTAGTGCCGTGGTACTCCTATTGCCCCTTCAGCAAGTGTGTCACAGTGGGGGAGCTGAGTACCTCGAGGATATGAAGGAGGGGGGATGGTAGAGCAGAAAACAAGGGCACTTAATTGCTTCAGATGTTGTACTGAGGGATATGGTTTAGGTGGGAAATATTGGTGTTAGGTGGATAGTTGGACTGGATGATCTTAGAGGTCTTTTCTAACCTCAGTGATTCTATGACAAAGGAAGGTGGGAGCAGACATACGGCCAGGGGTGTCTGACTGCTAACAATACCCCAACAGAACAGTCTGCCATGGGTCTCTGGCAGCTCTTGAAGAGCTCAGAAGTTTTTCTGTGTCTAGAAGAGGGATTAGGCCAAAGCCCAGGTAACAGAATCACAGAATCACAGAGTTGTAGGGGTTGGAAGAGACCTCCAGAGATCATCGAGTCCAACCCCCCTGCCAAAGCAGGTTCCCTACACCAGGTAACAGTCAACACAAACCCTTCCTTGATAACACAGGTTGTGTGCCAAAGGGGAATTACAAAAATCCAAATAAGTGGATTATATCAACTTTACTAGGAAATTCATTTTCCTCATGGCTCTTGAAAGAAACCCTGTCAGAGATTACGTCTCTCTCAGAATACAGCAGCTTTCTGAGCAGAAAATAAAATCCACTGAGTTCAGTGAAAAAGATGCGCTTCTGCAGGTTTGGGATGAAGGGACCTGAACAGTCGGTTTGATTTGTGCTGTGCAGAAACTGCTCAGCAATTTCACATTATGCAACACAAAAAACCCCACCCAAAGCTGCACAAGTGTGCAGTGTTAGCTTTCAGTGGAAATTTTGACAGCGCAGAATTACCAAGATAAGAGAAGTTTTCTCTTGCTATCCCTCTTCAGTGTCTTTGATAATAAGGTTTTGTAGCATTCAGGCAAAAATAACCTGTGGTTTCCCCACAGGAAACCCACGATACTGCTTGTAATAGGAGCCATAATTTCAGGGCAATTAATGAGATAGCATTGTGCTTAGCAGTGGTTTAAGATAAAACACAAAATTCACAACGTTGTCTACAACGCAAAAAAGACACCAATTAATTTTAGCCTAAGTGCAAGGATCCACTGCATTAGTCAAAATCACTCTTTGCAGCATTTGAGGTTGGCTCTCTTCTGGCAGCAGCTTTATGCCAGCGTTTCTGCTCATTTCTGGTTACAACCGATGGTGCACCAGGTCTGCACCTGCAATCTAAGCAAAGAGCTACACACTAAGGTTTAAAGAATGTTTCTACTTCCTTGATGTGTTCATGAGATTAGAGACACCGTACATGACACTTTAGCATGAGCTCCCCTCAAAGCATTTCTGCTATGGTTATTTGCCTTCCCTAAAAAATCAGAGATGATTTATGGCAGCCCCACTTCAAACAGAAGCCTACAAGATGTAAATGACCTTTATCTACATTTTTCAAGACTTTTACTACAACCAGTATCTTTCACCCTTTGCAGAGGGGTTTTCCACGACACCACTTACCACCAAAAAGTGACATCATTTTGTTCCAACTTTATCTTAGGACAAAGCTTTTGTTTTTTCCCTTCAGAGCGTCTGGTATGATGCTATGTTTTGGCCATAGGAGAAAAACACTGTTGATAACACACTGATGTTTTAGCTGTTGTTGAGCACAGCCAAGGACTTTCCAGTTCCTCTGTTCTTCATACTGTCCTGCCAGCAAAGGGTCTGGGGGGCACAGGGAGCTGGGAGGGGACAGAACTAGGAGAGCTGGCCTAAACTGGCTAAAAGGATATTTCATACTACGTGACATCATGTGGAGAAACTTGAAAAACAGCAGGGAGCTGAAGAGGTAAATAGCTGCTATTTGGGAATGGCTGGGCATCAGTCAGTTGATGGTGAGCAATCACTAGCACACCACCTGTTTTGTATATATACACGTTGGGTATATATACATATATGGCATAAACACATATATGTATGCATTATCACTATTATATTTTTTCCTCTACTTTTTCTGTCTTATGAAACAGTTTGTATCTCAACCCATGAGTTCATGCCACTGGGAGGGGGTGAGCTAACAACTGGGTGGTGCTGAGCTACCTGCTGGGTTAAACCACAGCACGTTTTTAAAAGAAAGCCTGTAATTTGAGTAGTGGTAGAGAAAGTAAGCGTGTGAGGCCTGCAGCTACTGTCAGTTGTGCACTTTATTTCACTTTCAGCAAGTTAGAATAAATGTGCATTCTGAGGCCTTCAAAAAGTACCACTTGCTGACAGCATGAATGTATCACAAAAATGTACTGAACTAAATGAGTTCATAAGTAAATAAGAGATGTAAATATATGAAGTCAAATGTATTGGAACCCTGTGCCAACTGCCTCTCCAGCTACATTTGAAAAATGTTATATTCTGTTTTAGTGCTCATTTTCTATGAAACGGATCAGGTGGTCCCCAGAATTGGGGATAGCAAAGACTTTCTCACTTGAAAATAAGGAGGGCCTTTTGATTTCATGACAAAAAGGAAAAGGGAAGTGCAAACTCTTAAAGGACTTTCAGGTCAATAAGACTGAAAACACTTTTCCCTAGAGATTTTCAGTCACACAAAGAAAGTTCCAGGCTTGTCAGAGTGCTGGAAGCTGTTATGGATTGCAGCCACAGTAAAAGTTCCATCCTGCTAGAGGACATCCAGAACCAGAAAAACACTTTAAACATTTAAGTTCCAGTAATAGCCTCGCTTCTGCAAGACAGCTGACCTCCTCTGGGTCTTAGCAATTTTTCCTTAATCAGCCACTGTCTGAGCCCCATGCCCTGCAGCAGTGGCCAGATAGCTCATCATAGAAAGTGGATATATGAAGGTCACTCTGAAAGTTCTATTTATTTCAATGGAAACTACAATGGGTACAAAAAGCACAATAACACTACTTGATAGAGCAAATTGTCAGCTATGGAAACATATTTTTCAACAATCACCACTGGCTGATTTGTGTGGATGAGCTGATAGACGATGCACTTCATTTTGTGGTGTGACAGCTGCGCATGGCTGTGTAGAATATGTCTTGTCTTTCACATCGCTGTTGTCTCTGCTGAAACACACCACCCACTGCCTCACTGTTATCACATTCATTGTTTGGTCTCCAGAAACATTCAGAAGAGCACTGATGAATGTCAATGGGTGCCGTTTTTACCACATGGAAGAATTCAGTGACACACCTTTGCTTCATACGCACTCCCATGTCAGATGCCATTCTGTCAGACTGCCCCTCTGCTGCCATCTGTCACACAGCAACAACATTTAAGGGAATATTCGTGGGAAAGTTTAATATCTACTGCCACACCTCCAACACCTGTCTTTGATTTTGTGGGCCGAGATAGTAACAAAGGAGTCAGTGCTTTCAGAGCAGCCATCATAGACGGCTACCACATGGTTAGCTGCTGCTACTTATCTTCCTCCTCAGAAATGTGCAGAAACCTTTCAGTTCCATATGTGCCACGGTTGCAGATCATACAAGTTTAAAGAACTTCACGGTAAGTGCAAGCTACAATTATCTAGAATGAGTACTTAACATAAAAGAACTACCAGAACCAATAACTATTCCATTATGTAGACAGCACAGCAGATTTTCAAGGAAAAAAATACAGATCTGTAACACACTACTTACTCTATTTTTTGTGTGTTTTATTCCTAACATCAATATCAATATCGCTAATACCAAGCTTAGATTCAGATAAGAATCAATTTAAGACCCATCTTCTCTCTTCTGAACACCAAGTTGCCTTTCATACCTGCTTTAGGATTCTTCTACTTCCTCTCCCCAAAACAGCCACGAAAATACCACTTCATAAGCTCTTTTTTATTTTGTCAAGTGATCTCTCAGTCAGCTTCACGTGACCATCCAAGTCCTCTGCCAAACTGTACTGTTAATCTGACTCCAGCTGAGCACAGACTTACTCCTTCATACATGCCTATGCACACAGATATTTAATAGTACTGTTTAGCTTTTTGGAGAACTTATGTAACAAGAACCACTCCCAACCGAATCAGAAGTCCATTTGACACTATTCATATCCTGGAGACACCAGCAGCATAAGTTTGCCAATGACCACATAGGTATTTCAGCAGTGAAATATACCTCTCCAGAATATGCACCCAGCAGCTTAGCTCAGGGACTTCAAAACCAGAGGAAGCAGCTTTGTACACAGTACACGCGGCACTGCTTTGTTATGCTTTTCTAAAATTAGGCACAATTTGTCCTTGCCTTTACTGTCCTGAATAACCGCATTTTAAGGAGGTTGCTGGTTTTTAACTTAGCGCAGCTGTAACAGACAGGAAAGAGAATTAAGAAGAAATATTCACTGTAGATTTCAGAGCCTGCAGTGAAACGTTTCTTGCTATTGAGGAGGACTTGCGGTGTGTTGCAGGCTGCTCAGAAGAGCTTATCAAACTCATGCCTAATCCAACAGACTTTGTTGTTCAGCAGCATCTTTGGCTGTAGAAGCAATGATTTGCTCTTGGAGAACAGATTTTTTTTAATGTGCTACTCCAGGCCTACAGAAATCCCCTGCTGCATTCTCACTATTCACCTATCCATTGTGTCCATAATTATCTCCAAAGGAATTTATTCCTTATAATCTTCTTGTTCAGGCTAACAAGCAATTCATTATGAATCCTCTGCAGATCTCAGATTTACTTCTCACGCTCTCGGCTGAGAAACTAAATAGCTGT
The DNA here is from genome assembly GCF_023343835.1 of Lagopus muta. Classification (NCBI taxonomy): domain Eukaryota; kingdom Metazoa; phylum Chordata; class Aves; order Galliformes; family Phasianidae; genus Lagopus; species Lagopus muta. Next base: position 87,409,942 of record NC_064433.1, read on the forward strand.
CTCAATTAACACAATATGTATTTCCCCACTATCTATTTTCCATCTTCTCACTCAACTCAAGATCCTTCTTTTCCTTCACTAGAGACCTCATTTTGAGGTTCGTATTCCCATCACGTGGCTTCGAGACTCTTCTGTTCGACTGAGCCTACAACATGGAATTGTTAAATCCAGCTGGTTGAGTCCTTCTCCTTCCCTAAATGCATGACAAACCTTTTACTTTCAAACATATCAGTTGCAATTAGCATTTCACAGAACTGTATCTTTTCTATGTTAAAAACTTCAGTTTAGACTACAGATGATAGCATGCATCACTTACTGAGAGGAGCTCTCATCCTAAATCCCATTTTTCAATGAAATGTGATGTACATGTGCTTTTTCATTTAATATTGAGATAATATCTATATTTAATTTTGATGCTACCCATATTTGAGTAGGATGTCTGAATTTAGTAGCTAGGAGACACCAAAACTATGACCAGTTTAAAATGTTATTTTTCATTCAACTTTTCATCAAGATAATTACAACCTCAAAAATAATGCTCATTATTTCTAGAATAATTTCTCATTATTAACATGCTTCATTCTGATAAAGCTCTGAGTAGTTAAGAGCTGTTCTTGCCTTTGGACTCAAATGAAATAGTATATCATATTAAGACTAATCTGCACCTGCAAAGAATGCTAAACCAGTAAATTATTTCTTAAGCATTAATCTAAGCCAGTTAATAGAAAAAATATATCTAAAAGTAATAGTATCCCAAATAAACATATACAGCCAAGGACATTTCCTCCTATAAGAGCCTTTCCCAAAGAGGATGGCTTTGCATTGTTCCTTAGATTATACTAACTAAGGACAGTTTAAATACACGTATTCTAAAAAGATAAGCACAGACAGGTGATTCACCTTTTTTCTTAAGTAACACTTCTCACTTCTACGTTATGCATAATTGGAAATAAGATCAACTACTCTTAAAAAAAAAAAAAAAAAAAAAAAAAAAAAAGAAAAAAAAAAAAAAAAGCAAAAACCAAAACCACACAAACTCTCAGAATTTAAAAGAAAGTCTCTTAAAACAGTTCTGTACAAGCTGGCTTCCTCTGGAAGAAGCAACTGCAATTCTGAGAATAAAATGGCTTCTGTAGCCAAACACAGGCATGTTTCGTTAAATTTAAAAACAAACATTCATGATTTACTCTCTATCCACAACTTGCTGTTGATCATGGGCCCAGATTCATAGACCTGAAAGAACGGTGGGAGAAAAGCTGTCAATGGTATAATTTCTACATCATGCCACTGCATCTTTTACTTTTTACAAAACTGTAGGCTCTCTCAGCAAAAAACTTTTCAGGCTTGGTTTAGAAACCTCAAAGTAGAAAGAGTCAGATAAGCATTTCTATGGAAAACATTCCTGTAATTGAGTTTAACAGGCACCCAAATACTTCTGTGAAATTCAACATAAAAGCAAAACAAGACACCTGACAGTGTGGTTTCTACAAAAGTATGCTTGTATCATATGAATTGAACAAATAATCCTATACATACTCTTCTGTGGCAACATGGGTGGATATTACATGCAAGCACACATATACATTTTTTTATTCCCTCTCAGAATCGTATGATCAAGGAGACTGTCAGTTTGCTAGTGAAGTTGTAAAAGCCTGAGCTACATTTCCTGTTTGTAAGAAAGCTGGTGAAGAGAAGACTAGAGCCCTTTGAGATTGACGGCAACTCCAGGGACAGATTTGTGCTCCTAAGTCTGATATAAAACAGCATCCAAGGTCTACCAACGTAACATAAGTTGATTTCCTGTTGGATAAAGAGGTGCGGGGCATTCTTACAATCAACATAACCAGGTAAGTCTTGTTCTTTTTGTACTACACATTTGAAAACAACAGAATGATAGAAACATACTTTGGTTGACTACCAGTCCACTATTCTGAAGTCAAATTATTAATAATAATATAACGGTGAGGACGAGTCACCATCACTTGCTCAAACCTTCATTAATCTTCAGCAAAGCGGACAAAAGCATAAAGGCTTGTTGATGAAGGCTAAGCATTGGCATCATTTTTGTGCCTAAAACATTTACTAAACTGAGGATTTCTTATTTTATGGTGGTGCACTTCTTCCCTTCTGAAGTACGAAGTTGATATCTTATAAAGCAATTAGTTGTGCACTAATTAATTGCAGCTTAAGGAATCCTTTCCGGTGAATTAATCCTGTCTTAAAAGCTCACACAGATGGAAGCATTATTAATGTTAATTTAACATTCATCAGACTCTTAATAAGTTTCTTTTTAGAAGAGGTCATTAGTACAGAATATTATTTATCTCATCATTTAATTGGAGAGAGGAAAAATTAATTTTGTCTCATTGTTGAAAACTTTACAGAAAGAAACAAGGAGAAACAAACCATTTTATGCTCCAGCTTATCTTCTAAAACTTCATAGCGATCAAGTAGTCATTCACACAAGCAGGTTTATGAATTGATACTATAGATGACATGTTGTTAAGCAACTCCTGCTTGACAATTATCTATATTCCCTATCTTGTTTCTCTTCAATGGGAAAGTGTAGTAAAAGAATTCTATGTTCCTTTCTGATGAAAGTACATTAGAATATGTACATATATACTAAATAAAGTACATTAGAAAATGACAGAACAGAGCTTACTATTTTCTGCTACATATTCATATACTGTTAGGAAAATAATACTTATTTCTAGCCCCACACTGTGGAATCTGGTTCCTTTCACCAAAATATAAGTACATAATTAGGAAAGGATGATCATGCTCATTCCTTCAAGTTGCAATAATTGCAGAATTGCAGAAATTAATCCTAGAAAGATTATTTTGTTTTTGGCTTTTGTCATAGAATGGCTTGGGTTGGAAAGGACCTTAAAGCTCATCCAGTTCCAACTCCCAGCCATGGGCAGGGTTGCCACCCACCAGCTCAGGCTCTCCAGGGCCCCATCAAACTTGGCCTTGAATGCCTCCACAGGAAGGGGGCATTCGTAGTTTCTCTGGACAGCCTGCCACTGCCTCACTATATTGTGAGTGAAAAATTTCCTCCTAATATCTAAACTTCCTTCTAGTTTAAAATCATGCCTATTTGCCCTATCAGCTTCTGCCGAGGCAAAAACTCAATCTTTACCTTGTTTATAAGCACTCTTTCTAAGGACCAGAAGGCTGCATCGAGATTCCCCTGGAGCCTTCTCTTCTCTAAGCCAAACAAGCCCAGCACCTTCAGCTGTTCTTCATAAGAGAGGTGCTCTAGCCCTCTGATCATCTTCATGGTCCTACTCTGGATCTGCTGCAACAGCTCCACATCCTTCCTGTACTGGGAGACCCAGACCTGGACACAGTACTCCAGCTGAAGCCTCACGGGGGCAGAGTAGAGGGGCAAAATTACCTCCCTCACTCTGCTGGCCACCCCTCTTTTGATGCAGCCCAGGATATAGTTGGCCTTCCAGGCTTAAAGTGCTCACTGCTGGCTCAAGTCCAGCTTTTCATGCACCAGGACCCCCAAGTTCTTCTCCCAGTCTGCCTGGGATCGCCTGAGCTCAGGTGCAATGCCTTGCATTTGGCAGTGTTGAATCTCATTAGATTCTCATGGGCCCACTTTTCAAGCCCATCCAGGACCCTCTGGATGACACCTCTTCCTTCTCTTGGGTCAACTGCACAGCTCATATTGGTATCATCAGATCACTCGCTGAGGGTAAACTTTTTCTGTTTTGCCTTTAATCCCCATTCTAATTACAGCAGAATAGACTGTAAACAAACAAACAAACAAAAAACAACCTAAAAACAAGCCAACAAATGCTTATTTATTTCCACGTCTTGTATCTGTTGGTAGAAAAAGCAGCCAAGAGACCTAAAAATTAAATAAACTACAATTAACAACATACTTAGAAAGGCTTTTCTGTGCCTGCGTTTATTAACTGAATACAGTATGCTTAAAGCAGCGTAAATATACATATACAGATACACCTCCAAGTTTGATCCTATTTCTGTACTAGAAATGAAAGAACAGCAGAAAAAGAATGCTTCCAGAATGTAGAGATTATTGTATTAGGTGTTCAAATTATTGATGTTTTTGTGAAGATTAAGTGTAGTATACTCCCCCCCCCGGAAAGTAGAATTAGCTTCAGACTGACACTGGAAAAGCACAGGCCACACAGAGGAGCATGCTTGTGTGAGAGATCAAGGTCTTTGGTATGCTTCCATGGGTAACTGAGAACTGATTTTGTTTCTAAAGTAGTGTTGTCTGGCAAACAAATAGATCATATTGCAAGACAGAAAAAAATTCCAAGAGAAGACACTTAAGTCACTTACATGTTAGTATCCATTATACTGAAATACAAGCAGATGGAATCAGAATTTTGGGAAATTAATTTTAAAATAATCTAAGTGATGTTCAGCTAGGAACAAATTATACTTTTGTTTCTATCTCTCCCCATGTATTTTTATAAACTACATATTAGAAAGGTAAAGTTTGTAAATTTAAAAAAATTGGTATGATTTATTAGAAATTCATACTTCAGGCCTTTTTTTTTGCTTTAATACTTTGAAATCCTAGAGAAATAACATTTTGCCAACCTTTATTTTTTTTTCCAGTCAGTAATTCCAATTTAACTCAGAAGTAAACTGTGAAAAACACCCTGCTTGTCCTCTAAAATTTAATTCTCTTGTTCAATTCAATTAAGAATTCTCCTACCCTGGAAACACCAGGGAAAATCAGAATTCCTGAAACAGAGAAATGAAGTGTAGCCTTCAATAGCAAGGATCATAGAATCTATAAACACTGGAAAGGATCACTAAAGTAATCTATTTCAACCATCAACCCATCATCAAGAAGTTGAGAGCTCAGGTCCAAGCTCTACGTTAGGGATCTACTTCCTCTTTTTATTCTAATGAATCACAGAATAGTAGTTTCTGTCACAGATACATGAGAAGGGAATCTCTCAGGCCACAGTATTGCTTTTCCTCATTGAACAATGATTATTAGGAAAAGCAATAAGAAATGAGCATAAGAAAAAATGAAAGGCAATCATATAACAAAAGATAGAAGGGAAGAAGGAGGAAATATTTAGGCACTGCATTAGCCATAAGGATCCTGGTGTTGACATGCAATCTGGACTACTGGTAGTTTTGGGCAGGTTGCAGAGAATGCAAATTTTGTAGACCTATTGTAAAAGGTTTGAAGCACTGGTTGTTTTTGAGGTAATAGCATCTTCTCAAGGTGAGACATCCCTTTTAATTCTTCCTCTGGAAAATGGGAATACGTAGCTGCTTCAGTGCAGTGTCTTGTCTTAAATGTCTGTATCTCACTGTAAGAAAGTGTTTCTCAACAGGAAAAGTGTTAATGCAGTCATGGAGAGCCCTCAAGTTCCCTTGAGAGAACTACAGTAGCAGAAAAGAAAGCAGGGAAAATTGAATATTTAATTTAAAAGGAAGGGTAAATGGCCACTGGAAGGATCGTATGAAGAAAAGCTACCAATCTGCCAGAGAGGTACAGCTTATTTGTTCTGTTTTGTTCTATTAAGAAGAGTTCTGAGCAGGAAGAAAAGCTGCACCTTAGCCAATGCGACTCATGATTTTGCACCACATGGGATTATTTATCTTACTTCATCGTTGTAAGAACATCTGTGGATTGGAATAAAACAAAACTAAAAGATCTCCTGCAACACCAGCGTAATTAGGGAAAAAACCAGAAGGGACACTTCCTAAGGTGAGCTGGAGCCAGTGAGCCAAAGAGCAATCCCTTCTATTTTTAGCAGGACCAATACATTGCCCTCGCCTACAAGATGGGAATGCATACTCCTTTACATCAGCTTTCCTTTAAGAAGTAAATAAAAACTTAAACCCTAATGGAATCCAGCTACATCAAAAACAAATGGGAATATTATGGACATGCTTAAATCTCACTCTGACGGTACATCTAACCTCTCCATTGACTGCTCTGCTTCTGCTATACTTTTTTGTGTGCCATTACTGGAATTCATTATTTATTAAGTACTCCAAATCTAAAAGAACGTGAAACATGCCTCTAGGAAATGTGAAGAATTTAGATTCACGCTCGTTTCACCATTTTGCTTGGCTAATATGTCTGCTGTCAGGGAAAGGTTTCACAGGCCATTTGCAGCAATGCTGATCATTTTGGCCATCAGACCATGACAATTAGTCTATTGTCATCAGAAAGCTTTGTGATGGAAAATTCACAGGAGCTACGTTAATTGATGAATCACTAGATAAGATTTATTGAGTATGGGTTCCTTTTTGTGTCTGTAACAGGACTTCAGCAAGAGGCAATTTTAGCGCAAGGGGAGCTCAGTGAAACAGAACCACCTGGTATAGGTACTTCAGGAGCTGCTCAGGGTTTTCTCTGCAGTTGTCCATGGGGTGTCCAGCTCCCAGTTTCTGCTCATCCTTAGCTACTACACCATTTGCTTTCTCAGGAAGGAGAGCAAGGATATGAGTAAAGATAAGTGGCTTTAATAGGAGATGCAAGAAAACACACAGCCAATCTTTGAAATCTGCTGCACAGAGAGAAATTCCCAGTGTAGTTCTATCCGAATTCATTTTCTGAATTTCATTCATAAACTCTTAACATTTAGCAAAAACTTACTGAAAATTAGAAAAATTTCAAAGCTATTCATTAAAATGAGGGTTTTTTTCCATGTCAATTTCTGATTTTTACTGCATTTTACAGGCAAACCAGTATCTCAATCTTTGATTTGCTGTGAAACAGCATCTGTTAAAATTTACAGGTTTTTTATTATTAAGCAGCTGGTTTGGATATTAATTGTTTAGCTCTTCCAGCTATACTTGTAGCGTGAAAAAAAAATACAGAAGCTTGAGGTAAAGGAGGGGGAAAAAAAAAATAATCAACAAGCCACAAAAATACAGCGTGATTTTTAGATGACATGCATTGTAAAACAATTTTCTTTCAGTTACAGGAATGGACTGCCACTATTCTGTCTGGGGAGTTTTGGCCTTTCTAAGTTTGGCTCTCATTTTTTCATTGATACTGAATATTTCACACTATATGAAAAAGAAACAAGAAGGTAAGCAAGACTCTCTGTAAGGGATGGAATTTAAGAGCTTAAAAATATCTGCAGAGAATGCTACTGATTTTGACAGGTGTCAAACCAACAAACTACTTCTCTGAATCTTACAGTTATCTTTTGACTAGAATGATTCCAGTTGTGAGGATGAAACTGTTCAATTATTTAGGAGAGTCAGATAACATTACAGGATGATCACTAGCTGCCTAATCCGCTACTAAAAGCAGCTACTCAAATTCATCCTCTGAAGATAAACCAACAGCATGTGTATATGGTGAAGAATTTATTTCTGGCTAATGTTTTATTTTTAAAAGTGTATTTTTAAGATGAATAACTCCCCTTTTGTAGAACATTTTTTGATGCAACTGATTTAACATATGTACTTTAATTTAAAAGTGATTTTGAGTAGCTGAAGTAATACAAAATACATTTAAGAAAATTGTATCCTCTTCAAATTCCTAAAAGCTTATTTGAATTTCAGATATAAAAATTCTGTACTCACTTTATTTGGAACAAAAAATTGCTTTTCATCATGGGATTCTAGTGCTTAATCCAATGTGTCAATAATAATAGTAATGTGTTTAGTCTATGGAACTAATTTGTTTTATTTATGTTAGAGGATGACTACAGTCATGCTCTGTTTTTGTTAAAATTAACTAAGATTTTTCACATAACTGCCTAAGGCAGTACTACCAATCAGCTGTACAATTCTCACCATTCCCATTCAGGAAAAGTGACTTTACACTGGGAAATCTGTTCCTTGTGCTGCATGCATATAGATGGGCAGGCAAACACAGGTAGACTGAACCACTTGAAACATATTCACATGCATAGATAATTTAGGTAAGCAGGAGGCTTACACCTATAAGCAGAATTCACGATGAATAGCTGACAGGCTATTAAAAGAGAGCCTGGAGTGTTCTGGGAGAGGGAGGAGGGCACTGCCTTTTTGTTTTTTGTCTTTTAGTGTTACTAGGCAGACATTTGTGTGATGAAAAATCACAGCCATTTACAAAACTAACCTTGAGCAAGGTTGCAGTCAGATTGGCTGATGCTACAGTATTCATGCTATCAGAGTTTTACCATGGCAGATTCTGGAGTTCTGGAGAACAAGATAGAAAGTCATGCATTCCTGAGTTATTAATCAAGCTCTAGCAATAAATCTTTCTGCCTCAGTTTCTTCATCTGCAGATCTCTCTCTTTCAGAGACAGGAGCAACTCTGAACTGCCAGTAAAACAAACGAACCTTTCATTTTCTAATATAAACACATGATGTGCCTCCTTAGGCAGAGGGGGAAAAAAAAAGAAGAGTTAGAAGCAGAAAGAGGAGGGAACAAGAAATTAATCCCATGTGTTACAGTACACTTCTGGGAGAAGGGACTGTATTTGATGCTTAACAAAATAGAGATTGAAGACCTTCTTGTAAACTAACACAGAGTCTGTAGCATAGCACAGAAACATAACACAAGCTTTTAAAATTATTATTCAAAAGTAATTGAGTGAAACGGGACAACTGAAAGTGCTTAGATGCCACAGCTTTCAATTTCACTCTCTACAGTGAAGTCAAAAGCATGTCAATTAAGACAATTATCTGAATTGTTCTTAAGGAGCACATTTCATTATCTTTTCACTTTTTAATTTTTTTTTTTCCAGCTAAAACGTATAAAGACAATGAAGACGACACTGAAAGGTGAGCTGTATAAGTAATCCTTTTCTGAGAAAAGTAAAATAAGCAATAAATGGTGATAGATGTCTTTGAATTTTCTTCTGTGCCACCCCTCCAATATCTTACGTGGCCTGCCTGGAGATCAGAATGATTGTTTAAAAGAAAAAAAAGAAAAAGAAACAAAAAGAAAAGAAAAGGCAGGGGAAAAATTTTCATGCAGGAGATGCCCTCCAGACATTTCATGAAGAATAAAAAACTGCATGCTGATATGGTAACCTTCAATACTGAAGGAAGCATGATATATTGTGTTAAGGCACTATTTACTACTTGGAATCAATGAATCTATAGTAAAGAGAACACTCAGAAAACAATGAGGAATTATGATCTGTTATTTCATTCTTGTGGAACAATAATTTGTATTTGCATTTCTTTTACACATTGCATTCCAAAGCAATAAAGCAGTTTGCATTGATTCCAGATGCTGGACAGCTCCCCATCTGTCACCAAGTTGGTTGAATTTACTCCATATTAAAGTTACTGTGGAAAACAGAGATGGAAGGAATTTCATCTCAACTCAAATATATCAGGCCCTTGAATCAAAACCACAAAAGCTGCTGCCCTCTCTCCAAAATCAATCCTCATTAACATACACCCTGGAAACTGGAAGTCCCTCTGCTTTGTTTGTTATTGCCTGCTCAGCTGAGAAACACTACTGAAATAAAGTAGCATATTTCATACTTTATCCTTGACAAGGCACAGGATAGGGATGCAGCAGGATCAGACAGTGAACCTCTCAACAATCCTCATTTTTACAAACATGTTTGAAAACATTTACAAACAACACCAGGTAGCAAAACACAGAATGCCATTAAAAACTCAAAGTGAAACTTTGCTTTCATCTTGTTTAGGTGCATCGACATAAGAATTTCAGTTCAATTTCAATTCAGTTTTAGTTTAGAATATGGGAGAAGAAAGGACACTTCCTTCTGTGAAGTTGGTGTTACCATCTCCTTGGTTTTTAGGTCACATACAGTCTTCTGCTATGTGTATGTAAAATGGTAAGGTAAAAGTAGAATAGTGGGGTCCTAAATAAAGTTTATGAAACAATTTAAAATTATCTTTCTATGCCTTTTCTAGCTATAATGACTGCTACAGAGGAGATGACCCAGTTTATGGCAATCTCAGTCAAGATATTTTAGGTAAGTTTCATTTTAAGAACACTTGTCTCTTCAGTGTCTATAAGAAATGCAGAATTAAAAGCAGACTGGCCAACACATTCTGTGTTTCTCAGCAGCCTTGAGAATCTTTCCCTTTAAAAAAAAATGCTTTACTCATACCTACTTATTGCCTACATCGAATTACATACTGCACTATTTGTAAGATGAGGTCATGTATAGAATTTGACTTTTTTTTTTTTTAAAAACTACCCAAACAGTACTGTTCAGTCAAATACTCTGAAACCAACAGCTTTACTATATGTAAAGCTGCACCCATTTAAATAACACACTTAGCACACACACTTCCAAGCAATCTAAGACACAAATTGCCTTCTGTCCAAAGTCATTGCCCCCAGACAAGCTAGCAAATAGTAGCACATACCTGCTCTCAGTGCTGTCCATTCACAAATGAAAGATGTTAACAGAAATGCTGAAGCACAGCCCACGGTGGCTGGAGGGTGGGCAGACTGCTTCACTGGGCCAAAGTGAAGAATCATCATCCATACCATATTAGAGACAATAAAATCATAACTGCAGCTGGATATGGACCGGTGGATGGTATAACACTCAAAGCCTACTAGTGTCTGCATGGCTCTGAAGCTGAAAAGTTGTTTGTACTTACAAATAGATAGGTGTGTCAAGTTACTCTTAATCGAAGATGTTCCAACAGCTCCAAATAACGTCCAGTTAGGGAATGAGAAACTTCCCATCCACCCACATGGACAGAATATTTTTTGCTTCAGAGTGTCTGCGTCAGAATGTCTTAGCTGATTGCCTCTCTATAAGCAGAGGAAGACAGAAGCAATATCTGTGTCACTACCAAACAAGTGAAACTTCTAACGTAGTAAACTGGGGGGGGTGAGGAGGTACTTCTGTAACAGAGGATTTGTTAATTGGATCTTTTAATTCTGAGTAGTGTGTCTTAGTAACAGAAATACTTTTCTGCTTTGGTACATTACAGAGGAATGTTGTTACGAGCAGATGAAGTCCCAGCCTCAAAGGCCAGTTAATGAACCACAACAGGTATCTTCACTTTTAATTTTGGATTTCTGAATCACAGTGATGTGGTCTGCCACAGAGTTCTTGCATTTATTCCATGACAATAAGTATCAAAAATATTCCTGCTGCACATCACAAAAATTACCATACTTCAGTGTCTCAGTTTATCAGAGAATTTAAGCACATTTGAATTTTTGTTCAATCTGGGTGATTAGTAAGGGAGGAGAAAGATTACAAACAGATCATTTCCATCCATGTGGCATGCAAATCAGGCTCAGTTAGACATGCATCACATGATAATCACAAATTTGACTGATTCTCTCCTGCCCAGTATAAAAATCTATATTCCTTAACTTGTTAAAGACAACCAATTTTCTATTGATTTGTATTTTCTTGTTACTTGAAAATCTAAAAGCATACAAGTTTCAATTGAAATCTGTCTATAATTGAAGCATTCCCAAAATCAGTTTTGGAGTTGCTTTCTAGGTATTTCATAAGGAATCATTCCCAGTCTCTCCCCTTTTATTTAAAGATTTGTTTTCATAAACTTCACAGAAAATTCCAGTGCCAATAGTGCTCAACAATTTGGTTTGAAAAACACAGAGAAGCAGTGGAAACAAAACATGTATTTTACACTAGAAATCAGATAACATATGCAGAAAAGTCACCCGTTACTACTTTTTTTCTGCACAAAGTCTATGAAAAGTATTGTTGCTAATAATGGGATTCCAATAAATCAATTTGAGTGAAGAAAAACAGATCAAGCAATGCCCTGCATCTCAAAGAACCTGGAACTATTACATAAACTGCTCTTATTTCCCACAGAGAATCTTTGAAATGTTACCTGGAAGAGGGCTTCCTCTCTGCCACAATTTTAAGGGTATGAGCCTTACACAACTGTAAGGATATAACATAACTTAATTAGCATTAAGTTACATTAGTCTGTTTTCTGTGCTATTGTAACTTAATCATTTGTACTTCTAATAATGTAATTTACAGCTAGTTCGGGTAAACCTCAGCCCCTACTGTGATTATCAGGTAGACATGTTCAAAGCATCAGACATAATTTTAAAGCAGACACAACTACTGAATGTTAATTATAAAGTAAACTTCCTTCCAGGTGGAATCAGTTGATCAGATGTGTTACGCCTCACTTGATCACAGCACCAAGGGAAAACGCAGAAAACCAAGGAGAAAGAAAGACCCTCCATTAGAGGATGAAGAAGAAAGATCATCTAAATCCACCATTACAGCTTCCAAAGCTTGCATTTACCTTAACAGTGAGCAACTGGCTGCTGAAAATACAGCAAACATAGAAGCCATTCATGACGATCCCATAAGATTAATGGGTTTGATTCATAGGACAAATGGAGAGAACATTTGAAGTGGCTTCATGAACGAAGTATGAAATCAAAGTGAGATCTGCTTTATTAATTCTGGAGGAAGAGTGAATGATTAGAGACAGTACCCTGCCAAACTTAAATTACAAACAATGGTGTGAAGCAGCTAAGTAAAACATTCCAAATCATCTTCAAAACACATCTATGGATTAAGCAAAAAATAGCTGTAGGCTCATGCTGCCCTTTTAAAGGGACTTTCCTTCTGAATACATTGTGAAAGGGAGCTGTGAACACAGAGATACCAGCTTCTACATGGTAAAGTAAAAATGAATACTTTGTTTAAAAATAACCATCGAACTTCATACAGTCCTAGAAGATGCACTAAGTTGCCTGTAGAGCTCTCACAGAGTATGACTACTCTTCTACATAGGTTTTAACAGTGCTTTTGAAAAGAAATGGCGTTTCACATGTGCACACTTAAGCGTTCAGATGCTTTCTCAATTAAAAATAGGTCTGCATTCAAGATTGTGTATTTTCCCATGGTGAACAGTCTACAGCATGGGTGTCCAACCTTTCACCTTGCCTGGGCTGCACTAAGAGAAAAGAAACTCTTGGGCCAATGTTTTGGTTGCTGCTGAATGATGGGGTGCGCTAAGGACCAGCTTGGACTGCTTGGTTGGGAAGAGCCACTGCCATGATGGGAAGGGGTGGGGAGTGAGACTAATTACTAGTGGTCTTGGGCTTCATGCAGCCTGTTATATATCCTCACTTTCCTTTTGTGAGCAATATCGGCGTATATCTCCAATCTTCACTCCTCTACTAACGTAACACTTTTTTTGTATAACACGACTTTTTTTGTACTCAAGAATAAGTAAGGATACTGGCAAATGATTTTTAACCATCAGTCTTTGCCAGAGAATTTTTATAATTTTCTATTTTATATTTAAATTCCTAGTACCTTTGTCAATAAACTTCTTCACAAAAGTAGAAAGAACTACTTATTTCCCCACGTAATTTACATTCTATGTGCACATTCATCTTTACACTTTCAACTCATCAGAAGGTAAGCTTTTATAGAGTGGGGATTTATTTTTACGTGGCACATTCTGGGAGTCAGTAAGTAGCAGAAGGAAACAGTAACACATGTTGATGTGCTATGCCTACTCTCTAGGTTTTGGACAGTTCTGTCTTTAAAACCAAACCAAAACAAAAAACAAAAAAAAATCCCAACAGCAAGTAAATAAATACACCCATGCAGAGCATTGTGCCATGCACCTTGAAATGCTAAAAGGCATTCAGAGTGCCAGTGTCTAAGGTTCTGAAGGAGACAATAGCTCTAAACCAGTTACAAGAACCAAACCACCTACAGTACAAAGAGCTAGTCCATAGATGCAACATATCTATGAAGGGAACAAAAAAAAAAAAAAAAAAAAAAAAAAAAGAGTTAAAGAAGTCTGGTCCATGTTTATTTTAGTTAACAAACCTCTTTGAACAAGCTATGTCTTAACTCCTCTTCTAGACCAAAAGGAAAAAAGCAAACCCCTACAGACCACGCTGTTCAGCAGTACTATGAGCTGTCTTGAGCTGAAATCAAATCAATACACATAGGTCAATCCAAAATAATGCCTCCTATTTATTTCCATGGAAACTACAACAGACACAAAGAGCACAACAATGCTACTTGATAGAGCAAATTCCCAGCTACAAAAGTTTTTTGGTATAGCAACCACCATCAGCCATGTATTTTCACCAGCAACAAACAAGAGCCTCCATGTTGCCCTCACAAAAATCTGCATTAGTGGAGGTGATCAACTGCTGCTGTCACCACTGCTGAAACACACCACCCACAGCCTCATTGTGTTCACATCTGCTGTTTGGTTCCAGAAACATTCAGTAAGAGTTGATGAAAGTCAACGGGAGCAATGTTTTTCACATGGAGGAATTCAATTACACACCTTTACTTCATATGCACTTCCATGTCACATGCCATTTTGTCATATGGCCCCTCTGCTGCCACCTGTCGTGTGACAACAAAATATAAGAGAATATTGGCAGGATACCTGTACTGCCACCAACATCTGCCTCTAACATAATAAAATAGGAAGTACTACTTTCAGAGCTACCCTCATAATTATAACAAAATAAGAAAAGGAGACGTTAGGTATAGTCTCAGTAACAGAACCTGTATTTATAGTGTTATATATATTTTGAAGCAGAGGGAAGCAATGTAAAACTTTCTCACAGAAAGCTTAGCACTTAAAAGCATGTTGGAGAAGCATATTATATGGTGGCAGAAGCAGAAGACTTTGAAGGGAAGAACAGAGACAAAAGCAGAGTATTAAGTAGCACCACTGAATTTTCACAGGTCTATGCCAGACATCCTCCAGCAATCGCAACAGACTCTTGGTGATATCATACTTTCTAGAATACAGATAAATTGGATGTTGGTCGATCAAACTCCAAAATAATTACATAACTCCTATTTGCCATTGCTGACACACACACAAAATAATGGTACTGGGATAAGCTTATCTTCCAACACCTAAAGTTTTTCAAGAACTATGCTATGATTCCAAGTAATTTCCATAGATGAATGAACTATTTCTGTTCTTTAAATAAATTTGCTTTCATACCTGGATAAACTTGTATTCTGTTGCTGTTCAAAAGACATATCCAGATACATCCAAAAAGCTAATTACAGTTTACATTTAGAACAGATAACATGGAACTTCATACTCTCTAAGTACTTTCTCAAGAAATAACGGGAAATAATTACCTTAACAAATCCAAGAAGAATGTAGTTCATAAAGTATGTTTCCTAATGTTCATCTATACTCAGAGCCAGAATAAAAGTGACCTACTAAAACATTTCTAAAAGACAATCTTAAATTGTTGAAGAAAACATAACACTGGAATGAGGTAAGATACATTGCATGCGCATGCACATTGCGGAAATCACCCACTGAAGACTGTCTTTTTATGCTAGTGTAGGCCTTACTGAAGCTGTTTCCTTATTCCATTCAACAGCACTTAAAATCACCAAAGGCTTGATTATAAGTGCTGCAACAGTGTAAAAGCAGGAACAAACAAGAAAAACGACATCAAAACCAAACCAAAGAGCACATGCCCCAAAATGAAGTTCAGTCAAATAAATTTATCCTTTTCTGAAGTTTGGAAAGTTGACATGGAGCAATACAGTTAAAATAGAGCATACTTGATCTGATACCACTAAAACTGTCTCCTTGCTAAGAAAGAACACAGGAAGAAAAACCCTTGGGACCCTGCCAAATCTTTCTCATGTATTTGTTGTAGATAGGTAAACCTTTCCTGAGAATTTATTCCTGAAATAAAATTTTTAAAGCAGTGTAATGCAATAGAAAGCACCGCAATGACAGCAGAGCAACAAGATCCCAGGCTGCAGCAAGGGAGGACTTGCACAAATGCAACAGCTGTGGGCAAAAAAATAAACAAAAAAAAACTGCTTACCTTCAGAAGGCCTCAGGGACACAAGGATCTCCAGGTAGGACAACCTTTCCTCCACTGCCAATCCCTAAAAGAGGTCTGGGAAGGGGTGGAACCAGGATCCACCCCCTTCTGCTTACATGGGTGCACTGCATGCACCTGAGCTTCCCTGTCTTTGCCCTGCCTTCTTTCCAGGTTCTCCATTACTTTTTCAAGCCACAACTCAGCATTTCCACTGCAAGCAGGTATTTCTTCAGGACATGTATTTATTGAGAATATACGGTATGTCAGGTAGAATTTTGATAGGACAGAGAAGAACATAACAACCTAGTTTATTTCAGGTATTTTGTATTGACATGTTTGTACAACAGGGATGGAGCAGAATTCAGCAGACACTGAGTTTGTTACGGTCTTAGTACTAGTAGATTAAGAATCAAGATTAAAATCAAAATTGAATCATAAAAGTTTATCAGCAGATAAAAAGATAACAAAAATCACATTCTAATATTAAAAATACTGCTAAATATAAAATTCAAATAAATTTATACAAAGGAAACCTGGTTCCTAGCAACACCTGATGAAGCCCTACAATCATGAAGGGCACTGTATGAAGAACGCTGGGTTAGTTCCTGAAGATTAATGTTACAGGGAAGAATAAATCAGCATTAATTGTGTATTACAGTAACGTTCCTATCTACTAAGGATCTCTTCCTTAAAATACTTAAGTGGTATTAATACATTTGTGATTTTTGAGAACAAACAGACCACAAATAAAAACTATAAAACGTTATTTTCTCTGTATGCCACAAAGGCTCCTTGGTGAGTTTTGATCAGGATGTTGTCTAAGGGATTGCTACGATTTCGGTCCTTCCCATCTGTGTAGCTTAGTTTTCTGGATACCCTGTACGAAATAATAGTTTAGAATAAAGAAAGTTACACAAAAATACTGTAATTGCTGACTACTTAATGAACAAAATGAAACAAACAAATCACTAAAGTGAGATATCTGAACACCTTGACTACGAACAGCAGTGGGACTCCTTGCAGCCTTCCTATGTGTGTTCAGCTGAAGGGGTAACTTTTTAATATCTATTTTAAATGAATTTGGCTTACACTGATGAATAAGTGTAGCAATGTAGTTATAGGAAAGCATTCACATTTTTTCAGAAATGTCTTTTTCATAATCAATTTCTAGATAAAGGCAGTCCTTTCCTTTCCACAACTGGCTACAACGCCATTAAAGTTTCACTCCTGGGATGTTTCTTACAAGTACAGAAGGCTAAGAATCTCACACCACAGGCCTAAGGAATCTTGCCACTTTACAGTTCGTTTAGCTACAAATCAGCAAACATGCAGTTGCACAATTAATGAATGAAAAAATAGATTCCAATGCAGATGGCTCTGCAAGAAAGCACTTTGACATTCTCATTTCCTCTGCTTTCTGAAACTTCTCTATTTGCATGCATGCAATAAGAAAAGAAAAACCTTTTTCTTCTTCTGAACAATTACTAATTGCTAAATAATGAACTGCCTTTCTGATTATGTTCTCCATACCAATAGCTTAAAAGTACATTCAGGCTTCCTTTGAAATTTTAATTTGCATATTGTCAGAAAAATGTTTTATCAGCTGTTGGATGATCTGAAGCATAGCGAAAGTATTTACTGGCTTTGAGACCAGAAAGGTAACAAATTTTGTGGTGCCAAGTGGGATCTTCTGGCAAAACATTTAAAAATTATTTTATAAAATAAAGCAAAACTATTAGAGAACTTCTAATGCTTTTTAATTATGTGCCTATTAAATTGGCTTGTAATTAAAAACCCAGGAGATAAGAAACTTGAGAAACCTTCAAAAGTCATATTTACTGTGAAAAGTAGATGTTATAGGCCAGTAATCAGGGCGCTGAAAGAAGTTTTCTTGTCCCAGAGAAAACAGTTATCGCTAATAGTGACAGTCGATTTGAATGATAATACACTGAACTTTCCAGAAGTTAAGGATCTGAGAAGACTTGCCAGCTCAAGTACACAGCCTGAGTCAAAAATATTCTGTAGTTAATCATGGCTGAAATAAGAAGTACCCCCTATAATGAACACAAAATGAGCTACTAGAGTAGCTGTTCAAATAGGCAATCTTGTTTTCATTAACCATCTATGTTGGCTTCTGGCTAGTTTTTTCCACAGACACTTGCCTCCTTGTGTTCAAGCCTACAGGTTGGCTTAATTTGAGCTCTCTCGAGAATCCATGCCCATTTTCATTTTAGAAGTACTGATTTAAGCAACAACCTCCATACCATTAACATAAAAGTAGAACAGCAAGAATTTCTGACATTTCTTTTCTCCAAAGAAACTTACTTTTGGGGGCATTTCAGTGCATTTCCAGGGCTACTGTAATGTGGCATTGTCCTAGGCCAACTAGAGTGGACATCTGTATTCTCCAATTCTGGTGATGAAAAATAATATTATGAAAAGGACAAGAACTATGCAGAGTAACACAAACACTATAATACATGGTTAAAATACTTCAATCATATATATATACACTTCAATCAGCAAATTTCCATACGGAAATATTCTAATGAAAAAGGTTGTGGCAAAATTCATTTTCAAAAACATGCTATACCCCATACTTGTAAGTCTCAAATACACTCAAGAATAAGCATTTTGAAAAACTAGCTTATCAAGACCATTAGTAATAAAAGCAGGAGAAAGAGATGATTCCAGGAAAAAAAAAAAAGGAAAAAAAAAAAGGAATGGATAAAGTGTGAGTTAAAATTTGAGGAAAGTAAAATAAGACAGATGGGAATATTCAAAATCTTTGTAAAACTTATGTATCAGTAATGAAAATGCAACAATGCAAACAAACAAAACAAAACAAAACAACCCCAAAACTGATGCAAGCAAATGCATTTCTTTTACCATTTTCCCTTTGTTTTGTAGTTGATAATATTTCATGAAGTCTTCCACAACATTTTTCCTTACACTTTGATTAGTTATTTGATGACCAGAGATCAATAAAAACAAAGTATAGAAAATAAATATTGGTGATTTTTACTAAGCTAGGAAAAAAGAGTTCAGGTTATGTTATAAACATGCCATAATCAAAATCAGATTATTAGAAGAAAACTATAAAATTAGTATCTAGAATCTTAAACTAATACAGCCTTTCAGAATAAAATTCTATTGTTCTGAATCACCAAAAGTTGCCTTCTTCAGATCAGTAATTAAATTCACCTACACAAGTAACAACAGCCATGCAACAATGCAAGTGCAGATTTTTGTGCAGCTGAAGAATCTAAATAAAAGCATTTGGTTATTCAAGTGGTTATTAAAAAGCTATCAATTTTCTGAAAAGTAAAAACAACCACCAATATAATAAAAGAGAAAACCACTAAATAATAAGCAATACTTTAGTAGGAAACTTCTTAAACTGCTGTTAACATGCAAATCAGGAAACCCTGATTTCTACTTAGATTCCTTACTTACTGAAGTAAAACTGAAACATATCCAAATATTACTGAGGAAGAAGAGCCGTCACCTAGAAATACGTGTTTACAGAGGAAATCCATAGATATACTCTTTAAAGAAGCGATTGCTAAAGCAGTAATTCATATAGCCTCTGAAACTAACCTTTCAATGAAACATCGGGAATAACAAGAAAAGTTTTATCTGGAGAAGCGTGAAACCCAGAGTCCTGAAAAGAAAGCATCAACCTACTGCGTCAGTGGAAAAAAAACTCCAGTTATTTTTTTACTATTTGCCTTAGAAGAAGCAACAAGGAGCTTGGCAATAAGGTCTTGATTTAAAACAAGCTTGGTAATTCCAGCAGCGCTCAATAAAACTTAATTCCATTTTATCCATGTATGTAGTAAATAAAATACAATCATTTCAGAAGGACAAAATGTTAATCAGCAAGGTCACTGAAATGATCTTAACCAGTGACATGGTGTACTAAAAACATGAGAAAATCTTTTAGTAAGGATTTTAAAACAACTTTCAAAGTTACCAAGCAGTGAGGTTCCCCACAGGAGACTTAACACAACTTGAGGTTTGCACAACAAATATTGCTGTGCAAACAAATCTCCTCAAGTTCACAAAATTACCAAACCAAACAAATAGTGCTGGAAGTGTGCTGTCACTAGTCTGAAGTCCTTTCAGCACTGGTCAATTTAAGTGTTTCTCCAAGTAGCAGCAAAACAGTCATTTTCACAAGATCTTTAAGTACCTGATGATGACAGTTGTGACTGTTAAAAAATCTGGTATTACTGCCATTGTGTAGCCTAGCAGAATCCATGCCAACTGTCTGAAGATCACCATATTTCTTGTGAGAAATCTGCTGACATTTTGTTGAAAAAAAACGTTCAGGCATATTTTTCAGTCGCTTTACTGGTGAAGAAAGAAGATCATTTTGAAAATTTCCTAGTCTCTTAACTCTGGGAATTGCATATAAAGATCGAACAGGTGAGTTAACAAGAGCATTTACAGTTTCTGACATCTGTATTCCTTCATATTTCCTTAAATTTGAAGCTCTTTGGAAACCAGGAATTTTTGGAACCACCTCACTAGACAACTGCTGATAAATCTTCTCAAATGCGATGTTATACTGTATATTGGATCTCACAGAATCACTGAATGTATTCTTCATTATTCCTCCTTTCTCTTCAAGCTTCTGTGAGTTTGAAAGTGGTCTTGTCAATGTCAAAGGCTTTTGGCTTCCTCTGGAAAGCAGTTTGTAGTAGAGTTTCTCAAAGGCATCTTCGTATTTTTGGGGTGTCTCTGAAGGACTCTGCTTCATAGACAATGAGGAAAATGAGTGTCTGCGTTGCAAAGAATTCTGCCTCTCAGAAATTTTTATTTCAGGATTTATGAGCAATGTATCTGATGCAAGATAATAGTCTTTGGTGGGTGTAAAAGTATTACTGTTCTTAACAATACTACAAGTAGATGAGCAAAAACCTGATGTATCGTCAGAAAGAAAGTCATTTTTTTGAGCTTTACTTTCTTTTGCCAGATGAAGTGCCACCAATCCTGAACTGGCAGAAGATGTTCTGAACGGTGGTTCCAAAGAATGTTTGTAAGTCAAGTTTCTCAAGTTTCCACTTTTGCTATATTTTGAACTGTACAACGAGACAGTAGTCTGTAATTGATCTTCTGCTAGAAAAGTCTTTCCCATTCTAGCCAAAGCATTAGCATTCCGTTCAGAAAGTTTTTGGTCCTTTCCAAATACCAAATGATAATCTAAACTTGAATCAGAGCAGTCCATTTCCATGTCGTTTGTGTCACTGTCTGAAAATGGTACCAGACCAGATGAGTTATTAATAAAACACTGATCATCACAAGGTCCGCTATTCTGATTTAGTTTAGTTCCGAAAGTTTGATTCTGGATGTCTGTACTACTGCTGCATATGCTGGGTAGTGCTTTCTTCAATTTGAGTGGTCTGAATTTTCTTATTTTTTCTACAGTGATACTGAGCTTTGGTCTTCTAGCATGCCCTCTTTTGTTCCTATAGTGTCCAAACATGTATTTAAATGTTTTTTTCCGAGTTTCCCTTGTAATAAGCTTTGTCAGCACCTCTACCATTTTAGGATACAAGTCTGCAAGTGTTACATTACTCCAGGAACAACTTTCATCTGCAGACTGATATTCTTCCAATATACTATTATAGCAAGTTTCACTCATTTCTTGACAAGATTGATGCCTGGGTACAGTTATTGTATCTGGTAACATAGGAACGCCAGAAAATTGTAACTGGTAGGGGCTGGAAAAAGAACATTCATTTGCCAATTCTACTTTCTTTCTGCAAACATTGCTTTGGTTGCCTATTCAAAAGAGAAAAAAACAACAATTAAGACATTTTAGTAACATAACTTAAAATATTGCATGTGGTACAGATATCTCCTATATCACTGAGCTTTTTTGCCAAGTTAAATGAATTATTAATATACCATTAGTTAGGAGAAATTAAAAAAATTTGCTTAATGACATTGACTTAACAGATTTTAGAAGACAGAAATGAAATGCATTGGGGAAAGAAAAAAAAAAAACCAAACAACTTTAAAGTAGCTTAATATATAGACAGAAAATGCATTTATTGTAGAGGCAGACTGCTTTGCTCTCTAATTTCTGACCAGAAGGCACAGCTTCATCCTACAGATGTTAACGTATTTCTGTATTTCTTGAAATCTTTGTGTTTAACCAGTACCAATGCAGCTTCCCTTGAGGTAAAGCATGATAAGAATCATGCTTCTTGTAGCCTTCAGGCTTGAAACATTTACACCAAAATTCTATCTAAAGTTTCCAGGATCAAGTCTATAGACATGTTACTGGTTAAATACTGCTTTGACTACCAGCACATCCAAAGCCAATCCTTGAATCAAATATGAGCAGTAACAAAATAGTCATGCTTTCATTAAATTGAACATACTTCTGTTGAAGTCTGTAATATTTAATAACCAACATATTTGACCCACACCCAGATGATATAGTTGTACCTTTCAGTTCTCGTACTGGTGAAGTGAAATGACTTGATGAAGGCTCTACCTGAAAAATGAACAAAGCAAAAAAGACACATGAATCCTAAATTTATCCTGAATTTTTTGCATGTTAAAAGTAACACCAACATTTTGTTTGACTCCTCCTGCTCTCCCCTCAATATACTAGGTCCTATACACTCAAATTATAAAAGGAGGAAAAAACCTAGTTTAAGACTTCAGTAAGATTTCTTAAGAGTTCAGGGAAGTTATTATAATCTTTGCAGCTTCTACATTACATAGTATATTTCAGTCTTTTTTCCCAGATTTGAAAATTTAAAAGTGGATATATATATATCCATATGTTAACACACACACATGTCCACATAGAAATTCTGAAGTTATATAAATTTATATGGATAATCTACATATCTCTGGCATATATGGTAAGAAATGGATGCTGGAACATGTACTGTAAATAAATTAAATTCAAAATCTTAGTTCTTTTTCCCCTAAAAACCTCAAACTGAGGCTTTTCATAAGATCTACTGAAGTGAAAACCAATTCACACATCAGTGTGAAGAACAGTAGGAATAGAATTCAAAGAAGTATTTGGATATTGTCTGCTAAGTTTCTTATAATGATTGCCATCAAAGATTTGAGATACTGTGATATTTACACAGGCAGCAAGCTGCAGAGAAGTTATATTAAGATTCATTGTGCTACACATAGCTACAGAATCAGTGTTTTTCTAATTAGCAAATAACTTTTAACAGAGGAGAAATACGTTACCATAATCCATTTGGGAATTTTTCTTTCATTATCTTGTACTATCACATCTACTTGAACCTGTACTTTCTCTTGCATTTTCACATCATCTACATCCAGATTCTTAAGGGAAAAAAAAAAAAAGAATAAGGATTTAAATACAAAGAAGTCATTGACACAGGAAAGCACAAATTCATTACTTAGTTGTACTTCCAACTCCAATTCAGACGAGGATTTCCAATGACCGTGAAAGTTATTTTATTAATGTATGTTTTAATGTATATTTATTTTAAACAAAAAAAAGTCTCAAGAAGGAACTGTATGTCAAAACAGAGATAAGTAGCTAGTTTTTTGATCCAAGGAACCTACCGACTGAAAAAAAAACAAAACAACTCAAACCCCACCCAACAACAAAACAAAAAAGCAACAAAAAACAAACCAACCAGCCAATTTCCTAAAAGCCCCATAAAAACCAGCAAAACAGTTCCACTGATAAGTTACAGAGCGACTTGGTGATAAATGACAGGTGTTTTTAATTAGTGAAAATAACAAGTCAAATGTCTAGAACTTTTGCTAAACAAAATAGAAAAGTAAATAACTTTCTGGCAATTGTATCTGAGCAAGTAGAACACAGGCTTGGAATGGCTTCACACACAAGATGCACGTTGTACTTTACTTCATAACTAGTTTGGGTAGTCCTGATACTTGTAGCATAGCTTTGGCAAAAAAAAAAAACCATTAGATTCTATTCTGCATTTGTTACACTAGTCATTATTTCAGGTTTACTTCTTTAAAATCATATTCTCACTTTATACTAGACTATCAAAAAGAACAATTATATTTAAAAGGTGTTTTTACTTTGTGATTCATCTGGTTATTCTTTTTGCTACAAGAGCTATTATCAGATTTGCCTGTTCTGTACAGCATATGGTTTTCTCTGGTGTACTATTACTCAAACATCATAACTATTTCAATAAATAATCTCATGGAGAATGAGACAAACTTCTAATTTGCTCTACTGACTATAAACATGCATTAAGATGCACAATGCAGAGTCATCTGCTGACAGTCCACTCACTCTTCAGGCAAATACAAGCTATAGAAGTAATTCAATTATTTCTACTAAACACAAAATTATTCTATTGCATTAGACACCAGAAATTTTTACCTGGAAGTGAATGTCTTCAAATCTTCTTCTCACTGACACTATCTCAGCATCACTTTCTTCACTTGCAGTTTGATCTTAAACAGTAAATGAAACTTAGTTTTTCTCAAAATCAAAAATCAAGTTTCATGGAAATGTTTTAAACAAATGCTGTGTAACACTGACTAAAGAGGTTTCATTGCAGAAAATTGTTTCCTACTATAAAGCTTTCCATGTGTATTACATTTCCATTTCAAGTCCAATTGAAAAACGTGATTTATAGGCTTATAAATAACTTGTGAGAAGACAGACAAGAGTGAAGATAACTTGTCTGCAGCCAGTTCTTCAAGACATATGTTAGCAATTTCAGAAGGTAGAATATCTTCAAAGCATTGCTCTGATGGCATATTCATATACTATTCCCACTTCCTTCCTGCTACATTTCTAATTATCCCAGCAAACACAGTAAGGAAATAAATATTGTCGCTTTCTTGTGGCATGCTTTTCTCACTTCTTACTATTAAGACAGCCTTAGAATTGCTAAGTGAGACTTGAGAATATTAAAAAACAAATGCAAATTTTCCAACTCAATTTTTGGATACTCTACAAGTAATTCTCCAAATGATTTTGCTAGAGGTAGCCAGATAGTTCAAATCATCACTGGCTAAAGCCTCAGCCTTTCATGACAAATATAACACTTGACTGCATTGTAAGCCCCAATTTATTGGCTTCTTTGACTGTTATATTTGTTCCGTTATCACCTTCAATTCTGGGAGAGGAGAAAACCCCTGAAAGGGAAAGTGAGTGAAAAAATTCTTTCTTATGAAACTGACCTAACCACTGTGCTTTCACAGAATCATTGAATGGCTAGGGTTGGAAGGGACCCCAAGGATCATCAAGTTCCAACCACGTGCTACAGGCAGGGCCACCAACCTCCAGATCTGATACTAGACCAGGCCCAGGGCCTCATCAAACCTGGTCTTAAGCACCTCCAGGGATGGAACATCCACAGCCTCTTTGGGCAGCCTCCAGTGAGATTCCAGCACCTCACTGCTCTCTCCGTGAAGAACTTCCCTGACATCTTTCATACTGTTCTTAAATCACTAAATCAAAATGAAAACTTTTCCCAGATAACACCACGTTCCTTTTTTGTTCCCTGTCACTGCAGTCATCACCTAAAGCTCTGCGGGCTGCTGCCACCATAGAGTTAGGATAAAGAATAACATGACCAGAAGCAGGTTTTTTTTTTTGGAGGAGACCACAAAATTTTGCATCCTCTTGTAAAACTGCTGATCAATCAGAGGGTTGGCTTCTGCAATCTATCTAACTTGAGTACAATTATTTTATTAGAATTGAAATGTACACCAGCCAGATTATCAAAGTTTCTTCGAACACGACTGCAAATCCCTGGAACATTAATTATTAGTATAGAAGTGTGGCACAGCACAGAATGGAAGAAAACAAAGCATCCATCTTCTTCAGAGAACTTTAAGATGTTTTTAAGAGCCAAGATGGAAATAAAATTAACACTTTTGTTCCTCAAATGAATAGGTAAAGAACAATGAAAATTCATTTGCCATAAGAAACCAAAGAAGGTAGGTCCTAATTATTTTCCCTACTAACTATAGAACAGTACTTATAAGTGCAGGTGAGAATTGCTTTTCTGTACCATCCTTCATATACTTTTAGGAAAAAAAAAAGTGTCTAATAACTGGAAGAAACAACTGCCTTCACTTAGAAGGGTGAAGCATCCTGTATGAATACTACAGATGGACAAAAAGAAAAACGAATCAAAAAAAGTTTAGCTAAAGCAACTAAAGATGTCCTTTTTCCTTAACAGTTATCCTGACCCATTCCTGATCTTCTATATATTAAAAAAACAAGCAAACAAAAAACAACAAATTCAACTTTTAAGGAAGGAATCCAAATCCCCGACTTCTAAGAAGCTGATTTCTAGGTTGCACTGTATTTGAATAGAGCTGGGGACTCATTGAGGTTGCTATAAGCCTCTTCACTCTTTTTCTAGTACACCCATAGGAGAAAGAGTGCATAATCACATTCTATGAAGATACCAGAGTCTTAACTACATGCACTCATTTATCCCATGAGTGCAAAAGACAAAGGAAATTTCAGAGAATCAAGACTACAAAATCCTCTGAAACTTCTTTCCTATATTGTATTGCATAGGTTGAGAAAAAAAAGAAGTCGCATTTTCCAAATGTGCAGAAAAAGTCTGTTTTACCATTCAATATATAACTTATATTCTGCTCAAGTAATAGGAGGGCAAATTTCAGTGTAGTTTTTATATGAAGAAACTAATGTACATACACCAATGTATTTAAAAAAACACTGATGATATTAATGCAACCACTATTTCAATCATTAAATGCTGTGTATTGAACATTCATGCTTTAATTCACGCAAAACTACAAGTTTTATATCAAAAAGAATCAAAAAGATCTTGTGTAATGCAAAACTAAAGTAGTAGGCTTCTCCAAAAGTAATGCCTCCTATGTTATTACGTTAGCCCACGACTTCAGAAGCAGATGGTGGTGGTATGGCAGCAGATTGAACCTTCTGTTACATGTTGTCGTCGTGTGACAGATGGCAGCAGTGGGGCAGTCTGACACAATGGCATCTGACATGGGAATGTGTATGAAGCAAAGGTGTGGAACTGAATTCCATCACGCAGAACAAATGTCAGCTACTTGTGACGTTCACTGACGCTTGTTGAACATTTCTGGAGACCAAACAGTGCATGTGAGCACACTGAGGTGCTGGGTTGTACATTTCTGTGGTGGTGACAGTCAGTCACCTCTGCTTGTGCATATGTTTAATGCTTTAGTAGTACTAGCAGTACCTCTCAAGCTCACAGAGTTCAAGAACTGTATGGACAGCACTCACAGACACCGGGTTTGAATTTTGGATGGTCCTGTGTGGAGCTGGGAGTTGGAGACAGTGATTCTTAAGGTTCCTTTCCA
Organism: Lagopus muta; assembly: GCF_023343835.1. NCBI lineage: Eukaryota > Metazoa > Chordata > Aves > Galliformes > Phasianidae > Lagopus > Lagopus muta. The sequence continues at coordinate 87,437,042 of NC_064433.1, forward strand.
GCTAGGGATATTCTGCAATTCCATGAAAACTCTACAGCATGTTCATAATGTTTTGGGGTTTTTTTTGTCGTTTTGTTTTTCTTGCAAGGGAACCTTCCAGAACTGCTATGCCTGCCTTCATTTACAGATAGGTCCATCAGCAATCTTTTATTATTTTCCCCCATTTATTTCATAAGGAGAAAAAATATAGAGTATAAGACATTCCATATTTCGGTAAAACTCATGGAGCAACATTTCCTCTTTTCACATTTCAGTTTCTGTATTATTCTATGTTAACTACAAGAACACTAACACTTGAACTGACCAATTAAATAAAATCCACACATAGGGGAGCAGTTATCTTCACACAAATCTTACTTCTGCATAAGATTATTTCATAATTAGCCTTTATGCCAGATATTGTTGTTAATAAAATTACTGAAAACTGCTTTGATATAGTTGTAAAAAAAAAAAACAAACCCATGCATTAAATCTCTTGTCACCTCATTAGATTTAAAAAAGTATCCACAAGCTACAATGAAGTTTATATACCATACATATAAAAGTTATTGCCTAACGTTCTTACTGCACAAGTAACAGAAATGTGATCTTTCCCAAAAGAGAGCATCTTTATCTTCAAATATAAGACAATGCTGATACTAAAGCTGTAGCATGACTTTTCCTGACTGGGTGGACGAGACAGACTCATGCAGACTTAAAGACTGAAAATGACACATGCACTTAGCAAACATGCTTTCCCTACTCAAGATGGAGATTAAAGAAGCTTCTGCTCAGTGCAGAATTTACTGCTCTTGCTTTTTCTGTATTTGTTTCCAGATAAACTGATATCAAATATCACGAGGGATTTATATTTTATTACATCTCAGATCTAACTGAAGCACACAGACATTACTGACTCGTGTAAATACTTTAAGTATTCAAATTATACCACAATTAATCTTGCTTCCTAGATCAACATTTTAATTTTGTAGAATGATTCAAGGTATATACCTGAACTTTGTACAGACACATTTTTGGTAGAATTACGAGAAGAGAAAGAGAGACATTGGCTTTTGTTTTCTCTTCACATATCCAGCATAGAAGTTTCTGTACTATATACACCATAACATCCCCCTGTCAAAAAAAATCTTTTACTTTATTGGAACATGCAGCTCCTTTTAAGACCACATGTGAAGGGGGAAGTAGAACACCAGAAGACTAAGTAGCAACAGAACATGTGCAATCTTGATTTAAATTCCTTTGTGGTACTTGATCATTTTGACGTTGTGATGAGGCGAGACGTGGTTTAGTGAGAACTATTGGTGACGGATGGATGGTTGGACTGGGTGATCTTGTGGGTCTTTTCCAACCTTGGTGATTCTATGATTGATCCATAAAGAAATATCTACATTTTCAGCAGGCAGCCTAATTCATTCAGCTCACAGAATAATCTGCTAAATTTTGGATCACTCATCATGCAACTCAGTGAGTTTCTTTTAACATATTTCTGACTATGTCTACTTGCGTTGTTCCTTTCAAAAAGCTAGCAAACTCCAAATTCCTCCACATGGACACCTAACTCAGGGTAGGATTTGTAGATTCAATGAACATCTGACAAAGGCTAAACAATACAATAAAAGCCTGTCTGTGTAACTGATAAGAGACATTATTTTAATCAAGTTGTGATGATAGCAATGTCAATCAGAATTTATTTACTCATTTTAAATGTTTTATCTAGGCTTCAGAATCCTTATGAACATAAGCATTAGTATGGGTTTTTGGTCAACAGGCCAACTTATCCAAAAGAGTCTCGACTTTGTAGAACTTAACACTGTTTGTATTTTAAGCACTCTACCTGCAGTCCTTTGACTTCTTACATGATGCTGCAATTAGAAACAGGAAAAAGAAATGTCAGAAGAATCTTAGAATAGTAAAGTAGCTTCAACTGAAGTCTTCATTTTCTTACAAGGAGGCACTTCCTAAATAACCAATTTCCCTCAGCTTCTGCAAGGCCTTTCCAGCAAAGCCACAAATACACAGTAAAAGATGTCTGATCTTTCATACTATTACTGTTAAAATCACGATAAGAACATATACTACAGTTACCTTGGCACAAGAGGAGCTAAAATAGAATTCTTCTTACAGCTCTTAATGGATTAAGTCTGAAAAGTTGGGCAGACACTCCCTTGTTGCAATGTTTAGTAGGTGATACACATAAAAGAGAAATACAGCCACATTTCTTTCTCCATTAAATCTACTCTTAAGCTCCAAGACTGAATTTCACCCTCTTCTCCTTGCACTATGGGGTTCAGAACAGTTTCTGTGTTAGGTAATAAGGCACACTACACAGCTTTGCCTTTTTTTTTTTTTTAAACAGGTAACATAGAAAGCATGGCAGCAAGGTGGCTCTTTATATTTAGTGAGAAACACTGAGCTTTTGACAAACCTCTTTTATGTTCTTATGAAGCAGTTCAGAAAACAGAGTAAGAAGTGACTGTATGTACAACATCTCTACTTAGAATAAAAATATACAGAAAGCATGCCCACAACACTATAAATAGAAAACACTTTTCCAGCTTTACTAATAGTATATAAACATCTACTTCCATCCCTCTCATGTGATATTCTTAACCAATCCATCCTAAAAACCTACTTTAAAGTAGTTATTGATATCATTGATTGATGCCTCTTGCATGTATTAAATGACACAACAAAATTAGAATCTATTGCTATAGATACATAGGAAAGAGATACAGAAATATTGACTATATTATTAGGTACCTTCAATAGTTTTCTAAGCTCCTTGACTGATAGATCTCCCCATTGCTTTGGTCCTAGAAATCACAAGAAACGTTAATGCAAACACAGCATTTCTTATAAAACTATTTATCTGTATTGAGTGGTAGTAACAAGAGAATCAAATCTGAACAATCTTCAGCACAATGGCTGAAACAAAATTTAATAGGAAAACAAAACAAGAGAACAATGTAATTTCAAGTTAAAATTGAGAAGTCGGTTTAAAAATAAAATAAAATAAAAAAAACAACAAAAATCCCCACCCCATTAGTCTAACAACAGTGAGCTAAAACCAAAGAACATTAACAAACCATCCACTATGAAGCATGTAATGAAAAAGCACATTAGTTTGTTTCAGTAAATAACTTTTATTTAGTTCATGCAGACTGCATGGAACTTGAGGATGTTTAGAGCCATACTAAAGTCTTAATGTACTGAAATCCATAATGACAGACCATGTGCCTAGAAGCTACTGAATTAAAACTGTAACCAAATCAAAGACTGAATACTACAGTGCTGTATGTACACCCAGTCTTCACTCTGCCCCCAGCTTTGGTGAGCACTCAGTGCATCCATTACAGTGAGCTTGAAGCTGTGGTAGCACTTCATGCCTACACTGTTCTCTACAAGAACTAACCTGTCAATTACACGTTATAATCCACAATTCAGTACGGACAAAACCTGCAGTGTTTCACCTCTCAGTAACCATGCTACTAAATTATAGGTTTTTCCCTCTCCGTAAGTATTAGCCACTCTATAACAGATTAACAGTTATAACGAAACACTGCAACATATGACATGGCATAACATGATATAGATTTATGCTAAGTACATGAACATTCAGTGAAAAAGACACTACTTATCTGTTCTACCCTGACAACTGACACACTAGAAATGTTTAACTCAGAGCAGCCTTAAGAATACTAAGCAGAGCCGAAATTACAGAACCCAATCATGCCTATCAGCTTCCTGCTACTGCCTCTACTACTTTGTTCTAGCCTTCAGCATTTTGGTTCCAGCATTACAAGTCACTCAAATATTAACTGCTGTTTTCCTGTTGTCTAAAATAGAGCATGCAAGGACCTGAAAAAGTGCATGTAAGCCATTCCTCCTGTTACTCCTACACTCATAGCAAAGTTCACAGACAAAATGCAGTTCCTGAATGGACAAGAGCCAGAATTTGTTTGTAACTGCCAACAGCTACAGCAAACTTCATTATGTGTAAATGCACAGCATGTAAATATAATATTGAAGCTGAAAGAAGTTCTTACCATCAGGTGTGTCATAAGTGAGGGTTTCCATGGAAACAACGAAGTCATCCTCAAAAGGATAATTATACTAAATAAAAGCATAATTAAATATTAGCATAAGACACTGAATCATAAAGTGACTTGAGTTGGAAGGGACATCAAAGATCATCTAGCTCCAATCCCACTGCCACAGGCAGGGACAATTAGATCAATCACCAGACCAGGCTGCACAGGGCCCCATCCAAGTTGGCCTCAAACACCTAAAGGGATAGGGCATCCTCAACCTCTTTGAGCAATTTCATTCAGCACCTCACCACTCTCAAAGTTGGACATTTTCCCCTAATATCTAACCTAAATCTCCCTTCCTTTAGGTTAAAACCTAACCTATCATGTTGTCCTATCATTACCTACTCATGTAAAAAACTTGACTTCCCTCCTGTTTATAATCTCCCTTTAAATACTGGAAGGCCTCAATGAGATTTCCCCAGAGCCTTCTCTTCTCTAAGCTAAACAACTCCAGTTGTCTCAGCATTTCTTCATAGGAGAGATGCTTCAGCCCTCTGATCAGAGGCTGATCTGATCAGAGACCTTAGTGCTCTGGATTGTCTCCATCACCTCCAAATCTTTTTTGTGCTGGAGGTCCCAGGCCTGGGCACAGTACTCCAGATGGGGCCTCACAAGGGCAAAGCAGGGGGTGAACAATCCCCTCCCTCTCCTTGCTGGCCACTGCTCTGCTGATGCAGCCCAGGATACTGTTGGCCTTTGGACTACAAGAGCACACTGCTGGCTCATATCCAGCTTTTCACCAATTGGGACCCCCAAGTCTTTCTCTGCAGGGCTGCTCTCAATGATTTCTTCTCCCCTAAATATAGGTAAATAATTAAAAACAATTTTAGATGGAATTTTAAACGTAGTTTACATAATTTCACATAATTTACATAATTTTGCTTCGACTGAAACTCTCGGTGTGTTGTTTTATTGGTGGAAGTTAGAAGCCAGCATCTGGAAACACTATTCCAAGAAAAAAAAAAAACAAACACATTTTAACATGAGCCATTTAATTTCAAAATATAAGCCAGAAACGGGGAAAGCGGGGATTCAAAGAGTTCTTAAAGCGGAAAACGTTACAAGGAGTCGCCTGGAATTAGCTACCAAGCACAGATGTGCAGCTCACGACCTATGACAACATCCAGCCTAAGGCCAGGTGAAGACAGCGGGGCAGAAGCCGCCTCGACTTTAAGGCCAGCACCCAGCACCATCCCCAGAACGTGAACCAGAGCAGCTGCGTGACCGCTGACCGCTCGGCATAAACACACGCATGCCTGCACCCCGCATCTTTATCACTAAATGGCTGTGAGGTGAAGCCTCCTGAGGGAAGCTGTCAGAGTTCGCGAGAGTGCAGCGACGCCCACGAGGAACCCGCCGCCCCCCCCCGCCAGCAGCACGACCCGTGGGGCCTCACCCACCGCCACAGCAACGCGGCCTGGCAGGCAGGCCGGCCGCCAGCCGGGACGCACACACCGCTCAGCTCGGTTCTCACCCGTTCCAAGATGCCGAGGATAGACGTCTGGAAGCGGGTTTTGCTCCGTCGCAACCACTCGTCCAGATCCAATGCCATGACGCGAAGCAGCGCAGCCCCTCACGCCCCGCTGCCGCCACCGACGGCCTCTGCCCCTCCCACACCGATTCAAACTGCGCGCGTCCCTCCCCGCTTCCTACCTTCTATTGGGTGCCGCTCACGTCAGTCCAGACACAGCAGCCATTCACAGTGCGCTGTGCACGACTCTTTTCTCTCTGATTGGTTACTCGGGCAGTCAGTCCGATTCAAAACCCTCCCATTAGACACGGGGCTCGCGCCGGGCCGGAAGCTTGAGCGCTGCGAGAAAACGGCGTTCTACATAGAGGCAGTCCCGTAGCGCGAGCTGCCATTGACCACGGCCAATTCCGTAGGCAGCTGTTTCCGCGTCGTTCCGAGCGCCGCTTGTTTATGGACGGATGGAATTCACTATCTTCTTGTGCCCGTAGTCAAATCTTGTACCCGTAACTGTAGAGATGCAATTATGGTGTTCAGGTGAGCAGGAGTGACCTCCATAAGCTTGTTGATAGTATTCCTATCACAGAATCGCACAGAATCACGGAATGGCCCGAGTTGGAAGGGACCTCAAGGATCATGAATCTCCAAGCCCCCTGCTATAGGCAGGGCCACCAACCTCCACACTTAATACTAGACCAGGCTGCCCAGGCCCCCTTCTAACCTGGCCTCAAACCTAAAGGGATGGGGCATCCACAGCCTCTCTGGGAAGCCTGTTCCAGCACCTCGCCACTCATAGTAAAGAACTTCCCCCTGCACCTGCTCACATCAGCAAGTGTAGCCGGTAACTTCTAAGCTAGGCCAAACTATCACTTCACAGTGTGATGTGGTGAAGAGACAATTTTTAGAGTCATAGAACATCCTGAGTTGTTAAGGATTCACAAGGATCACAGAATCATAGAGACATACAATGACTTAGATGGTTGGCACCACCAAGTTCCAACTTTGTGCCCTGGGCAGGACTGCCACCCAGCAGCTCAGGCTGCCCAGGGCCCATCCAACCTGGCCCCAAGTGCTTGCAGGGATGGGGCATCCACGGCTTCTCTTGGCAGCCTGTGCCAGGGCTTCTCTGCCCTTTGAATAAAGAATAACCTCCTAATATCCAACCTCAGTCTCCCCTCTTTTAGTTAAAAACCATCCCCCTTCATTGTATCATTATCAGATCATGTAAGAAGTCAGGTTCCATCTTGTTTATAAGCTCCCTTGAAGTGCTGGAAGGCTGCAAAGAGGTCTCTTCTGAATCTTCTATTTTCCAGGCTGAACAAGCCCAGCTCCCTCAGCCTGTTTTCACAGGGGAGGTGCTCAAGCCCTCTGATCATCTCTGTGGCCCTCCTCTGGATCCACTTACATAGCTCTACATCTTTCTTGTGCTGTGGGTACCAGATCTGGACACAGTACTCCAGATGGAGCCTCACAAGGGCTGAGCAGAGGGGAACAATCTCCTCCCTCACTCTGCTGGCCACCCCTCTTTTGGTGCAGTTGGACCTCTCAGCCACAAGCACGTGCTGCTGGCCCATGCCCAGCTTTTTTGTCAACCAGAACCCCCAAGTCTTTCTCTGCAGGGCTGCTCTCAATGAGTTCCTTTCCAGTTCTGTACACTGCCCTGAGGAAGGTGCAGCACCCTGCATGCTTGGATCTACTGAACCTCATAAGGTTCAAATGGGCCACATTTGTAGCTTGTCCAATTCCCTTTGGATGACATTCCCCTTCCTTTAACAACCACTTAGTTTGGTGAATGACTGTACCCACTGCCCTGGGAGCCTGTTCCAGGGCCGGACCATCCTCTGGTGCAGAACCTGTCCCTAACCCCCAGCTGCCCCTCCCCTGACACAGGTCCAAGCCGTTCCCTTGGGCCCTGTTGCTGTCACACTGAGCAGAGCTCAGCGCTGCCCCTTCACTCCCCTCATGAGGGGCTGCAAGCCACCATGAGATGTCCCCTCAGCTACTCTGCTCTGGTCTGAACTAACCCAGGGACCTCAGATGTTCCTCATATTTAAACACGTTAAGTGCCATTTCTTGTAAAAGAAGATTTTTTTGTTCAGCCAGCTTTTTTCAGGACTTCCCAGGGCAGCAGTGCCTCATTGTAAGGGAACAGTGCGGGTACGGGTTGTAGAGAAAGCCACACAGAATATTCACCTTTCTGCTTGATTCGGCAGCAGCAGCCAGAGAACTGAATTCTGGAGAACTGGTTGCCATATGCCCACTGCAAATCCTGCCATTGCCAGCCTTTCTCCAGCCAGTCCATAGGGTCATGGCCCTTAGGTCACAGAGGAGGGCTTGTCATTGGCATCACTGAAAGTGTAAACTTCCCACCATTATGGAGTTGTTGGATGCCATCCCATTCCTGTCCAGTACTCTTCAAGCAGCCATTTATTTTCTATAAATAAAGATTAAAAATAAAAATGTGCTCTCAGCACATCAAGTGCCCTGGAACTGTCCTTTAAAAAAATGTTTGCCATTTTGCCAATGCAAAGACATAGATGCATTTTTCATAATGGCTTATAATCTACAGTTGATTTATATTTATCTACTTACTATTTGTGAGCTCCGTTGCAATAAATTTCTTTTTGAAATGCCAGAACTACAGAAACATCAATTTTCTGCATTATTACTGTTTCATGGTGGAGAAGTTTCCACAGCTCACAAGTTCTGCAGTAGGGCTTTGCCCTTTTTCTGGAATCAGCAAGATGCAGTTTTTGTGTCATTGCTGCATGAAATTCTGTGCTCAGTGGTTAAACCATCTGTGTGGTGAGTAATCCAGTCACACTGATTGGGGGCAGCATGAAGAGAAAGGACAAGTATGGTGATTTGAAGCTAACAAGCAAGATTGTACCCCAACACTTACCACTATCACTCAAAATCATTCTGGAGATCACCTAACTATATTCTTTATTTGCCAGATATCCCCCTAGGGGTGGATTTGTTACTGTTCCCTTTGACTGAAGCTACAATTGGACTGTGTAAAAGTTTATATAAACTTTGTCAGATTTTTTTTAAAAAGTACCTACTAGGAATAAACTCAAATCTATGCATCTCAAATTAAGTCGCCAAAACCACAGTCGCAAGTGCTTCTAATCTTTCCTTCCCCCTGGGTAAAAGAGGAGTATTATTACTTTTACTGTCCTGGATACTGGAAAAGTAAATTCTACAATATTTCCAGCATAGTCATATATTTGGATAAGTCAGAATATTACTAGAAGTTTAAAAATAGACAGATAAGTCTCTCTCTCTCTCTCCATATATATGTGTACTCAGAACAAACTTCATATGACACGTAGTAAATAAGAGCTCAAGTCTCCCTTAGCCATTTGACCACTCCTGTGGCTCAAGTTCAGACAACAATGCCAGGTCCCTTTCCCTTGTAAAGTCTTCCCAGGCACACTGCCCCCAGACACGGTCACATTGTAACCAAAGTGCAGGACTTGGCACTTGTTCTTAGTGAACTTCATTCCATTTGCCTCAGTCCAGTGATCCAGCCTGTCCAAATTCCACTGTAGGGCCTTCCTACTCTCAGACAGATTGATAGTTCCTCCCAGTTTCGTTCAGTTCATTATTATCCATGTGGAAAAATAAAGCATATCTTAAAGTCATTGATTCTTCATTTTAGAGTCTAGGGTTGTGATGTCATTCATTGTGAGGTTTTGTGCTGACATTGCCATGCGTTGATAATTAAAGGTTGAAATACAGTACATGCAGAAGATGAGATTAATTAGTTTCTTCTGAAATTTTCTTGGGAGCCACTCATTTTAGAGTTCTTGTGTCTTGTAATTTATTAATATGCAATTTTATATGAAAAATAGTAAAAATAGCCCCAATTTATTGAGGTAATTGCTAACCTAAGAAAATAGAGGAAGTTCTTTTTATTTCAGTTGCTGATAGAAGATCATTCAGCCAGTGTATCCAGATTCTTCCAGATAATTTCTTTGAATCCGTGTGACACCACAAGAATGACAAAAACACTCAATGGCAAAGAACTTTTCTTTTTTTTACCATTCAGGTCAGAAAATGTGAGTGGGCATTCAGCAGTTGAGTGCAAAAAGTTGTAACTAGTTTATTTTATAAGATGGTAGCAAAAAATGACCTTGAGAATCACAGCTGACAAATGTTAGGTAATGCTTTTGCCCGAAGGAGGTGTTTATACAGACTGCAAAGTAAGATAGTGTATTAAACTGCAAACAAGCAAAAGAAAGGACCAAATGAAAAGCAATAATGCTAAAACTTTGTGTGTTAAAACTTCTCTAAGAGATAGAGCAGCTGTCCAGGAAATGGAAAATGTTTTCTTAGTGCTCCTCTGTATTTTCTCATGTCTTCTGCTTGTTAGCCTTGCTTAATAACTGAGACTATAAATTAATAGGGACTACCCATTTGTCTTTCATTTACACAGCACTTGGCATAACACCATCCTTGTCTTAAGTTCTATTCCAGTAAGGATGCTAAACATATCGTTGCAAAATCATGAATATTGGGAAGTGGCTTGCAGTATACATTTGAGTGGGGGAGACTGGACTGTAAAGTTTTAATTGTGCTGTGCACCATGAGGAGGCATGGATCTGGAACAGTACTGGCAGAGACGTGAAAATGTCCTGTCCTGCAGTCACAGTATGCACCCAGACTTCTGAGGCTTTGCTGTTATAAATAGGTTCTCACTCTTTCTCTGCTACAGGTAAAAGGCATGCTGATATCAGCAGGAAATTTCCTACAGTGTGAAGACTGCCAGCATCCATTTAATCTTATGATTAAATAAACATTGCTGTCCTTTTTATTTTTCTTGCTATAAAAGAGAATATTGCTGTTTAATATGTTGCAGAAAGCCAAGCATTTCATGAAAAAATATCTTTGGCCTCTCTGTAGTGCTAGAAGCTCATCCTGTTTTGTGTCCAAACTCAACCTCTTCTGCAATTCTATTGAGTAGGTCTGCACAGAAATGGTTGACAGATGATTTAACCTCAACTCCCCTTTAATTTGTTTGAATTATAGAAGAATAATTTGTAGGACTGTTTCAAATGTGCCATTGCTTACCCTGTGGTGCTCTGCCATATGTAATTGTTTTATTCATGGTGTTTACATCAGTGATATATATTTCTGAAGGACTGTATTCTCACTAGCTCATCAGTTAGCTCAGCTTCAAGCTGTATTTTATCCTTTTAATCTTTCTCTTTTATTTTAATAAATCAAAACATTTGTGCTAAGTGATCATTTTTACTATTCCGCTCTGAACTCTCTCCAGTCAGTCAATATCTTTTACTATTTAGGCATCTGGAGTAGTAAATCATTTCTGAAGAACTACAGTAAAAGCGATTTACACATCTATTCTCTGTAAGCATTGATCTTTAGATACAGCCAAAACAGCACACTGACTATTTAAAGGGTAAACTCTTCTCCCTCTAGTATATTTCTTTAGGATAACGTGGTGCTCTCTTTGTACAGGGAAGTATGAAGACATAAAATAACTGTTCTTTTCCAAAAAGCCTTGCAGAGCTCAGCTTGTGTGAAGTCAGTGAATGTAGTCAGGCATTCAGAGGCTGTGGAAAACCACAGAGTGGTGGAGCCAGGAATAGCTGTAGGCTTGGAAAAGAGCTGTCTGCCAGCATGAGAGGCAGTGTAAGCATCCTAGGAAATCACAGCGTACCTCTGTCTGCAGAGGGCAGGTGCAGTGCCCTGTGAGGAGCCATGTCTTACCTCTGAGAGAGCAGGGAAGGCAAACACAGTATTTTACTCCCCCTTACTCACAACTCTATCCAAAATAAACTCATGGCAATTGACTGTCAGAAAGCCATGAAAAATCTTGCCCATTGAAACAAAAACCACTTTGCTGTGTTCCCACAGTACTGGGTGGAGGCTCCTCCAAAATGCATGCAGGCCTGCTGGATGGGAAATGAAGATCTATGCCTGCCCTTGCTGTTTTGATCATTCTCTGAAGGCTGTATGCTGTCTTCTGTTGTTTGAGAATATGTTTATTTTTGTGGGGGAGTAATTTATTTGGCTTCAGCCTAATCACTCTGGGGCTTCTGGCTTTAGCAGCTTCTGACTATTTTCGTCTCTTTCCTGATGTGCTGGGTCTGTCTGGGATGGAATTCACTTTCCTCATAGAAGCCTCTACAGTGCTGGATTCTGGGTTTGTGACTAAAACAGTGTTAGCAAGACATTAATAGTTTGGCTATGGTTAACAGTACTTGCACTGTGTCAAGGCTTTCTCTTTTTTTCCCCACTCTGCCCCTCTTACAAATGAGAGTAGGCTGGGGGCAGGCAAGAAGCTGGGAGGAAACACAGAGGGACAGGTGACCCAAATTGTCTGAAGGGATATTCTATGTTATATAACAGGATATTCAGCAGTAAAAACTGAGGTAGAGGAAGAAGGTGAGGGCTTTTCCAGAGTAGCCATTGTTTTGAGACTAGTGGGGTATCTCTTTGCTTGTGGGAGGAAGAGAGTTATTGTCTTTGCATCACTTTGCATCTCTTGTTTTGCTGGTGCCCACCCCCCACCCCAACTTTTCCTTCACCTGCTCAACTGTCTTTATCTTGACTCCATGTTTCTTGCATTTTCCCTTCCTATTTTCTCCCCTGTCCCTCTGAAGTGAACAAGTGGCCCTGAAGGTGCTTGGCTGCTGGCAGGACTCAACTCACACTACCTGGTTACTTCTAAAGCATTCTGTTGGCTGAAATACTTGTGTCTGTAAACTCATTTATAAAGGTAGGTGTGAAGTTCAACTACTGTCTAAGAATAGAGCAACAAGTACTTACCTTGAAATGGTTAGTCTTCTTTTCATCAAATGTGGAAATGGAGAAATGAGAACAGAAGTCACTTTTTATCACTGAAAAAAATCAGGGCACAAAGCTCAGGAATCAGAGCTAATAATATTGTACAATAAAATAAAAAAACGAGAATGTCCTTTAAGAGGAATAAGTGTTTCTTGCCCCTTTCACTACTTTACTCAATTTCTCCAAACTTTTTATTATCCAGCATCTTGTAGAAGTACCTCCTGCCTGGATTGGCAAAGATCTGAGTGTCACCAATTTGCTGAATTAATGCCACTAGTCAACAGTCACATTATGCCTCTACTGCATAGATTTCAAGTTATTTCACAACATATAGTAAGAATTATTATTCTTGCTTAATAGTCAAAAAGCCTGAGTCAAAGAGCTAAGTGATTTGCCCATGGTTATGCATGTGACATTGGCAGATCAGTCAGTAGGCTGCAGGCACGCACTATTCTAGTCTAGCCAGCACAAGATACTGCTCGACAGTACTGACATCTAAATACTTGTAGGTAGTTCCTTTGAGTTCTTTCACACTCATCAGCATAGAAGTCTTTGGGTTTGTCTCCACTATGCCAGCCCTCCTGAAGAATGCACGACTATCTGTCACATCCCTTTGAATCCTCCTTTGAAGGAAAGGAAATGACAGTTTTGCATGACCCAATTGGAACTGGCTTGCAGAGATGAATGATCACACTCAGATGCATTGAAGGTGATATCAGAACATACTCATCTGTGGTAGAGGTCAGTAAAATACAACCAGCATGGCTACCTACCTTCTGCCCTGCATGAGCAGATTGAATTGTTTGAAAATGTTTGAACACAATACTCACTGTCATCAATGTCACTGTGTTGATCACATCAGCAGGAATGAAAAATAAAGCCACATTTGCTGAAAACCAAATACTGGCAGTGCTTCAGAAACAGGCCAAGGGCCTATTGAAAAGAATATTGATTGAGCCAAGAAAACACCAAGCAGTTATAAAAGTTTAATCATATTCTCATTCAAGCCTGTCTTCAGTGCCAGGAATTAAAATTCTCACATCTCTCAAGGACGGAAGATGTATTTCCATAATGTTCTGTAAGTTTCATTGCTCTGCATCTGTACCAAACAGTAGAATTATTCACTGCAAATGATTTAGCTGAGATACATAGCCCTTTCGACTGTGAGCATACAAATTATGCATAAACAAGCTGTGATTTTTTTTTTTTGAATTTGTTTCTCATTTGCAAACATTCAACAAAGAACTGGGCAACCCAGTGTGAGCCAGCAAGGTATTTTTGGACTGGTCAAAAATAAATATTTGGTCTGCATGATTCAACAACATATGCCTAATCACTTACCAGATGAAATTATTGCTGTTCCTCAGCTAGAAAAGATTAGCTTCACTAGAAGGAAGTGTCTGCATCCTTCTTAAAAAATTGCTCATAAACATTTATAGCTACCTGAGAGAATTACAGTATACAGAGAGTGTAAGGTTGTTTTCAAAATGGCAAGTGCCATTGCAGTGCCTGGATACAGAGGCATTATGTGGTTTAAGAGCACAATGGGAGGTACGAGCACAGCAGAGGCAGCAGCAGCTTAGCAGCTTCCCAACAGCTGAAGTTGTAACACTAGCAAGGAAGGTAGTGATGGACAGGGCATTGAAACTCCCTGTACAGATCTTGGAGCCCCTGAGCATACTGCTGTGTTGTAAAGGGTTTTGATGCAGTAGCTAAGCTAGGTACCTTCTGTCACCTGGCTGGCAGTGCTGAGTCTGATGCACCACCATGTTTGTTGGCCCCTTTGGCTGCCAGGGCACACTGCTGACTCAACTCAACTTGCTACCAGCCGGAACCCCCAGATCCCTTTCCATGGGGCTGCTCCCTTCCCAGTTTAATTATATCCATAAACTTACTTAATACACCTTTAAGTCCTGCATCCAAGCCATTGATGCAAACGTTAAAGAGAATTGGCCCTAAAATGGAGCCCCAGGGGACCCCATTAGTCACAGGCTACCATCTTGAGGGCTACTATCTTTTTGTCTGACCTGTCAGCCAGCCCCTAACAGAGAGGGTGAGTCTGACCCTCTCTATTTACAAGTAACAAATCTTGTAGATATCTTTACTGGTTGGCCCCCTTACTACCTGCACCAGGAAGTTATTATCAAGGTCTTTTAGAAATTTCCTGGATCCACTTCTATTAGTTGTGTGGTGTTCCCAGTTAACATCTGACAAGTTGAAGTAGCCTATAAGGACAAAAGTAGCTGATCTAGAGGTATCTCTTAGTTCCTTAAAGGATCATTAATCTGTGTTGACTCACAAAACAACATGCAAGATCTGTACAGCCCAGCCCCTTCCTCACGCACAGCCAAGAATGAACCAGGCACACAGCATCAAGGCACTTACTAAGCTGACATCTGCCTACAGGACACCGCAAGTCATCAAGAGCAAACAAGGGACTCATTTTACAAATGCGATGGTGTATTGGACCCCTGTATTAGGGAAGGCTCACCCTCCATCTAGCTTAATCTATGGTTCACACCATGAAGGAGTGGAGTGTATGGGAACTATTAAGCCACAGCCTGAACCACTGACTTATCATCTGGGGAAAGGACGGTCAGCCCTGGGAGCACAGGTGAAGGCAATTCAGCTGTGTGACTGGAAGGGGTGGAGACTGGCTGTGCCTCTCTTAGACTCCATATAATGGCTGACTGACACTGGAGAAGGCTCTCTGGTTGGAGATTCCTCCCTTGTGGAGTTTTTCCCCACAAGCCTAGATCCTCAGAGATGGGTGTGCATTCCTTTCCTGTTTGTCCTTTTGCCATTCCATTCCTGTATTGCCTTTCCACTGCACTAATCTTTCTGACTGTAACAGGGTTCTTTAAGAAACGTTCATGTTCACTCAGTCTCCTCTAACTTTGTGCTCTTTTCAGTATCACAGAAACATGTGGAGATAAATCTGTAGCCAAATACTAATCTCATAAACTCTGCAAATACTGACTAACACCATCTGTGGCAATTTTTACTGCAGATTATTCCAATATGTGAGGCACTGCTTTCAATCGGATAAGCAGAGCCCCGCCACAGAAATACTGTCACAAGGCTTCCTTGCATTGCGGCTCGTGCTTTCAGACGTGTCTGTTTCAGATATGTATGAAAAGATGCTTTATTATCTCTCGGCAGTAAACAGGAAAGTTCATTTTCTTAGGGTGCCTTGAACATCGATGCAAAACAGAAATCAAAATAAGTAGCAGGAGTAGCAGATCTATGAGGAAATAGTTTCTTCTAGCACAGTGCTAATCCTGAGATGCTGGAAAGTCATTTTTATCTGTTCCCTTCCTCCTGTCTCTTTGGGTCTGGCGCTTTTTGGGACAAGAGGCAGAGCAGATGAATGGACACAAAACTGTTTTCTAGAACAGTGAAAAACCACCAGAAAATATCAAGTTAAGGTTTGTAATTGTGTTCTCCAGAGGCATTTACTAACACTGGCAGATTAGTAAATAGCTCTTTTTTTTTTTTTTTTTTTTTTTCTTTTTTTTTTGGTGGAGCATTACACCCTTATTTTGTCCATTTATTCCTATCAACCTCATTTGACAGTAATTCTGATGCACCTCTAGAAGTGCTTCCTCTTTCCACTGGATGTCTTGGGAAAGTCAGTTCAAAACTTGGGACTCTCACCAGATTAAATACTTTGAAAAAAAAGTGACTGATCATTGAAAACCATGGTTTTTTTTATGGGATTTGTTTTCCCTGGTCACTTTGTAGTCCTAGAGAAAAGACTAAATTTCCTTGGTAAACAAGAAAAACTTTGTTTAGAATAATAGGTAGGTGGTTCTGGCTGTAAACTATGATTTGTATTTTGTGAGCTTTGATGTGTACTGTCAGAAGTTATTTCATTAATTAGAAGATCACTGAATGATTATGATTGTCACCAGAAGCTAATTACTGTATAGCATTGCCACATAGGCTGAGCTGGTGAACACGACAGAGGGAACGTGGGCCTAATTAAAAGCTAGGTCAAGACCCTCTTTTGGTATAAGCACCTTTATTATGGTAAAGAAGCAAAGCAAGAACAAATAATAATTAAAAAAAAACTACTTATTTAATTACAAATGTTTGATTTCTTTTCCACTAAACATTAGCAGCTCTTTAAAGTGAATGTGCTATAAATTTGAGGGGTTTTGAAATCCTGCAGAATAGAAACAGACTGTCAGGAATTTGTAATTTAAATAAAGAGGAAATTCACCAATCCTTCCCATATCGTCTGCAACCATTACAGCTGTGTGCCAGAGGTATGCTGCCAATACACACGCACACAAAGAAGCTCCCAGACATAATTTTTATTGATTTGACGTGGAGACAGAGATGGAAGGAACAAGTGGACAAATGCTAAGACCAAAAAGTCATGCCTGAAGCTGAATAGCAGTTTAGTTTCTTTTGATACGCTCAAAACTATGTCAGTCCTTTCCATGAATATTTCATTGTTGTTATTTTAAACAGGAAGATGATCATGGTGCTAATATGTTCCTTCTTTCAAATTCTTCTCAGAGTATTTATTTCCTTGCAGGAAATACTGTATTGCATAAAAGACCAATAAGATTCTGAATATATCAAGAGTTTAATATATTCTTTAGATGTTAGTGTGAAGAAATTCTGTTCAGATTTGCAGTCAATGGGATTGTCAACTTGCATGGGACTGCAAAGGGTCCATAAGTTCACATTCATTTATCATTCAAGTGTGCTTAGTGTTTTCCAAGAAAGGTAAAGTTTAAGAGATCTGTAATCACTACACATATTCAAAAAGCCAGAAAACTAGATCACATGGGATAGGAGAATGGAATACCAAATATTTTCTCCTTGGATCTGTTGCTCAGTCTCAGCTGTGAAAAGTAATGTTTATGTATCCTTGCCATTCAGAGGGTGTTCAGTGACCTGAGAGAAGGAATTAATGTTTCCTAAATAAACGGTTTCTCACAAAATGGAGAATTCTGTTCTGTGCTAAACAAATACACCTGTTGGCACACTGATAACTTGGACAACTAATTAACATGATTTGGAGAGGAGTGAAAAAAGATAAGCAGAAGACATCTTGAGTGGTTAATTGCCCTGGTATTTGAGAAATTAAGTGTAATTAGTACTTAATTAGAGCTTGGGTAGAAAAAACTGCAAATCATCACTGTTTCAGTTCCATATTTGTGACGTTACCATTCCGATTCTTTCTGAATCTCAGAAGGCAATTTTGGTTTGCACTTTTAGCAGGAGATTGGTATGTATGGGGCAGAATGTATGGCCTATTTTAGGTTCTTCTTTGAATGGTGCATTGATGGAAAAATTCTATTAGAGCAGCAAGGAATGCCGAATCTCAGATGAAATGCTATGTACCTTCTGTTTAAGGTTGCACTGAGCATAGTTTTACAGCCTTTTTCTCTTATCCTTTTTCTTACTTTGGTATTTGGCTTTTTCTCTATAGCATGGGTGTCCAACCTTTTGCCTTGCCTGGGCCATATGAATGAAGAGGAATTGTCTTGGCTTGCATATAAAATACATAAAGTAGTTTATATATGTAAGTAACAAAACTTCTTTGTAAAAATATATTTCTTATTAAAACATAAAAAAAGAGGACAACAAAAACATAAAACTGGTGGGATATTTGGCCTTGTTTTGTGAAGGCAGTGCACAGATAAGTTGAAACAGCACAGACAGCACAGACAAGCTGATTTTTCACCTTGAAGATGCCTGTTTAACTCATTTAAATGAATGATCAAATCCATCAAAAGTGCTAAATCTGTGAGCTATTTTTCATCTTCAAGTTCTGGCATAAGTTTTCCTTTTGATTCGAAAAATGAAATGTTACCATTGGCAATCACTGCATTTGAAATGTGTCTCATTCATGGATTACAATGAGATTGAATATGACAGGCCTGAGAGTTAGTATTTTGCTATCTTCTCCACAGTGTTCTGTTCCCTCTGTAGTTTGCACTAGGACTGTGTACAACTGACTTGTGAAAAATATTACTAAAAATCACATAATGGTAAAAGTTTATGAACTAACGATGCTGCATCATTAGTTGTCCCAAGCTGCATGTTGTCCATGGGCCACAGATTGGGCATGCCTGCTCTAGAGCATGTTCCGTATGGGGCAGAGGTTATAACAGCTGACATCTCTTTCATGTCCTCCACCTTCTCTCCCTCTTCAGCTTTCCTCCTCTGCTTGTTTTTCACCCTGGTCTTTTTGGATGTTCTGTGCCTTCCTCTCTTCTGCTCTCCCTGCCTCTCCACTGGTCTGTGTGGGATGCAGTGGTGGCTCCATGTAGAGTTTTTGTGAGCAGTACTGCTTTAAATTAGAAAAGGAGTTCTGGCCCTATGAAAAGCAGTAGAACTTCATGATTTAACAACTCAAAAGCTAGTATTTCATTACAATGCAACAATTCTGTACATAGCAGTCTTAAATTCTTCTTTGTTTTCCTGCCTGTGGCAGGGGGGTTGAACTAGACGATCTTTGAGGTCCTTTTCAACCCAGGCCATTCTATGGCTGTCCCAGTCAGACCGTAGGAGTACAGGGGCTCTTGCTTGCTGCATGTATCAGCTTAATAGCATCTCTTTTCCTAATCCTTAAGACAGAAATTGTCAGCACTGGAGAACAAAGCAAGTGTTCACCAAAGCCTCATTATTAGTGTAGAAATGCCAGTGATGGAAACAGCATGGGCAGGGATTGGAGAAAAGTCTGTCTTCCAGCCAAACTCAAGTCAGCTACATTTTACCATGTTTAAAACCATGCACTTGAAGTGTTTTCTCCCACAGCTTTCTTACAAAGGCATGTAAAAAAGTATAGCGCTACATTTTTTTTTTAATGTTTCACTGTTTTAGCTGAAGCTTTAAAAATCACATTAAAAAATTTCTCCTTAATTTCTTCAGCGGTTTCTGTTACACTGTGAGACTTTTAGAAATCGTTCCATAGATTCATAGATTCATAGAATCACCAAGGTTGGAAAAGACCTACAAGCCATGCTGTAGATCTTGAGCCAGTTTCATCAAGTAAGTGGATGTATGTCCTAGCACAAAGGGAACCTGAGGTTTGATCATTTTGCTGAATATTTAGCTGTTATGCTCTGTATGTTATGGCTAATCTTACATAAGGTCAAAAAAGTAAATGCAGCTATGACATCTTTCCCACAGCACAGCAAGCTTTCCTGCCACTTTGTCAGGGATGCTCAGCTATGGCCTAAGGTTTTGTCATGCCTGTTAATGCTTAAGCAATTTTGTAACTACAAGGCAATTTTCTCGTGGCTTTGAATTCCCAGATTCTCAGAAGAAAAAGTGCTTATTTTCTTTCCTAGCATATTGAGCTACCAGAAGAGAAAAGAAGATAATGTTAAGACAATTATGAGTTGTTTGAAGAAGGGGACTGTCACACTAATTGCCTTTCACTGTTTGGATGCAACTAAAAGAGCATAAAGTCAAAAGGATTTCTTAACAGTAAAAGAGATTATAATAGAAGAGAAACTACCAATTACCCTGTTGATTGGCTAAACTCGCCCAGCTGCACAGAGTGAATTTGAAACCTGTAATTCTTTTGAACGTGAGTATGGTCACAAAAAGTCATTCTCAGTGCACATCTATCCTAACTAACACCTAACCCCCTGTGATGATGATAGAGGCACCAGCTTCTCCAGACTCTCACAGCTGGCATCTGCATCAGTCTTGTTGATAAAGACACTTCCTGGAGAGCAAATGCTGTGGTTTTTTTGTTTCTTTGTTTCTGTAGCGGTGTTCCCTTGGGGTGGGTTCTGGGTCTGGCCATGTTCAATATCACAGAATCACAGTATCACAGAATTGTAGGGGTTGGAAGGGACCTTCAGAGATCATCGAGTCCAACCCCCCTGCCAAAGCAGGTTCCCTACAGCAGGTCGCACAGGTACGCATCCATCTTCATCAGCCACAGAATCACAGAATCACAGAATCACCCGGGTTGGAAGGGACCCCAAGGATCATGTAGTTCCAACCCCCCTGCCTAGCAGGGCCACCAACATACATATTCAGATCAGGTTGCCCAGGACCCCGTCCAACCTGGCCTTAAACACGTCCAAGGACGGGGCATCCACAACCTCCCTGGGCAGCCCGTTCCAGGGCCTAACCACTCTCCTAGTAAAGAACTTCCCCCTAACATCTAACCTAAATCTTCCCTCCTTCAACTTAAAACCATTTCCCCTAGTCCTGCTGTTGTCAGCCCTTTTGAAGAGTTTACTCCCCTCCTGGGTGTAGGTTCCCTTCAGGTATTGATAGGCTGCAATGAGGTCACCCCGCAGCCTTCTCTTCTCCAGGCTGAACAAGCCCAACTCCCTCAGCCTGTCCTCATAGGGGAGGTGCTCCAGCCCCTTGATCATCTTAGTCGCCCTCCTCTGGACCCTTTCCAAAATCTCTATGTCTTTCTTGTACTGAGGGCTCCACACCTGGACACAGTACTCCAGATGGGGCCTCACAAGAGCCGTGTAGAGAGGGACAATCACCTCCCTGTCCCTGCTGGCCACCCCTCTCCTGATGGAGCCCAGGATCCCATTTGCCTTTTGAGCTGCCAGAGCGCACTGCTGGCTCATATTCAGTCTCTCGTCCATCAGGACCCCCAGGTCCTTCTCTGCCGAGCTGCTCTCAAGGACCACTCCTCCCAGCCTGTACAGGTGCCTGGGGTTCTTCCGGCCCAAATGCAAAACCTTGCACTTTGCCGTGAAGGGATAGAGACCACCCTCTGCAAGCATGCTGATGATACCAAGCTGGGAGGAGTGACTAACACACCAGAAAACTGCAATTCAGTGAGACCTGGACAGGATGCACAATTAGGCAGAGAAGAACTTGATGAGGCTCAACAAAGGCAAGTGTACAGTCCTATGTCTGGGGAGGCTTAATGCATGCGTTAGTACTGGTTAGGGGCTAACCTGCTGGAAAGGAGCTCTGTGGAGAAGGGCCTGGGTGTCTTGGTGGATAACACATTGGCCATGAGCTAGTTGTATGTCCTTGTGGCCAAGAAGGCCAATAGTATCCTGGGATGCGTTAAAAAGAGCACTGCCAGCAGGTTGAGGGAGATTATCCTACCCCTCTACTCTGCCCTTGTGAGGCCACATCTGTATCCAGTTCTGGGCTCATCAGTTCAAAAAAGTCAGGGACTACTGTAGAGAGTCCAGCGGAAGGCAACAAAGCTTATGAGGAGCCTGGAACATCTCTCTGATGAGAAAATCCTGAGAAACCTGGGACTGTTCAGCCTGGAGAAGAGAAGACTGAGGGGTATCTTATGAATGATTGTAAATATCTAAAAGATGACAGTCAAGTGGATGGGACTAAGATCTTTTCACCAGTGCCCAGTGACAGAACAAGAATCTGGAACAGAAGTTGAGAAGCTCCATATGTATGTGAAGAAAAAATTATTTACTGTTAGGGTGACAGAGCACTGGCACAGGCTGCCCAGGGAGGCTGTGGAACCCGCTTCTCTGGAGATATTCAAAACCAAACTGGATGCTTCCTGTGTGACCTGCTAAGGGGAACTGCTTTAACATGGACTGTTGAACTAGATGGTCTCTAGAGCTTCCTTCCAACCCCAATGATTCTGTGATTTATCTTCAGCACCTGTGTATCAAATAATACTAAAGCAGCTAGTTGAACTTCATGTTAATTAAGTAATAAAAATTTAGATGGAATCTTACAAGGACCCTCAAATACATGTGGAGTTACTGTATGTGAATATTTTTTGAAATATGATATGCTATACTAAACAAAATACATTTTTCCTTAATTATACAGATTTCTTCTAAATTATTTTATATTGAAGTATGGAAGGTGAGAATGTCACATGCCCCTTTAAAATTTAGATTAAGAACAACAACAAAAGAATAAGAATTTCCTTGCAAATGATAATTTTAATACAAAACAACACTCTTCTTGAATTGGTAATTCACTTCATGTAATTACATTTACACACACACAAAAAAAAGGGTAAATTCAGATATTCTTTTAAAAATCCATTTATTAAAAAAAGAAAAAAAAAAAGATCCAGCATACATAGACCATAGTCAGTTTCAAAGTCAGTAGTCATTAGTTTAAAAGCAAGAATCCAAAACAGAGCTGTTAACCATGCACTCAAATTGCTTATACTGGACAACTGTATTTAAAATATTTTAAAGCCTGTTTTGAAGAACACCACCCTCATAGAATCTAAATGTAAAAGAAGGATATTAAGAAAAGTGATTTTTTGAAGCCTACGTGTAAGAAAACTAATAATGACACTGAGATATCAACATGTCAACAATGAATAAATACAAGAACTTAAAGTTCACACTCACCAGAAATCTCATAGATCATTCTTCTTTTTTTTTTTTTTTTTGAAAAAGATACACAAGATTCAAATGTCAGAATTATAATGTCAGAACTGTTTATAATGTCAAGTGATGCTTGCTGCATACTTTTAGTATATTTTATTGATCAAACTAGAACCTAAGATAATTGCAGATGATGGAGCATATTTCTTGTGCAAAGGGACATGGATTTGTAGTGAATTTAGATGGAAAGCTTTTTCATATGGAAATTTAGTAACTGTTTATTTCAACCTGCATCAATCCATGCACTAATTATTTTGTCTTAAGTTGATGATTCTGAGAGCATTTAGTATTAGTGTCGTAGCACTGCCAGCCAAGGAGTACTTATAACTGTAGTGATTTGATACATCTTGTTGCAAACTTGAGAAAGAGTCTATCCCAACAGAACCAGAACCAAACTAGAAATTTTCACTTTTTAGACAACCCATACAATTACATTTCAGAACACCGAATTACTCTTGTCTATTAAAAAGAAAGGTTGAGTTGTTTAAAACTGTTTACTAAGAAAATGAGGCATCTGTGATCATGCCATCTACAAATCTCTTCTCTACACTCCTAACAACTACAAATACCACATTCAGAGATGATTGCAACCCAGTTTGAAAGAAGGTAGAAGTCTCAAAGAGACTAAATGGCTAAAAGCTTTCGCCCAAGTATCTGGGCAGGACAGACATACCATAATTTGTACTCCCTGTCAAGGAAAGGCAGGAAGAATGCAGCTATTAAAGTCTGTTTGGCAGAAGCCAGCAGTCCCACCAGTATGAACTAGTCATGATACTTCTTACCTTTTGTCTCATGCTGCCATGGCAAAGAGCCCAGTGAAAAGGAATTGTTTTGCAAAGAAAAACATATAAGTGAATGGACACAAATCTCTGGAAACCAGATGATGTTTGTTCCAGTGCCTAGAAAATCATTTGTTTTAACCATTCTTTGAAATTCTAATTTTACTCTACAAAGTAAACAAAATGTAATTCCAGTGCTTCTCTAAAGGTTAATTTGAAAGAACAGTAGCTGAACCTTGCCAAAAGCATTAAAGCATCACATTATTCTAATTCAAAGATGTAATAAAATCAAGAGGATGCACATCTCTGGAATACTGAGCTGACTGAGGTATTTCCTCAAGAATCTGCTCTTATTTTGAGTGCTGATTAGAGCAAATGTTAAGTTAATGCAAACTAGGCTCTATTTTTAATGGACCCAGATAGAAGCCAATCCTACCTATCACCACACTAAAATAGTAGGTTAATGAACCTACACTTGAAATAATAAATGTATTAATTCCATGTCTTCCAGAAAGGCTGCTTTTTACAATATCGTCACTGTTTTATTGATTACCCTGAGGTGTTCGTAGAAACCAAACAAATTATTTGTACTGCATCAAATATCTTTTCTATTACACATGGGCAAAAGTTTGTGTTCTGTAGATGCCAAGGTCATTAGTGAGAGACAGAATAAAGAAATGGAAAGATGTGGAATCAAGAGTGAAAATTCCGAGGGAGAATTTTTCTTAGAGTTGGTGGGTCAGTACTGTCTGGGCTGGTTTTCACAACATCAAGCTCTCTGAATGTAAGAAATATTATCTTCCCTGAGTTGACGACACAGATGCGACATCCATCACTGAATCCTTCAGATGCTGTGCCGCCTGCCGTTCTGTATGACTTTGATTACATTGGAAAGGTCAAAACTTTTCGTAATCAATTCCATTAGATCTTCGTCTTTCTCCACACCAGTGATAAACTCTTCTAAAGTCAGTTCCCCTAAAAGGAAATCAGCTCTTTAGGAACCAAGGAATGTAACAATCATTCTCAATGCAGCACAAGGCCATTCAGGCTGAGTTGCATCCCTCAAAAATATATCTCTATTCTTCCCTGCTGGTATGCAAATACAGGAAGAATATTTTCTAATACATTCCTATTTTGCAAACTCCAGAATTCACTCACCTTCCTCCGCTAAAACAGATCAAAGACTGCTATCGCAGAAGTCTAAGCCAACTGTAGTGCTTAGACTGAATTTAGCTTCATAGACCTATTCTTACTAAGGTAACTGGAGTTTATCTTATAGGTGGCTTTACCAGAGACTAGGGAATGATTTGCTGCGGATTACAAGGCATGGCCTCTATGTTAACTATTAGGATTATCTAGAGCCAGGATAAGATGTAGTAAAAAATCTATTAAGTGGTTTGCTTAGAGAAATTATTCTAAGCAACTAAAATGGTCTTGTTTTTTTAGATTTCTTTTAGAAAGTGATTTTTTGGGGGGGTTCATGCTAGAATTGGGTAGTACTTTGGAAGTTTCAAGACAACTACAAAACCACAAAGGTCAGTCCAAGGCATGTGTCTGCTGGCAAGGTACACTTGAGTGTACACAGTTCTCCGTTAAGAAGTTATTCCAGTGATGCTGTTTTTCTCTGAGAGGGGAAACAGAGCTTGGTTTAAAAGGAACACTGATTTTTCCCTCTGGGAATGTTTAAAGTTTTAATTCAAATCATAAAAATGAATGATTTCTTACTGAAATAATAAATTACAAGAGGCCAGAAGAAGAGAAAACAGCTGGATGACTTAGTGCCTGTTCAGTTATGTGGTACTGTCTGCATTGTAAGCAGGTTCATATGCACACTATTACAGTGAAAGGACATGTTCTGATGCAAGTCCTGGCACTTAGGCTGCAGCAAGAGGAGTATCTGCTATTTCAAAGTAACAATACCAGAATGCAATTGTATAAAGAGTACTGCAGTTACGGGTGAGAAGTTATGCTGGCAGGCCCAGGCTCTCTGGGACTGTCTTAAGCCTCAGATTTCCTTCACATAATGAAAATAAATTGGAAAACCATCAGGAGATTTGTTTTAGGAATTGCTCCCCGCAGCCATGAGATTATTTCTTGTATTTTAATGTGATGAAGGAGATCACAACTTATTTGTTGATTTACATTTTATTTTTATTTTATATAGATGTATATTTAATAAGCAGCTAAAAGATGATGGCATAGTTTAAGATAAACTTGGAAATTTTTGTCTTATTCCTCAGGTTGGTTTAATCCTGCTGCTTTGCAGCCATTCAAAAATAACTAGCTATGGAAAGCAGCTTGAAATAGGGGCATTATGAAGAAGATTCTGAATAATTCATGTTCTCACATCTCACTGTTAAAATTAAGACACACAAATTACTTTTTCAGCTAATTGTCTAGCACAGATACAACTATTACTTGCAGTGAACAAATATCAACACAGAGGCCAAAGTAAAAATAAACATAGTATTGAGGTTAGATTCTAGAATACGACTTTGTTGTTTGAAGTCTATTATTTGCCTTCACCCAAACAATGGTTCCAGTAGGTAGGCAAAAATGCTTTACCAATCATTCATATGCATCACAAGAGCATTATTTATGTTCTAATTATATATTGCAAACAGCTTTCTTAAAAAGAAACTTTAATACACAAAGTAAGACCTTCAAATAATGAACAACAATATAAAAACCGAAAATCCTGCCTGTTTCTGATCTTGCTCAGCAATGCTTTTCTGATGTTCCTAATTTGGTACCGATTTCAGTAGATCCCAGTTGAAGGAGGATTTTCATGGTTAGAAATAGGAGGGAACATATTCACATGACACATCTTATGTTAAAAACAACTCCAAAGCAGTGAGTTAGATCTTTACTTTCAAACTGCAAGTCCAATTGGCTTAATCTAGCTCTCTTGAGAAGAAACAATAGCATGTGTCTTAGCATATGTTAACATTCAGATTCCAAAGAGACACCAAGTATGCTGTCCAAACTTTTGAACATGGCATGTGCAACCTTGCATCTTGGTTTTCTTCGTTTAGGCAAGTTAAGACACACATTTAGGCAGATTTTTAATCACATTGGTTTTGCTGAGTAGCCAGAGGACTGGCATTTTGGATGAACAGTGCAAGACCTTCACGTTTTAGCTACTACTAGGCACAATTCCTGTGCTAAGTTAATAGAGGCAGTTGATTTACATTTCACTGTACATTTGAGAGAATATACATTCAGATTTTCAGTTCTTCGGTTGTATGCTCAGCTCCCTTTCTGATCCTGCACTCCCTCATGGCAGGGTAAACACTGCCAATACCAAGAAAACCTAGATTCTTACCATCATTGTTCACATCTATCTTCTGAAATATCATGTTAGTGAATTCTTCAGCAGTCATGTTGGTCTGTCCATTAATAGCCTGGATAGCCTGGAGACAGAAATGCAGAAAGTTCTTTCAGACTTTTTTCCTTCAAGTCATGAAAACAATACACTGGCAACTGCAGTAATTGGAATGCAGCTCTTTAGTTCAACAGCCCTTCAAAAACACTAAATAAATTGCTATTTCAAGTAAATCTTCAGTAATGAGGATTGGAAATTTAATTAACATCACACAGCCTGAAGATTAGAGACTGCATTTACATATCTCTGAAGGTCTTCTGAAAGCGTGTGACACCTCTGTTGTTCAATGCACTTATTCAATCCACACCAGCACTTTTTTTTTTTACCCTAGAGAGATCTCTGTGTTCAGGGAGTGCCCTATGATCTGTGTGATTTAAATATAGTATTATTTTTCACAGCTGAAAGCACTTGATGAGAAAGCCAAAGTTTATCTTTTATTAAAACATGTTTAACTTACTAATCACTAATAAAGTTAGAGTGGCAATCCCAGAAGTTGGCAGAATTCAGTTGTCCTCCAAAGAAATTTAAAAAAGAAGTCTCTTCTCTACTTTTTCTATGGCAAAGGTATCCAAGAATAAAGATACAAATGAATACTGCAAAATTCTGTCCCATTCACTGAGGCAATCATTTTTGCATAATGTTGATTATTCTGGTCAATAAAATAGAAGCTTATATGTTAATAAATGGCAGTCCAGATGCAACAAGCACATACTGACAGAGCCAAACTCAAAATAAATATAATAATTATTTATTAAGTGACAGGGAAAATAGATAAAAATATATATGTAAACACACATGTATTTTCTATAACGGACACACTATAGACATTTTTTAAAATTTTAAAATCATTTTGAGATGAACTGTACTGTATAGAACAAATACACCAGTCATTTCTTTTGGTATTCCTGACATTATTTTAGAAATCATCATGTTTAATTAAAATGTATGTTAAATAAGTTCAAAACTGATATGGAATTCCTGACCATCAATGTCTACCATACTTTGTATGGAGTCCCCAGAAATGGCAAGAATTTTACAAAAAATAGGTACATAATCTTGTTTGTATTACTCATTCATACTTCAGATACTCCTTGATATAAGTCTGACCCCAGTGCAGCCTTCATAAGGCTGTACCTCTGTCATAGTTAATTTTGTTGTAGCACTGAGAGTAAAGCAGTCATTCCTGATGTGGTTGAATCACTGACTACCATAGAACCCCTCTAAATAATAAAATAAATTAACTAGGCAGTTAAAAGAGCACTGACAGGGTGCAAGGTGGTCTGGGCAGAATTTTGATGGCTTATAATGATCTGCTGGTCCACAGTTCGTATAGCTGTAGGGACCAACGAAGTTTTAACTGGACTTCTTTGGTCTAAATTACAGTCTCAGATCTGACATATCTTTTTGTATAAGCCTTTGTTTACTCATGCTTGGTATAAGCAAAGCTCTTAGCGGCTGTGAGCCTGCATTTTTATTTCTGTTTAGTGCCCATCTATTTTAATCTAACCTAAGCAGAATTACTTGTGTAGGTTTAAGTTCCTTAACTCCAGAAGAGAAGCAAACACCTGGAAGCTTGAACGGTTTTAAAACAAGTTAAGCAAAAAAAAAAGAATCTTTACATTAAAATGATTTTAATTCTCTTTTCAGATAAAGCACAAGACAAAGGCAGTTGCATCAGTGCCTTCAAGTGAAAAATGGTTGAGAATATCTACACTAGAAAGATGACATTAAAAGAGAAGAAATCTGGGCTGTGCTGTGCAGACTCTCCTGCCCTTAGAACACTGTTCTTCATAAAGGGATGCATCAATTTCTTCTGTTTGGTCACATGGCTAATCTGGCTCTGGCTCCTTTTATTTGGGTCAGTAGCTCTTGAAAGTGCCTAGCCAGGCACCAGGAGTAAGACAGAATTTGGCAAAAGTAAGTTCCTTGTTTATTATCACTTTAAATAACTATTTAGATTTTATGTTCCCTGCAGCAGAACCTTGATCTTCATATTTGCAAGGAACCCTATAATACTTTTCAGATGAAAGCAGCTACTGAAGTGCAAAAGAGTCATTCACTAGAACAAGTTGAAAAATATGGATAACATTTTACAGAAAAAAATTACCCTGCTTTGTTTTCATAGGCTTGAAATTGACCTATTTTTCTGCAAAAATTTCTACAATATTTGAATAAAAATGTCTGTTCACGATTTAATGACAAATTATTTTTTTCCAATTTAATTTAAAAAGAAGAGTAATGGCATTTACAGTAAACAAATCTAAAAGCCTTTCAAAAAGAATTAAAACATGGAAATGTTTTGATGACACCTATATTGTTTCCCGCATGAAGTTCAATTGGAGAAGCCATTTTTCCACAACAAACTGGCACAAACCCTTGTAACCATCTGTTTTATTTGTTATGCTACTTCAATTCTACCCTGCCTCACGATACAGTTTATCAGAACAATGTTTTTACTGTTTCTACAGTTTTTCACTTTCACTAAAGCAGCACACAGCTGTAGACCTATGGTTTAAAGTAAAACACTACTGTTTACTTCAGTAAGCAAGAAGCTGGTAACCAGAGTGTCGCTAGCTAGAGCAATTTTGGCTTTGCAACTAGTAAAATACAACACATGTGGAACCATCGTTTCAGAGACAACACGCTATGCCAGATGCAATTGCTATTGGTCATAATTTGCTTACCGCGAATATGCTCAACAGTTCTTTTTTGTCAATACATCCGTTTCCATCAGCATCATATAGCTTAAAATACCATTTCAATTTTTGGTCAATTTTTCCTCGTATAACCAGATTTATTGCCGCTATGAACTCCAAGAAGTCTATAAATCCATCCTAGGAGAGAAAAAAAAAACAAAAAAACCTGTTTAACAATATTGGCTTTTTGCTCATTCTGGCATTCACAGAAACAGGTCATTGAATTCACTGTAATACAAACTGATTTATAAAGCACCTTAGCATAGAAATTTCCCCTGGCATTTAGAAAGGATGAGCTCAACTGGAAGCACTATAGGAAGGAGTGTTAGCACAGGCAGTTTTGTTCTCCATAGAAAGCTGTGGGGGAAGCAAATCACAGCAGTTGTTTTTGACATTTTTGAGAAGAAGGAAAAACAGGTTTGTGGTAGACTTCCACATAAGAAAAAGGGGAGTCTTGGATATCCAACTTCATACTGTTGAGATGCTTTCTATGGAGCTGCTTATGTTCACATGGGTACTGCAGAAATGTGGATGTTTTCCACTGCAACAGAGCTGCTCCAGGAGTTATTAATCTGAGAGATCATGCAATAAATATTGTATATGGTAAACAATAACCCAGCATGAGTGATAGATACTGTAGTTTATTCATATAAGCATCAGGTTTCTCTGACCAATAAATTTCACATGGGAAATAAAGCCTTCAAGTCATAAACAAGTTTCTGAATAGTGAGCATGGGGGGTAATCATAGGGAAGAAGCATTTCAGATGGATTTAATTCCATACATTTTGCTTCCTTCTCTGATGTTACTGAAGGAAACTTGTCAAGGATGGGACTCCATGGTCAAGTGGTCTACGCTACTGTGACGATTCCTCTGTTTCTGTAAAAATCTGGTGAGGGTGGAAGAAACAGTTGCTGAATTTGGAGACTACTAGCTCCAACTGCTTGCCATGTGGATATAAAAAGAATTAGCAGCTGGTAAATTTAATCTTGTGATCTTTATATTGGTCAGAATCCAACCACTTGGAAAACCTTGGAAAGACTGTCATCAGCTTTAGATGGCTTGTGGCTGAGAGATTGGATGAATATCCAGTAGGTTGAACATGTTACTTATTTTTATTGCCTTATATCAACACACATCTTGCCTTCTGAGGTTTTGCAATCAGCAGGCATTGGTCTGTCCTCTAGACTGCACTAAACTAAAAGAAAAGAAGCTTTGTAAAAGTGTGTTGTGGCCCATTGCCATGTAGTGCTTGTTTTGGTTTCTATGCAAGGTGTTTTGGCACTGTAGTACTCAAGTTTCAAATACACCCGAGTCAATGTGTATGTAGATAGATATTGCACATGCATAACTTTTGCAGGCTGAACGTTGCTTCACAGACTCTCTGCGCAGTTTCTGTCATTATTGCTGTATTTAATTTTAATTACAGCAAATTCACTAAAGACAAAGGTATTTCTCAACCACAGATTGCATTAAAATGAAATTTAACAATACCTGCATGTAGTTTTCAAGCAAGTTTAAGTCCATCTGTTTGGTAAAGAGATG
Organism: Lagopus muta; assembly: GCF_023343835.1. NCBI lineage: Eukaryota > Metazoa > Chordata > Aves > Galliformes > Phasianidae > Lagopus > Lagopus muta. The sequence goes on from NC_064433.1 coordinate 87,468,164, forward strand.
CTTTAGCAAAAAAATGACACAGTATGTACCACAAAATTTATGTTTTTTTCTGGAACACAAAATTGGATTCCAATTTTGGAAATACTATTTCAAAGCAATACTGTATCAGATACTTTACTGAGGGCTCCTTCTACTTTACTGATTATATTTCCAACCCTGGATTTTATAGCTCTTCTAAGAATGTGATCACATTGCTGTCCCTTTATAGAATTTCATACTATTCAGTTAAATTACAGATTAATTTTAGGCTTGATAGATATTCATGGCCAGGCTCATTTTCTTTTTTTCTCCCTTACATTTCTTTTGAGTTTTGGAAAACAGTATTTTGTTTGTTTTCTTTTATGTCTTTCAATTCTCTGGGTCTGACCAAACCTAACAAATAAACAAACCAAAATACTTCTGAAATATATCTGAGACAACGTGGTTTTTAGAGAAGCCCCAGTCACATGGAGTTGTAGGCATACAAAGACTGTGAACACCATGCTAACCTCAAAAACACCAGGAATAGAAATACTAAGAAGCCCAACTTTATCTGTACAGTATGGAACCAGAAGCACTGCACAGTGGCACTGATAAGAAATGTGCCATTTCTCCTTTATCTACAAAAAACATACATGGTAGGTAGAAAAGAAAATACTTGCGTGATCTGAAAGCTGTAGAAATCTTGTTAGACATCCAGAGTTTTCTCAGATAAAAAGAAATATTATGCTTTTTATAGTAGCATACAGGAGCCTCCGAATAGTGCATTAAATAATGGAAAAATCATAACAGTAACCTATGAAGATCATCCTGTAGCTCTACGAGTACAATAAATAGCACAATAAATGTATTATGATGTTATTAAAAGAATACTGCAGTGCTGATTTACCCATCTGCTGCTCTGTAACAAATACACGTTATCTATGTCCTCACATGTCTCTGGGCTCTCTAAAGCCTCATGCTGTCCAGTAGACATGCTAATGTATCTGTTGCTTATTAGGAAGTCACTCAATCTCTAGAAAAGGGCTACCATAAAAATAATAAATAATAATAAAAAGTTTAAAAGAATAAACAGAGCTGTTTATTAGTGGAAGATAAAAATACTTTACTTCTGTCTTTTATTGTGCTATTCCAAAAGGCTAATTCACAATATTTTTTTATTTAAAATAGTTAGTATTGGTGAAGCCTGCTGTTTTGCCATTTTAGGACACCAGGATGGAGGTGTGTGTGAGTTGATCGCCCCTTTGTACTTTGGTGGTAGTGTGTTGCCCTCAATACCACAGGTGTCTGGAGTAATGGTGAATTCATACTCACTTCCCCACCTGCACACATGAAGACTGCTGGGTTAAACTCACAAGATATGCTCTCAGGATAAAGGTAAAGGAGTAAAATCTCCTTTCCAAAATAGGAGAAAACCTCCCAAGAGCAGTGCTGAGAAACAGGCTGGAGAGCCACCAAAAATGCCCCCTACACTTCTTTTATTTGCTCCTGAGTAAGACCTCCAGACTTACTCCTTGGCTTAAGAAAAATAACTAACTAAATTTTTAGTCTTTAACAGCTTGATCAAGTGAACTAGAAGGTTAAAGTCAGATCAGACCACATGACTATCGTGCACGGCAGCTCCTTTGGATGCTGTGTTTAAGTTACTTAGATCTCATTGACAAGTGTTTTTGAAGTCCTTTGTAACAAGGTTTGATTCACAAAACAAGCCCAAAAGCAGACTCCTAAATTGGAAGGAGTATTTTTGGATTACATGACACAAATCCTCAGGCTCTGCTCTCCCTGCCCCCAGGCCCCATGTAGAAGTGCAGGCCCTGCCTGCAAAATGGCCATCCTGGCCTTGCCCTGCCCTATCCAGGAAAGCAATCTGGGCTAGCAACTCCCCAGCAGGACTCTGCACATTCACCTCCAGCCCCTACAGGGATGAGTTCTCCCTCTCTTCTCAAACACTTTCCAAGACCTGGATAGCACTCTGCACCCTCTGAACAAGCCCATGCTTCCAAGATGAACCTCACACCTGAAGGACATGCCTTGGACACCAAGCCTTTGGATTTTCTAAGTTAATTACAGCCATCAACTGATGTCAAGCAGGCATTTATAAAACAGCATGGTGGAGATTTCACTGATTATCATAGAATCACAGAATGAATTGTAGAATGGATTGTGTTGGAAGGGACCTCAAGGATCGTCAAGTTCCAACACCCCTACCACAGGCAGGGCTGCCAGCTGCTAGATCATGTACTATATCAGAGTGCTGACGGCCCCATCCAACCCATCCTTAAATAACTCCAGGGATGGGGAATCCACAGCCTCTCTGGACAGCCTATTCAGGAACCTCACCACTCTCACAGTAAAAAACTTCCTCATGAGATCTAATCTAAATCTCCCAACCTTTAGTTTAAAACCATTACTCCTTGTCCTATTGCTATCTACCCATATAAAAAGTTGATTTCCCTTCTGTTTGTAAGCTCCCTTTAAATTTTGGAAGGCCTCAATGAGGTCTCCTCTCAGCCTTCTCTTTTCCAGGCTGAACAGGCCCAGTTCCTTTAGACTGACTTCATAGGAGAGGTGCTCCAGCCTTTGGATCATCTTCATGACCTCATCTGGACCCTCTCCAAAAGCTATGCACCTATAGAACTCCTTCCTGTTGTTTTTAAACATCCTTCACCAAGTCTATTTCTGTCTCCTTTGGCTTTCCTAATCCTATCTCGGCAAATCCAGACACATTCCAGTATTCTTCCCAGGTGACTTGCCCTTGCTTCTGTTGCCTGCACTGGCCCTTCTTTTCCCTCAGTTTGAACAGCAGATCCTTGCCTATCCATGCCAGTTTCCTGCCTCACCTGCCTGCTTTCTTATTCTGAGTGATTTAGAGCCCCTGTACTCTCAGAAAGGCATCCTTAAAACGTAGTCAGCTTTGTTCCACTCCTTTGTCTATAAGAACAACTTCCCGAGAGATTGCATCCAACAATTCCTTAAACAACTGGAAGTTTGCTCTTTGCCAGGCCCACGTTCCTCAAGATCACAAACTCAGCAAGGCCATGGTCACTGCAGCCCAGGCTGCTTCCAATCTTAATATCTTTAACAATCTTCTCCACATTGGTGAGCAAGTCCAGCAACAGTTCACATCTGGTCAGGCTGTCCAATACTTGAACTAGAAAATTATCAACGAACTCCTGGAGTCTCCTGGATTGTTTACAGCTTGCCGCATTGTCTTGCCAGTGGATATATGGGTGATTGAAATCCCTCATCCCCCTGACAGAATAAGAGTCTGTGAGCATGAAATTTCTTGTAGCTGATGCAGGAAGGCCTCATCAACAGGTTCATCTTGATCAGGTGGCCTGGAGTAGAGCCCAAACACCAGATGTCCCTTATTGGTCTCATCCCTAATTTTAACCCACATACTTTCTACCTGACTGTTTCTCAGAGGGAGCTCCTCACAGTCTATCCACACTTAAGCATAAAGGGCAACTCCCCCAGCTCTCCAATCTCACCATCCCTTCTAAAAGCTTATAGCCCTCAATGATGCTGTGCCAGTTATGTAAATCATCCCATCATGTTTCAGTGATTATACACAGCAGAATTTGTCCCTTTCATTTTAGAACACCTGTAGGCATGCAGGCATCAGGCTAATTTCAGAACAAGTTTCCACACAGGCAAAAATGACAGTCTGAGTGCCTTGATTCTGCTAGCGGAAGCTTCTGGCACTGCCCAACTCCTGATCAACCAAAGGCTGTTCAGAGATGTTAGGATCAGAGAAAGAGGACCAAAAGCAAGCAAGTAAAGCCTTAGGAGTCCAAGCTCAGTTCCCCAATATTGGTGAGGTTAGAAGATACGTGAGCTGGAGCTGGGAAAGTCTGGAGAAAAATATTCATGTTAAGAACTTACAACTAAATTGGTTTTAAGCAGAAGTTAGTCTAGATCAGGCTAATCACAATAATACAGCCCACATACTCAAAGGAATGGTGGCAAGGTCTGAGGATTTACCATCAAAAAACTGTTTTGTTTTTTTTTGTTTGTTTATTATGTGTTCTCTACATGCTTGAGAATAACTGTTTTGAAAACCTAGCTAGAAAGTAGCAAATGACAGGTGACATCTTCCTTTGTGCCGAACACATTAAGATTTACGTACAGCTAGACAAAGGCAAAATGGTGTAGAAAAATGGGGTGGTTCATTAGTTACGGGGTCTGCTAAGACTACAGTAATTTAATATTAGCTTTTTATGAGATGTTTTTTGTTCAGAATGTTGGCTTATGTACAATTGAGTCTGCTGACTTTTATTCAGTCAGGACAGCCTGCAAAGGAAAAGCAGGACAGTAAAAGAATGGCAGCCTTATGCAACAAGAATTAGTACTCAAACCCTGTAAGACTGAAAAGGCCATTATGCTTTGATTCCTAGAATAGTGTTGCTAATCTTCACAGATCCTTAAAAAAAAACTCTCACAGCTTCAAATTATTTGAATGCAGATTAAAAATAATTGACTTGGAAACTGTGAATACACAGCCAATGCAAAACAGTCCAGTTACTCAAGGGTGGGCTAGAACAGCCAGATCTGGGCATTTTGGCTGTGTAGCTCTCAAACATCGATTTCTGGTAGCGTTGATGCAGCCCTACTGAGATTGCTGCTGAGTTAGCCAGCCATCTCTTGCGGCACACAATAGTTACACATACAGAAAAGCATGGTTTCTATTCCTGTAAAACTCTTACTAATTGTAAATTCATCATCTTACTTAAGAGTACTGAGGACTCATATAATAACATACAAAACAAATTGGGGTCTTTTTTCAATTTTGCCACTGAAAAATCTCTAAACTGCACAGAACTCAACCCAACAGCAGGAAAATAGCTCAACAGACTTCATCTGGATTAGCAAGAATGCAAATATAGACTGTTCAGGTATTTCAAGCCCAGGGCTTAGAATGTTAAGCCACCTACCCTCCCCACGCCTTATACTATTACCCTCCCTCCCCTCTTAGACTATTACTTAAGCCTGATAATGCAGAGGGAAGCACTTAAGTATATATTGGCACAGGTCAAAGAGCAGATTACAACAGCTCAGAATAAATTGTGTGAAATTTATAGCTAATCCCGTATGCTCCTCCATTTCATAGTACTGATTTCTCCATTCTCAGAAAAGTAAAGGTGGATTTATTTTGCTCCATTTAATCTTCCCCAATTTCAACACGTCCCTGAGTCTGATGTTGGAGTTTGGGGCCTGAAGAGGACTCTAGATCTCTGCCAGGCTATGGCTGGAATCATCAGATTCCTAAGTAAACAAAGCTAACATATGTCACAGTGACAGAGGGGAAACTCTTGACATGCAAAGGCTGTTAGGTAAGGATGAAGGAAGAAGCAGGAAATTAGGAGGGGCAAATCATTACGTGGTTTTGTGATAGGTGCATACTCTCTGTTACATAAAGGGGCCAGGTTATATTGACCAAACTGTTATGCAAAGTTCTGCCTTGTCCAGATGAAGACGACCATTTTCTAAGCTTGGTGGCTTCGAAAATACCAGGCTTTCAGGATTGCTGGCAAAATTTGTGGAAATCCAAAATGCTAAGGTGACCAACGATTACATATTTTTTAAATCTCTCCTTCCCCCGCCATCTGCCCAACCCCTTGCAATCACTTACTATTTTCTTTCAAGGTTATTGAGCAAGGAGGGAGACAAGGATGTCACCAAGGCTTACAGCATGATAAAACAGTGTCTAGGAGAGCTGTGCAGAAGAAAATTTTGTGCTCAAATGATGTAGCCCTCTGCCATCATCTCTTGCATGATTCAGCTTTCTCCACCCCTCATGTTGAGCCTTTGCTTGTGCTTTTAGGAGCAACTTCCTCGATATATAACAAAGCTGTAGGTAAGACAGAGTAAACTAAAAAACACAACCATAACCACAAAGCCTTCTATTTTTCAGCAAATTTCTTGCTGACAGTTCAAGCAAACTTCTTTTTTGACAAACCTATAGAAAAAGAACTCCAAGGACATAGATGCATTCTAGGGGCAAGGATACTCTTTTTTTTAGTGGCAAAGACGCACTCTTTGGCAAATAATCACAGGTGCTCCTGCATCACATTTTAGGAATTAAAGTCTCAAAGGTTGTATGCAAGAAGAAGGTACATTTAGTGTCACTAATTGGGTTTATAACCAGGTTGGTTAAAACAGATCATCTGATTTCTGTTGCACTTTTTCTGCAATTCTTATTCCCAAAGCTCAGATCACTGACATTGTTTTCACCAACAAATATGTTAATCACAACTGCGCATACTTTCGGGCTTAAGCAATGCTTAAACAATAAAGGGGAAAAAGAACAAAATGTAAACTAGGAGTAGCCTTCATTTTATCTACTCATAAATAATAAGGCAATAAATAGAAATAAATGACGGCTGTCCTTTTGAAGAAAACTTAATATTTCTTAAAAAAAAAAAAACAAAAAAACAAAACCACAGAGATTAATGAACTCTTTCCCATTAAAATTACTGTTCTCTTTATCTATATAATAACAAACAGTGTTTAAAAGTAATTATGATTAAGTGTGCAAAGTTAATCTTCATTGCCTGCTCATATAATGTGACAAAATTACAGTGTTAGCTGGTAATGGTAGTAATATACTCAGTAATGACTGTAGAGTACATTCTAATTTGTTTATACTTAAATGAAAATTTCAGAGAAGCCCTACATACATTGTTACAGAAGTGTAATTGCTTCAGTTTTGTGCATGATTTTGGTCACTGAGTAGCTGCAGAGAAGACAGCTCTAAACCTTTCCTTATAATTTCCTTTTGTAAAGGACCTACTGGCTGGGCTGACTTAACCCATGAATCTCAGGTGCTCCAATGGGAACTGGACGCTGACCTCATTTTAAGATTCCACTTAAAGAACCAGCTTTTCCATGGTTGATGGTGCAGTGCCTTTGCCAGGAAATTACTCTGACCTAAAACTTTTAGACCAGAACTCATACCAACAAATCTCCATTTAAGAATTCAAAAATAATGACATTAAGCAAGGGGCAGTTCTACTAATAGTGATAAAATAGTCTTTAAGCTGGTAATGTCACACTATCACAGCATAAGTTAGTACTATTACAGCAGTAAGTCCTGTGACAAAGCACTAGAAAACAAAATTAGGGTTGCAAAATTGTACCAAAGATTGTCTGAAAGTTCTTAGAAAGTGAAAGAATACTACAGCTTTTTCACAATCAATATAAAACTGGATTTTAAAAAAATTCTAGAGGTAGTTAAGAAGTAGAACAAAGACATTCTTTAAGACAGACTATAAATGAGTAGCGTTTAGCGGAACCAGACTAAATAGTTATAGAGCATTGTTTCTATTCTATGAATTTTTTTAATAAGGGTACAGTATCTTTAAATGGCACTTAAGCACAGTGACAAAAATAATATAACTGCACTACTCTGAACACAGCGAACTATAATCTCATACTTACTTACAGTAATCAGACTAGTTACTTTATGTTTGAAATAAACTTATGCAACATTACTCCAAGATTAAGGCATAGCAAACTGTCCTGCTTTATTGGTTTTGTTGCTTTCATTGCACTGTGTCCAAAACTAATGCGAAAAGGATATTTACACTTACATGTCAACTCCAAAAAGCTAAAATATTTCAAGAAGTAAGAGCTGCAGACTTTGAAGTAAGTGCTGTAGACGTGTTGCTTCTGACAGAAAGACTATTTCTTGCTAATATATATCTCTGTTCTTATTTTAATCTAGCCCTTTGTTTAGAAGCTAATTAACTGATTGACACACAGGTTTTATTGCAGACTCTACAATGTGACAGCTATGATTGTTGCAAAAAGTGTTTTTTAAAGTATTTCCTGTTGTGCAAACTTAATTAGAGGCAATTGTGAGAATGAAGAAGGATTCAAAACCAGAAAAAGCAAGAATCATATTACTCTGAACAAAGCGATAGCACTATCCATGTGCAACACAAGAATCTTAAGTAGAAAAGATAAATAGTATGAAATGTAGTGTGTCTTTCCAAGAACAGTACCAGCCTACATGCCTACATGGCTCTTGACCACTTGCTGTAGTGTGTAATGCATTTGTTGCTGCTGCAGCCTTACATCTTTGGTTAAGCTGGTTGGTTAGAGTAAACTAGGACAAAAGTATTTGCCCTGAGAGTTTTTTCAGCCTGAAGAGATCCCTAAAATTATGCATGCAGCTGAACTTAAATTTGTGCAAATATTTGAAGACTTAGAATTTAAACAAACAAACAAAAGAAGTCTGAGAAAATATTACTATGGTTATCATCCATTGCCAACTAACTATCACATCTAATGTGAATCAATTTTGGTAATGTCTCCACAGATGAGGATGCAACAGTATAGGCAAATCCTTGGTTACCCTAGGAACATTTAGATGAAGACAGTGCAGGAAATGAAGCTCAACTGGAAAACAAAGTTTCAAGCAAAGGAGAGTTGGCAAAAACACCCTGAGTAATTCTAATTAAATTCATTGGGGATGGGAACAGTTAATGTGTAGGTTTCAGGTAGTGTTTGAAGTATTGCTCACCAGCAACTCTTTATGAGTTTTTTTATGCTTTCACAGGAACATGGAAGGCAGCTGTTGTGTAGTGATATGTAACCCTTGCATATTTGGGTCATGTTAAAAAAAAAACAAAAAAACAACATTTTCATATCAGTGAAAATATTTTTCTGTTTCTTATTATGATTAGGAATTGGGAAAAGTGGAGAAACAAAATAACCCAAAGTCATTTAGTTATATTAATCACCAAAACATATGAAAAATATTAAATATTTCTTTGTATGTTTTTCTGAGAATATGAGCTGCACTTCTTCTTTCACACAGAATTTCATGTTCAAATTACTTGCATTTCCTTCTGCTATGATATCCAAGAATAGAAACTTGCCTAATCCAATTCATGCCAACATAGCCCAAGAAGATAACATCTATTTATAGTTAGACCACAAATTCAGACAATGAAAAGTCTACCTGAAAATCTCTGAAAATCAAAATAATAAAGGCACAGAAGTACAGTAGGGAAGGAGCTAGGATGAGAAAATGAGAAATAGCAATCTGCCTCCCAACACTTGTCAGCACTGTGCAAAGTAGAAGGGGTGAAAAGAAACTTTTCTTCTTTGGAGGAAAATAAAAAGGTTTTATATTTAGTTTTCATTGCTACATACATCATTTGACACATAACTAAGTTCCACTGAAGTAACACATTTTTGCATTCCTTATTATCTGTTCTACATCAAATAATCTGCTCTCAGACAGAGGGCTTGAATTTTGGATGGCCCTTTGCGGAGCCAGGAGCTGGACTCCATGATCCTTATGGATCCCTTTCCACCCAGGATATTCAATGATTTGATGATTTCTTTTTGCAAAGGAACAAGATAATTTATGCCAAAATAAGCAACAAGAGAACTAACATAGCAGCATCCCATTTTCTGTATATTGTTTCGTATAATAAATGGCTGTATAAATGTCCTTCACAGGTTACAAGAACCCAATCAATCAATTCTTGCAATATTTGATCATTAAATTTAGAAGTTCCACATCTTTCTTCAAATTATAAGAAGTGGATGACAATGCTCTGTTCTTTTTTTATTTAAAGTGAGAAGGCTGTTTAGAATAAGTTTTAAGTAGTACCAGTGATGACTACAGATTTTACTCCATAATTCTGGTCAAGAGAAAGTAACACTTTCACTGAAATATCAATATAGCAGACAATTCTTTTCTAGGCATATTTTCTTCTTTAACACTGATGTAACATCATTTTGAATTATACAGAAATCTCTGAAATCTGTTATATATTCTCACAGAAAACCAAGTATACAGCAATATATTTGCCAACTACTTAAGTACTTTAAATAAGCATAACTGTTTCCTCTCTAAAATTCATCACTAGGCTACATAAACCAGGGCTGCCTGACAGTTATGCCTGAACTGAGATGCAGAGAGAGTAAAATAAGCACTTTAGCTTATTTTTATTTGCTACTTGTCTTTGGTTGTAGATTTTTCAATTTTTATTACAAATAGCTTGAGAATGAAGACCGTGATCATTTTTTCCATAAATGGCATAATTAACTATGTCATTTAAAAATGAACTTTTTTTGCACTTACATTTTAAAGAAAACATTATTTTGGAAGACTTCCATTGGTAAGCTGTGACAAAAGATAAACTCACCATTTATTATACTGCCAATGCCGTGATATAAATAATGCTTACAAGTATTAACATGTGAGCTGTGAAAAAACAACTACTGTGCTACCGCAATACAATTTTCCTGTTTACTGGCAACTTTTTGTTTAAATTAAAATCCTAAAAAGGAGAAAGATGTCTGTAACACACCAAAACTTGAAGGACTAAGGCTAGCCAGGAGGTGAAATGCAATGCAAAAATGCAAACTTTATTTTTTTTCCACACAAATCTCACTGGCTTCCTATGAGACTAATATTCCACACTTTGCTTGCTAGAAGTTTCAAACTGAGCATATAGGAAACAGATAAGAATGACTATGGACTTTTTAAGAGCGTTTGACCATCATATTCACAATGGAATACCCCAAGCATGGATGACCCCAACTTATCTCAAGAAGCATTAGGCTGCTATAATTGGAAGTGTAGATTAACCTCAGGCCTAACACTTTAACACAGCTTTCTGAGGAGATTCCTATTTGTATGAAAACAGAAGCCTGAAATAGAAGTGAGAAATAAATATTTTCTCCTGACAACGTAGGACTTGATTAAATGACTTAAGTTTTCCAAAATGAGTTTCTTTAAAGCAGGCCACAGATGATATAATAGCTTCAGCAACAGAAGTCATGACTGTTTTAAATCATAAAAGCTCCACTTGCAAACCATGATATTGTCTGGCCACAAAAAGTTAGACAAGGGAAAAAAACAGGTCATGTATCTATAAATGTCAGGCGAAATATGAGAGAAAGTTCAAGTTTGCCTAGCTAAACAGCTCTGATATATAGAAGGAAAGAAAAAGGAAAATATTTATATCAAGAAACTTTATATACTCCAGTGCTCACTGTGATAACAACCCCTATATTAGAAAAAAACAACCAGACAAGAGTGAAAAGCCTAGGAAATCAAATTTTGAATACAAACTTGAGAAATTTCTGTAGTTCTGAGTGAAACTGAATGTGGGCAAAAGCCCAAATAATCAAATTATTTCTGAATCTATATGTATTGTTCATGCAACTATTCACATGCATTAACTTCGGTGGTTTGCAGATGAAAAATTATCATCTGTTTAATACTGTGCAGTGTCTAAATGTTCTACATAATACTGTAGAAAGTTAATGACCCCTTATTTGTAGAATTGTAGTTGCTATTCAAGAGACCCCAGTGCAATACTGCCAGTAAGCTTTCCATTGACCACTCACTCTTCACATATCTGTTCTTAACTAAAAGCACTTTTCAAGATGAAAGCATATTTTTCCACCAGAATCCTCTATAGATGAAAAAAGCTGTATAAAAGGTAAAGGACAAAAAGTGAATATGTGGAATGAGAAGATCCACTTATTTTACTTTATCAATAAAGCATTCCTTTCTCCTGCTCTAAGAGGCTGCTTTATTTCCCAGCTTCTCCACATAAAAACCATCATAGACATATACTTGAAAAGTATTTGATTGATATTTGTTATGTCTAAAACTATGCCTTAAAAATAGTGGTTATCAGTCTTGAAAAAAAGAGTACTGTTATAATATTAGAAAAAAAAATCAGAAATTCAGGCTGTAACAGAAAGGCAATCATTATACTTGCACAGAAATAAAAATACAGCAAATCTGTTGACATAGGCTCAGGTTATAATTCCTACATCTCTAACTCCTAGCATTACAGAACAGAAACAGAGGGGAAAAAAAAAAAAAAAAAGTAGCAGAAAATACTCTCTTGTATTGGCTGTACAGCCATACTCTGCTGTCTCACAAGGACATATTTCTGAAAAGTGCAAAGGTTAGTAATTTGATGGGTAGCAAAGCAATTTTTCTGAGATACTGAATTCCTGGCCAGTATCCTATTTTTCCATCCTTTCCCCATGACTTATCTTGTTTCAGTGGATGAAGATGAGGATAAAGACAGTGACAGGTAAAGTTTAGAAAGAAGTAACAAGAATGTTCCCAGTAAAAGAGGCAAGTTCCTCACACAGATGAAGCAGTTGAGATCTTTCAGGACAGAGATCCAAGAAGCTATGTTAAAAAGACAGCATGTCCTGCAGCTAACGGTCCCAGCATGGCTCCTCCTGCCTCCTTCTGCCATGCGATATGTACTGTCCCTTTATGTTTAAAACACATTTATTAAGTACCTGTTTGCATCTGCTCACTAATTCTTATGGGAAAAGTTACTTCACTGTCTGGCAGCCTTACTGCTTCATGTATGAGTGATGAGTGTCTGCAGAGCAGGGTGACAAAACTCTGAAACACCATACAGAGAACTGACCATTAGCAGGGTGTTGCCATTTTGTGTCCAGCCATTGCCCTGGCAACTAAATGTGAGCAAATTCTCCCTCTGAAACCCACATTTATTTCACTCTTCACACTTCTACATCAATCCAGAATCTTAAGGTCTGAAAAATCTGCAGAGCATGTGTTGGTAGATACACTGCAGCACTGTGGTGAGAACCTACCAGCATAAAGCAATCCTCAAGACAGACCAAAAAATGCCCCACACTTGTCTGCCAGTCAGGCAGTTTATGATATCTTTTACCTTCTTCCTTCACAACCACATAGTCTAAGGTCACCTACACCTCATGAAAGGTGCTACAACAAATACTAGATGGACAGAGTTTTGACATTGCCTGTTCCCTAACAGGCAGCTACATTAGGGAGAGCAAACTGCAATCACAAGCACTTATTGCAGTAGCTGGAAGAGTAAATTGGAATTATAGCCAAGAGAATTTGCTTTACCTCCTCATTCAGTCTATCAAGTCTTGTAATTTGCACGCTGTGTATTATCTCCTTATCTTAATTACATTTTCCTCTTTGCCATATACTCAATACAGTACTTCGGGCAAATTTGTTTTTCTGTGATGCGCTTCACTGGCTAAGTAGAGATCATATTTTCCCTTTTGTCTAATATTGTTGTGAAAAAGGAGTTCATTAACTTTGTATTTGATCGTATGAATATTTTTATATACTCACATACAAGCATTGGATAAGCAGTGGATAGAAGAATCACCAGTGAACCTCAAATTACATCTCATCTTTAGAATTGCTTCTTGACATTTTTAAAGCGTTCCTGGAAAAGTACTAGCAAGAGTTCTACTCAAAGTCCACAAAGGACGGTCCCACCTCTTGGCCTCTGGTGCACCACAGCAGCAACCCTGTCCACAAAAGCAGTTTTTTGAACAGAGCACAAAGAAAAGCCTGAAGGCTACAACTCACAAGCAATAGTTTACGATTAAAAAAGAAAAGAAGATTTACCTGGTTCAGATCAAAGATATCAAACACTCGTTTAATGTATAGATCTCCCTGTGGATCCAGCCCTTGCAGATCAAGGAGTTTCTTGAATTCATGCAGGCTAAGTTGCCCGGATGGGCACTCTCTCATAAATTTGCTGTAATAATGGTGCATCTCTGGGATAGGGCCATCACCTGGTAAAGATTCATTGGCACCCATATTATTAAGCAGATGTCTCTTTTACTCTATTGACAATTGTGTCTCCCAGGTTCAGAGTCTTGCACATCACCAGAACTCAGGCAAGTAACTGCATTTAAAGGGCCGCAGTAAACCTCTTACAGCTAAGCTTCTCTTTTTACTTAGTGACTCTTTGAACCCATGTGAGATTACCTTTAATGCCTGGTCCTAAACAAGATGGGATTTCATAATGTGGTTAAAGTAGAAGTTTAGATGACCAGACTCAAATAATGGTTCGTGAAAATCCAAACTCCCACTAACTACAAATATACACATTAGAAAAATTGGGAGATTCTCAAAGTGGTTGGCTAAGAACAATTAGCAACACATAAAAGTCTAATCCTGGACTAGCTGCAAGAAATAGTTATAATTTATGCCATAAATAAGGATGAAAAAGTTGAGACACCAAGTGGGCAACTCACTGTTACATCTTCACTGTAGGAATATTAAAAGGCTTTCTAAACACAATCTTTTGGACTCTTCCTTCAAGCACTTCTTACCATGGATATGCTAGTGATTTCTTGCACCTGTGTGCAATTGCACCATATTTGCTCCATCAAAGCATGATTTCCAAGTAAAATATAATTTTCTGGTCATCAGCATAGTGATAGATCTTGAACAAAAGAGGAATATTTTACGTGAATTTCTTCAACAAGAATCAGCTCAATCTGCTGATTAACTAAAAGGTCCCTTGTTGTAGGTCTGTGCTGTAGTCCTGCTTTTTGTTTTATAGCTTTCTGTACAGCTTTTTACAGGAACTGAATTATTTCTTCCTCTGTAAGATCAGGGAAGGGACTGGGTATCAATAATACTTCTCTACTGATTAGCTTCTATATAGGGAGATGAGCAGCTCAGGGGCATTACTGGAGCTACAAATAGTAGTGTAAAACTATAGGATGTTAGAGACATAGGAACAAGGCACTCCCACTCATTCTTTTCATTTGCAATCACATGGTGAAGTTAAAGAGCACAGTCCTGTGAGATGCTGAAAAACAGCAACGCCCCTCCAACCGAAAGAGACCAGAGAGCAATCAATATTTCATGGGACTGGGCCTATTTTTAAAGAGATTCCACTTGATCTTCGTGGGTTTTGCTAAAGCTCTCTCCACAGGAACACTGTGAAGTTCAATATCATATACTGTATAGTAAGGTATATGGGTAAGAAAGCTGCGCACTCCTCAAAAGTGCTCAAGAACTTATGAAGACTGAGCAGGAAGACAAACATTGTCCCGACTTCAGCCAAAGTTGGTTCAGTAGGCAGAGCATATACAACAAACTAGGTGGTGGTAATGCAGTCATTTCACCAGAGACCAGCTCTGATTCCTAGAGCTTCTTCATGATGCCAAGGATGGACTGTGGGGATGCATCCAGGTCTGCTGAGTTTGTGGGGCCAGGGGGTGCAGGGAAGGGCCCCAGACTGAATGAACACTAATAAGAGAGAGCAGGAGAGTCCATACAGGACTTAGACCATATATTGGAGCTGGAGTCTCTGAGCTGAGGCAAAAAAAGGAGGGGACATAATACGATCCCATCCATGCCACAAAAAAGGTCTTCTCTGCAGAAGGAAGAGCGTCCTAGCTTACATCATAGCTTATATCCACTGCCTGTCTGCAGATGAGTGTAAGGTGGGGCAGTGGTGAGGAAGAAAAAGGAAGCAAGGACAAGAGAGGTGAAGGGAAATAAGCAGACAAACCTTTTGGTTATGCACAGTGACAAAAATCTCATTTTTTCTTCCTCAGTCATCATAACCTGCACTTAAAGCAGTAGCCAACCACTGTGTCAAACACCACAGAAAGACAGAACCAGGGATTTGATTTAGGCTGCTAACTTCATGAAATGAGATTAGTTAAACACTGTCCTTCTCCTTACATCTCTTCTCTCATTCAATGGCAGCTTTCTTCACATCAATGGCATCTCTTCACGTCACCTTCTCCAAAACCTGGATCCCACTTAGGCAAAAAGAACTTGGGAGCTGCCCACATCAGTTGATCCCTCTCCACTCCCTCCCATATTTCTCACCCTTCCACACCAAAACAAGTCTAAGGAAAGCATATCCATGATGTCTGAGGCACGTGAGAAAGAATTCTGCATTGACTTAAAGATAGGGCCTTAGAAATCAGACTTTTGTCAGATTTTGCACTTTCTCATAAAAAGTGTGTAAGGAAATGTTACTTTAAAATCATTCCAAGTTTACTTTAATATTTGTTTTCAGGATTACCTGTTTTCATTTAATAACAATAACTAAAATATTTGTAAAAGACAGCAAAAATGCCTGAAGAAAGAGAGATCTGATTTATAATTCACTCTCACAGCATCCTTCACCCCGAGTGAGGGACTGAAGCAGTATATAATAGCTAATATTACACCTGACAAAAAAAAAAAAAAAGAAAAAAAAAGTGAGTTTTATGGAGCACAAAAAGGCAAAAATTTATAGCCTGCTGCATAGTTTGACAGCACTTAATAAACTCACAAAGTGTGTGCTGAGATAGTAGAAGTTCTACAGAAATTGCCTATTCCTGAAGCCAATGGCAATGGAACATTTCTACTTTTATAAACAAAGAAAAAAAGAAAAAAAGGAAAAATGTCATAACAACAAGGAATTGAACTGAAGAAACTAATATAGCAAAGCCATCTCAAAAGCACTAAAACAATGGGTATAGAGTCCACCATGTATATATATATGAGGGAAGCCCAGTGAAGCAATTTCAAATAAGCAATCTGTGTCAAAATGAACTGACGCTAAATTATAAAAATAAAATTTCAATATCTATTAAAATCTACACTGGAGATGGCAAGAAACTTTCTGGAGCTTGTACAATGTTTTACGATTTAAGAAAGAAGTACATACCAGTAAGAGGGAGACCATGCATTTGCACTGAAAATGACAGTCCTATAATAAAGATTACTGGTTCCAGAACAGACTGCTGCAAAGCTGAAAGAACACAAGGCACACAGAAAATACACTCTGTAGGTAAAGCAAAATTCTCTCTGTAGGCAAATATGATACAACAAGATAAAAGTAGATTCATGAATCCTGCTCTGAAAATTGTATTAAATCTCATCAGTTTTGAAAGGGATGATGCTATTTGATTTCTTTACAAATTATTAAAAAAAAAAAAAAAAAAAAAGTAGCTCCTTTGACATAGGTTAAAAATAGTGGTTGCTCCTCTTTTTTCTTCTTCTCTTCACAACAGGATGATCAGGAACAACCTTGATAAGAAAAATGGCAGAAAAACAATAAAGACATTCTTTCTCACTTGGGTATTACGAAAGTGGTGGCGATTGCAATTGTAAAGAGCAGATGCTAAATCCCTGTGTTGTGAAACAAGGTCACACATCTTCAGTCTGTGATATATTCAACTGAATACTACCTATATGAAGTGTAAGAAAAAAAAAAAAAGACAGCCGTTAGTGCTTGAAGTAGCAATTACCAAGCATTAAATGCACTTGAATAAAAATCACATTGTTATCTAAAAGTTGTGTCACCTTTGCCTATTCACTTTTTTGTCGTCTTGATTTTTTAATCCATTCAGGCTCTTACCAATGCTTTTCCTTCCTCAACAATTCTTACCTGCCATTTGTTCTGAAAAGTGCCATTTCTCTCTCCCGCATGATTTGGCTTTGCTGCTGGACTTTGCCTCTCTTTTTCTTCTTGCATTCCTTTTCCTTCTTGTGCTTTGCTGCTATCAGATGATGTTGTACTGTTACTGAGAGCCTATAGACACCTGCAGCTGCTGTTTATCGTCACAAGGCATCTGTCACTGCTTGTTTCGGTTGTAAAGGGGAGCTACCTACAAAGCACCACGGAAAGCCACATTGCAAAATTTCTCATATCCCTGTCTAGCCGTCTGAGTTAGGAGCATATTTCCCTTTTTCCATCCTGTCACCTTCCACCATCACTGCCATCTTCGCACATGCATATAGCTACTTCTCATCCCTTGCTCACCTCCTTCTTAAACAAGAAAGCTTTGCTGGTGAAGCAGGTTTCTAGCAGGACATAAGCTCCAATCTCTCTTTCAGGAAGGAGAGGATTCGCTAAATTCCTGCTAACTCTGGCATCAGGAGCAGGAAAAGAAGGGTTTTCACTGTTTCCTATGGTTTCAAACTATGGTGTATGCATCAAAGTGTGTAGGGATAGGTGTAGTTACTTGATTATTCTTTAAATGAAAACGCCAATCAAGCAGCAGTACAATTTTGTCAGTTAACAAAGTTCATTCTCTGCCTTCTATTATATGCCTACATACAATGAATTTCTTGGGATTGTGTTTAAAACAGAAGGCAGTGACCATTTAAAAGTACATCTACAGAAGCCTTTTGTGTTTGATCCCTTTGTATACTACTATTACAATATCTACGGTTATTCCTGACATGGAGATTGTAAGAATAGCACAATGATACATGCACAGCTGATGAGATAAGCAATTGTGCTTACTTTGTGTGTAGTCTAGCCTAGGCTTTTTTTGTCATTAAATTACACACTTAAGAGATACAATTCTGCTGATCTGGTTAGCTACACACTACAGCACACCAAGGTCTATAAATAATCAGCAGACCGTGCATAATGATATAACATACTTAGTGCAGAACCATTTGTAGTGCAGCTGTTTTCATTTGAAAGATAAGAGGTTACATCAGGCTGGTAGCCAGTCACCAGCAGGATTCCCAAGGGCACCATTTTTCAGGCCAGTTGTCTTTAAAGTGACTTGGATACAGGATTTTGAGTGGTCCTGTGTGGGGCCAAGAGTTGGACTCAACTATTCTCATGGGTGCCTTTCATCTCAGGATATTCTATGATTCTACTCTGGCACTTTATGTAGACTTCCAATTTGCACTTAACACAATAAGAGGCCCCTTATGAAGCTGTTTATTTTCATTAAAGTTTCTAGTTGCCAATAGAGGTATCCTTGTAAGGTAGATCTGCATACAGGTTCAGGAAGAGTTTCTTTTTGAGTCTACTGCAAATTTAATGATTTTCCTGAACTGGCAAGAGCTTAGAATCATAGAATCACAAGGTTGGAAACGACCTACAAGATCATCTAGTCCAACTGTCTCCTCATCACCATTGCCACCACAAGCACTAAACCACATCACGCAGCACGTCATCCAGACGCCTCTTGAACACTGCCAGGTTCAGCGACTCCACCACCTCCCTGGGCAGCCATTCCAGTGCCTGACCACTCTCTGAGAGAAAAAGTTCTTCCTTATGGCTAATCTAAACCTCCTCTGATACAACTTGCGGCCATTACCCCTTGGCCGCAAGTTGTATCAGAGGAGGTTTAGATTAGACACAAGGAAAAACTTGGGCTTGGGCTGTGCCTTGTTGCGAGGGCATCAAGGAACTGCTATTAGGACTGGTAAGCTCTGATTGAAGATAGAAAAGCAGTGTGAATTGTCCTGATTCCAAATGGAAGAAACAAAAAGATCCCACAAATCCCTCAAACAGTCATATGGTGATAATCTGAGGAAAACCAATCAAATACTTGATATTGGAAAAAAATTAAATTTAATTTAATATCAGTTTCCAATTACCTGTAACTGCCATTAGTTTATTAAAAAAAAAAATCATTTTCAATTTAGGTTAATAAATTCTTCTTTCAAGAGTTCCAAAAATCTTTGTATTAAGGGTTATATATCTGAATTAACTCCAACCCCAATTATATTTTGATGCCACAGGCTGTTTTCATAAAGGATTTTGGCTTAGACAAATTGATTTTTTCTGGTTAATAATGTTACATATAGCTCTTTAAACAACTCTAAATCATTGCTGCTTCTTTTTATCTGCCTACGCAGCACAGCTATTTGGAAGAACTTCATCTATTAAAGCATCCTTAATTTTCTTCCCCCACCAGCAAAAAAAAAAAAAAAAAAAAAAAAAAAAAAAAAAAAAAAAAAGAAAAAATCCACTGAGTTAAGCATTTTTAAGCATTTCAGAAGAGAGAAAATATAGCCAATAGAGAGAGACATCAGTAAACATTTAATTAAAAGGAGAGGTTGTCTTCTCTAATTAGGTACCGTTGCTTTTATCAGAGATGCTCTCCTTGTTGCCTTAAGCCTTACCCAAGCCTAGCTTGCATCTCCTAGTGGCTGCAGTTAGCAATGCAGTAGTTTTTCTACTGCTAAAAAGCAGTTGCAAATTAGTGATGAGCACTTCCTGTCCAAGTGCTCTCCTAAGCCTGGGGGAAAAGTGAGCTCTGTAGCGTGAGACCCTAACATGCCATTCCTGTTCTCTTCTTTTTCCTCTTACTGCAGCTTGGGAATCTACCACATTTATTCCCACATGGTTTGGTTTTTTTTTGTTCTGGTGTCAGCTCTGTTTCTGGTGAAGAATGAGTCTGTCACTAAGATTTTAACTATGTTTTCAATACTTCTTCTCTGCAACCTGCATTTCTGTTTCACAAGGGTTTGAATTAATACACTAAGAAGAGATCAGACATTATTTATTCTTCCCACTCTTCAAACAGTTATTTCTCTCTCTTTAAATGTGTACCTTGTTTTTGTTCTTTTGATATATGTATTAAATATATATATATATATTTAACTGTTTTCTTATTTCCCCTCCTAGAAGACTGGTATCAGCTTTATTCTTGTCTAATCCTATTTTTTATTCTGCTTTATTTCACCACACATCTCAATTCTTTCAATGTCTTTTCTACAAGAAATAACATCATCTTGGAAATTCTGATTTATGGAATTATTCAAGTTTATCTTCCTCCCTTGATCAGACTTGCACATTCCTTCTTGGTTATTTGTTTGTTTCTTTGTTGTTTCCCCAGGAAATAAATATTCCATACTATTGTTCCACAAACTTTCCAAATGAGAATAAAAACAGATAATATTAGATAATAGAATAAAGAAAAAAAATAAGATTCACTGTAATGATCCAAATATGCAGCTGAATAAGCCTGAAGAGATTTCACTTTGGAAACAGTGGGGAAAATAATTTTTTAAAAAAAGAATGAAAAAGAAATATTCACACAACATTTCAACAGTGAAATTGGGGAATTTGATGCTTTCAAGACTCTAGGCCAGTCCTACTTGCAAGGAATCAAATATTATTTGGTAGATTTTTGAAGAGCTCTTCTCTTAAATAACCTCAGTGACATAAGAAAGAATCCAACAAATCAAGTTTTCTCCATTTAAGCAGTGTTTCAGAGCTACTGGAAATTAATGAGAAAAAGAATCCTGGTTATCTGTCTCTTCTTATTTGTTATCACTAGGCCAAAGTCTTCTACTGTGCATACTAATATCTGCATTTCATGATGAAAATAGTCCAAGAAAGTTTCTTACCTGGTCCATGTAAAAAATGTGAAACACTTGCTCAAGATATCAGTTTGTCCGAAGGTTTGTATCACAGAAACCATGTGTTGTCTTAAATTCATGGAGAGCAAGTAATTCAGAAGGTCAGTCGTTCATAAAGCTCTTAAACCACTGACTGTTTTCTGTTGCTGCAAAATCATCAGCTGATTCTTTGGCACCTGTAACATCGTCCACTCTTCTTCTTCATCCACACCACACTGTGAATACTTGCACAATGCTCCTGTGTGCTCTGGCTTGTTGCCAGCTAGAATTGAACCACAATCTAGGAGCTGCAAAACTACCATAAACCTCTCAAAGATCCCTGCAGATCTAGATTAGATAAAAATAGAAACTCCATAGGATCATCCGCTGTGATCCGTCTGAACCAGACGGATTTGTCAATAAGCATATACTTCTCCCTTGCCAGAGCTACCTTGACACCTCAGTGAGTTAGTTCTCAGGGCTCAACTTGCATCTGTCTTGAAGACATGAGATTTTTGCTTGTGTTGTGTACAAACCTGCTTCAGGTTTCCAGCCTTGGTACTCTTGCAAAGCTTTCAATACTTTGCACTAAAAATGCTCTGGCTGTGATAACTTTTGAATGCTTCACAAGCAGCTAAATGGTGCTGCCATGTGCTTTGTTTGGATGGCTTCTCTTTCAGCCCTTTGGAAAACAAGGAGAAAAACAAATCCTGCAAAATACTAATAATATATATTGGGACTGTAGTGTATGCTAGAACGTGTTTATCCAACTGAAAGACCATACAGAACATACTGGAAGATAGCAACGGCATTAGAAACAAATGTTCTGAAAATCTCTTACAAGAGATATCAGGTTATTTCAGTAAGAGAAGTGGTGAAATTCACACATGAGAATGAAAGTACATAAATCAGTGCTAGTGAAATTTAGGAGAGGAACATTTTAATTGAAAGCAGACTCTTCATGACTCTCCAATTCAAGTACGTGCTTTGAATTTGACTTAGATCCTATCTAACCCAAGAATGAGTTAAATACTTACCACATCATCTTGAGGTAAAAAGAACTAGGAATATGCCCTTATATATCTATAAAATCCTGAAACAGCAGAAATAACAGAAGTGTAATCAAATTGCTTCATTTGCGTAATGCATTTAACACTCATGTTCTGTTCACACAATCTCAGATAATGCAGTGATGCAAACTAGAGTATTTAAAGCATGTATCAGAAAGTGGAAGTTGATAAAACTACCTCCAGCAATTTCGGGTTCAGAGAGAAGTTTGCAGTACACTGATGTCCATTATTTGCTTGGAATCTCAGTTCTTAAATGCCAAACACATACAGCAAGATATTAGATTGCAAATTTGTTTTTGCATTAAATAACATCAAAGATCTGGCAAGTGATTTTTGCCATCATGGCAATAAACAAAATCTGGTCCTCTGGCAGAAGAAAAAGTAACATATAGATTTTAGAAGAAACAAACAAACCATCCCTGCAGTTTGCAACTTTGAAGTACAATTGCATCACAGTAGGCAAGACAGTCTGAACAATAATGAATAACTTTTGGCATTTCTAAATGCTATGACACTTGAGAATTTTGATTTATAAGAAATTTCTTTCACAAACTGACAAAATACATACTTCTTTATTCTATTAAGAAGTAAACAGTTTCTGCTGACCAAATGAGGTAGGCTGATTTTCCACTGAAGAGGAGGGCAGAGAGCCTTGGTTCTCCTAAGGTGCAAAGAGCTGAGTCATTTTGTAATAAGATCCTTTGGCTCAGCAAGGAAGGGAGTCTTAAGCTGGATTTTTGCATTAAGACCAGAATCCAGAAGACAAATGCATTTTGACTGTATAGCACATAAGTCATACTCCTGTTAGGGAAGCATCAATATGGTCAGAATGATCAAAAACAGCATGAGGATACCATTTCTGAGAAAGCTCACTGCAAACCATAAAAATCCCCTATGAATTACTCTTCACGTGGCTGGTATGCCAGCAGGTCACTGTTTCATATAAATTGGCTGAAGATTGTAGAATGACTTCACAGGAAACATTCATTACATCGGATATCACATCAAACGAAACAGATCCAGTGTGAATTCCAGAAGAGAAGCTCATGAAATGCTGGCACATGGATAGAAAGCTCCTCATAGAAACATAGAATTACCCAAGCTAGAAGGGCCCCACCAAGATTACCCAGTTCAACTCCGGGCTCCACCCAGCACCAACCAAAATCCAAACTCAGTCTGAAAGCAGTGTCCAAATCTCCCTCGAACTCCAGCACTTGGGACCATGCCCACCGCCCTCTGGTGCAGGCCGTGTCCTTAACCCCCCATCGCTGTCACGCAGAGCAGAGCTCAGCACTGCCGTTCCGCTCCCTGTGAGGAGCTGCAGCTGCCATCAGGTCTCCCCTCAGCTCCTCTGCTCTGCTCTGAACACACCCAGAGACCTCAGCTATTCCTCATATACTTTGCCCTCTGGACCCTTCTCCACTTTTGCAGCCCTCTTTGTCTTTCTCACATTGTGGCACCCAATGCTACACCCAGTGCTGGGAGTGAGGCAGTACAGCACAGAACACAGCAGGACAACCCTTTCCTTTGCCCAGCTGGCAGCGCTGGGCTTGATGCACTCCAGGGGGATTTTACCCTTATATAAAGGGTTTCCATTGAGATGCTCACAAGACTTTACGTAAGAGAAGACTAAGACTAAGTTGCAGCTCATCTAGATGTCGCATGCATCTGAATCTTTTGTAGCTATACTGTTGGAAAACACTGGAGTTCAGTTAATGCATTTCCTTAAGCTACTACATTACATAAATGGATTGCTTAAGGAGAAAAATTTGACAGCCTTTTATCTGGGAGTAGATGTCACATTTTTAGTAACATTCCCGACTGCAAAAAGATAAAGATGGCACAATCTCAGGTATACGGCTATTGTAAATGTGTGCTGACAACCCTGCCTTCTGAGAAACCTTTCCTTGCCTTTCTGCTGCAACAGCTCAATTAAGAAAATATACAATAAAATCTATGCCTCAGATTACAGTAGCTAATGGCAGACTGTTAAAACATCTTGCAGAACTGGAAATGAAGATCAGATCTTTAGCTGGAGCTTATTATTAAATAATGAAGTTAAGAGCTTAGCATATGCAGTTTTATAGGGGATTTCATGAAGCTCTAAAGGCCAAATTGTTGTTTAATTTCATCAAAATGGGGGGAAGACTTCCAAATAGATAAAATATTGAAACATCTTTTTCTGTCTAACATGGAACATTAATTAAACAAGCTCTTCTGGGAACAGCAAAAAAAAGCCTACATTTATGTTGATTGTCTACTCCTGCTATATCTCTTAACCCTGGTGCATCAGCTCCACTCTGTATTTTCACCAGGCAAAAGAAAATAACTGCCTGATTATTTTTCCTGCCAGCTGCTGCTATGAACAACAAATAAAAGCAGAATTCTGTATGAGTAGGGCAATTACTGTGGGTTGACCCTGCTACCCAGCTGCCAATTTTAAAACAACTTTAGGATGGAATTTGTTGAAATTTCTACTCTTTGAAATTTCATTGAAGTATGCCAAGTGAGTAAAAAGCTATAGATTGACAAGAATGGGGGATTAGAGACTGCTAGATGGGAACAGGTAACAATAAAACTTCAATGTGTGTATAATGTGACAAGTTTAAGGAACTTAACATTCACCAGTTAACTTGAGCAATCTACTCCTTGGGTGCTAAGCTACTTGGATGGTAAAGGAAATTCTGTGATCCATAATTGTAAAAAACAACCAATCAATTAAAAGACATCCCTACTTTTAAAAAGCTGTCCCCTTCATAGATTGGAGTCTGTCCCCTTCTTTCTTATAACACCTCTATGGATACTGAAAGGCTGCTACTAGGTCTCCCCATAGCCTTCTCTTCTCCAGGCTGAGCAGCCCAGCTCTCTCAGCCTGCTGTCAAAGGGAAGCTGTACCATCCCTTGGATTGTTTTTCTGGCCTTCCTCTGGAAATGGGCTTGTCCTTATACTGAGTGGCTAGCTGCTTTGGCCAAAATACTTGTTTCTTATGGAATCACCCTAGACATGGAAAGTTATTCTCCATAACTATAATTTGTTGGATTTTAATACTTGAAGTATGTAAAAAACAACAATCATCCTTTATAATTACATTCTCAATACCATGAGTATTATAAACAAGTGAAGAAAACTGTTACAATTTCAATCATATTTAGTAATTCAAGGGCTACAAATATTCAGAGAAACTGAATGAAATGAGGTGGTAAAGAGCAACTGTACCTTTAAGTTTTGTGACCTAACTTACTGCCTGTACTGGTTTCACCATTTACTGAGTAGAATGGGTATTTTCAAAGATAAGGGCCAATGTCAACAGAGGTGACAAGTTCTTATGAGCATATCTGTTGGAGCAAAACTATTCCAAAAGATGCTTTCTTCTTCTCACCATCTCTCACTCAGTTTTTCCACACCAAGAGGCCAGTTTCCTGATGCCTCTAGTTGGTCTTGCACTGGTATGCTATCTTCTTCACAGAAACCTGATTTGAAGAACTGTTTATTTCACATTCTGGTTTTCTGAAAAGTAACTGAAGGTCAGGGCTCAATTTTCTGATACAATAATGCTTTTACTTATTTATGTAGTAATCAGTTTTCACACCATAATGGGCTCATCCTTTCTTTCAGCTGTAAGCTGACTTTGATTGTTGTTTTACTATTGACAATTCAGCCTAAATGTAATTTTAGTCAAGGACAAACACTTCTGTAGGGGTTACAGATGACTCTCCACTTCTTTTGTAGTATTTAATAAAGTGACACTTTGGCTCAGAAAGGAATAACAAGGCACAGTTTTCCGTATGGGTCTCACGGCTAGAAGGAATCCAATGAACTTTGAGTTGGAAGAACAAATTATGACAGCACAACCAACAGCTGCTAGAAGCCCTTGGGTTCACTTGGGATGTTAAAATTGGGAAGAGGGATTAAAACTAGACAAATGTGTCTTTGGAAAAGGTAAATAGGCTGATACCAGTCTAAGCCATTATAAGGTGCTCAAAAAGAGCATAGAAACATTTTATCTGGTGATGGAAGAAACCCCATTGCATCTCTGTTGCACATTCTTAAAGCAGTAACACTGAGTGATCCAGTCTAAGACTTAGTGCTCTAAAAATATTTTTCAAGTAAACTAATGTAAATAAACTCCAAATCACAGAAATACATGTAAAACAATAGAAATCCATCTTTCAATGGTGAGAAGTTATTCAGCACATAATAACACATATGCTATTTCCAAAATATACTTGTATAGAATCATAGAATCACCAAGGTTTGAAAAGACCTAAAAGATCATGCAGTCCAACCGTTCACCTATTCCCAATAGCTCCCACTAAACCATGTCCCTCAACACAACATCCAGCCTTTCCTTGAACACCCCCAGGCTCAGTGACTGCACCACCTTCCTGGGCAGTCCATTCCAGTGCCTGACCACCCTTTCTGAAAAGTAATACTTCCTAAAGTACTTGGAACAAAGCATTCAAAATTATCTGCCAGACATTCACATTTATTTGTCGGTAGTTTTCCGTTGAATCTTCAGATTGACTTCCATTACCTCTGAATAGCCAGCACTACCAGCACTGTAAGACATACTGCTGAATGCATCAAGTGGTACAGCATAAGAAAATCGTGAAATTAAAAATGAATTCTTACCTGATTCATGTCAAAGGTGTGAAATACTTGTTCAACGTAGCTGTTAGCTTCTGGAGTAAGTCCATGCAGATCCAAGACGTGCTTAAATTCATGCAAACAAAGTTGCCCAGATGGGCACTCCTTCATAAATTTTGTATACCAGTGGTGAATTTCCATGGCATTAATGTCATCGGCTGACCCAGAAGCACCCATAGCATCAAACATACCAAGTAACCTTTTTCAGTATTTATTCATCCAAACGTTCACTCTTGCTTCCCAACAACAATCATTCAAACACCAGCTCTGAATCTGAGAGCTACTTTAAACCTCTTACAGAGTGCTACCAATATAGGCTAAGTAAATATAGCACCCTAGCAAGATTACCAGCGCCCAGTTTCAGAGCATCATGGTTTTATTAGCTGATCACAGTCTTTGTGCACAGTCAGTCTGCATAGCCTCGGGAGGACATGAGGACACATTATGCTGTTGGAAACTGTAGTGCTTAAGCTATGTGACGTGCCTAACATCAAGTAAGCAACACAGAGGGATTTTGAGAGTAGATAAAGAACTCTTAACAGTAACTTGTGGAGTCTTGATAGAAACTAGAACATCTAGTAACCTAAAGATTGTATGGGTTGCACTCAGTTTCTCTTCTCATTCTTCCTTTTCCTGGGATAAGAGCACAAATGACCATATACCGAGTATACGAGAGGACAACAGTGTTGACCAAGTCCTGCTGTGAGATCTGATAATGCATCTGTAAGAGCTGAAAGGTCTTTATGTAATAGAAAGCATATAAATTATGCTGTGGTGATTTTCAAATACTACCCTTAAGTAAAGCTTCCCCAGATAGTTCTTCTATTCTTATTACAATATTTGGATAATATTTTGGGTACTTTTTGGACAGCTGTCTTATAGCAACTGACTTTTCATTTTTAACACTACAGTATATACCTCAGACCAAGTATAAGTTTTTACCTTAAATGCCAAAACTGTAAGATAATTTGACTTGGATAACCTGAAGAAACTGAAAGTTCTTGTATGCTAAGCATAAAAATCATTTCCCCCACTGCCACTGCTCCAGACAAAAGCCTGTCATAAAGTTGAATACTAATAAAATTAATGGAGATAACATTATTTAAACTTTACACTGCCTGGTCTCATAAGCATTGGTTTGTATAAGAAAGCAGACTGATAGAGTAGAGATGGAGAAAGGTGACCTGCAGTAGAGAGAGCGTAAGGCTGCTTTTTTTGCATAGAGATATGCTTGCAGGAGAACACAGTCCAGCTCCCTATGAAGTTATGTGTGGCTGCATGAGCTCAATTTTCATTGGGGAAAAGAGTCAGGCTGGCGTAGCTGTGAACAGCCAACCCAACAGTTACCAGAGGCAAATCTTTAACAAATTTGATTTCAAAACTGCTAAGAAATTAAATGCTACTTTGGTCAGCCACCAAACCCAGTTTTCAGGCAACACAAGGGACAAGCTGTGGCGTACTGGTTGGGTGGCATGATTGAACTTGGGCCAAGCTGCCTCTGTATGTTTTGAGGAAAACAAAGTTAAGAGTAGTCTGCATGCCTTCATACACGCTCACTTGGTCATCTGGTATACTGAGTTCTGTTTAAGTCTTTATGCAAATAAAGATTTGAGATACACTAATGTAAGATAAAATGGCAAAGAAAAGGTAGCTTGAAGTAGCAGCCTTCAATCTTTTCTCTGTCATCAAATCTAAGATTTCCATAAACTGAAAATGCCAACATAGAATTTTTCAAGTGCATACCTACTAAATTTCTTATGCAACAAAAAGAAGAAGCATTTTAAAGCTCAAATATAATTCAGACTTCCATTTCTGCAAAAATAACAGGCACATTCAAAGTAAAACAAAAACAACAAAGTTTTCAACTTCCAGAAATTATACATGACTTTTCTTCCTCCCAATATAAGGCTTGAATAAAAGATTCTACAGTCATTCTTGTACATTTTCATTTTCAAACACAATTCTAAAAACTGACAGCATAAATGTAAGTATCAAACTAAACCAATTCAGTCCTTGAAAACATATGGCATGGAAGAATCTACTAAATCTGTTGTGTTTGTTCTTACAGAACCAAAAGTTAAAATGACAGAAATTCACATTTTAAGTAACTCTTCAAAATAATTATCAAGCTCTGCTAAATAAGGTATTTGAGAAATAAGAAAAAGAATGAAATATTGAACTTTAACATTTAATATAATAAGCATCTGAACAAACAAGGCATGCTCATTAGCAAAGGACATAATTTAAAAAAGGAATAAAACAAAATGGCCAGAAAACTAGAAACAGCAGTGCAATAGTCCAGGAAAAAAAAAACAAAAAACACGCAATAAGAATTGAATGCAAGTAGGAGAAGATGGTTTTAAAAGAGTTCTTGTAGGCCATGTTGTGTTGGAATAGCTTTACTGGTGATTTATAGTGATTATGTACATACAGAATAGAAGGGTTATGTTGGCAACGTTTTTTAGCAATTTAATACTATCCTTGTTTCCACACTGAGGAAAACAGACTTCTCTAGTTAAAACACAATTTTCTCAGACTCATTCTACTTGTGCACAGCCAGGTTATTGTACTTCCTCATATGTACAACCCAACAAGCAAAGTCCAGAAGTGTAATGATGCAGAATTCTGAGGTAGGTCCTGTAGACCTATAGGTATATGTAATAGAGAGAAAAGCAATCAGAAGAAGAAAGGAAACAGAGAGCAAAGACACTGACAGAACTTAGAGAATGTATAACCTTACAAGAAAGGATGGAAAAAAATGAATTGGATGCCATAAAAGAAGTACACAACCTGGAAAGAAGAAGCTGAGCTTATACACATCAGGTTGAAAATCAGAATTTAATTCCCAAGGTCTCCTCATTTGAAAGACCTCAACATCAACAGTTGTGCACTGAAAGCTATTGCTGGAGTAGTGCTTGTATCAAATATGTCCCATATGCTTAGCTTTCCCTGAACACAGATAGAAAAAAAACAAAACAGGTCAACTGTAACCTCTCAGCACTGTGCCAGAGTACACCCTGCACTTAGACCTTCATGATGTATTGGAGAGATTCAAGATTACTAATACCATTTGTAAAATAAATGCCGTTGCATCTCTGATAAAGTGCCTCGTTAATCTTGAGTTTTTTATGCATGATGCAATGAAATATAGGAGAAAATACAATGAAGCATTTGAAAACTAAAATTGCAGACAGTGAAACACATGACATCATGACAGACATCACGAGATCCCTCATAGAGAAGCTTCAAGAAAGTAAACTCTAACCTCATTATAATCCTCACAGAAAATTTTCAGTAAATCTCTCAAAGAGTTATACATACATACATACATACATACATATATATGCATCCCCAATTTCTGCAATTCACAGGAACAAGAAACTTGCACTTGAAGGATGTAGAAAAACAGAGTCATTTCGAATTTTTTAGCAGATACCATTGCTACAGTGACAACAAACTTACCTGTAACCAAAAAACCTGCAGGTCACTGAACTGAAATATCTTATTTTCCTTTGAGCTTAATGCAGCCTATCTAGAATTATTTGAAAAATTCTTGAAAAAAAAATTAGCAAAGGATCACTCTCAAAAGCCCAAACGTTTGCACAGTTCTACTGTGGAACAAAGTATAACAATTTCACTTGCCACAAAATGCTATGGGTTCAAATGGCAATTAGACAACTATGTGAAAGAAAAGTCCATGGAACCCATTTATTGACTTTGTTATAGGACTGAGCAGCCATGGGCTTCAAGAAACAGGGTGACTGAGGAGAATCTGTTCATCAGGAATATCCTCCTGGTCATTACCAGAAGTACTTCTGAACTGACTAGCAAGTACAGCTATTTTTATATTCTAGACATGGACCAGAAAACATTTAATTGCCTTATCTTTATCCAGCTGGTGTTCAGGCTGAAAGAATGGCGAGCAATGATTTTGGAAAAAAAATAACATGTTTCTGAAGAAGGTTCTATCCTAGATGGATGTCTGGCTGCAAGACAGGCAATCCCAGCTTATGTCTAATTTGTATGTTTATCATAAAAGCATTGATGTCAGTTATTTTTTTCCTTATAGCTTTCATTTTTATCTTCCCATCATTTTTTTTCAGTGTGCTCCTATGTGAAATTACACAATTCTGAATTTACACTAATAAGCGTGTAAATTTCTGACTTATTACTGTGCTAAGTCCTATGTCTGTTCTGTAAATGGCCAAAGCAAACCACATGGAGGAATTTGACTGCTATCAAAGACATACATACAGAGACAAAACTGAGTGTCACTGATACCAGCTAGAAAGAGAACAAAATCAGAAGAGTTGTGACAGTACAGACCAAAAAGATGACTAGATAGCAATTAACCTATAATTATTTTACTTATATGTAATTATTTTATTAGCTAGTTATCAGTGTAAACATTAATAGATACCTCTTGAAATTAATTTTGTAAACTGTCTCTAAATGGTTTGTGAGATTACTCAACTAATATTCTAATTCTACTAAAGCCCTTTACATAAAGAACTGAGGTGACATCATTATCCTTCTGGAACTCTTATACAACACTGATACCACTTTATCTTTCAAAAAAACCCACAACAAAACACAACAATGCAGAAAACAACTAAACTCATCCAATTCCCATCACTTCATGGGCAAAAAAAAAAAGAGGCAGAACAAATAATAAACGTTATTAGTCTTTTAAAAGCATACCAAATATTGTTTAATTAATGCCCTTAATTAATGCTTAAAAAATGATTGTACGAATGAAAACTGAACATATGTAATATGCTCAATACCACTATCCCTGAGAACAAATCTTTCATTTAATAAATAAATCGCAACTTGATTTGACAGCACTAATTGCATTTAATCTGTCACTCTTTGCAGGGGCAGAGTCTGTGATTATCTAAACATCGAGATTAGTGCTCTGTGAGAAGGGATTCACAGCACACAAAACATCGTGTTCCTTCTGAGTGCTTGGGCACAGAGAGACTCAGTGGGAAACTGGAGCAGGATACCAGGGCAAGGTCCCCCAGGCTACAAATGATCCATGTCTACTTGTACACAGACATTCAACCAACTTTAGAAGCCCAGCACACACCACTTTTTTTTTTTTTTTTTTTTTCCTTTGCTTACTAACTAGAAATATTTGAAATGGAATGCATTTACTCTGTGAAGGCAGTTGAGTAACTCTGCCATCTTTTCCCTCAGGCTACTAAGTATTTCTGAAACAACTGCTTTTGCAATTTACAGTTTTGCTGTGGTTTATGAACATACTCTGCTGTGCGGATGCTGCAAGTAAAGGACAACATTATTTTCACTTTTTTTTTTTTAACTGAATGAAATTCTTCAAGGGCGCTGTTTTGTTTTGTATCCTGGCTGAAAGCAAACCTGTATACCTTATTTGAATGCAGAAGTTCAATGCAACCTTAGCAAGTTCCTCAGCAATACAAAACGGGCAGGTGCTCAAGAGTGGAGAGGCCTTGCAGAGGGATCTTGGTGAAACAATTATCAGTAGTGTGAACTTCAGCAAGGGTAAATACAATTGTTGCACCTGGGGTTGGGCAATGCTGTCCAGGGACACAGACACAGACTAGGAGATGAACGGCTGTGGAGCAGCTTAGCAAAAAGGGACCTGGGGTGACAGCAGGTTCAACAAGATCCACCAGTGTGGACCTGGCAGCCAAGAAGGCAAACTGCCTTTTAAGATTCATTAAAAACAGTACAGTCAGTCAAAAAAGGCAATTCTCCCACTGTATTTGATGTTGGCGCATACTCACCTTGAATATTGTGTTCTGGACTCCGTAGTATTAAAAAAAAAAAAAAAAAAAAAAAAAAAAAGGTGTCAAGATACTTAAATTTGTCCAGAGGAGTGCAACAGAGCTTGTACTAGGGCTGGAAGGCATGTCTTGAGAGGAGAGGCTGCAGGCACTCAGATTGCTCCATCTGGAGAAGAGAAGGTTGAGAAGTGACCTCACTGCCCTCTGCAGGGCTCTGAGGAGAGGATGCAGAGGGTGGTGCCTGGCTCTGCTTCTGGGAACTGATGGCAGGGTGGGAATGGCACAGAGTTTAGCCAGGGGAGGTCAGATAGGCACTGGGTGCCCTAGAGAGGTGGTTGATGTCCCACGTTTGTCAGTGTTCAAGATGCATTTGGATGATGCCCTCATTAACGTCTTTTAACTTTTGGTTATCCTTGAAGAAGTCAGGCAGTTGGACTCAATGATCTCTGTAGATTCCTTTCAACTGAACTACTCTGTTCTATTCTAAATTAAATTTCTACTGAGAACTACTTAAAATATACATTCAAATGCAGAGAATTGTTAAATAGCAACCCATCATGGCTAACAATCCATATCAAAGGAAGGAACATCTAGTAACATACATCCATGTTTCATGTATTGTCAACAGCACAATGGACTAAAGCGATTACAAGAACTTTATAACCTATCCAAAAAATTTTCTCAGAATTTGTGCCAGTCAAATGTCAGCTTTTTCATTATTGTGTCAGACTGAAAAGGCTGGGAAGTTTTGTTTTCTTGTCTCTTTTTGTCTGAAGGATCCCAGATAGTTGAAAATAAGACCTCTTAATAGGATAGGACAAAGAAAATAAAGAAGAAATTGATACAATTTTATCTTACGATCAGCATTTGGCATTACACCCCGAGAGTCAATTCAGGAAAGTAAAAACAGCATGAAATTTAATTTAAAGGAAAGACATGAGAAAATATTTTGGCATTTTATATTTTATATTTCTCTAGAGGAATTTCATCACCACTGTGCTATGCAGCAATAAATGTGCTGCAAAGTTGTCTCACATCATTACAGTCTTAAAGTTAGTTCCGAACCATTGCAATCCTCAACAAATTTTAAGATATGAAAAAATACCAGTAAGTACAGCATTTATTCAAGTGTTTTTTGTTGTTTGTTTTTTTTTTCCCCACTGTATTGACAAAGAGAACTCCTCTGCATTTCACTCTGAAAAATGGATGGAAATACATATCTGAAAATCTACATTTCACTAAGAAGTTGCACACTGTGAGTGGGAAAGCACAACTTTGGTGCTTTTAGAAAAGGAATGTAAGTGCATAATCAATGCATGCAATTAAAATAAAGACAGGAAATCTGGTAGCGTTCAGAAAGTAAAGATTAATGTTTCCAGACAAAATTGCTGATGCATTACAGATTTCTACTTTTCATTTTTTAAACTATATTCATCATCATGTAATATGTCAGCATATTAGTGTTGACTGTTAAGAGAAAACCACTGGCACTCTGATCTCTGAAAAACTGGATTCAGGCTTGCAATACAAATTTGAAAAGAAAGAAGGGAAACATGGATTTAATTTCATGAAAAGTACTAAAGTGGAGGTCACATTTTCAGTTTGTGAAATCAAGTAGGTTCCTCTGAACCATGGTGTATAGGTGGAAATAAAGACCTCAGATGATTTTCAACCTAAAAGATGTCATTTTTAGAAATTCCCTTAATAATTTGGAACTTCTATTTTCTTAGAGACTACCGATATCTACTGAAGTGATACAAGCTTACAGGAAGACACAGGATGTCAGTAAAAAATTCTCCTGTATTACAAATCATACATTCAAGACATAACAGCAAGTATTAAAATGTTACCAAACTATTTTCCACGCAAATACATGATAGAAAGGGGGAGAAATTTATGTCTCTTCTAAGTTCATTTACTTATTAAATCACATCTCATCCTTGTAAAACATATCACAATGAAACATATAGATTATTTCTGTCAGAAAGTGCTGCTTGCATGAGCCTGGAAAACCAAATTTTAATTTGTTCTCCAAAAGTTCATATAAAGCATCACGCTGACCTAGTTCATCTAAGACAGAAGGCAGAGCTCCTGAAGCTTAAGTTTTACTCAAAGATTGCCACAGTATTTTATGGCAATAACCAAAAGTTAAAGCTGAGCTTAGGTTTTCTGATTAGGCATAACCCTTTGTCTCCTCCACATAATTTAAGAATACTCTGGAGTATTATATGTACTTATGTTATTAAATTCAAGAATATAAATCAAAAAATGCTCTATTCCTTCTCAATTAGCATCCACAAAGAATAATTATACATATACAATACCACATCATCTTGGAATGTTAGTTAATTGCATATAGTATTTTTATTTTACCTGTACATAGCATAATTCTGACTTATTTAATGGTTTGGGAGAAATGATAAATAAATAATGGTTATTCATATAAATAAGGAAAAAGGATTAGATTCAGGAGAGAAATACTGTATGTGCACGAAGAGAGTCGAGAGAAATTTGTAAAAGAAACAACAGCCAAACAGGAAACAGAGAAGAAAGACAGAAAAGGAGAAAGCAGTATTATCAAACACCAATTAATTCAGGAGGATATAGAAGCCTAGAAGAGCAATCTAATTCTTTACAATCATCTGGAGAATAACTGCATTTTCACAGCTGAGTTATCCTCCTATGCCTTAAAGGGGATATTGAAGTATTTAAAAATAATTATTCTGTAGTACTGGAGAAAAAAATGCCAGGGCAACTCATAAACCTGCCCTCGGATAGTAGTATAAACTTCCCTGGCGCTGCAAGACAGTATAGTACAAAACATAAAAAGGTCCCACAAAACAAATCTCTGTGCCTTGATAGGCAAGCAATTTGAACTTTGCATGAAGATATCTCATCATTAACTTTCACCTTAAAGCTACTTGGAAGCTGTTCCCTCTCTAAATTGAATTAGCAATATTTAGAAGCCAGAGAAAAGCAGCTTACAAATGGGCAGACTGAACTGCAGCTTCCCTGAATGGTCCTGCAGTGGTGTCTTCTGAGTTCATCACAGATCTGTGAAGTTTTAGAAGGTGGGCAAATATTTGTCCACAGGAAAACACAGCAACTGGGCACAAAGCACACGTAATCTGAACTAGTAAAACTAATCAAGCTGAGTACATATCCACCAAACTAGGATTACCAGGAGATATTTCAAAGGCATATATTTACTGGGGGAGGGAGCTCACAGCCAGCTGCTCTCTCACTGCCTGTCCTCAACAGGATGGGGACAAAATAAGATGAAACAGCTCATGTGTCTAGACAACCACAGAGAGATCACTTACCAGTTATTGCCACAAGCAAAACAAAACTCACTTGTTGAAAATTAATATAAATTACTGCCAATTAGAATGAAATAGGATGTTGAGAACAAAGACAGAACCAAAGAAAAATGTCTTCCCCTATCACTCGTTTTCCCAGGTTCAACTTCAAGTCTTCCATTGATTCCCCACTCCTCCTCCTCCTGCTCCACAAAGCACAGGAGGAACGTTGCAGGCAAAAAATCATAGAATCATTAAGGTTGGAAAAGACTTCTATGATCACCCAGCCCAACCACCAACCCATTGCCACCACACCCACTAACCATGTCCCTCGGTGCCACAAACACACAGTTCTTGAACGCCTCCAGGAATGGCAATTCCACCACCTCTTTGGGCAGCCTGTGCCACTGCCTCACAGCTCTTTCTGAGAAGAATGCTTTCCTAATATCCAACCTGAACCTCCCCTAGCACAACTTAAGGCCATTCCCTCTCATTCTATTGCTAGTTACTTGGGGGAAGAGGCTGACACCACAATGACTCCTCTTTGCAGCTGCTTCCTCTTCACACTTTCCCCTGCCCCACTGGCAGTCCTCTCAGTGGGTTGCAGTCCCTCAAGAGAAACGTGCACCAGTGTGGGTTCCCCATGGGCTACTTCTCCTTTAGGGCATGCCCACCTTCTCTACCATGAGCCATAAAGTGGAAAAGGAGAGGAGGCTGCAGGGAAACAAATGCTGTCCTCCTTAAGCTGCAGTGGAACTTCTCTGTCAGCTGGGGCACCTCTTTCCCCTCCAACTTCTTGGACATTTGTGTTCACAGGACAGTTTCTCACATTTCTGTCCTCGTTGTTACTTGGTGTCTGCACTCCCTTCCTCAGGCTGACCATGAGGTCTGCATGACCTAGTCACGCCCTATGGAGGGGAAAGCTTTAACTACTTTTAGCTCAGTAAGGGGAAAAAAAAAAAAAAAAAAAAAAACACAAAAAAACTTATGGAGGAAGACTGAAATCCTGCATGCAAACTGCATTTGAAAGACTTCAGTGCATGCCATTCCATTCCAAAAGCTAGCAGAAAATTTACTTAGTGGGCAGTTTCCAATTTAGTACAATGTTAAGTAGCAGAAATGTCTCAATTTTATGAGAATTATTTCTGTTTTTCAGCCAGCTGTATAAGATGACACTAAACCATCTGGCAGCAATCGTGTATAATTTTCTGTGTTTAAAATTAAAAAGCTAGACCAAAGGCCAACTCTTTCAGTGCTATTCAGTGTGTCTTCACCTTGTGCCTGTGCTATCTAGTGCCATCAATGTGTCTTCCACACAGTGCCAACAAGACAGAATTTTTTTTTTATTAAACTTACATTCCTGGTAGAAGAAGGCCACATTTTAGAAAAATGCTTCCATGTATGTCAATTAAGAAGCTGCAGAGCTGCAGTAAAAATATGCTGGGATCAGAAACAGCACATACAGATACCTGATTTAGTCACTTAATATCTCAGTTTCCTCCCAGTCTGTTTACTCTGCCTTTGGAAGAGGTATAGAAGAAAGATCTTCCCCTAGGCAATGTACAGCATATATACTCATATAACTAGCTGCATGCATGGTAGCTGGGAGCTCACTATGTAGAGCAGAGGAGCAACAGGATAAAGATTTGAGGAAAGAAGCAGTAAAGGAGGAAAGAAGTGGATGTTTCAGAAAGAATACCCATACTGCCTAGTTTACATTGCTTAATAACTGTCCTTGTATTATTAGATGCCCTAGGATTAATGCAAGTCGAGTTATGGATACTATTCAATAAATGAAGTGCACCCAGATCACAGACAGATGCTTATAACATCTGGCAACAGTACTACAAGCTTATGTGCTTGCATATTCAGTTATTGTGCAACTCACAGAATAAGGGAAGCTAGTTTCTTACAAACTTAATTTGCAAAAAATTCTGACTGTAAAGGCTGGCACTGATGGCATTTCAGATGCCTGTTCTGATATCAAGACAGATATACTTTCCCACATAAAGTGTTGAAAGGCTGAGTTTAATGCGTTTCTCCATGACGACAAAAAAGTCACCTTAAGAAACTACTGGTACTTCTGGCAATTTTATTGGACAATTACCCAGTTTTAGAAACATGATAACGTTAAAGCTGTGGTGTCATTTTTATAACACGTTTGAAGAAACTGTTTAATGCATGAACTAAAACCTGGCAGTTCAGTTATAGCATGTTCATAAACTTTTCCAAACTGTATCTGCTGAACCAAATAATAACAAAGAAGCACATAGTAGCAGTTTTTCCTCTGTTCAAGTTATTAAAAGCTTTTTGAGTGATTTCAAGATTTCTTTAATTTCGGAATTATTCTTCTCTCAGAAATTGACAGCACCTCTACTCACTCAAAAAGAAATATCACCTTTCTGCTAACAGATAGCTTCTTCATGGCTCCACATCTTCACTTCACAAGCTGTTTGTTCTTGAATAAGAAACCTGATTAAGTTTTGCCTGTCTAATCCTATGCTTTATCAGGTAGCTGTTCCTGAAGAGCAGAAAATTACTTTGGGAGTATGTTCATTTTAAGTTTGACCAAATGCCTCACAGTTTCAATGACTAAAGTAAGAGGCATATTTCCATACTTCTGTAACTCTCTCAATTGCTTAGCACATTACTTTTTTTTTTTTTTTTTTTCTTCAGGAGACAATTGGTCTAAAAAATATCTTCAGAATTTGGCATATAACTGTGCCTTTTACTGCAGCCTCAGAAGCCGATCCACAAGTAATTCAGTTTTACGCTCTGTGTAGAACACAGGGCATGATGAACCAAATCTAAAATGCAGTAAAAGGTGAAAAAGTACTTGTCAAGAGAGTTTACATAGAACTACAGCTACAGTGCATCTAGTTTTAATTCAAAGTGTAAAGGTGCAGAGATGTTTTCAAATTCTCATTCCTCCTTCAAATCATCATCTGCCAAAATCTTTAGGTACTCAGTTTATGTAGTTTCCTGACTGCCAAGTTCAGTGCTAAATCTAAGATTTCCTCCCTCATCCAAGGTACGTACAGCTTGGCGCTTTATTCAATTCACTGTCCAGAAGAAGGAGCACTTTTTTGGAAAACAGCCCTGAACACCTGCAGGGTGCAGCTATGAGTGGCTACACAGAGAAACGGAAGTGGTAGTAAGAGATGAAAATCCTTGCTTCACCCTGCTAAATCCAGCATTACACTTCAGTGCTGTGACAAGAAAGGAGGCAAATACCTGCCAGTTTCATCCTGCTGAAGTGCTGAAACCAGGATTAGTTATATAATGTCATAAAATGGGAATTGAACTTGTGAAGGAAGAAATCTCTCAATTCTCCGCCTTATTAAAATGACTGCTTATGCAGCTGAATAGCATTTCCCCAGTGAGAACAGAGAGGAACCAAGTCCTCAAAGCTGCAACTCTTGCTCAAGCCTAGCCTTAGAAGAGCACTCTCTAGATTAACTACACACCATCTGAGAAGCTCTGCTTAAGAATGAAACCGTAAGGCATATCCTACACAGGTGAAAATTTTGTCAGGTGTTCCTTATGTTCTGAATATTCTGCACAGTGTTTAAGCTTTGTTTGTATTTTTATGGAAGATTTGAACCAGTGACTGAAATCAGGGCATGTCTCAAGGAATTCAAGATCCAAATCTACTAGCACACAAGATAAGTACAGCACGGTTGCTCAGATGCTCACCATAGAAAAGCTTACCTTAAATGAGAGGTTGTTGTTTCCAGCATCCTCCTCCACATGCACAGGCAAGATTCCATGAATGCTGTCACTGCATCCCATCTAAAAGTGTGCTCAAATAAGTGCTACAAATAAACAGAGCACAAAATCAACTTAGGGAAAGTTGGATATAACTTCCCATTGCCTTTATTCAGTTAACATCTTAAAGCTGTCACTGTAAACATCAAATAAAACTTGAAACCAGGGAGATCAGATCATACTGTCCTTATTTTTGCATGGCAGTTGTAATTTGGCCCTGCCAAACTACGACAGTACTAATGCCTCATGGGAAGAGGTGTTGAACATCCTCCAAAAGGACTGGAAGAAATTGAAATAACTGAGGGGAAGGCACCTTGGGTACTCACAGTCTTTTGATTGGGATCAGGAAAGTAGGTTGCTTGGGAAAGCAGTCTCCCTGACAGGTTGACTGTGTAGGTCACCGGGTGATATGCATAGTGTAAGCCAGAAAAAATATTGATTAAATTACCTGTTTGTCAATTGGAGCCCAATAATATCAGACAGGGCTGAACAGAAAACATTCCTGCATCCAACAGGAGATAGGTAATTTTATACCAGGAAGACAAATGAATGAGTATTCTAAATCTTATTTAGGAGCAAATAAGAATTGCTTGGTGGATTGAAACCCTAGAGCTTAATTGACTTTACAAGCCCAAAATCAAAAAAGTAATAGATGAATAGGTACCTTTGCAAAGAAATAAGGAAGAAAAGAAGCAGATTAAATCATTTAAGAATGAGCCTGTATGATGCTTTTGCAATTTGTTAAAGTGTTGGATATTTCACAGTAAGGTATCTAATATTTGGGTACTGAAAAGCCTTTTTTTTTTTTTTTTTTTTTTTTGACTCATCTCCTCCACAAAAATTAAAAGACTTTGAGAATTCTACTAAAAATCAAGCTTTATTCACTGGGCTTCCTTTCAATGAGTTTTTATGAGGAGAACATGGCAAAAGCAACAATTCCCACATTTTCAACATATACTATAAACTGCAGAAATTAATACACCACTCAGCAACAGACCAGCATACTATATAAAGATAAATGATTGAACTACTGCAGAAAATATATTTGTCCTGATACCACCTTATTCTGATATAGCAATATTTTGATACCCACATTAATCTTACTGATGTTTTTTTTTTTCCATTTATCTTACCTCTGTATGGCAGGTATCTACAAGTTTTTAAACTCCTTCATTCAACAAAGCCAAGACAGTTGGCTGAATGTTACACTGCATGCAACCATCCTGACAAGCCCAGGGTTAGGCATCCAACAGCTCCAGCCTCGAGAGTCTTACGACAATAAATTTGTAAGAGCAGATGTGGCTCCATGCTTTGCAAGACTACATGTTGTGTTTGGCATGCTGGAGTTAAACAACTTATTTAATATATTTTCCTACAGCAACATGAAGTAGGAATTATATTGGCCTAACTGCACGCTAAAAAGCACAACTGAAGCTAAGTTAATATGTTTAAGTGATCTGAAATCTTGAGCAAGTCCTTACCTTTACCATATTGGGAGAACTGTTTGCAGCAGAGGGTCTTGAAAGGAAAAATCATAACTGTTCATGTAATAAGTAATTAATCACTGGTTTTATTTCTCAAAATAATTGAAACTGTTTTCAACAAGAATGTCAGATTGACTGTGTTATCCATATATTAATGAATAAAATAACAGGAAATAAAGAGAAATGTAAATAAGTCGCTCATTTCCAGAACAGGATTAGGACAGCCAACTTAAACTGGCCAAAGGGATATTTCATACCATAGGACATCATGAGGAAGGAATTTTAAAGAGGAGTTCATCTTGATCTCTTCCACTTCTTGGGGGGCACTAGCTGGGCATCAGTTGGCAGCTGGTCAGAAATTGTTTGTGCATCACTTGTTATATACATTCATATATATAAAGATATATATATTCATCACTGTGATCCTTTTCCTTTTCTCTATCTTAGTAAATACTTTTATGTCAACCCATGATCTATTTTTTTTTTTCCTGATTCTCTTTCCCATCCCACTGGAAAGGGGAGGAGTGAGCAAATTACTGTGTGGTGTTGAGCCACTGGCCAGGTTAAACCACAACAAGAATCAAGTAGAATTATGATTTAAATGTTTAAAAGAGTAGTTTCAATGGGTATAGTAAGCAAAGTTTAATAAATAAGACTTAGTTTTAAGCTCACACTCAAATTGAGGAAAAGGCTGCTAGCAAGCAAGCATTTCTATTTCTCTTAGTGAAAGGAGAGGCTGCTGCACTAACAAATGGATCTTGATCAGCTTATGAACAGAAATGAATGACATAGATGATTGTGGGATGAGGAGGTGGGAAATAATTTCTCAGCAGGTTATTTCTGATCATGTAGTCCTCAGATAATACTAATACCCTAATTTTACGTTTCGTAAATTAAATGTCATACTGAAGATGCTCCCAATTTACCAGCGTGCCTGGTGATAGAAATGAGTGCCTAGTCTTAAACAGCTCTGGAAATCAGTTTGTTGGCTTTTTGTTTGTTTTTTTCTAGTCTGTATATAAGGTCAATTAAGTACATTTAGTAGTTATGGAATCACCAAAAATAGAACATAAATCCAAGACATCAGACATCATTCTCCAGTGAAATGTCATCACTGAAACCTGAGGGTATCATTATCCACAGCTCTGTCTCTCTCTCTTTTATACAGCACAGTCCACACTATGCAAAACAGGTTATGTTTTGTGCCAATAGCTGCAGGTATTCCAAGTACCAACATGTCTGGCAAGTTGCTTCCTGTTTCATCTGCAGCACCATACCCATCAAGCAAATACGTGTTTCTGCATCATAATCATGAGGCTATAAGACTTGACCAAGAACATCAGCTAAATTATTTGAAATTGTTATGTAAAAATAACTTTTAAACATGCCTGCCTTCAGTAACAGTAGTCACAATTAAAAATATATATATTAGCAACTACACAGGAGTGTCATTTTGCTCTCCATAGAGTGCAAGCAGAACAAAAGGCTCTTCAGCATAATATTTCTTTCGGGTGAAAAAACTTCTAATAGGCAGATGAAATTCAGATTGGTTCATTGCTGTTCCACATGAAATACTTGCAAAATAAGGTTTGAGTCCTGCTATGTAAATAGTTTTGTCAAAAAACTCACTCAAAAGCAGTAAGATCTCATGAATGCAGATTGAAGCTCAGAAGAGCATTTTTCTCCCTGTTATCAAGTAAGGCCATCTCTTAACTCTCTTCACACCGAAGTCTTCAGTCTTAACTTACAGCATTCGATCTGAAATTTATAAAATGTCACTTAGAATAATTTTTTCTACATTTTAAACTACACATCTCATATTGAAATGGATATTACTAAGAGGAGTTAAATACTGTTCGTT
Source organism: Lagopus muta (assembly GCF_023343835.1). Lineage (NCBI taxonomy): Eukaryota > Metazoa > Chordata > Aves > Galliformes > Phasianidae > Lagopus > Lagopus muta. Next base: position 87,510,949 of record NC_064433.1, read on the forward strand.
CATCAAGTTCAATTCAGGTCCTACTTTTCTTTTATTTTCACCTACTTTTCTTTTGTTTTCACCAGAAAAAATTCCACAGATGTTAATGGGTCCAGGAGGGAGCAGCTAAGCTATAAACATTACCTTGCTAGTTGTTTGCAACTTCAGTCCAAAACAGTTTCAGGCACTAGCTCATCATTATTGAAACATGAAACAGATTATGAAACAGTCTTTATCTTGACCCACACATTTTTCTCCTTAGCTCTTCCAATTCTCTTTTCCATCTCATGGGAAGTGAGTGTGGGGGTGTGAGGGATTGGTTAGTGGATACTCAGTTACTTACCAAAGTTTAACCCACCACAATATAGAAAACAAATATATGCATGCACATAAGGCATTTAACCAAAACTGGTGAAAGAGAGTGAACTTACTGTGAGGTATTTATCTTAATTATCTCAAATATGTTCATTTCCTGAGAATGACTAAATAACTTTGTATGCATATATGTAGGTGCTTAAAAAAAAGTGCTTGAGCAGAAGAATCCTCTTAAGAATGGCTGGTAGAGCTGGAAGAGCAAAAAGATCCTAACCCCCCATCCGACAACGCACAGCAGTAGCTCACCAACCTCTCTGCCCTTCTACATGGAAAGTCCAACAAGAAGAAGCAGGAGCAAAACTGATCTTGCAGAGAAAACAGATAGATACAGGCTCTAGATTGAAGACAGAAACTGAATTCACTGTTTGACTAGAGGTATAGGTTCACACTATCCTACAATTTCCTGTCATTTATGTATGGCCCATAACTGCTTCAACTGCCCTGTTTTATTGCCTACTGAAAAGTGAGTGGGTAATTTCACACTAGCTTTTGGACATTAGGTTTATCATACTGAGCTTAATCTTAGAGTATGCTTTGAGAACTGTCATAAATTTTAGAAGTGGGATTTGTAATAGAGCCAGTCACAGTTCTTTTTATTACTGAGGAGATAGGAATTGCCATCTGAAAATAGTAGAGGATTTTCACAGACTGACTGGGATTGATTTTCTTCCATTCACGTGCACTGTCTCTTATCAGCACGGATACCCTGGAAAGATGTTTCTATGATAGGTTCGTATGCATTACTGCAATGTACTTTGCAATAAAATCAGGCTAATTGTCACTTACAATCAAATCAGACCAGCCACAAAAAGCTAATCTCAGGTTTAGAAATGCAGAAGCAAGGCATGGAGAGTCAGGAAAGATTAGCACACAGAAGGAGACAGACAAGCTTCTAAGTTAAAGCAGGCACCAAAACAAGCAAAAATATAGAAGAGAACAAACCAGTGAGTCCCTGAAGTCCAGATTGATGTTGTTGTCTGTAGCATTTGAGAAAAACAGCAGAAGGAACAGCAAGCTTAAGTACTCGTTTGACTTGTGGCTATAGTAAGTTCTCATGACTGTTTAGATGAACCTTAGCATTGCCTTTTCCCTGATGTATGTTGACAGAGCGAATGACAAGGCCCACAGGTGACTGAAGAGACGAGAAAAGGAAGTGACATCATGCATCCCAAGGAAAGTATTGATCAAGACAGATGTAACTTACTCCAGTTCTTAGCATCACAATCCTACAAAGAGAAAGCAATACTGTAGCAATTGTTGTCACCATTCAGACATCATGAGAAGTGTTAAAAATAATGAACTATCTGTCTGAACACATAAAAGTGAGCATGGTGTAAAGCAGAGTTATCAGACATTTCAGCTAGACCTGAAACAGGAATAATGTCTGTTCTACGAACCATCCATCAAGCCTATCCTACATTATTCCATTCGGCAGAGTAAATAGCTGAATTTCAGTATGTGTAGAATTGCAGATATCTAGCAACTTGAGAGGAACCAGGCTAGTTTTTATATACAAAGATATTGAGTATAGTAGTAATGAAAATTACTGCCTTCTTCTATTCTGTCATGTCTTGAAACATAAAAGAGAAAGATTGTGTGCAGACAGTTAAGCTTAGAAGGTGGGGTTAAAGATGAACAGAAACAGGTTGCAGACTTCCAGCTTTGGGGCAAGAGAAGCTACTAAGGAAAACAAAGCATTTAAATCTTATGTTCATTTTATAGCATGGAACAGCGTAATTAAAAAGTAATTACATGTACACGAAGTAGTAGTGATCAGCTCATCTAATTTTTCACTGATATCTGGAAGTGGACTGTTAGCTGTGATCATCTAGCTGTTCTTTGAGCAAGTTATAAGAGTCAGAAATATGTATGTTTAAAACATATAGAATCATAAAACATCTTGGGTTGGAAGGGCCCCATGAGGATCATCAAATCCAACACCCAGCTCCACAGAGAACCATCCAAAATCCAAACCCTTGTGCTCAGGCACAGTATAAGCTTTAGACCTGAGCTGCTGTATGCATTTGTTCTGACCTTAGAGATCACTTGTTCTGATGTGGGTTGCTCCACTCCTTTGAGATCCAGATCTTCCTGGACACACTGAAAATGGCCTCATTCCAGCTCATCATATGGAAGGGAAGAGAGAATACCCTGACATCTTCCTCCATGTGATAACTTAACCATAGCATCAGCCTCTGAAAAAATTCTGTTCCATAGAGAAATGGACCCTGCTGTAACAAAGAATCTTGTTTCTACAAAACCCAGGCAAATCCAAACACAGGATCCCTTTGCACTTCAGTAGGGTTTGGACTGGGTCCTTAAACAGGAGCAGTTCAATGCAATAAGCAATAAGGCAACAGACTAGATGTCCTTATTTAAGCTGTAAGCACATTTTAAATGATTTGCAAGAACATTGTTGCTTTAGCTTAACCATGAAAACATTTACAGTAATTTCCTGCACACCAATATTGATCAGAACAGCCTGTAGACCAGGCCCTTGTTTCCTTTAAAAAATGTATAAGTATGCTTACAAGAATGGCACTGTAGCTCAGGCATTCCTTGTATCAAACTGCCTAAGTACTCAGACTTTTCAGAAGGATCCAACGAAAACACTGAAAGACAAACCTCAAATATTTGAGATACACAGGTAGTTAGAACTTGATTAGCACATTCAAGTTGGAAACATGGTGAGCTGAAAGAAAGTCAGGTTAATTGCAATGTCAGTTCTACCCATCCTCTCCAAACTTGCACTGATCTCCAAGTCAAATATTTCAAACAGCAAATCAAACTCAACTCTTTCTCTGTAGGAATTAGTTCAATTATGAATTTCAGAGATTGCGAACTTGGACTTTTTACGCTGCAGACCATCAAGCAGCTTTTTAAAGTCTGCCTCATAACAACTACAGCTACTGAGCAAGGAGCATGCAGAGCACTGCGATTGCTTTCCTCTCCTGTCTGGTTCCAGACTTCATGTGGGAAGGAATGGGGTGCCTGGGACGGGAGACTTCAGGAGAATATGTACTTGCCCTGTCTCTTGCAGCTTATAAAACTCTCTCCCTTTCCTAGCTCTGCCAAAAAGAGGTAGCATTTAAACTATATACGCTTTATCATATCTGTAGGTGCCTGGTACCTCCACATGTATCCACATCAATCTGCACAGTAAGTTTCTACAGCTACGGCTAAAAAAAACCCCACGCTGTTCTAGAGAAAAAGCTGTATGCTTTCCAGCAAGAACGTTCCTTGAATTACTGCAGAGACCAGCCTGTCGCTCAGCCAAGACTGCTGAGGAGGGATTTGCTCCCTTTAGCACAGCCTGAGGAAGCCCCAAGGGCATTTCTGCCAGGGGGAGCATATGATGGTTGAAAATACAGCTGGCTCCATGGGAGTGCTGCATGCTTGTCATTGACTGTGGCTGAGGAAAGCCAGGAGGTAACAGTGTGGGACCACTGATGTTTTAGAACAGGGGAGGTCACTAAAAGGATTCTTTACTCTTGCAGACAGCGAGACACAGCTCCAGACAAGCTGCTGGACTCCTCAAGATGCTGCTTCACCCTCTCCTCCAGCGTGCAAGAAAAGAAATGCCTGATGCTGCCACAATGCCTACAAAAGAACAAAAGGTGACAGTGAGGATGGTGGCACTAAAAGAAGCTGTCACCTTTCAGGCTTCCTAGTGAGATGGCTGATGTCCTTACTCCTCACCTTGCATGCCAATGTTCTAGAGGCATTTAGGCTATGTCCTCAGTAATGTTCTTTAACTTTCGGTTAGCCCTGAAATGATAAGGCATTTGAACTCAAAGTTTGTCAGTGAAGGCAAACAAAAAGAAGTACAAGAAATCAGAATAAAATAACCATAATAGCAAGTAGTATGTCTGAATTATGCAGTAATTTTGAAAAGGTAATGTTTCAAAATGAGTATCATAGTAACCTGAGGAAAAAAAAAAGCATTATCGCTTGTAGGGAGTTTATAACCACTCATAATTTATAGGAAAGTCAGAATGTTACGTAGGCATTAATCAGACAGATTAGAATCAAATGATATGGAAGAGGAGAACTCATATTATGGTTAATTCTTAGTCAGTAAAATAAATATTTCAGTGTAACATGAGAATATGCTCTCACAAAATGAAAGCAGTGAGAAGTAGTGTGTATGGACCCAGCTTTTGTGAACACTTCAGCAGCACAGACCCTGTGTTACAAAGAAAAGACAGCAATAAGTCAATTTCATTTGCAACACAACTTGGCAAGATCTGTAATCTCAGGCTAGACAATATGAACTTATATAACGGTTCTGCCACACGTTCTGCCTCCCAAAAACGACAGTATTTGCATATAGTGAGGACCTTATTTGCAGGGCATGGAATACAATGTAAGTAAAAGCAACAGTTACAGTTCATCTTGATAAGAACTGCTGCCTAAACAGCTTCCTGTAAGAAGACCCCAAAATGGATTAGTTTCAATCTCTGATTAATGACACACACTTTAGGGATTTGCTCAGCATCAGATTTCTGTCCCTTATGAGAAACAGTTGTGAGTTATAAACACTCAAAACTTTACAGACAGTTAGTTTAATGGAAAGAAATTATTTTACTCTCAATCCATTCTTCACAAAAATTCTCCTCTTAAATTGGCTGCTAATTCTTAATGCAAGCCTGCTATCTATCCATACTGCAATTATAAAAACTGCTCCTTAATATGAAACTGCTTCTCTTTCTTCACCAGATATCTCACAGATTGGCAGAGATTTCTTTTCTTCAATTACGTATAGCTTTTTTTTTAATATGTGTATATAACCCTTTGTATTCTAAAAGGGTCATTCTTTGCTGCAGTGAAACACTGCAAGAAATTCATATTAAATATCTAATACCTCCTAAGCCTTTTTTTTAAAATTTATCTTCCTTTTATGATTTAATCTTTTTGATTCTAGAGTGTTCAATTCACACTGTTTTCAGGAAGTGACTTTTCCTGTGTTTCTTTATAATTTCAAAAATCAGCCTTTGGCTATCAAAGCATTTTATTTATAAAAGCAAATATATAATAGATATCTTCACCTCCTATATATTTTATGAGTGGGATTTTTTTTCTTTTTTTTTTTTTTTTTTTTTTTTTTTTAATTTCCTCTGAAGATGGAAAGAAAAAGAAGGAAATACAAAGTTGCTATTTAGAGATTTTAATATTATTGTAAGTTGATTGTGTTAATATAATTGACTGAAAGGAAGTATTAATTGAAGTTATCTAGCAGGTTTATAGGTTGACTTTCACTGCATCACCAACACAATGTTTTCAAGAACAATCCAGGGCTTTAGACAGCTGATCCACAAGTAATTAAGGCAAATAATATCCTAAGCCAGAGATTTAGAGTGCTCAGTCACCCTGTTAAGCGTATTACTGTCTTCAAGACATTTAAAGCCCATCCATGCTAAAGACCATTCACAGTACTTATCCTACTACATCAAGGTCTTGTATCATAATTTAAAAGAAACTTAAATTCATATTTTAAATCATAAAATCATAAAGGTCGGAAAATACCTCTAAGATCATGTAGCTTAACTGTTCACCCACCACCAATACTGCCTGCTAAACCATGACCCCAAGTGCCATACCTACACATTTTCTGAACACCTCCAGTGACTCCACCACCTCCTCAGGCTGTTCCAGTGCCTGACAACTCTTTTTATGAATATCCAACCGGAATCTCCCCTGGCACTACTTGAAGCCATTCCCTCTTGTCCTTTTGTGCTACTTATACACAGCTGCTTTCATTCCTCAATGGTAGCACAGTACTGCAGAAGATTTAGGATTACCTCCATGATTGGTTTTGAAATGAATTTTTCCCCATATAAGTTTCGATAATTTATAAAAATTCCTCAGAAATTCCTCTCAAATGGTCTGCTGACTTTCACTTCAATTGTAACAACATGTATGGTTCACAGAGCAGTATTTTCCTCTAGACTGGAAAGAGATACCTGCAAAATTCAATAGAAAACAGATAGGTTGGAGACATTTTTTAGCTCAACAACATGTATGTTGAATCCCTTCTGGTCTGAAATCATTCCCTGAGATGTTGTCTTCTATGTCATGCTGAAAACTATGTTCTTTTTGCAAAAGGTCCCGAGTTTTTTATGTGATATTTCAGATGCAAGTGTATGTCATACAGTATGTATCCGGAGCTTGGAATGGATGTTCTGTGTACTCTTCTGGACTGTGCTTGTGCCATGGATTTGTAGGACTATGGAGAGGGATTGCTGTCCATTCAACAGCACAAAGATACCATTAAATTGTCCTATGAATTACTGCTTTCATATAGCAATTACAAGGTGCATTGTCAGCTGGCATTTCTGGGGAACATAGCTCAATGTTCAAGCACCTTGGTTTCTAATTCTGTCTTCCATAAAGTGGTCTCTATCTTCGAGGCACCATTTGCTTTTGCAACATTCTGCTTGCAGTTTTGTAAAAAAAAAAAAAAAAAAAAAAAAAAAAAAAAAAAAAGTTTTCAGTTATCAGTTTATTGGCTGACAACCCTTTATCCTGATAATAGCACTTAGCTTAAAGACAGGTTACAGTTTCCAAAGACTGAGATCTAACATACCGCTTTTGCTGGAGTTCAGAAAACAAATACAATGCTAATCAGCTCACAGGTAGCCACAAAATTACTCACTACTGCTTGCTGCAAACATGGCCAGGAATTATTTTATCAAGTTAAACCAATATTTCATTTAATCTCTAGCAGGATTCAACAATGAGAAAAAGCAAATAAACCAGGATGCAAACAATCAATATGCTCACATTCAACAAACTTGAAGTGAAAGGAGGAAGAATGGGCTGTGAGGGGATGATTTTTTTCTGACCTTTATGAATGATCAATGTACATCCTGGAGCATGAAGACTGACAGTACCAATACGTTTTTATTCCTGTCAGATTAACTGCATGTATTACTCACATCGTTTCTTACAATTTAGACTTCTATTAGCATGAGGTTTTATTTAATGCTTTATGACATTCTATTTCTTTTAGCACAACACAGAAACATCAGGCAGGTTGAATTATGCGAGCCATAACAGCACAGTGTTATTTTCACAATTGTACGTATGTTATCATTCTGATTTTTTTCTTTTGGAAACAAAATCTGAAGTGCTAGAGGCCTGATCTCTGTCCAAAGCAAAACCATTTATTTAGTTCCGTATTTTCTTTAATGTTTGATGATATACATGGGGGTGGAATTTTCATCTGGAATAAAAATGGTTCTGTCTTTTTGATGCTTGAGGGAATGAGAGAACAATGTAATTCAAGAGAAGCTGCTTTCTTGTTTAGAATAATAACCTGTAGCAAAGTACTGCGAGCAAACTGTCTGAAAAATGGCTTAGGAGCTATTCTAATGAAAAAAAAAACCACCATAGATATGAACAAACCTTCACAGGAGCAATGTGATTAGTCCTCTTGTCACATGAATGACCTGCAGTATCACAGTGTAAGATGCAATTGCCAAGTCTAAGAAGCATCAATTCTGAGTTGATCTGATCACTGTAATGAAATTACCAACGGGGAAGGTGAGCTTCATTATCATTCACAAGCTATAAGATGACTGGAAATACTCATGGCTCATCTTCTAAATGTCCTTTCCAAAGAGCTTGCTAACTGCAGTGTATATACCAAACACATGCTCCTGAACCTGGTATTTCACAGTCAGCATCAAAGGCAGTCAAATAGACCATCATCTTTCCCTGAACTGCTGCACCATTTTCAAAGTGAAAATATTAAAATATATAGTTAGCATCTATATACACAAAGAACTGTATTTCACTGTTAAGTGAGATGCAGTAAAATTTGTTCAGAATATTAACAATTAAAAAAAAAAAAAGCAGCCTGAAGGTCTTATGAGTATGACTTTTAATAGACACACTAACTTCTGCATGCCTGAGAGAAAGATGTTAGATATTATTCAAGCCACCAGAAAACATACATTTGAATTTTGGCATCTAGTAAATGCGAATCAAAGAGAGAGCTACATGAAAACAGGCATATAACAACAGTGGAAAGCATATATACTTCCTGCTGATAGACTTGAAGATTGTTCCAGGGAAGTTGGCACCCATTGTAACGCTAGGCAATACTGTTGTTTATTCATTATAACCCAGCCAAATCAGCTTAACATTAAATGTGTTGATCCTTCCTGTACAATCAACTGCCATTTACGGTGCACAAACATTTTTGTATCTGTCTTGCCACGCCTTAGGCTGCTCTTATTCTCGTTTTTGAGCCTTGCCTGTGTAGTATTTAACAGAACAGATTTTTTCACCGCGTTACCTGTTCCATGCCTCTGGCTGACAAATGACAACGGGAAAGCTTGTGTTTCAGCGTGCACACAAATGCAGATCTCTCAGCAAAAAGTCTTTGATTCCTTACTTATTTAAAGACTGTTTCAGAACCTGGAAGTTTCCCATGTTATTAATTATCAGTCAGAAATGAAAACCCAAAATAATTTAATACATACACCTTAACTGCATTTTGGCCAAGTTTTGTAAAACAAGAACCTTTTTAAAAATACTGATAACAACACCTGCCTTGAGAAACCTGTTCTTTTAGTGGCAAGATGTGGGCAACATTGGTTGTTTAACAGTTAGACTGTATGATCTGGGAGGTCTTTTCCAACCTTAATGATTCAATGATCCTAAGATTCAGTACATGGTATCTCCTCACATCAGCTTTCGCTATGTAACAAACCTTTCCTTGAGCAAGTGTTGCTGTATGAAATAAACGCAAACACGGAGCTAATGTAAGGAGGAAATGACAGGGAGGGAAATTGGAATGCTCCATGTGGTCCAAAAAGATGAGAGAACTTGTTTGTAATTTGTTTGATCTAGTTTTCTTCTGGGATGGAGGTCTCTGCTGAAATACATCCTTTTAAAGCCTGCTTCTTGAATTCAGCTCTTGTAATTTTCCTACAGATATCCAGGCACAGAAATGGCAGAAGTCATGACTCAAAAGCAGTTTGCACTCTTTTGTGTTTGTTCTCTTTTTCCTTAAGGAAAGGAAGCTTCCAGTGCTTCTCCTGCTTTGGTTAGTCCATTTAAGAATCACCTGTGTTTGATTCTTTACAGTGTAACTCAAGAACTGAAAAGTTCGACCTTTCCTAGTTCCTCACTAACTGTAAACGGGCTTTCAAGCATGTAGACCTCCTCCATAAAATGAAATGTGACTTTTTTTTCTGGGGCAAACTTCTATTTTGTATGATGCAAAGCCAAAAAAAGTCTGTGTGCACAGACTATTTGTTACTCTTATCACAGTCTTTTCTGTGTTTGTCAGAAAGCAGGAAAGTTAATAATACAATACTCACATTTGTTCCGTGGGCTTTCCTGCCTCCCGTGGTCCTAACAAACAAGGTCTCTGTGAAAAAGATGCTTAAATTTAGGCTGTCATTAAACAGTAAAGGCTCACTGGATGACTGCTCAAAAGGCTAGCGCCTGACATTTTAAGGTAATGTTCAGATTCAGTATGGCCTGTGATGCAGGGACACAAAGAAACTACAGAAATGAGCTGCAAAGCCCCTTTCTAAATGACTTCTGACTACCCTGATGAGTCTGTAGAGAAAAAAATCACCTCACCTGTGGACATTTATTCCATTTCTAAGATAATGAATCCTGGGCACATTCATGTCACAGCATAAGAGATCCCCCAGCATCTACATAGGGGCAACTATGCAGGCTGCATACAGGTCATTTTTACCATTTGTTAATAATTCAGGAGAGTATTAATGGACATTACTTAACACCTGAAACATCTGTATTTTCTGGTTTTAAGAAACTCAGGGAGCGTGAAGTGACCCTTAATTTTTTAATTTTCAAAAATTCTGAGGATTGGTATTAACCAGACTCTTCAGAAGACTGAATGATGAGCAGAATGCAAATTTATATTTCTTAAAGAAAATTAAAGAATATTTAAAATAGGGGAATAGCAAGTCAGTCAATTTTAAATACGAGCAGCCTGCATAACAAATTATTATAGAAAACACTATTTCATGATCCAAATTACATCTCACCTTGTATTTCTTTAAAAGCTACTTAACATACATTTCCAACACATATGAAGTATGCTTTATGAACAAATTATAATGCATAATAATCTTAACACAAGGAATTATAAGTTTTATAAAGGTGGTCATTCAGCATAGAATTGTGTTGGGATCTTCCTGATGGAATGAACAGCTATACTGAATTCATAAATGAAACTGAATCACTGCACCTAAGCTCATAAAGTGGCTCAGTCTATCTTGACTTGTATTCTGTGCACAGAAGTAAGTGCTGAAGGGAGAAAAGGACAAGCCATATGTAATAATTCCATAACAGCTTTCAGCTACTTGCAGATGAATATTTTCTATATGAAATTTTAATAAACTCCATAATTGGTAAGCTTATGTATGAAAACAAATGCAAATTCTCAAAAATATGAAAACACTTATTCTTCCTCAACCTGCAAAACGTTAGTATCAGTTCAGTGATGTGCTATTCTTTCTCTCTCTCTGTTCTTCACTTGAAAAATACATATCATGCATCTTTTTACTGCATTGTGCTGTCACAAAATGTCAGGAATTCATTTATTATTTTTTGCTAGGCAACTTATGTGCAAAAATTATCCAAAATCCTTGAAAGATTCTATGGAGTTTGAGAGAAAATTTTGAACAAACTAACTCCAGTGAGAGTAATGATCAGCCTGTAGAAGAGAATCCTCCAGGAAAACATCTTTGTGGCCTTCCAAGACTTTAAAGAAGCTTATAAGCAGGAAGGAAACCAACTTTTTACACTGTTTGGCAGTGATAGGACAAGGAAGAATGGTTTTAAATTAAAAGAGGGGAGATTTAAGTTAGATACTCAGAAAAAATTATTTACTCGGAGAGTGGTGAGGCCTTGGCACAGGCTGCCCAGCGAAGTTGTGGTGCCCCATCCCTGGAGGCACTCAAGGCCAGGTTGGATATGGCCCCGGGCAGCCTGAGCTGGTGGGGGGCAGCCTGGATTGGAGCTGGAAGAGCTTTTATGTGCCTTCCAACCTAAGCCATTCTACTATTCTATACTTCATTTGAAAATACAGCAGTATAAATAGTATAAATAAATCTGTAAAGCTACCACAATAACATGTACATTTTTCTAAATTCCACTGAAGTGTTACTGCATACTTGTTTGGACATTCATCTTACCTGCAAGTGTCCTTTGAATGTATTGCTACCAAGATAAAAGGAAAATTTAGAAGATATATTTAGATTTTCAAAAGCATTTGGCAAGGGATTTCAATCAAAGAAACAGAAGGTACAATAGAATAGAGGATAAGAAAAAGTGTCTGAAGTACAAAAGGAAAAGCCTCATGGCTGGAAGCTTTTCAGTTGGGGAGAAACGACTCCTAATGCCTGTGGCCTTTCTACAGGGGCAGTTTTTGGAGCTTCATGGAGATCATCTACAGATGAAAAGTCAATAGTTTAGACAAATGAGAGATTTTACAAGAAGAGAAAGCAAGTCGTTCAGTCACACACGGGTATTCAATTCAAGTTCAAAGTAAAATTTCAGTATTTCTGTGATAGCTTTTGCATGGTCACTAATGATTTTTTTTTTTTGTGCATTTATGAACAGTAAGCTAATTCTCTATGTTTTAAACTCTAGATTTTTGCAAATCTTTGTCTTGTATTCCTTTTGGGAAAAATAACAGCTTAGGATAAAATGGAGCAGGTTTAAGTAAGATCTGCAAATATTGGGCTAAATAGAACATAAGTTATGTTTTCAGGCAACTAACTACCAAGACTAAGAAAATGTAAAGAAGATAAAAAAGCATAAATAAAGTCGGAATAACCAAAGAAAACTAGATGAAGACATAGGCAATCCTACTTTTTAAGTTGCTGAAAAACAACATTCCTAAAAGAAATACTAAGGAAATCATATTAAGAAGAGAAATTATGTGTGTCACATTAAATGAGAAATGCTGAATCACAAATAACTTAATTTGTAAGTTAATTTGGTGGTAATTTCTGGTCAATTTTCAGTTTTATAGGGAGAAAATTTATTCTAGAAGAGAGAGAAATATAAACCTTCAATGTTTCATGTTAAGGAACTTGTTTGTAAACATCCAGAGAAGAAACATAAAGGGATCAAAATTACTGGATGAGATGAAGGGAAGATTATTACAAAACATACAAAGGACATTGCAAGAGATGTGCATGATTTGCTTTTCTTCAGTTAAAGTTATTTCAGTTTTGCTTTTAAAAACAGATTTGAAAAAAAGTCTACATAACTGCTGACCATCCTTCTGCAGCCTGGTGGCTTTTGCAAGAGATGATACGTGTCCAAGCATCTGATTCGTGAAGAAACTGTGGCAGAAATCCTTAGTGAACTAAAAAGATACTGCCCAGAACACACTAGTGAAACCCCAGACAAAACCAGATTCCCCAAAATGTAGTGATTGAAATAGAAAATCCAACGAAGCAACAGATAAACAGCTGCTATTACAGAGCTATAAAACACTGACTGTGAAACTGCAGACAGACAAAAAGGAAGAACCAGGACCAGCCTAAGCTGCATATAACAGTAAAACAGAGACACTGTGATTTAGAAGAGAAAGCTTGTCTTCTGAAGCGACATTTAACAGAGGAAATAGAGAAGGGATAGAAAATGACTATGAGAACACATCAAGCCCTACCATGCGAAACGCCTGCCAATGGTGAGGAAGCGGTGGCAGGATGGCATGCTGCTTAATTCTCACTTCATCACAGAGCTGGAAAGAAAGCAGATATTTTAGAAATCCCATAAAAATTTCATTGTCTTCAATTACTACACATGCCCAAAGTGATAAAGCAGGAAGACACCTGAGCAATAGAATAAGGCTATTGAAAAGGATGTACTTGCCACTCTGGGTACTCTCAGGTAGAAGGGGTCTAGCTTTCAGAAGGAGATTCCTATAGACAGCTCTCTTGTGCCCCAGTGTTTCCCTTGGGGTGGCAGCCTAGGCTGGGGATGAGGTAACAGGGTGTGTGGGCTGCCACACTACTCAGCCTGAGAGTAAACTACACAACTGCTAATCATGTCCACTGCATTTTACGCAAATTATGATGTAGAAAATTGGTTCTATGAGAATTACAGAAAATAGTTTAACATATCTGTAACAATATAAGAACAAATAAATAATGAAACCATTTCCTTTCTTTTATGACTACAGAGCAAGGGATAGAAATTACAACACGTGAGGCATTGTGTGTTAATTTCTGATCATTAATAACAACTCTATCAAGCCCTTTCTTGGAAAACAGTAGAATAATTTGAAGAAGGGCATGATGTGAAAGAAAGATGGGATTAGATGATCTAAAATGAACGTGCCAAGTAATTTTTAGAACTACTACTACTGCAAAGCTACTTAATAAGGAAAATTACAATTGTTAGGATGGAAATTAGCCATTAAATATATTTATGGAAGGTCTTATGATTTCTTTTTCACACAGGACAAGACAGAATTGGAAATCAGGATGAAAAGAATATTATATATCATTAAGTGATAACTTGACCAAATAGTAATTTTCTGTTCCAAAAATATGGCAGAAACAAGCAGATGTCCTTGTTCACACTATTAGAAGCTCAATTCTAACAAAAAAAAAAAAAAAATTGTCATCCAAAGAAGTGCAGAATTACAGTTTTGTAATGCAAATTTTTCTTACCAGCAGATATTTCTTTAGCCCCTGCCCCTCGATCTAATTATAATCTAATAATAATTACTGTTGCAGGATTTCTCCTTGGAAACCATATTTTGGGTTTAGACTCAAGATCCTGAAAGACTGACTTACCCTTGCACTCCTGATCACTATTTCAGTGGATGACGGGATATAGTTTTTAAGAGCATTTAGGAAAAACTTGCCTGTAAAGACCAATTCTGAGACTTTAGTTGCTTTGATTTTTTTATTACTTATAAAGGAATTTCAAGCAAAGAATCTTTAACTAGTCAAGGCAAGCCCCATAGCTGCCATACAACAAGTACCCAATCCCTTTAATCGTGTTATTTTTTTTCTTTTTTTCCCCAGGTGATAAGAAGGAAAGGAGCCCCTCCATTCCCCCCCCCAAAACAAACAAACAAACAAACAAACAGAAATACCCATGAGTAGTTCTCAAATGCAGACTTCTCTCAACAGAACTTTATACAAAGACAAATGAGAAATGACTCAAAAGGAAGCTGCGTAGTCTTCAAGTAACAGCTGACCTGGGACTGCAGGTTTTCACGTTGCTTTTGATGTGTCTCAATTGACTGTCTCAGGTGATTCTTTTTTGTTATTTGACAAATGTAGTCATTTCTTCAAAGCACCCAGAGGAGTATAAGATGAGCCCCATGGTCTATCATACCTCCAGCATAGGACCAATCAATACAAGAGAAAGAAGCAGCAAGAGAGGAATATAATGTGTTATCAGCATCTTGCATTCCCTAGCAAGAAGCTATCTTTAACAATTTAAAATAAGGAACTGTTCTCATAGGGGATTATTCTCCAGAGTGACTATAAGAGAGGCTTTATCTTATACAATAGCTCCTTCTCTGAATGTACTCTATATCATTTCTGTTAACACTGAATGACAAAATAGGTATTACTAACTTTAGATGATAGCTTTAGGAAGCATGCAGCTCTCAGAGAAAGGCCCTGGATGTATGCTAGCAATGCTTACCAGATCCACAAAGAAGGCCTGTTGTTAATTGCACTAAGGGCAGGTTAAAAAACACCTTCATAAAGACTGTGCTAAATTCATACACCGACAAGTCTGCCTGAGCACAGCTGCCTACCTGGAGACAACAGCTCTTCCCTGTCAGGTATGTGGATCAATTGGAAACAGGGTGCAATTTCTTTCACAGAGTTACTTTTTGGAGTAGAATGGTACTGGCGTATGGTTCCCCAACACAGTTTTGCATCCAAATGTCCATGGATTTCTCCAATGTTTCCCACACAGAATCAGTATTTTGTTGAGACCCACTTGCTGCCAGGCTCTCAGTCAGACATACTCTTGCTAGCTGAAGAATCTGGTGAAATTGAAACCACAAACTTGTTGGGAAAAGCATGGTTACTCAAAAGCTATTTTCACTATTAGACTGGGTCCAGTAGAATTATATCACCAATGTTTGGTGTGAGCTTGCCAGAGGTGAGCAGAAACATCTACTGCCGTGAGACGGAGATAATGAAATATACTGGGGAAATAGTTGCCAGCTGTAGTTCACAAAAAGATGCTAAGTATTTTACTCCCTACAACTACTCTCTACAATGCTACTCTCTACAACTCTCTATACATATATAATTATATAATTGCACAATAATAGAGCAAAACACAAACACACATAGAAGACATTCAACCTTTGCTTTCTATACGTACTTTTGCTCAGTGTGATTGATTACTGTAGCAGCACTGAAGGTGTTAACTCAGTGCCAAATCTTTCACTACATCAAAAAGATTCAAATGATTAATTGGAAGGTTACTGTTCCTCTGGGTACAGGGATTTTTTGCACAAGACCAAATTCCCCTAGGCTGTTTGGTTTTTACACTGGAGGAATATCTCTGAACTCTCCATGTAAATCACAGAACAAGGAGTGAACCCAGAAAAGGCAAATCAAAGTGATTACATTATGGTAGGCATGGGACCTGATGTTTAATTTTGTGCCACATTTCTTTGCTTCTTCTGCATTCTGTGCCTAACTGCATTTTTCCTTGATGTGTATTAATTTAACATAGTAAGAGGGCTTCAGGCAATTGCTGCCTTTGAAAACCTAAGCTAACCTTCAGCATAGCCCATCACAAATGAGCCTGCTTTTTATCATATACCCCAAGGTACTGCCTGATCCCAGAATAGATAGCAGTCAGGACAGACGAAGGGCCGTGACACGAAGTGTAAGAGATGATTGCCAATCTACAGCAGGGATGACTGAATCCTGCTGGCAGCCCTCTCATTAAAAAGTCAGGAACTGGGACCACAAATCCTACTAGGAAAGAAAATATGATGCCATAGAAATGACTTGACATATGAAAAACCATATGAAGCAGTTCCAAAACGTTTCCAAGAGTGATGCTGCTAACTGGAATCACTTCACAAAGGAAGACAACATACACCACTTCGTAGCTGGTACAATGTAGTGCTGCAGCCCAGTAAACACTGTCCTGACATTGCTAGTACAGGCCCACAGGTGTCCTGCTGAGTTTCCAGGGATTCAGGAGTACAGCTTGTCAAGCTCACTCTGTCTCAGTTTCTCTTGACATGCCTGCAAATTCCTAACTTAGCTATAATAACAATTTTTCTTATAACTGGTGGTTATACCTAATGTTGTTTTTTTTTTTTTTTCTTTCTTTTTTTTTCCTTCTCATGTTTGTATGATATAAGCACAGTTTTATGGAGAGCTTCTCCATAAAAGGTATGTTATGGTACAAGAGGCCTTAATAAATACAGACACAGGATGTGGTCTGGAGAAGCGCACACGTGGGACAATGAGATGGAGCACAGCCTGGAGGCCCCAGCACTATAACAGCTTGAACATGGTCAGTTGAAGAAATGCAGACTCAGCTGGGCAAAGCCACATTTAAAGGTACAAAAAGAACAAAAAGAAAGCATCCAGCTTCCGTAGAATTCACTGTGTAAAGGAAATTTAGATGTACAATGAATAAAGAGCAATCAAGGTGTAAAGTATGTTAGCAAATGTATAAGTATTACTTCAAGAGACTCCTAAGTTAAGAGAAATGAACAATATTACATTCCTTCTGACTAAAAATTCAATCTGTACGATTCCCTCTTATTCCCAAAACCTTCAGTGTTAGGGCCCCAAGGGCTCCATACACTTGTGGGAAAGCAAGGATTCTCTCCTCTGGCATCATCACTCTCATGACAGCAAAAGAATGAAAAGATCCATGCCCTGATCCAGTCTTTCTTCTCTTGAAACATTCTCATGTGCAGCCTCACATCTGACCAGGAGAGCTATGTGCCTCCAAGAATATGTACAGTCACGGACTTCTTAATTTCATGATTTACCAGAGCCAAATTACCTTTTACACCATCCAGGTGAGTCAGCAGCTATCACTAGCTTTCTGAATGACTAAGCAGCAAACAAAAAAACCAGTATCATCACACCTATAGGCACTGGTAGACTAAGGGGGTGAGCAGCACGTTGTTCTCCACCTCATGTTACTGCTGCAGACATTACAACATGTGCTTGGCCCAGACATCTCATCTCTTAAACAATGTTCAGAGCTGTGATTAAGTCACCAGAGGACTCCTTGAATGTTGGATTCATTTTTGTCCCCAAAGACAAAGTTCAAAGTCCCAAAGTTCCCAAATTTGAGCAAGTTGTCCATCCATGTCTAAGCGCTTTTAAGTTAAATACTTTAGCAACAAGAAACACAGAGAAAGAGAGAAAGTTGTGTAAAATACTATTCAAAATCAAACCAATGGCTCCTATTATCCAGGAGACTGTCTGCTTCAGCTCATGCTTGGATGACTCCCCATTTTGAAAAATGAATAAAGAGAGCACATACCCCACTTGAGCTTTTATGAGTAGCATTCATACAGTGGACACTGGAAGTATTTTATTCCTTCTACTCTTCCTTGCCAGCTAGAGCTGAGGAAAAAGCAACATTATTTATTTATTTTACCTTCCAGAGTCAAATTAACAGATGAATCAGGCAACAAAGAGAAAGGTATTTAGACAGAGATAGACTGAGGCTGTGTTTAGCAGGTGGAATCAGAAATATGGAGACTTAAGCCTATCAATATATTTCCAGAGATCTGTGTAATAACAGCAATTCAGAGCTTTTATAGCTACACAAATCTGTCAAACACTGCTTCCATGGTATTTCAGGAGGGAATTGGTCAAAAAGCTTTTTACAGAGAGATAGGGGAGTTTTATAGAGAGAGAGGGGAGATCAGTTCAGACCTGATCTATTTGATGCTTCTTTAAAGTATTTTCTTTAAAGTATTGGAACACCACCCTGCCCACGGTAGAAAAGGGAGTGTTATCAAGCAAACCCAAAATAAATTACAAAAACAATGGCAGCTCTCCAGAGGCAGTCAAAAACCACTCCCCAAAGCACACTGGTTAGTGTAGGATGAGGAAACTAGAGGGAAAGAAGCAGTATTGGATCATATCAGAGGTCCAAACTATGAAAAAAAATCTCCAAAATGGAGGACAGTTCCTCTTTCAAAGTGACAAGCTCATGTTTATACTGAAAAAAGTCCCTACTTTCAAAACCTAATTATTCCAGCTACCAGCACAGAACTGAGGACTTAAAGACCCTAAACAAAACAGGCTATCATGTTTTATTTATAAGAAATTCATACTAAGATTGTTTATTACTTTCACTACTGAATTATAAGGAAGCTCAGGTTTTATTCACGCTGCATATATTTTGTAATACACACTGGAATTAAGGAATTCTACAAAAAGCAGATTACAGTTTTTAAAACATTGCTTTAACTTGGACACACCAAGGGTCTCATCTAATTTGCATACACATATATGCATGTTGTATTTTAAATTAACATCTCTTGTATTCGCTTTTCCTTTTATCTTTCCTTGCTAGTGGAGCAGAAACGGCTTGAGTTCCCCACTACTAAAACACCATGGAAAGGATTGGCCTTTGCCTTTCTGATCTGGGTGAGGGTACAAGCAGGCTGCCCTTTAGGATGAATCTGCTTCAAAACCACTCTGCAGCCAGCTGCCCATTTAGGACTGCATTTGTTTATCCCAGCCCTTCTGCTTCTTGAATTAAACACTGCCTATGTCAAAAATAGTCTGACAAGCAAATGACCTTGTTTAGATCTCAATTTAGCTTTTGAATTGCTAATATCCATCTACACAAAATATGCTCCTTAAGCGGTGTCGGGGCATTTACTGATTTTGTTCCCACATCCATTCCCAGACAAAGGGACAGCTGCACAGCAAGAGCCTCAACTATCTGGTTACTATTTATTCTCAGCATGCAAAAAGACTCCAGAAATTGCCCCTGGTGCTGTTTATGACCTGTGTCCTCTCCCTGTGCTCGTCTTCTACTTTGCTGATGGATTAACAATGACATCCAGACAGGAGAAAAGAAAACAAATCATAAAAAACAAGCACTGAACAAGCCCTGTCCAGCTATGCCAAGCAGTAAAGGCTTGCATATTGCTATATTATTCCAACACTGGACCAGACTACATTGTGTGGATGCAAGCCTGCTTCTCACAAGCTGGCCTCATTACTTCTAAAGGCACACCCATCACACCCACTGTGCCAGAGAAACCAGAGCAAAACCAGATGGAACTCAAAGCAGCGAGCAAGGCAAGAACCTGAAACACACCACTGGCAAGAGACAGGGAAAAACCTTCAGAGTCCAGGAGGGTAACAGATCTGTGAGCCCAGCCCTGAGCATGCAGGGGCAAAAGCTGCGATGTGAAATAACACAAACAAGAGTACCAACTCTGTGTTTAAGGTGATGAAAAAAAGAATACCTTTTACCATCATGGCTCCTTTTCTCCTTCTTTGGTTCTTGTTTTTCCACATGTTCTGTTCATGTGGCCACTGCTATAAATAAAAAATCCATCCTGATTTCTGTTCTTTCTGTTTCTTCCAGATATTTCAGAGAGGTTCTTTGGCTATATTTAATTGTTCATTGGCTGAAAACTGAACATACTGCTACTTTTCTTTATATTTTTTATACTTACCATACTTCCAGTCTCATAGCAATTGTCAGACTGTGTTTGGTTGGAATTCAATCATTGTCATTGAACTGCTGTAAATGTGAAAGACAAAATAATAGCACAATCCATTTATAAACTCCTCCTTTCTGACATCAGAAAGTCAGGGACTGTTGAACACTGGCAGCTGATGTGGTGAATATGAGCTGCAGAAGTATTTCCTACTGCAATCATGATGATGGACAAGCCACTTTGCTTGAAGAGAAGACTTTTCAAAATAGATAACTGAGGTAGCTTTAATTTCCAGTATTGTTTCAAAGATCACAGAGCCACACTGTGCTGAGGAGATAAAATTATAGAGAGTACCTATGGAATAGAGCAGAATACTGGTTTTCTCTGGAAGTATTCCCAGTGATATCCCAAATCAGCTCTGAAGGCAATCTGGCCAACAATAACAATCCAAATTCTGCATTTCTTTCCCTCTTTCCAAAGGAATACACCAAGTGGATAACAACATTCCCATGAGGAAGGGTTATGAGCCCAACTGTTTTTAACAGAAAACTGCAATGAAACAACAGAATGCTACATGCAGAAATCAGCACAGGAAAATACTAGCTGGCTTGGAACAGTGGAATATTCCTCTAGAGAAACACACCATTTACAGACTGATGGCAGCCTCCTGTGCAGCACCCTTCCTGTCCTAAGTTTGCTCAACTACATGCTTCAGAACATCTGCTTTGACATGAGTTTGGTTTCATTTCCCAGGAATGGGTTATTTTCCTCTAACATTTCCAGTAAAGATACTGTGTTTTAGAAACTGATTACAGGTATGTATTGCATGCATCCATCCTACAGCACTTTTCTTTCTGTCCATAAGGGAACCTTTCTTTTCATATTTTGCAACTTTTCCTTCTTCTTCAAGCTCCTAACACATTCATTCTGTGTTTCTTGACCGTTCAGTAGCACAGCTTGAAGATACTTCATCACGGGAACAAGGAGGAAAATCAATTTACATTTACATCAGGTAAAACAGAGCTAGTTACAAGCTCATGTAAAAGAGAATATGAGCTGTGCCCCATGTTGATGCAAAACTGTTTCTTTTCTCAGAGCTGTCTTCACGCTTCTAAATAACATTGCACGCTGGAAACAGAATCTGAACAACTTGAAAAGGCTGCGAAGCCACCACTTCTGCTGCTCAGGAGATGGGGCTGAAGGCAGCAGCAGGATACCCAGACGCAGGGCTCTTGAAAGATTTTACTGCTTTGCTTTCCACAGAGGTAAGAAAATGAAATCAAAGTCAGTCCTGTGAGATGAGGAAAAAAAAAAACAAAAAAAAAAACAACAAAATCACTGGATTTGACAACTAGAAATAATGCAAACAGTGGAACATAGTTAAAGACTACAGGTTCCTTCCAACACTACAAAATGTGCACACTGTCAAAATAATAATTTAGAAAGTAATTTAGGTTCAATGGCTAGCAATTTACTTACCTGCGCCTGCTGCTGGTTCTCCTCTTCAGTGTTTTTATTACTCCAGCAAAACTGTATATGCTTCCAGAGGGAAGGAGCCTTGCTGTTATCACCCCCTGGAGAAACTAGACAGAATTTGCCTGTGTTCATGGAAAGAGAAAGAAGACTGTGCAAATAAGTAAAGAAGAAAAAACATTTATTTGTTCTTTCCACAGTACAGCTGATTTAAACATAAAGAAATATTAAAAAAAAATGCAGTATATGTAAACTTAGGGAAATATAATCATATACTCTGCTTACAACCTGATCTTGGAGGACTAATAGAATTCAATACCGAAGCTGCTAAGTACTTCCTAACAGCAAATATGTAATTAAGAGCAAACTGTTCAGTTGATTTTCTCTATTGTCTAATACTACCAGCAGGATGCATTTCAAAAACCTTTCATGCAGTTTGTTTTTAACATTGTTTGGAACAATTACATGAAAAAAAAACTGGGTACTTATCCAAAAGTATGTCATTGTTGATCTTCCATAGGAATACCCCGGGTCCTATAAACCAGGTGTTGCTATATCATATTGCAAGTGAAAGGCAACATTTCAGAATTTTTTTAAGCGAGATTATGCATGCTACAGTGCCTCATGGAGTTCATGCAAGTAGCATTCTTGCCAGCACTTTAATTGGCACTTAACTTCTTTTACAGCTTGTTTGCCTAGACAGCCTGCATAAAGTGTAGCTTAGAGCATTATAAAACACAGCCTTACAGGAAATACGAATATTCATTTGATAATTGCCATGACAACTCGGCAACGTTAGATTTAAAAATCATTAGTTTGGTATCTGTGAGATGCTGAGTGCTTTTCCACCTCCAGGCATCTCAGGGCTGGAGGAGCTTGGAGCATCAGCTCTGGGAGGGCTCAGGCTCAGAATCACAGTCATTCACACAACAACAGCAAAAATTGTTCAGAGATTTATTGGGCTGAGCAGCATATCCCCCCATTCACACAACAAGATGGCTCACGATAAGTCCCTTTTAATGAGAAAATAAAATTTGATTGCAGATATAGACACATAGGAAGAATAGAGAATAACGTAACCTACAACAGTCTGAAAATACTTGTTATACAAACCCAAACTTCACAGCAACGTGCTGATTGCTGAAACTTTTTGACAAAACCAAATGGGAAGTGCATGGAATGGGATGGCAGACTTGGAGTTATACAGATGACGACATGGTTGATGGCCAGGTAATTAGTAAAATGTAATTTATTTAGTCTCAGAATGAGAGTTTCACAATTCTCTGCTCTAGAAAACTTAGAAATTTAGCTTCTTGGCTATAATTTTATGGTATATAGCATTTGCCATCAGTACATTGGTATTTGGGAAAGGAGGTGTTTGGTTTTTTTTTTTTTTTTTTTTTTTGCCTTTTCTAATGATGATCAAGATGAAGGGTGAATTTTATACATCCATTGAAACAGAAGCAGACAGCGTTTCTTAATACATGAAGGGTCATACAATGTACTCCTACAGTTATCACTCATTTACCTTCTGACAGAGCACCACCTGAGCAATGCTCAGCACTAGCTAGCAACATTGCTGAACACATGTTCTGAAAACATGATCTGTCATCTGAAGCCAATATAGAAACCAGAAATTTCTTCTCAACATAGAGATACCATTTTCAAAAGTACTGTTCATGGCTTTTTGAATTTCATGAGAGAAGGGAATCATAATCTGCATAGCCTGGATCCAAGCTACCTAGTGTGCGAACCTAACAAGCATTGTGAACAAGTGCACCACCACCACAGGCTGCTCTTTGATTCATACAAATGGATTTCTTAACTCAACCTGACATCACAGCTGATTAGACAAATAAAATTTCTTGGATAACACTAGTGCTGGTAATAACATTTTCTGAACGAGACAGCTATATTTCATGCTAAAAATAAATATATAACTGCAGGTTGTTAGAGGTCCTGGAAAAACTTGTACAACAACTAATAAGGAAAAGCAGGTATTTTATAAATGACCGTCTCTTCTCTCATCCTTGTTTATATTGGTTGTTTCTAGCTAATACACAAGTTAGCCAAGAGATGCAGCCAATATACAAGGTAAAGTGCTGAGCAGAACACAAGCTATATTAAAGTTGAGCTGGGCATATTAAAGTTGAGTTGACAACAGAGGTTAACCAAGGGAGGCATGAATGCTAAAAGAACCCTCTTCTTTCCATTCCTCTGACCTGCTCTATTAAACATTCCCCTGTTCCTGGGAAGTACCATACGCCAAAGGAGCAGGCAGTGATGGAGGAGCAGAGGCTACAGATACTCACTGCAACAGCCCGACTGTTGCATCACGGGATATTCATGAGCAGCAACAGAAAAGGAGAAAGTCATGGTCATCAAATACTCCTCTGAAAAATTGAAAAGAAAAAGGTTGGGAACTGCTGGTTTACGTCCTGTGTTGTGAAATGATATCACTGGCTCCCTATCAAAGAAGCTCTTGGAGCTGAAAGGAGACAAAGCCTAAATCTGTGATGTTTCTGACACCAGCTTTCAATGCTTAGCTGCAACCAGAGAGAATCAGAAAGCACTCAAACTGCTCAAGGGAGAATACTTAGATGAAAGAAGACACCATTAAGATAATTTTGCATACAAGAGATCACTACAAGACAGCTCTTCCTCTAAAAAGGAGTAGCAGTTTTGTGATCTTTAAAGCTAATTTGGATATTCTCACTGATTACACAGAGAGCTTTTCAGAGAAAATTGAAATGGGAAAGGGTTCTTAGAATTAAGAATGATTTAAGAAGATGGGACAATGCTCAAATGATGCTATAACTTTTGAAGAGTGAATTAGTCTCATTATCACACTTTGTTTCTTTTTCGTTGTTGTTTCTACTAGTGCTGAATTTTAAGAGCCATTTCACAAATGTTACCAGAAATGTCCATTTATGTAATAGTGTTCATTTACCTAGAAAGCTTACATTGACATATGAAGTGCAAGCTACCTGTGAACAAGAAAACTAACAATTGACAGTGGATTTGCAGCAATTCCAAAACTGAAAATGATTAATGGGATGATTTCATGAATTTCTGATTGCTCTCAAGAGTCTGTTTTGAAATGGAAACTGGTAAAATATGAAAAAATATAGCAGAGATTATATATTTTCCCCAAAGTCACAAATTCAAAAAATTAAGCCTAAACACATTCGAGTGGTAGAAAACAGCCATCCAAGAACTGAAGATTTCCTATTAGAAACAGAGCTACCGGCTGCTTTCCCAAACTAGCAGATTGAGCACAGATCTCAAGGTTCCTTACCATGCGCAACTTCAAACTGATGCAAAATGCTGACTTACATAAACTGGATAAATACGTGCAGTGCTGGGAAACCCAAGTTTAACTACTCAGTGCACCCGTGGTGGTACATTTTGAAGAAAGGATAAATTAAACAGATGTTACAGCTCCACCTACTGAACCAAGAAGAAAGGATGAGAAGGGGTATAATTAGCCACTGTAACAAACCGGAGCAACTGAGGATCTATGCAGACTCTGAAATAGATCTTTTGTTTTATTACATTCTGACACAGCCATCTGACCTGCCCTTGTTGTCTTGCTCAAGATCACCTCTTGTCCAATACCATAAGCCACCTTAAGGAAGTGGGGGGCTATCAACTTGTCCCATTAGAAGCAGCAGCCTGGTTTGGAAACTCACTTAAGTTGTGATGGTGTCATTTCTATCTTTACTTACTCTTTGGCTAGCACAAAAGCCAGGTTTGTATGTGTAGCCTTTATTTCAGAAGGAGCTTGCTGCAGATGTTGCATGTGTTCTAAAATCATGAAGTAAACAGGGATTTTGTAAACCATTAGTGCCTTTTTTATTCTGTATAACAAAAACTACATGAGAAGTTGATCAATGCAGAAAAACAAACATCATCTTGTTAAAAAATGTAAACATATAGCCGTAGTTTCAGCAGACTCTCTGTCTTCATTCTCTGGCAGTAAGTGCAAATCAAATACACTATTTTGAAGAATGCTACTCACAGATATATGCCTTTTGGTACTAAAAGTGGCTGCCAGCCAGAAATTCTGGCTGTTGCAGAAACCTTTAAGACAACAGCAGAACAGCCAAGTACTTCCTACACATTTGGATCATGGTAACAAAGGAGAAATAACTGACAGATGCCAAAAGAAAACTTCATCAATAACTTACAAAGAAAAGTACAAAAGACTGTGGCAACACTGCAGGACAGGAAAAAAGCAGTACAGATAGCATTAATCTTTCATGCCACCTGAAAGATTTTTGCAATGAGCAGAGACAGTGCTATGTGATTCAAGAGCCAGTAAAACTAAATATTGCACCTGAAGGAATGGAGCGTTCAACAGTATGACAGGTACAACAAACAAATGATGAGACTTTTAGTCAGGAGTATTACCAGAGCCCAAACAGCCACAGAGCATTGGCAAACACACAGAACCCAAAATGTCAAAACAAAAGTAAAAAGAAATGAAATAAAGAAGCCGCATAGAGTATAAACCAAACAAGAAACGACACTAATAATAACTGGAACTTGAAAACATGTCTAATGTTTCCAGGCTGCAGTTCACCAATTTAAAGGCTGAAAGATGATGGCTAAAAAGAAAGCATTTAAATCAGTGAGTAGGGAATTTGGAGTCAGACTCCTTGAAGGGCAGACTCAGTTGTGTGTATCTTGGTCCTGCATGTAGTGCATTTTGCCTTCTGCTGTTCTGTATAAATGAGTTTTCTTGACAAACACAGACTGAAGTGGAGACTTGAATCCTAAATCAGCAGGCAGTGAAGGAAAGTAGTTGATAAGGAGCCAATCCTGAAATAAGCAAGAGTGGATGAAGAGACAAGAAATGTAAATTGAAGATTTGTAGCATAAATAATCCATTTTCATAATTTGATTGTTATGAGCATGGTGAATGAAGAAAAAAAAGAGATGTAGTAGCAATCCAGAAGATACTTTTCCATGCAGGAGGCTATCTGAGGAAGACAGCCGACATCTGGAGAGAGAAGACTGATGGGAGCTGAGAAGCAGAACAGGTTTCCCTAGAATCTCTGGGGCCCAGGAGTGTCAAATTATGAATGTTCTAATTCTACTCATCCCAAACAACAGCAGTTGCCCCAGCTGCACGGTTTGCAGAAGAGAGAGGTTATAAATCAACAACTGATTCATAGCAGAAGAGCAAGACAAATGATTTCTTTCCTTCCTAATTTCAAGAGCATGAAATTGCCCAGCACAAAAAGGTGTAACTACACGAATTCTTTGTTCCATTTCCATTACTAAAAAAGTTTCAGAGACAAGTTATGAACTAAAGACAGCGCTACCAAAAATCTATCCAGATGATCTTTCTTTGCCTTACAGTCACCTCCCCCAGATAAATAAAAAGCATTTAAAATGGCATGCATCAGTAGAGAGAACAAAAAAGAAGCCAACAAACAGAACTGAACTAAACTCTCATCCCTCAGGTGAGAGAGGTATTATGTAGAGTGGGCTAGACTTAATTTCATTCTAGGATCACTTTCTGAAGTTGTAATAAACATAAGAATGTGGGAGCACATTGTGGAATCTGAAGAGATTCTGATTTCACTGGAAAAATGAGGAAGAATAAATATGTTCAAAAGCAGAACAGGCAATTGGTACTAAAATGGAACAAATCACAGAAAAGTCCATTAAATATGACTATGAGCCAAGATAATGGGCTTAATATTTAAAAGTGATCAAATATAAAGAAGGGACATGCAAACGAATGAATGTTATTCTAGAGATGAGACATGGAAAGTGATGGAGAAAGGGAATATTGTCACTAAAACACATGTTTAGAACAACAGAATAGACAGTTTTTCTTCTAAAGAAGGAATGAAGTGGTTTGGACCCTCAGAAATAACTTCAGCATTTACTTAGCACCTGAAGCGTGGGTGGCATTGGATGGTGCTGCTAAAGGATCACAAAGCAGCATCCGTCACAATTGCACGGCAGCAGCACTGTGCCCTGCAGGCTCTCTGGTTTGAACACTCAAGATTGACAAGTGGCTTTCAGAGGTCATTTAAAAGGTACCAGTTAACACACACTTTTTATTGGAGAAACAGAAGCTCACGTTCCTGTTTCTAACCAAAAGCACTTTCCAATTTGTAACAGCAAACATGCAATGACTCTTTTCTTGACGCTGCTTAACAGGCAGACACCCTGACACTTCAAGAAACAAAAAGCAGCTCCTCAGGACAGAAGCTAAAGATTTCCCTATGCTAGTATCACAACTCATCAATATTTTCTTTCCTCAAATCAGCACTCATTAGCATCTCCTTATACCTCATGCTCAGCACTGTGCAAGATATCTCCCACGTGTTGACATCTCTCCTCCTACCGAGCATACCTTTCAAGTTCTTGTCATGCTACTACTGGGCTCAGCAGCTGACTGCGTGTATCTATTTCAGCATAAATGTTTACAAAATTCAAATAGGTAGAGAGTTAATGAATTTGCTTAAACACCTGTAGCGATTGAACAAATTGTTTATAGCTCAAATTGGAAAATTTGCCTAGTGGGAACAGCTACTTTATTATCGTTGAACAGTTTATCACAAATGAGCAGTTACCACAATTAGAAAAAGAAGTGGGAGAAATGATAATAGTGCAGGGAAGAAAATAATTGTCTGAACCCAAACATCTTAACATAGATATCTAAAGAAAATGCACACTCCTTAGGAGACCTCTCAGTCAGTCCCAGCATGATATGAAAATAAAGACTTAGAGCAAGAATTACTTGTAGCAGGATAAGGCAGCCAGGGAGAAAACCTAAGACAAAAATAGGAAAGCCATGAGTTTTATCCATGATTTCAGAAGCCTGAGCAGTCACAGCTGTTTTTGATTACAATTTTGTTTTAAGGAAAGTTGAGGTTAACACCCAAGACATGCAGTAGAGCCTCAGTCCTTTCCTCAGACTTGATGTTTTGCTGAGTTTATAAAGCAACTACTACAAAGACTTCTCTAAAAATCACACTTGTTTCAAACTAGCTGCGAGTCATTGATGACATTCTGCTGCACACATGACAGGTCCAATCTGCATCTCATCCTGCAATGAATAAGCAGATTTTAAACAACAAGCTTGGAAAGATTTTCAAGAGCACGGTGATGCCAAACACTATTAAAACTGGAGAGGACAGAAATATGGTCAAGGTTAAGCACTTCTGAAAAAAATCTGCTTTTGAATTCCACAGCCACAGAGGATATAGGATGAGAAAACTAAACAGCAGTGAGCTTAAATCTGATAAAATCACTGAAAGATGGACCAAATTAAAATAACAACTAAGTGTTGCCATGGAAGAAGCATGAAGCAGGGAACAGCGTGACAAGAGATGTAATTCTTCAATACCAAGAGCTTAAGAGGGCTGGGACTGAGACTTTCTAAGTACTTGCTTGAAATTCTTACCCTAACAGGAAGTTGTGTCACCAACATCTACCTGCTGGAACCCACAGGTAACTTTCTCTGTTTGCCAGACCTATCTGGCACAGACTGAATGCCCAGGAAACCCAAGACATGGGTCATGTGAATTCTGCAATTCTTTATTTTATCGAGCTGGTGCTTTACCAGAGCCCTACAACAACACAGCATTCATTTATGTGTTAGCACCCATGTTACAGACTGAGACAATGATCAATCCTTCCATAAAGACACTCTGTTTACAGCTTAGTTGCTGAATAATTGATAGCGTCAGCTTGCACACTTGGTAGGAGTCCCTCTGCCAATATTTGAGAGAGCTGGATCAGGTTCCAACATGAATGGGAATTTGTGCACGAGTCAGGCATGGAAAGATTTACTTTAGAAGCAATTCTGTGTAAACGACATGTTAAAAGATTAAGGAACCATAAAAAGAGAGCCGCATAAATGACTTACAATCCTATATTATGACTTTTAAAATACACTTTGGAGACACTCAAGAAAAAAAGTACCTGATTGTATTCTGTACCAAGTTTGCTGCCTTAGGTTGCCGTGACTGCCAAGTTGTTTTGTTGTTTTCTTTTTGTCACAGATGATTACATTTAAGTACACTTGCCTGCCAATGTGGTTTGAACTTTGCTTAAATTATGTCATTCTGCCATCTAAGTCAATTTCTCACCATCACAAAAAGGTCATTTAAGCTTTCAAGTGCAGTGGTTTGAAAATTAAAACATCTAAGGGTGTAACAATAATGCAAATCTGTTCACCTGAGATTAGAAAAGAAAGAAAAGGCCTCTGCCTTCTCAGCTTGAAAGAACACTCTCATCAGTGGGTCAAAATGCAATATTGCCTGCACAGTCTTCCAGTGACCGTCATTTTGGAAGATGGAAATACTTTGCATGTTAATAGGTTTATTTTAGGCCACAAATTACAAACTCTTTTGTATGTCAAATATTAAGTGCATTATGAACAAAGAACACGCAACCATCCCAGAGCTATAAAACTAAAGCATCCTGGATGCCTTCTGCATGCTTTGTGAAAAATCGGAGTGTTTTGTACATTTTCTTTGGAGTAAGCTTGTTAGATTCTTGCAAATAAGCTTCATCTTGAGCATTTTCACAATACTTGAATCTGACAGAACTCCTTATACTTTACTAGAAAGATTTATAACTGAACACTGTGGGCATGCAGGATGAAAATTCACCAGGCAGTTGTATTTAGTGAGGTGTGGGTGCAGGCCCAAGGCCACCTGGCAGATTTACCAAACCAAGAACAAGAGTTGCTTTCCTGCAGGACAGGAGTCATGGCTAAAAACAAGGAGAACGGAGCTTGAGATGCTGGGACAGATGGAGGTCATCATACTTCCCTGCATTACTAATGCTGCTGTATTAGGTCTTTTTTTTTTTTTTTTCCCCTTTCAGAATTTTTGGTCTAAGCCTTTGGAAGACTCACACCACAGAGGACAAAGAGTGTCATGTTTCTCTCCCACTGTCTACAAAAAGAGAACATAAGAAACATCTTCACAAATGGTCTTGTCGTGTTTCCTGCCAAATCTCTTGCTTAGACCGAAGAAGAGGAAAAACTGTGGGGATCTCAGAATAAAGAGAAGAAATTTAGCTGGGATAAGGAGAAAGACTCTTCTCCTATGGTCTCACTAGTGCAATGTATAGCATTGCTGAAGTTGGACCATTACCTAAAATAGAAAAAATATTTTGGAAATACTCCTGAATGCCAAACAAAAGAACATTCATGTCCTATTTGTGGTGACCTCAAAACAGGGAAAGCTGAGTGTAGTTTTGCAAACTGTACTTCCTTCCCCCATTTGCTGAGTCTGCTCTAGGACCAGAAGTTCCGAACCCATTGCTGTGCTTTGTACTAACCAGGTCTTGCTGAATTCTGCACAGAAGCATGGGAAATTAGAAGTACAGAGCGCTCTATAGGGAACACCACTGACTATCAGTTTTTCTTTAGGATTTCTTGTTCATAACCTTTGTTTTTCCCCTCTATACTTTTCTCAACTACCAGAAAACCCTGTTCTATTTACACCATTCAAGTACCCTGTAGGATGAAGATTTCTAAGGCATTCCTTCTAAAAATTCAGTAGTAGGATTTACAGACATCTCTGACACTCTGGCTAAATGTAAAAAAAAGAAGAAAAAAAAAAGCCACTCCCCTCCCCAAACAAACAAAAACAACCCCAAAACATAAGCCAAAAAGAATCATGCTCAAACTTTCTTCTGAAGCATCACTGAATTGCAACGAAGTAATGATGATTTCCAAAAACCACAAACAATTCTTATAGATCTATAATGAAGACACACATCAGAAAAAAAAAAAAAAGTTGAATTAAAAAAGCAACAACTAAATAAAATAAAAACAAAAAGAAAAAAAACACACCCTGAAACCCAAAGCATTCAAAGCATCTGTTTCATACATCCCCACGGATACTTCTAGGCTCTTATGTTTCAAGTAGTAAATAAAAATAAGTTTCTAAAGAGAAATATTTATTTTTTCAAACAAACACAAAAGAGGGCTATTATTTTCTGCAGTATCACCTCAAACAAATATATGGAAATAAGCTCATATTTTGAACTCCCAGTTTGACCATACTGCCTATGGTGCCATGCATATTTAATGGACCTGCTGCAAGAGGTAGAGGTGGAGGGATGTACTTTGATCTCTCTTTCCAGATCTTGCCTCTTTGAGATCTCTGGACCATCATTATAAGAATACTATTGTATGCTAATTCAAGAGAAGACAGAAGCGGAGGAACTACAGGAAATGATGCATAACTTCAAAGTATTTGTAAAATTAGAATTATGAAGAAAATGGAAAATTACATCTGTTGTTTAAGACAAGCTAAAAAAGAGGGTTCTTGAATCATGTGTTAAACAGTAACATAAAAAAAAAAACCTCACTGCAAAGGTGAGGGACATTACCTGCTTTGGCAGGGGTGTTGGACTAGATGATCTCTGGAGGTCCCTTCCAACCCCTACAATTCTGTGATTCTGTGACATAAAAGCATATACATATATCCCTCTCAAAATATAGCAGATCTGGCTGATTTCTTCTGTAATAGCCCATAATAGTGATTTATGATTTTTGATCCCAAATGATATTTAACTGTTATTCCATATTAACATGGATACTCAAAATGACATTTTAAGGTCATTACAAAATTATCACCATTAAAGCTCTGCACACTTCCTGCTTACACCATAGATGGCACCAAATAGTTGCATCAGTTTAGCTTCCAGTATCTCAAAGTTATTTCAAAGTGACTGATGCCTCCAAAACACATCGAAACTTCATACCCAATGATAGGTTCTCTTGTGCTTGGTCATCGCAAACACATTAGGACAACAACCTGAAATAATGAAAGGCATTCCCTGCATTGTTCTTATCCAATATTCTTACCCCTTAACTTTCACTTTCTTTGAGAAATCTTAAATGAAGTAATAACCCCCAAGGTAATTAGCCTTACGAAGTAAAGGATAAGAAAAGTGATGATTGCAATGAATTTTTCTTAGGGAAATTGAAGTTCTAGAAATGATCTGATAACAACTAGTTATCAATACCTGGGATCAATAGTTCTGAAATGCATGTTGTCACCACAATTCTGCTACTGAAAAATGTAGCAAAAGTTGCCGAACACTCAGCTAACATGGAAGTCAGCTGTGAACCTATAGTGGAATGTCCTGTTTATTTTGTTGTATAATCTGTCAGCCTTAAAAACGAGATTTAAATCTGTTCTCTCTGCAACTTAGTTATTGAATGACTATCAGAAAGAAATGAAGTGCATGACTAAATATCAGCTGATAGTACTGAGTTGCTCCCAGGGTCGCTGTTCTGAAAGGTTCTACTAGAATTTATGAGGTACTCAAATGCTATTTTGCCTTGACTGCCAAATTCTCAAAATAGAGCAGTAATTATGTAAGATAAGGAGATCTGGCATACCTGAGAGAGCTGCACTGCTTCACAAGCTCAAGGAGAAATCACTAAACAACTGAGAAAGACAATTTACTTTTCCATAAAAAGTAATGTGCACCATTCTAAATTCAGGTTGGGAGTTAGAAAAGGTTCTTCACCAGTGGGTGACGGGGCAGTGGGTATTCCAGGCTTCCCAGGACAGTGGGCATGGCCCCAAGTACCAGAGTTCAAGGAGCATTGGACACTGCTCTCAGACATATGGTTTGAATTTTGGGTCATCCTGCATGGAGCCAGGGGTTAGACTTGGTGGTCCTTGTGGAGCCCTTCCAACTTGATGTTCTATTCTATGATAAGAGAATGATAGCATGCATTTAGAACAAGATCACTTACGAACAGAACTCATACAACATTTCTTAGCTTTGATAGTCAACACAGTCATCGTGAGCTGTTATTAGAAGCACTACTGAAAAGAAATCTCAAGGGGACCCTAGATCAGACTTGCTACTGTCCACTGTCCTCATTTGAAGATGCAGAGTTAGCAGAGGCAACACACAAACATGTAAAAAGCATATGGGAAACTGATGCCCATGAACTCCCATGGGGAATGCAGCAGGCCAGAAACAGAAACAATTAAGGAGAAGCAGTTCCTCTGGAGTCACAGCTTCCCATGCCTTGCTTCTGTCCTGCAGAAGTATGACATTCGTGTATTTTCAGTTGTGTTTTTTTATCCCTCAACATACCTGGAAAGGTTTTTTTTTAAAATTATTTTAATTTTAGTTTTATATATACATACACATATACACGCACACTTTCAGCATGAAGATGCTCACCCTTTTTTGTTGTCAAGACAGGATCACATTTCTCCTCTGCAGATAGAAAGCCACATTTAGAGCAGAGAGAGAGCAAATAATGAATATTTCTTGGGTTTCTTACTAGAAGCCTGGGGATGAGAAACAGTACATGAGTTGTTGGTGGCCACTATTAAGAGCCCTTTAAATGCACCAGTGTGAAAACTTCTTCTTTTACTGGCCATTCTGCTTATTACTTGCTGCTTTACTAGTTGTTCAGGGACTGTTTGGAAGGCTTATGAATTACATGCTTTATTACAACAGTTCTTATTGTTCTGCTCCCTCTTTCCTCTCCTTTTGATACTAATTCTTTCTGCTCCACTATTTTTTCCATATTTTTCATCCCCTTGTTGCTTACCCTGCCAACTGTACAAGGCTTGCTGTAGTGAATCAGCTTTCCACCCCCTAATGAGTAAAAACAATGAGTCATTTCTCTAGAAAAGTTGTTTTAGCTTGCACAAGAAATCTGTTATTCAATCCCTGCTCTGTGGAGCTGCTGCATTCACCCCAGAGAGGAGGACTACACGTGGCTTCTCAGCACCCCTCAGTCTGTTTAGAGACTAGCGGAAAACATGGAAGGCTCTGGTAGGATCTGTAGTTCACTATGGGGCATCAGGCCCCACAAGGAATGGCTGTCAATGGGGTATCTCCTTACCATTCAGATGTTAGCCAGTCCCTCCACATAACAAACTCACCCTCCTTCAAAAGAGTAAGCTTTGAAAGCACAGGTGGTAGTTTCTGAACTAAGAATACACTTCACAGCCATAGAGACAGTTTGCAGTTTTCTCAGGTATGCTTTTATACATTTAATATCAAGAACAACATAAATAACTGATTTAGAAATATCACTCAATTATACATCCACAAATTCTAAATTTCAGTAGATTGAAGAGATGCTTAAGTCAAAGCTTTACCCAACCTGCTTGTGTGACAAAGAAAAACAAACTACATCATTAGGACTTCCTTTCTCACAAAACATTTAAAAGTGCTTATGTCACTGCATCATCTTAGTGAATAATATGAAATCTTTTCCAATTTGAAAATAATAAGGTAACGAAAGAGCTGATTACTATCAAATGGCTTGTTGTCAAGGTTGTTACTTTAAAAAGACAGAAGCAGATCTGATGCCCCTATTTTAACATGTTCAAGTTAAATTTGCAGTACTAGTGCTTTTATACTCATGACAATTTGAGGACAAGCAAAGTTTGCAGAGAAAGGAACAAACATTTTTGACCCAGTGTTGTCCTGCAGCATTTACACACTGGGAAATTTGTCTAGTTTTCCCAACTAAATCAGATAGAAACTAAGTCACCATCTCTGGAGGTACTCAAAAAACATTTTGATGTTGTACTAAGGGCATGTTTTAGTGGGAAAATAGTGGTGGAGGTTGACAGTTTGACTAGATGATCTTGGAGGGCTTTTCTGACCTTGGCAATTCTATGGTTCCATATTCATGTGAAGCACAAATATGAATGAAAACTGTCAACATTTTTCTGAAAACCTCTGAAACAACAGCAAGCAGAATGATTAAAAAATAAATATTTCAGAAATATTTATCAGCAATAACCAGGAAAAAAAAAAATAATTTAGGAGGTTCATCTGAAATATTAAAAACAACTGTTGTTTAGACAGTGAGTTAGATAACCCATTACCTTCCCAGTGCTCACAGTTATATAATTTTACTCCATCCAGATTTTGGAACTTGTTATTAAAAACTTGTTATTAAATGAATTTGTTATGACCCTATGATTTCAAAGCAAACCCTTGGACTGTTATCTGTCTGTCATAGCATCAAATCACCTCTGAGTCTCATGTCTACTTAGAAAACCTTCAGGAATAAACAAAATCATTTGTCTCCTTGAAAAACAAATAGGGTGTTCATTTACTGAGCTGTACCTGTAGATTATATATAATATATTTATCATTATATTATTATCATTATATATATGATATTCATTAGATAACATAATTGCAGAATATGTAGTTTCAGAAATGTACGCTATTTTTCTTTGTACTCCTGTTATTCATGATAGTTCAGAAGAAGGCAGTTACATGAAGCACACATTATCATTCATCTTACTTGGAACTTGACACATTTTCCCACAGTTTACCACACCTGGTCCCGCTCTCATACACACCTCTCCCTGCCCCCTCATTTTCTCTAATCACTGCCAGAAGCAGACTGCAAAGACAAATGGCCAAATTTCAGTGGCCTGATTCACATTCTACCTATATCAAATAGTAAATATCAATCTTCATATACAAATTAGTTAGTATTTGAATCCCGTTTGGAATAATAGGAAAAACTTCCTTACAGAAAGTGTTGTGAAGCACCGGAATAGGCTCCCCAGGGAGGTGGTTAAGTCACCATCCCTGGATGTTTTTAAAAACCTTTTGGATGTGGTGCTCAGGGACAGAGGGTTGTTAGTTAGGATAATATGGTTAGGTTGTAGTTGGACTTGATGATCTTCAAGTCTTTTCCAACCTGAGCGATTCTATGATTCTATAATGTTCTGGGTATTTCAGGAACATAAATATGTTGATCTTCAGTATTTAGAGGATTTAAGTTCAGTTTTCCTTTTTCCAACATAAGGAGAAAAACAATAAAGGAAAGTGGCTTGTATAAGTGCAATAGCCAACTGGCCATAGAATCATAGAATGGCTTGGGTTGAAAAGGACCTCAAAGATCATCAAGTTCCAACCCCCTGACACGTGCAGACCTCCAACCTCCACATCTAATACTAGACCAGGCTGCCCAGGGCCCCATCCAACCTGGCCTTGAATACCTCCAGGGACAGAGCACCCAGAACCTCTCTGGTTCCCCTGACATCCAATCTAAATTTTTGCTCCTTCAACTTAAAATCATTTCCCCTTGTCCTGCCATTATCTACCCTTGTAAAGAGTTGATTTCCCTCCTTTTTGTAGGCTCCCTTTAGGTACTGAAAAGCTGCACTGAGGTCACCCCACAGCCTTCTTTTCTCTAGGCTGAACAAGCCCTGCTCCCTCAGCCTGGCTTCATAGGGGAGGTGCTCCAGCCTCTTGATGGTCTTTCTGGCTCTCCTCTGGACCATCTCCAACTGCTCCCTGTCTTTCTTGTACTGGGGGCTCCAGACTTGGACACAGTACTCCAGAGGGGGCCTCACAAGAGCAGACTAGGGAGGGACAATCACATCCCCATCCCTGCTGCCACCCCTCTTCTGATGGAGCCCTGGATTCCATTTGCTTTCCGAACTGCAAGAGCACACTGCTGGTTCATGTTACATTTTTCATCCACCAGGACTACTATGTCTGAAATCACTCTGCTTCTGTGCGCTATCACAAAAACACTACAGTTGCATGCCCCATGGATGCTGTTTTCTAATACAAAGCCAGCAGATCTGCCACGTGCTGGTAGTTGCTGTAGGTAAAGAGCTCTTTTCCCAGGGAAAATCCTCCTTCTCAGTGTCTTTCAAAGACTTAAATATGAAAAGCTGGCTCGCAAGAGTACCTCACAAACCTCTTTAGGAAACAACTTAAAGATACCAGGATACAGACTTTGCATTCTCCTCTTTGTAGCAGTGGGAAACAGCCAGGACATCAAATGACAAGTATTTGAATTTCTTTTTAAAAAAGTCAATAAAAAAGAAAATTGTAAGAGAATGTAAGAGGACAAGATAATAACCAAGATGGCTAAGGACTCCCCCACTACAACAGCATGTAGTTTCTTCGCCTGAGAGTAATGAGCAATGAAGTCCAGCATTGTCACAGCAGTAAACTTTAATATTATCCGTATGTCAAGTTGCAAAACACAATGCCTCAGTTATGCAAAAATTTTTTAACACACAGTCTTCACACCAATGAAAATTACCACCCTGACAATCATTTGTAAGAAAGAGTTTTTGGGAAACTGTCCGCGTAGAAGTGTAGTGATATGATTACATGTTGATACATTTCTCATGAGCAAATGGTATTGATATAAATTTTATTAAAATATTAGATTTAGAAGATAAATGGACTTATCCTGATAACTGACCTTTAAGGATTATTCCTTACCTGGATTAACTGCAATACTGAGAATTTAGGTGCCAGCCACACTTAAATAATAAAGAGTGCACATTAACTTACGCTTAAATCATGTTTTAATTAATTTAGAAAATTCAGAAAAATGAATTTGCATTCCTCACAAGTTTCTTCCCTCATTATTTTCAAAACAAAAGGTCATTCACATTTGCCAATATTATTTTTGACTTTCCATTGCTGTAGGTCAGCTTTCCAAGGCAGTAACTGCACTGCAAAAGGAGTTTAAGAATTCAGAGCAGCAAGTAATCCCTACTGCTCTATTGATTTCTCAATGCCTGTAACTTAAGTGAAAGCTTGTCTTGAGTGACTGTCCATGAGAGTGAGTCTCAGACTTGATTCTTACATGTGTGGTATTTAAAGTGGAAATTAGTTTTCAGCATATTGGCGAGATGGTAATTTCAGGGGCTTCACCTTCTGCCATAATATCCCAACATGCAGGGATAAATGTAAAGGACAATGCAGCAAGATGTGCAGTATGAGGTAACAAAACTCCAGAGAGAAGGCAGTGTAGCAGTGAAGGAGAGCCGTGGCCTAAAACTATCAGAAATTTTCCTTGAAACAGTTTTTTACACTGTATTTTCTAATCACAGAATTAAGAGTTACTACTGTGCTGTGGACCTCTGGCTGCTTCCAGACATGTGGTGGTGCTACTGCTTAAAGCAAGCCAGAGAAGCTTTTCTAAAGATCAATTTCATATTTTGCTCTTATAAAAATGCAAAGTCATCTTTGAAACAATAAAAAGCAACCTTCCCCAATCTTATGTTAATTTTTTTCTTCTCATAATATGCTAGTGCTGTTTATTGATTGTGTTTTATAATCAATGGCTCTATATGTAAGGCATTACATTAATTTCCAGAATATTTCCATTAACCATACAGTTCAGCACTTACACAGCTACTTTGCAGAGGTCGCCACATCTATTGTCCAGAGAAGCAGTAGAAATTTTCTTTGTATCTGACAGCTACCCATTGGGATTTTTTTTTAAAAAAGCAAAATAATAATAATATTGAGTTCAGCATTTTAGTTAAAAGTTTCCCTTCACCTCCACTGAACAGAACTATAAAAAATGTTCTGATGTGTAATTTTAACTTCAGCTTTTAGTTGTTTATTGCAGCTGTGTTCTGCATATGGACATATTTCATTTAAGCTGCACAGAGGAAACTCGTCATGGCACCCCTCCTTTCAAACCTGATGAGGGCTGTGCAAATACTGGCCTCCACTCAAAGCTGCATCTGATGTTTCTGGCAGCAAGCACAGCAAATAGCACACATGGAGGAAGTAGGGAGGAGCACAAGCTAATACTTCTGAAACTTCACAGCACCAGGAAAAGATTTATGTTAAAACATCTCCTACATAATCCCACGGCTGTCAGAGGCATTTGGATGATGCTCTCAGTTACACACTTTAACGTTTAGCTAGCCCTGAAGTGGTCAGGCAGTTTTGGACTACATGATCTTTGCCAGATCCTACCAACTGAACTATTCCATATAGTTAATAAATAATTATGAAACCCAGAATGTACAAGAGTAAAAAGAATTTCAAAAAATTCTGGATTTTTATTGTCAGAAACTAGTGGTGATAGGGGAATTAAACTTGCTGAACTCCAAATCCTTGCAAGATGAATGGCCAGGACAAGTTTGAGATGGAGTAGCTCGTGCATCAGATACTCATACCAATGGCAGAAAATAGAAAATTCAGCTGAAAACAACTTACTGGAAAAAATGAAAACCCTTTTCTGAAAGTGTACAATCAACAAATACACAGAGTGGTGTGGTTAGGCTGGTATCTATAGATTACAGAGCAAGAAATATTACAACACTGGAAAGGGATAATTGAAAATAAATGAAAATACTCACCCATGAACTAGGCTCACAGAAAAAACTCCAAGCAGAGGAATCTCCGGAAAGAAAACCTTCCAGAAAGGCAGTCATCCCTTAAATGGGGTCTAGGAGAGGTGCAGCCAGGCTCCACCCCTTCTGGTCACAAAGCTGAATTGCCTTCACCTGTGCTCCCAGGGCTGACTCAGTGCTTGCCTCAGGTGGTCAAAGATTCAGGCCATGACTCAACAGTTCTCATACAGAAAGCAAGCTGAACTGATAGTATGTTAGGATGGTGTTGGTAATGCCTAGCAATAGATTTATCCACCTAAATGCAAAACATAGTTTTGCATGACTTCTATTTGAAGCATAAAGACAGCTTAGGGCAGGAAAAAGAAAAAAAGAAAAAAAAAGCCTTCTGAATGGTGAGATCCATTTGATTATGGGATACTTTTCAAAGGGAAATGAAAATGTCATCACCTGACATTTCCAAAGCTGAGCTTTCAAATCCCGAGACAGTGCACAGGCAGGAGTGTTAAACAGAGCTGGTCACATCCCCATATACTCTGCAT
This sequence comes from Lagopus muta, assembly GCF_023343835.1. Classification (NCBI taxonomy): domain Eukaryota; kingdom Metazoa; phylum Chordata; class Aves; order Galliformes; family Phasianidae; genus Lagopus; species Lagopus muta. Next base: position 87,551,103 of record NC_064433.1, read on the forward strand.
GTGTTTTGTGGAGGGCAATTAGTATCACTTCCTCTAACACTGGGCTTACTGTGCTTATCAGCAAATATGTCGAGTTTGGTTCCTTATGAGTCTCTGAAGATAGCCACCACAAGGTTTCTGACAGGACCTTTAGGTTGAAAAGTGAATCCTTCTTACTTGCACAATCTCAAACTCTGCCTCCCCCCAACCCCCAAAAAAAATCCTAAACCAAATCAAAGTGTAATTGAAGAAAACTTATGCAACGTTAAACCTATCCAAAGCCTTTTTTGGGAAGTTCTGGGGCTGCATTAGTTTAGTATTTCTCTCTTGGCCTTTCTTGGTGTATTGCACTGCTGCAGGGGCAGAACCTCTCTCCTTCCTGCAAACATATGGACAAATGCCATAGGGCATTACCTCAAGAACTGTAGCAACACCAACCCAGTGCTGCTGTGCCCCAAGTCACCAGGTTGCTGGGAACGTAGCTTTCCCCGTCTGCAGCCCTTGTAGTATTCAAGAATCTCAGCAGGCTGCTTGGAGGGCAATCAGATGGATAGGTTAAAAAAAAAAAGTCAAAAGCAAACCAAAAAGGCTTTGGTTTTCACTTTCACAAGCCATCTACAGGAGTGAAGTAAGGCCACTCTGTGGAAGACTTCAAAGTCAATTATATCCATTTGTGGAAAGCTCAGAAATGCTGTCTGCCCCACAGCAAATGGGACTGGCCGAGAGCAGTGAGCCCTGTGTGTCCTTCATAGGCTTTGTTGAATTAAGTTGTCTTTCAGGCAATAGCTTGCTAGACCTTTTTTTTTTTCTTTTTTTTTCCCCCCTCCCTCTTGATAGTAAGGTCTTAATGCAGTATCTGTTTACTACAATTCACCAAGAGGCACAATGTTCCTTGGCTTTTATCCAAACCATTTAGTTCACATACATATTGGAAAAAGCTGTCATGTCAGCAGCTGAGGTTGATATCAAGAGAGACAATAAGAGGATTAAGAGGTGGAAAGCTTCAGAATGCAAGCTACTGAATATTTCACAAGAAATGAAGCTAAGAGTGCTACTGATGCAAGGAGAAGGTCAGAAAGCTTAAATACCTCAGGGATGGTTAAGAAATAATAAAGTAGCCATTAGGCATTCATAGATGTTGATATGCAGTTTTTACAATCTCTGTTTTCATATCAACATGAGTATTTCACTGGGCGTACATCAGTGACATGCAGCACTTGCCAAGGGAATTTGCTGGGAGGTGTTTACAGCATCAAAACCCAGGAATGAACTGACATTTGAGAGTGCCTTTGAGGCTGATGCTTTGTCATTTAATTACTTGTTTTTATTAATGCCTGATGTGGATGGAATTCCACGTCGTCAACTATGGGGGTTTGGTAAGAGAATTTAGTGTTTGATTTCACAAAGATTGACTCCTCATCATAGTTACCCCTTTCTATATGATTCTCTAATGAAATGGTTAAGTGGATCTTCATATACCACCATCAAACCACAGAGACTGAGGGCACAAGGGACAGTGGAAGCATTTTACAGGGCATTACAAATATTTGGCAGCAAATAGACCAGACACAGACAAGCCCAGGTGTTTTCTGTTGCCTTCTCAATGACAAGAGGCAAGGCACAGCAGGAATCTCTCTTTAATTGCTTCATGCTACACTTCAATAATCTCACCTATAAATGTCAAGACATAGCTTGCCAATGGGCAATTCAAAGAACATTACTTTCTTGCAAAGCAGAGAATGACTTAAGTATTACATTACCCTTTAACTTACAAGTACGACTGAAATTATCCTTCCTTCCCTCCCATCTCCAGCCTACCAGGGAGGATTTAACAGACATGATGATAAATTTTATATCCTTATGTCTCTGAGCTCACGAAGCGCATCGATGAATTAATGCATTGTCAACATATAATTCCTGTTACGCTGTGTTTTTATGGCACATTTTACTTCATGACTTTCTGGAAACTTTGGCAAGAAATTTCTTCCCAGAATCCTGTTTAAGCAAAGATATTGTGCTACAAAATGTAAAACAAAAATACCTTTTCTATTTCGCTTGATCTGCTATTCCAGTCTTGCATCCAGGTGTGCTTTAATAACTCTTGAATTATAAAGAATAACTTTCTAGCCCTCATTTCTTTTTGTCTTAGGAATAGTAACTTGCTCTTTGATTAAAAAAAAAAGTCTAGAATTAAACTGGGAACTACTATCTGCTGTTTTTTTCCTTTACTTAAAAGTAATTATATTTAAAAATTATTTTCCTGTGTACAACTACTGAACTAGCATGGCTTTACATTGTGAAGTAACTTTAGCTAACAAGTTGTCCACAATGTGATTTCTCTTTTATTCTTGATAGTTTTTTTAAAGTTAGTTCATAGCATACTAAAAAAAACAAAATGCAATACAAGAAATCTGCATGCAAAATAAAAGTTTTACAGGCATATACTCTTTGTTCATAGGAGAGGGTAAATGCACTGTCAGCCAAGACTGCTTCTTGGAGTAACTGGGCTAACAGGACAAGTTTAATCAACATCAACTAGCCACTAAAAACTGGGTCTTCTGCACACTAGTTGAAATGGCTGGTGGATTATTATTATCTTTTTTTTTTTTTTTCATGGAACAATCAGTTTAAACAGATTACTCTTAAAGGAAAATGCCTTTTTTTTTTTTTCTTTTTTTTTTTTCCCAAAAGTAGCATGCCAGTTGCATGTTACAAGTTTTTTACATTTAGAAGCATTAGATCTAGGCTATGGTTCACTGATTAACATGAGAAAGAATCTTACAATAAAGAGGAGCATAGAGATCAAGACACGAGGCTCAGAGACTTCAACCTATGTCTTCATCATGGCAACTCACGTTTAGATAGCCTACCAGTTTTAGCGCTGTTAATTGCTTTATTTCTACCAAGCAATCACACAAATCACTGTACCAGTTTGGCATTTACTTTTCTAAGCTTTGAGACACAGTGAATGTTTCCAGTGTTTTCTATACATCAGTCATTGTTGCAGTAGGGAAAGGTACCCAATAATGTAATTTTGGCTCAACAGAACACTTTTTCTCATAAGCAAACAATAATAAAAATTGGAAAAAAAAACTAAAAACAAACAAAAAAAACCCCTCTTCGTTCTGCTCCATTCAGATTGTGCTAGATAAACCATTTCCACTTTTAAAGAAAGTGGATAAAGTTTGTCAAAGCTTTTACCAGATAGCTGGGAGAGAATAGCTTGCTCATTCAGTCACTGATTATTCCACAGAAATGAAAGCCATTTTTTTCTTAAAAGCATAATATTTACCAGATATCATCAAACATCTCAGCGCTTGCTCTGAAACCATGAGTAGAGCTGAAACAAATGGGTCTCTTCCTAAGAAATAGAAGCATATAGCAGTAGTAAATCAAATAAATGTGCAGTGCTAATGAACATGAGCAGTACCTCAGATTCAGGCATATGGGAACAGATGAAAGCAGTGTTGTCTGATGATTCAACTGTAACACATACATAATTATGAAGGGTTCTGTTAAGGACTTCTAAGCAGCAAAATGCTGATCAAGACATCTACACCCCTTCCTTCATTACTTTTTAATCTTTTCTTCATATGTATTTGGTACATTTATTTCCAACATTTTAAACGACATTGTAATTATCAGGGCTGTTTGCCACTAAATTAATAAAGCTATTGTATATTTTTTAAATCTAGTAAAATAAATAAATAAATAGTGGTGATAATACAGTGGAACAATGAAAAGCTGGAGCTAAGCAGATGTATTTTTGTAATTACTGAGATCAAGCCTGGTTTTATACCTGTGCATCTCCTTTACTCGTGCCTCTATCTGTGTCTCACCACTGTAATGAGATTTAAAACCAGGTCTTATCTTCCAAGTGTACATAAGGATCAATTCGTCCCACATTCAGCAGCAGCAGGTGACAAGAGGATCGACGCCAGATGAACAGATGGACTTCACAGAACAAGGATTGAACTTGAATGTGTTAAATACACCTGTGGCATAAGTCACAGCAATAATGGTTAATTCCCACTGCAGTCTGTCAGAGCACTAAAAATGCTCCACAGATTGCTCCCGTTGTAGAATTTTTCGTATTTCTCATCTGGACACTAACTGTAAGGTTTTATGACAGGACTATGAGATTTCAGGCTACAGTTAGAAGCTCAGTCCTATATGTCAAGTTCATTTCTTTTGGCTGTATGTTATTCAGCTTTTAAGAAGAGGTAATAAAAATCGACTTTACCACAAGTTGAAACGTGTTTGTTTATAGACATTAGAATTGCTGCACTACATAAGTAGGAAGGGGATGACAGCACAAGATGCTACCAGCAGTTTTATTGGTTTAATTGAGAAATGGTATGCACACACTCTCCATCCGTGGTAGAGGAAACAGAGTCACCAGGTTCTGCTCTGACTAGATCAGCCTTGCTTCATAAGCACTGCTTTAAATCCATGCAGGGTTGGCAAGAACATAGATTAAATTCTGGAAGAAAGGGAACTTAAAGGATTCTGCATTTCAAACTGCTTTAAGTTTCCCAAGTTGCACCCACCAAATTTGCCACATTGCCTCTGGCAAAAAGGCAAGAAAAACAAATGGAAGATTCTGGATGTGGCCTTATACTTCATCAAGAGGAACACTGTATTTATTTTTTTGCTCTGCAAGCTGCGATTGCTCTCACACACACAAGAGTGATAGATTAGAGCAACCCCAAGAGCTGTCAGCTAATATCTACATCACAGCAAGATCAGAGAGCAGCAACCCCTCTGGAATGCTGTGACAATTTCTGGCTGCCACAAGACCTGCAGGTTATACTACCATAGGGGACTTTAAAGTAGAAATGTGATGTTTAAAAAAAAAAGAAAAAGCAGAAGAAAAAAAAAACAAAAGAAGACAGCAGATCCTTTTATACAATAGGAGGCAAGGTTTCAGAAAATGAAGTACTGACAATCTCTTAGAAATTTTTCACATTGCTCCAGCTTCTTGTGCAGTCTTATGCCAACATATTTTCCCTTACACTGGGGCAGTCACATGTAGGTGAAGAGAGGAAACCAATGCCAGAGTTATCAGAGGAGCTGAGCTAGCTCCTCAGTTACACCCTTGGACCTGCAGTTGAATTCAGTGGTTACAAATATAATGACAACTTAGAGCATCCAGATGCTTGTAGCACCTCTAACTTCACTGCACTGAAGACACTCATTATTCCATGAAAACAGGACACCAACCAGATACAAAAATCAGACATAATATAAAGTTGTCGAAAACACAGTAAAACACTGTAAACACTCTGAGGACATGAAAAGTTCAGTTATCATAATCTTAGCATCGAGAGGTGCATTTCTTAGACACTACAGTTTTGTGAAGGTCAAGGTCCTTTTACAACTGAGGTGACCACTCAAAGCAGTGATTATCTAACTTTCCAGGCTACTGCCCTGCATTTTGGCATCCCTTCTTAAACTTGTCACTGATAAAAAAGAAAACTGCAGTCCCTGGTTTTGCTGGCTACCTGCCATGTATTAAGACTAGAACATTTGGGCCTATGGGACTGAGACTCAATAGAAAGACTTGATGAGAATGTTTGGGTCGCAGAGGGAGCAAGCCTGCTGACAGCAGAGTATACCTGAGAACCCAACCAAAGGGGGGGCAAACTAATGTGGGGATTTCCTCCTGCTTCAGACATAGCTGTGCTGCCCAAACACCAAAGCACAGACAACTACCCTAACAAGTGACACTCCCAGAAAGCGCCTGAATTCTGATGGTACTTGGTGAGGTGGCCCAGCCCCAAAAGGTGATGGGTACCACCAGATGCTCTCAAATTCTGTCTCATGGTCACTCACTCAACAGATGACTCCTTCTCCTGCTCCCACCTATTTTTTCTGCACAACCAGAACTTCCCTGGAATATACTCCTCTGCGGACACCAGCCTCAGGGTGCAGAGGATGAGCTCAGGACCCAGTCTGCTCCTGGAACAAGCAAGGTGAGTATCAAGGAAGAAGAGTTTTACATAGTACTATTCTAGGAAAATATGGCAGTGTAAAGTCTTCATTCCTTCTTCTGTGAAGAGGGCTGTGCTCCTGCACTTCACAGTCATAAATGTGAAAAGATCAAAAATATTCAAGCACAAGAACAGCAGGACTGGACTGGTGGTGCCGTTCTACATGGGTGAGCAAGGGCACATCAAGAGCTCTGGTTGGAATAAAAACCTAAACTAAAGCTCATCTCCAAGCCAAAAAGGTGTAAAACACACAGTCTTGCTGTGCTAAATACCTCTCCATATGCCAGCAGGTTTACTTCAAAACATTCCAGGCATTTGAAGTAGTGGCTAATAAAAGACCTGTTAACTTGCTCAAATTAGACCTCCCTGTAGCTCTTATTTCAATTCCACAGCACACAGATTTATATAAATTACCATCGCACTGTCACCTTGGAAAAGTAGGGGATAATGAATTCATGTCAGGAGGACAGTTTTGTGGAGGCAGGGTAGTCAAAGAGGATGCACTGAGCAATTCTAGCATGCTGATGGTGATTTTGGAGGGGATCCTCTCTGCACTGCCTGCAGCAGTCGGAAACAGAGTGCTGCCCCTGGCTCATGTGTGTGAACAATCCAAGTGCCATGCTGATGTCAGATGTCTTCCAAGAGTTGTGCTATTCAGAGGAAACACGGCAGAATATAAAGAACAGAAACTGAAATAATGCAGCAAGAAATCAGCAACTGATCGAAAACACTGAAAATCCCCAGTCATTTCCCAAACTCCTTTCAATGACTATTTATGTGTTGAGCTGATAGCAGCACCTACACTGCAAAGAGTCCCATCTTCAGCATCTCTACCCATCTAACAAGCAAAAAACAGCAGAATTATGTAGCTGTGAGACAAAAAACAACAGAAGAAATTTTTCCCAAATAACTGTCAGGCGCAGAATTCAACACATCCCCTAGTTCCACTGTGAATTTTATAACTAGTTACAAAACTAAGGTATTGAGAATCTATCAAGTAACATTAAACACAAACTATTACCTCTGGCTTCAAATCATTAAGGACAAAGTTGCTGGTCACACAGCAAGTATAAGGTGGAAACAGTAATTCAAATTTAACACAGCATGATGGGTATTATGCTGTGCTCCTAATGCACGCACTCTGGAAGGTAACACCTTCCCTTAATTTGCCTTTGCACTGCACCCTTGCTCCATCTACCTGTCCAAATGAGGTGGAGAATACCAAATACAACCACAAATCAAGGAAAAAGAGGATCTCAAGCTCTTTAAATTGCTAATACACATCTTGTTTCCAGTCCTTAAAGTAGAGCATCCCACAATGACATACAGATTTTTGTGCATGTTTTCACTACTCTGTTTCAAGATAAGACTGTCATGTTTTATTTTCTTTTAAAAATTACCTCACACTTTTCTCATCTCAAATCCAAGAAGATACCACGCAACACAACAGATGTTTTCAAAAGCAGTGCTGAACACTGGTGTAGGCAGATACACTTCAGTAAAGTATATCTTAGAGATGTACCGACTGAACTAATAAATGTTTGATGAACTGAAACAAATGAGGAATTTAGTATTAAATCCACCACAAGATGACAAATTTTTTCAGCAATTACACAGCAGTTAACAAAGTCTGAGAGATAAGCATCATATTTAGATGGCAAAATTAGGCCAGAAGAATTAAGCTACTTGTTCTAAGACAAAAGTACAAATGTGAAGTAAGTGCCATAAAAGAAAAAGCACGTGTGATTTTCCTATATCCTTCTTTTCATTCCCTAACCCAATCTTTATAGACTAGTTTTCTACCTGCTTACTTCTCATTTGTTTTAAGATATTCAACTCTATGTTTCTGATATTCTTGAAAGTTAGCCATTTTACAGATCCTCTATTGGTCTAAGAACATACGTGCAACACTATACAGCCAGTGGCCAACAATCTTGTCTATTTACTTTTTAAAACAGACCCAGCATAATTTCATATTTTTCCTTTTTTCTCCTGAAATTATCCACATAAAGTAATCTATGCTTCAGTTGTCTTTTTTTAAAATTTTTTTAACTTTTCATTGGAAGAAAAAAAAATCATGGCACATCCTTCTCCTAAAATTTATGTAAGATTATACAATATAAAAGGAAGAATGCTCTGATTTTTTTCCTAACTTTGAGTTCTGCTGTTTGAAGCCTACCTTACAACTTATTGATAAGGCTGGTTCAATTTTGATAGCCTAACATGTCAGTTTACATAATCCTACTTTCAATTCCCTGTAGCTCAATAAAACTTTTACCATTTGGTTTGATCTTATTTTAAACATGTCAGGTGTCTGTCTCAGGCTGAATTTTTTGGATGCATTTCAACCAATATCTAGCTATTTCTGCAAATGAGACAAGGATGTGTAGGGAGAAAGTTAGACTTGCACTGAATATTCAGATGACAACTCCTTTAAAGCTCTTCATGCTTTTAAGTAGGGAGCAGAAATTTGACAAGAGAGGGAGGGCATCATATGAAAATGGTACGATGATTCATTCTTCCATATGAAAATTTTAGCCATTGGGCCAAGTTATAAATCTTCAAAAAAAAAATTACAGCCTGCATATCTGTTAGTGATTAACAACTAAAATTCTACATTCAATGAACACATTTTTCTTTTTTTTTTTTTCTTCTTTTTTCTTTTTTTTTTTTTTCTTCCCTTAAGTGATAACCAGATTGCCTATATAACGTTCTCAAAGAACATCTGTCTTCTAAAAGTTTTTGAACGTGAGCCAGCTGGGCATATGCAACCCCTAGCTCTTGGGTAAAATATAGTACGTGGACTTTTTGTTTGTTTGTTTGGTATTGCAGGGTTTCATGAAGAACACTGACTGTTCTGAGAGCTGGTGAGACTGGACAACAGCAGGACTGTGGGAAGAGGCTGGGATGTGGTGATCCTGACAGCTTCACGCCTCGTGGATACGAGAAGGAGGATACATAAGGGAGGAAAAAAGTTAAGTAAAACTGGGAAATCACTCTTCGTGTGAAACACTAATAAATTATTCAGTCTAAAGAAGTTAAGTTTTATGGCCATAGTATCATTCGATACAAAACAGCAGAGCAAGCGACAAGAGAGAAGACCAATCCTGAGGAAAGAAGACAGAGTTAGGCAGGCTGGAAAAAATAAAGTGTAGGACAAGAGCAAGGACAAAATCAGTCATGGAAGAGAGGGTACAAGGATAGGGGATGAAAGAGTGAAAAGTAGAAAGGGTATTTTGTGTCATGGATTTATACAACTGAGGAGACTTGCTACTTCCCAAATCTTCTATCATCTCCTAGACTAGCAGGCAACTGGCCTGGTCTGTAGCAGCATAAATGTTGTGTTTTGGTGTGGTATTACCCCTAACACATGATCTCACTGGAGGACTTCCTGTGCCTTTCAGGAAGTCTTTCCCTGTAAGAGTCAGAGTTTTATCCATAAAAGATATGGGCAATTAGGATTCTCCAGCACACATTACAGATCTTATGGTGGAAACTGCAAGCACAAGAATGAAACAAGAATGAGAGCCTGGACTTACAACACTCAGGACCATTTGTGATCCACGGTCTCTGTCTATTTTATCATTTTTTTTTAAGAACTCCTCCTGCTCTTAGAAAACAAGCAAACCACCTCTCATCTCATCCTCTTGCATCCAAAAATAATTAGAGCAGAAGATACCTTGTGTCTATGTGACCAGTCCATATCACTCTCTGAACTGTACTCGCGTAGCATGAAGTCTTAGTGGCTGCTGTCATCTCCTTGGATCTAGGCTGTATCACTGGCATTTTCCCCCTCTAGTAGGAGATTGTATATTAAGGAACAGGGAACAGCAATGAATATGAAATCACAGGCCAACATTTTCTTTCATATATTATACTAGAATATGTATAATGAAGGGGAAAAAAAACCTGTGGGAGGCAAACTGTAACAGAAATGCAGGTCTGTGTAAAACAGAGTTGTGGGACAGATTGGAAAAGATGATGCAAGTTAAAAGGATAGCTATAGCAGGCTTCTTTGAATCATATTTCTTGTGGATCTATAGTTGCTGAGAGTCCCTCTGTCAGAGACACCCATTTCAACCATTGACAAACTCATTCTCATTCTTACACTTCTAATGATGACCACAATAGAGAAAGAACAAAAGAAAGAAGGAAAAAGACAGAAGAAGGAGAAAGAAAGAGAGAGAGAGAGAGAGAGAGAGAGAAAGAAGGGGAGGGGAGGGGAGGGGAGGGGAGGGGAGGGGAGGGGAGGGGAGGGGAGGGGAGGGGAGGGGAGGGGAGGAAGGAAGGAAGGAAGGAAGGAAGGAAGGAAGGAAGGAAGGAAGGAAGGAAGGAAGGAAGGAAGGAAGGAAGGAAGGAAGGAAGGAAGGAAGGAAGGAAGGAAGGAAGGAAGGAAGGAAGGAAGGAAGGAAGGAAGGAAGGAAGGAAGGAAGGAAGGAAGAGGAGAAAAAGAAAGAAAATCTCTTTTAGCACTTAGTTTAGTAGTTCAAGCGTGAGGAAGGTGCAGAAGGCTGATCTCAACATCATAAATTTGGATAATGAATGTTTGTTGCTGTTAACAAGACTCCAGGGTGCAGAACACCTGCCTTTATGCAAAATTGACTTTTTTGGTTGTTTGTTTAAGAACAGCTTCACTATAGCTGTGAGAATTGGTTTAGTGCAAAGTTAGTATTTCCACTGTTAGGCTTGCTGTTCAATAGCCAGCCGTTCATTCAGCCCACTCTTGTGTAATAACAAAACCAATGAGAGTCTGTAAATATGAGGACTGCTCTGAAAGTAATGCCTCCTATTTTATTATTTTGACCCACGACATCAAAGGAAGGTGGTGATGGTATGGAGATTGAATAACATCTCCTTACATATTGCTGCAGTGCAACAGATGGCAGCATAGCGGCAGTCTGACAAAACAGCATCTGACATGGAAGTACAGATGGACTAAAGGTGTGTCAATGAATTCCTCCATGCGGAAAAATGGCATCCACTGACATTCACTGACACTGAATGTTTCTGGAGACCAAACAGAGGGTCTGAGCACAGTGAAGTGAAAGGTGGCATGTTTCAACAGTGGCAACAGCATTATTCACTATATTCATTATTCATATCAGTCACACAACATGAAATGAAGAACATCTCAATCAGCTCATCTGTGTGAATCGACAAATGGTGGTGCCAATGTCGAAAGACACTTTTTTGTAGCTGAGAACTTGCACAATTAAGAAGTAGTATTGTAGTATTGGTATCTGTTCTAGTTTCCATGGAAGTAAGTAGAAGGCATTACTTTCAGGGTAAAGTACATATGTACATATCCAAATAACATTTTGCTTCCCAGCAAACTTTTGCTCCTATTGGAGTCTGGAATGAATGGCTCTACTGCAAGTGTAAGGACAAAATACTGTTGTCCATCACTGTGGAATCTGGTCCCTGACCTGTAACGTCAGCAAGGTCCAACTCTCTGATGTGCACAAAGGTCTTCATGTCTGCATTGCTGAACTGCAGATCATCACATCCAAATATGCGATAGAGCTCAGTTTTTCTCTTGTCTGTTGTCACTGGCATTGGTGAGCTCATTAAGATAAAGTGCTCTGCAATAAAACAACTGTTATTGATAGTTGCATACAAAAAAGCAAAATTAAACTGGAGTGGTGAGAAAAGTAAGACATCATGAACTCAGTGTTCCATGCTCTATAGTTTCCCAGCGTTAGAAGAGGACAACAGGAGACTGTATGATTTAGCCCAGTTCAGGGCAGCAGGTCCCTCTATCCTTTTCTTATTTTAGTCCTTTCTCAGACAGTTTTCTCATGTTTTTATTCTCAATGCAAATATTATACAGCTTAAATATACTGCATAATTAGGCAGCGTTCTCAGAACAGGTAGATTCAAACACCATTTCCCACCATTCATATTCACATCTGACAATGAAATGCTCATGTCCATTACTGCAGTAAGGGGAAAACAATCATGCAGAAGACTGACTCTTAAGACACCTGCTGTGTTCACTGCACAGAACGAGCCCGATGTGCTATTTTGCATTATAAAGCCTATGCAGAAGTTAATGTATCCACACAATAATGAGTCATTATGTCTCATTAGAGGCTCAGTTTGCAAAGTCCAAAGTGTACAAACAGAGGCACATAAGACAAATCTGAACTAAGCACTGTACCCTGCCCTCTGCCTGCACCAGTGGTTCACAGGTATCTGGTAAATGATTTATAAACTCAAAGATAACAAAGTATAAAACTGTAAAACTACCTCTGCTTTATGAAGCAAGCACTTTCTGGATGATCTGCGATGTCTCTGAAAATGTTTCAAATTTTGGTGTCTGCTGTGCTGCTTACAGGTAAGTGCACGGCACCCTGTCTCATATCAGTCCTTTCTGGCTTGTTAAATATACAGCTGGCAAAAAAAAAACAACCATGATATCACCAGAACAGTCCTGATGGGAGATAATTAATGGGAAATCACAGCAGCAGGGACATATGGGAGAGTGGGTGATCATAAGACTGCATAGCAAAGTTTGTGAAATATAGTCTTGATTCTGCTCTTTATGATTACTTCAGAATCTCTTGCCACTGAGCCTTTCAGATGTTACGAGTTGAGGACGCTTTCCCAACTGAGAGAGAATCTTGCAGGATGTTTTCTGATCTGCTAAAATTTTTAAGAGAGTTTTGGTTTTGTTTTGTTTTTTTTCCCTTTCTCTCCTGGAATCTTTCCTAAATATCGTTCTGCTCTCATCATTATCATTTATTGCTCACAAGAAAACACAGTTAGCACACATCTGTTTCATAAGTGATTTCATGATGTCTTGGGATGTCTGATTCAAAATTGCTTAAGGGGATCTGCCTTTTATTTATTTATCTATCTATCTATCTATTTATTTATTTATTTTAAGCTCTCATGTTTTCTGATTACTGGGCCTTTACAACACCTAAAATCAAGAATCACTCTGTAAAATTTGAAACAGTATGAAAATGGATGGAGCAAGGCTGCAGCACCAGCAAGGCTGAAAGAATGCTTTTCTCAAACAAGCACACACTGCAACAGTCCCTACAATCCATGCCCACTTACTTATTCCTCACTAAATTAGAACAAAGTAGGCAGGCATTAAGTGACTATAGACTTCTTGTGTGATTGCCTGCATCATGGAAAGATGCTCCATCCATGCATGCATTAAAAGCCTGATCTGCATACTTGAAGAACCTTAAGAACTAAGGCAAAAAAGGCAAAGTATTGACAAATATTTAACCACAAATACAAGTATGTTCTGTGAATTGGAGCCAAACTCTCTTCCTTCTCTAAGATTACACTGCAAAGAGGCTTTGCAGAAAGGGAAGGGAGGTAGAAGAAGCCTGCGTCTTTCTACTGCATGTTAGAGTGCAAATCAGATACCTTCCTCTCCCCTTATCTGCACTTCCTGACGTGCTGTGCATCTGAGCTTGGACTACTCCTGAGTACTTGTCTATCTGCTCGAACCTGACCTCCTTCCCATGGAAGTTCCACTTGGAATTAAATAGGGAGGACAGCACCCTGCTACCCTTCATGTGGAAGACTCTTATCTTTGCTCCCTTTTGTGTCCGTCTTTCACAACAGCCTTGCTTGCTCTCCTTCCTGGGTTCTTTTTTTAAAAAGTGAGAACTACTTACTGCTGATTTCTAACGAGCTCTTAAAAGTTTTTATTGATCACTGGCAACAAACAGTTCAGCTTTTCATTAAATGTGAATCCTTTCAGCAGTGGAAAAGGTGGTGGTGAATTAAAACAGAATCTGCAAAGCTCACTGATGACAAACTGACATTTCATCACACCCTCAGCTCAGCCACTGTAAATCACTCAATATTAGACCACCTCCACACCTCTGGGAACAGGCTTGCAGTGCTGTTTGCTGGCCCTCTTTCTCTAATCTCTGCATAATGCAGCAGCAATGGATGGAGCATGGGAAGTGATGTGCTGGCACCGGGATCATTGCCAAATGGTCTCAGATACCTGACTGGCATGTCCTGTTCATTCACTCAAAGTTGAACTGATAGCCACGTGTGGATTTAGGAAGGACTTTCCACCAAGATCTGCTGAGCAGGACCTCTATTTTTCAACCCTTTGTTGCAGGGCTAATAATTCCTTCCCTAGAATTATCCAGTAATTTTGCCAAATTCACCTATTTTACCATACCTAAAAACATTCCTGATCCCAGTGTGAACCTGTTGGCGTCATACCGACAGTACGTTCAACACATAATTCTGCATTGTGTCTGTATCTTGACTGCCTTTGCTGATGAGGGAATGAGGTATCTCTAATGATTCTTCATGACTGAGCTCTCCCTTCCAGTTCAAGTTCTGTGCTGTAAAATTAAGAACTGTCAAAGAATAAACACTACAGTACTTTAAAAATAGAGACCAAAATTTTACAGCCTACAAGGATGTGCACAGTGTCAAAGCATTTAACAATTGGTGACTTTATTCTGTTTAGTTGACAAGTATTAGAAAATCTAATTTAAAGGACCGCTCCTTTCCAAACACTTCAGGATACATAGCCCATGTGCATGCACACATTTTTTTCACCATTTGTAAAAGCAATATTCAAACAGTAGATTTGAGCTTAGCTGTGCTTTTTGACTGGAAAAGGCAACGAAGATGGCCTGCAGAATCCAAAAAGCTACTCCTGCAGCCATCCATTCATGTGAAGTACTGACAGACAACAACACTTCAATTTCCACAGCATCACACAACCTAAAGAAGTACTTATGTGGAAACAAACCTGCCGCTTCCATGCTTTACTTTTAGTGCTTATACTGTTGCGCTGTGGTATGCTGAGTCCTTAGGTGTTGCAAATAAATTGATAAAAAATGTAAAATATCTCAGAAAGAGTAAATAAGAATCTTTTAAGATTTAAAGATGCTTTACATATGATTGGAAGGTTATCTAAGAAAGACCAAAAAGCTCAAACAGAACTGAACAGCCCAAGGCCAAGTCCTGGAGTATGACTTTGTGAGTCAGTTCTGAATTTAGACAGCTGAAGCATGAGGGTCCATTCTGGCCCATTCCTAACTTTAAGACATGCACCTGAGTTGCAGTGTTAGATTTACCTTTTCAAAGTTCCCAACACGTCAGCATCAACAACGTCAGCAAGGTTGAAGTATCCAAGGCTGATGCTTAGTTCTGCTCAGGTGTTGGCTTTAAGTGCTGATAACACCATCAGCCTTATCCTGTGAGCTGACATTTTGACCAGACAATCACCAAAGCTGATAATAAGAATTACTAAGCTAAAAGTAAGGGAGTCAGAGCAGTTACTGACATTCAACATTTAAGTTCCGTTGATATAAATAACTTCAGCAACAGGTTTTCAAGTTGTCAGAAACTTGAAATACTCTTCAGAAATGAGAGAGAAACAAATAGCTCCAGTTTATATGAAAATGTCTGCAGAGAATGATTGGAGTGTTGCTAAGGAATTGTCTTTTTTTGTACATATCACAGCAAACCAGATACAGACCACTTTTCCCTGTGGTAGATGTACACCAGTAACAGATCATGGTCCCAAGCCATGGCATCGCTTCTCACCCCTTACACAGCACTGCTGATTTGATTAAAGAGTGCCTGGGTAAGGGGAAGAATATCCTATCCTGAAACAAGTGTACAGGTGTGTCATTTTATCATTCAGCTCTATCATCATGTAAATGATGGCTTGCCTTCTCTCTCCAAAGACTGCTAAGCACACAATGGCTCCTACTTCTCAGCTTTCAAAAAGAGAAATAAAAATCAATTAAATGGGTACCTAAATAGGCAAAGGTGCCAAAATTTAATCCCATACTCAGATTTTCTCTGTGTGGTGACGTGGATCATGATGCATTCACCTGGTCAAAGATAGCATTGTTCTAGGAAGATTCTGCAGTTGCATCTAGCTGAGTATCTTCCTTTCAAAAAGTGTCTTCTTGCACAGTAGAGTTCAATTTCTGTTTAAGCCTGGTGTTAAGAGATTTTAATTCAGAATAATTTATGATACATTCAGGTTGATTTTATATTTTACGTATAATTTTCTTGCTATACTGCAATATTTTTCAATGTTATTATCTTGGCATTCATAGCTATTTGATATACCATTTCCATACAGTGCTGTTGACATTCCAATTTGTGTTTGCTGTTTCGACAGGCATGACAAAAGTTTACCACTATTTCTGCTGTCTCAGGTTTGGCATTATACCAGTTCACCCTAATCCAAAAAGAGATTTTCAGAAAACATCATAGCAGTAATGGCTGCTAGTCGTTGTTCCCACTGGACAGTCTTTTGAGGTGTAGGGACAGACAAAACTATCTGCTGAAGGCAGTAATTACACAAGTTAAGCATCTGCTTGCAAAAAACAGCCCATTTTTTTTTCTATTATTATTTGTGTTTCATATAAGAATGTTGAGTGAATCTCCAGAGATGATGAAAGGAGCTACTCTAGCTGCTATCAGCTGATACAGTCCTTGCAACAGTTCACTTCTGCACGCATTCCTTCTGTTTTCCCTTTGGACCATTAATCCTTAAAAATGCTTTTCAAATAACATTTTTATAAGAAAAAAGAGGGATAAGAGTACTGAATGAAAACATTAATGTACAATGTGTCTCACAGTTCTTAGCAGTAGGTTAACTTTGTCTCTCTACAATTTGAATTTTTTCCTGTTTTTCAGCTCAATTTTATGCCATGTGAGCAATTTCATTAACTCTTACCCACCTGCTCCTAACTCCCTCTAGCTTCATGCCAAGTGCTCTGCAGCAATGTTCACCTGGTTTCCGAGCTACTCTTCTGCAAGATGTGTTGCATGTGTGGCAATCTAAAGTCCTTCAGGAATACTCTTTTATTAAACTCGAACACCAAATTCATTTACAAACATTTAATAAGGCATTCAAAAGGTGGCAAAAAATTACACCCAGTTTAAGAAACTTAAACTGAGGCAAGGCAGATGTTATTTGCTGAAGTCTATATACTTCATTCAGAGGAGCTACTTGTAGATCTGGCGGCATCAGAGCAGATGTCCCTATGCATGCGATCGTTCAGACCTTGCTCTCACAGCTCTGCCAGAACACAAACATTCCTCACTGGATACAGGTGCCATCACAGGAGACAGTGTGTCAAGAATGGAAAGTTAATACCCTTAAAACACAGCACTCCACACCTGAGGAGCCAAGGCAATACCTCACTGTCCCACCAGTGCAGCTACAAGCTCACTCATGGTGAAGATGGTGGCAGTGGGGAAAGGAAACACAAAAACCCTGAGTTGCTGAATGATCATTTTTTGTAGCTCACCACGAAGCCAGAAGGCCAAAGCTCAGAGTGGTGATAAAATTGAATGTTTAATGGCCCTTACTAACTATATATATATTTAAACAAAAGTGCAGCCTGCTACAGAGCCAATCGTCAATCCCAGTTCAGTTATCTCAGTCCAGAAACATAATCATGACTTTACCAAATATTTAATACTAAAAGAACTCCCAAATTCACTAAAGGAAAGTTAACAACTCATAGATTTTCTACTGGATAATAGTAAGTTGCCAGAGAACTAAAGAAATTTGGCATGAGAATAGTTTTATCTTGCACAGCTCTGGAACAGTCCTGTAGAAGCTTAATGGACAAATGAAAGAAAAATAATTTTTCTTTCCGAGGCCAAGCTTTTTTTTTAACAAGCATGTTTTTGGCTATGAAAAGAAATAGCAAACATCATGCCTTACAATGCTGTTTCCTATAAGC
Organism: Lagopus muta; assembly: GCF_023343835.1. NCBI lineage: Eukaryota > Metazoa > Chordata > Aves > Galliformes > Phasianidae > Lagopus > Lagopus muta. Next base: position 87,568,789 of record NC_064433.1, read on the forward strand.
ATTTTCTATTTGAAAAGCTGAAGAATGACCATATTTCGTGGTGGCCAGCAAAGCTGGCAGTAATAGCGAAGGATCTGATTCTACTGAGCGTAGTGCATGAAAGCAAATGTTTGATGTTTTCAGATTTCCTCCTAGGAAATCATGAATAAGGACTCTGAAGAGTGGTCAGCGAGGCAGCAGTTTGCCCTGCAGAACCCCTGCTGTAAGATGCTACATACGTGAGTTCAAGTTCCTGGCCCATCTGTACTGACTGTGTGCAGGGCATCCTCAGGGGTCCACTTAAACCCATTCAGCCAAGTTGCAGCTCAGTTGTTTACAGATTCCGGCCTCAGTTCAGCTGACTTATCAGTGTTTAAACTTAATTAGCAGCTCATTAAAAATTATAAGTTTCAGACTGAAGTGCTATTTCAGAGCAGTTTAACCCCAAATGAATTTCAGTCTCAGAAACTGGAGACTCTCAGAAAAGTCATTTCCTGTACCAAGGCCTTTCATATGAAATTAATGAGGATTTCAGCCCTTTTTCCTTTGGCAAAATTGTCATTTTAAAAAAACCTACAACAAATTCTGCATCAGGGATGACCTTAAAAGCAGTGTAAAGAAGTATGGTAATTAGATGTACAGTATCCTTTCCTTACAAAATCATTTCTATGCATGTAATTTCTATACCACTGCAAATGAGAATAAATACAATTAAACCAGGAACATAGTTAAATTCATAGGTAAGTTTAGGTGCATTTTCTTGAACCTTAGGTTTCTTAGTACGCCTGAGACCTATGCAACACCAATCTTTTTTTTTTTTTTTTCCTGTCAAGAAGTCTTCTATTAAAGATAAAGTAGTACTGTAGTTTGATTGCAAATGTATCTACTTGGATTTGACAAAAGACAATAATTTATAGAAGGTGTTGTATTAATTTCAGGCTTAAAAAACATACCAAACCAAAGAAAACTTTCTGAAGCTCTATAGTAAGACTATCTTGGGCTTCTTTTCATCTTTCCAAATAAATTTTTATGGAGTACAAAATATGTGGGTTGGTTTGTTTGTTTGTTTTTAAAGTGCACATTCTAAAAATATTTTTCTAATGTTACACATATTGCTCAGTTACCATTTCAGGTGCTCTTGGAATTCCTTTTCTGACAGAAGAATCAGCAAATCAGTTTATACGACTTAAACGACAAATACCATATTCTCACAGCTACTGGGACCCAAGCAGCAGCCAGAATACGTGGGGATACTTGGTGGCTGAGCAGGTATTTCTTCCACCTTCTTCACCTACTGAAAAAGAAAAAAAAAAAAAAGCAAGCAAATCCTGAAGTGTAGGTCTGGGACTGGCAGAAAACAGGAACCCTCTGGGGGCAAGAGAGGAAACTTATCTTGTTATCAGAGCAAGCAAGGTTTCTCCATAGTCACATGTGGTATTCATTCAGTATCAAAGCTCTGAATGCTCTTTTTCTGTTTGATCTACTACAGATTAGTGAATCATGGATAGCTCTGAGAGACACAGCACAGTACTACATGGATTTGGGATCTTATTCCTTTGATTCTTCAATTGCCAGGTATGATGGGGCTTCTCAACAGAGTATTTCACAGACTCACAATGCATGTGTGTACCTGAGTAAGTGAAACTGTCAGATACAAGAATGCTAGCAGTTGTATCTTAGTGGCATAATTATAATACCATTTGTTTGTGTTTATAAGAGGCATCCTGGAAAATTAAAGATTTGTCTTCACTGTCTCAGTTCTATGGTTATTTAAATGAAGTCATTTTACTGTGGTAAGCTCCTGCTTAGGAACACTTTGAAGGAATTTAGTGAAGTCATGAGGAAAAATGTCTCTTTTTCAAAAAGTCCACAAAATCTAAATTGCAGCAATGTAGCCTTCATAGTTGATTTACAAAGAAGATGGAAAGCAATTCCTGAAAAGAAAAAGGATTAAAAAACAACAACAATGCATTTATTTCAGTAACAAAACTGTATTCAATGCAAAATAAAAGCTTGGCTGAACTAAACAAAGAATGAGACATAGCAGTTGGCAAAAGCAGCATTTATACATCAGCTTACAACTACATGAAATAAAGTGACTTAGATCATCATTGAGGAATTATTTATGACTGTGCTAGAACATACACATTTTTTGGGACATCATTTTGTCCAATTTAGGATCAAAATCCCAGATGACTACATTTAATAAGCACATTGCAGAGCACACACATTATTCCCATTACAAATTTTTCATACCAAGATAGTTCCTTCCTTAGGAAAGGACAGGAGTGGGTAGAAGTCATCACATGCAACTTCAAGTTTCAGTGCTTAAAATAGTAGATAAAAAATAGCCATTTAATTAGTCTACCTGTACCCACCAATAGGAAAACAGGTAAACTTAATGTACTTTAAATTGAATATGATTTGTTTTAAAATTAGCTTTCATTTTGAAAATGGGTGAAAATGTTCATTTTAAAAGAAGGGTTTTTCTGAAAAGCACTTTTTATAAGACAAAACTTGATTTGGAGAGTCTCTGATTGACCTTTATAAGACTGTTCCACCTGAAGGCTGGAGAAGATGCAAAGTGGAAAAAACAGCTACAAGTCACACTTTCCTTGTCAAGCATTCAGCTGACATACTTGGGCAAATGAGAAGAAGCATCAGGATATTCTCTCACAACTTCCAAAAATGATATGGGTAGCAATGTGCTGGGATGGCAGTGCATTTGTCTCATGATGTGTGGAATTACCTGAAGTCACTTTACTTAGTCTTCTTGGGAAAACAAAACAAAACAAAATGCCCAAACCTGTCTTTTCCATGAGGAAAAATTATTCAGACAGAAAATATCTAACTATCTCTAATTATAAGTTGCCCAATCCATGTGTCTGAAGGCTGTGATCCTGACAGCTGTCAGGCATGCTGCAAGATGAATTATTCCTCCAGAGTGATAATCCTCATGATTGCCATATGACAAGATTATAACTAGTTTACAGAAACACATTTGTAGACACTCCTACTGAAGCACATTTATGATTTCAGAGGGAGATTGGATAAGTCCTGGACTGAAATCAAGTTCACAATGCTAGCGTGGCAGAAATTAACATCCGGAACTTTTATGAAGGCATACTGTAGAAAAAAAACATAGCCAGAAGTTTCAAAAAATATTTTTGGATAGCAAAACAATGATTTCTGACCTCATTGCTTATGATTATTTGCATTTCTGAGGTAACCAAAAAAGCAAGCCTATAAACCATATGCAGAAATCTGTTTCAGGGGCCACACTTCCAAAACAAATGTTGCAAATCTGAAGACCAGAGCTGCTGACAGGATCTTGAAATAATTCTGCAGACTTGTTTACTAAAGCCATTTTATTCCATCTTTTCTAGTGACAACATCAGATCTTACATGGAAATGCTACAGCAATCTGGGACGCACCTCCAACAACAGAGTAGGACAAACAATTAAATCCTACACATCTCGTGTCTGGCAATATTAGGATTTGGAGTGTTATCTATTTGCCACAAATTACTTTCTCTCATACCACAGTCTAAGCACCACAAATCACACACACAGTCTTTCTTAGTGCCACATATTTTGTGTGGAGAAGTAGTAGTAATGGGATGTAAGTCAGGTAAATTGAATAGAGACATGAAGACTTAGCAGCTATTAGGTTTTACCAATTAGGTTAAAACAAACAAAATCAAGAAGAAAAAAAAACTAAGAAGGTTGTTTTCATGTAAAGGTTTTGTTTTTTTTTTTTGTTAAACTATATATATATATTTTGTAATAGAAAACCACATCTTTATTTCTCAATATTTCACTTTAACTGCATTTCTGAAAGGAAATTAAAAAAATGGAAATCAGTCACTGAGGCTGGATAGGGAGTTGAATATATTTGCTCCAGGTTTGGCTAAGAGGAAGAATATACTTCCTACAATTCAAGTGTATTTCCAGTTCTTCAAGTACTGTGGTCAAATAGAAGTTTTAGTATGCATTTCTCTTGTGTATACTTTTCTTCTTGCACTTTAAGTTCTGTACTTGAATGCCAAAAATGACTGAAACTAAACCTGCCAGCATAAGCTGCTTTTCCATGCCTTGTGGGAGTAGAATATGGTGAAAATGTTTATTCACAGCTCTTTTCTTAATAAAAAGAGTGATGACAAAAAAACGCTTTGTGTGCTTAAGTTTCCCCATTCGTGTCCATTAAGCCAACTTATTTTAGAATATATTTGGAGAAAGGATTGGGCAGCCACATTTCTTTTGATGTTATTAATATATCAGAACCTTTCAACTGTGGTCCAAATTTCTGCACAGAAAGTGAGGAACTTCTAGGGATGCATAGCAACCTGAAGGGCAGAGTAGGAATGCAGGCAATTTTCCCCATAGAGAGCATGTTCTGTGTATTGTGGATCTGAGATTCTTTGCTAGAATGACTAAATGCTGATTGGAATGAATGTGAAGATAATGCTGAATATTCTAAAAAGGAACGCGTATTCTGACTTTCCAGCATTCTCTATCACATTACTAGGTACAAAACTATCCTTAAGCCATTATTAATTTCCCTGCATAGGACAATGGGCCTGAAATTGCCAGTATTCATTAGCTGAAATGGAAAATTCATTAAACACTTGAAAGAGATAAATGAGGGGGCAAGTTCAGTATATGCCATGTAGAATTTCTCATCTTCAGTCATGCCACTTAATTATGAAGTGTTCATTTGAAGATAAGAGGCAACAAATGATGCACAGACTGGGAGACTGCACTAGTTATATGCGGATCCATAGCCATGCCCTTCTGCTTCCTGTCCTCCACTGACCTTGGGTCAGTGTTGCACATCCTCAACGTCCTATTGTTTTCCTCAGCATTTCTGTGAGAGTCTGAAGCTTTTCAGTTTGTAGCAAAAATACAAGGTTAAAAAAAAAAAAGCAAAAAACCCAAAATCAGTAAAAACAAACAAAAAAACCCACCCAACCAACAGGATCTGCCCCCTCTGGCTGCATACTTTGCTGGTCTCACAGGCAGCCATTGTGTACCACTTCAAGCCACTTGTGCAGCAAACCAAAGAGTTGTTGTTTTCAGCTCTGCCTTTCTAATCGTTGTTGCTGCCAAGGCAGAGGTTTGGGATGTGCTTGAGAATTGTATTCATGCCTTACACGGTGAGTTAAACCAAAATCAAGGTTAGCTCAGGAGGTGATTTTGAAATGGGCAACAGACATCCCCGGAGCGCGGGCAACAAAGTCCACCAGTGAGACGGAAGGTAAAACACAGTGCATCTTTCCTCATTCACTGTCAGATGGTGAGTTAACTGCCTGATCTTTATGAGCCATTTTATGGTTGTCAGAGCAATAAAATTAGACTATCCACTGCCTTAAGTCTAGTGCCACGAAGACAGTCTTGCATAAGGCTGGCTTTCTGACCGAAATGTCAAACAAAGCCAGGGGATGCAATCTGACGTTTCTGTTGTACTTAGACATGACTAATTCCTTTAAAGAAGTTGTTCTGAAAGCCAGAGCTGCAATCTGCAAAGCTGTAGCTTCAAGCTAATGTCACTAATTCAGATAATTAGTCTTGCTGAATTAAATGGGAAGAATTGTGCACGCATGAGTAGCAGTGGAATATGAGGTGCTTATTTTGTGTTATCAAAATACATGCCACTCATGACAATGAGCAAATGGTTTTCATAGACACTGGATATGAAAATCCTTCTGCTTTTTATTAAGAATTAGGGAAAAAAAAGTATTGTCTGAGTTTGCTTCCTTTCTATTAGCTTCATGTAGTTTTTCAGCATATGCAAATTCAAACCCTTCTTAACTACCTCTTGCCACATCTTCATGTTGCCACCTACAGTTTTTCTCTCTTTGCTATTTCCACACAGCACAGATACACATACAATTTCTTATTGATGGCAAATCCAAACGACGTTCCTAAAAGAGAATTTCAAGTGCAGCTCTGCTGACTATGGGCGTGGAAATACAAGCCTTAGGGCACAGGATCTGCCTGTGAAAAAACTGCATTCGGACCTGTCTTTGTATAGACATTAGTTGGATGGATGCAGGATAATTTCTGCCAGGTGGTCTTGAGCTTTTTGAGCTTGATTCATTTCTGAGGGATGCCAGCGTGATATTTTTCTATGATCAGTGGAAGTACAGAAATCAGGATGACTGGGTGCCTCATGCTTGAATACTACCTCCAGCAGAAGGTTTTGCCCACCTGAGGTGCTTATGGGTATCTGTCCTGTAGAGGTACTGAAGAGCCATGTCAGGTAAGAGCTATGCTGTAGCCCCTTTCTCAGAGTACATACCTACTCTCTCAGGTACTCGGATCCCTAATTCTACCTACCCTAGCCATAACAAACTACCTTTGTGATCTCTGCCAGTCTGTCAAGTTGAAATAAAAGCAGCACACAGGTTGAGAAGTTATTGTGGTTAGATATGGGACATAAACACATGCAATAACAAGACAACATGACTGCAGGAGCCTTGCTTCGTTGGAGAACCAGGTGGAAGAATTAAGATTGTATGACATGACATTGCATGACGTGACGGAAATTCTCTCCAGTAATAATAATAAAAGATTAATACTACCTGGCCTTTCTTTAAAAGATTCAAGACATTTCAACCAGAAGACCATTTAAAGCAAACAGGGTGAGTTGCACAACCCAAGCAACCTGTCTGTAGCCTAACTTACAAATGCTGAAGGAGTGATAAGTACAGAAAAACACTGTTTTCTTTAAGCTCAGCAGAACAAACAAGTAACAGTATATAGAGGTAATGAGAAAATTGTTGGTTTTAGGAGTAGAAATGGTTTCTACAAACAGAAGGAGCGGGGTCTGGTTTTCAGTGGCTGTTCTACACGCTACTTCATTGCTATGGTAATTCTTATGATTGAACCTGGCCTCAAACAGTTCTAATGCAAAGGACTTTTGAGCTTGTATCATGCTGCTTTTATGTACTCACTTTGCACTTGATCTGTTGTCTTAATTTAAACCAAAACAGCTGAGGCAAAGTATTTACCTAATCTATACCTGCTGCTGTAATTTTCAGTGCCAGCAAAAGTGAGTGGTGTTCAAAGTGATTTTATGTTGGCTGACTGAATATACAAACCACCCACCCGAGGCAGGTGCATAACCACTCTATAGAGTGGAAAAGAAGTTATTACTGTTTTGAGTCATTTGTAGGAAGCAATGAGATGAGTAGCTAGAACATAAATACTGAAAATTATCCATTGATAAGTTCAGTCAGGAAAAGAGGTAAGCATTCTCTGCCTGTGATTATCACCTTAAAAAAGCCACAAGCATCAGCAATTACCTTTCTGTCCTTACAGCTGTTCAAACACACCATATGGTTATTATACCTGTGGAGTCTACTTTCCCTGCTCTATAACAGCAACAGACAGACTCAGCAGCCAGCTGTGGCTGGCTACCTTAGAGGTGAAACAAGCACTCACTGATCACAGTAATGTGAAGTTACCCCTCATCTGCCATGGGGAGCAAACTTTCCTAAAGTCATTGTCAGGCCAGGCACAGGAAGGCAGGAAGGACAAGAGCCAGCACTTCAGCCTTTTTAACCTACCTGGCATTGTTGGCTAGTCAGCTTGGAGTGACACTTCTTGTTCAGCCACTTTCTCCCAGCTACATGACCACTGCTGAAGTGATTTCATGCCAGTCACTGTCTCCTTATAGGACTGAATAAGCATGTGAGATCCTGTCAGAGTAACTCAACTATGTCCTGGTTGTGACTGAAAGCTACTGTGCAGCAGGGAGCTAGTTCAGGGAAGGCTTAAAAAAAACCTCTACAATTGCTGTCAATACTATTACCATAAATCCAAATCCTAACTGTACCATGAGAAAGCAGACTGCCTGGAATTCTCAAAATGCAGGTAGAGCTGTTCAAGGACAAGAAAATATCCATAAGCTAAAAAAAACAACAAAACAACTGAGGTGCTTGGTGGTGGCTGCTCACCACTGCAAAATAAGTGATGAAACAGTTATTAGAAGAATGAATTTTAAATAAATTTTCCATGTGAAATTGTTGTTAGATAAGATCTAACCTTTGTACAAGCTTTTGTATATGTATCTTTAGATATAGCATATGCGTATTTTTATCTAGATCTGGGTGGTCATCACTGAAACTGCTAATGCGATTCAGTAGAAGAATTCTTAATCACAATGCAACAACGTAACTTGTCTTGGAAGAAACTAGTATCTTTAGAAAACAGGCAGTTTTCTAAACTGCTAAGCAACTGATTAGCATGTCTAGCTAGCCTGCAAGTAAGGGGATGAGCCCTATCTTTAACTGATCAGTTGTAGGCTGGAGGTAGGTTGGGGTAGTGGTCAAGTGATAAAAATATGTATAATACAGTACCATGAAAATTCAGGGGTTTGCTAGCTTTGTAGGCTACCTATAACCCAAACTTTGCAATAAATCAACATCTTGAGTGTGAGATGGTTTTACTGTACATTGCACAGTGAATCTGCCTTTCAGGCAACAATATCAATTATGAATTGGATGAACCTTGCACAGAACACTATGAAGCGCCACTAATTCTTACTGTTTTTGCTCCACTATTTTGTAGCATTACCTTGGATGAGGAGTTCAGATAGGAATCTGTGTGCTGACAGATCTATCATGAGCTTTCTGATAGTTTGATCCTGATACCTCCCCCCACGCTACCCCACAGAATGGAAGCAGGATGGTTTTCGCAATAGAAAACATGCATTATAACAAAGCTATATGTACAGACTTGTGCTTTTGACTTTTAATAGTGATTACAAGAAAGGAGGAAAAATCTTTGTAAACATTTATCACAGTTAAACTAAGGGGGAAAATAAAAAAAGGAAACATACTTTTACTCACACGTCACTTGGGACAATTATCTTCTTCAAAGCACAGAGACAATTCAACCAGAACCACTAGGCTTTGTGGACTACAGAAATCACTTTTCTACAAGTAAGATAATAATCTCTCTTTTCATTATTAATGGTTACACAGTTCCTTACTCTTTCTCATTCCCTCTGCCCCAGGCTAAGGTCTATTTTCATTCCCTCAGTAATTGCCACAGGATTAGATCTTGCCAAGATACATCCACAGGTACTGTTTTTAGCAACCACAGGTTACTCTGTGCCTCTCTAAAACGTTCAGGCTGCCTTGATCTGTCAAGGTCAGCTGTGTCAAGAACTGCATATACAGCATCAATTACTAAGAAAATCATGAAAAAGTTCCTTTCCTTGAAAGAATGGACTTTGTTATTAGGATCCGCTGCTTTGAAACAAGGAAAGGAAGATATTCAGAGTATCCCTAGTCTGCCTTCTCCCTCTTTCCTGCAGTGAATGATTTGAATCTACATTGCTGATGGGACCAACAGTAACATAGCGAGGAAGGAAAATAGAATTTTTGAGATGGGCAGAGCCTTACATTTGAGGTCTAAATTCACACTTATCATTGCATGCCTAGAAGTGAAGGGTCATCCAGTACGCATCATGAAGAAGCCAGCACACCCTCTTAAGACCAGCTTCTTGAATAAGACCTAATGAGTAAGCAGAGATTAAACTCAAAAATGCTGCTTCATCTGCCTTGCAGCTGGTTGATTAGAAGAAATGATGACTCTCAGGAGAACCAGGAACAGATAACTACATTTGTCTCTGAAACTCATTGCAATAGCTTGGGCCAGCCAAGTTTTATCTGAGTCTTTTTCAAGTTGAAATGATCTACTCTGAAATCTGTCAGCTTAAAGCTGCTGCCACTATTAGCCTGGAAGGGGATCTCTGGGAGAAACACTTTGAAATTGTCAGTTTTGGTTCTGAGAAGTGACTGAAAGCAGCTCATCTATGCCAATAAGTTGTCTGGCAAAGGATTAAACTTGTACTTTGACCCTGATATGAGTGATACGTCATCTTTTGCAAGACTTGCAGCATCAGGATGGCACTGAAGAGTACAGACATGAATTCCATATATTTCTAGTACAAGATCATACTCTGCATAACAACACTACCAATCATCAGATCCAATGAAAATAGCTGATTATAACCATTCCTGTCTCATTATCTTGTGACAGAACTGTTATTAACTTGTGACTGCACAACACTGCAGTTGAAAGAATCCTTGAGAAGAGGCTATATATAACAAAACGTGCTCCAAAAGTAATGTCTCCTATTTCCGTGGAAATCACATCTGATACAAAGATCACAATAATACTATTTAATACAGCAAATTCTCAGCTACAAAATACTGTTTTCAAACATAGGCACCACCCTTAGTCACGTACTTTTGCCCATGATGAATATCAAAATCTGTACCAGTGGAGGTGACCCACTGTCACCGCTGCTGAAATACACCATCCACTACCTCACTGTGCTCACATCCACTGTTCGGCCTTCAGAAATGCTCAGCAAGCATTGATGAATATCTATGGATGCTATTTTTTCTGCATGGAAGAATTCACTGACACGTCTTTGCTTCATACACACTTCCATGTCAGATAGCATTCTGTCACACTGCCCCTCTGCTGCCACCTGTTGCATGACAACTAAACGTAAGGGAATACTGTTGGGAAGGGTCTACCTCTACTGCCATAGCACCAACATCCACCTCTGAAGTCATGGGCCAACATGGTAAAACTGCAGGCATTGCTTTCAGAACAGCCCTACACCCATTTTTTTTTTTTCTTTTTGTTGCTTAAAATCACATACGAAGCACGTTAGATGGAAGTGATCATTCAGTGATTACTAAACAATAGATAACACACATTATGGAAGTTTCTCAGCAGCACGAAAGTTTCTTGTTAAGACAGCATAGTAGTTCACATGATTTTCCAAAAATAGGTTGGAAATTGTCATGGAATTACAAGATAGCAATGAGATCCAAGTATTATTCAGTATGTATGGATGCCCACAAAACTGATATGCAAGCCTAATCAGTTCCTCCAGAGGTGATTAACAGCAGTTACATGGATACTTCATCAGTAGAAGCAACAGAGAGAGATTAATCCACGCAAGGACTGCAAAAACAGAACAAAAATATCATTATAATAGAAAGATAGGCTGGCAGTGTACTCACAGCCTGAGATTTTCATCTTTTCACTTTCATCTCTTGTCCTGGGCCCAATGTCAATGAATAAGATTTGAAAAACTTCAGAGAAATCAAATTTAAGATAATTTAGTGTGGCTTACATATACACACATACACACACACATTTATTATATAAACTTTTAGAAAATATGGAATCATATTTTACCATCAAGTGTTTAGCTGTGAATTTTACTGCCTATCGTATAGCACTGTCTTTACTTCTAAGTGGAATGAACACAACTCCAGCTGAGCACAACTCCTATTCACTGCATCAAGCAGCTAAAAAACAATTAAAATTTGCAGTTTACAAGCATTCATTCTTGCGTACTCATGCCTTTTGAACTAAAAGTTCACTGAAAGTGAGAATGAAAGCAGACTACTTGAATTTAAACTTACACAAGCATATATGACCACTCAAATTACCCGCAGTGTTCCGTTAGAGCCACTTTTCAGCAGAAGTCCTCAGCAGCCACCCTTAGCCCACTTATATGGAAATACTTTCTTTGAACACTTTTCAAAGCACATAACATTATTCAAAAGACCATGAAGTTGTATTAATAGTGCAAAACGATCATTCCAAAGACCAAGAGAGTGGTTTGAAACTGACATTATTTCTAGAGCCTCTGTATCTCTTATCTAAATTTAAAGAGCAGGTAGGAAGTGTGGGAGGCGATTTCTGCGCACATGAGAGCAGGGCCACAGCAGTATCTTCCCACAGAGACTATTCCAGCAAACACCAGTGTACTCAGCAAGCCTAGCTCTGTACAGATTAAATCTCTGCAAATATCTAAACAATGCTCTATTCTCTTTGGTGAACATCTGGTTCCAGCAAAACAAACTAAAATTAAATTTGCAAAATGACTCAGTAAAATGTCCTTGTAAAATAGCCTGCTACCACCAGTGATTCTCAAGCCTACAATGGCTTCTGGACAGTTTTGTTTTTCTCTATGAAGCTCCATTTGCATTAACTACACAACCGACTTCTTACTCTGTGTAGTGTGTAACTGAGAGATACAGGGTTCCTACCCAAAGGAGCCATGAGTTTTAAAAACTATGCTGTAAGACTCAGGAGTTATTTCTTATTAAACAACATCAGTTTGGAAAGATATTCAACTGCATTTCATCCACTAAAACCTCAGTCTCAATTCTAATACCTTTCCTACAGCCCAAGTTAATCCTCTCAGAAGCCTAAATTACCATTGTGCCCAATGTCAAGAGTTTGTAATGAGCTTCATGTACCTTTTCAGTTTAGAGGTCTGGACAAGTGCCCTTGTGACTTATTGAACCAATAATCAGCAGAAAAATCAGCATATAGTGACATTTCATATTGAAAGATTAATGCTGATGTGTCTGGGAAGACAGCTCTCCTGAGTTGGAGGCATTACTTTTTGGTAACTCAAGGAACTGTCAGTAGATTTGCAACATTTTCCTTTTCTCAGAACTGTATTTTCTCAGATCTGTCCTTGTGTTTACTATTTTGGATTTTGTAACCAAGTCCTTTTGTTTAGAGGTCACTTTGGTTTGGTTTGCACAGAAAATTATTGCTAGCTAGCAGGTGAAATCCAAGACATTTCTCACTGAAAGAGAAATACAAAGGTGGGAAGGAATCCAGGGGAAGGGTGGGGTGCAAAGGGGGAGGTAGAAGAGGACCTGCATCATAGGAAATTCCTTTCTTCTGGGAATTGGAAGGAAGAAAATAGGACACTGTAGAGGGGAAGATCTTACAGCCTCGGGACAGGCATCTCTGGAAGGAGTACCCACAGCTAGGGAAAGTTCAGAAACCCCTTGAGAGCAAAGAGGGAGGAGATCAAATGGTCAGATGAGAAGAGCCTTAAAAAAGAAAAGAAAAGAAAAAAGATAGCTAAGTCAAAAAAATGGCTCTGAGATGTTAAAGCTAGAAAGCTCAGGTGATCACAGAAGGTGTTGTTCAGGTAGAAGTAATGCTATAAAAGGAGTTTCATCTACCAGCAGAGTAAAAGTTTGATAACTTCTCTAGCATATGGGCTCAAGGCTGAGAAGAATGAACTATTTCTTGCTTCCTTGTCTTCCATGTTACTACATACACCTGCTTGTTTTTACTTGACCAAAATTTCATCTCAATAAAACTAGATAAACAGCAGTTGTTGTTGAACTATGAGAAGAATGAGTTTCAGGTGTTATCATATTAGCAAAGCAGGAGAACATCTTAGTCCTTATGTGTGACCATCTGGGATAGCGCTATGGAATAAATGAAACAAACATGTATTACTTTACCATTGCGGGAAGGTGGCAGATTGCCAAAGGTAAGCCTTTTCTACTTGTTGATTCAGCTGAAGCTCAGGAGCCTGAAGACACATGTTGTTCTTCAAACTCTCACCTTTGATTCCACAGTAAAATGGAAGACAGATCCAAGTTAAAATTGCTTCAATTTCCTTAAAGCAATGGCTAGCTTGTGTTGTTTCCAAAGTAAAAATAAAAACAAAACATACCACACTTACAAAATGCTCCAAAAAACTGCCTTAAATAATATGTCTATTGTTGTGCTGGTAATCTTCTAGTAAGTCTATTTGACTATGACAAAACTAAAAGAAAAAAAAAAAAAAAAAGGAGAAACGACCAAATTAAAAGGCTTGGAAAAATCTGCCTCCTCTAAAATGGCTAGATTTTGGAGTAATGCCTTTTTCATCCTGACAGGGACATCAATATCAAGCCCTCTTGCATTTGAATTCCCCTTCACTCATTCTTTTTTAAGCTAGTGAAACAGCTGTGGCCTTTGGCTTTTAATTTCACACCAGCTCAGAGCAAGACTAGGAGTTTCTTTTGACTGCAGCCTGGCGGAAGTCCGCCACAGTTCAACAGCTCTTTGACAGCAGGGCTGTGCCCGTGCCCTTTAAAGCCTTCACAGTTTAAAGTTCTCACACGCAGGGCACTGTTTTCCAGGAAACTGGTAATTGGCTTGCACACTGCCCCTCTGAAAGCCTTCTTTCCTCCTGCCTCTTATGACTCACATTAGTTTCTGGGATTTTTGTTTGTTTTGTGTTTGTGGATTTTTATTTTAGGTCATTTTGGTGGTTTGTTTTTTCTTTTTTTCCCACTCAAGGTGAACACAGGAAAAGCTAAGCAATTCGGTCATCCAGCAGTGTGCTTACAATTACACTGGCAATGATTACAGGGCATCACTGTGCTGCTCTCTACCCTCAGTGGGATTAATGGAAGGAAGCAAGTCTGCTGAAAAGAGATCACAAAGGAGACTCCCAACTTTATCCAAAAAGGGCTTAGGTTGTGCTCTGGGGGTTATGCACTTGACCATGGGTGCTGCTTTCTTGGTAGGAAGGAAGCAAAGAGAAAGTGGTGTCATTCTGCACTGAGGCTCCATCTGCCGATGGAACTCAGGCAGAGTTATGGGTTTTTTCTTTCTTGCTACCCCAGAATGGAATGGGAAAAGACATTGTGCAAGCTTAGGATGATCAAGGTGTTTGTTTTCTAAAGTAGTGGCAGTGTGTTTGCAGTCTCCCTGTGCCCTGCAACCGGAGAGGAGAGGAGAGGAGAGGAGAGGAGAGGAGAGTGAAAAGCCACCCTAAGGCTCTGCTGCTACCCTAGGGTTGTACTGTTTGATAACTTCAGCAATATCCTCCTTCAGAAACCTGACAAGCTCCAACACTTAGTTCACAGAAGGCAGCTCCACCTCAAAATCGCTTCTTGAGAGAGTGGCTACGGCAGAGAGCAAACTCCTCGTTTCTTTTTACACCTCCCACACAGAAGTGTCAGAAGGGTGCTGCCAAAGCATATTCTATGATGACTGGCAACTCATTTGCAAGCCAAGAGAAGGAAATGTGTAAGAACATGCAAACTGAAATCTTGCCATTCTCTGCTTTTAAAAAGTTTCTAAAGGATGGTAGCTGCTTTTAACTGAGTTTGAAGAAGAGAGCAACACTGTATTGGTTCTGTTTCTTACGTGAATTCTCAGCAACTCACCCACATCTAGTCTTTTACCTAACACATGCACAAAACAGTTTGAATATATCGTGCACAGGTAAAATTCAATTAACAAATATTGGCTCATTACCTAAGACTGCAGTTTACATTCCCCATCCTGTATAGAAAATTATGATATTTCTTCTACAATTTAAGTGCTATTTGTATACAGCTATCAGATTATCAAAAGCAAATGCCTCCGGTGGAGAAGGCGTTCTTTACTACATTTAGTTGATAACCTAATTGGTCTTACCAACCCTTTTTTATTTTTTTTAAAGGGATAAAAGCAACATAGATCTGTATCTCTATTTGGAAAGAGTCGTTTTAACAGCTTCCTTCTGTTGATATGCAAATTTATGGCATACAAAAGAAAGAGTGGCTGTTATCTAAGCTTTAAGGTATTCCTTCTAGAAACCATTTCATATTTGAGGGCAAGACTGCATTTCCTTAACTCACATCTAGAAAGAGGTAGTATCCACTACAATTTAGGGATAAAGGCAGACACAATGAGTCTTATGTCAATATCCTTTGTCCAAATCCCATTTGATTGTGATGAAGAAGTGTCATTTAGTGATCTCCCTACATTAAATGAGTTTATGATAAGACACCTGATAGGCAGGTGCTTAAAATAGAAAAGCTTTTCTTATATGTATGGTAGCTTCAGCTGCAGTTTTTCTGCAGATAAATAGAATACCAGTGAAATCTGCTCAGAGAAATAAATCAGCCCATGCTATGTTTTGAAGGGCTCAATCAATCAAAGAGAAAAATCCCACAAACTCCTTCCCCCCACTTCACTGCCACAAGAAGAAACTTGATACATAATTCCCCCAACAAATCCCATTTATATGCCAGAGAAACAGCAAGTCCTCCTCATAGCGCTTCACAGAATGATAGCCTCAAACAACAGTGGAAGAAGACACAGAGAACTCAGATTACTCACTCAATTCAGTCAGGTCATTCCAGACTTAACTTCACAGTGCTTTGTTTCTTCTGGAAGGTCATTTCACCCCCAAGCTCCTATCCAGTCCTCAGCTCAGCTCCCCAGCTCTTGGAGCTCTTTGCAGGAATAGCTGCAAACCCCCCACAGTCAGGAAGATGAATTTCCCTGAACCACGACTTGCAGGGATATGGCTTCAGCAACATGCCTTTAGGCATATCTTTGTAATGAAGCTACAGGTAAAGAAAGTAAAGCCACACTTGGTGCAAGGTACTGCTGGCTTTGAACAAGTTAGGAAGATGTTTTGACACAGCTGAATAACTGTTGAGCATGTTATTCAAAAGCAGAAAAAGGAAAACAGGGATGAACCATCACCTGATCTTGATTTGTAATCCCCTGCAAAGAACACATTGGAACACACAAAAAACTTAGTAATTAATACTGAATGAAGAGCTCCAGAATGCTAACGAGTCTGTGCCACTTTTCAGATGCTGGAGGAGACAAACCATGAAGCATGCTTTCATACAAAGCCAGGGGTGCTCATTATAGGTAGCTCATTGTTTTGGTCCCTCACACTAAAATTTGCTGGAGAACAGGCCTGACTGAAACACAAGAAAACTCCAGGAAGCATCAGGTGTTTGAGGATATGAATAACATCTAAACTGTTGCTCTGACTAAGGCCACTCTACATTTGTTTAGTATTTCCTAGAAAATTTATTTTTTAAATGGCTTCTTTTCAGGTTTGGCTTATACATCTAACTGCAACCAGAGAATTCCAGCTCAAAAACTTACATACACTTAGTACTTTTACGCTTTCCCCCATGAGGCATTCTTTGGAGTAAGATAAAGAGAAAAAAAAAAAAAAATGATTCAAATTACTGAAGAGCTGCTTTAATTTTGTTATTTTTACTGTGTAGATCTGCTCCCTGTTAACCATCATGGTAGCAAACTGCCATGACAAGAAATTCCTCCCTTACTTTTTTATCCAGATTGCCAGTTAACTGAGGCCACATTGCAGTGGGAAGGGGGCTGTTGCTGCTTGCCCACCCATTGCCCTAAGGAAACACGAAGAGGAAATCAGTCCCACCCGAATCCCACTGCCATGTGTGTTTGTACAGGAGGCATCAATTAGGGCAGAATTTGGCTTGCAGAAAACATCCAGCCACACACAGCAGAGAAATCCACCAGCTTGGCTTGAGAATCTCCCAGCAAATTTTCTAACGCTAGTTGCAGAAGGGCTTGGTGTTGTGGCAGGAGAACAGGCTATTTGTTTCTTTTCCACATTAACAAACATCGTTGCTCTGCATACAAGTTATGGTTGGCATCTTCATAGTGGCCCTTTCATAATACTGTGTGTCGAGTCTGTAGCAACACCTCTGTGTTATGGTCATTTTTCTAGGGTGTAGGCACATACCTTGCAACATACTAGGCACATACTGCCCCATCCCCTTTTCCAGAAGGACAACATCATGGAGGTGTATGCCATGGCTGTCCTGCCTGTGTACAGGCTTCTTTCTCTTCTCCATGGCATACTAGAGGAGATGGATGACAGCACCAGTTCATCTCTGGCAACTTTTCATAAACAGTGAGAAATTCAGCCATGTGGAGTTGCACAGAGAGTGAACAGGCTGGTATTAATCCTCTCCTATTTGTTCTCTGTCAAGAAAAGCAAAACAAAGAAACTCAGCAAACGTGCACCCAAGAGTCTCCAGATAATAAAAGCTCAAAAGAAGCGGCAGTGCCTCACATATGCTGTGCGTAAGCACAAGGGCAATTACTTCAGCAGGATTGGCACAGAGCAACTTGAAGCACGATAAACCACTACGTGCAGTTTGCAGTCAGTAATGGCTCTGGTTGCAAACAAGGCTTTCAGCTCAGGAGAGCTTTTCCTAAGGCTTTAATGAGAGACAGTAGCTCTCAACCATCGACTGCCCTGCTCAATTCAAGAGGTGCTGCCTCACATGTCCTCAATACTGCTTTAGATAGTGTTTCAATGCTTTTCCCTCTTCTAGCGCTTATTGAAGGACTAAAAGATTTACCAGTGGCACTTGATTAACAGCAGAAAGGATGATAAAGGATGTATAAATCAAAGAGAGAAAGACTTTAAAGACAGGTTAGTGCTGTAAAGAAGCATGCTTGCTTGAGGGTGATGCCAATACTCAATGTTCCATTGAAGGAATTGTGATTTTAAAAGTTTGGAGGACAATCTGGGAGGTGCTTCTAATACTTGAAAACCAACTACTATAGAATAATAATATTAAAAACAAACTGAAAAAAAGTGATTTCCAGCTAAAGACATTCTCACCAGAAACTAACCTACCTGTTTCGGTCATACCTCATGGAAAAATCTAATAACACCAAAAACTGTGTCTTCCATTTTTTAAAATATGTATTTCCCCCTTAAATGTTCTGTTTTCACATTGGTATTCACATTGTTTCTGTGCCCACTACACTTACACAGAACCTACAAGGAAGACTGGAAAGAGATGTACAAATGGCTTTTTAAAATAAATGTTTGAAAAAGCCACATATCTTGTTAGTTTTCTCTAAAACATGCAAAATTATCCTCACATATATTAAATTGTTAATAATTGCATCACAATAGTGAATAATGGCATCTTCAGTTGCATAAATCCATTTTTTCCATTATTCTGTTGGTGGTGATATAATTCCTAACTTCTGTTTCTGATGAAGTGCTACTCTTTATTCAGAACATAAAAAGAAAAATGTAAAAGTTTCTGTTTAAAAGCATATTCTGTCTGGATAGAGTCTAATACTAATAGTTCCAAATCCTAAAAGAAAAAAAAAAAAAAAAATTGTCTAAATCCTTTCACTTTTGTATTGGCATCAAGAAAAGAATCATTTATTCCTCATGCCACCCAACTGCAGCATCTTCAAGTTAGAAACATGGCTGTCACATCAGGTGCCAATATTTTTATGCATGGAAGGCACAAGCGCTCATCCTTACTGACAATTCTGCACTTAATGGTTGGAGTCACCCTTATGTCCTTTAAGACTCTTCCATTGTATTTTGGTATGACTATCAGCTTCCAATATCTCAAGCATCCTTCTGCTCTTGTGTGTGGTTCACTTCTTGTAGCTGCTCTGTTTTCAACACCAGCTGGGTAGTGCGGGGCCAGGCAAACAATAGCAAAATATAATTTCAGGAACAGCATTGCCTTAACCAGCAAAGAAGAGGGACTACAATAGATCTTGAAGATCCTTTTCTGTTTCGGATTCTGAATGCTATGAGATTATAATGCAAACATTGAACTGACCTGAATTGAATGAAGTCTAGATAATTCAAGGACAAAAACTTGTTTGTGGCCAATATAGATATTTGAAATCTTTTCAGCAGTTCTTTAAAAATCTCATTACAAACTGAATGGGCTATTTTTGTGGCGTTGCTACAATCCCTGAATTTCTTCATTGTCTTTTTTATGTGTGTTCTGAATACAGAGTTGGGTCTCCTGCAGATAAACTGCAGAAGTTTACAGAATATAAGATATTAAAAAATATAATTATTTGGTCAGTTTCTTCACTGAAAAATCACTCCTGCCTGAAATTTGAAGTCTTCATTTTATTTGAAGTTCCAAACTGAAGTTCCAATTGAAATTTGAAGTTCCAAACCAGGAACAGTGCACGCAGGGCTCCAGTGAGTTCTGTAGCATTACAAGGATCTTGTCACTACTTTTAACTAAAATACAGTGTTAGTACCTGACATTCTAGTTTGTTGAAGAAGATGGGTAAGCTAGAATGTATGATGTGTAATTTCTTTCTACCTTTTTCACTTTTTGTTACAGCCACAAACATCCTACTAAGAAGCAAAGTATCAATGTTTCACTTCAAAATAAATTGCTGGCTTTCATATTATGTATCTAGACCAAAATAAAAATCTAATAAATAATTGAAAGCCAAGTTTTGGATTACAAAATGATATTGTCTTTCATTCTGTAAACAGCAAGACTATATTAAAGGAAAAAAGATGGTGAATTTTGCAGCTATCACGCAAGCATTCAGAACTTGTTATTACTGGTGTACTTGGAGGGATTTGATACGTTTCCTTTGACCATATTTCTAAGGAAATAAACTACAATTCAGTTGATAAAAATGACTTGGGAGCTCACTGGAAGAGAATAGGGAACCTTTTGCACTACTTAAGACTGGCTTTTGCATATAAGCTTAAACTAAACTCTTATTAGGGACGGAATATTCTGTAGCTATCTTTGCAAATTGTATGACATTACCAATACAAATGTTTTGTTAAGATAATGTCCAGTTCTGCTTATCTGCCATAATAATTAAAAAGCTCTAGTAAAATAATATCAAGATAAATTTCAATGCTTTATATGGTGCATCTCCTCAAAGAAAACTCAATTTTACAGCTTTAGCATCAACTTGTTATTCATTTTCAAAAGTTAATGCCATGATAAATTTTAATAATATGGCTAGTGCATATTTCTGTGCTACATTAATTATACATTTAAAACTCCACAGAAGACAACCACAAAGAGCTCAAATACTGGAAATATCATCTGCAACCGGAGCCAAATTAAAACAGTGTCTATCATATCAACAACACTTTCATTAGATTTAACTATTCTAGTCCAGCGTTTGTACACATTAATTTATCGTCATGCTTCCTTAGCTCTCCTTCTTCCCTAGAGAGGTTCATGCATCTAGCTGATACCTTTTAGGAGTTACCATTTCTTCAGAATACTAAATAAAGATCTACATGTTTTCCCCTTAGAATCTTAATTAGGATGGTAAAAAGTTCTATACTATCAAGCTGTGAAGTCTAAAGTCACTAAAGAACCAATGTAAAATATGTTCTCTTCACATGGACAGCTACTTGCCTTTGTTAACACGCAAAATGGCTTCACCATTCTGTTTGGGATTTAGTGCAAAATTCTATATAACCTGAATAGTTCTATAAATAACCCGAATTGTGCAAAAGTCTCTCTTATCAGATAGGAAGCTTTTTGCTGATAACACAGGACCAGTTTGAGGCACAGTCTTCCTTGTTTAGAAGACTCCTGTTGCTAGAAAGCCTGGAAGCTTTAATTTTGTTAGGGTGGTTCATGAGCAGATTTGTAGTAGGGAACAGAAAGAGGCATTAAGATACTCAGGAAGGGGGAAGAAAATATAATCTCAATGACAGCAAGAACAAACTGCCGATGCATTTGATCTTAAATCTTCCTCCTAGGTGGGGGACTATAACAGAAAACTGCTCACATTTTCACCTTGGAAAAATCTAGTGAACCAGAAAGGATATTTGAAAAAAAATACAGTGCTATAAAAATAATTCAGATTACACTTAGCTGATATGGAAATCTGTAAGAACAGCAATTAAATTAATGTGTCTTTCTACTTCAGTAGCTGATTTTTTTTCTCAATTACGATATAACCAGAGGCATCACAGATAAGGGGAGAATGGATATTTTACAAGAAAATTACTTTTTCCAGGCATAATTCAGAAGATAGACTGTTGCCCAAATTCCTGGTGTGAGCCTATGTGCACGTCCAACTTGCCACTCTCAGGTGTGATTTAGAAACTAACGCCAACGCAACTCTTTCATGGGTCAGACCTACTCTTCAGATTATAGTGAAAATACAGAACACTGAATGAAGAACTCAAATGTTAGTATGAAAGTTATTTATCGTTTTGCAATGAGCTCTAAACATAATCATCAGAAATACCAGAATAACATATAACATTGAAAACAAAACTCCTAAATTTTGTAGGGATTTTTTGTTGTTGTTTTTTTTTTTTTTTTAAAGGCGGAGTGTAAGCTGGTCCCAGCATTGTACTGTAAGGGCCAGAACTCTCTAAAACTGCTCAATTCATAAACAAGTTTTTCAAATTAAAAGAATATTGCAGTAACAAGCTGCAATCAGTGGTAGGATTTTAGAGCAGCTGAATTTTCATTCTCAAATATTTTTTGAGTTGTAGAGAGTTTCTAACTTTTCACAGCTTTTCGTTTGATGCGTGGTGTAACAGGGTTGAGCATTACATGTATCTGCACCTCAGAATAGACTATATTCAGATATCTGGGTCAATCTTCAGCAGTTTGTATAGAATAGAGAGAGAAGTCCCTGTCTACCAAACCTAAAGCTTCCTGATTTCCCAGGCTATGTCTGCTATTGTGCCTAGCTCTTTTTTAACTGAACATTCTTTTATGGACTGATAATTCTTTATCAAGAGTGCTAATACTGGAACAATTCCAGGAAAATAAAATCAACAAGACTCAGTAAACAACTCTTAGCAGCAATTTATAATGACTAAAAGTAGTTGAGAATTTTCCAGTCAGTCCCCGCTGGAGTGATGATTTGCAAATACAAGAATTCTCCTCTGGGAAACAGAAGATGTGAATCTGCATATGCAGGTAGTAGATCAAAGTCTTTTTGTGATTGATAAGGACCCAAAATAAACCTCCTAGATCATGAAATCCTGTCCTTGGGAACACATATGAAAGCACTGACAACGTAATGAGGTTCAGCTGGTAGCTCTGAAGCCCATTCACAGCGGTGAACAGAAGGCTCTATATTCTTCCATCAAACCTTTCACAGAAAAATGGCAAGAACTCAGAATTCAGATTAAGCAAGAAATCTCACTTAGATGCTGAGTATCAGATATAACTCAGCTCTTAGCTGACTTCTTCTTACTTGGCTGTGTTTTTTGGTGGTGCAGATGGGCCTACAGTGCATGATGAAATAAATACATTCTTGATTTTCTACCACCCTTTAGCTTTTATAATTCAGATTGCTGCATGGAGTGTTCCTTTACAAAACATAACTGATGTATTATATCGGGTCTAGCTGGGATGGAGTTAATTTTCCCCCCAATAATTCAATTGTAACTAATCTATAATACCCAACTATCTCATATTCCTTCTTCTGAAACTTCATCTCCATTGTGCAGTCTCACTGCATTTTTCACTAAGGAAAATTAGTACCATATATACATAAAATCCCCAATCTACAACTGAGAAAGTGCTGATTTTATATATATAATTATATATATTTATATATATATAGTTGTTTTTTTTTTTTGTTTATTTTGTATTTCAGTCTAGACTTGCACTCTAGACTCTTAATGTATTTACCCACAGCTTTATTTTACCTGCTGCATTCTTCCTGCATCCCCAGCATTAAGAGACTAATCACATTAGATACAATGCATGCACTTTTTACTACATCATTATTCTTCTAGCGGATAACGATGAACAATAGCTGAGAGATCCTCAAAGGCTTCCATTAACGCTGATCAAATGCTGGCCTCATTTTTCACATGGAATAGTGTATTTGTGATAAATAAGAAATAGAAGTAACACATACTGAATATGGATTAGCCAGAAATAATCTCAGATATGATCAAACTAGGTTGTATTTAAAAGGAAATGATACAGGTCTTATTGGCTTTGATTTTGAGATGGAGGAACAATTTTTATCTGTGGAGCTTGGGAAATTCATTAATCATACCACAGGGTTATGCACACAAGTCCCTGTGCTCAGACTTGAAACAGTGGAGCACCAGCCCGCTGAAATATGTACAAGGAGAGATCTGTTGACATTCCAGCTGCATAGCTGCTGTCCTCTTTGAAAACAGTGTGGCACACTTCATAGTTACTGCCTTTTTCCAGCATGCTATTCTGTGCTTAGCTTTACATATAGGCTCCTCCTGAAGGAATCTAGGAACTTTGGAGATTCAGATCTGAACAGATGCAGGTCCAAAGAAGGGTAACAAGGCTGGTGAAGGGCTTGGAGAATATGCCCTATGAGGAGAGATTGAAGGAACTGGGGCTGTTCAGTCTGGGGAAAAGGAGGATGAGGGGAGATCTTATTGCTCTCTTCCAATACCTGAAATGTGCTTACAGCAACAGCGGGGTTAGTCCCTTCTCACTGGTGACAGGTGACAGGACGAGGGGAAATGGCCTCAAGTTGCAACAGGTTAAGTTTAGGTTGGATATCAGGAAAAAATGTCTTTACACCAAGGTTATTAAGCAGAGGAACAGGCTCCCCAGGGAAGTGGTTGAGTCACCATCCCTGGATGTGTTTAAAAAACCGCTTGAATGTAGTGCACAGGGACACAATTTAGCAGAGGGTTGTTAGAGTTAGGGTAGTATGGTTAGGTTGTGATTGGACTTGATGATCTTGAGAGTCTATTCCAACCTGAGCAATTCTATGATTCTATGACACTCTTTCAGGAGACAGTGACTCTAAGGGCAAGACTTTATAGATAGGCTGTTTAAAGGACAGACAAATTGTTCACGAGGGCTAAAAAGCTAAAAATAAATACAAAATAAAATGAACAAAAATAAAATGAACAAAATAAAAAGTATAGCAGAAGAAACATTTTTTAGATTTTTAGAGTATAAACTTCAAAAACAAAATGTACAGTTCCTGACTATCTGAAACCTAGGATAAATGAATTAAAAAAGTAAAGGGCACTGATGCAGAACAAAATTACTCTCTTTTCAGATGCCATTCTGGTAAGAAGTCCCAGTGCTCCCACTGTGCCTGAAGGACTTGCTTTCCTCCAGAACATCTGGGACAGGCGCTTCGGTTTAAGGAACATGTCATTGTCACCAATTTTAGTTGAAATGCATTCTGCTTCCAATTCCTATTAATAAGAGGACGGAGGTAGGCTCACAGAAAGCATGACTGTGAAAGAAAATGAGAAAGAAACAATTTTCAAGGGGCGGGAGAGAGGAAGACAAATCATGAAGAATACTCCAGGAATAGCTCTATGCAAGATGCCTTCTTGAGATTAATGAATTTGGTGTACATGCCCATAATTATTTCCATTCGCGTGGAACAGGTCCAGCTGCTTTTAGCATCCACAGATGAGAAGCAGAAGAAAGCAGAAGAGAAAAGAACCATATTTTGTTATGTCCAACAGTTAAAATCACTGGATGGCGAATAAATTATGCTAAGCGCAATTAAGCACAGAATTAACAGCAATCATTTGTAACATAATACAACAAGACAGCTGAGATAAATGAGAAAGGGCTTGCATTGCATCGTATTGAAAACTGAATGATGTGTTGCCAAGATACATGTTTACAGAAATATGAACCTGAGGTCAAAAAGCTGATTGGCTTCTAGCGGTACGTGTATTCATCTAAGCCTTATTTGTGACTGATTCTAATCCTTTCCCCTGGCTGATAGAAAAACTCCTACCCTTGTATAACTACTATTTTAGTTGTGCTAGGGGCAGGAAAGCTAACACAAATCTGGGCTTGGGGGGTGCTCATATTTATTTATTAACAAGCGGGTTAGGCTTGCCCTGAGCCAGGGGAGAGAGATGGCATGGAGACAAATAACAGCTGCCACTCTGCTTCAGATCAGTCTGATCTTCAGAGCTCTGCTACTGACAGCAAGACTACAGGGAACTATTTCCCAAAAGAAAACTCAGTCGCAGTACACCTGCACTGTGTCTTTTAGGCAGATGCAGGCTTGGTCCACGTGTGATCCAAACGTTGTGTGAAAAACTCCAAGAGCCATGTGGCCTGATTAAAGCAGTCCCGGGCTGGGCTGATAGATGCTTGCTCCTCAACAAAGTTGGGACCATAACTATAGTAATACAGCACTCAGCTTTGGTCAGCTTGAAATGTAAGCACAGCAGGCAGACAAAAGCCTGAAAGGTACCATTTAGTCCTTCTCAGTTACAGTTACATTAGCTTTCCAAGGTTCAGGTGCTTGCACTTGTTATAAAATACCTCCGTTTGTTGCTATAACAACTCTCTTGCCTTCCTACTTAGTAACAGTGTTGGGACAGACTTGAGTCTTATTATTTCTTTCACTGCATTCTGCCTTTTATTTCAAAGATATTTTAACTGGCCCTTCTGTAAAAGTGAACTATCATCTTTCATTGGACAATCATGTTTCAGCCACACATGGGGACCAGATCATGCCCTTTGAAGGACTGGGCCCAGGTTTCTGTCGAATTGTGGGGATGACTGTCCCAAAACTACTGAAATTGGTTTCTGCATAGTGTGCATCCACACAAAGAAGCTGAGAAGTACTCCTGGGAACTAATGTAAATAGACATACAGTCTGTGCACTTAACAAGAGAATGATATGAATAACCTCTCACGTGAACAACTTTAAAGGCTAGCTGGGGTAATAGCCTTGCTTTTCGTTCTTGAGTTACACCCATTTCAGTGAAAGAAAAAAGACACCAGATTTCAGAACACAGATCCTGAGCATAATCAAACCATGGATGGTCCCTAAGGATACTCTGGGTTAGAAGGAAATGTTGTGTCCAACCATGTTGACAGGAGGTTCACTGCCAGCAGTCCACAGGACTGTTCCTGTGAGTGTGAAACAACACTCATAAGGGGCCACCTTTCAGCTTTATGGCTTCATTATGTCTCCTCCAAGGAGTGATTTTTCTGGTAACTAATACTGTGGCTTTCAGCCATGTTTTACTTTCTGCACCAGTGACATGGGGATATGTTCTCCATTTCAAAGCACATGTATGCCACAGGATTTCCATGTTCTCTTTAAACCTAAAAAAAGGATCCACCAAATTTGAAAATTGTTTCCTAGCTCCTGAAATAAAAAGCCAGGCAGAAGAATTTTGTGCAGGAGACAGATGAATGGATGAAGAGCAGACCTGAACAAGATGTGACAAACAAGGCCATAATGTTGTGGGGTTTTTTTGGGTGACCCTTGCCTACAGCTTTCATAAGAAAACTGATTCACATTAGGAAATCTGAAATCTGCTTGGTTTCTCTCTGTTCTCTTTCCTCCTAGAGAGCAAAGTATCTGACAGGTGGAGACGAAGCTAAGTGAACACAGTCCCTGCACTAAGCATTAATGGAGACAAATGCCAGGTGTAGATGTCAACTGCAATTCTTCTTTCCCTGCTGATAGCAGAAGGCACCATAGAGTAATGCCAAAGCGTTACAGTAGAAAATGCACTCATGGCTCTCTCAGTCCAATTGTGACTTTTTAAAAAGCTTTTCATTTTCAAAAAGCAATTTCTTTCTGGTACTTCCATTACTCCATGTAGCTTTGTCACACTTAATCTTCATTAAAACTGAAAAAACTGTAAGAGAAAGAGAAAGCACAGTTTTATCACAAAGGTGATTGTTCCGTAGTCTGACTGACTGCAAGTACCAGCTTGCAAAATAATGTCATGCACTCACTCATGTCGTGTTTTGTTAGACACTGATACAAAAAGAAATGTGTTTCCTAGTTTGTTTTGATTTAGGAGTACAGCAAAATTGTCTTCTGCTAGAGGCATTTTTCTACAAAACAGACACAAGCCAGAGAGTCAGCTATAACTGAGATTTCAATTCACATGGAGGTGAGCCTTGAAATCTTTCTGAGTTTAGCATGAAGATGAGTCTGGTGTTTTGTTTTGTTGAGTTCAAGAACTTTTGCTAGAACTTTTGTTTATTTATTTATTTTTGTAAATCACCATGATTCCACTTTTGTGACCTGAAGATGGCCTTGAAGTTGCACGCGTTTCTACCTTAGCTGCTGAACGTGACATTGCATGCATACTCTCTACACCTGTGTAAATCTGACAAGGTTGTTGTGATGCTCCAATTTTCTCTGCTGACCATTGTTTTAATGAAGGGGATACAAAGAAATTTAAGATCATCAAAGTTTTCTCAATAGTTGTCTTTTGACAGCACTGTTTTTTCTACATGGAATCCTCTGTTATGGTTTTCTTTAGCTGTATCTTCATAATATCAAGAGTTTGTACACACTGATGCGATCCTCTGAGCTTTTTCTTTTCCAGACTGAACAGTCCCAGCTCTCTCAGCCTGTCTTCATATAACAGATGCTCTGACACATTAATTCATCATTCAGGTTATTAGCGAAGATATTAAACAATATTGGATCCACTGTTGATCCTGTGATACACCAGCAGTGACTGGCCACCAATCAGACTTTGTGCTACTGCCCCTTCAGACCTTTCAGCAACTCAGGAAGTTTTTGGTCCACCTCACTAGCCATTAATCTAGTCTGCACTTTATCAGCTTTTTTATCAGGATATAACAGGAGGCAGTATCAAAAGCCTTGCTAAACTCAGGATTCAACAGCATCCATTAAAAGCCAAATGATATCTAGTAGTCCCCTTTACCCACCTACCATATAAGGCTTCCAGTTTTGTCAGGAAATATTTCCCCCTTTATAAATTCATTTGTTTCTATTCATATGCACATATCTGACCATTGTCTTGCTGTGAATAGAGAGAAGTACAAACAACAAGTATTCTAGTAGTGCTCTACCAAATATTATAATTAATGGATCTCGTGCAATGACTATAAGAAGGAATGTCCAGGAAACAATTTTAATCCTTAACCCATTTTTGCCTTTAGTAAATTCAGGCCTGAAACCTAGCAGGTTAACTCTTTCAGCTCTACTACTGAAAACTTTGGTCAGGCAAGGAATACTGAAATGATGGATGATATGTGCAACATTAAAATAAAAATAACATAAGCTTGGCAGAAAATTTGTCACAGATGTAGATGTGTACCGAGTAGAAATGACACAAATGTTGTTACTAACCAGCACGCTCTCAGCTTCTGAGAAACAATTACACCCACATACATTTCTTCTTTTAAAGTCCATACTCATTTATAATGATCCACTTGAGAGCCCTGAGTTGAAAAAGTAAGGGTGCATGAGAAGGGAGGTGGAAAAAAAAGAGTTGTTCTGAGAAATAAGCCTGGATTACTACTTCATAACAGCAAAAAAGGACTAAGATCTCTGATGACACTGTCTTCATTTTGTAGAAATAAGTATTTATAAAACCAATTAAGCAACGAGGTAGACCAGGATTTTATGATCTTGCCCCTGACTAATACAATTTCAATTTATCTCAATGGAGCTGCCTATGTGAAAAGATTAATTTAGTTCTAGCATTGATGCTAGACACTGAGCTGACCAAATTAAATTTACACATGAAATGCCTAAATAATTATTTTTTAGTTCAGTTCCCTATCTATGTTTGGTGAGCAAGGACAGCTTAGTAATCAGTCTGAATAATAGCAAGTTGTCTTGCCTGCAGACGTCTCACTGTCTCAAAAACACTGCAGATTTGAATTTCTTTGCTTTGTTCACCAGGATTCTTAATTGCTACCAAGTGTTCACCTAAAAGTTACATAAATGGCAAGTAAGTTAGTTAGTAAGTTCCTGAAAATGCTGGAAAATTCCTAAGAATGCTGGAGAATAAGGCACATACAGAATACTTTGTGAAGGAATTGTGAAAGTGGCTTACCTTTGAAGCAGAAAATCAGAATGAAGACAGAGGTAGGAAAGCACAGAAAATTTAAGCCTGAGCTACAGTCTCTTCTTTAAATACTTACTCCATTCTGGAGCTGAGAACCTGTCAATTTCAGAAAATTAAAACAAAAAAAATTCAAGGCCAGAATATAATAAATAAGTTGATAGTAGCACCTGGTTTTAGGAAGTTACTATGATATGTCTACATGCCTGAAGAAATTGGCCATTGTCCTTCCAACACAGAGGTATACATTATGACCATTGCATTTTTTCATCACTGGTATCAAAAGAAGCAAAGGAATTCCCTTTCTGGGTTCAGATTGAGCCAAAGAAAAAGATTCTCCAGGCTCATGTCATTTGAGCTGAGCAAAATAGTTTTGTTAAATAAGTTATTCCATATTATGCAGTTGGGAACAGATTAGAACATTTCATGACTATAACTGAAGTTCAAAGCACGTCTTCTGGAAATTATAACTGCGGAAAAAAAAAAATTAAAATGTTGATATTTTGAATGAAGTGCTACGGTTTATAACTTCGCATTTAGAAATAATATTTTTCAATTTTGTTGTTGAGGCAAATGTGTATGTATTTTGATAACAACATAAATACAAATCTTAAAACCTTAATGCAGAATGAAACATTTTGCTTCTGGTTGAACATTAAGTTTGGACTTGTTTTAATAGTTCAGCCACACTTTTTTATGCTTAGCTTGCAAAACAAATTTAGTTGTGAAATTCAGTGATTTAAGAAAACCAAAGCAAAACAAACTGAGCTTAATATCACACTTCCTCTGTAGTTCCAAGTCTGAGTGAAGAAAGACAGAGGAAACTGCAGACTTTCAACAGTTCCTGGGAAAACTCTGTAAGAAGAATTAAGGAGATTGCTTGTAGGTGTTTTCTCCAAAACTGAGGTACAGAGATAACCCATGCACATTCAGTAACCTGAAAAGGGAAGAATTCCTTCAGAGAGTAGATCTGGCATGAACCCATGTTTGGGAACTGACTGATTTTTTATTTCTTAATTTACAAAATAGAAAAAGATGTACTTGAGTTTTATTAAAGTAGCACAAAGATTCAATTTCAAGTCACTCAAAGAATAAACGTACAAATAGAAGGACAAGAATGAATATAATGGTATTAAGTTGGCCACAGCATGCATTTTTTGTTGCATGAAAGAAAAGAAATTCTATTAATGTGGGCATAACTAATGAACTGTTGAATTATTAACCTGCATATGTGTGCCAAAGTGATTAGCTCATTACTAACTTCTCCATAGTTTCAAAATTGTAGAAAATATTTCAAAAAATAATTTTGTGGTTTCAATCTAACTAATAATAGTGGTTATGCAGTAATGGAAGAATAATTGGGTATGATCACAAAAATCCAACCTCAAAGAACAAGAAATGTTCCATGTGTGGCATTCCTATTGTAAGGTCAGATTCCCAAAGAACAGAACTGTAAGAGCCTCACTGAAAATGTTTGTAATGTTGTAGTATATCTGTAACAGCCTCAGTTATGACTGACAATACACAGTAATAGTGTTAAATTAAAATATCACAGTCTTTTACGTATGAATACAAATTGACTAAATAATTATATCTGTGGCACAAGAATAGACCAAGAATAGTATTCATTTGCAATAAATGAAAATAGGAGTAAAATCAAAACATCCAAAGCAACGTAACACTTTTGAGAAGGTTTAATAAAATTGTCTCCAACAGTTCCCAATCATCAGCTCAGGTAGAATCTTTAAAGGAAGGATAATGTCAGGCCTAACTGTACCCTATTTGATGTGAAAATTGCAATAGATGCTCCAAAGGTTGCTGTAGTAGTAAAACAACCTTTTATTTACTTAAGTAGCCTCATTTCACCAATGCTTGGGTAAATACCCTACCACTACTCCTTGACTGCTGTTTCTGTATAATACCTGTCCTGCACAGCAGTAGCTGAATCACACGGAAATATTGACCCTCAGTGTTTTACACAACTCTCTGAAACACCCAGTGCTGGATGTTCTTCAAGGGAAGATAGTAACTTAGGGTGAGCACTTTCATGACATCTCAATCCTAAATGAGTGCTGGTGAGGAAAAGGTATCCAGATCTTCCACTGGCCAGCATCCAAACACAATATCATCAGCTTGTGCTATGTCTCTGTTTCTCCCATTGTTCATTTCATATTCGGAGCCAGAAATAGTGGGCTGGCAACAGGGCTGCCACCATAAGATGGGGCTTCTAGACGGGAGAGGATCCCAGGACACACCTAAGCAACAAGAAGGTACCAGTTATTAAAAATTTCTCCAGGCTCTAAGAGTCAAGATTACTGTGAGGCAACAAAAATGGACACAAGGTGAGCAGGAAATCTAGAAGAGCAAAAAACCACGAGGTTTGTTGCATACAGTTGCTGTGAAATGATTTCAGGAGGTCAGATAGTTCCTATTCTTACTAAAAGGTTACTTCCAGAGCAGGGAGAGCAAGCCAACGTGTTTTATGTCTGGAGCAGCAGTATGTGCTCAGGGACACTCCTGCCCACTTGTAATATACTGCCACAATATAGTAGATCATCTCAGCTTTTCAGAAAAACACATGGGAATTTCAGACAAGAGCCAATAAAAGCTAAGCATAGACTTCAACACACTAGCAATAGCACTGAGGTACAGCTTTCTCACAGATGAGAAGGAGCTGTCAATAAACACAGCAAGAGGAAATCCTGTTCAACAAGATACATTACACTATGTATCATAGCGCACATTAACGCAAACATACATCTGACCAATCCTTTCCAATCTCAAAAGTTCATCCTATGAGACTCAGCATGGAACCCCAGAGGAATAGAAACTCTGAATCATACCCATCAAGAGATTAATTTCTTATATAGATTCTTAATACGAACATAGAATTCCCATCCTATACAAAGCATATTTTGTATCAGATCATGCCTCCTCTGATCTTTCAGTCTTGATCTTTAAAAATCTCCAAAATCTATTCCAAAAACGAGATTGGAGCTAACACTTTAAACTCTGCTGATCACTAAAAACAGGTTAGTCAACAGAGGTATTGATTTCATGGAACAATGTAATTTTCTTTTTCCTTCACTGACCTTTGCATGTTCCAGAGGCTATTTTTTTTTTCTTCCTGTCCCCTTGGGAGCTAACTGCCTTATCACCTTTCTTTATTCCACATATATGAGCTACCTTCTCTTTCAGAGATAGTTTTGCTAATACATATCTGAATAATTGCTTTATTGCTTTCATTTTGTTTTTAACTCTGAGGTCTTCTAATTCGGTTTCAAATCTGAGGGAGGCTAACATGCTTGAAAATTCGGCTACTGTTTCCAGTTATACTATCCAATTAAATAATAGATGATATCTCAATGTACACATCTGTTCTTGGTTTATCTTTAGATGGTTGTAGCTCAATCAACACAACCATGTCTGTTTTTTAAACATTTCTGAAGTTAGCAGGCTAAGAAAACATAATAAACAAAGCATACCAAATTAAATAAAGTATGAGGCATGATGAGACCCTGTTAAACTGAATAGCAAAGTGGATCTACATGTAGAAGTGAAGTCCTAAATAATGAATCAATATGAAAAATACTTACCTTTGTTTGTGTCTGAACGTCTCTTTATCCGAAAAGGCATAAGAAGAGTGTCATATTAATTTGTTGTCTCTGAGCAGCTTCATATTAGAGTAAAAGAACGATAGCTTTGTCATATTAGAGAGCACTCTCCAACAGACTGCCCTTAGACTGAAAGCTGAGCTATTGTCTAGACATAGCATACCTTATGGAAGTTCCAGCTGCTTATTCATATGAACGTGGGTCTTCTTTAAGTTCTGCTCACATCAGTAAATGCGTTGCTCTTTACTTAGATGTCTTAAGACAGTCTAAGTAGCATTTGGTGTTAATAAAATTGAATCTCATCTTGGAAACCAAGGATGAACAAGAATTCATTCAGGCTCCTCCTTGGCTAGACTCAGCAAAAAAGCCAAGATCTGTCTGAAATATCCTAGGTCAGTGCTAGCTGAGAACAAAGTGCCGAAGATATGGAGGATACATATGGGCCACAAACTGAGAATACCATCCCATTTGGGTGCCATAGTCAGCCCGTGGTGGTGAATGGGATCTGTAGTCTCAAGTACTTTGTCCATAAGTAGGACTAGTTTGTTAGGCCAGGAGAAATAGAAGCAAGATTGATGAAAATGGATAAAAAATATGGAACAAATTAAGTGCAAAAATAGCCAGATAGCTTGTAAAGTCCACATATTTGTTTCAGAACATTGATTCTTACTTTTTATAATATTGCAACTAATCAATCATAAAAATTACTCCATAAAGCTTGGCTAATAATCTTGGTAGTTTCAGTTGTCACACCTCTCTTGACACTTTACAATATTTTTGCTCCTTCAAAATCAGTGAACACTTACAAATAAAAGAAAAATAGCAAATAAGAGAATAATTCCGTAAATTTTGTTTTAGTCTGCAAAATAGAATTTACTTCTTCATCAAGTTAATTTCATACTCCTTCTCAGCTTGTTCTATAGACTTCTAAAGTTTTGCATCCAACAAGAATACGAAGGGCTGTGCTCATCATCTAGGAGCAGAAAGCTTACAGACACTGGTCACTATGTGTCTCAAAGGCAAACATCCTTGTGCTCTCTTTTAAAGCTGCCCTCACTCTCTGAGAGCTTTTCTAGCGCTGGGAGAACAAACAAGCCAAAGCTATACACTGCTTTTATTTCAACCTTGTCTTTGACGGAGGGCAAAGACAATTGTGTAAAAACAGTTGTGTAAATAACATGGATATATGCTGATGCCCTTCATTAAAACACAAATGAAAATACCTTAATTTAGCTGGCATTCTGTAATGCACAGTGACCTTTCATGCACCCAGCCACCTCTGAAGGATGTGAGGATCTGACTGCTGTGAGAAGAAACCAAGAAAAATTGTTTCTAAGCATTCATTTAATACCTAGGGACAATTAACATAAGTCGAGGGCAAAAGTGATATGCAGCCTTGTCTAGTTTGGGTAGTACAAAGGGCAGAGGGCTGTCTAGCCCGGGAAGCAACCTTCAAAACCTCATCCAGGCAAGGAAAAAGTGAAGACAGGAAAGAAGCAATCCACTCACAAGAAAATGTATGTTACAACCATAACATACTATATGCAGCAATTTTAAGCACAAAGAAACATGCCTTTGTAGTGTATGTGTTTATGTATATATGCATATATATCCACATATATGAAGGTTGCTCTGAAAGTAATGTTTCCAATTTATTTCCATGCAAACCAGAACAGATACGAAGAACACTATACTAAAGACAACTATTGGATAGAGCAAATTCTCAGCTATAAAACACTGTTTTCAGCATAGGCACTGCCATTAGCTATGCAGTTTTGCCAATGATGAACAAGAGCCTGCATGCCATGCCCATAAAAATCTGTGTGGCCATCTGGAATGTGGCTGTCATTCACATCACTGTCGCTGCCGGTGAAATGCACCACCCACAGCTTCACTGTGCTCACATCCACTGTCTGGATTCCGGAAATATTCAGCTAACATCAATGAAAGTCAACGAGTGCAATTTTTTCCACATGGAGAAATTCAGTGGCACACCTTTGCTTTATACGCACTTCCGTGCCAGACACCATTCTGTCAGACTGCCCCTCTGCTGCCATCAGTCATAGGGCAACAACGTGTAAGGGAATATTAATGGAAAGGTTCAATCTCTACAATACCACCACCACCGCTTCTGATGTCATGGGCCAACATAGCAAAATAGGAGGCTCCACTCTCAGAGTAGCCCTCCTACTATGCAACATTCCCTCTGCTGCCCTTTGGCATGTCACCCCATAAGCCTTCTGCTGGTTGCTGAAACATGTCAAGGAAATAGATTCCAGCCTCTGGGTTGCCCATATTCATCTGGGATTGCTGATGCCCTGATGTGCTTGTTTGCAGCTCTAATTTACTTGAATCTATTGTTTTGAAGAAAACAGGGGGCCCTTGTCCCTATTAGGCTTCATTCTCAGAAATGCAAAGCAAATTAATCTTAACACAGCAAAGGAGTTAAGCTGGAAATACGTTTTTTGTTTTTTTTTGTTTTTTTTTTTTAATAAGAGGGCCAGAACTACCTTAGAGTTCTGTGTCATGCTGAAAGCTGAGGCCACACACCCATCTATGAGATACTCACCTGCTTGTCAGATAGGCTTCAGAGTGAAAGGAACTTTTCTCCAGATATTCCCAAGTGCAAACAGTATCAACACACATATATTAATTTTCAAGTACGTTGTCTCTCCGTTATTTAACTCCAGTGGAATGTAATAAAAGTTGTGAAGACTCTCTTTTGAAAAAAAATAAAAAATTAGAAAAAAAATCAGTATTTGTCAGGCTCTTCTAGGTGCAATACAAAGGCTTGACGTTCTGACTTCTCATGCTACAGTGGAGAGATAATTGAATTGGAATTTGCCTGGCAATCTATGTACCTGGCATCACAACTTTCATTACTGCATTTACCATAGCTTGCTTAAAATTTGTACATCATGCAGAGAAATGGTTATCATTAAGACGATGTGTTTCCACAGAGACCACACACATAAAAACAAACTAACAATACATATTACAAAGTTGGCATGCGGTATCTCCATTTTTCCAATAGGACTTTGCTTGCTGGGATGCACAATACTTAAGAGTTACCAGTTTAATTTGAATCAGATTAATACATTTAAGATTCCCAAAGATTAAAATTGTAGCTGATTAAAATAAAGTTAAGAGATGAGAGGGTTTTATCCCAGGTACAAATATCACAGTAGGGAACTAAGAAAATTAATCCTGGAACTTCCAATTGAAACTTGTAGAAACAGGATTTTGGTAACACGTCTCATAAAGCTAGAACTTTATGCTTTAGGCTTTAAAAACAGAGAAAGAACAAAAAGAACAGAAATTTCTACATTGTTTAACGTAAGATGATTTAAAATTGAATTTCAACTTAGTGGACAAAAAAAGGTTCAAGCAGTAACTAAAATTGGTCATGATAAAAATCACAATGAGCATATACCAACATTCTGTACTCAGAATACACAATCAACTATAATATATATGTTAGGGAAAACTTTAGGAAGCCATTTATATCTGAACTTAGATAGCAGAACTATTGGAAAATTTCAAGAGCTCTGAACTTGGAAATATTCATTTATTACCAGGAATCTCCAAAAACACCATTGTATATGTGAGGAAAAAAAAAAAAGTGTCAACAATATAAAGCATCCTACTGAAGAGGAGACTTAGTTACAGAGATAGAGAGAAAATTAAAGAAAGGAAACACTGAGGAAGAGATTAAAAGGTAGGAGAAACATGTACAACAATTTAAAAACTCAGTGGAGTCACAACAGGAAAAATCATTGAGAACAGTAAGGTATAATTTTAATAACAGCAAGAGGTGCCTGATCATGGATTAAATACATTTCAAGATAAAGAAAAAATCATAAATAATACTGGGGAAAAGTTTGAAGATTTGGTAAATATTTACATTTTATGAGAAATATCCAAAGAGAATGCATCTCTTCTATATAAAAGAAAAAATGGGGAAAAATGTTTTTAAAAAAACCACATCCACCAAGATTAAAGACGGGCATAAATAATCAACTAGTCTGGCAAAATTAACCTCTCACAGAATTATTTAGTTGAAGGATTCTTCAACTCTTCAGCTTTTATAAATTATTTTTGTTATTATTTTTTCTTATAAATTATTGTTGTATTCACAAACAACTATAACAATTCCAACACCTGGGAGTACTGCCGGGAGAAAGAAAATTCCTAAGGCTGGAAAAGAAAACTTTGCACTTTGCAGCTTCAAAAACTCATCTCATCTCAATTTGTTGAAGATCAACTCAAAAAATATTGATCACTGTGCAAATACGTTCAGCTATTAAGCAGATTTTTATTCTAGAGCAATTTCTAAGATGAGCACTGTAATAGCTAACTATATAGGCTGATGGACACTCTCAGCGTGATCTTTTCTAGATGGCTGTTTGCTTTTACAACAAATTCCTTCCTTTCTAATTTTCCCTCAGCTCCTTAGGCTGGGAATCTGCAGTCAAGACCTTAGGCAAGGTGGTGGATGGAAAATGCCCCTGGTGTTTTTAAAAGCCTATTGCACCTATGGACAAAAAGATGCAGTCATGCTGCAAGCAAAATATAACCACAGCCACCGAGAGGATGAAAGCAGGTTTTGGTCCATGGGGTTTAAATAAATGCTTGCAGATTCTTGTGATCTCTCTCAGAACAAATGGAAAATGTGGAAACTAATTAAAATTTTGAAGCACAGCTTCAAATCTGAGACCTTGAACATGGCATTTCATCTGGTGATAATGTTTTTGAGAAGTTACTCTCCCCACCAAATTTATAGCAAAAGGCTATAAATTTGCAATTAATATTTCTGTTGCTATAAATCTTTGAGTGAAGTGGAACACGGTTGTTAAATGGAGAAAATCTTCTGAAAGTATATGCATATGAATCACTACAGAACTCTTTCAGGAAATGAAACAGGAAAACTATTAAGGAACGTTTTTATTGTCTTGTTACTAAAATGCCGCTATGCTGACAATGATTTAACACTCAAGTCTTTTCCAGATGAATTCTTCTGGAATCAGCTACAGTAGTAACTGAGCCTGTTCCTGCCTCATCAGTCTGGAGCAGTGTCTACTTTTCATTCATAGAAGACCAGAGCTCACTGTCATGGTTTAATTTGCTTCCACCAGTGGCTTCAACTTAAGACTCTGCCATTTCCAGGAGCCAGTGGCAAGATACATGCCACTCACTAAGTCTCAGGGTAAAGAGACACATAGTCTGGAGCTAAACCCAGTACAATAGTCTAATCTTAGACCTTTCTTTACTCTATACCAAGTATACCAAGTATACCAAGTATAGTGACGATCAGTATCCCAGAGTCATTCTACCTCGATTACTTCCTTTCTCTCTATTTTCCTGTTGTCAGCCTTCACCAAAACCAGAGAGACACAAAACCCTCACTCACAATGTGCTCTGGAAGCCATAGTCCAAGAGCTATGGGCTGCACCACGTCTACCCAACAGCCCAAGTTTGATGCCAAAGGTCATAATAGCTCTAGTTAATAACCTGAATATCATCTTTATGGAACTTCCATCCAAGATTTAATAGGGAAGGGGGAAGGAAGGTTCCAACTTAGCTCTGATTCCAGCTTAGAAACCCACAGTCCTTAAACCTCTCTAAAAGTTAATTTTACTGCCCCTAATAGAGCCAAGTTATTTGTTCAGTGTGAAGAGGAATCAATTTTAGTTGGTTCTTATCTCCACTGTTGCATGACAAGGTGCAAAGATACCAACTTCTTGACACAAAATATGAGAAATTAAAAGTGACAAGCAGACACTTTAACCCTCCACAAGTCTCAGTGTTTGCTACCTCCTTGTAACCATGTGAGCAAAACAAGAGCCTAATCAAGTGTCACACTCCTACAAAACTTAATGGTGAGCAACCAAGTGTAAGTACATTAAGTGATGCAATGGGAAGTGAAGCTGAAAATATTTATCAATTGCTTTCTTGTAGAACACAGATTAATGAACAACTTTCCTGAATTTTATGGGCATTTCTTTTCAAAAGGCAATTTCTTACTTATAAATATGTGTTTATACCAAAAACACTGTTCTGAATTTTAATAGCTTCAATGCCTGATGTGGCATTTTGAATATAATTACTCCACTGCTAAGGACAGGATATCCACGTTCACGGGAGCTTCAGTAGGTTTCATATTTCAGGGCCTAAAAACTTCTAACGATCCTTGATAATACTAGGAGAAAATCTCTTACCAGCACATGTAAAATCTCTTAGTCATTCCACAGTGAACATCACAAGCTATCTAAGAAATTCCTAATAGACAAAGAAGAACCTTAATTAAGAACAGTAGAACATGGAAGTTCAGTTTTGGTTAATTTTGTTAAGTAATACAGATGAGCCTTTTGCTTAACTTAGGAATGTTTTACTGATTCCATGTAGTCTTGAGGCAGTTTGACTGAAGTTATAGAAAATGTGATTGTAGCTGTAATGTTATCAATCCTCAGAGAAAGACTGTCTCTTCATGTTTGTGCTATATCTGTATTGCCTGGGTTGTCATCATTTCTCACACCCATGATAAAATTTATAACAGGGTAGGTAAAGACTCAGACCTCTACAGAGTATTAAATTAAATTGTCTTTTCTAATTCTTTGATAGAAAAATTTCAACACTTCAATTTTTTCTTGGCACCATTATATGGACTTTTTCCCTCGCTATTTATTTCTTTTTTTTTTTTTTTTCCAGCTGAAACAAGTGCATTCTGCTTTTAAACACTCATTTTAAACATGTATTTATAGGCAGTTAACAGTTATTAGGACATACTGTGAAATTTAAAATTCTAAAAGGCACTTGCCCAGTTCTAGTTCAAGACTAAGCCTGTTCTATTTCTCATTTAATTTGTTGAAATATAATAGAAGATTATTATGAAGATTGATGGAGATGATCCCCAGCTTAATTGTTATGACCAAATGATCATTGCACACTGATGCATAAAATGAAAGGTCTATCAGGTCAGAAATTATGTTCAGAAGTAAATCCTTGATTTTGCAAGGCCATAGGAAATCATATTAACTGTGGAAAAGCAATTGATTATTTTCACAGATTGGCCTTTTTACAAGGCTCAACTTTCACTTACCTGCAGCCAGAAATTAATGCAGTGATCAGAAATTTTTTAATTCCTATCCTGACTTGACTCCTCTTAACTAAAGAAAACAAGTGGAAGACAAACTGAGGGGAAAAAACACAATTTTTTAATGAAAAACTCCAACGCATGGCTCTTCTATTTCAAGAGGCTGGAGAAGGAAGTGCTAGAGATACACTGAGTTCCTCTCACTTTTCCTTTCCACCTCTTTATCAAAGCGCCTACCAGTAAAATATGTTGGGTTTGCGCTGGCACTGAACAGCTGCTGCACTGGAGAACCAGCACCCATACTTGAAGGACATAAGAAGGAAGGAGATTATCCTAATTTCACCTTCTGAGAAACAGAATAGACCAATTCCTTCTCTTCCCCCCAAGCTCCATAGACTTTAGCCAGTCCAGTAAAATACCTGTTAGAGTAACACCATGGCAACCTGTAGTGTTGTATGCTGGGCAAGAACCACAAATGTCACCATCATGAAAGATTACAGCAACACTCTCAATCACTAGGGTACAGTCAAATTTTCTTCAAGAAAGATTAAGTCAGCTTATGAGAACAAAATAAAAGAATTTCACTTCTCTTGAACAGGGCGACTTTTTTACATGGAAAATTACCTAGTCTTTTTTTTCATGTGAGTTAATTTGGAGCAAGTACCATTTTTACTTAAGATTTGAGTTGCAAACTGTCAAATTTAACTAATATGGCTGGTTCCCAGAATGCATTTTTCTGTAGAGCATTTAAGTAACTAGGAGTAAGTTGTGAGAAACAGGAAAGTAAAATTTAATGTAAAATCATTCAAAACTCACCATCAGTTCTCCTTGATGCTCATACTTCCATCTGAGAATGGAATGAGAGGAGGGCTTAAAGTCTTTTTATTAGAGATTATCGCATTTTAATCCTACCTTCCTTTCTGAGCTTTCTTGTTTATCATAAAACGTAACAGCCTTGGATTAGGACTGCTGCCAGTCCTGGCACACTGCCACTCAGAAATTATCTGGACTTCTTCCAGAACTTAACCCATATTTGTCCTTCAAGAGCAGCATCCTCTGTGTTTATACCCTGACAAGCCGATCTCTTCCGTCTTTCAAAGATACTGTGAGTCTGGACTTACTGAGGTCCATGTTGTCTTCAGGCATAACATCCTCCTTTTGAAACAGAAGACAAAGAATGAAAGTCCCTAACAGGACCTGCAGCAAGATGGGGCAGCAAACTCACGGTGTCCAACTGCAGCCAGTATACACAGAAAATAGCTCTTGTAAAACCATATACACTAAGTACTGATATATCTATATATATATATCTATACACATGCTTCCTGATTCCAGTCACATAGGTGGTGATGTTTTCTGACAGCGATTCATTCTTTATGTAGCTGAACACATTGGCAAAGCTTTGAAAAAGGGATCGAGTTTCCATGTGAACAAAACACAACCAACTGTTCAGCCTGAAGAGTCAGTTGGTGGGAAATGACTACCATACTCACCTGCCCACAGTAAGCAGACTTGTACTGGATATTACAACTGACACTTGATTTTTTTTTTTTTTATATAGTTTAACAAATACTACTTTGCAAATTTACTACTTAAGTTTAAGTTCACTAAGCTTGATGCAGATATAAAAGCTGTATCTGCTGAAATCATCTACCAAGTCAAATTAATGAGATTACTTTAATACATAGTCTAGTATTGAGCTAGCATTAAATTTTAATGCAAAATCCAACGTATGAGCTCTTTTTATATTTGTTTTATTGTCATCTATGATGAAAAAGTTCCTATGAAGAATTTTGAAACGGAGAATTTTTGGAAATGAAATCTACAGCTCCTATGAAAGGATCTGCAGTAACTGATCTGAAAGTCCCCTTCAAAGGGCAGCGTGAGGCAAGAGAGCGCTAGCTCCCTACTTACACACAAATTTCACAATATTCTTTCCCAATATGTTTGGGCATGAACTGGAGAAACCAAGCAAAGGATAATAGATGGCTTCCTCTCTCTGCACTGTCACCTCCTATCCTCTTTGCTTGTAAAGCCAGAAAGGTTACAAATAGTGATGAATAGTTCCTGACATGAACACCTGTGGGGCTAAGACCTCAGATTATTTCATAGGTTGCTGAACAGCTGCCTAAAACATCCTTTCTGTCTCCCATTCCTTATTCACTCCCCAAGAAATTCACACAGAGGAGATGAACTTAAGCAATTCTAGAAGAGATCTGAACCTTTATAAGCAAGAAGCAGCACTGCTTTT
The DNA here is from genome assembly GCF_023343835.1 of Lagopus muta. Lineage (NCBI taxonomy): Eukaryota > Metazoa > Chordata > Aves > Galliformes > Phasianidae > Lagopus > Lagopus muta. The sequence continues at coordinate 87,610,935 of NC_064433.1, forward strand.
CCTTAAGGAGCACAATCCATGAAGACAAGATTTTTCTCTCTGGTTAGGAAAGTGTATGGAGAAAACCATTAAAATGATTAAAGGCTGAAGGAAAAGAAATGCTTTGCAAATGGCATGTTTAGCATATCACAATACTGTCATAAGGAAAAAAAAGTTAAACGAAATCAATACCTCTGACAGCTGATACTGTCCACATACTTGAAAGCTAAAAGACTCCTCCTTCAAAGGGTAGGCTGTGGTTGTATTTCATCCATATTCTCAAAGCTGCTAAGAGCCTACAAGGTTATCCATGCAGCAACCAGTGCTGAGGTGACTCCACTAGGGATCACATTCCTCACCCTACAACATGTTGAAACAGCAATTAAACTGTGTAAAGTGGACAAAGAAGGTCGCATCAAGACCACTAAGCAATTTGATCTGTCTGAGGAAGTCTGCTGTAGAAAGCAGATTCAAAAGGAGAGAGACACAGATGGAGGAGTGCAAGCAAAGCATTTCTCTGAGTGAAGAGCATCTGGCAAACCATTAAGCTACACTTAAACAACTAACAAGCTGAACAAAAATTATAAGTAGCACATGATGTGTGTCTTTTGGAAGGATCTGAAATGTGACAGCTGAAGACAAGTCACAGGATGTTTAACCACTGCAGATATAAGTATCTGAACTACATCTAGAAGCAGAGGAAAGCAAAAAGCAACCACAGGGGCCATTCTAGGACTGGATGCAACTCCTCCTATCCACTACCAGATAATTTTGCCTCTGAGCATGAAAGTTGGAGAATTACACTGCAATAATCAACTCTGCAGTCCTCTAAGACTTTCACATAGAAGTACTGACATTTAGGTTAGTTTTTAGAAACAGAAATGCTAGGCAGTACTTGTAATTCTGCCTCTCAGATCCTGAGGAATGAGTCTGGATTTATTTTCTCATTTGATACAAAAAAAAAAATTGCACCTCCCCCTCTCTCTGAGACTTTCACCCTAGTATACAGTGGCTCTCAACTTGAAGAAGTGTTATCCTTGCCTTTGATGTGTATTCCCTTTCCCTGTGGTCAGTAACAGCTAAACAAATATAATAATAAAAAATGCCTCCCTAATATTTATTTTGAGCTTATCTCATTGAGTTTCCAGCTATTAGTACTTGTTGTGTCTTTCTCTTCTCTTTTTTATCCATTTTTTTCCTTATTTAGAGTATTTATACAGTAATGAAGTCTGTTCTCAGACTGCTGTAGTATAAAGCAATAGTATAAAGCAATACTTGATCTGCAATTGTCTCATACAGCTTTTTCTCTTCCCCTTGAGTAATTAGCATTGCTTTCTTTCTCAGGCTCTATAGTTTTAAATACTCTTTCAAAAAAATATTAAATGAATACAATTTTGAAATTCTGACTGCGCAGTACTTACACAGAAAATTACCTTTTTGATTCCACACATTCTTATCTCCTGTATATCCAGGATGCAGATTAACCTTTCTTCCATTATATAGGCCTTGACACTGATCAAATGCCACCTCTATTCTCTTCTTCAGAGTTTTTTCTTTTCCCCTATTCTGTTTACATTAAGTTTCTAGAAAAATCATTTTTTTTTCTTCTTACATTAAAATGCCTTTCATTAGACTGCTGCTTAGTATTCCTTGTCTCTCTGAAGGACTGCCTCTTCTTCAGTCTTTGGCAGAACACATCTCCACTATGCCTGTATATGGAGCAGGAATTTAACATTCATTGCTGAAAATATTAAATGGTAATGAATTCAGTGTTGACTTCTGCATAGTCTCCCCTTAAGAGTATCTTCCTTCAGTGATTAATCCTCACTGTACTATATGTTTCAAAAGTTGTCAAATATTTACCTATCTAATATGGCCTCCTCTCCACTGAAAATACAAAGGACTACTGCTCCAGGTGTGAGGCTAACAGATACATTTCTAGGATAGCTTTTGCCTTTCTCTGTTGTGAAGTGCATGATGCATTTACCAGGAAACATCTAGGCATTTTCACCTAATGAAATTTCTCATGATGTGCTGAAGTGAGATATGGCTGAGGCTTGCATGTCTTGCCTGACATGCTTTGGACAGGCTTGTGACACCTCACCAAGCATCAGAACTCCATCTGCCTCCAATTATGGGGACAAAGCTCCATGGTCTGAGTGGCCTCAATCAGTCCTTTTGTTTAAGGTAGGCTCCTCTAAATCGTGTTTAATTCTATATATTTACTGTCTTTTTATGGTTGAAGAGTGAAAAAGTGGAGATATCTGAGAAGACAATGTGGCCATACTGGCTGTCAGACATAATTGTGCTCTGGCTTTTACTGACTGTGTTACACCCTCCCAGGATTTTTATCTCTAACTCTTTCTGAAAACTTTAAGAGCTTTATAACAACCCTTCTGGAGATCTCAATAATCCAAATTTTAAACATAAATTAGATCCAAAAGGGGAGAGAACTTCTCAGCCAATGCCTTTAGGGTACCTGGCAGCAAACTCTGAGAGCCTGCAGAGTATTAAGTAGTATTCAAAGTTACTAATGACTTAGAAAACACACTTTCACCCTTAAGCAATACAAGTCTATCAGAGAATAGAAATATTTATTAAATCCATCTGCTTTTTCAGCACAATTATTTTTATTATTTCCCTCTGTGAGATAGACATGTACAACTACTATGATTCCTAATGTATTTAAATATCCAACAAAAAAAAATCATACTTATCTCAGCCTTGCAAAAATTTTTTTATCACTTCTTTGTTTCATAACTTCAGATCAATAACTACTTATTGCTACTTATTTCCTTTTCTATATTTTTATGTACTGTTCTTAAATTCTTAATTCTCACCTCCATTGTATTACCAAACCAAGGCAAGGTTTTCAGCAAAGCAGCTTTATTTCTTCAAGGTAGAATACTCACATTTTTGGACCCTTCCTCTAAAATAAGTAATATTTTTATTTATGATTTCTTTCTGATATCTTCCTTTACATGATTTCTGTTCACATTTTTTCCTGCGGTGCATGCAAGATTGCCTTGGTAGCACTGAGAATTTGTAGTGCTGTTAGCATCTTTTTCCCTCACCCAGACTGAATGTAATTAGATCCTGATCATTGGTCCTCATCCTGTTTTAATCAAACTATTAATTTCTCAGACATCTTACGGAGGCTCTTCATGAAATGTTTCTGTTATCTTCTTGTCACTTTGGTATGCACTCCCAGGTACTCAGAGTAATTGTTAATAACTTCAGTGTTTCTTTAAGTGGAAGAAAACACAGACATAGTGATTTGGGGTACAGAAACTATTCATGGACCAAAAGCACAAATTTGCCCCATCCTAGCTCGTTAGTGAAGGAACGTCTGCTGTGTGTGTTAGCCATACCCAGTGCCTTTTTCTACAGGATGAGGGTGGGACTGGACTTCACTCTGTCACATGCCTGGATACAAACTCCTGATAATTTTCCATACTTCATTTCTCAGTAGTATGAGGAAAAGAGACTGCAAGGAGGCCTCGTCTTCCTCCATTTCTGTCATCCTATCCCTTTTGACAAATGTGCCTCCACCATCTCTTCCTGCATTCTTCCATGTCAGTGATAGCACAGTACTTCTCTAATGTATTGTCCCTTATTTTGCCGTGCACAGAAAAAAGATTACTGCCTGCAATGGACTCTCTGTATTTACGCTTCCACTAAAATCTTCAGAGCAATACATTGGAAAATCAAGTCTTACCTTGCAGTATAATACTGACAAACAGCCTGGCCTGAGGTTCCTTGGTACATCATCTCTCCATGGGAGGTGAGTCATCTGAACAGACTACTGCTCACTCCTGCTCATCCTTCTTCCTTCCAGGAGCAAAGAAAAACAGAATTCAACACTGTGTCTGATGGCAATTACTACAGAAATATTCATCTCCCTCCACTTCAAATTAGTGTTTAGTTTTTTTTGTTTAAAAGTACAACCTGAAGAGAGCAAAGAAAACATTAAAATTATGTGACAAGCAAGCACACTGTAGACAAGGCCTAGCTGAGATAAAACAGGATTTTATTTTAAACAAGCTCAGGCTGCCCTGTGCCTGCTGTCCACGAGCTGGAGTAGGCTTGGCCTGACAGCCAGCATCCTTGTAGCACCTGTCACAGTGCAGCACCCACTCCAGCCAGCATGGAGCCCCATGGTCCCTGCACAGCTAAATCTCTACATCACTCAAACACTTTTTCTTTTCTTCTCCCCTTCCCTCTCTTAACTCAACCAGCAGGAGCTCGGTTAAGCTCCTTTCATAAACAATACTTTTAGTTCTTTTCATACTCAAAGCTTTATTTATTTATTTATTTATTTTCTTTCTGTAACTATTAACTAATTAATCCTCATGTGAGTCCAAGAAAGTTTCGGGAGCTTGTTCTCCTGAAACAGCAGCACTGAATGTGCTTTGTTTAACTTAACCACTTACAGGGAAGGATACAGAGAATTGGATATAAATTTATTTTGCTTTTTACAAGACCAGAAGCACCATGGGAGTCGGAGTTATGGCACTGTGGCCTCTGTCTTTCACTTGTGGCCATCATGCAGCATCACTCACAAGCCTGTCCTTCCTGCTTCCCCTCCCACCTTCTTTCTGAGATGAACTGAGCCGCTACAATTCAGAAAGATCCAGACAAGGTTTATCCTAACATGATGTGCCTCTTATAGGCTGGTAAACTGTCTCCTTGATTAACTCCATACCAAAACAAGGGTCTGATGATTATTTAACCCTTACAACAGCTGGAACACAAACTTACCACGCACTGCACACTTACAGATTTATTAAAATTTGATTACAAAAACCAAAGGGAAACATGTACTGCATCTTGAGTAGCTTTACAAAAAGACTAAGCACTGGAACAGGCTGCCCAGGGAGGTTGTGGAGTCTCCTTCTCTGGAGATATTCAAGACCCACCTGGACACCTACTTGTGCGACCTGGTGTAGGGAACCTGCTTTGGCAGGGAATTGGACTCGATGATCTCTGGAGGACCCTTCCAACCCCTACGATTCTGTGATACATTTTTTAGACCTAAAAAGTGAACAGATCTTCAGACTAGCAGACAAACACCAAATCAAACCAGACTCGGTGTGCTGTCAACATTGTTTTCCTCCAGAACATAGCATCATACCAGAGACTCTGAAGAAAACAATTCTGTCTTAGCTGAAACTCTGGCTCTACCTCAGCAAGCACTGTGGCAAAGTTCACAAAGCAGGGCGATGAGGATACCAATCACACTGAATCATAGAATCATAGAATCTTTTGAGTTGAAGGGGACCTTTGAAGGTCATCTATTCCAACTGCCTGGCAATGAACAGGGACATCCACAGCTCAGCTAGGTTACTCAGAGCTCCATCCAGCCTGACCTTGAATGTCTCCAGGTACAGGGCATCCAACATCTCTGGACAACCTGTTCCAGTGCCTCACCACCTTCATTGTAAAAAATTTCTTTCTTATGTCTAAGCTAAATTCTCCCCCTTTATTTTGAAGTCATTTTCCCTTGTCCTATCACAGCAGATCCAGATAAAGAATTTGTTCCCTTCTTTCTTACAGCCCCCCACTTTAGATACTAAAAGGCCACTATCAAGTCTTCTGGGAGTCTTCTCTTCAGTCTGAACAGCCCCAGTTCTCTTATCCTGTCCTCGTACAGGAGGTAATTGGCCAGCACAAATGAAACTGCCCAAATGTCTGGTTTGTACAGACACTGTGCTCAAGGCCTACTGTATCCAGTCACCTAGAAGTGCTGCTGAAAAGCAATGAAAATGTTGTCTCAAAATGGGGATCAGGTCTATTTTCTTCTGGAATCTTCCAAAGACATCAACACAAACAAGTTGAAAGACTTTCCTTAGTTTTCAGAGGGAAATCTGTGTGACACCATGCAGCCCATTCCTAGCACATGAAAAATGCCAGGTCCGAGAGAAAATGCCTTGCATGCCAGAAGTCTCCTGCTCCCAGGTCATTTTTATTAAATGTATATTCTCATTAGATGTAGTTTCTGTGTTTCTAACAAGTTCCTGATACAGCTGTCATACAAAATCCAGGAAGAAAGCTCTCTAAATCCAATGTGGTGTTGTAAAGTGGCACTTTGTACTGGGCAGCTTGACAAATCAAGCACGCGCATTCAGAGTTGAAGTTCTACATTTAAACAGTTAAGACATACATATGCAATACATTGGCATTCACATTCATTCTTTTCCAAGAACTCATTAATATATGTTAATGTCCTTCTGGGTATGCATGGTAGGAGCCTATGGTGGTCTTAGATCACTTACTTTGTCCTCATTTCTCCATCATCAGCTTCATCACAGTGACTTTTGGCTGAACTTTAGCTGTTTTTCCCCAGTTTGGCAAATTTCCATTGCTTGTTATGCCATAATGAGCAACTTTCTGTATTAGTATACTATATCCCAAAACAATATATGTGAAATTGCAGGAAAAGTCTTTGCACCTGGTGGACGCAAAGATAAAAGTAGCCTATTGTGACTCCTGTGCTCCTGTGAAGCAGGATTGTTGAGAAAAAACAGAGCTGTTCACACATCAAGCAAAGCTTAACTGAAAAATTTTAGAACTAGCACTCATTGATTCATTTTGCTAAGTGAATATATTGGTCCTTAAACTAATATACTGATCCTTTTTGCTAAGCCAGCTTATAATACAATCCTATCTGTGAATTTGGGAAACAAGCCCGATTTCTAACCTTTTAGGCAGCACATAGGCAGTACCTGACTATCTGTCAGGTACTAAGAAGTCTTATATAACATGGGCATAAACACCACATAGCTAATATAGTTACACAAACAGTTCTCTAAATGAAATCTGTATCGAGAAGATCCCCCTTGCTTTGTCCAGTTCTAGTTCTAGCTCTTCTTCACTGTCCCAGCCAGACTATCTGATGTGTTGTACATGAGCACAACTACTTAAGCTACCAGGGTAAAAAACAAAACAGAAAAGCCTTTTTCATCACAGTCTCTTCATCTCCACTAAAGAAAAGGAGGTAGACAGGCTAGGAGGGATAGAAACAGAAATTTGAAAAAGTTCTTCCAAGTATAAAAAAGAATAGGTCAGAGAATATTTGAATTGACATTACTGCCTTTACCAAGAACTCACACTTGTAGCTTTTCACTGGGAACAAGAGAACAAAGCATTCATATACTTATGTTGAAGCAACTGAGAGCTCAGTCAGGGATAGCATGCCATAGAACAAGCTGTGTGCATTCAAATAATAACAAAACAAAAAATTAAAGTCCAGCTAATTTACTTTGAGATTAAGCTTAAAGTATTCTCAACTAAAAAAGAGAAAGAATTATTATAATGGGACATCATCATGACACCAGTGCTGGGGCAACAGCCTGGATGTGACAAGTCAGACTCACCAGTCCCGGTAGACAGCACCTAGCTCTGCTGACGTAAGATAACTCAGTCTGTCCAGCAACAGAATCATCGAGTGTGATGTGGCTTATCTTTACTGCTCTAACACTCCTCCTTACCGAGTTTCTTTCAGATCTTAACCCAATTTAAAGCAGTGAATGCAAATCAAATTAAAAATTCTTGAATTTGAAATAAATCCACAGATGGTCTTAATCTTGTTTACAGGAGCATAGGAGTAAAGCAATCCCCAGCTCTTGCAATTTTATGTAGCCTCATCAAAATCCCCTGCTGCACTGATCAAGTAAAGGTCAAAGACTTATGACCCCACTGCTCTGCAACTTGTTAGAAATTTGCTTAATTTTATCCCAAATATATTCATGGACAATTTATTCCAATTTATTCTCATAGCTACACTGCTTTTTGGGCTAGATGGTTCTTCTTCCTCTCACCTTCAAGTATTACCATCAATATTTTATCTTCTTGCAGCCATCATTTTGCTAAATTAACAAGTCTAACTTTTCAGTTTTTTCTTTCAAAGGGAAGAAGTTTTGTCTGAACATTTTCAGAAACTCTGTTCTACTCACAGTTCAGCATCCCTGGGCTTGGATCGCACTCAGCATTTCAGACATTATTTCACAGTTGCCCAGGATGGTAACACCCATTTTAGAAGTTAACTTACTTTTAGTTTTAACTCTATCCACACAAATAAGTTTTTAAAAAACAATAACATATTTTGAGTTATTGCTTAATATTTTGACACAAACCTAGGAAAATCAAAACTCAAGAATGTTTTACCTCATACTGCATTAGGAGGCAACATGGTCTGAAATGAAGAACAATGAAAATCTCTCTACAAATAATGTTATTGCAAAATAAAACAATTCATAAAACACACCTTAAGTAATGTAATATACAAGGAAATATAATGCTTTTTAGTCTCAATAACCCTATCTAAAATGCCTGTTCAGGGACATGGTTATGCTATAAAGACTCTGTCTTTTTTTTATCATAAATTGAAACTTGTGCTAAAAAAACTGTAACTGACGTGGAATAGAAGCAATCCTTAAAATGTACCTGATTTTATGTTCAAGATTTTCACTAAACCTTGTCTGCTGATGCTTTTTCTCACTAAAGTGACAAAATGAGTCAACTGTTACTACTTTACATTTTGTTAAGTGTCCCCAGGATGGTGCCAACAGCTACATAATGCTTAACAGCCAGAATGTGTTTATTTACCAGCTTTGTTTCTTGACTGTTATGCGTGTAACCTGCACCTGTCATCTAAGCAATAAAATTACAGAATGTTTTCAATGGAACAGAGTTCATGGTTTTGTTGCTTTGTTGTTGTTTTATATTATCTCTTGGTTTCTTCTTTTTTTTTTAATTTTTTTTCCTTTCATTTTCTTTCTTATTCCCTCTCTCTTTTTTACAGTAAGACTGCTATCTTCATATGATATACATGTATACGTGTGTGCCTTCACAAAGCAACTTATGAAAAAGTAGATCAGAAAGAGTGCTATTCCACTAAGTTCATGCCACTGTGAGATTTGAGCAAATACTGACAAAGTAATTGGGTAGAAGACATATACACCAATTTATCTGAACATCAGTTCCATTCCCATGCAACTCAATGGTCACTCTTTGAACTTCAAGACGCTTAATCTCAGGGCTGCCATTTTAAAATTGGCCAAGTAAATTCTGTCCATGACCTCAGTGTTTTATGATATTTGTTGTCAAAATACATTGGAGTAAAAATTATTACCTTGTCACCACCCAAATCTTTTTCGCCCTGAAACAAAAAAATATAGGCGACTGAAGAAAACAAGCTCTAGCAGAGGTAAGAAAGGATTTCTGTAGTCTTGTCTGCCTCTGAACTACATTCACAGAATGAAGTCTGTCGTGTTTTTAAATTACACAAAGCATAAAAATTTAAGCAAAATGAAAGCCTAAACTACTTTCTAAAATTTAAATTCCTGGCAGTTCAACTATATGAAGCATTTCTGTAGCTCTTGAGTTACATACAGATATCTTCAGTGATCTAAGTCAGTGAAGGGGAAAGAAAAATAAAAAGATATGTTCTTGCAAGCTATTCTGTGAGGAGCTATATTTGCACTCAATTGTCTCATCTATAGGTCTGAGTACATTTACTTGTACATTATAGTTAAATAAGACCTGGCAGTTCGAAAAAAAATCTGCTGTCCTTCATAAAAATTAAATTTTTGGTTACCTCTGCTGCCTCCTTGAACCAGATTTAGCAAGTTGAGAAGGTAACAAGGATGTTCTTGCATTTTAAGCCAACTGCACAAGACGCTACAATTCAGCTCTGTGGCCTTCCTGAACAAGAAGAATTACATATTTCATTTTATTTTTAAATAACAGCATGTCAAGAATAACCACATAGAATAGCACGGACTGATTTCTTCATGCCTAACAGACTTTGTGTTATAACTGTCTTATTTCCATTAGTACAGACATTGTCAACTTGCATGAAACAGAAAGGCAGAAACAGGAACTCTATTCCACAATGGCATACATTTTCTTTTAAATAGAGCCAAATAGAGCACCTGAACTCTAGAAGTGAATTTTTTATCACTCTGATGATTTGCAGCTCAACTGAAACTTTAGGGCCCAGTTTTGGTAGCCCTCCATGCACACATATCTCTTACAAGTTAATGCAAGTGTTGATATGAGAATTGAGATATAATACAGTAGCAATGTAAGCTTGGCTTACTACACTTCCCAGAGGGGCATTTCAGATGGGGAGCAGAGAAAATACAGCTACTCCAAACACAGTAATCATCTTCCACTTAGTAGGTCAGAATTTCCATTTCTCAGAAGAAAATTCTAGATACCCTTAGTAAAAAGGAGTTGCGACCCAAATTATCTTTAGTTTCTAGGATGCCTAGAGAATGTGGCCAGCAGTGGGCAAACACTAATACTGTATTTCTTCCAAGAAGTAAATTTAGTTGCATATATATTTTACATATGCTTTTAGAAACAAATTAAATAGCTTCTTCCCCCTGTTGTAATGAGAATAAAGATTGTGTAAACTGCTCACTGTGCCATCAATTGTGGCTGGAGAGCAGGAATGCTGCTGACAGCAGTTACTATTCTTTTGATAGACCAGATACATGCCTTGCATTCCTGTGGCAGCTGACACCACAATTAGTTCTTGTATGGCCAAAAGGGGGTGGGGAAGGAGGGAGTTCTTCTGGAGAACATTTGGTATCCATGGATAAGCCTAGTTTTTTTCTGCCACAGTACTGTCAGCTGGATGAATCATGATATCTTTATACTCTACTTGAATTCCATTCATATATATCTTTTGCCTTTTAGTAAAGATTTCTGGAAGAGGAACACAAAACTTTGTTTTGTGAAACTTTCTGCCAGTGAATATGGTAAAAAAATTCCTTTTCTTAGAGTCAATTATATAATAAATAAATGAAATGTCTACTGAAATCAGAAAAAGTTTTGCCTGCTGAGTTTTAGTTTACTTTTTACATTCTCCTTATTTGAAAATGATTTCTGATTAAGATAACAGATAACACAGAAGACTTGAAGGTTTACTGAATGGTTGATTCTATATTAAGTCATATATAGCAGCAGAATTTATGTAAAGAAACAATGAGTGTTGTTTACTAATAAAACTTGACATATGTTTTTCTCTTAACATCAAATAACTTGTGACATCTCAGTAACAATTAAAGGTTCTGTCTGGTCTCCAGCAAAAAATATGAAAATACACCCATAACAAAACTACTCAATAGCTTCTAAACAGGACTGTATATAGGCTTTGTAAAACCTATTATATATATTAAGAGGAATCTAGTATAAAACTTCCATGTTAAAAGGAATGTGTTATGTTCTGCATAAAAAATCTTTTTTTCTTCTTTTTTTGTAAATTGCTAAAAATGGCATATTAGCACATCTTTGCATATTGCTATTGTGCCATGGTGAATGGGTAATTTGTGCCTAGAGGTCAACTCTTTTCCATTCACCACAGTTGGAAGAGAAGCTGAATAGGCTGATGCTGAGCTGGCAAGACTATTTTTCTCCCCTGTAGGCAACATGTTTTTTGCCCTTTACAGAAGCCAAAAGGGAAGGCAGTGCAATCTATTGATTTGCCTCCAGCTCACAGCTCAAGATGCATTGAGGGTTTGTGTGCATTATGAAACAGCTTCATCACTAATATGTTTTAAATAAAAGTTGTGTTCTGGGTCCCTGACTTAACTCATAATGTAATTATCCAAATCCAGATTTCCCCAGAGGCGCTCATAAAACATTCCAAGCAAACATTTCACTCCTTTTCCTCTTATGCCTGCATTTCTAGTGTTATCCTATACAAGAGTGACATTTGCTATGAGAACAACCAGAGGGCATTTTTTTGTCTACCTGAGAAATAATTTCTGCAGAATCCTTGCACTTCCATTGCAAATGCAAACTCTGTTAGCATTGCAGATAATCACACATTGCTTTTAAATAGTCTGAACCTCTGCTTTTGTTTCTCATGTTTTTAAGGCTGGAGAATAAGTTAGGACAAAACTAACGTGTGTTTTTCCTTTTCATTTTTCACTCTTCTCACTCATCGCAATGAGAGAGTTCCATGCTGGTTTTATTGCTTTCATTTGAACTCTTACACTGTATGTGTAAGGCTCTCCATGAGAGGATATGTTAATCATTACAATACCAAAAAAAAAAAAGGAAATGCGGAGTAGAAGTTTGATTTTATATGCTCTTCTCCATTTTCTCTCCCATCAGTATTAATTAATATATAAAGCAAATATTACTGTAGAGTCAATATGATCCAAATGATCAAAGAAGGCCACAGGTTACATGTGAACAATCTGCCATCGCAGTTTATGGCTGTGCTGACAGTGCAGTGAGCTCCACCAGCATCTGGTTACATGCAGGATGCTATTTTCTACCTAAGATCCTTCTGCTTGAACATCCTTAAGTGCTTCACAGCACATTAGATCGAATGTTGGATTGCTCCTCCTGGTCTTAAACTTGCTCTTTATTGAAGGAAGATTGAAAGAGTTGCATAAGTAAATTGAAAGGGATTTTCAGAAACAGTGTATACAAAGTTAGAGCCCAACTGATCTGAACAGCAAAGTGGCAGAACCAGAAGAGAATCTGACATCATCACAGAATCACAGAATGGCCAGGGTTGAAAGGGACCTCAAGGATCACGAATCTCCAACCTCCCTGCCATAGACAGAGCCACCAACCTCTGCATTTAATACTAGACCAGGCTGCCCAGGGTCTTATGCAACCTGGCCTTGAGCACCTCCAGGGACAGGGCACCCACAATCTCTCTGGGCAGCCTGTTCCAGCACCTCACCACTCTCACAGTAAAGAACTTCCCCCTGACATCCAACCTAAATCTTCTCTCCTTCAACTTAAAACCATTTCCCCTTGTCCTGCCATTATCTACCCTTGTAAAGAGTTGCTTCCCCTCCTTTTTGTAGGCTCCCTTTAGGTAATGAAAAGCTGCACTGAGGTCACCCCACAGCCTTCTTTTCTCCAGGCTGAAGAAGCCCAGCTCCGTTAGCCTGGCTTTGTAGGGGAGGTGCTCCAGCCCCTTCATCGTCTTTGTGGCTCTCCTCTGGACCCTCTCCAACAGCTCTCTGTCTTTTTTGTACTGGGGGCTCCACACTTGGACGCAGTACTCCGGATGGTGCCTCACAAGAGCAAACTAGAGAGGGACAATCACATCACTGTCCCTGCTGCCACCCCTCTTCTGATGGAGCCCTGGATACCATTTGCTTTCCGAACTGCAAGAGCACATTGCTGGCTCATGTTATGTTTTTCATCCGTCAGGGCCCCCATTTCTGAGAGGTCAGTGTGTACCTAACTCTCCACTCTGCAGGACAAAGAGCCTGAGTTCTACCTGTGGAAAGAAAGCACAATGAATGAATCACTGGGAACTCCCCAAGGACAGCAGCCAAAGTGAAAGCGCATCTCCTTGGGCAGAGCTCACTAGAGGGAGCACACACACCACTGCCTCCGATCGCTATCTCTGCACTCTGCTGAAGGAGATTGACGGATTTTCAACTCTCCCCAACTATTGAAAGCTGAATGAGAATAATAAATCGTAATGAATAGACCATTGCAATTTTCTGGGGAGAGTTTTCCTTTTAAGAAAGCTGGTTTTACAAGCAAGTCTGATCATTCTGATGGGAAGCATACAATACCAATAAAAACATGAACTTATTAATGAATAAATCTCATCTCCCTTTCCAAAAAAAAATAACAAAACCAAAGTTAGTTTTTTACTCCTTACCATTTTTGACGGTTGCCCTGGGATAATAAAATAATCTAGTTACCATATGGTCTGAGTAATAAAGAGAAATTAGGGGATCTTGACAGCCTGTGAAATGAAGATTTGTTTTCCCACCTTTCATCAGTTTATTTTCCTAATCTGACACTGCAGACAGATTCTGGTGCAAACAATGGCATAGCCAAGTGATTAAATACAATCACTAGGGTCTGCTGGGCAGCAGCAGCTCTTCTGGAAAGGTCTGCTTGCACGCTCAAATTGAAGTCAAGGAAAGAAAAGGCTGAGCTGTGGAACAGCTAATTCAGTGAGCCACAGATTATTGCTTTTCAAATAGTCGTGCAACAAGGCTGCAAGTGTCCTATCTACAGGCCTATCTACAGCCTGCTGGTGGTACTGCAGAATCAATCACAGAATCACAAAATCACAGGGGTTGGAAGGCACCTCCGGAGATCATCTAGTCTGACTCCTGCTAAAGCACTTCTCTACAGTAGGTTGCACAAGAAAGCATCCATACGGGTCTTGAATATCTCCATGGGAGGAGACTTCACCACCTCTCTGGGCAGCCTGTGCCAGTGCTACATCACTCTGACAGTAAATAATTTTTCCTCACTTTCATAAGGAACTTCCCATGTTCCAGTTTCTGCCCTTGATTGTCCTGTTGCATTCCTGACAGGTAATTTACTTTTGCTATCTGTTTCACTTGCACAGTTCTTCAGGCACAGCTGCATGAAGGAATTTCTCTCGTAATCCTTCTGTGGTGTGTACCTTGCTCAATTCAAAGCCAGAAGACAGGTCTCAGGAGAAAGGCCAAGGCCACGCTTAGTCACACTTGCAAGCAGATATACACAAAGATTTAATGACCGTTTCAGAAATGTCAGAAGGTTAACAGCAATGAGCTCTATTTACGTAGACACATTAAAAAAGCATCACACATTGCAAGGGTTTGTGTGTTGAGAAAGAAAGAGAGAGAAGAAAATCCTTTGCAAAGGACTAAATCTAATCTCTTTGCCCTGGTGGTTCAGAGAGAAATATCAAGGCAACCACCACAGCCTTCAAACCCCAGTAACTTGGCAGTATAAATCCAGTGTTGCCAAAGAGACAACCTTTCAGAAGAAACCACTGTAGCTCTCTGTAGCAGAGTTCACCATACCAGCCCTGTCAGATTGCTGTAGGTCACGAGTGAAACAGATGGAGGGTTTATTTCTCTAATAAAAGGAATAAGTCACTTTCTCTGCATCTGGATTAAAGTGATCTTTCAGCAGCTGCCACAAAATCCTCACTTGGTGATGGCAACTGGGCATCTTTCCCCATTGCTTCTCAGTACTTCCAGCAGGCAAATGCTACACGCTTTTCCAAACAGATACAGATAACCAATCTATAAAAACAAAAGGAAGCAAACAAACTCTAGCAAATATAAAGAAGAAATACAATGTTTTTCAGTACTGATGACAGTTTTCTCTATGTGCATTTTCTCTCTCTTTTTTTTCAGCAACTCTTTGACATTATAAATTGTTTTTAGTGCCAAACCTTCATTCCAAACAGATCAATCCAAACAAAACACGATGTAAGAATCAATATGACTTGGGAAGAATTAAAACCATTTCTCTCTTGACTCCTTGTATGTTCTTAAAATGCCAAACTTTCCCATTAACTGTACTGTAGCCATTCTCCTAAATAGCTGGAAGATGCTTCTTACTGCTTTTAAGCACTGCTTTGAATCAGATAAAGATTCCTCTTTAAACAGTATTGGCTGCTAAGTGAATCTGTCAAGCTAACTACACCGACACACGCATCTGTGAGACATCTTTATCAGAGGGATTCCAGGTCTTCCTCTTCTTGTGTTGCATACTCTAGACCTGTCAGATGAGTGGTTTTTTTTTTCTATAGTAAAGATTTCTCTTTGACTGCCAGTACAAAGAAAATAAAATAACCTCCTAAATCAGTACAGAAGTGAATCTTAAACAGCATTACTCAAGCTTTTCCTGAAATTCTCTGACTGCTACTGCTTTAACACTGAAAAATCTCTTCCAGATTTGGTAATCCAGAAATGTTTGTATCAAGCCCATCACCAACCGGGTTGTTAGCACTGTTTGCTGAGATACTGGTAAAGCTAGAAGCATGACAGCTTTTTGTAAGAAGAGAACACATGAGATGACGGTAGGATTTTGGGAGAGAACTGGATAAGAAAGCAGAAGATGACACAAGACAACTTGTTATTCCTGAAAATATGATCTGAATAATCATACGGCAGTATTTAAATATGACATTTGAGGGAAAACAATACAATAGGAAATCCTGTTGCTTGCTAGAACCACTTTTCTTAATCAAAGCTAATTTTGACACAGAGTAGAGAATCCAAAGGAATGAGTCAAGATTTTTTTTAAAAAATATTCCCAAGAAATCTACAAACACAAGTGGGAAATAGAAGCTCTTCCTCCATTATGTACAACTCTTTTCCCAGCAGTGAAATAATCTAATCTTTCTACCCTATGCCAGTTTTTTTCCAGTCATACTACCAAGAACATACAGTCTAACCTCTGCAGGCAGTTATGAGGGTCTCCATTTCTCTAATGAGATGTGTCTCAGTGAACAACTTTCACTGTGACAAACTTTTGCGTTATCTGTAATCAGCTGTTAAGAAAGGCATAGATACAGCTTACCTTTTTTCCCTCTCCTCACCTGAAAATGGATATTAACCTTGTAACTCCAACATATGTGGGCATACCTGATAATAAACCATTAATAAACACTGTAAATACCACTTTGATAGAGAGCAGAGTTCATTCATGTTGGGAGGGAGAAGTACCTTAGGAAGTCATTTTACTCCAAGTCCATTAAGTAAAGGGTTGAGGTAATCTACTGTGTGAGCGCAGTTTGGGCCTCTGAAATGCCTTTAATTACAGTGCTGATAATTGGAGTTGCTGCTATTATAAAAGGGCAAAAGCTTGGTCTGGTTTGCTTGAAAAATTGAAGGACCTATTAAAATTTAATTTGTAATAGCAGGCTTTGTTCTGATTTTTTTTTCAGAGTGATTTTGCGCAGTATTGATGGGTTTTCAGTAGAGTAATGGCTCTTCCCAAGGACTAGTGCTGCAGTGATGGGAGAAGTTTCTACTTTCAATGAATCTGGATATTGGCTGCTGTACATTCAGGTCCACCTCAGTCTCTTCTTTCACATTCAGGATGGTTAGTCTGGTCGTATTGGGACTGTTTTTTGCAGTGTGTAATCCTTGGCTAAGTGTTTTATTAAATTCAGAAAAAAACGAACAGATTCAAAGTCACTTCCACAAAATGCTCCCCTGAGTCAGAGAGATACACTAGTATCTCATCTGATAAACTGTGAGAATTTCCAATCTCACACTACAGTTTCAACAGTTTCTTCCCCTCTGTGGGAGTTTATTTTGCTGAAAGACTGTATTAAATTAAAGAAGTAGCAAGGAAAATTTGTGGTCTGAGAAATAAGTTCAGGTCTAACTAAATGCATACTGGAAGGAAGAGAAAGGAGAGCTGATCAGGAAGTTTTTGATAAATAGACTTCATCAAAATGAAACTCTCATAGTAAAGGGACCATATTTCTAATAACTACATAAAATAACTTTTTTGTTTGGTTGTGGGGCTTTTTGTTGTGTTTTTTTTTCCCCTTCAAATCATATATATCTTATTTTCCATTTCTAAAGCTTAGACATTGTCATTACAAAAGAGAAAAGAAAGTATAAGCTGTAGAAATTGAAGAGATTAAAAATTAGTGAAACATAAGTTTTAGTTAATCATACCAAACTCTTCTCTCCCTTCAAAATGCATAACAGCATGCTCTGTTTAAGAACAGTTTCTAAGATCTCAGTTTGTTTTCCTCATCCATCAAGTGAGGGTGAATATATATCCACTGCAGGAGACTCTGTGCCTTTAAAATGTTTCTTTAATGAAATAGATCAGTTTTTGTTTTGAAGAAGAGCACTGAAAGGACAAAAATAACTCAGTCTCAGTGTTACACCTGGGGACTCCACTATTTGTTATCTACCAGCTTGCACTATCATGTCAGTCATGACCAGTGTTTAAAACACTGCAATAGATATGGTTTAGAACTAGAAAGAAGATAGAAAAAACTCCTCAAAATAGAATGAGACTTTACTTAGAAATTGTGATGTGAAAGCAGCATTTAAGGCAGAACATTGCATACAGTGCTTGGAAGGAATGCATTAAAAACTTTAAATCTCATTTCCCATGGCCATCAGTATAGTAATGCGTAGTAAAAGCAAAGATGAACTGAAACTATTGTCTAAGCTAACCCAAATGCACAGAATTATTACTTCTACTATTCTGGCCTACCCGAGTCCAAAAAACTAGCTTTACAGTACTTGTGAAGAGTCCAGTAGCAATTTGTAGATTTAATTCCAAGAAACTACTCTATACTGAAGTCCTTAAATTAAACTGCATTCTGTATCAGGTCACTGCACTTACAGAGATGTATTTTCAATGCAATACTCAGGTGCAGATTTCCTGTATGAGTCTGAGCAAAGTCTGAGGTCTTTTTATGCCTTAATTTCCCATTTGTCTAATGGTAACAAGTCATTTTTTTTGCTTAAGGAAGGGGTCTTGGGAATACGAAAGTTAAAGCAAGAAATGTAAAGGTACTCAAGGAGAAAAGATTATATCAGCAAAACAAAGAGCAGGCAAATCTGAAACTCTCTAAATGACTAGCTCTTAATATCCAGGCAAGGTCTGGGAGCCATGAGCCATACAGCACATTTTCATTTCCTAATACATCATTTCCTAAGGCTAGAGGTAGAAGTTTCTTGTTTGATGGGTGCCTGCTCATGTTTGGCTCCTTAGTCACTGTGCTTGGATGGGGCATCATTTGTGTGTGTCAGTGGTATCAGTAACATAATCACAGAGAGCAAAGGGCTGTCAGACAACACTGGTTCACTTCTTTACCTAGATATTAGCAAAGGAATTTCAGGAACTGCTCATTTTCTGCGGCAAAAACAATCACAAGCAGAACTTTTTAGGAACATTTTCACAATTTCAGCTGTATTATCCATCCAGCCACTTTAGAGAATCATATAACCAGAGAATAAATTTTATCCTAGTAGAAACTAGAAATCAGCCTTTATGTCTTAGTAGAAGCTGGTCATAAATGATTTCCCCCAGGGGTCCATCTTGCTGCCAGTGCTCTTCAACATCTTTATCAACAACATAAACCATTGGCTTGAGTGTACCCTCAGCATGTTTGCTGATAAGACCAAGCTGAATGATGCAGTTGACACAACAGAAGAGGGACCAGGACAGACTCAAAAAGTGAGCGCATGGGAACCTAATGAGATTCAACAAAGCCAAGTGCAAAGTGTGGGACTTGGGTCAGAGCAATCCCAAGTATGTATACAAACTGGGAGAACAACTCATTGAGAGCAGCTTTGCAGAGAAGAACTTGGGGGTCCTGGGGGATAAAAAGCTGGACATGATCCAGCAGTGTGCGTTTGCAGCCCAGAAGGGCAACAGTACCCGGGGTGTATCAAAAGAGGGATGGCCAGCAGGGAGAGAGAAGGTAATGACCCTCTCTCCTCTGCCTCTATGAATCCCCATCTGGAGTACTGTGTCCAGGCCTGGGGTCCCCAGCACAGTAAGGATGCGGTGCTGCTGGAGTGGGTCCAAAGAAGGACCCACAAATATGATCAGAGGGCTGGAACACCTCTCCTATGAAGAATGGTTGAGGGAGCTAGGTTTGTTCAGCCTGGAGAAGACCTTCCAATACTTGAGGGGAGCTGATAAGCAGGAGGGGGACTAACTTTTTACGTGGACTGATAGTGAAAAAACAAGGGGAAATGACTTTAAAATAAAAAAGGGGAGATTTAGATCAGATATTAGGAAAAAATTCTTTACCAGAGGGCTGTGAGGTGCTGGCACAGGCTGCCCAGAGAAGCTGTGGATGCCCCATTCCTGGAGGCAACCAAGGCCAGTTGGATGGGTCCCTGGGCAGCCTGATCCTAGTTGGTGGCAACCCTGCCCACTGCAGGGGGACTGGAGCTTGATGATCCTTGAGGTCCCTCAAGAATACAAGACATTCTGTGATTCTGATTCAATGATTCTATGAAATATCTTAAGAGAAGGCTGCATAGAAAGATAACTGAGTAACAATCATTCTGACCATATTCAGTGCATCAGGTATTACAGTGCCATTCCCTTCATTCAGGAGTTTTGTGTGACTGTTCCTTTTCTTGCTTTGATGCACTGCCCCTGATTTTTCTCCCCTCAGTTGATGGTGTTCAACTTATCTGCCATGCAAACCCCCATGCATTTACCTTTCCTTATCTGTCCCCCCTTAGTTTTTCCTTACTGACACAACTCCTTTGCCATTAATCTTCTGAAAAAACAGTCCACAAGGGACATCAATCAGGTACGCAACCATAGGTTTTTCATGATACATAAAAAGTAATTTGACAGGTGTACATTTTCATTGGTTGTCTTCATAAATCACTGCCACCCCACTTCTCTTCTTTGTCACATAACTCCAGCATTTCACTCTGTCATCTCCATTTGCTACTATCGCATCTGCTCAGCCTGGGAGCTCTTCAGAATAAGAGCTCTATGTTTATGTACAGTACAGTGCTTACATGAGTAAGGCTCTTTAAAGTAGTGAATCAACATGTGTGAATTCAAAGCAGTTTCAAATGAACAGTCAGTCATGCAACGTTCTGGCAGAAATTGGTGCTCTTAGCAAGGAGATCAGGGACTGGAAATGTCCTAAAGGCAAGCCATTTTGATGCATTTGGGAACAGCCACAGTGAAATTGGTTCCGTTCTGTATTAAATGATTAAATTAGCACCTAACAGCAGCTAAAATCTGCTCCCATGAAAGTAAAATCTTTGCCATCCACAGTAATGCAAGCAATTAGTCAAATGCCAAGTGCTTTTCAGAGTTCTGTCAGACACACCTGTTTCCTACTCAACATATGCATTAGATATGAGGGCAACTCCAAAAGTAATGCCTCCAGTTTTATCATGTTGGCCCACAGTGTCAGAAGAGGATGTTGGTGGTATAGCAGTAGAGGCTGAAACTTCCCACCAATATCCCTTTACATTTTGCTACCATGCAATAGATGGCAGCAGAGGGGCAGTCTGACAAAATGGCATCTGACATAGAACTGCTTATGAAGCAAAAGTATGTCAGTGAATCCCTCCATACAAAAAAAAATGGCACTCACTGACATGTATCAGTACTTTCTGAATGTTTCTGAAGACCAAACAGTGGATGTGAGCATGGTGGAGTGTTTGAGCAGTGTGACAGTGACAGTTGGTCACCTTCCCTCCTGCAGGTTTCTAATAGCAAAGCATGCAGACACCTGTTCATTGCTGGCATAAATACATAGCTAATGGTAGTGACTATGATGAAAAATAATATTTTGTAGCTGAGAATTTGCTCTGTCAAATAGTGTTATTGTGCTCTTTGTATCTGTTCTAGTTTCCATGGAAATAAATAGGAGGCATTACTTTCAGAGCAACCTATGTACCTGTATATATATCTTAATGGCTACACTTCAGCTAGCATTACTAATAAAGAACAAAAAATAAAATCTCATAGGAGGCTATATCTTTTCATTTAATATTTATGATGCTTATTTATTAAATATACAGTCCCATAATCATTGCAGTATTTCTCATTGTGAAACAATGAATTAAAAGCAAACATAACAAATATAAAAACATAGAATAAATGAAAGGAGCAAAACCTGAATTTTCATCTGCTGGTGAATTTAAGATACTAACACCACACATTAATGTATTAGCACTGCAGAAGTACTATGTGAGATAATTAAACTTACCTTGCTGTTTGTTCTGCAGCTTCTTTCTCTTACATTTCAATGCCAGTTGCTTCTGAAACATGCTTTCAAGTGTGCAGATGAAGATGTAGGGCCACAAGTCCAAACCCACTCAGTGCCAGCTAACAAACGGTAGTGAATTCAGTACCTTTGTTTGTTGTTGGGTTAGCAAAAGAAAAAATATATATATACTCATTAACTTTATACATTTTCTTAGATCTTTTTGCAGAGCAGGCATTAATGGCAGGCAGAAGGTAAGACAGGGAAGCAGAGGTAACAGTAGCATTGACCACCGGGGCAGACAGGACACACATCTACTGTGGTCTTACCTGTTTCTTTTTCTTCCAAAGTTATTTTTGCTCTCAAGCTGCTCTTACTTTTGAAGCAGAACAGAATTTCACTTAACAGTTTCAGATTGCAACCAGGGAGGTTTAGACTGGACATAGGAAGAATTTCTTCAAGTGGCCAAGCACAGAAATGGGTTGCTCAGGGAAGTGGTGAGTCCCCATCACTGACAGTATTGACATGTAGATGTGGTGCGAAGGGGCATGGTTTAGTGATGGGACTTGACAGATCAAGGTCAATGGTTGGAGAACCTAGATGATTCTAGAACTTTTATACAACCTGTACTGCAGAATGCTTCAATTCACTACCTTGGTTGGTGCAACACAGAAATAGGAGGGCCCTCTAAAACTGAAAAGGGTGCCAGTGTCTAGAGGGACAGGGATGGAGCAGAATTAGTAAACAGTTCCACATCAGTTAGCACTGGCATCTTGTAGTCAAATGGGGTGTGCCAGTCTGAAAAGGTCTGTGTTTCCAAAAGTGCCCTAAAATGTAGGCCACTTGGAAAGATACTTCAAGCTAGATAACCAAACATTTTTGAAAATGTGAACTTTCTACATGAAACAGCCAGGATGGATGGCAGGATGGCTGTTGGTGGGTAGGTAGAAAATCCAAAACCAGGGCAGAAAATGATATTTTCTGACCATTAAAAAAAAACAAAACAAAACAAAACAACCCACAAACAAACAAAACCAAAAACAGAACACAAAAATACATTCCTCTAAAACATCATCTCTGCAAGACAGGGCTGCTCTTTACTTTGCAGCAAGTGCCAATGCAGCATCTAAAAAGGTGCCAAGGTGCCTTGGAGTAATTTTCCCTTTACTTAGTTTAAGCATTCAGGTAGCTGTGAACTGAAACTGTGTTTTTCACCTCCTGTGAAGTACAGATATCATTCTTTAACAACACTTGCTGGGAGAACATCACATACTCTCAACTAATCTTTTCTAACAGGGAGAAAATCACCTCTTCCATAAAAGGTTTACCTAGATTTATGCCTCAGTTTACCCAGCAGGACAAACGTGATTGCCAGAAGAAAACTAAAAAGCAGTTTAAACTAAGACATGATACAAGTTCCAATCCTTATACACTCAGTGAGGGTCACTGCAGGAAGTCTGCAGAGTCTTTGGCAAAGGCTCAATGAGATGTCTCAACTATAACCTGTTAAATTTCTAAGTAACTCAAGTAAGTGTAATAGTACAGAGCCACAGGGCCCAGCACTCCTGTTAGCTTGCTATATCAGCTTAAACTTGCCAAGTATTTTTAGGACTCCAGTGACACTATTCTGCCAGAAATTCACTAACAAATTAAGGGCTAAATATGAATGAAAATGCCCAATATATAAGACCAGCCTCGTTTGGAAGCAGGTGAAATTTTCACCTAGCAAATATGCTGCTTAATCAGATTTCTCCTCCCCTATTCAGGTGTCAATTAATGTTATGCAAGAACAGGAATTTTTCAAATCAGTAAGATTCAAGCAATGCATATAAACAAGTAATAGTACCTAATTCTTAAAACTATTTCATGGTCTTTCTGTTCCTGATTAAGCCAGTGCTGAGGTAGGAGGAAGTTTCCTGTCTTCTCCCAAAGTGGCAGCATGCTGCCCTCCTCCCTGGTGACTGGCAGGATTTGAGAGACAGCAAAGCACAGCTCCAGGTGCTCCTGGCCCTGCAGGTGAGCTGCCCTCCAGCAATTCCACTCCTTCCTAGCCCTCTCTGCTGGCTGTCCTTCACACTCTGTTTTAGAGCTACAATAACGGCATCATTACTCAGAAAATGTTGTCCACACAGTCCGTCTTTCATTGGCCTGAACAGAGGTGAAGTCAGAAGTTGCCAAATCCAAACTACAGGATGAGTGTGGTAGGACAGTCCAGCCAAGAGGAACAATGTGCTCCATAGTCTTCCAACTGATCTGGAGCCTGGTGTTATCATGTTGCAAGAGAAAGACTGTCTCCTTCTCTGACCTGAGTCTGAAGTTTGAGCCTTCATTTTGGTTAGCACTGCTATGTAGCAGAGTTGATGATTTGTCTGGGTTCCAAGAAATCCAGAAGGATCACCCCTTTCCTAACCCAAAAGACAGTGCATATACTTTATCCACTAAGGACTGTGTCTTGAACTTCTCCTTTGATGGGGAATTCACATCATCACTTCGTGGGCTGCTGTTTTGACTTGGGCTCATAGTGGCAATGGCACGTGTAGTAATGATACTACCCAAACAACTACCAGCTTCAGTCTCCTATTGGTTCAATAGATTTGGACAAACTTGCATATGGTGTTCTGTTTCTTTGTGAACATTTTTGGGATCCACTTTGTGCATAACCTGTAATATTTTAATGTTGCTACCACTGTTTCAAATGTATTGAAGCCAATATTCAGCTCTGTACACAGTTTCCTTGGTCATAGTGTGCAAATTCATATGGATGAGCTGACTGTGACAGTGGTGCAACAGCTGTTAATGGCTGTTTGAAATCTGGCTTGCTTTTCACTTTTTAAATCCATTTGCCACTCTTAACCCATTTACCTTTACTATGCTGACTGTGCATTTGAAGGGTACACAGCTTTCTTATGTTCCTGTATGCTATTTTTGCTAAAAAAATCAAGGAGTTTTTTTGCTTGTTTTTTTCCACTGAGAGATCAGTTTTCAAATTCCTTTGAGTGATGAAGTTCCCATTTGTTTTAATCATTTTGGCATTAATGTAAAAGAACAATGTTAATTCCATATGGATTTTACTTGTACTGCCTTTCAGACCTAAACTTAACGTTTTTGTGTTCTTGTTTAAGGCTCACTTGGGTTTTCTGTTTCACTGTGAAGTCATATATTGCAGTTTAATAAGTCATTGTAAAATGACATTTACCTCTTCTTTGCCTTTTATTTTGCAGAATCCTCCATGGAATTGCCTAGTTAGCTAAATTTTGTTCAGTTTGTTTCTGATTTAGGAAGATGCAGATGTCAACAAATGTCTGAATCAGTTTCTCCTAGCTCCGTACAGCATTGCATCAAGAGTAGGATAGCACCCCTGAATAGTACCTCAGTTTGGGTATGTTCCAAGACAACGTAAGGGCCAGCATCATTACTACAGCACAGCTCCGCTAACATGAGTTTCACTGTAGTGGTAGATGAATTGCCCAAGACACAGCTTTTCAACAACAGCCATTTTATTTGATGTAGTCCATTTTCTAGATACCTCAAGGACTGATATTTAAAACTGCATCTACAGTGAGGGGACTGTGGCTTCAGTTTCAGAAGGAAGACTGAAGGAATCGCTTGGGCATTCATATGGAAACTAACAAAGACGAGAAGGCATGAAAATGTTTTCTTAATATTAATAATCAGTCATAAAATTGTGCAAACAGTAACGTTATTTGCACTCTGGAATTTACAAGAAGTCTGTTAGAAAGACAGAATTTTTTGGCACAATCCATTAAAGAACCAACAGCTTTTAAGATGAGGTGGAAAGTTCAGTCTCCACACAGAGCAATTGTTCTTCGTCACCAGAGAGCTCAGAACAAAAAACTGTTACTCTCAGCTGAAATTTTAAGCTGAACTGGAATCATACCACCAGAAAAGCTGTTTGCACAGTTCTGCCTTTATAGTTACTGGCTTTTGATATTTGAGTGAGACAGTATTAATGTGCTATGGTGTGCAGGAGCTCTCTCCAATTTATCCACTTGACTTTTCACATCTTTTATTCCCATCTGAACACCAGTAACATTTTAATCAAAGGTCAGAGGAGACACAGACACAAGCAGAACTTATATGCAGCAAGGCAAGATTATCACACCTGGTAAATTCAGGATCTCTCTAAGTCTTCACAATCTCCCAAACAAGAGAAGCGTGACTTGAGGAAGATCACACTTGTTTTTTCTTTTTTTTTTTTTTCCCCAAGCAAATTCGTACCTCTACATATATTCATACCCCTTTTTTCTTACAGGTAGATGCATTTATACAAGTGTGAGTATATATGTTATATTATAATTCAGTGGGTTCTAGGAATGCCACAACTGCTTCCTGGTTCCAAAAAAGTCAGCATTGAAAAAATAAAAAAATAACATTAATGCTTGCCATGCCTAATCCAAATGAGGAAATCCCCCTTCCTTTTACAATATAAACTTGAATAATTCATTTTCAAAACAAAAAAACCTTTTCAAGTGTATTTTGAAATGTTAATGGGAAAGACATCATATTTCATTCTGCCTTAGCATTTGCTGTCTTGCTCAGTATGACAAAAATCACCAGCAAAAGAACAGGAATAAAAAAGTTGTCTCTTAGAGGATAGATTCCTTGACTTCACTGCTACGAGCCATCTGCTACACATTTTTGAGTACCTTACCCCTAATATTAAGTGGTTACAAGAAGCGTCTTTCAAGAACCACTCAGCCTCTGGCTGTTAACAGATAGAACAGACGCCACTCTAACAGCTCCTTACTGGAGTGAATCTAGAGACAAAGGCTATGGGTTTTTTCAAACGCTCATCAAGGGGTGTTTTCTATACTACTGATGACTGTGGCCTTCAATTACGTTTAGAATAGCTTACATTGCTACCTAAGGATTTAGAAGTAATTTTAGTTTTAAGGGAAATATTTAACAGAAAGTGAGGCACAGAAAAGGGTCAAAGAAACCCTCAAGCTTGCCTGCCTGGCTCTGGTAGACCTATAGCAAGGCATTAAAGTCCACAGGACTATTTCCTTCACTCCCATTGATTGCATTGCTTGGTATTAAACTTCCTGTAGCCTTTACTGCATTGTTCCACAGAGTCATATGATGCTCCCAAAAACCAGACATGCTCTTAATGGCGTTACAAGGATAATGATATCAAGTCAGCACTAAAACAAAAATCAGACTATAAAAACCTCCTACCAGTGATACAACTCTTTCAGACAGACAGTAGAGAAAATAAGCCTAGTCAGATCAAAATTCTGACAATGCCACACCAACAAGAAAAATAATAAAAATCTTAAGAATGTGTATTAACCTTTTGAGTCAGTCCTTGGATCTTCTCTGCACATTCCATTCTGATTTAACATGTACATCAGGCATTCTCATTAAAGGTGAGCTGATTTTTACTCTCTTTATTCTATTTATTACTGAATTTTATTTATTTTTTTCTATACAAAACGTTACTTTTCCTCTACATTCACTGTTGCTTCCCTGATGCTTCTTTTTTTCACCTCATACTTATTTGACTTCTCCCCCTCTTCCTCCTCCCTTACATATTTTGGTTTTGGTTTTATTCTGGTTTGTATTACAGAGAAATAGTAAAACCTATTCTATGTTATAAAAATATTCCATCTTATATCCTGAAGTGTTAACCCCGTTATAGCTGAAGGCTCTTTTCAGATTTACACAGCAAATTTCTTCCAATGTGACCTGCTATTTCCTACATGTCCCTTTGTAATATGACATTAGAGCAAAAATAAAAACATCAAGATCTGCTGTGGGTATAAAAGACCATAACCATAGAAAGTGTTTCTTTCAAATTCCTTTAATTATGTGTGATTTAGGAAAGACATCTTCCTTCATAGGAGGGCCTACTGTTGCATAGATCTTACCTCACATGAAGTAACACTAACCCATAATATATAATAATTTGCCTTCTCTTCCTTTGAAGCAGATGACAGAACTCCAGCTGATACTGACTGCAACAGCAGGAGAACTGGATTTTGATACTTGTAGGTATATATACAGATACAAAACATGCACTCATAGTGAGAGGCACTTAAAACACATTATAAAGCAATGTCATATTCACAACTCAACTGAGTATATTTACACCCCATCAAACAAAAACACCATTTCAAAGCATATGTAGGCATTCATGCAGAGGGATGTTTGATCCTGGGAAGTACACAAAAGGTTTATTTTCTTCTGTTCCACGCTTTCAGGAAAACAAAAATGGTATTCATTCAGAAGGGTAATGTGCTCGTCCATTGGTAAATCAAATGTCTTCCAAGCATAAGGAAGCGTCTTTTTTCACTCTCTCCTGACTCTCATAAATTTGTTTTCTAAGTCAGCTGCTAAAGGTTTACACCTATACTGCTCTAGACAGTCCTCACAAGACCAGCAAAATGAGCAAAAGGGCTCCAGACCAACTAGCATAGTCGGGGAAAGAAAGATGCTTTTTGTCTATTTCTACTTTTCTTGATAACTTTTTAAGTACCTCTTACTCAGGTTGAATCTGTAGTCATGCTGTTTCTTTTTTTTGCTCCTATTAAATTTTCTTGTAATCAAAGTCTTTATCCCTCATTCAAAACAAAAACATCATTTAAACACTTCACATCAGTCTTCAGATTTTCTGAAAACCCAGACCACAGTTATCAAGTCAAAATAACCACACAGCACTGATTTCTGACTGCCCAGGTTATAACACAGTGGGAAGAATGTTTCCCTGAAGACCCATCTTAACCTTCTAGCAATGCAGGTCCAAATAATCTGAGATTTTAGTGAATATCAGCTTTTTCACCGAGAAAACACTGACCTGGCTGACCCTTCTCTATGTTCCATCTGCAGAGCTCAGGCATAGGCACACTGGAGAAATCACTTCCTTGGGCTAGGAAAGAAAGCAATTATTCAGCTTATTCAATTATTCATAAATATGTGAAAATCTTATGTGTTCCTCTTACCTCTGACAAGAAATATGGAATGTTGGTCATGGCTGAACTAAGAACCTTGGCAAAATATTTGGGTTTCAATCAAGTTTACAATACCTGGCTGTGAACTGGGAATCTCTGAGTGAATAAATATGGTTGGGTTTCTTGTTTGCTCCCATTTTCTTGATGCTGCTGGAGTTACAGAGTTAATATAATCCATAGAAACTTGTTTCCAGTTTTAACATTGAAAACTGTTGCAAGCAAAACACAAAGCAAGGCATCAACACTGGCCTGTGTTCAGTAACTGATGTGAAATCCATTGTTAAGGTTCTATTCCTCATCTTGAACAAATTCACTGGGGGAAGATGAAAAGAAATGAAACAAAGGAGCAGGAAGGGAAAAAATTAAGCTTAATTTTTGGCACAAGCTTATTATTGGCTCAAGCTAAGAATAAAATACTGATTTTTGTTTTGTTTTGTTTTTCTATTACCTGTAACTATCTCTCAGAGTAAAAGCCACAATTGCATTTCCCATGTTCAGAGGTCACCCCGACTGACTTACACATGGCAAGGTCACAACAAGGCAGCCTCTATTACCTGCTCTAGGTCCCCAGATAAAATGAAGAGTGTGTGTGTGTTTGGAGGGATGGGAGGTGGACAGAGGTGCAGAGACTATTCCCACTGCCCAAGTTACTTCCTGATTTACTTAATATTGATTCAAATAGTGCAAATACTTACAGGCATTACTTCTGGAAGCAAAGCTGTTCATTGTCATTCAAAACCTCATTAAGCAGCCAGTAGACATCTCACTGTGAGGAACAAGTAAGGGCACCAAGAAAATCTGATATCTGATGGGTATCTGTTCTTAAATAAAGTTGAATTGCAGAATTGGAGTTTCTTGGAACCATTTAATTGTGGGAGATGGAATTGTAAAGTAAAACCAAAATATTAGGGGACTACAATTTCCAACCAAAAATATTAGGGGACAACAGTTTCCAAGCAAAAGCTGATGTAAAGTGTTCTGGCAATAAATACTACAGTGATGTAATTTCCCATGTAACTTACAGTTTATATGCTGAAAAAAAAACGAAACCAGCCTTTCGTATCTGCTAGCAACTTTTGTATGTGTTTTCTAAGTATATGTCACTGCTTGCATACATTCATATGTCAATACATCACGTAAGCATAAAATTGAAGTGGAAAAAGCTCTCCCACAGTGTTGATTTCATGTATGAATGGAAAGATGGTCTTGCAGTGTACAGAGACCAGGGGATAAAAATTGTTACAGACAAGGAAACCAGTATGCTGTTGATACCACTAGTGTGACACAAGGCTCACAAACCTGTAGCTGAAACCTGTGTCAGTGTTTCAGACCGCATCTGCAAAACAGCTCAGCCAAAATCTCCATATGTGGTGGTTGGGGCAGCCAATGGAGTTGAGCCGGTGACTGCATTGTTCTGCCACAGCCTGAGACGCTACAGCCATATTCCCACCATGGGAAAGGCCTTAAGGTCTTTGTAATTCTCTGATTAGGCTTTCAGTGGCTTAAGAGATTTCATTGTTTCAGACAAACAGCAGTAAGCATCTTGCACATGATTTTCCTTTCCGGTGTTCTCTAATTAACTTGTTGAGCCTTTTCTAAAGGATTAAAAACAAACAAACAAACAAAAACAAACAAACAAAAAAACCCATCCTTTTGGAATGCTTTGCTTAAAAAGAAAAAGTGATTAAAAAAAAAACAACAAACTGATTAACTTCTCTTCTGTTTTGGGATAGAAATCAGTTCTGATTTTCACAGAAGGCTGCAGCCGTTCAGACAGTTCAGCTGCCAGAGATGACTCCCACCTACTGTATAAACAAAGTTAGATATGTGAGTGTGTAATATTTCCTTCCTCGTTTTAACTGAATGTCTCTGGCTGTATTTTCCCAGAATAGGCTAAATTGGAATTACTGTGAAATCAAGTATTGGATTGTTTATTTGTGAAAAGTGTTTTCTTGATTCAAAGTTAAAAGATAAAAGAAGTTCTTTGAAGCAGAACAATATATCTCTAAATACACATATCCATAAATTTGTCTGCTTCCCAATAAACAAGGTCTCCCTTTAGAAGCTCTTGAAAAAGTTATGATGCAGCTGCGTGCAAAACCGCAGAGAGTCTAGTTGGATATGCAAAAATCCTATTAGTCCAACTGATACAGTGGGGGAAACCAGACAAACTTGGATCTTGATATTCTCAATATATTACTCTTCTTTTAAACATCAGAAACTAATGCATTCCATTACTCCATATGGTTGCAGGCACATCAACGATCTGTAATCTCATTCATTATAGCTTTCCCATTAAACCATGCCTAACCTATAACAGAAGTACTAATCCATCAAGACGTAGATTTCTTGCTTGGAAGTATCATGGGGAGTTTTTCAGAGTTTTACTTTCTCGTTTTCCAGAGTTTGACCTTTCCCACAAGGACAAAGGGCAAAAACTAAGGAAAAGACAGGAAATAGAAATAAGGAGAGAGGAAGATGCAGAGACATGACAACCAGTTTTTGTATAGGCACTCATCTATAAATTGCTGAGAAAATCTTGTCTTGCTTGCCACACCCAGACTGACTGCTAGTAGCCACAGAAATGCATAGCTTACCTCTTTTAATGGATTCTTTAAAATGAATATAGAATGAGAACCCAATATATCTGAACCTGGTAGCCACGACCTCCGTAAAAAGCATACATCAAATTACTGAACAGACAGGTTCATGATACAGCTGAGGAGGTTCAACCTCTGGTGCCTCTGACTGAGACAGGATATTTTACTTTGCCCATACAATTTCTCCACATTAAGCAGAAAATAATTTCATTTAATTCTAGTAGGGTGAATTTTTTTGCTACTTCAACTCCTTGAACTACTAACAGACCACTGTTACTGCTGGCACATGGGAAGAAATGGGAGTGACTGGTAGAAGTGAGAATGAGACCATCTCTTCAGAAAGCCGTCTGAACTCAGTGGCATTGTAAAAGTGCATGGCCAGATTCCTCTTGGGCCTTCCAGAGTTCACACTTTTGCATTCAGCAGCCTTCCCAAGCACAGTAAATCTGTGTCCAGGGTAGTGGTTTTCATTTTTCTAGGTGAAAATTCTGCATCACAGAACCAAACCTCTGTTGCCCGACTACTTCTGCAATGGAGCTATGTGCTGGGGAAGGTCTTGGCCCCAGGTTCCACCATTCAACAGGAAAAATGAAACTGAAATGCTCCGAGCTGAGAGAAACTCTGAGATTTCTTGCAAATAGTTGCCACACTGCAGATATTGGGAATGTAGATCGAGACTTTTTTTTTTTTTTTTTTTTAAAATGACTTGGGAACTGATCATGACTTGAAGGCCAGACTCTCACCATTTTGGTTTTGTAGCTAGGCACTTAGATAAGAAGGGACCTTACAAATACAGGCAAGGATGACCACAGGACTTCAGATTGCTTCATGCTTCCAAAATATATGCTTGATCCACACTTGCAATGAAACCATGTTGTAGGGCTCTGATCTAGTTGAGGGCTTTGTTTTCCAGCATTTATCTGTGCTACATTGTCTTCTCATTTATACTAGGACACTCCGAATGTGTTTTCTGTTGCACCCTATAATCTCACTCTAGGGAATTTTGAATAAAGGTGTTCAGTATTTTGACACTGAGTGACCAAATTCAATGTTATGCCCTGTATGGAATGTTCCTTTGAAATAATTCAAGGAAATTAATCTTGCCTAAGGCTGAGAAGCAACGAGAGAATTAGCATGCATGTCACTGTGTTCAAATCTTTACAAAAGAAGAGAATTCCATTTGCAAGTATAATTCCTCACTGTCCAGGGAGATGACAGACACAGGTTGCTGGCCAGCCCAACAGGAAGCTGCTCTAAGGTAGCACATACAAGAAGAACAGAATGAATCTTTCCTCTTCTCCAGAAAGATTTTAAGAACATGTTTTCATGAACCATTTAACACGAACAGGGGCAACAGAAGGCAAGCAAAATATTAGCCTGCGCATCTTCTCCAAGTTTTCTGTCTACCAAAAGCAGTGATAGCCTTCTTGTCCCCCTTGGAAAACAGTTGAACTGAGTATTCGCATTACAAAGCAATGAAAGAAGTGCTCTAATAAGTCAAAGAAAATATGATGGTACAGTGGTTCACTAGAAAGGAACAGATTTGTAGCTGGCTAAATGTAGGAGGAAGGCTTGACAGAGCCCAATTTGGCAAAAAAAAAAAAAAAAAATGCTCACTGTATTCTGAGTAAACACTTGGCAGACAAGAATTCAGTTGAATGTATTCAAGAGGCAATAGGCTGCAAAATATGTATTTAGTTTTGTAGATTGGCAATAGCAGCTTTAGTTAAAAAAACAAACAAAAAAAAACCCACCTTGTCTCTCTGGGATGTATATCCTGTTTGGAAAGCTTACTCCCATAAATTATATAACTTATCTTATATACAGTTGATAAAATTTCATTTTCCTCAACTTGCCTTTAAAAAAGACAGGGTAATTTTCCATTTAAATGTTTATATTACTTGGAAATTAACTTGGTAAGCTTAATAAAAAATTGTCACTGCAGAACATACTACTGAGTCATCTTTCTAGTACTATTTTTTCACCCCTGAGAGCACCAAGACTGTGATCATCATGGTTAAAAGGTGTCTCTACTGTCACTAGGACATAATCTTTAAGGATCTGGCAGCCAAGTATAAAGAACATATTACACGCTGACTGTCTGCAGAGAAACATGCCACTAAGGAGGACATAATTAAATATGTCTTCGCATTTCTCCAATAATCTGATTTGTTTGGCTAGCAGTAGTTAATGAAATAAATTGTACATAGCTCCAGGCCTATAGGTTAGAAAAAAAAAAAAGAATATTGACAGGTACCAGTATGAGATTTTATGAGCTTATGTTAGTATGATATACAGTCTACAAAACAGAATAACACGGGGGGCTGATACATGGATATTTTCTTAACATGGAAATATATGGCAAGAAGGCTGCTTGATTCATGAACAGGTACAGCAATACAAGTTCCCCAGGACTAATCTTTAATGCTTGCCTTATGCCTCTGCTTGGGATGACACATTTATTTTATGACTTTTCTACTCCTCTTTAGTTAAAAAAAAGAACAAAAAAACCCAGCATGCTATAGTTTGTTTGCTGTTGTTTTTGTTTTTCTTCCGTCAAAATCAATATCCATCATATTCATCGAACAGATTTGAGTGAGTTTTACTATTAAAAGAATGAATACAAGTATTTCTTATTTAAAGACATCTCTTTTAAAAAGCATACTTATGGATTTTTTTGTTGTTTATGTGAAGGAGGTAAATTTTTTTTTCAAACTTTTCCTTCAAATTCTCCAGTGGTATAATCAGGACCACTTCTTTTAGAGTTAAGTGTTGCTCTCCAATAACTTGAGACTGAAATAAGGTAAACCGGACTACCATAACTCAGCTTCATAATTGAGTACTGTCTGCTGTTCCACTCCTCCCAATAAGCCTTAAACACTGGTATAAAATTGGATTCTTTTTAAAAAAACCCGCCACTGGGATCTTTCTCATTTGCTCACTAGTTTTCAGTTTCTGCAAGCAATTCGTTTATCAAATCCAGAGACATACCTGTATGGCAACTTCCTTTAAACACAGGTGAGAGTTTCTCATCTCACTAGTGACTCTGATACCTAACTAAGGAACATAACTATTATTGAAAAATGTGAGAGAAAATCATGAGCTAGCAATGAACAGTTAAAACGAGGGCTGAACTACACTTTCCTTGACATTCTAACGAATTTCAGAAGTATTTCACAATAAGAATCTCAGTTCTGGATGAGAGTAACATTTTTTTGTATTCCCCATATTTAATATCCAAATCTCATTTAACTGCTTCTGATAAATCTTGCGACGACAAATGAGTTGAACCAAAGGAGGCACAATGAAAAAAGATGCATTTGTAGATTTCTAAGGATAGTACAAAAGAATGTTTGAATGCAGGCAACAGGCACATACTTATCCCTTAAAATGCAATATATTAAAGACGAGATCAGAACACAAAGCCTGTAAAATATTCAGTGCAGTGCTTCTTTGCAGCAGTTCACTGGGCCTCAGTGCTACTGACTTACCATTTCATGCAACTGAGCTATTTAGCACTCATAGCAAGTTTAGTAAATAGAAAGTGCAAAAGTACTCCACTAATAAAAAGCCCATTCGCTCTGTTGAGCAGAAGTTCATCTCCTTTATTTGAAATACATCAAATAAATATTCAGCCAAAAAAAAAAGCAAACTGGACTTGACTACCTTAAAAAACTGATGCCGAATTGCAAAATATCATCCTACATACCTGAGTCAATGGCCAAACTCAGTCATGATGCAATCCCTTTGACTTCAATGGAGTTGTGCTGGCAAACACCTCAGCTGTACTTGGCCTAGTGCCATTATTTATGTTAAGTCTTCCCTTGATAAATGCCAGCCCTGTAGAACTTTGAAAAATAAAGAAAAAATATTCTTCAGTAATCACAACATGACGAGAAAGACAGATACACAAATTGAAGCACAACAGATAAATGAGAATTAACAGCTGTGCTATAAACAAGAACTTCAAAAAAGACTCTTCTTATATTTTAAAGAAAGATTTTAAAGTACTGAATAACATGATCTTCTTTCTAGTAAATGAACTAAAATTTGTATCTTTCATCTCTGAGTCATAGCTTTTGCATCATACATAGAGCCCCTGTCTCTGAGCTTAACATACTTCAGGTATTGTAGGACTTGAAAATATACAGCTACAACTTTTAAACTCTGAAATATTTGTCACTTCTGTGTTCTGTATGGAGTAAAGCAAAACTTAAAAGTCGCTGAAGGACACATATATCAGCTTACATTCAGGTAACATACCTATCAGTTATACTTACTAAGGACTTTAGAAAGCCTTTAAATACGAATGTGAGAGCTCTGTGGTTCTGTGATTCTGTGATTTTATTGAATTGGTGCAAATGATCTCCATACAGTTGTTAGGCAACAGAAGATAAATAGCACTTACAAAATATACTGTAGCACCTGACTCTCGAAAGCTGACTAACACATACTAGCACACAGCCTAGCTGAACATTAAATGCAAATTCCTCCAGTAATATTATGAACTTTCCATTATCCTGCTTCCATATATTGAAGCATTTTTTAAACAATTCATTCTGGTGTGTGAACATGCACAGATATATGTGTGTCTATATGGATGACCATTTTAACTTTCCTCCCTTTTTTTTTTTTTTTTAATTAAACTTTTTATGAAAACTAGATGGGATCAATGAATACATACTTATGTGTCGTTCTTTTGCCTTCTTAAAGACAACTGTTCACCTTAGACATTAAAATGCACAATAAAGATTTCATGCCTTTCAGGCATGGTTATCTGTTCATTGAGATAACTGAAAATATGCAATGGTTGTTTGTTTTTTTTTAGAATTTATTTTAAAAAGGAAGTCTAAGGATAATGTAACTAGCTGTAGATGTCCAATTGGTTAGTAATTCATAAAACAGCTGGGTGAAGCCAATGGAGAAGATCAGTAGTCTGCTAAAACAATATTATTACAGTAAGTTAAGACCAACACAGGCTCTTTGGAGATATATGTGGGCAGGACACAACACCACCATCTCTGACCAGGATCAGTCTGTTGGCACTGACAGGGTGCTTTGGTAGCCTAGTAAACATTGGACAAGGCAAGTTATTGAGTCCAGGTGAGGGTCAATTTGGGAAGTGTAGTGATGAAGTTAAGGTGGAAGGATGTAAGCAGTGCAGATATCTGGGACCATGCACCAGCATGAAGTCATGAACTGGGTGATTGACTCAGCTGAAAAGGTGCTGTAGGCCAGGTGCAAAATAGCATTGCAGGTGGAGGGCCCGGGGGTTCTTACTGAGTAAATCAAGTCTTGTGGACATTCACAGAATCCACATATCCTGAGTGATACCAGCAGTGACTAGCTTTCAGTGACACTTCATGCTGATGATATTCAAGACCTTCCTGGAGGCTTTCCTGCTCAACCTACAGCAGGAAACCTGCTTGGAGCAGTAGGTTGGGCTCAACGATCTTCAGAGGTCCCTTTCAACTCCTAGTCTATGATTCTGTGATTCCATGATTACAATGTGGTAGTCCAATCAGCTTTATCTAAAGCAACCCAAACCATATTTTGAAGCATTCAAAGCCTTGAAATTATTGCAGAAATTGTTAAGTATTATTTGTGTAATAAAGAATATCATGCCTTTTTATTCTGCCCGAAAGATTTACTTATCTAAATTATCCAAATTTGAACTTTATCTGACAGAGAGTTCCTATGGAGCGATGTCAGAGACCTTTCAGAAATAATATATTTACTATGATAATATACTTGCTTTCTTACCAGACAGAAGATTTAGGCAGGGAATGAAAGCTTAATTTCATCAGGTGATGTGACACTGAGTATCTTCTTCCTATTTAAGTAGAATAAATGGTATATTTATCTGAAGAACAAATCAGTATTTATGATTTTCAGCAATTAAAGTACAAATCCCTTTCAGCCTTCCTTACGATTTCATATTGCTTTACTTCATCAGATTATACATCTAAGACCTCGTTATGTATCACTCTGTTAACACAAACGTCAGCAGAATTTACTCATGTCACTTTTTTATATGCTATTGAATCTGAAAGTGCAAAAACATACCGCAATGCAATATGCAATATTTAAATTCTTTTTTAATGTGGTGCTCTTCTTAAAATCTTTCAATAGCCAAGGTGGTGATGAATTACAGATGTGGCCAGCAGAACAAGTAATGTGACCTGCTAGTAGTTAGGCATATCATCACCAGACAAGATAGAATCACAGAATCATAGAATGACCCAGGATGGAAGGGACCCAAGGATCATGAATCTCCAACCTCCCTGCCACAAGCAGGGCAACTAACCTCCACATTTAATACTAGATCAGGTTGCTCAGGGCCCCATCCAACCTGGCCTTGAACACCTCTAGGGATGGGGCATCCACAGCCTCTCTGAGCAGCCTGTTCCAGCACCTCACCACTCTCTTGGTAAAGAACTTGCCCCTGATATCCAACCTAAATCATCCCTCCCTCAACTTAAAAAACCGTTTCCCCTTGTCCTGCCATTATCTACTCTTGTAAAGAGTTGAACAACAGACCAAAAATCCACTGTCCATCCCACAAAGCTACTGAAAGTATCTCTTCAAAAAATAAGTATTAGTGTAGGAATTGGACTTTAGGAACTCTGAGCTTATAACAGACAGCCTGAGCTAAGAAGCTTTCTCGCAGGACTGAGTTCTCCTGTCTGGCACCTGCATCACACCATACTTTTTCCTCTGGTTTCCTTCCAGTTGCTTCAGCTCTAAAAATGTGCAGTTATCAAAACAACAACAACAAAAACAAAACGGATTTGTTGTTCCCATTATGTCAAATATGTGCACATTATTTCCCTCTGTCTTCTGGAAAACAAGAGTGCATATCTGTGCTTCCTGAAAGCTTTTATTCCAACGGCAATCAGGGCATTTGTATCTGAGTAGCATCAGATACACCACTCTAGCAAGTAAGCTGCTCTTCTGACTGCTCAGTGCTATGTATCTATTGTAGCATAATACTCTAATACTTTGTGATCAAACACACTCTCCTAATACACGTGTTTCTGGGCACACTACCAAAATAGTATATACTTTTTATTTTTCCTAGCAGTTTGGATGGAAGTAGTTAAATGTGGCTTCTATTTTTGATGACTGTATTAACGATGTTTAGTTTAGAAACATGAAACTGATATAAGACTTCCAGGTCAGTAAATCTGGACTCCTGCTACTGTAAACAAGGATGTCATACAATCCTGCTCCTAAATTTATCATATTTCATTTTAAATGGATTTTAATCTTTTTAATTCCCCACAGCCATTGAAAAATGTATGCAAACCTTACATCATAATTTGCTCGGCAGTCCAAATGTTTCCAGAATTACTGAAAAATCCATCTTGTTGCACACAGTTTTTTCACCCACCTCACTGGTTTCACTCTTCTCTTTCATTCCCTCCCCCCCTTCCTTCTAAATCAAGTGATTAGCTAAGTAATTTAAGCCTCTTCTGGAAGATAAAGACTCCTTCCAAGTCATCTCTTCTTCTCTTTCATTTTATAGCTCACTTATGATTACAGAAGACCTTCTCAAATGTAGCCTTCTCCACAGCCATAAAGAATGGTATCAATGCATCCGTAAGTCTTTGGAAGTACTTTGCCTGATGCACACAATATTTCTGTGGCCACAGATTAGCTACTTTCTGTGTGTTCTATAGCAGTCAGGATATAAAACTTAGTTCTGATGAGATGATAAAGTCTATACCAATTCAGCATCCAAAGCGGAAGAACTACTGAAGATAGGGCTGCTAAATAGCCTCTGATAGATCTTGGGCTGATGCTGGTTAAGAACATGCACTCAGATAGTAATTTGAAACACAATATGGCTTTACCACATTACAGTTCTTAAATTTCATGGCTGTGGGTGTAGAGTTACAAAATGTTAGATTACATTGTTCAACATCAATACAAGTTCAAAACAGAAACCTAATATTGTTACCATTAGACAGATGCCTGTCCAACGTTGCTGTGTAAAGCAAATTGATTTCAATCCAACTCTCACCTGAAAAGCTGTCTTCATACTATAAATTTGTACTAAGTGGTGACTGTAGGAAAGACAAAGATGGAATAGACATTTTGTGCCACATCTTTCATTCCCAAAGGCAATCCCTCTTGGACATGGTTGAGGTGTTCTGTTGAGAAGTAAAGAAAAGGGCGTTTATCTTCACTTCTGCACTCAGCAATCTTCTGAGTAGGAGCAAATAGAGACGAAACACTTTCAAGACAGAAGTTAGCTAGGTGAACTAATTTGCTTCAAATTCTTTTTATATGCTTATACCTCAGACCTGGTTTGAAGCAAGATAAACACATTTTTCAAAATTTAAGGCTGTTATTTAAGTGTCATGTGAAATTTTTTCTATTTACATGCAAGGCAGCTTGACATGGACAAGGAGAAAGAGAAGAGTTTAGGTATATCAGCACAAGATAAAATTGCCTTGTGTTGGCTTTCCAATCTTTTCTTTTAGCACTCTTGAAACACTATTTCAAACATATTATACCTTATTTAGATGTATGCTCATATCCCAGCCTGAGACTAAGATATACACATTTTAGTCCCATGAGATGTTTTTAAGTACCAATTAAATTAATATTTAATTGTCTGAACACTTGATTTTGTTGTTTGCTAGTGTTTTGTATTTTATGCTTCTTCATACACAGAATTAAAATGCATGAGAAGGGATGAAAGAAATTTGAAAGCTATTCATTTGGGGCCCCTAGAAATATCACCTACAGGAGTTCAATTTATATTCATAAGGAGACCCTTACTTTTCCAATTTTCCAATTGTTTTCCCAAATACTATACATATTCCTTATCCAGTAGAGAAAAATAATGAAAGAGGGTACAACACCATTTTACTGTTTAAGTGTAGCCCTTTGCTGCATTTCCTGTGTGTCACATCCTGCCCATAAGGGGAAGGAAGGGGTGACCAATCCTTTATACTGTGTAGTTTCCTTTTATTCATTTTTTACTCTCAACAGAAAATCCCAAAGATTACTTAAACATTTGGCTCAACTTCACAGTAATTGATCTAAACTTTTCAGGATACTAGCACAAGAAATTAGGAGGTAATTGTTCGTTAGAAATAGAGGCACCAGGTTAGAACAAGAAAACACCCGAAAAATGGGCAAGGTGCATAGAAGCTCAGCTGAGGGAGAAAAATGATGCACAAAGCAGTCTGCATGTTGAAATAGATTAAAAAAGAAACAATACATCTGTATTATTGTAAGAGCTGTGAAGGAAAGAAGAGTCCAAAACTAGGCTGAAATACACTAAGCATAGTGAGTAGTGTTTACTGGAAAAGAAATGCCTGTTGGCAACAGTGGGAGTTGTAGGAGAAAGAAAAGAAAATAAGATTTTATCTGGTAACTGAATTTAGGCCAAACGGTGACCTAAGGCCAAAAAGTTATTGCCAATAGGAGTTCATGTATTGATGAGGCTACTGTTTGAATTTGATAGTCTCATTCCTGTTTTTAATAGAATGCAAGCATTAAAAAGAGAAGGTACATACACAATGAATGGCAAAATTATATGCAAACTTCAAGGTGAACTATCTGAATTACTGGGCTTGTAAAGAGCTGCAGCAAGCTGACATGCCAAGCTTATTAACATTCAACAATCTCTGCATGAGCAACATCCCCTTTTGTACTGAGAATTCAAACTTTTACAGCTCCTAGAATGATTTCATTCAGTATGAGTTTGTTTGCTTGTTTTTTAATCCATTTTTAATAGTTAAAAGAAATTGCAAAGTAAAGTGCTAACAGTTTGAAGAAAAGCTAGCTAACAGGCTCCTCACTCCTCACTAACAATTACATGGCTCTACTTCCAAAGCCTGTTTAGAGAATAAGAAAACATGAATTTTCAACAGATAAGTTCACTATTACATCTTTTTCAGAATGCAGGGAAAAGTGTTGGTGGCCAGTATTAATGAGGCATCCTACATGCTTAGGAAAGGAAATTTCCCATTCAACAAGTGTCGGCTATTATTTCATGAAGCAAAATTAACCCCCTTGGCATAAAATAAAAATAAATTCTTTTTGAAACTAATTTTTCGAATAATTATCTGCTTCTAGAATTCCTTACTTTTTTTTTTTTTTTTCCTTATAAATGGCTGCTGACAAGAATGTGATAAAACATTGCAAAGATGCAGTGCAATCTTTTCAGATACTGCTGTATCACCGATGGTGGAGCACTATAAGAGCTTGCGCAGAGTGTTTGAGGAGTCTCTTTTTACAGCCATGTTCAAGACCTGCTTGAACACCTATCTGTGTGATCTATTTTAGGGACCTGCTTTAGCAGGGGGGTTGGACTCAAAGATTTCTTGAAGTCCCTTCCAACCCTTGCAATTCTGTGATTGGTCCTGTTCCATCGATATTTGAGCTTTATCAAGAATTTTTCACAGCACGGGTTTAAACCTTAATGCATTGCTGACAAAAAGAAGAGGCAAAGGGCAGGAAGGGGACACACATCCCTTTTATTGTGACATCCAGTTTAGGCTGAACAACGTCCACGTCAAATATCTGCTAGCTTATTAACTCCTACTTTCAAAGCTCTGAATGACCTAAAAAATGCTAACTGTTGGTCTTCAGGATATTTCTGCATTCTGAAGAGGACTTACTATGTCTGAGGAGTATTTGAAGGCAGGCAATATATAAATGCTGGTTTACAAAAGGTTGCTTGTAGTAGGTTTGGCAGATTTTGGTGTGGTTTTGATTTTTCTCTTTCCCACAATGACGACAACTTACTTGCTATGAATCAAATATATGGGATTAAGCCACTTGTTTGCTGTTGGCTAAAAGATGCATGGACTGTAGATTTGGTGTTACCTTTGGGTAACCTGAGAACATTAAGGACTGACAGAAATATCTATTTCACTACTTAGGCAGATTAAATTTAGTTTAACTCATATACATTTGTCTTTAATTCCTGCTGCAATTCATTATCTCCAATCATGGAGTATAATAACCTATTGTGCCAATTCTTTCATTTCTCTGCAATTCATCACTTTTATTTGATTTCAGGTGTAAAATTAAAAGTACTAACCAACAAAATTACTTAGGATCGTAATAACCTAGTACAATGAGACCATTCATCATCGGTCTCAAGTTTTATTCTGCATAGATTCTACAAATA
This sequence comes from Lagopus muta, assembly GCF_023343835.1. Lineage (NCBI taxonomy): Eukaryota > Metazoa > Chordata > Aves > Galliformes > Phasianidae > Lagopus > Lagopus muta. The sequence goes on from NC_064433.1 coordinate 87,653,103, forward strand.
GTTCAATTAATAGCTTAACAGAAGTGGTTGCTGTAAAACATGCATTAAACACTATGTCTGATCCAGAGGCCTGCTGAGGTTTGAATTAATAACAACCAAAAATGCTGTATTCCACTCTGAATCTGGATTACTCATAGCACTGATTCAGTCCAATCATACCCATTTAGGAAATTCCTGATCCCTAAAGTCTTTATCCATAGAAGTGTCTCACACAGCTCAGGAAGAGTACATTGAATATCTGTGGCTTCCCACCTAGTATGGCTTAGTTTGCCTGGAAATGCCAGCTAGGTCATGCAAGGAGATCAGAAGGTGGGTAATGTTAACACCAAGTATTGGAAAATCTTTCATGGTAGATTTACATACATGCGTAATAACTTGTAATTTATATTTCACTATAATCAGAGAGTACAAAGACTTTCATAAACAAGAGGGTGACCTTAGAATTAGAATTATCTGCTGGGCAGCAGAGAAAATCCTCAATTCAATATTGTTATAACTGATTCATGTATCTAGTTTGCTAATTTGGACAGCAATCTGGTTTCTTAAATTACTGCTGTTATCAGATTCCCTCACAGATTCCTCCTTCACAGCACAGATGAAGTTTTTTTTTTTAATATATTTTGCTGGCAGTATACGTATAATTAATATATAGAAGCCCCAAATAAGAGATGCCAAAGACAAAATGCGTCAGGCAATGTAGTACATATGCATAATATTTTCCCAATTTCATAACTGTATATTAAAATTTTGAGCACTTCACTGCTAGAAAGAAGAATCTGGTCCCTGTTAACAGTGCTCCTCTTGTGAGATGCCATTCTTTCATGTGTTCCAGATAAACTATATATCAGTTCATTCTTCAAAGCAGCCAAACACAATAATGCTCAAAAAATTGATGTTATATTATAAATGAAATATTTTTTGCAATAACATTCTCTCCAGTAGAAGTGGTTCAAATCATTAAATAAGTAGCTATAACAAAAGCTTCTCCTTTTTCTTCTCTGTGGATGAATTATTTAATATTACATTAAGGCATTATCAAAGAACACATTTTAATTGCAATTGCTGACTAATAAACCTAAGCTTTTTCTTAAAAATAATGAGTAGCTTCTGTAGATATGCTTGTATCAAATATCTTATAGCAACACAAAGCCCTCCAGCATGTCAGATGCACAAAACATTTCTATGATGACATGCAGTAGCAAGCTTAGTAATCTGTGAATTTAGATTTTGTTACTTAGTAACATTTTGCTCATTTACTGAAAGACATTAGACAAAACAAGGCATATTTTCCTATCACAATTTAAAATGAGGGCCATGAATCTGGACTGTGGCTGATTTAACATGTTTTATTCTATTTTCATATAGCATGTCCTGTATCTTTTTAGGGATGCAGAAGAAAATGCTCAACATAAGATCAGCTTTCATATGTGTGTGCAATTGATAGACATGGCCAGAATTTATTTCAGACAATGAGAGAAAGAAAATAACCCTATTTTCCCAAACTTTCAGTCATGACTGTATCAGTTTCAATCAGACTGTTATGATTTTAGAGACTGTAGTTACATTTGGAAGGCCAGAGAGAAAAAGAAAGATGGGAGGGGCTGAAAAGAAGAGCCAATAATTAGGGGAGTCAGTTGAATCAGTTTCCCCATCTCCAGGTATTTATTTGCATAATTCGTAAGTATGAGTCTTTTTCTCATACCTCCAAGAAGAAAGTCTTAACCATGAAACAATTCCCACTTTTAGGCTGTCTTCACACTTTTTTGTAGGAAAAAATAGTCAAGAATTATTCTATCCCATTACAGAGTGCAGTCAGGTAAACAAATCTCAGGAAGCACAAATGTAATTCTCATCTTCTGACAAGTCCAAACAACTCCTGGTACTATGAAGAATTATTTGCAAAATATACATAGTAATAACTTCTGAAGGTCGCACTTCCATGGGAAGTAAACCTGGTCTATTGACATGCAGATTGTGCTAGAAAGACAGCTTGACAGTATCCATGTTTCTGTAGCTTGCCTATTTCCATTACTTTGATTGAAATGAGCAGTTTAGCTTTTTGTGTGCATGACCCTTAGGTCAGCATATCACAGTTTGCAAAGCACAATGGACATGCCAGGGCTTGTAATATCAATGTATCTTGTGTCAGCATTTCACTGCAGTCATCTCTCATCAGCACTGTTTTTCCTCATGTGTTCCCATCCAGCCATCCAGAACTCTTTTTTTGTTTTTTGTGTTTTTTTCAGAGGGGGGGTGGGAGCGTTATACTTGTGTTTACATCACAGACTCCATGATGGCAGCATGTGCTCAACGATAAGGGTAAATAAATATATGCCGGCCCGACCCTACCCGCAGAGAGGTGTGCTGCCTTCCTGGAGCACGGGTCAGGGACATTTCAAAGAAAATTCCTAGGTTGATTCGGCCTTCAGATTATTACCCACTCTTAATAATTCAGGCTGGCGGCGAGGAAGTTGATAAGGAAAGCCTGAGGTCTATCAAGAAAGACTTCAGGGGAATGGGGCGAATACTTGAAGGAGCTGGGGTGCAGGTGGTCTTTTCCTCTATGCCCGTGGTGTCAGGGAAAGGTACAGGGAGGATCCAAAATACCCAACTCTTCAATAGATGGCTTAAGAGCTGGTGCAGGCGCAAGAATTTCGGCTTTTTTGACCATGGGGCAATTTACACTGCACCTGGCATGATGGCTGCTGATGCATGCAGCCTGTCCCTGAGGGGTAAGAGGATCTTAGCTGAAGAATTAGCGGGACTCATTGACAGGTCTTTAAACTAGGAATGAAGGGGGAAGGGGACACAATAAGGGCTACTGGAATTGAACGGGTCATTCGAGGGCTTATACCAAACTCCATGGGCAATGACGGCAGAGTGCATAGGGAAGGACTAGGGCAGGGGGATGCTGGGGATGCTGCTGTTCTAGGGGATCCTAGATCCCTTATAAAGGGAAAAGTGGCGAGACGGATAGCCCGGCTGAAGTGCCTTTATACCAACGCACGCAGCCTGAGTAACAAGCAGGAGGAACTGGAAACTGTGATGCACTCGGGAAGTTATGACCTTGTTGCTATCACAGAAACATGGTGGGATGACTCCCACAATTGGGATACTGCCATCGACGGCTATAGACTCTTTAGGAGAGATAGGCGAGGTAGGAGGGGTGGGGGAGTTGCTCTCTATGTCAGAGATTGGATAAACTGTGAGGAGCTCCCTACGAGAAGCAGTCATGAACAGGTTGAGAGCCTGTGGGTTAGGATTAGAGATGGGACAAATATAGGTCAGCCGGTGTTAGGGGTATACTACAGACCACCTGATCAAGGGGAGGCTGTCGACGAGGCTTTTTTGCTCCAGATGCGTGAGATGTCTGGCTCACGGGCTCTTGTCCTGGTGGGGGACTTCAACCATCCGGACATCTGCTGGGAAAACCACACGGCGAGCTGCAAGAGCTCCAGAAGGCTCTTGGAATCCATTGATGATAGCTTTCTGGTTCAGGTATTGGACAGACCGACCAGAGGCGAAGCGTTGCTGGACCTGCTGCTCACCAACGCTGAGGAGATCATCAAAGGCGTCAAGGTTGGAGGCTGCCTGGGCTCCAGCGACCACGCCCTGGTTGAGTTTGTGATCTCAAGCGATGTGGGCCTGGCAAAGAGCAGGACCAGGACACTGAACTTCAGAAGAGCAGACTTCAAGCTACTCAATGGATTGCTGGCCAAGATCCCCTGGCGCGCTGCCCTCAAAGACATGGATGTTGAGGAGAGCTGGCGGCTCTTCAAAGAGGCCCTCCTGGAAGCACAAGAGGTCTCCATTCCGCTGAATAAGAAAGTGGGCAGGCGAGGTAGGAAACCGGCATGGCTCAGCAAGGACCTGCTGAGAGAACTGAGGGCGAAGAAAGGGGTGTACAAGCTCTGGAAACAAGGCTGTGTCACCTGGGAAGAGTACAGGAATGCCGTCCGAACTTGCAGACGTGGGATCAGGGAAGCCAAGGCGCAGGCAGAACTGAACTTGGCAAGGGACGTGAAAAACAATAAGAAAACCTTCTACAGGTACATTGCCCAGAAGAGACAGGCCAAAACGGGCGTACCTACTTTGGTAAATTTAAAAGGAGAACTGGCTTCAACAGATGAAGAGAAAGCCGAGGTGCTGAATGAGTTCTTCACCTCGGTCTTCACTGGTGGCCAGGATTCTAGTCTTTTTCACGTCCCTGAACCCTGCATCCCCAAACCTCTATGTGGGGACCGAGGAGATAAATCCCTCCCCACTGTAAAGGCAGAGCAAGTCCGAGAGTGCCTCCTTAGACTGAATGAATACAAGTCTATGGGGCCGGATGGCGTGCATCCCAGGGTCCTGAAGGAGCTGGCCGAGGTGGTTGCCGAGCCGCTCTCCATCATATTTGAGAAGTCGTGGCTGTCAGGTGAGGTCCCGGACGACTGGAGGAAGGGTCACGTCACTCCCATATACAAGAAGGGGAGCAGGGAGGACCCGGGGAACTACAGGCCGGTGAGTCTCACCTCCGTGCCTGGGAAGATCATGGAACAGATCCTCCTGGACAACATGCTCGGTCACATAAAGAATGAGCATGTGATCCGAGACAGCCAGCACGGCTTCACCAAAGGAAGGTCATGCCTAACTAATCTTGTGGCCTTCTATGATGGAGTGACGGCATTGGTGGACGAAGGGAAGGCGACCGATGTCATTTACCTGGACCTGAGCAAGGCCTTTGACATGGTCCCCCACCACATCCTCATCTCCAAATTGGAGGGAAGTGGATTTGATGGGTGGACGACCCGATGGATAAGCAATTGGTTGAAAGGCCGCAGACAGAGGGTGGTGGTCAATGGCTCTATGTCCAGGTGGAGGCTGGTAACAAGTGGTGTCCCCCAAGGGTCTGTCTTGGGACCGGTGCTCTTTAACATCTTTATTAATGACATCGATGAGGGAATTGAGTGCACCCTCAGCAAGTTTGCTGACGACACCAAGCTGAGTGGTGCGGTTGATACGGTGGAAGGAAGGGATGCCATTCAGAGGGACCTCGACAGGCTGGAGGGCTGGGCTCGGGTGAACCTGATGAGGTTCAACACGGCAAAGTGCAAGGTTTTGCATTTGGGCCGGAAGAACCCCAGGCACCTGTACAGGCTGGGAGGAGTGGTCCTTGAGAGCAGCTCGGCAGAGAAGGACCTGGGGGTCCTGATGGACGAGAGACTGAATATGAGCCAGCAGTGCGCTCTGGCAGCTCAAAAGGCAAATGGGATCCTGGGCTCCATCAGGAGAGGGGTGGCCAGCAGGGACAGGGAGGTGATTGTCCCTCTCTACACGGCTCTTGTGAGGCCCCATCTGGAGTACTGTGTCCAGGTGTGGAGCCCTCAGTACAAGAAAGACATGGAGATTTTGGAAAGGGTCCAGAGGAGGGCGACTAAGATGATCAAGGGGCTGGAGCACCTCCCCTATGAGGACAGGCTGAGGGAGTTGGGCTTGTTCAGCCTGGAGAAGAGAAGGCTGCGGGGTGACCTCATTGCAGCCTATCAATACCTGAAGGGAACCTACACCCAGGAGGGGAGTAAACTCTTCAAAAGGGCTGACAACAGCAGGACTAGGGGAAATGGTTTTAAGTTGAAGGAGGGAAGATTTAGGTTAGATGTTAGGGGGAAGTTCTTTACTAGGAGAGTGGTTAGGCCCTGGAACGGGCTGCCCAGGGAGGTTGTGGATGCCCCGTCCTTGGACGTGTTTAAGGCCAGGTTGGACGGGGTCCTGGGCAACCTGATCTGAATATGTATGTTGGTGGCCCTGCTAGGCAGGGGGGTTGGAACTACATGATCCTTGGGGTCCCTTCCAACCCGGGTGATTCTGTGATTCTGTGATTCTGTGATTCTGTGATTCTGTGATAAATGACCAAGAGATGTGTTACAGGTTTTATGGATTAAAAAAATGGGGAAGAACAACCATCAAGTTAATAAGGAGGACTGTGAAAGAAATCCACACCAGCAGGACAACCAAGGTGATTGTCCCCTTCTACTCTGCTCTTATGAGGCCCCATCTGAAGTATTGCATCCACATCTGGGGCCTCCAACAAAGGAAAAATGTGGAGCTTTTGGAGAGTGTCCAGAGGATGGGCACAAAGATGATCAGAGGGCTGCAGGAGCTCTCCTATGAAGACAGGCTGAGGGAGTTTTGTTTGTTCAGACTGGAGAAGGCTCCAGGTATCTTCCAACATTTAGAGGGAGCTTATAAACAGGAGGGAAATCAACTGCTTACGTGGGTAGTGATAGGACAAATAAGAATGGTTTTAAACTAAAATAAGGATGATTTAGATTAGACTTGGAGGTGAAATTTTTCACTGAGAGTGCAATAGGCATTGACACAGGTTGCCCATGGAAGTTGTGTATTTCCCATCCCTGAAGGCATTCAAGGCCAGGCTAGTTGGGCAGCCTGATCAAGTATCTGATTAATTATTTGTTAACAATCCTGCTTACAGCAGGGGATCTATAAATAGGTGACCCTTAACATCCTCTTTCAATCCAAGCCATTCTATGATTCTGTGCCATGCACAAATGAAGATCAAGCCCAGAGGCACAATATTCCTTCTGCTTTAGTAAAACTTATAATCTCTTGAGAAAAACCTTGAATAAATGAGTAGAAAGCTTACTTTTCAACAAAACTTCAGACTTACTACTTCTAGCAACTTGCATACATGTGGTAGTTCTAGACGTATTCTGTATGTTGGGGTATGCTGTCTTCCTGGGATCTTCAATTGGGAAAGAAGTGTTTGCGTTTCTAGGCTGGCTAAAAAAACATAGAAGAATCAGGCAGTGGAATGCCACCATAGGTTTGTTGGCTGACTCAGGGTAACTGGCAGGAAGCACAGGAAAGCAGAATGCAACCTCAGCAGATGTACCTCAGATGAGATGGATTCAAGCTCTGGGTGTGATCCTGAAACAGCAAAAAAGCAATTGCATTTTCAGCTTGAAATCTTTTCTTCATCATGAATCCAGTCATATTTCACACATAAGGAAGAAAATGTTTCAGCCTTACACAAGCAGTAATTTTGCTTTATCTCTAAAAGGCAGTCTGGGCCAATAATTGGAAAATGTATCAAGAAGCTCTGATTTTCTGATCCTCATTTTCATGTATGACTCTTAAGAAACACATCTGCTTAGCACAAAGAAATGAACAGAGAACCTGATATCTGCTGAGCCTCCTGAGCTTCACCATCTTGGTTTATGAGCAGGAGTGGATTGGCTCTGTAGTTAACAAGTTCATAACTATTGCTCACATCTGGGAACAAGCAACCAAACTCACCTGCAGCATTGATAAGCTCAGAAGCAGGCTATCGTGACTACACGAATCCATTTTGAAGCCCATTTAACTCTGTTGCTAGCTATAAATACACACTGTAAATTTTTATCTGAGGTCAAATATCTCTGAGAGTTTTGTTTGTGTAGCTGGTGATACAGTTAGAGCATTTTAAATCTCTCCAAAAGCATATTGCTAACCTACCTCCCAGCTACACATTTAATGAAAATCAATACTAAGACTGGCGTTAGTTTTCAGTACAGCATATAAGCATTATCACTGAAACTTTCACTGATTCGAAGAAACAGTGTCATACAAAAACAAAGCCAATCTAAAGTAAAGGAACTCATATAACTTTCTAAAGCATCTTGGGTTATCAGCCCTAGAGTTGAGACCTCCTGTTAATTGAACTGTTACAACAAAGGTACTGGTAGCCTTTCTTTCTTAGTCTTCACTACTGGAGTACTGTAACCTAAAAGCTACTAGATTAAGATTTTATCGTATTTATTTAGCCTTTTATATGGAAAGTTTCATTAAGCAACAATAGGCAGTAAAAAAACATATGATTTAATTGTGGATTTTCCTGTAACAGTGTTGCCCCTTGGCCTGGTCATTCCAGAATGAATGTTATTTGTAATACATTAATATTGAAAAATAAATTGCAAGTAATTATAGCATCTGTCAACATTACTGCGTATCAAACTCTTGAGATTCAAATCCCTCTAAATTCAAGAAATGTCTGATTGAAGTTTGATGGGTTAATACGCTCCACAGGAGACACAAAATACTCTCTTAGCCCTTAATTCACATGCACCCCTATTGGAGGTGGCAAATTTTTTTGTACAGCTCGTATTAATCTCATTTAAAAAGTATTCACAAAAGAAAATAAGTATATGCCATTCTTTGTAAAACCAGAGAAAGTTATTATGGATCTGCAGCATTTGGAAGCACTTACAAATAAGAACAAACTGCAAAAACTAGCTGCAAGCTTGTATGCTGACTAAGACTCAGTTCCTATTCAGTAAGCATTTGAAACAAAGGATTTTTACCTGCATCCACTAAAGATCAGTTTACATTTGGTCTCTTTCATCCAATTTATTGTGGATTCATAAGGTGCCCAACTACCTTGAGCAGCGTTAATACATGTTACTCCTACAAAGGCAAGAGCCATCACAACTGATGTTTTGGGAAGCTGGGTGATGGTTGTAGACTATTGTCTGTTCCCTCAAAGTATTTCCAAGTCTCTCAAAAACACTGCAGATTTACTGTGTTTCTCAGAAGCATTAAACACAAATTAATGTAAAAAAGAATATATTGGAACTAAAGGATTATTTGTGACATCTAATATGTAAAATCAACTAAAAACAAAACAAACTTCATGCACCAACAGCAAAAATAACACTTTTCAATCTGTTTCACAATGTGAAATTTAAGATATCTGGACAGAATTAAGAGGGACTATTAATCACACACCTACATCACTACAAAAAAAAAAGTGCTTATACTATTTCTCATCATCAGCTTTTGGCAAGAGGGCTTCTCATAAAAAGAACACAGTTTCTACAATATGGGTTTTTGTGTTTTTTGTTGTTGTTGTTTTGAGGAAGACAGGAAAGCATTTGAGTAGACGAAGACAAATATTTTGAAGTGATGGTAGTGAGACACTGAATCCAGGCAATTTAAGGGAAAGGAAAATTTTGTGAAAAGCAAATGTATCTGTGCAGCCAAAAGCATAGTATATAGAAGTTGCACTGCTCTCTGAGATATTAACTATTCAGTAGCATGGCAATTGTGGTCCTTGATGTTATTGTATTTTTTTTTTCCATAACAAACAATAAGTGCTTGTTCAATTATTTACACATCTTGGCAATGCAAGTTTTTCTGCATAAAGTGAGAAACATCATACGTTTTAGGAAAATAATTATTCCATTCCAAGGGGATTTTCATCTAATTGTATGTCTTGCAGTAGCTAGCATTGTTTTCCTCATCTTCATTCTGAACATTTTCCTACTTCATCAAACTTGATCAGAAAAAATGACAGAGAGACTGCTGATTTGCTGTTATCTAGCTGCTCTTAACCAATATCATTTTTATGAAGAAAAAAAATGATGAAAAAAATGGCCATGTAACTTTACTGAGTGCACGTTTGTTATAAACAGAAAATAACCACAGTGACGAATAATTCACATGAAGATGGTCAAAAGCTGTGGTTTTAGGATAGCTATCTATCTGCAAGTTTAACAAAACGTTTAGGACGTGCACTGTTACAAATTATAGAGTGCCCACCTCACCTCTGTGCTGTGTTCAGGTTATTGGATCCGCAGAGACTTTCTGTGTTAGTGAGATTGTTCATTTCTTTATTGTCACCTTTTTCAGATGACTGAGCAATGAAATAGATTCGAGAAGTATTCACAACTTCTCTGTAGGCTTATTTTTTTCCCTATTTTTACATCGGACATGCTGTCTGACAAGAGTGCTATTGTACTGTGATGTCCAAGAAGAGATGTGTTTCCAGGGCTTTGGCTAGTTGGTGATTGTACAAACAAATATACAATTAGCAGAATGGCGTGGTTAGGCTGGTATATTACAGGTTGTATAACTAGAGGGATTATCACGGTGGACACGGATAATTGAAAATAAATGAAAATGCTTATCCGTGTCCTAGACTTGCAGAAAAACTTCAGAGGGAGCAATCTCCAGAAAGAGATCCTTCCCCAGTGGCAGTCAGCCCTTAAATGGGGGTCTAGAAGTGCAGCCAGGCTCCAGCCTTTGGGTCACCCAGCTGAATTGCCTTCACCTGTGCTCCCAGGGCTGACTCAGTGCTTGCCTTGGGTGATCAATCAGTGGTTCAGGCTGTGACTCAATAGTTCCCATACAGTCAGTGATCAAAGCCTGTAAAGAATTTTCTACTGAGTTGTGCTGTTTAATCTGTCAGAAGCAACTGGGCTTATTGTACTTTCATTTTGCATGAGGATGACTCACTGAAATAGAATGGATGCTGTTTTTGTTTTTGGTAGCTACTTGCGCTTGACTGGTCTTCAGATTAAACAGGAACTTTCACTACAGGAAAAATAGCACCGGCTTCCTCAAAATGCTGTCTCGCTGAAGTTCAGTTTCTTCTTTCCAGACTCCATAGTTCTTTATAAGAAACCAGGCATGCTAGATCCCATGCTTGGACATTCAAATACACTGATAACAGAATGGTGCTCACTTACTTGCAGTGCTTTTCACTGCAGCAGAATCAAGTGCCAAGAAAAGCATTAATCAAAAGTACCAGTTACAGGGCTGCATTATTTAGCCCTACATTCAGACTAGACATCACCACAAATCGTTAGTTTAGTGTTATTTTTATGCTGGGCAAACAAGCTATTACTGAGGTTGATGCAGAGGAAGATTAAAAAAAAATACAACGAATGGCCATAAACAAATACCCTGATAACTGCTGTGCCAAATTGAACATAATCAAATAAATATAAATTTTTATGTTGTAAGGCAAGTATTGTTCTGAGAAGGAAAAAAAAGAAAAAAGAAAAAAAAAGACATATTCAAAGACCTTGTAGTCTCATCAAGGCATAAGGTAAAAGCTTGGGTAATATAAACCTCAATCTTACATTTATATTAAACAATTTGCTCTTCTTAAGAAATCAGGAAACATTTTAATTATAATTTGCTCTACAAACATTTGATGATAGGCAGAGAAAGTAATAGATACTTTTCTGTAAAAAACAGTAGTCAGTAAAGCAACAAGATAGACTAAAGAACTGCTAACATTCTTTGCAACCTTCAGAATTTCATTGAAATTAGAAATACTTGAAAAATTGAAAAAAGTGGTGTCAGAAAAGCACTGTAATGAACTAAATACAGATATTAGATTTAACTTTTCTTCTGCTTCAGGTTTACCATTTCTGATTTGAGGGTTGCTTACTATAACGTAAGTTTGTGGAGAACTGCTTTTATTCAATCTAAATTTCCTATACACAGAATTGGAAGAGGATCAAGATCTCATTCTATAAATAGAACAAACTCTTTTACACTCTGCAAGGATGTAGCCCAAACACATTTTATGTGTTGATATTTCGGGCTACCCGGTTATTTTTAGAAAACTAGTTCTTCACTGTCACTGAGTTGAGCTGTGTGCAACAAACCAAGGACAGGCGTGAACCAAGAATCAATGATATTCAATTCATTGGGCCAGTGATAGCGCACCTTTTCCTTTCTGTCTGCATTTTCCTCCTTTAAATGCAACCACTGCTGACAGCTAAGAGGATTCATGTTTTTTTCTGGTATCTTGAAGACAATATATAAGGGTTATGTGATTATTAATAAAATGTCAGAGAAAATGTCTTTACCCTTTAAATATTTATAGCAAGAGGCAGACTTGTAAGCCAGAGATAGTAAGTGTGGATGGGACCAGATAAAAGAAATAGGCATGTGTTAAGGCTCAAAAATTATCCAGCAGATCTGGGAGGCATAAATTTCCAGCAAAACAGAGGTGAGGCACAGGTGCTCTTCATCTGTTTTAATTTTACTGCTTTTCTGTGATGTGATCAGTCCCCAAACTGGTGATTTTGTGTATATTTATATGTGTGTGGTTTGTTTGTTTGTTTTTCCAGATAGTGTAGTAGCTACTGTCACATCTTCAAGCCATTATCACTGCTACAAGACATCCGACTGTTACATATTCATTATCTACATGAGTTTGATTAGAAATTCAGATGGAGATGCCTAGAAATCAACAAAGGATAAACAAAAAGATAGATGACTGTGTATAGTGTAATTCCAAAACAGCTGTGCCAACTTAAGGTCCTACATCTAAAACAGTTTTGATTAAACACTGAGTACTTGATGTTTTCTTCAGCCTGTCTTCTAGCAAACAGCAGATGAAGTCCTTAAGTTAACTCTGCATTTTCTGAAAATTTGATTGTTTTGCTTGGTTTGGCTTGTTTGTGTTTTGTTTTGGCCTTAAGGGTAAACCTCAGTCCCCTTTCAATAAGGCAATATAGCTGCTTTAGATTAGATTTAAAAACAAAAATAAATAAACTCACATAATTCATAAAAATCCCTCTTAGGTATGCATCTGGAGAGAGAAAGTGCTCCATCTGAAATATTCCTTCCAACATTCTAGTCCTACAACACAGACATCTCTATGAATGATTTAAAATTGTATGCAACAAACATTAAAGACATGTGCTTGGCAATAGGATGTTCCACTTATATTTCTTGTCCCAATTCTTCCCTTTTACTGTGAAAAAGACGCATCTGCATCACAGGAAGCAAATTTCCTGTCCTTTTTTTTTTTTTTTCCTTTTTTTTTTCCCCCCCCCCCCCAACATTTATTTATTTCTCATTGATTTATTCTGGTAGAGAGCAAAGATATTGTGCTCATCTACGTCTGATGTTGTGCCACTGAGATATCTCCTTTTTAGTATGCTATAAAACTGTTAGCACTGCCCGATGAGTTATGCTTGCCCTCCAAGGAAAAAAGTTTTCTACATTTCAGGGCAGTTATGTCTGATTTCCTTAAAATTTCTCAAGACCATTTACAGTTTACTGCACTCTTACTCCTCATCTACTGAATCTGGTGGACTATTTTAGATGCTACCCATAAGTTCAAGTTGATTTATATGCAGAGTCTCATTCTAAGTACACTAGGAAAATTCCAGTGACTTGTTTTTACACTATTTTTACACATACATTTCTAAATGTGCACTACAATGTATATACATATACATGTTTATATGGGGCAGAATTTTTTAAATAATAAGTTGTCTTCAACAGCACTTTTGCACTGCAGTGCTTGAACTGAAAGAGTAATTGCAACAATTGATGTATTGCAAATTTCTGCACACATTTTGCTGTAGACCACTGTACAGCAGGGACAACATCAACAAATCTCCAGTCAAGGAAAAAGAGTATTCCAGTCTACATAATGAAGAAGCACATTCCATCAATATTAGGATTAAAAAAAACCATAGAAGTCTTGAGAGATGAAACACTCTAATAAATGCTTCCAATGGTTGGCATTCTTCCCGTTAGTCCACAGTAGAAATAGCAAAATATTCAAAAGTATAAAGCTTTCGGAATTCTACTATGCTTGTGTTTGTTTCCTCAAAGTGATACCTTTGTGCTCTCAGTATACATACTGTACTGGGATCCTGGGACATTGCTAAGGCTTCTGAAATACAAACAAGAATGGAAGTGACTGAAGTGGAGATTTGATCCATAAGTAGGTAGAGAGGCACATAATGCACAAGATTACACTGCTTGCCATAAAAAAAGATTTAAAAACACAGTAATCGCTTTATACTATCAATATATTTCCTTCTTAGAACTGAACATCTGTGAATAGCGAAAGCTGCTGTTATAGAAGCGATGACCTAATAAACTAGTGGAGATAATGTAGTGTCTTAAACAGAAAAAACTACTTATTTGCATGCTAAGTGTAGCACCACAGAAGAAATGAGAGATGCAAGAAAGGGAGCATGACATGGCTGGGGAAAAGGTGTTATAATTTTAGGGATTAACAGTATGCCAAGCTTTAGAAAAGGAGTTGGGAGGTTGGAGGAGGAAGAACTGGAAAAAAAGAAAAAGTTTTGAAAGCTTTTGCTTTATATTCATACAACACAGCTCTTCTGGAATGTCTAGCCAGTGAATGTCTGCCCTGAAAACCGGTTACTGTAATTTCAGCGTGGAAGGACAGCAAAAGGGAAGGCAGGAGACAGAAGTAGGCAAGGCATGTAGAAACATAATGTATTCTGCTTTCAAGTCTGTGCTGCTGGCAGCTCTCCTGTTACTTTTCTCTCAGCGTTGCTTCTTGTTGGTACTGAGCTGCCTGTTTGCCTGTGTCCTCTGCTGCTCCCACTTACGCTGCCAGTGCACAGGGCAGAAGAGTTCATCTGCTCTGCCATGCTTCCAGAGCCCTTCTTCAGAGCAGTAGGTGGGCCAGGACATTCAGCTGGATGCCAATACTGTGTCATAGGTGAATTGTCTGGGATCTGTGAATAGGTATATTTCAAACACACTCTAAGCAGCATCTGGAAGCGTGCAAGAATTTACAAATGTGCAACAAATATGGAAATGATTTTCCAGGGCCATAACTAAGAGAAGAAAACTTAGATAGCAAATGATTGAGAAAAACATGGATAAAAAGAAAGAGGACTTCTGTGAATTCCAAAGATATATCTTTGAAAAAGTGAGAATTTTATGTCTTTCTCCTTAGAACCTGAGACCAAACCCCAGTAAACTATTGGTACTGCCAGTAGCACTAATTAAGCTGTGGTTCAAGCAAGAAGAATACTCATCGATTTAAAATTCTGTCTCACATTGGTATCTGACATTACCATGCAAGGCATATATTATTTGGGGTAATATGTAAGACAGTATCTTTATGTAATGTATATTGACATATTTCCCCTGGTTTAAGTGAAGCTATATCGAATTCAGTTAAGCTGGGGATCTGATCTGAAAAAGCAGTGGAAGAATAAAGTGAGAGAAACACATTAAAATAAGACATAATTGGTGAGTCTGTAATCATAAGGAAATATACTACTTAGAAAATGCAGTCACTGTTTCAACATCATATTCTCAGGACCGCCCCTAGCACATCTTGGAGATGTGTTAGCTCCTTGCTGTGTGGTAGTTAAGAGTCATCCAAGGATCCACACAGGAGAGCAACTTCAGTTTCTGATTAGATTATGCTCATGCTTATCAGAAGCGTCTCTCTCTTAATAGAATTTGTCTGTAACAGAACCTAAGAGGGCTATTATTAAAAGATTAGCCTGTCTCCATCCTCTTGCTTAATTAATTATTCAGTGTAGAAGGGAAACTCCCTGGTCACCAGTCTATCACTGATATAACATATTACTGTATCTGTTCACAGTTAGACTAGTTAGCCTCCATGGACACCTCCGTATGAGCAAATCATTCTGTAACCAGTTCAAGACTACAATCTTGGACATATTAAGAATTGCACTGACTTAAACATGAAAAATGAAAAGCCACACGCTAGATTCTAATTGTTCAGGATGAAAACAAAGCTTGGTCAGCTTCTGTGGGAGAAAAAACTTGAATTAATACTATCTTTTTCAGAAAATAAGCATCATTTGATCGAAACTTGCCACTGGATGCTTTTAAATTAAACTTTAGTACAAAAAAATGTATGATATTTTCAGTTGGAATTTTGCATTACAACAAAGGAAGAAAACAGTTAGGAATTATGGGGCAGTGCATGCTATCCCTAGGTAGCCAATGGCCTAAAGGATTAGGTGACAGTACCCAAGTTCTGACTTCAGATTTAGCATGAGGACACTTTTGAAAGGTTAAATATGTTCATCAGGTCAGCACCAGTTTTCATTGTGGCATCCTATCCAACAGACTTTATTGTGAAACAGCGAGGACAAAATGAGAATCTGTAACTGCTCATTTTTAACCTCTACCAAACACATAGCTAAGCACTGTGCCAAACAAAAGAAAAAGATGGTTCTTTCCTTGTGAGTACTGGCATAATTTTATGCTAATTACTCAAATGGATTTGCTAGAGTACCTGCAGGTGAAACATGAATAAGAGCTAAAAGAAAAGTAAATAATCTCCTTTAACATGGATCTTTATTTACCTGCTTGGGTTCTGAATTTTAACAAAAGAATGGGCAAACATTTTTAGCCATACACATATAACGGTAAGATAAAAATTCTTTTAATACTGTACTGTAAAACTATGAACTTGAACTTTAAAAGAAGTTACTTTGATGGATGGGATGAGGGGGAAAGGAAAGGCTTAAATACCACTTTATCATCAAGGTTAATGGAGTGGTGCCAGTTTGGGGATTTTTTGGAAGAAAATCCAATTCTTTATAAGACTTTCTGTTACCCATCAGCAGTGTGCTAGAAGATCATCTATCATACATACCTTGTCAAATTTTTCATCTCATCCCAGAGGAAGAACTGTATTTGTAACTTTCATGAAGTTTTTGTTTTGGAGAGAGAGGTAAGGATTTGTTTAAAAAAGTTACTACTGCATTTTTATGAGGAAAGCTGCTCATGAAGGAAAGTCACTAAATCAGAAGAAGGGAAGGTTTAGGATGAGTTCAGTCCTATGACGCAGACCGGAGTTCATCTCTGAGAATACTCATTGCTTGCCATCTTTATATGGATATTACACTGAAAATTTTAAGTGAGAAATGTTACCTTTTCATAGTACATGATTTGCTCACAGACACCAAGCAAATCAGTAAGAATGCTATTACACAAATAAATTAACTTAGGAACAAGGAAATAACTGTTTTTTGCTGTAGATCACAGAATCACAGAATCACCAAGGTTGGAAAAGACCTAAAAGATCACCCAGTCCAACCGTTCACCTATTCCCAATAGCTCCCACTAAACCATGTCCCTCAACACAACATCCAGCCTTTCCTTGAACAACCCCAGGCTCGGTGACTCAACCACCTCCCTGGGCAGTTCATTCCAGATGTAACAGCCAGTCCCAATTCTCACACTATTTCAACGTATTAATGTATTGCTATATTAATACCAGTAAGTAAAACTACATTAAAAGGCTAATAAGTCTAAATGATTTCTCAATGAAAACTATCGCACATGAAATCATTCATAACAAATACATAATTCTCCACACCTGACCACAGCTACTTCCAATTCCCATACCAGTTTTCTGTGTACATAGATAAACACTTACGAAAAAGTTCTTCCAAATCCTAGTAGATACCAGAGTTTTACACAATCTATAAACATTTGTACTTAGACCAGCAATCCCTCACAATTAATATTAAGCTCGATGAGGCTTTTAAATTTCCATCTGCGGGTTGCCCTTTTTCAGTCAAAATGATACTATTTCCCTATCATGAATATTGGTTCTTCAACGTTAGACTATTCTCAGATATTAGAGCAAAGTACTAATTTTAAAATAAAAATTTAAAAAAAAAAAACAAAAAAGAAAAAAACCTGCAGAAATATAAATTTAAAACAAAAATCTTTTTAGACCTTTTCTGGTCAAATGTCACCAACACCTATCAACAACTCTTGTACTCACTTCTGAAAAAGCAAATAAATTCATCTTTTATCAGTAAAATATTATCACAGAACAAATGTTACTACATATTCTGATATTTTCCCTATCTACCAAGAGAGAACTGTGTTTTCCTAGCAATATTTTTTGTTTTTGTTTTTACAAAAGCTTTGCTTTTGGAATTCAAAGACGTGAAAAAGCCAGATTTGTCTGAAAGACATTGTTCCATGTGTAGAAAAAGCCCACATACACTTAAAACGTTGACAGCTTTAGTATAATAACACAGGATGAAGAGTTTTCAAAGAAGTTAACAGCCTTTCCCCTAAAGACACTGAAAATGATTTATGCACCACCTAAATTTCAAGAATTCAGAGGGAACTTCCTCTGCTGGCCCCTGGACTCACAACAAGCTCAGGTCCCCGTAGACAAGAGATTTGTACTGGAATGCCAAGACAAAAGGAACACTAACAACTGTGTATTTCCAATACGGAATGTTTCTTCTATATCCATTATTTTCATGAGAGGAAAAAGTATTTTAAAAATCTTCAACAGCAGAAGGAGAACATTTGCACAAGGATCCAGCAAGCAAGTTTTATCAGTGTACTTTTGTATGTTTGTTTCCTGATAGGAAAAGTTTAACTGGACAAAACATGCTCTGACAAAATTTTAACTGATTTGTGTCTTTAAAGTGGCAAGCTTGCTTAGGACTTTTAAAAGGCATTACAAAATCATGTCTTCAAGGCATTATGTTTCTTTAGTGCTCCAACTAAATACGGTACACAATCAATCAGTTTGTTAATTAGTTTTAAGTTTGCCAGTGATAACAAACCTTCACATTTTTTCCTTTAGAGCTATACTGAAGGGGCAAGAAATGACCACAAATGCTTCTTTAGCACTGCTATCATTTTTTGCTTTGTCAGTTGTGATTATTTGTAATTCGGAATTATTCTCACGATCTCGTTACAGTAAATCACTTTTAAAATAATTTTCAATGAATTATTTTTATTGACAATGGAAAAAGTCTTATTAGAAGATTATATTGTGCTTTTTCAATGCTGCTTTCCAATGAAAAGCAGATAAACTGAGATTACATTCTATACAGAGTGACTAAGATAATTCACCACAGTGGATGAGAATTTAATTACTCCCAAGTTTAAATTTACTTTTTTTTTCCCCCTAAGTAATTAACTAAAACCTCTTGAGGCTTGCATAAATATATAGGGGTTTTATCATACTACACAAGACGTTAATTCTCAGCATTATCAAGTGCCAAGTGATCAGTTAAAGTATTTATAAATGGATAACTATCATCATTACTATGTATGTGTAAGTAGGGCAAGACTAAGTTCTGACTTCTCATCCTGCACAACAATCCCAAACTAGGCAAACCCTAAAACTGTATGTCACAGAAACAAATTCACAAACATATATGTCCTCGGGAAAAAAGAGTTTTTCAATCCTACCGTCTTACCAATTCTTCCTACATTATGTTAGTGGCACATAAGTGTTGAAACAAGTGAAAGATTCTACCCAAGAACATTGATAGAATTAATGCGTCTTCACATTCAGATTGATTAAACACTTTCGGTGATGGGCTACTCCATCAAGTGGATATTTGGCCATCTACGGAAATGTTCTTCTATAACGACAGTTCAGTGTTCTCCACTTTTTCAGCTACAAGGAATAAAAGTATGTTTTCATAGCACAGCTCTGAAGGTACTTCTAGGTTCTGAACGCTTACCTAGCACCCCTAGCTCCTGCAGATTTCAAGCTTGTCTTCTGTTGTCTTCTGCTGTTGTGAAAAGCCGGGGCCTCATTTCAGGAGTTATCCATAATGTTTCTCAAGCAGCTGAAACACTCTTACAGACCGGTTAAGAAAAGATAGTTCTGTGAAATGGCATTAGCTCTTTTAATTCCTCCAATAGGAAACACACTCAAAGGCCAAGCTCTTGACCAACCCTGGCCTTTTCCTGAGGCAGAATACATGCTGGAGTCTATATCCCAAGCAGTTGTGCCAAATGCCATGGACCAACTCTTCTGATCTCCTTGTGAGGGAGCTTGAGCTCACTGAGCATCCCCCAGACAGCTCTGATAACTGCAGTATTTTATGAAAGTACAGGATAGCCTTATGTGTCTTTGACACACAGAGAGGTTTCATGGAACTCATGCTTTTTATCCTGTTTTTATTAATTTTCTAAAATTTGAGATCCAAGGTATTTTATCCTTTGTCTCTCTCTTTTGAGTTCAGATGTACACTTCGGAAATGAGGCACAGTGTTTTAAAAAGTTGCTTTGCAATTAACTTTTCAAGTGCATGACAGATTGTGTTACAGCATCACATTTGCTTAAAAGGAAACAATTCAGTAGATAATACCTTAACCAGATTTGTCTTTTTCTTTGTAAGATTAAGGGATACTTTCATGTTGGTCAGAAGCACCTCTGTGTTCATATTGGTACAGATCTCTCTTTTTTTTTCCCATCTCCTTTTCACTTTAATGAAAGAAGAATGAGGCATTTCAGATTTTATTACCACAATCACTGCTGAAATGTGTATTAAATTAGAGATGTGTCAGTGGAGGGGTTTTGACAATAATTCAGACAGATATAGAACCACTACAGACTTGTCAATCTCTTCTCTCTGTTTAACATCTGCTTCAATAGGTTCTAATAAGATGCTGCCTAGCCAAGTCCACAGTAAAACCTATTAACTTACAGCAAATACCTTTCTAAAACACTTCTTATAGAGGGCACATGTAGATAAACACAAAAATATTTATGAGAAACCTTGTTTTCCAGACCAAGCAATACTCACCATTACATAATTGCTATCTGTATTTGAGCCACTCTATTTTTTTAGTAATAGAAGAGGATTACAATGAAAAACAAATATGAGGGGTGCTCCGAAAGTAATGCCTCCTATTTTACAATGTTGGCCCATACTGTCAGAGGCAGATGTTGCTGATATGGCAGTAGAGGTTGAACCAACCTTCCCACCCATATTCCATTACATTTTGTTGCCATGTAACAGATGTCAGCAAAGTGGCAGTCTGGCAAAATGGCATGTGACATAGAAATGCTTATAAAACAAAGGCGTGTCATTGAATTCCTCCATGCAGAACAAATGGTACCTATTGACATTCATCAATACTTGCTGAATGTCTATGGAGACCTAATAGTGAATGCAAGCCCATCACACTGAGGTGGTGGGTGGTACATTTCAGCAGTGGAAACAGTGATGTGAAAGACAAGTCACATTCCAGACAGACGTGCACAGCTGTCACACCAATGTCTCCATCAGCTCATCCATGCAAATCAGTGGACTACAACCAGGGAACTGTGTACAGAGCTGCATAACCAGCTTCAAGGCATTGCAGATGATGGTGGCAATGTTGGAATAACACAAAGTTTGTGCCAGGTGGGTTCCACTAATACTCTCACAGGAACAGAAGGAAGACTTTGTTAGGATGTATTGAACCAATACAAGGCTGAAGGCAAGTTTCCTGGATTGCAGGTGATGAAATGTGGCATCACCACTATGGAAAATATCTACCTCACAGCACCAGGGAGAAGGTATTTAAGTTTACCTGATTTGCTGTCATTACCTCTATATTTTCACTACTCTCCTTGACTATTATGTACGATACAGTTTCTACACTGCATTTTCTTTAATTGCTCTTCCTGAGAATTAAATCACTGTGAAAGGTGAAAATGACCATGATATTGTGCATGAGAAATTGATCTACATCTGTTTAAAGAAGTAAGAACAACACCAAAATGTCCTTGTAACCTACAACAAGGGAAGAAGTCACAGCTATCGACAGATAAAGGCAAGCTGAAGGGGTCATGGAGATTGATAACACCATAGTGATTCCTCCATGCCACTAGGCAAATAGTAACAGCCACAGTAAGTGACATATGTCAGTGACACACAGTGAGACCTCAGACTGCTCCTGAAAGGCCACACAAGTTCAGAGGCAGCAAAGACATGTTCAGAGCAGTAATGAGCCACACATACACATCCATGTGTAAATGAGCTTGCACGCTTCTTCCCTGCCAGCTACAAGAGGAAACAGGGGTTGAGCTGAGATGAGGAGCATATCAAAGGCAGCAGTGAAAACACAGCCAGCTGTTACTTCCCAAGGGAAGATGTAAAACAATGTTTTTCCCAAATATGGGTAGGAATACTGGGTAGGAATTTGCCTTAGGATTTCTGACAAACTCAGTGGTAATCACGGTTACCATATGCTGGTAAATAACAACAACCTGAAGAAATACAAAGTCTTTTTTTAGACTAAGTATCTGAAAGGTGAAACTTCACCGACCTGCTCTGTCATTTGAATTCAGACATTTCCTCTCCCTCTCACACATGCACATTTCCAGTTTAAGTGTCACATACGAATGTACAGTTTAATATAGTGACCATAATACTTTGTAATCATCAGAGATTGATTTATTCCCCTCCGTAACGTGTTTTATATTCAGAATCCTTTTAAATTGCTGCAGTTAGAAAAATGTTACCATAAATTTTGAGACAAAGTGAAAAAGAGTTAGCTGCAATTTTTGTGGTGCTATAAATACTCACATTTACCTGCTTTGAATATTTCAAGAGTGGAAGTAATTCCCACTCAGGAAAGATGTGTGAGAATTAGGAGATCAGCAAGGACTTCAGTTTTCCACAGTTCTGTCCTCATGACAGAATAATGTTCAAACCCGTGCTTTCACTAACGCAGCCTCCAATTACAGTCCTTTCTCTAACAAGCAACACAGTGCAATGTTAGAAATGCACTGTGAGAAGCTACGCAGTGCAGGAGCCTCCAGCTAGAGTGCTGTGAACGTGATAGGTGGTCAGCTCTTCAGATCAGCCTGAGGACAGCATGTATGGGAACACAGCAGCTTTACAGAGAAATGTTCTCTAGAAAAAATTGCTCAGCTCTGGGATGGAAGGTCTGGACATGAGGAGAAAGACACTCATTATCTATTATGAGTGTTCTCACCTGAGATGACATTAGCCCTAGTGTCTGACTGTACTCTCCCAAATTCTGTGTGAGTAATTCAACCACCAAGCTGTTAGACCTTCTGAAGTAACTTTCATCTCCCCATACACACCTTTGAAATGCTTCAGTTGGTTTTTCATATTTTTTTTCCTGTTTTGGATAGAGAAGTCTTCTGCCACCATCTAGAAACGTTTCCACTCCCACTCCATTGATGAGATGCCCAGCGGTCATGTTATATTAAGAAGTCATATAAATGAATTAGCCATTAAATTATAGATTAAACAAAAGGGTTAAACTGAAAGAACCTTTCTGTCCTTTACAATTTAGAGATGTTTAAAGGATTGTGGAAGGGGAAGAGAAGACAGGAGGACATAAAGAAAAGAAACTACTTGTCTCTCCCCTGCTAACTCATTTATTTAAACCAAACAGAAAAAATTTAGGAGTGGTTTAGTGGGAAGAAATTCTCAGACAATTCAAACATTTCTCACTTTTCTCTATCAGCAGCCTGTATGTACATGGATAACACTTCCACAGAGCGTTAATTAATTATAAGGATAAGCATTCTTATGCACAGAAAGGAAAAATTTCTTTTCTTTTTTAGAACAAATTTCTTTCACCTTACTCCAAAAAGCTCTGTAGCTTGGTGTTAACCATGAACTACACAATTCTCTGAAGTAGAACCAATAGATACAGACCATTACTGTCCCTTTTTTTGGTCAGAGACTCACAAGTAACTGATCAATATTAGAAGATAAGAAGTACAGGCTTTCCAGTCAGCCTTGAGAAATATCCATTGAAGGAATCATTGAAATTCCTACCAAAAATCTCATGAGATACCTTTCCGACAATTATTAGAGACCAGTTTTATGTGCATATTTGAATATTCATATTCTTTTCCTGTTATTGCTTCAGAAATTTTCTCTGAAAAAGCAGGTGCCCCCAAGAAGTCAAAAATCAAGAAAACTTTTCTTTAATGCAACTGCGGAGGTAGCAAGGCTTAAACTCTCGAGCTAATGGAATGCTTTAATTATCCAATCTCTCCCACAAACGAAATGCTCGAAATTACAGACAGATTAGAAAATTAGTGAGAAGCCAGCCAACTGAATTTCATCTTTTTCTTCTTTAGAATATCATAGAATATGGTAAAGCCATCTGTAAATGCACTTGAATCTCAGTACAGAAAGATTTAGAATTCATTAGAGAATACTTAAAACACGTTAATGTATTCTTATCATATTTTATAAAAATATATTTTATAGAGATCTTTAGACTGACTCTATAATGCATGAAACTGCCAGGATATCAAGATCACAACTGACAATGGACTCTTCACCTGTTCTATGTTTAAATATAAATAGATGGAAATTTGAAAAGTCAATTCTGATCACGATTTGAGGTATTTATACATTCTGGAGATGCAAACATGCATATATATGTATATGTACAAGTGTGTCTGTATATATGTATAACTGAATACAAGTATGTATTTATGTACAAATCTATAAACACATGTATGTATATACATATTTGCACTTCTGTCCTGAATTCAGGTGGAGTGCAAGATGAAAATATTGATGAAAAGCATTGCACAATTGCATATATTTTCTGTTGCTAGGACAACGCAATCATGACTTGAGCCTGTTCGTATTCAAGTTCATGGACATCCACTTGCAGAATTCTGTGACGTATAACCAAGCCCTGAGATCTCACCTTTTTGCTGTCAGCCTGGATTCCAGATCAGTCTGCACTACCCTTATGCAAACTTACTTTCTGGAGAAATGCAAAAAAATCTTGCTAGGTGAAATGTTCTATGCATCCGGATGCTTTAGTGATGCTTTTTTTTTTTTTTTTGCTTTTTTTTTTTTTAAATATCATTAAAAAGTTCTCACCAGGAAGAAGATAGGTAGTAATGTCATGCTGTGATCATTCAAGAAAGTATTAGCCATTTTTATTTTTTTTATTGAGAGTATATATATATATATGTATAAATCTGTCACTGAAAGATAATTCTCTATTCAGTTTCTGTAGATAGTTTATGACCAGTACAAAATCCACCAATAATGCTCACTGCTTCACACTGAGCATCAGAACTCAGTGATTATAATGCAGCACTCACAACTTGGGCAGGTTGTACCCAAATTCAGTTTACACTTTAACTTAATTCATGCAGTGCACAACAGTAGGCCAGCTGTGGAATGCGAGTGTACTATCTGCGGAAGTAATGCACTAGCACTGTATAATGTTGTGGCTCCTTCCTAGGAGACAGGCTAGATTTTTTGGACTTATTTGAATTTGTAGTGTCAATTGCCAGTATCAGCACTGAAGTATTTTGAGTCACTTGATGAGTTAGCTGAAGTTTCTTTTCATTACCTTGGCCACACCTGGGTATATAAACACTGATTTACCTTATGAATTAGAGGTTTAGAGGATGAAGTCAGGCTACAGTGATACAACTGCTCATTCCTGTTCGTTGAGTGCACGGAATTTCACATTTACTAAAAAAATGGTTTAGGAAAACGACGGCTGTCAGACTGAACTATTTGTTATTGTGCCATAATAAACATTGCCATTAGTTGTTTAACTACTACATACTCAGTCCTAGGGACTGCATTTGTCAAGATCAGAAATTGAGCACCTTAAGATGGAGTAGGTGTGTGACTAATTTTTATAAAGATACATGTAAATTACATCTTTCAGCCTGTGAAGTTGCAAAGGTAAGCCATTCTTTCCAATACTAAGCAGTTAAGATAAGACAGCACAGCATGTATTGGAGTTCAGATATTTATTTCTTGTCTCAGTGTGGCTGGTCCCCTTGCACTGACACTGACAGTGCCTACGCAGATATGGTCATTATGCTATAGGAATTGCCTATAAATTCAAACTTTTATGTGCATTTTAAGAAAAACAGAGCTTCTAAGGCTCAGAATACAGCACCTGTTGTGACTGCTTCTGTTTATATAAATGAACACATACTCATTTTCACAGTTTTCTGTCTCAGTAACTATTCCTGCTCCAAATAAAAGACTATCATAATTATCCAAGTGTCCATTCTCATTCTGCTCAACAAAATCTTGGGCTGCAGATGGTACAAATGCCCTGGCATATGCAAAAGCCAGTATATTTATCTCTGAAATATTGCCAAAGACTGTGGAGAGCTCATGTGTCAGGTAGACTGGCAGAGCCCTTTGGGAGAGTATTCACATTAATTATGTGAGCCATAGCAGAGCTATCAGGTACCCTATTCCAATGAGTGCTGTGTATTCAAGTTCCTCATTGCCTGAACAACTTTGAGAGTGGAGGCCAAGAAAACTGCCTGAAAAGGGGAGTCTCTGCTTTCCAAGGGGAGATTCAGGAACAGACTGCTGCGAGTTTTAGCATAATGCAGCCTTCATTTTCTCTAAATACTTTCATACTGTTTTCCTGAACAAAAAATATTTGTAAATTGCTATCAACGTAACATCACATTTGCTATTTCATCTGCATTTGTCAGTAACTTAGTCCATAAAAAATTTAGACCTTTTGAGTAAAAGTAACAAAAAATCTACTTTGAGACACTAAGAGAATCTTATCTGCAAAAGCTGCAACACTGATTACAAATTACCATGTTTGGCCACACTGGAGCCCTGTTCTCTGTTGCTGATCATCTTTAGAAAAACACTGGAGTTAAATTAAAAGGATGAGATATCCCTGACAACCTCCACTGTACCCAGATTCCTTTGGAAGGCCAAGCAACTACTTTTGCTTCTGTTATTCATACATTTTCCTGAAATCAGACAATAGAAATGGAAGAATTAGAGCAGAATATTAAAAATCAGTCTGCTCCTTTTCAAATGTGTCCCTTGAGCTCATGTTTATTTCTGAAATGTGAAAAAGCAAATTAAAGTTTTGTGATAGGTACAGCCATAACACTCAGAGTATAAAATATCTGAAGAAATTATTTTTTTCAGCTGACGCAATAACAAAGTAACCTGAAGAACAAAACAGTGAGTATGTACTTGGTAAAAATGATAGAGAGGAAATAAAGGAGTGACAAGTAACAAAATAAATATAGTCTATAAAAAATATGGTCTATAACTCCCTTGGTATCAAGGGTTTGGAAAAGACCAAGATCATCAAGTCCAACCATCCACTTAGCACTACAAGTCCACAGATAAACAATGTCCCTAAACACACATATATAATAAACATATACATAAACATTCACAAAAACTTCCCATGTTTTAGAGAGTGCCACGTGCTGTTGGATTTATCAAGTAATATTTATCTTCCACCCTGTCTGCATTCCAAAACTCAGAATAATTAATCTGCAGCAATGCTCTTAACTAAGAATTCTTTAAAGTAAAACAGGCATTCGATTTTAGGACGTTATCAGGATTATAAAATCTATGTGCTGGTTCACCTATAGGGTGCTTATAGCTGCTGTTGTAGTTAGTCATTGCTAAGGCTCAAGAAAAAATCTAAGAAAGGGTATGTCACTGCTCCCAACACTTCTTTTTATTCACCTTGTAGTATCTGGGAATTCAATTCAAGTTCATACTTCAGAATTTCTCTAATACTGACAGCAAAATAATCCCTTGTATTATGTTTGTGGAAAGCTTACAACTACCAAAACGTAAATATACCTTAAAAACCATATTCCCCCTAGCAAAAAATAGATTAAAGAATAACTCATTTAGATCTCTTGCAAATGACAATCTGAAGAGAATAATGATGGAAAACAGTGTGCTTGGTCTCCGAACAACAGTGATAAGCAAGCATGTACTGGACACAGTATTTTTATCATTTTGGAATAGGAAGAAAAACACCTCCACTTGTCAAATTTAATAGGATAAAATGTTTGGCAAAGCATTCACCCTATTTTGTTTTCCATTCATCTGTTATATCACATATCCACCTTAATTACAATTTTGTGTGCTGAGTTCTTTGTTATGTTTCAGAGTTAATTCCTCATTAGCATTCTCTGAGCAGAATCAAAAGATTCTCCAATAAAACAAAACATGTGTATTTGAGCAGGGAGACAATGACGGAATAGCCGCCTTATGGGCAACATAATGCATTTAACAGTTATAGTACCTAGCATAAACAATATTGTTGAGTGATAACAAATAGATCCAGCTTTAATTGATATAACAGATAAAATCACTCTTCTGTTAAATTAAACTTTGGAGAATGAGTCCATCAGCCCGTTTAAAATACAGTGAAGATTAAAGTTCATGTTCCAGATGGCCCAAAATAACCACTAAAAGCTTCCAGCTATGCTTGAATTAACAAGCCACTATATACAATCCACAAATTTGACATACTGTGAATTAAGCAAATAATTATGGGGAATAACAATGAGGAGGAAACGAAGAAGAAAGGACAAAACAGGGAGCATTCCCTCAGCTTCAGATATCTAATAAAGGCATCCAAAATATTAAACTAATTTCCCTGAGTTTCTTTTACTATCCAAAACACAGGAATCAGTCCTACACCTCTCTGGCAACACTGTTTTCTTAAGGAATCAAAATTATATTCCGGTTCTTCATTGCTCTCTTCAGAATCCCACTGGTATGATAGTTTATCTAACATCTTTAACCTGAACTCCACAAATAAACTCTTAAGACTTACAAGGACCATCAGTAACAATAATAATTTTAGGTCATTAAATGTATTATTTGTAGATATTAAAGATGTCTAAGCAAATGGGCTTGTTATGGAATCTGATTGTTCTTTTTTATGCTACTTCAGAAGAGAACAGTGAAACAATGAATCCCCTCCTCCCCCCTCCCACAAAATAAAAGAATTTATTTTTCCCTAAATAACTGAAAACATTAGATGAAAGTACAATTATTATCCTAAAAGTTTTCTGATAGGTAACTAGGGGAAGGAGACTGGAAGAGTTCATTGCATGCAGTTTCCAAAAGTTTTCATTGTAGTTAATGAACTTAAGCTGTTAATTTTTGCCCTAGTTAGCTCAAGTTACCATAGAAGCCAGTTGTGAACCCATTTCAAGTTACCCAGAGAGAGAGAAAAGGAAAGCAAGAGAAAGGAATCAGCTGTTTATGTTTTATAAGCCTACAAGGAAAGAAAGGGCAAGTGTAACAGATCTAACCCCCTAGCCTGATAGACAATTTAGTATACCCTGCTGTCTAGACTGCAAAGTCCACCAAACAAGATGGAGAGACAAATCACAAGAAACATACACAGGTGAAATAAAAGAAGTGGGGTTTCTACAGTCATGGTATGAGGTGATCATCAGTGATAAAGAATCATGGATAATTCTTGTCTAGATAAAGAATAACAAATGTTGTCCCGAGCTATATCTCTGCCACATTTCTTCCATAAGTCTGCACATGATAATAGCAAACATATAATGGTTTAAAACCTAGAACTCAAAGACCTGACTTGTACTGGATCAAGTCTTCTTCATTTCCACTAAGTCTTTCCAAGGTCAGAAAACAAAAATGGCAGCTGAACAGAAAAATACACTATTTTTCGATTTAGCAGCCAGTGCAGATGGATTCATCTAAAAGAATAAAATAAAGAAAAAGAAGCAGAAAATTAAAAAAAAAAAAAAAAAAAAAAAAAAAAAAAAAGGAAGCGTACTAAATTTTTCAGGTTTTGAATAGGAATTTGGAGAGTATTTTAAAATAATGTTCTTATATTTTGAAGAAAGCTTAGATAAAGAACTGTCATGAAAGAAGTATTTAAAACAGTCACATTGAGAAAAGGGTGAAAAAGAAAGAGAAATAATCCTTTGAAAATGGTGGAGGAAAGTAAAGTGGTCTTAAAAATAGAGTCCCCTCAAAAAAAAACATCAAAAGGAAAAGATGAGTAGGGAAGACATTAGTTGTAAACAACTCTTAGCAGGGAGCCAGGAGTTCACAAAGATTCATCTTTCTACAGGCAGAAGATAAGAAACAAGCTGAGAAACTCGAGCATTGTAAACTGCTAGATTAGAAAAGTATTTATTCATGTTTCTGCTCTGAAGGAAAAAAGGAATGAAATAGCAAATGAAAACAAAGCACTAGACCACAAATATTTCTGCATATATAAAGCCTGCAACATAGCATCCATTTCTCATCTTGAAGTCGGACAATACAGTAAGAATATGAGACTTACCATGGAAACTGACAGAAGTTCTACAGCATAAAACAAAGAGAAACGGAATCTGATCTGGTCAAATGTTTTCTGTTCAGATTGCTGGGGAGCCGAGCCAGCATGGGTTAACAACTTTGGATATTTGACATTTCATTGTAAGAAATCATTGAGTAGGTTAAGGTGATTCAAACGTTACAGCTGACTTAGGGGCAAAGTTAAGCAAATAAAGAGCTCAAAGCTGACAAAGGTGAGTAACAGTGGGATCAGCACTTCATAACAACTATTTTATATGTGGATAAGCAAGAAAAGAAAGTGCAATTTTAGAAATTTTTCTGATGAACAGCTTTAAAAAAAAAATTGCGTAGAGAAAAATAAAAGAACCCCTCCCTAATAATGAATAGCTTACAAAAAACCACAATGCTGCCAAATTTCTCTCCTTAGCACTAGCATTTATGAGACTTTCAAACTGAAGAAAAATACGAGCATAATGGACAAAAATAAAAACAGACCATCCAAAGAAAACAAAAATATTTTTAAGGTAAGAGATTTCATTTAAATGTCCTTAAAATGGTATTCAGGAGAGGATAGAGTCTAAAGAATGAAACAGTGCCAAAAAAATTTACAGGAATTAACACTGAAATTTTCTTCTGTTTCCTTGTGCACAGCATTCAGAGAAAACAGGCTCCCTCCCACAACAATGCTAAGCAAGGTGGTCCGTGTCAGCATCCTCTTTCTCATGCTGTGAGCAATGAACTAGACAGCAAACGGATAGCCAGCAGTCAAGTGGGTTGTGCTGCATTTTGAAAGGCTTTTATGCTAGCATTAGAAAAATCACATTTTAAGGAAGAAAGGCACACAGGTACTCATAAAAGTGTAAATAGACGGAAGAGAACAGCATGCAAAAAAACAGGTCTAGCCTACAAATTATTTATCCTAAGAACAAAAGAAGTAGGTAGGTTTGCTTTGTGAGGCATTGCAAAGTTTTCCAGTGACAGTCAGCCTTTCCTTTTTTTTTTCTTTTTTTTTTTTTTTCTCTCCTTTCATAAGAGCAAGAATGACACAGTGAAAAGAACAGCAGTGGAATTTAAAACGAAGAAAAGAGAACATTGCTTCCAGCTATTCACACTCAATCTGTGAAATTTATGGCCTGAAAAGACACTGTTGAAATTAGCTGTTCCTTCTTTAAATTGAGCTCAGTGTTCTGGGATCCACATAACAACTTTTTGCTTTTCAATATTAACTTAACAAGCAATCAAAAATCTCACACAAAGGTGTCACATTTTCTAAAGTTTGGGGAATTTTTTCTTCCATTAAAAGGATTAGCCTTTGGCAGAAGCAACACTAATCATGAGATGAAATGAGATGAAGTTTTTTCTTTTTCCTGGCAAATCTTTTTTTTTTTTTTTTTTTTTTTTTTTTTAATTTGAATATTGCCTCATATTCCTGCACCCACCAAAAAAAAAAAAAAAAAAAAAAAGAAAAAAAAAATCAGAATTCAAGGATATTGAAGCAATGCATTTCATATTTTAAAGGTACTAAAGTGTGCTTATGCGATACAACTCTCTGCATGGAGATAACTGGACAGTTTTACACAGAACACTGATAAAATGCATTTGTGAAGTCAAGCAGGGCTGCTAAATCAAGGTAGTTTTTGAAGAAGAAATCTATTTATTTTGATGAATAGAAAAGGTGATTCTATCTATTAGGTCTACACAGCCTAATAGTGCTAAATTTTAACAGAAGTTTTAGTCACAATATAAAAATGATAATGAAAAGGTCATTGATATCAGAGGTGCCAAACATAATTTTGGAAATCAGAAGTTTTAGTTTCAAGCAGTGTTTATATATCCATAAGAGTGTAAGTATCATGCTTTCTGCTTGAATATGCAGTAGGGAACAGGGAGAAATATATGACAAGGCTATTTCATGGGCATTACTTAATGATGGAAACCATGGCGATGCACTCTAGTCCGAAGGCCAAACACAACACAGAAGATAAGAAAGTGTAAGTAAAGAAAGACCACAGAAATAAAAGGAGCAAGCTGAAACTTCAGTAATGTTTCCTTCAGAAAAAGGCAGCAGTGTGATAAAACACACAAACTGAGAGAAAACTGTTTTCATTTTCCTGGTAAGTTAATATTGACCAATTGGAACTTGGGGGAGAAAGCTAGCAATTATTAACTCTTAGATCACTCCTACATACGTATATTATGGAATATCATTTCAGGATCTTCATACCTCTCAAGACCATGCCAATTTGTTCTACAGTTGGTTTCTGTACCCAAAGTTGCTTTTTAATGTTTTTCTCTGGGAATAATGAAGAATTCTCAGAGATATCAATATACATGGTATGGAAAATGCCACCTATTTAAAGAACTGTCAATCAAAGCAGGATATTTTTTAACTCACCTGTAGCAGTGACAATGCAATTCAGCTATAAATGAGCTAACTAACCCTTGCAGATCTGACACTTTCCAAGGAATTAAGTAGAAAAAAATGAAACTTGCCCTAAGATTTCAAGGTTTGAGAGCAGATACACCTTTCTACACTTCTGGATCAACACCTGAAGAAAGAGTAACATCTACCTTCAATTCGTGGCTCACTTTTCCAGAAAGAGTCATGACTTCCTCAAAATCACTTCACCCTCTCACTTACCTCTTAGAATCACATCCACAGAATAAACCTGTGTAGCCCTCGACTGTCACAAGAATGTCTACAAGTATCTGAGAAAAAGCACAGTCTAGTTTGATAACCTGGTAAAAGAAAATTATCCACAGAATCACAGATCACAGAATCACAGAATCACCCGGGTTGGAAGGGACCCCAAGGATCATGTAGTTCCAACCCCCCTGCCTAGCAGGGCCACCAAACATACACATTCAGATCAGGTTGCCCAGGACCCCGTCCAACCTGGCCTTAAACACGTCCAAGGACGGGGCATCCACAACCTCCCTGGGCAGCCCGTTCCAGGGCCTAACCACTCTCCTAGTAAAGAACTTCCCCCTAACATCTAACTTAAATCTTCCCTCCTTCAACTTAAAACCATTTCCCCTAGTCCTGCTGTTGTCAGCCCTTTTGAAGAGTTTACTCCCCTCCTGGGTGTAGGTTCCCTTCAGGTATTGATAGGCTGCAATGAGGTCACCCCGCAGCCTTCTCTTCTCCAGGCTGAACAAGCCCAACTCCCTCAGCCTGTCCTCATAGGGGAGCTGCTCCAGCCCCCTGATCATCTTAGTCGCCCTCCTCTGGACCCTTTCCAAAATCTCAATGTCCTTCTTGTACTGAGGGCTCCACACCTGGACACAGTACTCCAGGTGGGGCCTCACAAGAGCCGAGTAGAGAGGGACAATCACCTCCCTGTCCCTGCTGGCCACCCCTCTCCTGATGGAGCCCAGGATCCCATTTGCCTTTCGAGCTGCCAGAGCACACTGCTGGCTCATATTCAGTCTCTCGACTGAATTCACTCCTTTTCTGTCTGAAAAGGAGGACTGAATCCACTCCTTTTCTGTCTCATGTCTCTTTAATTGGAGGGTGATCAGATCTTTTATATTTTTCTTTTTCCTTTTTTCTTTTTTTTTCATTCCCTATACTCCAGGTCAGGAAAAAAACCAACAACCTACAATTACTGTGGTTAGCCAGTGTCTCAAGCTGGCCAATTGAAGGTAAGCTAAAAGAACAGGGCATTCCTTTGAACACATTTTCTTGCTGTTTTGGGTCTTCTGTATTCTTTTGGTTAAAGAAAGCCCTAAGGAATCCAATTTCTTCTGGTAGTGTCTCTATTTCCAGCACGCTGTTAACCTTTGCAAGCATTTTTCAACTGGACTACCGTTAATGTCCTTTAGTGAGAAGGCAGCACAGTGTTATTTTTCCAAAATACCAGACCTATTCGATCTCCTGAGTCACTAAGGAGCCCCTTTCCTTTGTTATGCTATTCAAACTTACCTCTCCACAATGCAAAACTACAAAAAAAGTTTCCAGTTATAAAGCCATAACTGTTATCATAGTGCTTCTCATTAAAACATATTGTGTGTGTAGAAACACTGGAAAATCTGAACCTTCATAGTAAATAAATTGCCTGGTTCCTGCTCATCAGGACCTATTAGTTCTTGTATTATAACAGGACTATTTAGAGCTGAGAAACATCACCTAATGGGAACAGAACTTAAAGATATAAGCTCTACAGTTGACTCTGAAGTTGCCTTTTTTTTTTTTTTTTTTTTTTTAACCACCAAAATATTAATTAACTCTAGCTCTGGTTATTAGTCTCATCTGCAGAATGTTTCAAAGAGGATGGCACCTTGCTAATTTTCCTCAGAACATACAAAGATTACCAAATTAGTCTTTCAAAACAAGATTAAAAACAACAGGTTATTTTGACAGCAGTGCTTATTATATTTAGCAGTAAAAGATAAAATTATCTATAGCAGCACAGTTTTTTCTTTTTCTTTTTTTCCCCTCTTTCTCTCTATTTCTTGCAGTATTTTATTAAGAACTAATCACATTCACTGTCACACTTCTTTTGGTGTACAGTTTAAGTTTTCGGCCTTAGAGAGCAGAAGTCACTTACAACCTGCAACTCTGACTAGCTCCTCCTGTCAACTGTTTTTCAGAATTAAACGAACAAACATAAAGCATCAGTACAGAAACATCACATACAGCTAGCAAATTCTGACCCTTTGTCTCATGATAGGAAGTCAAACTACTAAAGATATGTTTGACATAATATCCCCTATTCACAGAACAGCAAACATTCCACAAATACACTCACACTTGCATCAGCCAGCTGGTAAGATGAAAGTTGAAACCCTATAAGAGTAGCTACCCAGTTCAAGCTTGGGGTAGCTCTTGCTAGCCAATCCAGGGATGATGCCTAGCAAAGGAGATGTCCAATGTTGTGATGGAGAATACGAGGGGTCAACAACATTTTTCACTGTTACTTATCTCTAGATATGACAATAACATTGTGACTTGTCTACATGGCAAGTGGCTTTCCTCTTTCTCTTTTGCTAATACTTGAATGGCTTACATTCTGTTCAGGCTGAAATACAACAGCAATCAGTGCATGCTCTTATAATAAAAATCAATCAGACTTAGTCCATAGTCTGCTGCCATTGTATCATCCAACATCCAGTCTTGGATAACTTGTGTTAGACCAAGTAACAGCACAGCTCTTAAGAAGATCAATGGACTGTGCTTATCTTTTTTAAAAAATTGACCCCACCAGTAAAATGAACTGGAAAACTAAGCTGACTTCACATCTGTTCTGTTTCTCATTCTTTTCTAGAACATGAGAAAAGGAATCTCTGGAAGCTTTAGAAAAAGTCTCTGCTGTCATCTTCATTGAGCAAAAATAGCTATTCATCTACTTTCACACTTCCAAGTACCTGATTGGTACATCTCCAACTTTTTCCTGGTGTTTTCTGATAGCTTTCATACATTCACATATGCACAGCATTACCTCAAACACGCAGTCTTTCCTTCCAACAACTCGCACGTGGAGAAAAATTAATTTGCCTCTCTTGAGAATCTGCAGCTTTAGTAAGAAAACTAGAAGTTATCATTTGTTCACACTTAATTCTGATAGTTTCCTATGAAAACTTCTAACTAACTGGATTGCTAGACTTCTTTATTGACCTCTATTTCATGAAGTTCCTATCCTACATTCACCTCCATGTTTGAGAGAATGAATAGGAAGAAAACAGAAGCATTACAGCCCACTGCATTTTTATTCGTTATGCAGAAGATCATTAATACAGAAAAGATTTGAAATGTAATGATAATAAGTGCTGATTTTAATCTAAGAAACACTGATTCCCATCACGATATATTTCACAGAGGGAAAATTAAAAACAGTAATAAACTAATAATAATAATAAAACAATGACTGAGCATAATCTTACTGCTAGTTTACACAAGAAAATAAAGACCACCAGAAATGAGGTTAACAGCAGCATATAGTTCAGCATATAGTTCATTGAAACAAGTCTTCTGGAAGAACATAAATACATTGTCAAAGGAAACTGAATGAAAAAAAAAAAAAAAAGAGCAAGACTGCAGAAATTTAATACACTCTGAATACTGCGTAGCCTGCGTGACCTAATGGACACAGACATTCCATTACCAATTCCCATGATTCAGTGTTTCAGACTTCTTCAGAATAGAATCATCCAAGATCTCAACGTTGTGGGCTACACCTGATGCAACAAGTAGCTTTACAGATGTTGGAATACCAATTGTTCCATTCTAAAATATTTTTTACTCCTTCAAACATATCCTTTTAAGTGCGTGCTGCCTTTAGATAAAGAGCAAAATAGTACTCCCTTTCAGAGAGAGAGCAAACAGCTACCCCTGAGATACTTCTCAAGTATAACTGGTCCTTGAGTCTGCAGATATACTCTTACAGTAATGAGTTCTACTGGGAAATTTGGCCATTTTTAATGGCCATAGAAATTCTTTGCAAGTTCTTGCTGGTTTTTATACAGACAAATTATATTTTTTAATTTGCAGTGGTTTTGTTGTGGACCTTGAACAGAGAGCACCCTACCTCATCATCATCCAGCATGTTCATGTAGCCCATGCTTAAACTGCTTCATTTCCAAATCATTATGCTATTTGTATTTTACTGGACTGCTGAACTGATATAGTACAAGAAATTAAGTGGCTGGAAAACTAAATGACCTCTTCCTTACCTTTTAGGTGCACATTTTATTTCTGCTGCTTCACATATCTGGATATAATTGAGTTTCATACCAGACAATTCAAAGCATTCCAGTGCCAGAAAAACTGTGATTAAAAAGGGGGAGAAAAAAATGGGATTATCAGCTACAACATAGGTCACCAGCCCCTGGATCTTTAATTTCGAAATTCAACTACTGAATTCAGGCATCTCAAATGTTGATGATTATCAAAAGTTACAAACTTGCACCCTTATTGTTTTCTCTGCAGACATCTTGAACTTCTTTGATTTAACTGTGCAGACTTTCCAGCTGTGAAAACTGCCTGTTCCACTGTCACCTGTCTAATAACAATCATATGTTTAACTGCATCCTCTAACTGCCTACTGGTGTTAGTTTTCTAACAGCTGATTTATCCTGGATTTAGGCAAGACATCAGACATCAAAGATCCTGTGTGCTAGCATCAATCCTTTAGGCCACCCACTTCTTTACCTTTTAAGTTGTTTACTAACCAAGATAAATAGTTTGCTCAGACACAGCAATGACAATAGTTGGCAGATACATTGCTCACACAGCTGACCCTACTCAATTTTAAAATAGAATAAATCTTTGCTCTTTTGTTTTCTGTATGACTTATTAAATTACTGATATATAACTTGTCTGCCTCAGAGTTTGGGGCACTGCTAATGCACTGAGTGGCAGACACTACGTAACACCAAAAAAAAAATGTTTACATTAAAATGAACATGAAACAGAGACAGTTTTAGAGATAGGTGGAGGAAAATAAAAGGCTTATTTAATTGTCTTCTAGGAACCTAATATGCTATCAACTGGCTTACAGAACAACCGATGATTAGGAAAGACAGATGTGATACGCTAAAGGTGTTCATTCAGGAAGCAGTCACAGTGCTTCAGAAATGGTTGTATCAAAGGCACTTATGTTGAATTTCTGCAATTGAAACTCAGAAGAGTCCTGGGAAAGTTATTGCTGATCCAAGAAAAAGCCATAGAATCATAGAATCGCTCAGGTTGGAAAAGACCTTAAAGATCATGAGGACTATTAGTTCAAGGTTAAACATTTTTAGCTAAAAGTATTAATTTAGGAATCACTGGGTATAGAGTTCTCTTTGCTGTTTCTTCCAAAATAGGTGATATGGCAGTATGAGGCCCACAGAAACAGCTCCTTATTTAATCATGTGCAACTATTAAATCCAATTCAAACCGCTTTATTGGAAGAACTCTATTTTTTTTCTCTATCCTTGCAAAAAAACCTGAAAACTACCTAGCATATCACTTCCAGTTGGGGTGAACTCTTTAGTTCATCCCTTATCAACACAGAACTTGTGTCTTTGTTCTCAGTTGAGCTAAACAGAAAATGTGTGATAAGCCTGAGTTGGCGAAAATCGATATGACACAGATTTATTCAGGAAAACTTAGCAAACTTACAAAGTGAAAAGAAGCCTCTCCAGACAGCCCTTGAAACATATTAACATTTCTCTACATTTTCTTTTTTTCCTACATTTGCAGGTGTTGGTTTTTTTTTCCTAATAGAAATCAATGTACATCATTTTTCATAGCATTATAAAATAATGTTCTGTAATAATGAAATTAGATAGACTAAAAAATAAAACATCCGTTGCTGATCTGTCAAGCAATTAACATACCTTCCTTTTTTGACCAGCTATGAAAAAACAGTCATCCCATT
This sequence comes from Lagopus muta, assembly GCF_023343835.1. Lineage (NCBI taxonomy): Eukaryota > Metazoa > Chordata > Aves > Galliformes > Phasianidae > Lagopus > Lagopus muta. The sequence goes on from NC_064433.1 coordinate 87,690,870, forward strand.
TACATGACTGAAATAAGAAGATGCTCAGCAAAACCTTAGTTAAGAGGAGGCAAAATGTCATTCAAGCATCATACAAAACCCATTACTTATGATAATTTCAGAAAATATGTTCTACATAACTTTGACCAGGTCAGCAAGCAGCTGGGCTCAATGAAAATGAGGAACAAAATTCCCTCTCTCCATATAACCAAAGGCATATTTCACTCTCTGTTCTTCAGATTCTTTCTTTTAATTCTCTCCATAAAGTAATACCTACTTACACTCTAGAATCTCTACCACAGACTTCTAATACTCCCCAGATTTCCTCTCTCTTGGGAATTTATTGGGTGTATGTATACTCTGAAACATGAAATCATCTCCATTATTCTTCCTATTCTACTAGCAACAATACAGGTCATTCATAACTAACATACTGTATGGCTAAAATGTAAGTCATCAAAATAGACAGGGAAAAGTTTAATATGGCCTGCAGTTCTAATGTCTATCCAGTGACTCCTCCCACCCTTCTACCTACCAGTTGGAAGGGAGTTTCTTAAAACAGAACTTGATGAACAATGTAAGTATAATTTAATAAAATTTGAGTGTTAAATGAATCAGAAAAGATTCAAGCCACTCTGCAGTTTCCCTACTTGCTAACATTACAAACCTAATTCCCTTAATCCCAGTTTCTGCTTATATGCTTTTGCATTGACCTCACAAATACCTTGCAAATACTTTGAAGACAGGTCTCAGATGCTTGGGCTGAAGGCTACTATAAAAATTCAAGCTTAGTTTTTGTGGAGTAAGAGGAGATAGATAAATTCAAACATGAGAAAGACAATGAAATTTGCTACACGAGTGATCAGAAAGTCTCAAGAATACCTTGAAGGTCTAAGTTAAAATTTTAATCAGGTTTATGATGTCAGATCACAATGTGACACAGAACAAAAAGTCAAAAAGGCACCTAACTCACAACTAGAACTTAACTGAAGTGACAGGGACTAGAGTTTAGAATGAACACAAGAAGTGTATATCAAGACTTGAAATAAAACAGCAAAATATATTTCCCAAGTATATCCAAGTACCTCCACCTGCACAATCAGATATATGAAGTGATCCATGGGCTACCTAAACAATTTTGTTCTACATAAATTAAAATAAGATAAAGTGATTTTTTCAAAACCAGTTTTGTTACTTTTTTAATACATGTTTTTAAACAATAATTGATTTTGAAAATACAAGCATTAAAGGAACCCTGGGACCTTCATTTTTCTCAGTTTTTAAGTACACTCACTTCCTTCAGTTGTTAGGCAACAGTTAATTACAAGAGACACAAAAAGAAACCTAATCAAATATCTGTCCAATAGCTATTCCCAATGCACCTTCTGACCTTTCAAGATTCTTATTTCTCTCTGCATTTCCAGAGTTAGAGAATTCCCACTTCTTTTCTTTGATATCTTGACTAGACATAGTGGAGGAGAATATAGAATGTATAAAATCACAGAAACACATACACAAGGGAAGCAATTTTGATTCAGTTTTCAGTAGTAACACACTGCATGTTAATACCCAGCACCATACTATTTCTCTACAATCTCTCTAGTCTACATTCTAACAAATGTCACCCACTATAATGCTTGGACATGGGCCTGGGCAACCTGTTCTGAGTGGCTCTGCCTGAGATGAGGTTCGACTAAGTGACCTCCTGAGGTCCCTTCCAGTCTCAACCGTACTGTGATTCTGTGAATATTACTTAAAGCACTGTTGCTGTTCAAGCAATAAAAAGAAAGTAATTCATACAGTTTATTTTCAGGTAGTGCAGCGGAAAGTCTGAGCAGAACTAACTAGCATATGCTATTTTGATTATGGTGATGTATTCTCAATCTATTTTGTATACCAGCAGATCAAGGAACGAACGAGGGCTTTAGAGATTTTCTTTTTTTGTTAATTTGTTTTATTATTGTTATTATTAGTAGTAGTAGTACTGTAGTCATTTGGTTTGTTTGTAATGCTATGTAGTCAGAAAATTCTAGACTCCAGTTGCTCTACTTCTGCCTTCTATCAGTACAACAAACCTCAGAAGCTTCTATGCCTATCAAGAAAAATATTGAGACAGACATAGCACCACGAACAAATAATAAATCATGAGCACTTACTCTGAGTAGTCCAAATGGCTTAGTAGGAATAGAAAACAATAGAATGTAGGGGAAGTAAGAGAGAAATTTATTCTCCTGCATAAAGTCTGCTTGATAACCCATGTTTTGATTCATCAGTAACTTCCTTTCTGTAGTTAGTATACAGTTGAAATTAACTTTAGACAAAGCTAACTATATTTTTGTAATGGGCATCTAAACTATGCTCTCCAGCTTCTATATCATTTTTTTCAGCTTACAAGTCCATGTTGCTTTGAGGCTGCTTTAGCAGGAATGTCAGTGTTATTTTTACAGTGCCACAGAAACCTTTGGATGTTCCATAAATGTAACTAATACACTTCTGAGATCAACTTAACACTTCCTGGTTTTAGTCTGTTCCCTTATAACTTATCCCCAGATCTTAAAGCAAGTAACCTCCACTCAAGAAGGGTGTTCTGTCTGCAAGAAACTGGCCAAAGAAGTTGTTTTGTGATGAGTTTTATGGAAAACTTGCAGATAGGATAAAGATCAGCCTCCTTAAGACAACAGTAATTTAAGAAAAGGAATTCATTTCTGACACTGTCCAACTGCATTTTATCTTTCTGAAAAGCACAGCCTGTCAGAATAACACCCTTTATTAATAGGATGTTTGTCATATTCAGTTATATACTTACATTATAGAAGTGGTGTCTTCTGCCCATTTGATGATTTCATCAGGTAGTAAGATTCTGCATTTGCCAGGCATAGCGCAAACAGTATAAATTAGGCATTAGGCAAAACAGTACAGATTAGGCATTCATTCAGTGTATTCTCAACTGAGATTATTAATTCAAAAAAAGGCCTTTGACATGGCCCCACGCCACACGCTTATCTCTAAATTGGAGAGATATGGGTTTGAAGGATGGACAATTTGGCCGATAAAGAATTGGTAGGAAGGTCCCAGCCAGAAGGTTGTGGTCAATGGCTCTATGATCCAAGCCATTCTATGATTCTACTGATAATGCATATTTTCAAACTTTGATCAACTTTTGGGTGAATACAGACAGTATGACTGGCAGTGTACAAACTGATGACTGCGTGTAGAAAATGAAAATACAAAGTCACAGAGTTCTCTGCGGAATTTCCATTTAGTTTAGAAATTCCTTCAGTTTGAAAATATAGCATCTGCAAAAATCGGGGTTATTGTTCAGAGTATAAGACATACATTCAGGTCTGAGATAATATTAAAAACAGACAGCTGATCTGACAGCTTCACAGTTTTAAATACTATTCACTCTATCCTTCCCCTCTTTCAATAAAAATGTATAAATATAAATATTATAAATATAAATATGTATTTTGAAAGATTCTGACATACCCATCAAGTAAGATAATTCCTGATCCTACAATCCCTTTTGCTTCACTCTTTTTTCTCTCAGAAAACACCAATATCTCTTGTTTTCGAAAACTATCTGTTATTCTGGTGACAGTTATTGATTTTAATTAAAGTAGCAGAAACAAACTGAAAGTATTAAACCCCATTCTTTCACATTCCAGGGATCAAAATAAATAGTACTGAGAGTTTACACTGACACAGTCACATATTTATGCCTGTATCTACAGCCAATCTGCACAACAGAGTACTCCAACAGTTTTAATTAGTATAGAAAGCTGATTTGAGAGTAGGGACAACATGTAATAATCTTGGCACCAGCAGTTCACCAGGCAAAGGGAGTCCCTATTGCAGTAAAAAACTTGAAGGGTGGCATTAGTCACTTAATTTGTTTATATAACCACACAAGCTGGTTTTGCCCTGTTACATTTTCTCCTATAGCTTATTTCATGAGTGTAAAGAAAGCAAGTCATTTAGGTTAACCTCCAGTCACTAACAATTATAACTTGAATTGCCTGCCAATTTCATAAATCTAACTAGCCACTAGAAAGACTTTTCCTACCATAAGAGATCTAGGCACACAGGATTGTACACATGCTGTATTTTATCAAAGATTCTCAGTATATTTCACAAAAAATAACAGTCTTGACATCCACAAGTTGCATGAAAGCATTTCAGTCACAGACTTCAGAGAAGTAAACTCAATCAGAAAGACTGTTTTCCACGTAACCTTGCATAACATGCTTTTGTTGAATAACTTTTTGTCCCCTCAGAAACAGTACCTTATAATAGAGCTTTGTTATCTTGCAAGAACTACTGAAATGATTTTTTCGAGGCATGGAGCAAACAGCAGATACAGAGAACTACTACCCTGAACACAAAAACCTTATTTATTTTTCAACATGTATTTGATCAATAGGAACAAATTTTCAATGAGATCCCACTATATTTTAGAGTAAGCTGGCTAACAAACTTATTCAGACCTATTTCTCCCAGATTTTTCATGGATGGATGTTGCACGGATGGATTGATAGATTATTCATTTATTTAGTCATTTATTACTGCTTTTCTCCCTAGAATTCCTGAGGAAAAATAAAGCAATTGCCTTTTCACAATATTTGCCATATATAACAGTGTAAGTGCTTAGATATTAATTGGCAATTTCACTTACAGTTGTTGCTTATCAGTGTGATTTTTCCTACTTTTTCTCAAACAACAAAACAACTGTAGAAAATATGTAACCTTATACCATCTGTAAATCCATCTGGTTTTAGTATATGTTCTTGAAATATCAGTGCATTTGGGGAAAAATTTATTGCAAATAAACAAGCTTAATCTATAGCACTACAGTTTGGGAATACAAAAACTCATCATGCCTTGAAAAGTAAATTTCCACTGCATCCCTCTGCTATTGTTTGCAATACATTGTTGTCATCTGGAGGTTCATACCTTTCCCTCCAAATCCATTTACACAGAGTTCTAAGAGTAAAGAAAAAAAGATATTCATTCTAATAATAGAGTCATGTGGAAGCCTGACATTTCCCCATATATTTTCCCAAGCATCTGTGCCTTTTGCTGCTTTCTTGATAGTTACTCCTCTGTTTGATTATTATCAGCTTGTGCATCTTCCACACACGGAAATTTCAGGGGACCTGATGCAACTACAGCTCCTTTTGGGAAAACACTGAGTAACCTTTATTGCCCCACTGGCTCAGTAACAAGTATTGAGCACAGGTATGTTTCTTTCATTAAGGTCACAGGGGAGAACCAGCTGCTTTTGACACAGTTGCAAAGTCAAATGAAAGCAATTCCATGCTAGTGGGTAGCATCACCAAACCACTGACTCTTATCTCCAGACGTAAGAAAGATCTTCACCACATGCAGTAATTTTCTGTGCTACCTAGAGAGACTTGGCAGAAAAGCTGTATGAAATTAACAACTGTCACTTACTTACTCAGTTTGCACAGAGAAAAATTAAATTGTTTCCATTTATTTTATGGGCTCTGACAAGGAAAATGGGATGCTAATGCTTCCAGTATGCACTGCCTAGGGTAAACTGCAGCATAAACATCCATCAGTCCTGAAACCAATTACTGTTACTCTAATGTCCATCACAGCAGATGCCATTTTCTATGTATGAATATTCATTAATTAGACAACTAAACATTGCAGATAAGTTCAAGGAGTATTTTTGTTTCATGAAGTACAGGCTAAAACCTAGTCCAATATAAATACACCATAACAAATACAATTAATTTTGTCAGCACGTTACAGTTCACACAAGGCTCTTCTGGAAGATTTCTTAGCGTGGCCTGAATTAATAATCACAACAGCACACATGGAGGGCATAGAAATCTTTATCCACCAGCAGATATCATGTCTTTTCTTTCATGGAATGGCCTCTGATTCATGGCATGAAAGGAGAAAACTGCATTTCAGAAAACTTCGGCAGCTAAGAGATGGGTGTATCAAAATGTGGAGAGAACAAGGAGTGCTGAATTTCTTGCTACTCTGGTGTGTAATGAAAAGTCAATTTTTTCCAGGAGACATGAATCATTTCAAGTTTTCAGCAGCTCCACATCTCACTCTCGGATGACAGAATACGGTCACCTTGGGGTTATATTGATCAGAAGAAGCTATTGATTAGAAAAGTGTTTGCAGATTAGGAATCTTGCAAAGGAGTTACTCAGCAATCTCTCTTAATTGGATATGTTCACCACTTGAAACTTAATTTCTACTCCCATTTAAGTGAGTCGATATTATGGAAGCAGCTAGAGAACAGGTCTGGCAAAATAAAACTACAGTTCTATTCCTATTTGCTTGGATCAGTTTAGTCACAAGCAAAACACGTCTGCCTTTGTTTCAGGTCAAACAACCACTATTGTCATGCTCTGTCAAAGGCTGCAATGGGGTTTCCATTTAACTCTGTACCAGGATGTGTCTCCACATGTTCTCCCTTAATCACTTTAGTGAACCTTTGTTGAGCTCACTCCAGTATGCTTGTGACTCTTATACTGGGGAGGTCAGATCTGGACACGGCACACTCATTACAGTCTCACCAGGGAAGATCAGAATCTCTCAATTTGCTGGCAGTGTTCTTCCAAATGCAATACACTTTGAAACATGGGTGCACTGTTGGCTCATGTTCTACTACTTTGTGCTCTAGGTCCCCCAAGGCCTTTTGTGCAAAGCTACTTCTCTAGAGTCAGTTCCCAGCCTAACCAGTGCATGAGATTATTCCTAATGAGGCACAGGACCTTGCACATCCCTTTGTTGAACTTCACGAGATCAGCGAGACCATCAGCGTATTTCCCTAGCCTGCCAAATGCATGATACATCTCATGTATCAATCATTCCTCCTAGTTTTAAATTTTTTGCATGCATGCTGAGGGTGCACTGTGCACCCATCATCTAGGTGTCAATGCCTGGTCTAATACCCAATCCTTGGGTACAACCCTAGTGACTGGCCTCCAGTGGGACTTGACACCGAGGCAACCTTTTGAGCCCATCAAGTTTATCTACATTTCAGTCCATTTTGAGTCCACTTCTCTAATCCATGCTTCATAACTTGGTGTATTTTTGACAGCTTTTGCAGGTCTCATTTGGACTTCGTAGTCCAAAAAATTCAGGCTCTGTTTCTAGAACTGTCAAGTTCCTAATCCCTGTTGCCTGTTACATGAAGTTAGGAGCAGACTACCTAGGCACAATGATGACTGCTTATAGTGATCTGGTCAATCCCACTGCTCCATTCTGTAGAAGAATACAAAACATACTAAGAAAATATTGACTTGATACACAACTGAAGGAAGCTCACTGCATTTCACTCCTCAATAAACTGGATGCAATCTCCCAGAAATCAGGTCTTTCTGAATGGTAAGCTGACAGAGGAAGGGTAATGTTTCACGTTTGAAAGCACCACCTGTTTCTGGTTGCTGAGGCATATAATTTTGCAAGACCACAGAAATTAGCACAACTTGTTCACCTCTCATTTCGTATGAAGATGCTGCAAATTTCAGCATTTCGCTCATCTTAATCCCAGTGCAAGGCTTAAGTTACAGTGTGCCAGTATCACACAAAGATAAAATCCTCCTAAAGCCCATTTATAATGAGCTCATGCATCATTTCTCCCCCTTGATAATGCATGATCATTCCATTCACACTCCCCACCCACAAAGAGAAAGACAAACATTGGGCATATATCTTCCCTAACATCCTTGGTCCTTTTTCCCTGAAAAGGCATGGTAATGCTATTTTCACTGCGATAACATGTACTAACACCTTTCTGATTTCATATCTCTAATGTTTCAGCAACTGTATTTTCAGCATGAAGTTATCTTCTGAAGATTATTAATCACTGCCAAGGGTGGCCTATTAGCTTTATACTGATGAACCATTTTTCTTTACTTAATTTATATCAATAATTAAACTCTAAAGGTTATGCTAGATGTTCTCTTTCCTAAACTCCACATTTAAAAGATGCAAGTTTTAAAAAGGTGAGAAGCATGAAAGCAGTACAGCTATTCTTGGGCAAGCATTAATAATTAGATATTACTTTGGAGAAAGGGCAATGTTTCATCTGAAGATGGAGCATTATCTTCGATATCTTTTTGTGCATTTGGCGGAACAGTCCTACAGACTGTGCTTCTAATCTCAAGATATGTTGGCAGGTTTGCCCTTTTCTAGCTGAAATATGGTCTCTTCTGGGAAATCTTTACCAACACATACTGAGAATTGTTATGTCCTATTAAAGGTTGTTCACTGATATTTGTAGTATCTTAAATACACTCTGCATCATTACAGGTGAATTCTACATTTGCTTAGAATAAAATTATACTGAAAATAAAAGCCAAACAGAAACACATGGAGATATGTTTAGGAAGCAGACTCACAACCCTTCTAGACTATTGCTTTCTACCAGAGCTGCTTCAGAAACAGCAACATCAGCAGGAAATGAAAATCAAAGTAGTTGCCAGAGTCTGGGAGGAATGTGATCTTCAATTATCTAAGGAGCAAGGAGGTTCCTCAGTCAGTTTAGACTGAAAAGGTAAAAACACACAATGATTGGAAACCACAGAAAAATTAAAAATTAATCTAAAATATTTCTATTTCCCCCACATGGCAGTAGGAAATTCCCCTTTTTGTAGTATATTATAATTCAAAAAATAATTTTAAAAAAATCGATGAGGTGCTCCTTGTTTTCTCCTTGCCTGTAAGAGGAAAAAAAAAAAAAAAAAAGAAAAAAAAAAAGGGAGAGAAAAAAAATAGTGTCATTTAATGGCTGGAAAAAAATTACTTTGTCTTCAATCAAATAATTTATAAAAATACCTCCTTGCTTGAAACAATAAAGAAACTATACAGAAAATAATGCACTTATTAAGTTCTTTCTTTAGGTCCAGCAAGAGTATAAACTACATTTTAGTCAGAAATCTACCATGGAACAATTATACTTTTATATTTGTAATGTTTTTAAGAGACTCATTTGTGTTTACAAAGGTATCAAAGGACTGCAATAATTAAATAAAATTAAATATTAATATGAATAAATAAATAAATCTAGCTTCAGGTCCTTCTGAGAACCAGAAGTTACCATTCAGTGTTATTATTATTATAATTACTCCTACTAGCTAAGTCACTGCAGAGAGCGGTACAATACTGGTTAATATGCAATACACAAACTAGCAACATCTGACTGCTATAATTCAGAATAAAGTAAAAAACATAAATGCCAAAGCACTTTCTTCCCCAGAATATATGTAGTATTTTCTTGTAGTTCTTCTAAGCCTGTCCATATGTAGAGAAAAATAATAAGATACTTTTTCAAAGCATTAAAAAGGATAAAGGCAAGTCTTCTGACATCAGTCGTGTTCTGGCACCATAAGACAAGTGTCACTGGAAGTAAATAGGCTCTGAAGTGGTAGGGCGTACAGTTTGGGCAGCACTTCCATGCTAATAGACACTAAATTAGCAGGGAAGGTCAAAACAGTTTTGTCATACATGCTTTGTCTACCTGTCTCAGCAGCAGTATGCTGAAGAAAATATTTGAATGAAATGGAAAAAAAAAAAAAAAAGTCATTTGACTACAGGAATTAATTTTAGCTGTTTGTTTCTTAGGAAAAAAAAAGAAAACCAAAAAAACAACCAATGTTAAAGTTGCTTGATTCTGAAAGTGAAAGATTTCTGACAAAAGGATAAGAGAAAAATCCTCAGCATTTGATTTCATTTCATTTTAGTTACTGGAGGGAAAAATAAATGGTGAAAGAGTAAGAATAACCAGAGAAACCCTGTTTTTCTTACAAATATAAATGAAATAAATTGAAGAACTTTAAAAAAAAAAAACATACAAAACAGCTTTCACAAAGTAGATCCGTAATCTTTATGTCAGACAGCTGAAACTGACAAAAAACAGATAACACTGCTTATAGTCACAAATCACATGCATAATGTGCAGCTTTAGTTCATAAAACTAGCAAGAAATAAAAAGTATTCCAGGACAGTAATTATGTAATTTAAAAAAAAAAAAAAAAGGCATTTACATTTTACAGTATGAGACACAGCCTACAACCCAGTCAGATGTTTCTCACTTTTCTAAAACATATTTTGCAAAACCAATATGTACATGGTAATAGAGCCTATGAGAGATAGGTCTACAAGGATTGTCTAAAATGTTCAGTGATGCCAGCTGTTAATAACAGATCTAGGACTCTTGTCTCCAGTGAACTCTGCTTTGACCTACTTATTACAAAAGTGAAGCACAAGCAAGGAATTTCAGGCTGGGATCAGTGAAGTTCAACTACTAAAGCTATGTTAAAAAGCAACATCAATTAGTTGGATGAGAATGCAACTCACTTTCAAAAAAGCGAGCCTTGTAGAACCTTGGAGAGGCAAGAAGGTGCAGTTCTGTAATTGATACAGTCTATGAGTTTCAGTTCTTGTCGATACAAGATTGTACAGCATACAACTGTTTCTTTGCCTCCTTTGCAAAACGAAGCTTGCAAGTATGTTAATTAAACAACACCATACATTTATACAGAGAATAAAATTACTGCCCTGAAATGTGCCTGCTATTCACTTTGTATTTGAGGGGAGACTCATGTAAAGCAGGAGGAATGCTTCTGAGAGCTCTGACGCATGAGCACAGAGGAGCCGACATGAAAGGGCATATTGCCTTTGTCCATCTCCCCCTGCCTTCCCACAGGCTTAACAGGAAAGTGAGTTGTGGAACAACTTCTAAGTGTGAACGAGTGGCTTGGATCAGTCCTTTCCTATATCAAAAGGCAAACATCCCTATAACATCCAAAATGAAAACAAAGATAGGGTGGGAAAGGAATAAGAGGGACACTAGAGCCACAGACAGAAAGCAGATGAAACAAGCTCCTGTCTTTGCAAGAAATGTTTTGGTTTTTGGCTTCACTGTGACTGAATTTCTGTACCCTGTTACATGCTTTTCTGTCTATAACATACATATTCATAAGCCTGCTGCTTTTTGAGGCCTATCTGTGACCCACAGCAAAACCCTTTATAGCTCTTAATCTCAAATGATGTCTGGAATCCCAACATTCTTTTCCAGAAGAGTCAACTACCCAAAAAATGTATATGTCACCTTGCAACAAGAAAGCTAAGATCACTTCAGGCCTGATTTCCCATGAGTTTGACTGATGAGGCAAGAAAAAGTAGGAGTTCTTCAAGGTTATACTTTCCAGGATCACACTTGAATGTGAGGAGCTGTTACTGGTATCACCACCCCTTCGTCTGCAATTTTCATTGATAAGTATTTTAGCTTTCTTTCTAAAACTGAGGTCTGAGAAGTCATGTAATTATTCATCCAAATTTCTCATGTAACCTATATCTATGCTAAATGGCACAGCATTAGAGAAATAACCATGCTGAACAGCGGTCTGCTTACCAAACATCCTTCAGCCTTCTGGGATCAGGTTGCTGAAGGTAACTAAGAGAAATTTTTTTTAAAAATGAATTTTCATAGCTCTTAGATAAATGAGATAGGTATCTTGTCACTACTTTCTCATTAAAAAATAATCTCAGATCAGTAGTGACTAAAAGTCTTTAACTTCTGGCAACAGCTTGGTGATAAATGGGAAGAACTGATGGCCCCAACTCACTTAGAACACCTAACTTTTCTCAATTGTCAGCCCTGTCAGAAAGAATACATTTTGATTGGAGACTGGAGAGCCCCTTTCTACACCTGAAATACTTTTGCTCATGGAATTTGAAAGGTAACAGATCAGAGACAGTGGCTGCTGGAAGATGTTTTTCCTGACTAGTATACAACAGCTTCCAAAGACGTTTGATGGCTGCTTTGAATACTACCTTCATTGAGGAAAACTTATTAAAACAATAAGAAAAACAACACACAGCTGAAATCTACCGATTAGCATCCACAGTATCATACTCAATTTACTGCTCAGTCGCAAGATTTATTCTAAATCATCATTCTTCAGATTATATCTCTCCCAACCAATTTTGAAGAGCTGCATAAAATATCACAGTGTTTTCTTTTAATTGTAGCAAGAAAGTTAGAATTTACAGCTCCTGGGTTTACAGTTAATATACAAAATCCTTTGAACTACTTTTATAAAAATATGCAGACAACCAGATAAATTTATATGTGTTTTGTTGGTTTTTGGCTTTTCTTTTCTTTTTTTTTTTTTTTTTTTTTTTTCCCCAAACCATAGGAAATATCTATTAAGAATTTTAATTTGAACAGAAAACTTGTAACTTGGTCAATGGCTTTATCCACAGCAGAGCTGATGTGCAATTCTTTCAGAATGAGCTGCAACATTATCAGACCTGTTGAAGCCCATGACTTCAAAAAGACAAAAGAAATAACTAAAGATATGTTCTCTCTCTAAGCTAAACAGGTACACTGTCAGAGGGGAAGACCTGAACCAGAAATGCTTACAAGATTCTAAGCATTATGAAGTCTAATAAGTAACGTGAAAAATTCTTGATCTTCTTTGCAAAAAGCACCACCATGTTTAACATTACTTAAGCAACACAGTTTGAATTCAGATCCAAATTACAAAATAGTTACTTAGAAATTTCCATTTGCACACACAAAATATGTCACCTTTCTAATCTGAACATACAGTCCAAAAGCTTTCTTTTCATCCTGATGGTGACAGTGTGTCCTCAGCAAAATTGCAGACACTATTAAGGTGAGTGGTGCTGTTGATGTAACAGAAGGAACCTGGTTGCAGCCTTCCAGTACCTGAGCAGAGCTTATTTAAAAGACAGAGACTGACTGATAGTGACAGGATAAGGGGAAATGGCTTTAAACTAAAAAAGTGGAGATTTACGTTAGATGTTAGGCAGAATTTCTTTACTCAGGGGTGGTGAGGCCCTAACCCCAGGATGCCCAGAGAGCTGTGGATGCTCAGGTTAGCTGGGATCGAGCTCTGAGCAGAGTGATCTGGTGGGTGACAGCCCACCATGGCAGGGGAGTGGGAACTAAATAAAATTTAAGGTCCCTTCAAACCCAAGTGATTCCATGATTCTGTGATATCAATGTAAAAAACTATTTTTGCCAACAGCTTCAACTAATGTTGCACAAAGTCTAAACGCAGTATTAATTTGATCTACCTTCCACTATACCTTGTTACCATTTACATTTCTGCATTTATCCCAAATAGAAGAAAAATATAAAACCCAAGAGCTTAACTTTTGACCTCTGCTAGGTAGTTGTTTTTCCTCAGTATTCCTATTCTAAAATACCTATGGCACTTTAAGAATCAATGTGACAGAGAAGTTCCCACAACACTTCGCTCATGTTTCTCAACCAAGCCAAGACACTTACGAACAAAAATACGTGGTTTCTTGTTTCTTTGCTTCTTTTTTTTTATTATTTTGGGGGGGGGGGGGGGGGGGCAGCTAAGAAATACCTATTATAAAAAGCGTGTTTCACTTCTATGAGTCTTTCTCACTTCCAATCTTTTAAACACTGAGTAACTCTCTGCTGCCTATGCCATGTCTCGTAGCAAGCTTGATATACACAACTTTGTTTCTATGTGTTTTAAAGCTTTGCAAGTGAAAATCCTGTACTCAGTCCAAAAGAATTATTTTTCTATAAATACAGGACCCATTGCTGGCAGGTGAGGACCATATTATTTTTCAGTTATCAATAAAAATGTTTAGAAATAGCAGTTCCAAAAATATGTTCGTGTAACTTAATGTTATAAGAAGATCAGAAGTATTTCCAAGAGTTACTTGGAGATGCACAAAAACAGTGGAAGAAATAGTGGACAACTTTTAGCCAAGGGCTTTCAGCTTCCATTTCATTATGCTAGCTGTAATAAATGTTGAGCAGAGAAAGAGTGCATACAGAACATCCAAACAAGGTAAAGTGGCAGCTTAATTGCACACGGCAAACACTGGCTGCCAGAGATGAGTCTGAGATAGGATGAGCAATCTCAAAGGACAACAGATGGATTTTCAAGAACAGAAGCAGATCTCAGTGCTGCCTCAGATACAGAAATGTGAAGAGCAAAGACACAGTTAATTAAAAACTAATTGGAGAATCATGCTGATAACAACAAATATTTTGTGGATTTAATAGAGCAGAAGGTTGTAGATCTTTTATCCAAAGACCACGACATTAGTTGCAACAGCTCACAGGCCCAGACAATTACAGAAACAAAAACTTGCTGTTTCAATTAAAAAAAAAAAAAAAAAAAAAAAGAGCAACCACACTTAAAGCTGGATTAAAGTATAACTGTTCTTAAAAGAGGTAAGCATGGCATCTCACTCACAAAGCATTCATAAATACATCCTCAGCAAAGTGATGGAAATATAATTATACCTCTGCAATGCTTTTGTAGAGACCTTACTTGTCTTTTTAATTTGCAACAAAGGGCTCTTTAGCTTCAGATGAAGCACAAGACCTCAAAACAAAAACCTCTGTCTGCCATGTAACCCTAAGACTTCACCTCTGGGAGAGAAAAGGAGAAGAGTTTCTGACTAGTAAAGATCACGCAGTCTTTAGTAAGCCTCCAGGGGAAGTGTTTTCACATACAGAGAACATTATCAAACTGCACGAAGGCAGTTCTCCCAGAAAGGTCCTAATTATGCAAGAACTCTGAAACCCAAGCCCACCTCCCTGCAATTCCCTTTTCCTCAATTTAAACCATTTAACAGAGGCATCACTGTTGCTTCTTTATTCCTGCAACTTTTCCACTATTCCTTTCCACTTTTCCACACCTTTATTCTTCATTCAAAATCAGCATGGGGGACCTGCTTGCTTCAGTAGAGTATTATATTAAAAGTGACTGTTGCCATTTTTATACCTGAAACAATTCTCATAGCTGCACCTTGCAGGGTAACCAAAGTTATTGTGCCAGTTATGGAGAGGAAACACAAATTCCCAAGGAATGAGAAAGGAAGCAGCTGTGAAGAACACAGCAAACACTTTGAAGCTACAATTATGATTAGAGAGTCTGATAAGCGTAAGACCTGTCACACACCAACACTCACCCTATCCCAGAAGAGGGCCACAAAGATGATCAGGGGACTGGAGCACCTCCCCTACGAAGACAGGTTGAGGGAGCTGGGCTTGTTCAGCCTGGAGAAAAGAAGGCTGTGGGGTGACCTCATTGCAGCATTTCAGTACCTAAAGGGAGCCTACAAACAGGAGGGGAATCAACTCTTTGAAAGGGTAGATAACAGCAGGACAAGGGGAAATGGTTTTAAGTTGAGGGAGGGGAGATTTAGTTTGGATGTCAGGAGGAAATTCTTTACTGTGAGAATGGTGAGGTGCTGGAACAGGCTGCCCAAGAGAGGCTGTGGATGCCCTGTCCCTGGAGGTGTTCAAGGCCAGGTTGGATGGGGCCCTGGGCAGCCTGGTCTAGCATTAAATGGGGAGGTTGGTGGCCCTGCATGTGGCAGGGGGGTTGGAGATTCATGATCCTTAGGTCCCTTCCAACCCTGGCCATTCTGTGATTCTGTGATTCTGATTCTATCCTCACCAACTGTTACAGCAGGTAATTAAACAGAGCAGAAGAGGAGCTGCTTCATCTGGGAGCAGGAGAATAATAAAAAGGCAATTCTTACATTGCTTGAATGCAATAAACCACAATAATCCTGCCAAATTATTTGGAATTTTAGAATCACAATTGTTTGTTTCAGCAACTGTGTCATGGAATCTCGCACAGCTCTGACGCTTTAACATTTTTTAGAGTAGGTTGCCAACTGTTACTGATCCAAGATGCTGAAGTGCTCCAATTTTGTGTGCCCATAATCTAAAGTAAAAAAGAATTAAAGCAAAGAACTTTTGTAATAGCAGCAAGTGGTCTCCAAAATTGCCTTGATGGGAAAAAAAAAAACAGAAGTTACATATTTCCTGTTTAGCTTCTTGACTTCTCTTGCACGTGGCTTCATATTTGAAGCCTCTAAGGTGCATTTACAGCCATCAGATCTAGAATTTTGTTTTTACTTAAATCCAAGAGCGCTAGAACAAGACCTAAATACTCAGAGTAATAATATAAAGTGGCAGTGATTCATTGACAGTGCTCATATCAATATTCAAATAAGTTATTTGTGACATCCAACAGAATTATGTGACAATCCAAGAGAATTCAAAGTCTTTTGAGTTGTAGTTGCTGACCTAATCTGAGGCTTCATTGTAGCATTGTGCTGTGCTTTACATTTGTTATCAAAGAAGAAAAAAGAAAAAGAAAAAAAAAATAATCAAGAGAACTTATCTTTTTATGATAACATTTTCCTTTAAAACATAACACCAATATACTTCATAATACCTTGTGGCATAAACCTCTAGAGGAGATACCTTTTAACATTAAGCAGAATTCTAGGAGGGCATTATGAAATTGACTTCCCTATATTTTTAGACAGAAAGCAAAGAGTTAATATAAAGGTAGTAAGACTGTTCCTCTCAGTTTAGCAGGAAGAACTTTATTAGCTCATGTGATCCAAAGTATCCTGTGAGACATTTCACCTCTAGAGCTGAGCAATTAACAAAAGAGATAAATTTTCCACTCAAAAATGGTTTTGTTTTCTCTCCATTGTAGAAAGGTTTATAGAACCCCATTAAAAGGGAATAAATCTAATATAAATGTGTTTTTGTAATTAATGTTAGTGAATTCCATTATAATAATTTACGTTTTGTTATGAAAGTTGTAGAAGAATAAAAATGGTTTGATCTCCTTTGAAAATACTATAATGATTCTTAAGTAATTTTATTATGTTGTCTTTCTACAGTTATTTATTTTTAGCCATGAATCAATGGGTTACTGGTGCTGAGAACCCTCCATTAAAACAAGTGGTAACACTGATTTACTAATTATCAAGGGACAGCACCTTTCCTTCTCACCTGCCCTGAGATTTTCAACTGAAGACTTCCTGGTTATAGGAGAAGATGATATGCAGCCAAATTACACTCCAGTCAACGCACATTCTGTAAGCTTCCAGTAAGTGTCCCATATAGGACAGGTTAACCTCTGTCAGTGAGTAGTTAAGCATGCTTAGTTAAACACATTGTTTCAGCCAGCAGGTATTTATTCAGAAGGCCAGCAAATATTTTCGCTTCAATTAACAAATAAACAAATGAACAAAACCCTACCTCAAGACCTAAATTAAGTTCCCAAAAGAGAGAAGCTGTCCACCATCATGTTCTCTATAGATGAGTTTTAATTTCCAGTGCCCACATTTACCAGGAGAATACAGGGAAGGAATATGAAAAAAAAAACCAGTCAGCTTCTCTACCTCTCCCACATTGGGGTCTCCTCTTGACTTAGAGGATGACACCTACTTACCAAGACATCCACATCCCATTCTCAAGTATTGTTTTTCCTCCCACAACTGCAGGAGAAATTCTACTTTGACAGCTTCAGTTGGAAGCCCCTGTCTTCATCAACAGATCTGAAAATGTTTACTAAGTAAGTATGGCACGCTTCTGATGAAAACATGAAAACCTACAGAAACCTGAAAGGATTGCAAGTGTCTCAATACGTTCACTTGATGTTTTTTGAGAGTTTGTTGTGTCATTCTAAATAGAGATGAGCAGGAGCCAACCAAATCCAACGTAGTTTTACTTTCCCCTTGTTTTTATTTGAGACCCTGAATAAAAATGCATTATGAAGACAAATTTAAAATCAAAGCTCACTGACAAGCACACAAAAACCATCTCAATGCCAAATATGTCGTTCCAACCATACAAAAATTTTGCCAGAATTTATCCATCCCAAACTCTCATCACACCATGAACAATTTTACTGAGTACTATATCCACAGAAAACTCTAGAACAAGTTGCCTTGATGTTTTTTATTTCCTCTTCCATCACCTCTGCTGTTTTTCTGATATTTCAGAGACTTGGTTCTAAGCTATGGCTGTCGCTCTACAGCCTTGATGTTCTGCCACAGTAAACATATAAGCTGCAGTATATTACAACTAAAATTTTATGGCTGTAAGAAATTGTAGTTTGAGTTGCTATTCATCAACATAATTGGATGTTAATAGTAAGGTGTACAGTGCTGGCATTCATATCAGGTACACATGCTATACATTTATTAAGTATAATTCATTCTCCTGAAGTTCTAATGAGGGATGTTTAATTCCAGCTTTAATCAAATGTCAGAGGAGCCAGAAATCTAAGCTGAGAATGTTTTTCACATGTGACATTTTGTGAATAAGTCAAACAGAGCTTTTTTAGCATTAAGTGTGATTATACTTGGCTTTATCTCTCCCTACATACTTCTTCTTCCCTATTTAAAATTTATTTTTCTTGCTGACTATAAATAAAAATGAATGAAAGTGAATGCTGATCTGATTGTCTTCTTGTTTGAGTAACTGTTTTTCATTGTATGCCTGCTTTTAATGGATATATAATGTTTATTTTAATACAGATGAAAAAAAAGTAATTTTTAGATCTTGAAATATGTTTTTGAGGTATTTTTAAACATGAGTTTTTCAACTGCATATGAAAAAGCTGATATAGGCTTTTGAGTTATTACACTAAATTCTGTGATCATCTTAAGTATGATGGTATGAGTGTACACTCTTTTATCAGAAAGGCATAAGAAAAAGAAGACTAATAATAGCTTGTAGTATTTGCTAATCTCTGTCATCTACCATTGCTGTCAATCTGAATGCAAACTGGAACATAGACATTTTCTCAAAAGGAAAGTAAATTACTGATCAAAATTACTCCATCATATCCCTAGAGGGGACTGCTCCAATCACACTTTTCTCTGGCACATTATGAAGAATCTTAAGCTGGATATTGTAAAACAACAGCAAGCACATTAAAAGCCCTAAAATTTAGCAATATTTTTAAGGTCTGCTGTGGAGAACAACTTTTGCACTTCCATGCAAAAAAATTACAATTAAGATGCTCAGATGATATTCTGATTATTGTCACAAGAAGCTTGGCTTCTGTCACTGGTTTCTCTCACAAATTTTGAAACTCTGAAGATTTAGAATGCTCCCTCAACTTCTCATATACCAAGAGAAGCCACCATAATGGTAGCTGAGAAGCAACAATATATGTTAAAACAATGCAAACCCCACAGATAAGTATATCTACTCGTGTTAAAGACAGTAACTATTTGAAACATGCCAAAAGAAGTCTGTCTTACACAACCGAGTCCTCAGATTGTGACATGTGCTCTGAGAATATACCTGCTCCTGCAACCAACCAAGAGGGTGGTTACACAACAGGATATCCATTTGAGGAAGTAAGTCAGGTTTTGAAAGAAGCATCTAAACACAGAGCAAGAACTTCAGAAAAAGCCTCTGGTCTCATCGCCATGTTTTCTCTATGCCATTCAGAGCTAATGCCTATAAAGAAAAATCATCAATTAATTGCAGCACGCATGTTTGTTTTTACTTTAAATAAGACCCATAGAACCAACCACTCTAGTCTTCAGCTGCCTCCCTCCTATTTCTGCTACATAAAAAGATAAGCCTACTCTGATATGGGAAGTCCAAATACATTAAATGAATCTATAGCAAACCGGAGTGAAAAGCGTGAAACTTGTGAGCTGCTGAGAAAGTAATGCTTCCTATGTTATTATGTTGTCCCAGTGCATCAGAGGTGATGCTGATGGTATGGCAGCAGACGTTGAACCTTCCCACCAATATTCCATTAAATTTTGTTGCCCTGTGACAGATGGCAAAAGAGGTGCAGACTGATGGAATTGTGTCTGGCACGGAAGTGCTTACAAAGCAAAGATGTGGCATTGAATTCTTCCACATAGAAAAAATTGCACCCACAGACATTCATTGATGCTTGCTGAATATTTATGGAGACCAAACAGTGGATGTGAGCACAGTGAGGTGGTGGGTGGTGTGTTTCAGCAGTGGAGACAGTGACCTTTGCTGCTGCACATTCTGATGAGTGCAGCATGCCAACTCTCATCCATCGCTGGTGAAAATGCAGAGATAATGGTGGTAACTACTTTAAAAAAATACCATTTTGTAACTTATAATTCGCTCTATCAAATTGTGCTGTCATCTTTGTTGTGGTTTCCATGGAAATAAATAGGAGGCATTACTTCTGGAGCAATCTGTATCAGAGTAGTCATCATCCCTGGATGCTACCTCTCTGTTTCTGGGAATGCAACATTTCACTGGTTTTCCCAGATGGCTTTGCAATATCTGTTTATTGTCACAAGAAGCTTGGCTCCCGTCACTGCTTTCCCTCACAAACTTTGAAACTGAAGATTTAGAATAGTCCCTCAATTTCTTAAGTATCAAGAGAAGCCACCATAATGGCAGCTGAGAAGCAACAATATATGTTAAAACAATGGATTATCCTGAACAACCATTTCAAACCAGAAGAAAGTCAAACAGACAAAAAGGTCCACTTGTCAGTGAGAAAACTCAACACAATCTCTCCTTTTTCAGGTCTTTCATTTTTGAGTGATAAATCATAATTCTATTGGCTCTGTCCTTTCCTTACAGATAACCATTTTCTTTCTGCTTTGCAGGTATCAATTACTAATGTCTTTGAAACCATCTCACTGCATACCTAGCTGAAGTCATAAAGATTTTTTGAGCATGTACTTGGTTTTGAACTTTGCTACAACCTTTTCAAATTGAAAAATGGCTAGTACACCTGATAGCTTGTATGTTGTTTCCAAAACAGTTTATGTTTGTCATTTATTTATATGATCACGAATACACCAGGAGTACATCAGATCTTTCACTGCAAACTAGGCACAGCAGTGCAGGACACAAGATCACTTTTTTTTTTTTTTTTTAACTATGGTAATGAACATGCAGATAGAATGAAATGTCTTATACATCAGTAGCACAAAATACTGACGTTTACTATCAAGATTTTTGAAAGAAACAGCAGTGGGATTTATTAAAGATTTAGTAGACTAGTATGCAAGCACTACTCACATTAAGCATCCCTGATATTTTACTGTTTCTGTTACTCATTTGCTTTCAGAATGTTAGAAGTCTATCTGACTTTGTTAAAATCAAACCGTTACAAAAATACAATGTTGTAAATTCTACATGCTAGCATTTCTAAGTTATGCTGCAGTGTTCACAGGGATGCAGGACTACAAGGTATGTCTCTGAACATATAATTTGACTCGGGGAGATAAGACACAAAAGCTGATGAAAAGTTAGACCACTTTCACAATCTTATTAGTTGCACATTCACACTAGCATGAGGTAACATGATAAATGGCATCTTTGTTACTGCGTGTGGCATCTTTAGTACTAAGCACTCTGGTTGTTACAAGACTAAGCCATCCCTTCAAGACTAATGGGCAGCTTCTATTTGAGAAGCAAGAGGGGATTTAGTAAATTTTGAGAATGTGCTCTTTTTTTTTTTTTCTTACATTTGGACAGCTGTCATACAGTAGTTACCCATCTCACTATGCAAGGAATGAAGTGATTCTTCACTGACACTGGAACAACTAATGGCAATATGGTACCAATCATCTGGTGTATATCTTTGCCTTGAAGAATTTTTCCATTCTATAATACGCCTAATTCCTTTAAAGTCACTCTGAAAACAGTTTGTAACATATGTGCAATTAGTTTCATACAGGCATTAGATTTTTTCTTTTCATTCTGGTAATTCTATAGCTCGCAAATATGGAAAATCCTGCTATCAGCATTTTGTGTTAGGCTTTGCATTTGGTTCCAAAAACAGTGCTTAAATTTTTCCAGCTATTTCTATGTGTCAGAGACTCCTATAATCCCTCTTACGTTTTATGAGGTAGGAAAAAATTTAAAAAAAAAAAAAAAGGAAAAGTTGAAAGTTTTAAAGGCTCATATCAGCACAGGGAGTTAATTCCAGAACCTAAAGCTGACATCATGCGACTTGTTTTAGAAACAAAACAGAAAAAAAAAAGAAAAAAAAAACAACCCACAAAGCTCCTCTCCACCCCAAGCTGCTACATTACTTGAAATGAGCTGACAAAAAAATGTGTACATTGCATAAGAAAATTCACAAAGAGCAGTCAGAATCAAGCAGTATGATAGCACAGCAGCTTGAATAGAAGTGAATCTAATGTTGAGAACACACAAGGAAAGCAGTTGTATACTTCATGTAGAAGGAAAAGTTAAGTTGGGCTGTAGTAATCCCAGGCCTATCATCCCATGATTATCCTTTCCCCACCTGTAAATAATATATATATATACATACACGCAGGCAGATGTTATATGTTAAAAGTTGTCACAGTCTCCTGTTTATAGAAACCTTAGATAATGATGTGCAGATGCTCCTTGAGAGCAAACTCCAGGCTCACTAGGCCTGCAGCATGCTGCAGGGCTCTTAGAGGATGCAGTATCACTGCAGGGCACAACACAGCTCTCCCAAAGAGCTTGACTGTGCATGGCCACCTGTTCCACTGCCTAGGGAGGGGGAGCTCAGAGCAGCTGCAAAGCCTGAAAGAGAAGCTGACTGAATTTCAGTCAGTTGTAACTAACCAAATTCAGCTTCCTACATTCAAACCATTGACTTACCCCCAAAGCAGAAATCCCAAAGGCAAGAAAAACAGCAATTATAAGTGTCAAAAAAGAGGTAGTTATCAACCAATCAGCAGAACTAAGTGACACAAATATGATGCCTCTCATTCCATGTGTCCAGACAAGAAGAATATTTTAAGGACTCTTGTTGCTTCCTGTAGAGCTTAGTCTGGCTATGAGAAGCACATACATTCATATGTACTGCCTAGCACTTAAATATGTGGTTTCTGAAACAGGAGGAATCAACTACTTTGAGTTTGGAAAAAACCCTGATACAAAGGCAGAAGCTCTGTTGCAGGAAAAACAACTTGGGCTAAAAAAACTGGTTGATGGAAGTAAGAAGATGATGTAAAATTTCAACCAAACTAGAGTCCAGTGAGAAAAGAAAATAAGACTTAATCATTAAGAGTGGCAGGCAAGCTACCCTCTTTAGCAGCACTATTACTGGTTCTTTTTGTGGAAAGATCTTTTGGATTCAAACAGTGATTCTGAAATTGGCTCACATGGGCCACTGAAATCTTGGAACCATTTACAAGTCTTTGTCACTTGCTTAAATATTACCCATCTCCTTATCTATTTAGCAATTAACAAATGGCAGATTTTCAGTTGGAGACATCTTCTCTCTCAAATTTCCAGGGTACCAACAAAATGTACCAACAGAGAGATTTTCTTTGACAGATTCCCCACTTCTCAGAGCACAGAGGACATGTTAGGCTTGGGAAGAAGCCTCTTCACCTCTGCTCTCTGGCCTGAAGGTCATCTGAAATGGAAACAGTACTCATACTCTGGGAAACACAAACTCAACGCTGTGGAACCTTGTCTATTAGAGTTACAATTGTGACTATGATTATGCAAATAATCCTACAAAAATAGCTTTATATTCAGAACTGCTATAAAGGTGTAGCTTAAACTGCTGTTAGCAGTCAGCATATTTTGTGAAGAATGTTGGTTTTCTTTTTGATGCTTTAGGTAACTTATTACCCAAAGCATACTAGCTGCAATCAAGTCCAAGTGCACTAGATGCTCCTAAACATTTTCTACAAATTTAAATGCAGGAATGCTATCAACTGTCTTCTCTGTAGAATCTATGGATGGTCATCTTATATGGAGAAAAAGGAATTTCTGTTTTGAGTCCGTACTCAATTTTTTTGTTTCCTATTGTAACTTCATCAGCTCAAAGCACTATCCCTGATACATATACATTTTTAAAAGGCAGGCTGTGCTGGTGAACAAATCATTAAATTATGTCTTCATTTTACTTTGCTACTCTTAGCAGATGTATTCTCAGAAGCATATTCCTGGAGACACAATATGCCACAAGCCCAGAAAACAATCAGGTTTTCTAAATTAATCAGAGGAGTGCTAATTTGATTTAACCAGTCCTGTCTCAATCTCACACAATCCAGTTTACAGATCAAGATGTTGGATACTATCCAAGCAGCCTTTCGAAACAAAACATTTACACTAGAAAAATAAGTATATAAGACCATTGTAATGCTAAAATCTGTCGCATAAAAATAAAACGTAAACTTCATAGACTGTTAAAAGGAATTTATTGAAAAGTGGCCTGACCTGTATAGAATACACATCCTACAGAATATAATTGGAGCTCTGGTAAAAGCAGTAATTATAATATTCAGCAGACACATTCATAAGATTCCAGGAAGATCTCATTGTGGCCTTTCAGTACTCGAGAGGAGTTCAAGAGGGAGACCAACAGTTTACACAGTTTAATAGTGATAGGACAAGGGGGAGTGCCTTTAAACTAAAAGATGAGATTTTGGCAAGAAATTATTCACTCAGAAAATGGTGAAGCTGTAGATGCCCCATCCCTGCAGGCACTGAAGGCCCAGGTTGGATGGGGCTATACCCATGGCAAAGGGGTTGGAACTAGATAATCTTTAAGGTCCATTTCAACCCAAGCCATTCTATAATTGTGTGATGATTCTATGAAAATAGAACAAGAGATCACATTACAGAGCGGTTGGTCCACTTATTTAGTGTTTACTCCTTTAATGGTTCTGGAAACATGACAGCTGAGGACATTTGTACCCATTTGGGGTACCTTATTCCGTAACTCAGGTTGGAAATAAGACAGCATACACAACTACTAGATCATTCAAGAGTTTCTAGATGACATAATTGTAACTGTGTGACAGCAGTCTCGTCTTAATTATGCAGACTGCTCTTCACTCTGCAACAAACATGAAAGCTTATTAGGAAATGCACTGTTCCACATATCTTCAAATAAGTAAACAAAATAGCCTCATGTTAAAGTAATCACAGTTCAAGAGAGTCCAGGTTTGAACTGAACTACTTGGAGCCTTCTCCATTTACCTTGGAACTACTTCCATCTTAATATTACATTATCTCATTAAGACACTCATTCTCCCACCTAATATCTCAGTATCTAACCCTGGAGACGAAGTCTGTCAATGCCCATGGTAATTGATAATAAAAATATAATGACATTTCAGAAATCTGAAAGCACTATTGTGCTTTCACTATTGGATAAAATAGAGAACTTTTCTGAAGGGCAGGCATTTTGACATCTTTTAGCACTGCTGATAACAAAAATAAATTAATCTCCCCTATGATGCTGAAGGTAGGAATTTATCTTCCAGTGAGAATTTTCCTGTCAAATTGAGAGAGATCAGATGTTACTACGGATAAAGGATCTTGAATGTGAAATAAAATCAGTAAAATAATCAAGGAATCTAAATATTATTTTTTCCACAAAGAGGTCTTAGAAGCATTCAAAGAATTTATCCAGCTACAACATGTTTATATCAGATTAAACAAAAGTGTTATTAAGAGCAATCAGAAGTTAGTTATCAAAACCAAATCTATTTTGTTTGGAAGTCTGGAATGTGTATCAGGTAACTGCAAAAGAACTGGTTCGCATGTGTTGAAATAGAACCTTTTAAAGTCAATATTTCAACCTCATTTTAGAACACTTTGATGCTGTGTACGAAATACATGAGTAAGTTTACCCCTATTCTCTATGGAACAGGAGACAGTCCATCATACACAGCACCAATACCTTTATGACAAGTCTTCACAGAAAACGGAGGCTGAAACAATATTCTTATTCTCAGAGGTGGTCTCTCCCAAATAGAAAAAACGCAGAAGAAAAAATGCAGAAGTTTAGACTTATTGCACAATAACCCTATCACACTGGAACATCTTGTTTTCTGTACAAGCTGGCAAGGGACCTTTCACCAACTGTCTCCCAGAAAGAACATCAGTGTGGAATTCTTTGGGGAAGAAGTGAAATGCGTAGCAGATTTACCTTAGCCTGGTCTTTATCAAACTTAGTGTATGGGATTCTGTTCCAAAACACTATAGCTACTAGGAAAAGAGTCTGTGATCAATCCACATAAACAAAACATCTGTGACAGAGAGCTCTATAGAATATCCATTCAAATGAACACTCACTGATTCTGGTAGAAGAAGTATGGGGTAGTACCACAGGAGATACTCCCATAAAAACTAAGGGAAGACATGACGCAGCTTTGTGGACTGGACCAACTCTAAGCACCTGAGGTTCTCAAATGCAGGTATTTCAGGCTTAATATTTCAGCCAACAAGACAGGCACCTCTGAGAGATGGTTCGTGACATGGAAAGGTTGATGTATTCTCTGAAGATGCTTTTTTCTCTCTCTTCATTACTAGAGGATGAAGACTAGGGAAAATAATCCTCAACCTGTGACAGTGTGAACTGCAGATAGCACGATCAGCATTTAGTTAAGACAGAAATTATATAGCTCAACTCTGTAAGAAAATGAAATTATAGGGGCAGCTATGGAACTTATAACAACTTGAATGCTTCATGAAGTCACGTTAAAATACCATCAGGGGAAGTAATTAATACGATCACTGACCATAGCAAAGAACCATAAGGAACGATGAAAGTACAATTATTAGTGACTAAAAGCTGCATAAACATAAAAGTGAACCACAAAAACATTTTTTTCTAAAGGGGAATGGACATTTCCATATTTTTACAGTTCTCAGTGACAACAAAATGTTTTGCAGCCTATCAAAAGTACTGATTTATATTTAAAAGAAGCCACTAAATGAAGTACTTAATGAAAAAGTAAGGAAAGCTAAGGTTTTAGAGGAAGAAAGTCTTGGCTTTTCTTTAATTTAATTCGTGAAAACATTACCAGAGGGGTAATATTGCACCATATTCCCTGCTAGAAGGAATGCTGTCTGTGCACTTTCCAGAACAAAGCACTTAAATACCATTTATTAAAATTATAAAGTTTGACTAAAAATACAAATTTTAGTTGTGAGTAGACACAACAGTAATGCATGATATTTGCATACAGATTTAAACTTTAAATGGTCTGCACAAGCATTTGTTGTGTAGATCCTTACTGAGAAAATGTATCACTCTAAGGGAAGGGGAGGGGGAAGAAGACAGCTGGGTAAGAGATCTGATGCAGCATTTTTGGCTCTTGATCGCTCTCCAGCATAGTACTTCACACTGCATCATAAAAAATGTGATTAATGTACAAGGAAGTGTATACTTTGTATTCATGTCCAAGGGTTAACAGAAGAAAAACAGCGCTCTAGCTTATAATTTTTGACAGCCTGTCAGTGACAGCACAAGAAGATGCTGTGTCCAGCTGTCTGCCTCATCCTCACCCCAACACAGCACTACTGGACACAGCACTACTGGCTGAGGCAGGATCATAGGCAGTGGACACCATGCTGTGTCAACTTATATCACATCTAGGTGCTAGATTACTTTCAAATGTCATCTATTTCAACCATCCAAGCTCAGCACAAAAGGCGATAATCCTCTATTCTACTGCTAGGTAATGACTCCACCCATGATGGGAAGACAGCAGGCGGAAAAACCTCTTAACTTCTTGTCACATCACAGATTAGATTCAGATAATAAATAACAATGAAATGTTCTGGTCTGGGACAGGAATGTCTTGACATCAGGTACTTGGAAAAGGAGAGACTGAATATGCCAAAATTATTGCTGCATCCACAGTGCATGTTTCACTTCTCTCAAACCTCCAAATATGAATGGCTATAAATGAGAAGGAACGAAAATGAATGTGTTTGAGTCCTATAGATTCATGAGAATACTGAGTTTGATAACACCTGATCTGTAAATATATGGGGCAGAAAGGGAGGAGGTGGAAACAAAGCAAACATATCAAATTATTTTTCTTTATATATTCCAAGCACATTAGTGGCATCAGCTCCATTCTCTGACTTCTGTAGTCTACTGTAGAAAATATTTTTTCAAAATAAACCTTCAAACAGTAACCAATGGAAAAAGTACAGATATTTTGCAGTGTGGTCTGACAGTTTATCCTAAAGACAACACCTGGATTGAAAAGTATCAGATTTATGTTCTCCCTATTCATCTTAAACTTTGTTTTAGCTGGAGATTTACAGCAGTTTGGTGCAGAATGAGGCCACTTCTGATCTCACCACCAGAACCAAGCTTAAATGTGTATTCAGTAGGCTATGGTCACTGGCTGCAAATCCTTTTCTTACACAAAAATAGGATGATGTAAATTGAATTCTGCATGCTACTACACTATTTCCAGACATATTGAACAGCAGTCTGGGTTTTCCAGACAATTATTTTGCCCTCTGCTCCATTATGTACCTCTCTCCGCATTTTCTTTCAGCCACATGGCCCAGTGTAAAAATACCAAAGCCACCAACAGCAGCTTTAGTTATAAATAGCCCTAGGAACAAGTAATTGAAGTTTAGGGAGAGCAGGTGTTAAAATTACATGCATCTGGGGAAGAACTTTTGTTCTGTAATGCTCTCTGATAAAGCTAGCATGCATATTAGCAAACACTCCTAGCAGCTCCTTTAGCACATTTAATTTAATTTTTTATTAAAAAACTGTGGAAGCTGAAGGAGAGGAGAAAGACCTCCATAAACTTGTGAACAGCTTTCCTTTGCCTGTTAAGATGCAAATGCTACCATCTTCCCCCAAAATTGTGATCTTCAACAAAACTATCCTCTTATGCTAATATACAGTGTTATTAGCATTCAACAGTAGATACTCTGGAGAGCTATTTCTATCAGTTTAAAAATAGAATTTATAAATGTTCCTTTAAACATCACCAAGGGAAACTACACAGTCAGAAGAGAAATTGCAACAGTTATTCACAAACCTATGGTACTTAACAGAAAATCAGGCCTTCAGTCACAGAATACCCTTATGTGTCCTTAGGAACACAAAGAAAGGGGAAAGAATTTAAAGGTAGGCATGTCTATTTGAGAGTGGATTCAGAGGACTTTGCGCAAAACAACTGTTCAGATATAGTAAAAAGAGTAGAGAACTGTGTGCAAGGGATGAACAACTCACTGACATTGCCTTTTGCTGCATAAGTAGGTCAGGAAACTCATCTGTTATGGTCATCCAAAGAAGAAAAATATCTTCTGAGGGCATCTTTATCTTTCAGATCATAGGAAACTGCCAGGTAATGGAGATGAACATGAACTTCACTTAGATAACTTTCTCTTTTCTGGGCACTCCTGGTTCATGAAGAAGCACTGTAGCAACATACAAGGAGTCAAAACTCAAAACTCCAGTGATGAACATGATCTGAAGGTGAGAAGTGGAGCATATGAATCAAATTGTGGTGAGTTGGCTACTGAAATTCATGGGAGCCCTCCTGCTGAGCCCCCATTCACAACATAATGAGTACCCCTGTGCCAGAGTAAACCACATACTGTGGCATTTTAAGAAAATATGCTACTCTATAAAATACAGTTCAGGAAATAAGAGATTGCCTGTGTTTGGTAAGAAAAGTGGAAAACTGATGCTGTACATGTCCAAAGTGAAGAGAGATGAAAAAAGTAATCAGCTGCACTCCAGCAAAACAACTCAATGGAGGCAACATTAGGCATAATAAAAGACTTCTTTCCTCCTTAGCCCCTTCTTTTTATCCCCTGAGGCCTTACATCACAATTTACTGGCATGCCGCAATAATAATAATAAAAAAATCACATAGCCACTTAAAAGGATTTATTGCAGTTCCATATAGCACCACATGTTTATTCTCTTCTGAAATCATGTTTTCTCTCCGCTAAACTGAGCATAATAGCTGTTGAATACTGATTAGGGCTTTCCTTATTTGATTACCGTTAATTAGAGTCAAGCATATAGTGCATCAGGCAGGAGGACTGCAGATCATCCTGACACTTCAAACAGTGTGTTTGACTTCAGCAGTGCCTGTTCAAAGTTTGGGGTCGGGATAAATCTTCAGCAGAGTTGTTTATGCATAGTTGTGTAACATTACACAGCATGGGGTACTGGACTGTTTGGTTAATTAGTTCAAGATCCTGTCAGTGGCAGTTCACCTCCCGCTTTACAATTGGAAATTGCAATTAGCATGAAATAGTTTTCTTTCTTGGTCTGATTTCTCCCACACAAATTGGTCTCACAGATGTCTTGCCTAAGAAACCCAGTACCATAGCTAGTCAGCATTCACTGGCTCTCTTCAAACTGGTGGCTCCATGGGACGTCTAAACTAACATCAAAGGGTTAGGCTAATCCCAACTGATCTTGGAAGAAGTCCAGGGTTTCCTGAGGCTTTAAGGCTTTGATTAAATAATACACCTGTCTGTCCTAGTAATGAGATCAAACCATCTCTTCTGAAAACAGGCTGCTTTTTATCCTGTGTGACACACCTCCTGAAGGAACTGTCAGGAAGAGGCGCAAATATGAAGCAAATTCGGCATCGTCTAACAATTTCTATAAAGCCACAGCTACTACCACCACACAGCCACTTAAATCATGAACCAACCCCTTCTTTTTCTTCACCTGAAAAAAAAAATTGCAAGTGATATACAATAATGAATTACTTCAAATATGTCCGGAATTTATTGGTTTTTCCCAGGCTGGCTAAAGTTAACATAACCTATACAGAGTATATCTAGGCTAGCACTTTGGACTTTCTTAAATAAGGCACATGAAGCACCTGGAAGACCAAACTGTCAACAGGGAATGTTTTCACCTATAACTTAACCTGAACTTAGCAAGCTCCCTCCTACTATTTCCAATATGAAAAGTTGTATCTTAATATCTTTCAGACCTATATGATAAAAGAACTCTTCATCTTGCTTGAAAGCACAATGAAGTGTAATCCATTATACAGCTTTGCTCTGAAGCATTTTAACAGATTAAATATCTCCTCCCAAAACACAGACCCCAGCTTTGAAACAAAAATAGTTTTTGATTTTGGAGTTCAGTTAAATTTAAGTAAATACTCTCTCCTCCAAATACTCAGGGATATGAACAAAAAATAAATAAATCATAACTATGCAGAAAGTTATATCTCAGTTTACAATCAAGTGTTATCTTTTTCTGTGAAGGCTGCTCTGAAGGTAATGCCTCCTACATCATTATATTGGCCCATAACATCAAAGGCTGATGTTGGCGGTACGGTGGTAGATGTTGGACCTTCCCACCAATATTCCATTAGTATTTTGTTGCTTTGTGACAGATGGCAGCAGAGGGGGAGTCTGACAAAATGTTTGACATGGAAGTCTGGATGAAGCAACCCGCGTCATTGAATTCCTCCATGTGGGAAAAATGGAGTTCATGTTGGCATCATTACTGACCAACACTTGCTGAATGTTTCTGGAGACTAAAGAGTGGACTTGAACACAGTGAGGTGTTGGTGGTGCATTTCAGCAGTGGCAACAGCAATATGAAAGACAAGCCATGTTCCTGACAACCATGCAGATTTTTATGAACACAGCATGCAGGCTCTTGTTTATCACTAGTGAAAATACATGCTTAAAGATGGTTACTATGTTGAAAAACAGTATTTTGTAGCTGAGAACTTGCTCTATCAGTAGTATTATTGTGTACTTTGTGCCGTTTCCACAGAAATAAGTAAGAGGCATTATTTTCAGAGCAACCTGTTCTCAATATTAGGCAGTACTTTATCTTAGTGTTTTATTAGTTAAACTTGCTTGCTAACAGGTCTTAAACAACGTCTTCTACCCCTCATACCTGTCAACTACAAATTTCTAAAAAAGTGGGTGAAATGTTCTGTATGGAGAAAGAGATGATACAAGAAAATAATTTCCCATACATGACATTCTATTGATTACACTAGAGCCTTCCCTTTTGCTACGTTGTATTAGACTCACTACTAGTCCAGATCTAGTTGTACTAATTTTTGGGCCAAGCAATTAAGACAGAAGAGTCTTCCACTGTCTGGGTCACAGTCATTGAAGTTAAAGACTGGTACTCACCAGCCATATATAAAATAAACTGTATCACATACCAGACAGAGGCAGGCTTGTCACTGAAGAGGAAACCTCTTATTTCCAAGATGCTCATGGATCATTACAAAAATGCATTTAATAAGATGTAGGACTAAAAATAAAGAAATAATACTCTTCAGAGGAAACAGTTTCACTTCTTAGAAGTGATAATTATTTTCATCCATTAGGAGTTAAAGGATAAGAGGGCTATACTGGTGGTACAGATTTGCCAGACCACTGTCTCTGGCTCTCTATCAATCCTTTGTTAATAATGACACTCCTAGTGCCCTGTCAAAACTCATCACTGCCTACCACTTTGTCTTCCAAAAGGAAACAAAATGGTGTGTGCTGAGCAACTCCTGAATGCTGAGCTGAATTCCTTGCTTATATAAGCATCTATGAAGGTACTGGTACCCTAACCAAGAGTGAAGAAATGTGATTAAAAATGTTTTGCTTTTCTTTGGTATTCCAAGTTCAAAATTGCTTCAGTCAAAATGTTGCATGTGTTGCTCTTAAATCTATGCCCACAACATATTAGAAAGTGAGGTAATTACTCACACTCATTAAAAAAGTTTCATGTTTTGTTAAGTCTCTGTATGCTGTATTAAGCAGATTTTGCTATAGTTTATAATAATTATAGGTCTCAATCAATTTATTTACTTTCTCAGAGTTGTTTTCTTCCTGATCTCTTGCCCATTTCTTGCATCTCTAAGGAAAACACACACCAAAAAAATCAATGAGCAGGATAAGGAGCGAGGCTCATCATAATAAATAAATATATCCAAATAAATAAATAAATCCAAAGAACTCCAACTTTGCTCTCTTTATGATTTTCTCAACTTTTCTAATGTTTTCAGATTACAAAGAAAAATTATTTTATCCCAAACTTAAATGTACATTATCAAAACAAAAATAGTGAGCATCACATCATTCTCATATTGTACACCTTCCTCTTGTCAGGAGCACTGTCTTTCTGCTTTTGGTAGTTATCATTTTATTAAAATGTTCCTGATTCTGCCACGTCTGCTGTAGAGTTATTTGTGATCTAGAGTTAAAAAAACAATCCAATTCCACCATCTCAGGGGTGGACACAGCTGATATGGTGTCTCACATGATAAACTTGGAGATATTCCGAGTTTGAGAAAAAAGGGAATGTTTCTTTAGTTGTACCCTTTGAAGTGAGGGAGTGTTGGTCATAGTGTCTTCCACCATAATGACACTATCTTACATAGCTTTACAACCAATGGCAATATGGAGAGCAAAAACAGTAGAAATCAGAGAGCATAAGAATGCAATGGAAATTAAGTTTATGTAAAATACAGGTGGTCTGCCTTATTCTAATCTTACAATAAAAAGTTGATGTAAAAATATTAAGTGAAGAAGACTTCCAGTAAGGAAAGAAATTTTGTAGTTTAAGATATTAGCCCTATTCACCATTTAAAGATATTAAACATTCCAGTTACATTAATATTTAATTTATAATTAGGGAGAGAAAATCCCTGTTCCATCTGGGATGGAACCTGCCTACTACAGAACTCATTCATAATTTGTCACAGACTCATTCATTTTTTTATTGCTCAAATCTCCAATTATATCCTCAATGCATTAATAAACTAGCACTTGAAACATTGCTTAATGCAGTTCAGGGAATTTCTTCAGTCATTTTCAGACTGGCCCTCAGTCATCATGAAATGCAGGAGTCGTTTGTGCAGTATTTCCTATATAAGTTTGGATGATCTTTTCGACTTCAGTCTCAGTAAACATTGTGGCCATGCAGCTGGGCAACTGTGGCATGAGTTTCTTGCAGCTTGTGATTAATGGGCTGTGTGATGAGCCTTGCTCCATATCCTGCTCATTGATTTTTTTGTGTGTTTTCCTTAGAGATGCAAGAAATGGGTAAGAGATCAGGAAGAAAACAAGTCTAAGAAAGCCACATCTGATATGGTCCTTTCTCCCAAACCCTGTTGACAGTACCACCAACACTTAACCCCCTTCTGGCTCCTTCTCAGACATTTTCTTACTGACATCTGTAACTTGTACAATCTGTTTTAGTGCATAACATCTACATGGGAAAGGTTTTTTTCTAAATATATAACGAAAATGTTGTTATACTTTAGGACTCTACTACTGCTAAACAGAGTGCATGAACCTCTCAGTGTGTACTAGTGAACTGTATGTCCTTTGGAACTGTTCACCTTATCCACATCAACATAATATTGTACATTGCCTTTCAGCTTGTGACCATCCCCAGACATGCAGTGCAGTTGATCATTTCTTTTCCTTAAATGAAATGCCTGTCTTCTGAACAGCATCTTATTTGTTATAGCCCATTTCTCAATTTTGTGGACATCATTTTCAATTCTAACCTTGTTTTCTGACATTCCTGCAGTCCATTCCAGCTTCAGATTTAATAAGCACACATGCTATTCCATCATACAGGTTGTTAATAAAAATGTTGAAATGTATTAGAGGCTAGACAAGTCCCTGCAGAATCTCAGGCAGTTCTTTCATTCTGACAGCTGATCACTTATAATGCTCTAAATCAGAATTTCAAAAGAGCTTTGCACCGTCCTTATGCATTTTCTATGCATTATGTTTCCCCAGTCTGCTTAGAAGACTGCCATAGAGGATGGTGTAAAGGGCCCTCACAAAGTCAATGTACATGACATCTACTGTCTCTTCTCTAACTGCAAGGTCTTTTACCTTAGAGACAATTTGAGAAGAAAAGTATATTGGCTTAACATGATGATTTCAATATCCATGATTTCTAGCTGATTGTTAGTCATTTCCCTATGTCCTTTTCAGTGTTGTTGAATTCTATGCTCATGTTAAAAGTATTGTAATAGAATGATAGTAAAAGTGATATCCATCTGTAAGTAAATTAAACATTATTTACAAACTTTCTCCTAAATCGTTCTATTAAAACTTTGCAGAATGTGAGATATAACATCACTCAGCTACAGAAACCATAAACAGAAATACTCATTTATCTGTAACTTTCAAATTGGACATGCATGAAGGCAATCAAATAATAAATTTCCAGCATCTTAAGAGACCAAATTAAATTGGATAAATAATTTCAGTTGACAAAACTGTAAAATTAGAGTAACAAAAAAAGATATAGTATTAAAACACATTGTTAACAGAGCTCAGCCACACACTGAAATCTGAAAAAGACTCCTTAGAATCGGTCCAAATACAGCAATATCCTAGCTACCTTTATACAGTGGGCACTATTTAGATTTTTACTAATCTTAGACTCTGGGTTATCTACAATGCCATCCATAAGCATCCACATCTATTTTGCTTCGTAAGAAATTTCTCAGAATGTGGCCAATAGATTCTATACAGTGACCCATTTGGCCACCATGATTTCTTAGAGGCGCTCTGAAGAAGGTGCCCATTTGTTCCACAAGGGGCACACATGTTTTTGGATCCCATATGAAAAGCACCTCACATCTCTCTTCCGTAGTGCTTCAATTGTGAACAGTAGTGATGTTGTGGTTGTATGAACCTCCCTGGAAAACTGCTTCCTGCTGACGTGTTTCCACAATCAGCAAACAAAAACACAGACACCATCTGGCATCACAAAGATGCACTGAGCCAGAACAGAGAAATGTATGTATATGGAAGTCAAGTTATCAGATTGTGCAAATACTGTCACTTTATAACTTTGCTCTTCACATTCCTGATGATCATTTCAATCATAGCACTAGTGTAAACTCGATAAAATTGGGAGGTCAGCACCAAATTACTTTCCAAATGCTCTATTGCATTTATAGCACAAAAAGCTGAGTATGTGAGTGGAAATTGAATATGCTACTTGCAGTCAAAGATACCATCTTGGTGGAACCATCACACTACCAAGAACAACCTGCACCATGCAATTAAAGGTTAGATTTAAAATCCATTGTCCAAGTCCATTTGAGATCCCTCAACAGCTAGGGTTCTCTTCACTGATACTTTTAGACTTCTGTTTTCTCGTCTAGAAGAATGAATGAGGGCAAAAAACTTCCTCTAAGTATACTGGAATCCTAAAATAAAATTCCTACTATGCAGAGGTAAGATTTGTACATGCCAAGACAAGTTTTGGATGATTTGTATCTAAATAGAGAGAGTAACTACAGTTGAAAGATGCAATCTCAAAATACTGACAACATGGACATTGCTAAAGAACACTGCAGGGCTTTGTTTACGGTTACATTCATAGATGCTCTCACTCTACTTTTAAGCATCTTATCAGAACAGTTTGTTCCTTTACCGTTTCAGTTTCTATTGTTTGCTGCAGCTACTATCTTAAAAAAATCTCATGTTTTAAACCTAATCAAGCCTGAAAGTATCCAGCACACAGCTGGTGTTTTATTACAAGTTAACCTAAGAAATCAAAGAAAAATAACCACAGTTCTCCCTTAAGACATTCTTGATCTTGGATAGCAATGGAGAATGCTGTATGAAGATGGAAGATGTATCACACAAGGCAAATATGGCAGTAAAGGAAACTGAAGGATTAAGGTGAAAATAAGGACTCGGCATTAAATTGTGGAATATTTGACTTCCAATAAGCCTGTGTCTAAGCGGCACAAACCTGAGCCTGGAAACATGATCTCAAACAGCTTTCATCGAAAGGAAGGTAGCAGTTGATTATAGCATCATTCTATGGCCTTAGTAAGTGCTCCCTACAATGACCCTCCCTTTCCCATGTTCAACAGAGCCAAGCATGATGCTTACCCATCAAATAGGAGCTGAATTAACCATCATTGACCACTGCTGACCTATGAGCCTTTACACTTACAAGTCTTTGCAACAAGCATTTATTCCAAAATATGTGATGTCTACTAAAATTAGTAAATTATGAACGGAAAGCAGTCTCTCATAATGACAAATGAGGGTTCATTTGTTTACAAAACACAATAACATGCATACAACTCCATTCAACATACAACCCAAAAGCAGAGCCCATATATTTCACTTGGATCCATTCCGTAAAGTAAGCCTCCTTGCAGATCAATATCAGCAGTACAGATTAAATGCAAGCTCAAAGTGCATATACAATATGGAATTTTCTGAAATAAATAAAAAAATTAAAAGTTGCTCCTGCCTCCATCCTTACACAAGCAAAATACCAATAATTATTATACATGTATAATTTCAGGATCACATTCCTTGACAGGCCAACCCTTTCACTCTTACCAGGTCTCCGAAGTCTGGAGATGGATACTTCATTTCATTATCTGCTTTTCATCTATATTTACAGCATGCAGATGCTATTGAAAGTTTGCACTGATGTGTGGAAACTGCACAGATGAGACAATACAAAGCTAGGTATCTGTTTCCAGTCATCAAAGTGATTTTGCTAAATGACTTCATCACAAAAATTGGCAGAATCTTCCTCCAAAGATGGAAACTGAAGCAAAACAGGATAGATGGTATTCTTGCAGTCTGTGATAGGTGAAGGTTTTGGCACTGTCTTATTAAACTGTGCAGAAAACTGATAATTTCACAGGAGACTTAAGCTTTTTTTTGGGGGGGGAGAGAAAGGGGGGACTGGGCAGGAAGACAAGGAGGGAAGAGGAGGAGTATTTATTTACATACTTATTAAGAAATTATAGATACTTCTTCTCACAAATAATTTAAATTTGTAATTTTTATCTCATTAGAGACCACTATGCACTTTATTTTTTTGTACCAGCTCAATTTCAATACAGTATATAAGTGGTTATTTAGGTTTCTTAATTCTTTGATCTTGTCCTCTTTGTACATTAACAGAAAAAACGCTACAATTTATGACTTATGTTAGTACTTCACTATTTGGTTGTTCACATATCCTTTCTTAAGTTTTGTTGTCACTTTCAATCCTTTACAATAGTCACTCAGTTCAACATCTCCCATATCTTGGAACAAGATGGTGACACACATTGTGTTTCAAGAGGGAGACTTCATTAGAAGGCTGTGGAAGAAAAAAAAAATACTCTCCATGTTTAACCATTTTAGGAAAACTTTTATTAATATTTAGAAATTATATGCTTTTGTATTCACTTACAATGTTTCTGATCAAAGCTGAGCTCTGAGACAGATATGGTTTTCCAAAGAACAGCTGCTACTGTAGCCTCTAGATGACCAGAAGGCTATCCCTACCTTCAGAAAACTTATTAGTGGTAGGCGTACACTTTCAGTCAAAGGTTACAAAAGACTGCCTGCGTGTTAAAAAGAGGATGCATTTGTGTGTGCCAAATAATAGGGGAGAAAGGAATTCTATTAGGCTCTCTTACGTACTTGGAACTTCCTCTTAAACACCAAAACAGAAATGGCAAAAAAGGAATATTGAAACAAGACAACCACCAACCAGATTTTTTTCCCCAGAGAAAGAAAATTAGAACAGGCATAAGAATGCAATTTGACCGGAAAACCATCAGAGAGGAGGACTGTATTGTGAGTCAGAATAACAATAAAGCTCATAGAAGAGGGAACTTGATGGGAGGATTAGAGGAGGAGGAGGTGGAGAGAATGAAGTCCAACAAGAGAATACAAAATACACTTACAAATTTTACTGAATTACAGCAAATGGCTTCCTTCAAATATCTAAAGAAAGCCTATAAACAGGAGGGGACTCAACTCTTTACAAAGGTAGATAACAGCAGGACAAGGGGAAATGGTTTTAAGGAGAGAAGATTTGGGTTGGATACCAGGGGAAGTTCTTTAGTTTACTATTATGAGAGTGGTGAGGTGCTGGAACAGGCTGCCCAGAGAGGCTGTAGATGCCCCATCCCTGGAGGTGTTCAAGGCCAGGTTGGATGGGGCCCTGGGCAGCCTGGTCTAGTATTAAATGGGGGGGGTTGGTGGCTCTGCCTGCAGCAGGTGGGTTTGGAGCTTGGTGATCCTTAAGGTCCCTACTAACCCAGGCCATTCCATGATTCTATGATCACTTTTCTTAAGAAAGCATTTACTAGGAAATTCAACCTATTCTATCACTACATATTTTTAAGACGTCATGAAACGGAAAACACAACTTTCAAGTCTAAAACTGACCTACATGCAACCTCCTTGTCACTGTGAATTCATTTATATGCATATGAACATTAAAACTTTTCCTTGTTCCCATGTTAACTCTGCCTCAGCTGCAACAGATAATGCCTTCTGTTTCTTACATGTTTTCCCTCCTTCATTTCATGTAGAAGTTTCAAACCAAGGAAGAACAGAGAGTGGGAAATGGAGAAAAACAGCAGCAGCGATTGCTGCCGAACTAAAAGTTACTCAGGTTCCTGTTAAAAATCTTGATAATTTGCCCTTGCAAATTGCATTATGGCCATTTACTAACAGTTGCATTTGACATCAGCAGGAGCAGTACTTTGAACCCACACAAAGTCAACAACAGACTCATCATTATTGTAATTAACCTTTTACAATACTTCTACAATGGTGTTAGGTATCGACCAATTAGTTGTGCCAGTCTCTGAAACTTAAAACTCAAGCAGTAAATATCACAAGAACCACATACTGGTAGATTTTGTGTGCGCTCTGGAACTTTTAATCTTACAAAAGAGCTTTGCAGCTTACTTTTGTTTTTGAAAGCAATACATGACAAGAGCAGCTTGTAGCTGTAGGGCTTAACGCATTTGACCAAATGAGCAAAAAGGAAGACAAATAAAAATTCTACTTGCAGTCACACAAAAAAGTAACGTGTTCTCTTTCCTAGGGAAACGTTCCCCTAGAACCATGATCTCCTCAGAGATGCATCTCTACCAGTTCCTTGGTAGACTCAAATACCCTTAAGTTCAGGAAAAAAATGTGAGTATACCTCTTCGAATTTTTTTTGTTCAACACAAACCTACATGTTCATTTAGGTGAGTTCCTGATAGTGTATGAGTCATGTTTCTCAGTCAATATAGTCCCTTCACAAACATTCTGTTTTATTAAATTAAGGACCATGAGAGCTGAAGTGTTTTCTTATTTATGGAGAACAGACCCATCTGAATTATGCAAGTATACACACAAGCAATGCCCAGATATATCACAGCCAAAGGGAAATATTGGAAGTTGAATCCAATTTCTACCACTACTGAAAATGGAAGGATCAAGAAATGTTTCTGAAATGGCTGAAAAAAAAGTAACTGGAGACTGGCAAATCAACAGTGTAATGAAAAAGTAAGATTAAAAGAAGCCATTCACGTAGCAAACAGACCAAGGACAATAAGGGTTAAACACAGTTTCAGAAATCTGTTTGGAAATGTTAGACCTCACTAAAAGCAGTAGAAAGGAGAAGTGGGTTGAAACAAAGAAAAGATGGAATTCCATTATAGGTTACGTGTGTTTATTTCTAAAATGACACTTCCACACAAATACAAGAAATTACATCATTATTCTACTAGACCTTAATTAGCTGCTCACATTAGAAACACCCTGAGATTTCTCTCATTGTAAAGATTGGTAATTAGTATAATTAAGATAATATTTTGATTATACTGCTTCAATCTTTTAGGCTGCATTATGGGAAAATGTGCATGTTTTTAAATGACTGCCCTTTGAGAAACAAGTTTGATGGACTCATTTCTTCTGGATTATCATGCTAGGCATACACTTGCACCATATCATCATTTCCTGGTAGCTGCAACCGGCTGCTTAAGAAGAACCAAATTTGGCCCCACATATTTTGTGTGGAACAGCTGGCTTACCTCCAAGGTCTGTTAGACCAGGAATGTGAACGTTTAGTTGTTTTAATTCCTCATTCTGCTAGTTAAGAATATTTTCATCATTAACTTACTGATGATACTCTTTAGTCAGTGAAATGGGTGCTAGCTACCTATGTTTTCATATTCAACTATATTATCACTTTCAAGTTCGGTTCTTTACATTATATACCATCTGTGTTTCAATCTTTGCCTTTTTCCCCAGTATAGTAAGAAATGCATCCCATTTACAGAAACCAAAGCTAGAGAAACCTCAGAGAAAAAAAAAACATGCAACAAGAGGAGAGAGATGTGGTGCTCTGTTCTTCAATCAACAAAGCCTGCCCTAAGTTACAGTTTGAACAGCCCACAGGGAACTCAGCAAAACAAAAATTTGATTTACCATCTTTCTATTTTAGACCACGGCCCATGTCTCCGGGTTAGCTGCAAAAGTCTGAAGCATGCATTAAGGGTGAGGTGACTACTTTTCTCCTAATCCAAGACATGGTTTTCATAGCTTCTCATTTTAAGAATGAGGTCTCAGTCTATTTTATAAAATAAAAAGTTTGGCTAAAACACAAAGGCAAGCTAATCCTCAATTTGTACTCAATACTCAAAAACTGACAGCAATATATGTATGGAAGTCAGCTAAAGTCTTTCTAATACTGAAGATAATTCATCACTGCGTTGGAAAACACAAGCTTTGGAAGTTTACTTGAATTTGAAAGTAGCACCAATAAGAAATTTAAAATATATGAGAAATATTTTTAAAATTATATAATTATGTAATTATAAATATCCTTCAATCTTGAACTTTGTCAAAAATGAAGGGACACAAGCAAGGAGGAAAGGAAGGGTCTCTAATTGTAGCTGTTGGAGGTCTAAACTTGGGAAAATGCAAGTCCATCCTAAACTCTATAGGAAAAGCATGCAGCAGTTACTTGTGATCATAAGGTCTGAACCAGACAAGACAACAACGGTTCTTCTGATGACATGTTGCAGCAACCCAGAGGATCAGTACTGCCCTCATGTCCTCTCACTGAGTGAAGTAGCTTGTGAGGTTAAGCTTTTATACATGTCACCATTAAAACCAGAATAGCTAGAAAACTCATTTCCCCTGCAGTGTAAAACACAATTAGCCTCCGGGTAAATTTCGGTGACTCTGCTTTCCTCTCAAGCCCATCAAACTATAGAGGTGCAGACAGGAGTGAATCTGATTTGAAGAAAAGTTTCTCTTATTTTACTCTGCCAATATCTGAATTAACAAGCATTACTAGCCCTGAAACTTGCCTAAGGAGTTTATACTTCAGGTCTCATTCGCCTAATTTTTCTCTAGCCCAATTCTCAAAACAGATCTCCCAGTTCTCATCTCCAGCTTCACAAAGTTACAAAATGCCATTATAAGAAAACCTGCATAGAATTATCAAGCATTCTTAAAGTTACTGAGATATAAAAAGCCATCTCTCTTTTACTATTTATTTATTTTAATACAGGAGAATTTGAAAGAGCACAGTAACAAAAATGTTTCTCAGATTCCTAATGCTTTAAATCACTTGCAAAAGCATTTAATAGTGTCAGGCACTCCTGTATTTGCTGGGTACCCCACAGTTCTTATTATATTCTCTCATCAAATGAGTACACATCACATCCTTTCTGTGTTCCTGGAGTGATTAATTAAACAGCACAACCATGCAAGCAAAAAAAGAATCTAGAATCTGAGTTACAATTCTGGATGTCCCAATATGCAGACTGATGGGCAGAATGAAGCTAGTTTGGTTGTTAACGAACTCAAAGGCAAGCTTAGTGCTGCACTTTAACTCATCCACCATTCTGAAAAAAAAAAGAAAAATAAAAAAAAAAAAAAAAGAAAGAAAAGAAAAGATTTGCATTCCATTACCCCTACATCTGATTAGTACCCAAATGAATTAGAGGCTTCCCAAAAGGTATTGTCTCTGAATCCTCTCTGATAAGCTTAATAGGTAGTGATGATACAGAATTCCTGAAGGGAGAGTTGATTCCCTTCTCAGCTCCTTTAATTAAAGGCAGGTTGTCCGTAGGCATTTCAGTCTGCT
Source organism: Lagopus muta (assembly GCF_023343835.1). Taxonomy (NCBI): domain Eukaryota; kingdom Metazoa; phylum Chordata; class Aves; order Galliformes; family Phasianidae; genus Lagopus; species Lagopus muta. The sequence goes on from NC_064433.1 coordinate 87,733,313, forward strand.
TCTCCCACACGTCTGACATTTTTCCCAGCCAAGGATAATACATTCGTTGTATCACTGAACAGAAAAAAAAAACAACAGCTATTGTAGGTAACCTGCCTGAAGTAATTTAGCACTGTCAGTCTGTCAGATATCTCCAGTATTTCAAAGGCAGCTATTTATTTCAGCTTTCCTTCCAGAAACTGGCACAGCAATACTAAAAGTTGTCATAGACTGGTGGTGGGACGGTGGACCTAAGTAAATACTTTCACATGTGTGCCAGTTGAATATCCAGAAACTCAGCAGCATATAGTCTCCAAGAAAAGCCTTTTGAAGAGAAACATATAACAGAAGACTACATCCTCATGAAGGAATAAATACATTTATTACTCTTCACCTAGATTTCCTCAAACCTCTGAAAACTCAGGTAGTGAGAAGAAAAACAAGCAAACTCTCTGCCTCAGTGCCAGAGAAGAAAAGTGCAATCACGAAAACAAACGAAAAGAATCCTAAATACTCCTGGATTTACCAATCACTCAGATTATTCATCGATCTACTATTCAGGGGTCAGCACTTAGATCCCAGAAGCAGCCTGTTTATGCACCACAGTTGAACTGAAGTCAACTAGTGTCCTGAATTGCTGCCCTCCAGGCAAAGTTTGACTAAGTGCTTATTACTCCCAGAAATTAGGCACCACATGCTCTTTCTTGCATGTATCAGTCATGGATCTTTTCACACCTGCCTAGCATGCTGACTCCGATTCAATGATCCTTCCCAGATCATGCAGTGTTGCTCACGCTCTGACAGTCTGATATTTGGCTACGCGAACAATTCATGCACACCAAGTTAATATTGATGCTCATCTATATAGCACGTATCCATTTACATAGATCCTTATGCATGTGTATAGCAAGTCCTATATTCAGTGTACTTGTTTTCAGCCTAGCCTGTCATTACCATTTATCTCCAATGCTGTGATCATGAACAGTAGGAGTCAATGTTTGACAGATACTTAACATCTTCTCTGAATACAAAAGCATTTAATTACTGCTTTTCTAAGAGTTCTAGTTCATACTATGCCTAAACAGAGGCTAAATCTTTCCCAAAATCTCCTAAGCAGCTGAATATTTGCCAGATGCATGAGAAAATCACTAAGAGAATTTGAGTTTGCAGAAACTGTTGTGCCTCAACTGAGCCCTTTATAAGATGATGCTATTTAAAGTACTGCTTAGATACATAACATTATGCACAAACAATATGACTGTTCTTATGCTATTGCCTTCAGCATACGAGTTAGCTACAGATAGACAGACAAAAGTACATACCTTCCTTATGTACTGCTCCACAAAATTTTTCTGTTATGGTATGAATTAAAAGAACACCAAGTTTGTTTGCTCCTATGTCATTAACAAAAGATCCTAAAGGTCCCTGTCCTCATATGGTTGCAAGTGTGTTGAGGCATTGTGCTGTGCACATGATGTATTTGCCCAGCAAACTAAAATCTTTGAAAAAAAAAAAAAAAAACCCACAAAAATAGCAATGAAATACCAACACCAGGAAAAGGGTGAAATTACTGAAGTTGCTTATGGAAAGACAAACTTGTAGATATTCAGGTTTCCCATTTGGATCCATTCATAGCATCATTTTTTCATTAAACAGAGGACAAAAAACATTCATTCAGTTTTGCACAATATAGCTACTGGACTCTGATTTATTAGCAAGATAGCTCATGTGAGTTCGAAAGAATATTTCCACAGGGGAATTTGCATTTTCAGCTCACTCTCAAAGCAATAACACTTTCTTATATACATTCAGACAAAGAAAAACAGTACTTCATCTTCTTTTATATCTCTTAAAACAGGAAAATTGCCTTAGAAAAAAAGATGAAGGTTTAAAAACCTAATGAAATAATACTCTTCTCTGCGTTATGACCTATGTAGTCTGTGTCCTAGAAAACAATCCTTTGAGTTTGAAGACACTTAACAGATCTAACAGAAACAAACGCTTGTTCTGTTGTCATTACTAGGGTGCCATTAATTGTAGCAAAACTAAGTTCCCAAAGTCCATACAATCTACGAAAGTATTACATAATTTTTGTAATTGAAAAATGAGTTGTTCAAGCGTTGAGTCTTCATACAGGAACCAAAATAACTAAGCCATTTTTTCCTTCTCTAAAATGTTTTAAAATATCCAGAACAAACTCTTGTGTTTTTTTTTTTGTTTGTTTGTTTGCTTTTTTTAATCAGTTCTTGCGCATATCATTCCTGCCAGAATTAAAGAGAAGGGAAACTACTACGCAAGCCTATTGACCAAAACTTCCAGCCAGAAAGGGATGTTTTATTCTTTCTAGCAAATAAACTTAATTGATTGGTACTGAGCTATAGAAGATCAGTACCTTTGGTTTTACTGGATAGATGAGATAAACATCTGAAAAGATTCCTATCCTTCCACTTTAGAATTGGGTTAACACCTAGCTCAGGTGTTGCATATACATCAGGGGTGTATGATCAGATGTGAATATTTTCAGTACTGAAGTATGGAGCTGACTGAATTGATATAAAATCACCAACTTTGTTTTACTTTCAAAGCCTTTTGAAATCCAGAATGAATCCTTTCCAAGTGAACATTTATCATGATACTGTATCCACCTGGGGCATGTTAATGATTTTGGACTACTGCCACTAGACCTTACATCCCCTCCAAGTGGGCATTATGTGATGGCATTGCACATTTCATGAAGATGTATTACTGATTATATTTTCATTAAAGACTATAGTCAAGTCTGACTGCTAATTTTCCTAATCTACCACTGAGAACTTTCCTGCACTGATGAATTCATTGCAGAATGACTCCTTTACCTTCCTTTTACAATCTGCATGAATACATGCACAAATTGTGGGAATAAATTAATTAAGTTTGTCCACAATCATTTGAATAATTGCAGGACCTCTTCACTTTAAGTAAAATCCTCTTCATTCAATTACTCGTCATACTTAATAGCTCAGTCTTCCTCCCTCACTGTTCTCCCCTTCCCTAGCAAAAGATACCAAAAGAAATGGAATTCTAGACTAGGGACTTTCATTTCACAAAAGATATCTAAGTACGTGCTTGAAAGTACACTACATAGACACTGAGAAGTGATGAGCTTCCACCTACTTGAAATGTTTTACACTGCTCACAGATCCTTTATATCAATACTAAATTAACATACAGTGAATACGCTGGGGGATTATTCCATTTCAAAGCACAACTACTTCTCAGTCAGATACTGAACTCGGGCATGCAGACATGGGCATTTGCACAAGGAGCAAACTTCTTTATCCAAATAGCGTCTTGAAAGAGAAATTCACCTTTCAAAGCTGCTTCTCAATGCTTCAGTACAGAATTACTTCCTTCAGTTGGGTCTTAAGAATAAGATAGTTTGCTCTTAGTCCTATCTATGCTCTTCCCTGATCTGAAATAATATTCTTTGACTACTGACTTTTATGAAGGGAGATCAACAAGCTTCCTGTTTATTCCGAGAAATTATGGAGATTCCTGTTGCTGAACTTGAATGGAAGTATCTAGGACATACTGCAATATACAAGTGACGGTATACTCTAATGTATGGGAACTGCTGAGTCACGGCCTGAACCTCTGATTGATCACCTGAGGTGAGCCATGAGTCAGCCAGAGGAGCACAGGTGAAGGCAATTCACCTGTGCTGCCGGAAGGGGTGGAGCCAGGCTCCACCCCTCCTGGACCTATTTAAGAGCTGGCTACCAGAGGGGAAGGATCTCTTCTGGAGATCCTCCTCTTTGGTATCTTCTAGTGAGCTCAACCCAAGGGTAAGCTCTTCTACTTATTCTCTTTTGCGATCCTTGTTTGCTTTGCCTTACTCTTTGATTATATTGCAATTATAACATCTTGATATCTATTGATTATACACAATTGTATTGTGATTATAACATCTTGGTTATACGCTCTAAACAACAAGCAATTCTGAACCACTCAGTATAGGCAAAATAAGGCATGCTTCTTGCATGAATCATACTGTCTCTGACATGGTAACATCTCCTGAATTACATTCCAGAATTTGTTTTTAATTATTAATAAACTTTCACGTTGTTTAGATTTATTTTCACAGATCCGTAGAGTTTGTTTTACATTAAGGTCACAGATTTCTTGTCAGACTTGTTCTGCATTCTCTACTGTATGGAACTTTAATGTTCAGGTGAAATCGTGTATTTTAACCCACATTTATAGTTCCCTAAAAATATTTATGTTACAGTAATTGACTTCACCAAGTATAATTAAATTGAGCCATAGCAAAAAATAACATTGTACATCAGATGCTCCGAAGGTAATGCCTCTTATTTATTTCCATGGAAAATACAACAGATGCAAGGAGCACAATTACACTATTTGACACAGCAAATTCTCAGCTACAAAACACTATTTTTCAACATATTCACCACAAGTTATGCACGTTCACCAGTGATGCACAGGATACTGCATGCTGTGCTCATAAAAATCTGTACCAGCAGAGGTGACCCACTGTGTTACAGCTGCTATGAAGATATCATTGCTAGGAAAGCAACATCCGCTCAGCCCATCTTTCCTTGTTCTGAACAGATGGAAGTCAACCCTACTGCCATACTACCAACGTCATCCTCTGAAGTCATGGGCCAACATAATAAAATAAGAGGCATTGTTTTTGGAGCAGCCCTCGTATATTATGAAATGCAAAGCTAAAAAGTATGGATAGTATGGAGCTCAAGACAAGCAATGTGGATAACATGCTCTTTTCCACATCGATATATGCATTAAACATCACTTTGCACTTTTTTCTGGTCTCTGTATGGATATTCACATGCATTCATGTTTGTCCAAAATTGACAGAAAACTTAAAACTCTCAATATACCTCAGCAAGTCCTAAAACATGTTTTTTTTTGAAAGCAAAATTAGGATACATCCACATATAAATTGTAATTTAAGAGACCAGCTGAAGCCCAGCACAAGAATATGGGTAAATTAGCTAATCTAGAATATTCTTCCTCAGCAGCTACCGGACTGACTCAATATCGAGATCACACACATGGGACTCTGGAAGCTTTGGTTCTCCTTGCAGCTGTTTATGTTGCCTGCTATTTGTTGTTGGTTGCTTCCATGCACTGTGCACCTCAACTTTAAGATGTTGTTCTTCTGTATACAGCACTTTTAATTTGTTTCCCCCAAAATAAACAAAAAAACTTGAGAGGGATCTGTAAGAAATGGAGTAACAGGAACATCTCTCTTTGTCTTGTCTTGAAATGCAGAACACTGTCCTTTGCAAATTAAGTTTGACATTTCACTGGAATTGTATATTCGATTGAAGCTAAAGTAAAGTATACAACAGATGTGTTCTTCAGTTTCCAAGTTATGCATCATTACTAGGTTATGAAGTAGGTTTTTACTTTTCATTCCTATTATTGTTGAGGACTGGGTAAAAAAGTCTCAGCTCTTCAATTGGTCAGCGGAACTGTCCATCAGAAAATACAAGAAACTGAAAGGTGAGAAGACTGAACACCCATCACATCATCCAGTAAATGGCACCAAGGTTTAATATCTGGCAAAAGGAATTTTACTGTTGAACAAGGCTATACCCTCATTATCAGTAGAGTTTTGAAGGAAAGAGGCAGGGGAAATGGTCTGTAACAGAGGTACATCAGCCCCATTAAAAAACACTCAGCTTTGTAAATAATTAAAAACTATCACATTAAGGACCTACCCTTCCATTTAATTCTTCCTGGAATCATAGCATATACAATGAAGCCCATGTTCACAACAAGTAGAGAAAGTTCTCCTAGCTGTTAGAAAACTTTCTCTTCTAAGAGAAAATATCATGTACTTCAGCACTGAAGTTGCAAGAAGAGGATTATATGCCCTTTGGAGACCAAAGAATTTCTCATGTACAGGAAGGACTGTACAGCACAGTGAACTAAAAAACAGCATACACTCACAAGTACCCACTAAAAGGAATTTAATTTTAAACTCATATTTCAGGAATCATTGCTTTTATCCGCCTGATCAGGAGACGAAAGTCACGCAACTGAGAAATGAAAAGAAAGAGCATACCTTTTATTCCAATTTTAAGCAGTGACTGCAATCAGATATTAGAGAGGGATATAAGACAGACTTCTATAAGACAGACTTTCTGTAAATTACATAATAAATTAAACTGAGGTTTAAGAACTGATTCTATTCCTAACAGAACAGAAAACATAATAAATAAGCAAAACAAAAAAATCTCATTATTTAAGTTTTTTTGATAAAGCAAATCATACAGTGGGATTTAGCCAGATATTTCTAAGAGAACATACATACTGTAATACCTATTTCTTCTACTGACATCTCAAGTTTCTCCTAGGATTCTCAAAAACATGGTTTTTGCATGTAAGCCTAGATTTGGCAGAGCACAAACAACACACTTAACTGCATATCATCTAGATTTGCCCATATACACAAACATGGCTGATAAAAAGGCAACTCATTTCTCTCGTTGTTCAGACTGCAAAGCTGAAAACAGTTTGCTTCAGAACAGAACAGCAACCAGCATAATTACTTCACTCTCTTTACACAAGCATCTGCTTAACTTTAATATTCCTATTTCAGTCAGCCATCTAAATCTTTGGAGTCACTTTAACTTCAGCAGGTTACTAGTATGGACTGACCACAGCATTTCCCTAAGACTAGAATGCTAACAAAATATGACTCGGCTAGTTACACGCTGCATTAAGAGGATGAATCGCTTTTTCCAAGACTGCTTCTGTGGACTGGAAGACACAGTAAATCTCAAATGGACTTCTCATATATATCATCCTGAAATTAATTTTTAAACTGGCCTTTTAAGATATATCTAACTATTTGTAAACAGATGATACCTGAAAAACATTACTCAGAGCTTGCAGATTTTTAACTAAGGTACAGCCTATTTAAGAATACCTAAAAGATCTTGAAACTATTTATATAGTTTTCCATAATGGCTTAATGAAGAATTTAATCAATAACTGAAAAACTGTAAGTATTTATTTCTCATGGAAGGAAGGAATGTGAAATGGAACACTCCTGATAACTCAAAAGAGCACCTTCTCTTAGGCAGGATAAATCCTGAATGTAATAGAATTGTAGAATCATAGAGTGGCTTGGGCTGGAAGGAACCTCAAGGATCATCAAGTTCCAACCCCTGACATTTTGAAGGTATGGACACAGAAATCACTAGTCTCAGACTGTACAACTTGCATTGTAAAGACATTACAAGCACAAGAAGGATGTGGAGCTGTTGGAGAGGGTCCAGAGGAGGAAGCATTGTATTTTTAGCAACTCGTTAACAAAAATGCTTTACTCCACCCCACCTCCACAGTTTGCAATGTACAGATGAGCTAGAGGTTGTCAGTTCACCAAGCAGCCCACCTCTGAGATCACCCAGGTACAGCCTTGCAACACAACTCTCATCACTAGCACCTGAGCACGGCTGTAACAGTCTTAATGTCTGGGGCCCTGGCATGGAACATCTTGGAGTATCACAGGATTACTCCTGGCCCACCCAGTGTTTTCTGTCTGAGTGCAAAGATCAGACAACAATCCCGTCATTAAAAAAAAAAAAAAATTATTTTTTCCACAATGTGTGAGCTGACAGTTGAATTACATCTTACTTTATATCTGCAAAACAGCTCTGTAGCTCTACCCATGGCCTCTGATAATTTCATCTTTCCTACTCTGAAGTAAGTTGCCCTCACGATGCTCAAGTATGGTATGCACACAGGCTCTGTGGTAGGACAGGAAAAGAAGGAAGCACAAGTGCTGTCACTGGCATCCTGCACGCATGTGGGGCTCCTGCTTTACCACGGTGCTAGGAGCTGCTGATAGATAGCACTGATCTCTTGCCAGAGTTGCTTCTGGCTGACAGCTTGTTGTCAGTTAGAGGCAGAGGCTTCCTTTTATTTGCCTTTTTGTAGTATCAGCACCAGTTAATTGAGGCTAAAAACATTACTGACACTCATTGTCTGGTACACATAAGGACTTTTCAGAGCCTTCAGAAAAATCAACAAGATCAGGAGCTTATCCAGCCCTCCAGCTCCTGGTTTTGAATCTCAAGCAGGTGCAACTCTTCTGTTTACCAGCTCAGGACAAACATCCATTTGGCTACCTGAAAACAGTATAAAAAAATACCAGTATTCTAGAAAACAAGAGAGACTACTGTGATCTGTAGGATAATTGCTTCAAATGTACTGTGTTTAACAATGAAATACTTCACACAAAACCATGGGAAACTAGAACTATTTGTCACTAACGGCCAGTTTAAGGAATTGAGTCTACATTGCTGCTTTGTTTCAATAGGAGAGCAGTGATTCTACTCTAGGCTCTCGGAGAACTCTGCTCGCTGTGTCACAGCAATGTGATAATTAAGGAACATCGCATTCTTGATTTTATGACATATGGTTTAACTCTTTCAATGAGGTCTGTTCTGTTGAAGAAAAACTCTGAAAAGTTTTACTTTTTTTCCATTCCAATCTTAATAGGTAACACAGATATCATAGATTTTTCCTTTCCAGGGTGCTTCCTATTACATGAATGCCTGTGAAATAATAAAGTCTGTATTTCGTAAAATAGAGAAAACTTGGTGTCATTAGAAACGAAGTTTAATTTAAGAAGCTGCTGACATTAGAAACTTCGTTTGCAAGTGTGCTGACTTACAGCTTTAACAATTTAGAATCAATTTAGATTTAGAATATCCTGATTTGGAAAGAATCTATTACAACCACCAAGTCTGACTCTATTTTCCACACAGTCACCCAAAACCCAAACCCCACGTCTGAGCAGTGTCCAAAAACCTCTTGAACTCCAGCAGCTCAGAGCCATGCCCACTGCCCTGGACAGCCCGTTCCAGGGTCCCACCACCCACTGGTGAAAAACTTTTTCCTAACACCCAGCCTGAGCCTCTGCTGAATTAATAAGACAATCGTGGCTTTTGATACAAAAGTTTTGCGATCCAATATTGAGAAAGGGTTTCCAAGTCTTCATTAGAAAGCAGGTGCAGCCCAAAGACAATATGAATGTCCTAGCTCAGATCATTGTTAACATGGTGGATCTCTTTCCAGATAAACTATTAAAACTGCATACTTTCCATAACAGGTGGTAAAAGTATAATCAAGTCCTTAAAAGGCGGATTAGGTATTGCAGTAGAAAATACAGATTTTGATTTATAATAAAATAAAAGCCACAAATCTTTAACTAAAAGCTCTGCAGTAACCAAATACTCAACAGCAAGTCTTGGGCATAAAGTATTAAGCACTGATTGTAATACTTTTGATGCAGTTACAAAACTGTTTATTTTGATGGCTGTTGCATAAATGCTGGCTTTGAACTTAAAGAAACACCACAAAACACTAGAGGAACAAAAAAAAGGTCAGATACACAGCAGCTAAACACCGAAATATCAAAAGACTGAAATATCAACTAACCTATTAGCAAATGTTAATATGTTACGTTAATTGTCCATGACAAAGGGCACTGGATTTAGAAAGGGCGCTTTAAAGAAATTGGTGGTCTGGCCACATATATTTGTGTTTTTGTTTTTTAAGAAGATTGTGGTGACCATGAATGCAAAAGACTTAAAATATAAGACTTGTATTCAGTAAGACTAAATAAAAAGGAAATAACACAAATAAGAAATATTTCCTAATTTTCCATAAGTAGTATCGTTTGTTGCCAACAACAACAAGGTTAGATTTTAGTGGCATAAGGTACAATGTGATGAACTTTAGAAGTATTATCTTTCATTATTCACACAAAGTACAATCCAGATTAATATGAAAATGCCTATTTGCTTAGGATCAGCTTTTTAAAGACAGAATAGCTAGTACTGCAAAACTTTTGCCAACACAGATAAAATGAGCCTTTGCAGGTTCTTTGGGCATACAGATCAGGTTAATCTTGATGCTATTTGCATAACAAAATGCTATTTCCTCCAAAGGTAAACTTTGATTTAGAACACGCTCTTTAAAAATTTTGTCTCTGACTTTTCATTCAACAATAGTCCTTCATGGATATGGCCTAAACCCAGTGTCTAACATATGACTTTTAAATTAGGGCTCTATTCTAACTCACAAAGTTAGAAACCTAGTTTAGCAGTCTGTGAGAATATTCCAAGGCTGAAAGGAACAGCATGGTTGAATTGGGATCAAAAGTTAAGCTACCTTTGTCTATGTTTACACTGCCTGATGAGATGGGGAAATAACATTAGTTGGGAAACCTAAAGGCAGTGTAAAGTCTGTACCACCATCCTCAAACTCAGTGGAAATCAGAAAAAAAAAGTCTTTTTAGTCAAGAGTGATCTGAAGGGCACCTCCTGTATAAGCCAGACCACAGAAGTTATCATAGAGAAACAAACCCATGTTTCTACTTTTTACATTACAAGAACAGATACTTCCATGCATTCTTTGTGAACTGAATATGTTAACACTGCTAGGGAAACAAAATCTGCGGAGTAATTGGCAGGGAAGATATCAGTAACTGAAACCTTCAAATAAAAATGTAAAATACTATTTTTTTTACCCTTTTAATAGACGGACAGCTCTAGTTTTCATTCTCTCTCTCTTGTACGTTCACTCCTTGTCTTAACCTCTCAGACTGCAGAACTGGAGCAAAGAGATAAGCTAGTTATTTTTTTTTGCAAGGTCAACAGAAATGTCAAAATTTAAAGAAAAGAGAAATAGAGCATCAGCGTATGGTCTCAGTCATATGATAATTGTTAACATGGAATAAGAGTTAGTTGTATACAAAGCCAAGGTATCAGAAAAAAGCTAAGTAGATGAAGAAAGGGCATTCTGCTCACAAACTAAAAGTGTGTGCAAATTGGGACATCTCAGAGTACATATCCTCTTCTGCCAAGCTTAATGCTTGTTTCTGCCATAAAATAATATATGTGGTGAGTGTTTATAATCATGACTGAAATGTGAGAGGCCGAGTTCTTTTCAAACAAAAGAGTAATTCCTAAGTGTAAAAAAAATTCTGGCCTATGTGTCACAAGGTTAGTCTCATCAGCAGAGAATTAAGTTCAGTTGCAGTATTTTTCAAGTCAGATATAAGGTATTCCCAAAAAATAGCAGAAAGTAGGGGAAAAAAAAAAAAGTCACAAGAGTCTTTATGAACCTCCTTTGATGGGAGTTCATTGGAACTTGTGTTTGGTTTCCTCCGCAATTTTTTTTCCTAATTAGTTTTTTCTTGTCAATGACTGAAATAACCAAGTGGTATTTGCCTATATCAGGTGATTTTGGATATACGACAAGTAACTTGTCATTTTAGTCATGGGAAGACAAGCAAAAAAAAAAAAAAAAAAAAAAGAATAAAAATACCTTCCACCAACAGGATAGCGATCCCAAGTGTAACTGTTGTTAAACAGCAAGCAATGAAGGGAGTGGGACTGCATAACACCAGAGAAAGATGACAACTTTCAGAGCTTTTTATGCTGTTGCTACACATTGCTGTCTCTTTTATATGACAGCAGGTCTCCAGCAATGGCTCTTACAGAGACATCTCTTGTTTCCATTTATAATGAGTTACATGAAAGTAGTCATTATATTTCAAATTATGATCCCAAGCAGGATCTTTTGTCTGTGGAGACTAATGGAAGGCAATTAATCCTTGGCAATAAAAAGCTTTAATCATATGAAAAATGCCTAATCACTGTGTTTATAATCTTTTGGAGCAGAAGCTAATGCAGAAACTCAGTGCTTAAGTTCTATCCTAGCTTTCTTTTTTAATGAGCGTCAAACTCTGACTTCCTTTAAAGCTTAAGGCACATGTTAGTCCTAATGTACATACTTCTGTGAAATACTCAGTTACTACTTCTACTGAGACAAACACTGTAAAGTGAATAGGATTATCCTTTCAAGTGCAGGTTGTTGGCTAGGTCAGTGTACTGCCATGCTGTGAGTCTCACAAGAAATTGTGTATTGTCCCTAATGAGACTTTCAGTATTATGAGTTTAGGGAAAAGATTTTTGCCTGTCTGATAATCAAGTTCTTCCACACAGCAGCAAGATTTAAAAACAAAAATGAAAACAGAAATATAATGCCCCAGAAATAATGTTCTAAAACCCGCTAGGATTACACAGGAAGAGTGCTTATAGAGTGAAAGTTTACTATTGAATTTAACCATGAATCTCTGAAAACTTCAGATAAGATGTTGAGTTCCATGCTCATCAGTTGAGGTAATCTTTCTTCACAGAAGCAGCTTTGCTTCAGAAGAGACAAAATAAGCTTCCCTCATACCGTAGCAACCAGCCCCAAGTTTTCCTGCCATTTTAAGAAGCAAAAACAGGAGATTTCACTTTTATGTACATTTCCTACATTTTAGAGACATAAGTCTCTGAACATCAGTGCTTTATTCAGCACCGTTCATCAGCAACTAGACTGAAATAACCCATCTCAGTCACTACACGTTGCACAACTGCATAGACAACGGCTGACCAGTTTTCAGCTCTTATTCGGATAACGTATTTGAAACAGATGGTTCATTAAATAAGTCATCCGTGTTCTTTTTGTAGTCCTTCAAAAAAGAATCAGTTTCAACACTTGGCTGACAATGGCAGCTGTTGAGCATCAGTTCTGTCCTGTCTAATCATACTGAAAATAAAGGCCATTTGACCAACTCATTCCCTTCCCTAATACTAAATACTCCTTTGATATATTCAGTGAGTCTCAAACATCTCCAGATTCAGTCGAAATAATTAGAAGAATTGAAAGAAAAGAAAGAAAAACAGACACGCGTGTTTATACATAAATAAAATCCAGTAGCAAGAGCCTAGGGGCTTTTTTAGCCTCCTGGCCCTTAAGCAGCAAGAACTTGGAAGGTGAAAGCCAATTTGGTTCTTCATAGATTTGACAGTTTTATGCACTCTACAGTTTCTGAGGAACAGAAGATTTCCTTTCTTCCTTCTTACCTCTCTATTCACATCAGCTTTTTGTGCTCAGGGATGAAGAATGTCACTTCTCAAATCCGAATGCTAGTAATACTTTGATATCAACTTCCAGGCAGTTACACTAATGCTTTTTAAACATATACTAACTTACCTCTAGAAAACACACAGCTTTCAGTTTCTCCACTCTTTTGTTTATGCCATTGACACTATTTACTTCTTAGTCTCAAGTCATCACTCAAAAGCTATAGTCCACACATATGGTAGAGCTGAAGATGGATGTTTAGTGCAAAAAATCCCTTCAAGCAATTTTTCTCATCTTCACATATCAAACTGGTATACCATATATCAGATGAATTAAGCTTCTTTTTAAGCTTTGTTCATTTAATTTGTTTTCTGTTCTCTAATAACAAAAGCAGACCAAAAATTCTCACTTCCAAGACTTGAAGTTCACAATCAGGCTGTAAGCATCTTATTGTTCTTCCTTACCATGTTAAGTAATCAGTTACAACTGCTGCACAGACTTTGAATCAGGAGGCAAGAAAATTCAGGAGTAATACCAAATTGTAAGGATACCTTTAATAAATAAGTTTGTAGAGGTTGCACACGCCACACCTTTATACCTTTATATATTTTCATGTACATCAGAACACAACTACGCTGCCTGCTACTTTTCTCTTCCAACTCCATTCTCCACCATACCATTTCATATCATTATTTCTAATTCACTGAACTAACTTCAAGCTTCCTAATTCATATTGCTGCAGACTTGGTGACAAGTCTGTAAATAACCGTCTAAGCAATATTTTTTAACCTCAAAAATCACATCCATAAAAATACTTCCAAAAAAAAATCTGAATTCACTACTCCACAAAAATTAAATGAGGAATGTATCCACATGAAATAGGCCCAGATTTAAATATCACCACATTCTGTCAGTCACTGAGGTCCAATCAGTCACAATAATGTTGAAGTAGTTTGAGAATATTAAACCAACAATAAATCCTTCAATGACTTCTAGCATCACTAAATGTCAAAAGGCATTTCAAAACCACAGGTGACGCTCTTTGAGTAAAAAAAATGCAACTTGTCCGTGAGCAACATTTAAAAGTTCTTGTAAAACTGAAAAACATCTGCATCACATTTCAACTGCTATTCCACATTTGACAGTAGGAAAGTTTAGCTATCCACTCATATCACTGTGTGATCTGAAATCCATGTTCACAAGTACTACATAGATTAGCCTTCCTTTCAACTGAAGGAAGAGAAACTTCACTTTGGAAATATGCCTCCAACTTAGAGAATTACACTTGTCCCAATATGAAGTCATTACAACTATAATGACTCATTGGCTTCAGATATATGCTGAATTTCTGCCCTGCTCAGTATTTACTTTTATAATGAAACAAAATGCTTTGTCTTATTACCATGTTTCTAAGATAACCCAAATATCTTTCTGCAATCTGTACTATTTCTGCATTTTCAAAATGTAGGAGCACATTTAGATTATAAAGACAACCTTTAAAAAAAAAAAAAAAAAAAACAGGTCATCTTGCATAGACAGAATGAAACTATAAATTACTCTCAAGTCAAATCCTTCAGATCTTACTTCTGAAGTTAATCAAAGGTTCTTACAATGGCATCTTTTCACAGTTTGAGATTTCATTAAAAAAATTGCTTACAGTTAAAGTTTCAATGCCTTTCCAGCTAATTCGGTTGTAATCTTGGCAGAAGAAAAATGTGCTGAAAGAGCTGCCCATGCCGCCATTACTTCTGTGAATGGTCCTGAGTTTTTCAGGCAGCAACAGTTCCCATACTGACAACTGTTAATAAGATCTTGAAAAATTCTACAAATACTCCATTAGACAAAAATTTCGTGTCAAAGGACTGACTATTATTCCTCTATATCTATGGAATGAAGAGTATCAAAGGAAGTGGTTAGATGTAGGTCTTCCATAGTCAGATTACAGAACTAAAGAAAATCTTTATCAAGACGACAGAAAAAAATCCTTGAGATTGCTTTTTAAAACAAAGATTCTTGGTTAAACTCACTAGAAAACTAGAGAGAAAATTAGAAGTACATAAAACAAACTCTCAAAAAAGGTAAATTATAACAATTCACATTCTTCAGAAATTGATTTACAAGGCTGTTAATTCTCTTCCTCTACATTTTCCACCTCCTTAATGGAAAAAATAATTTTATTCATTCTCAGTAACGCAATATATATAAGGAACTTTGTTCCTTAAATCCATTCTATCAAAACCACTACAGGATGTTAGTTTGCTTTCTAAGTAACTGGAGGTTTTAGGGTTTTTTCCTGCCTTCCAGCATATTTTCATCCTTCTTCAAATTAATTTGGACAAATTTCCACACAGCAGGGCAGTGCAGGAGAGGAACAAAACAAAATTAGTCTGACTATAGGTAATCTGCTTTTTCATTCTTTCATGTAAGAAATCAGAGTGGGAAAATACGAAGTTTTGGGTTTTTCCCCTTCTGGTATTTGAGAATAGAGTGAATAATCAAGTTGCAGAGTAAAGAATTCTGCCCAGAAACTCCAATACATCAGCAGTGTCCCAATTGCAACTATATGAGGAGGACTCTAGATTAGATCTTCTATGATGATGTTCAAGATCATTGATTTTGTCCAGAAGAGATTTTTTTATTTTATTTTTTTTTTGCTGTCAGCACTGTCTAGTGAAAGGCAGTTTAGATTGCCCTTGGCTTTATTCCTTCCTCTTTTGCAGTTAGTTCTTGCTGCTTTATCAGCCAAGGTCACAAGTACTGTTTATATGTTGCTTTAATTGAAGGCACAAGGCGCATTAAATGGAAGAGATTACCAACTTCCATTTCAGCTAGGATCATTTGAAGGACACTGTTTTTGATGTAGCTTTTTCTTAGTCTTGTTTTGACAAAATTGCTGAGTGTGTAAAGATCTCCACTGTTGGAGACACTATGTCCCTGGAAGAAGTCAACTGATATGCAGCACCTGAGGAATGCAATTGATCCTCAGGTGACAGTTGCAATGCTCAGCTTGCCATGAATGTTTGGTTACCAGATTAATTAAATAAAGCTTTTGTTTTCCCCATTTATATGGACTAATGGTACCTAAGAACACATCAGTGCAAGATACATAGACTATCATTAAGCCAGGGAAGGTTCATCTTTAATGAACACAAGTATGAACATCCAATTACATATTTTAAGACGACAATGAGGCTTAATAATGAGAACGTATTTACTGCTGAACCGACTGACGCTTAAAAAGAAGCAAGGATTTTAATTGGATTCATTTTCCTAGTTTCACATAAATTTGAGGTTGTCTTATCGCTCCAGAAATCTTTGTATATCTGTTGAAGAGATTCTTTCCAAGAGAATACTTGAGGCTTCAAGTACTGAGAAAACAGTAAACAAAAACCTGAGGTCTGACTGAAGTTCCTTACTGCTATGCTCAAAAGTTCCCTCGTTTATGCCTCCCTTTCTTCCAAAGATGCTCAGCATCACTACAAAAAGAAACATTTAAGAGCTCTTCTAGTGAAAAGAAGAGAGCTGATACCCTTGAGAAGAAAGGTTCAAGGGCTCAGCTGCATTCAGGTCAGACCAAAACATACCCCTTTGATTTTCATGCTACGTTTAACTTGAATAATGCATGAGAAAGCCCTTGCTTTTCTTCTATAGCAGTGGAATTCCTAACAGTGGCATCGGCATAGACTGTAGTGATGCAGGTGAGGAACGTCGGTCTCCATTCAGCTGCTAACAGTTGTCACGTCATCGTATTAAGTTTCAAAAACAGAACTTGCTCAAGGTTAACTGATTAAGATGGTAACTTAGAAAACTTTTATTCAAGGGTTCTGAGAGTAAACCTCTTTAGGCCATGATTGTGTAAGAGTTAGATTGAGAGTTCTATTGTTCCCAGCCCTCCTCCCCTCCCCCCCATTGCTTTTGAAAGTTTTGTGTACCACGTGGAAAGAATCTGTAGACTCACAAAGCGCCCTAAACAATGCACTGCTAACGATCAAATACAATTCGATGGAAAGCAGTGGAATCCCTTCCAACTCTAAGGATTCTACGATTTCTTTCTTCTACTGCTTTACTGGTGCAGCTATAATCAGAAAAATAAAATATATATACTCTTGTGTAATCAATGAATATACAAATGTTACAATTAAGAAATATATGGGAAAGATATGGGAAAGTCAGGCTAAACAGATTATCACACTAAAGAAGAACGGATGGAAAACTTACCCTTCTCCTGGGCTCACTGAGAAGACTTCAAGAGGAGCGATCTCCAGAAGAGAGCCTTCCACACTTGTAGTCAGCTCTTAAATAGGTCTGGGAGAAGTGCAGCCAGGCTCCACTGTTCCAGTAGCACAGGAGAATTGCCTTCACCTGTGCTCCCAGGGCTGACTCATTGCTCTCATCAGGTGGTCAATCAGAGCGTCAGGCCCTGACTCAACAGTTCCCATACAACCCTTCTGAATAACGCTAGACCACGTGTAGCAATAAAGTCAAACAATAAAGTTCTAATTTATAAATATTTCATACTGTAGAGAAACTCATCTCCCTCCTTCACTAGCTTCTATGTTTTACTTGGGCATTTAAGTACCAGCTTAAAGTGAAAAGATTTAAACTTAATTGAAATTTCTCACTGCTTTATCATGAACTAATCTCTGGAATAGAAAAACAGTGGAAAAAAAGCCTCCCAATAGAAGAGACAAGCTTCTCAAGTGTGGTGTATGCCGCTTGTAAACAGGCTGTGAACATAAGCACTCCCTCCACCCCACTCCATCTTTAACATTACAATAGCACATTGTACTGCTCATTGATATTCTCCCAGCTGTCACCTGCTTGGATCCCTTGTGTACAAGCAGGCCAGAGTCACCACAAGACCGATATCTAATTTTTTTTTTTTTCCCCTTAAAGTGGAGGATTCAAACATTTAAGCAAAAAAGGGGAAAAAATAAAAATAAGCGTGCTTGCAATTCTTACCTTCACAAAACAACAAAACTACCCGTGTCTACTGCAAGAAATTAAATAGTTCTAATGCATACAGACTTCTTAGGAAAACTTGAAGTGCCAGTAAAAAAAAAAAAAAAAAAAAAAAAAAAAAAAAAACCATGAAGTTTACCACATTTTCTTCCTAAATTTCAGTGTTTGCATTGCTTCAACACTCCTTCATCACTTTTAAAACCAGTACTTGGTGACTATTTCAGAGAAACTGAAAGGAAATGTTTAATAAAGAAGAAAACAGTGACTGGGTAAAGATGTGACAGCTGTGAAACCAGAAATACCACAGGTACAGAAACTGTGTTCAACTCCAGACACACCTAGGTATACCTCTTTCCTAGAGCTTGCTGTACTCCTTACAGCTTTGACTGCATTTACTTTATGCAGCATCTCAAGTCCCTAAGAAGTTCAGCTGTATACATAGATAGCACCACTATCCTGGATGCATGCTTACAACTCCAGCGTTGCATAGACATTCTCAGCTCAGCTTCCAAGAGACCGATTCTTGAAACAGAAGTAGATCATGCTCAGCTACAGGGAACACAGCAGCCACTGAGAAACTCTTCCAGGCAACAAGGTAACACAAGTACCATTCATACCTGTGCTGAGATTATGTTAACATCCCCATGCTGCTGCTGCAAACCTCACAGACTGTTATATCCTTTGCTCACCAAGACATCATTGTAGCTGATTTTTCTTTACAACTTTCAATTCAAAGTCAATGTCTTAAAATATCTGAGAGTATACAAGTCTCCTATGTACACTGACAAGTAATGTTGAGCTCTTCTGAAATTAATTTTCAGTCAACTTTTGAACATAGCTAGCTGGGACCCGAATGTTTTTTACTGTAAACCTCAGAAGTCAGCAGAAGAGAGTGTATTCACTCCTTTCAACTTGCCTTTTTTCTGATTTATTCTGTTATTTCTAGTCTAAGTTTATAAAAGCATCAAGAAAGCTACTAGAGCAATCAGGAACATTAAACTAGAAAAACGAAGTTCACTTTAAGCATTGAAACTCTGCTGGTTTCTAATTCTGTTTATCATAGTTGGAAGGAGAGTCACAAGCGGCATTCATTATCAGTGTTCAGCCATTTCTCCAACTTGGAAAAGCTTTTGAAGACAATAAGGCGAAGAATGTCTTCTGTTCTAGAGCTTAGAGTTACTGGATACTGCTCTAAACTACCTCCAGTATTGACTGTGTTGCTGTAGGTTGGCTAAAGGATAAAAAAAGTAGAACTTTCATCAGTAGTGTTGACAGATTTCTTTCTGTAAGAATTACAAGGACGTAAACTTGGCTTGATTCAAGTTGTTGTACACCATCATCACTACATGGCATTCAGGTACTGGACTTTATGAGCAGAAACAGCTTGACAAGGCCTGGCCCCAGAGAAATCTCAGACTGGAGGAAACTCAGGACAGCTATTTCGAAGGAATGTTTCAGAACTGCAACAAGCATATAGATAATGATTCTCCCTTGGGAATATCCCTTCCCAGATACAAGATCTCGAGTCAAACACTAACTCTAGAGCACAGATATTTAAGTACCTTTAAAAAAAAAAAAAAAAAAACACCAAACAAGCAAACACCAACAAAAGAAAGTAAACAACAAAACCCAAATCCTTGACTCAGGCTTTATCAGGGCACAGTTTAAATACGAGTGTTCTTTTTAAGAGTTTACTACTACCTGGTTACAGAATCATAGGAGATCCTCTAGTCCTGCTAACGCAGGCTCCTTACAACAAGTTACACAGAAAATCATCCAGGCAGGTTTTGAATAACTTGACCATCTCCAGATAAGAAAACACCGCAACCTCTCTGGACAGCCTGTTCTAGTGCTATGTCACCCTCAGCTATAACAGTACCTGTTAACAAGAGAATACTCAAGCACAGTATAGATCAAATATATTACAGTATTCTCAAGTTACTAATTCATTGATGCTGATGACCGACTTTTTTTTTTTTTTTTCCTAAGTATAAAGACAAAGACAAACACTTAACTGACCTTTATTCTGTTACTTTTGCTGGTGTTACAAGGATTTAATGAGCTGGGTTCAGAAAGCCCTTCGGGAACTTTATTATCTATTGATATTCAGCAGTTACCAAGACATCCAGGCTTCAGAAGGTCTTTAAGCCTCTACAGCTCCCCTGTACTCTTTGCTTGTTAGGAGAATAAAAATAAGTACCAGTCAATGGTAGTGCAAAGATTTCTTCTAACAATTCTATACAAAATGAATCAAATAAGCAATCGCTGTTGGAAGATTTGTCCTTTTCAATTTTGCATGTGGACTGTTTTACATACAATGTACTATTTTAGTTGTTTTTTTAAACACACATCCAGGTACGTTGCTTGAGCTCCTTGCCAAGAGTTACTTCTGGAATGATCCTCAGTCAATTCAGTTTTCTCTGCCTCTTTAGTCTCTACTACTTTTGGAATTCTACTAGAGTTACAGCAAATTCACAGTGGAATCTTTCCTGTGTGCTTAACAGTTATGTATTAGTTGGGGCATGAAAGCTGCTTGTCTGCCACATCATTATTTCAGCTCGTACTTTGCAGATGTGCTAGGATATTCATGAGAAGAGCTTCCACTGAGGTCTCTGCTGAACCTTCAGTTTCACTGACTCTGCTAAGATGGTGTCTCTCAGCAAGTCATACTGGTGCCAAACATTTTTACGGACAGATTTCCTCTTCCTTAAGCTTTGTGGTTCAATGCTGCTCAGTTATCCTAGTTATGTTATCTGAGAAGGTCTTGCAGGAAGGAATATAACTAGATATTATGATCATATATATATATCTCACTTTCTAATATTTCATCTTTATAGTTCTAGTATTTCAGAAATACAACATAGTCATTTCCTTCCTCATTCACAGTTTTCTGTAAATCCTAAGTCCGGAATAAATTCTCCCAGACTGATTTTGGCTTACAACTCTTAGAGAAAATACCAGTTTTAAGAAAAGCATATCATACTAAACCTAAAACTCTGCATATACTGGGGTTCCCCATATGCTCTGTGTTATCTAAACAAATTGGAAAACAACACACTAAACAACTGCATTGCATATTGAGATAGCTTGCTAGAGAGATGTCAAAACAAAGGAAGGCAGAAGTAGAAGAGGAAAGAAAATTACTTTAAAACAAGGGCACTGAGAAGATCAGTGGCAGATTCAAGAAAAAATATAAATCAAGAATCTCTGTTCACCAGAAAGTACCCTCAGCAAAACAACAGCTAGAAAACTATGCATTATCTTGACCAATTCCTTATAAGCTTTTTTCTACACTGAAAGCATGAGTTTTTCCCCCCTTTAATTCCCCTTTCCATATGGCCATCCTTTTTCTCACTTTAATCATTGTTTTTACTACTTATTCCAGTGCAGCTTCACTATAGTCCCAGCAAATTCCACTGCAACACAACATGCAAATACTATGAAACAACCATATGATCATTCTCCAGGTAAAACATCACAATTTTAGCTGGTGCCTTAACACGCGTCAATTTTCTTTTCTGGGGGAAAAAAAAAAAAAAAAAAAAAAAAAAAAAAAAAAAAAAATTAAATCCATTTCTTAATCACTCACAATACTTTCATAGTGCTGTATTTTAAATCCGTTACTGTAGTTAAGTCCATTTTCTTATATACAGGTTAAGACCATTTTCTAGTATACAGATTTTGTATGGAATTTGAGATTCATAAGAATACCAATCTGGAATTCAAAGTACAATTAGTTTTTCATTTTATTTTAATCATCTTTTTGCAAAACAGCTTCCTAGCATTATTTATTTATTATTGTAAAATTTCATTGCATTACTTCTTCAATCAAGACACAATAAAAAAATTTATTTTCTCACCCTGATTTAAATACAGCTAAATGACAATAAATCAAATATACATTAAAAGGGCAACCCTTCTCACTAAACAGCTTAAATTCCTAGTGATCTGGAGACAGAAAACATTTTCTACTCTGTTACTATAACGGATCAGCACTCACACAAAGTCCCAATTCCGTGTGGTAATTTGCAGCACACACTAAAGAAAGTCAATGCAAATAAGCAGAAGAGCATTCTTACCAGCACAGATTTGAAATCAGAATTACTCTGTATGCTACACTCATCAGCTTACCAGTGATTAGAAATCGCTCTCACGAACTGCCAGCACACCAATACAGCACTTTAAGGACCTTGACTTCCAAAACACAAAACCAAAAAGAAAAAAACCCCACCAAAACCACAAAACTTCTCAATCTTCCAAAACCTCCATGCACAAATAGCATAAGGGGAGTCTGTTTAGAATGATCTTTGCATTGCATAGATGAGTACAGTTACCACAATTTGAAAACCCACCCATCAATAGGCTTCGAATCTAGACTGACTCCATGCATCCTCAGGCCCTCCAGAATCTGAAAATAACACATTGTTGTTCATTTACCTATAGCATTTACTTTAAAGCATCTGAAGTTATTTGCTATTGATGACCATTAATCACTCAGACTAGGTTAACAGAGTAAGTGATATTCGGCTTGCACAGCAGCAATATGACATCCAGTATGCCTAGACTAAGAAAAAAAAAATAAAAATAAAGACAGCCATATATTAACTGGCTTTCAGACAAGAGTGAAGGGTTGCAATCCAATCCCTCTTAACAAGCTTATTTGGCAATTCCAAACTACTTTGCTATCTTCTAAGAGACATCGAAAACACTTCCACTAAATAATACATATGTAAAGCTGATTCCAAACAGCTTTATCCTTAAGAAGATTCCAGTAACAGACAATCACAGTTTAAAACAACAAAAAGAGACAGTTTCCATGTCAGCACGTATGCGGATATGCATAAACAAGCTAGCGATTTTGATAAAAACTTATAGTAAACAAATTAGGAAAAAAAAAAAAAAAAAAAAAAACACCAATACCAATGACAGCCAGTCAAAACCAGCTCAAAAAACAAACAAACAAACAAAAAAAACACCACAGAAATCTAGGAGTTGGAAGGAACCTCTGGGGGTTCTCCAGTCCAGCCCAAACCCCTTCTAAATAAGCTCCTCTACAGCAGGTCAAGGAGAGCATCCTGACAGGTCTTGAGTATCTCCATAGGAGAATCCACTGCCTGCCTGGGCAGCCTATACCTGTCTATGTATGTTTGTATAATCAAACTGAAACAGCAACATCTCACTGCTAATCCTACACTGTTTTCTGCATTTAAAAAAAGACACTACTGAAGACTCCTCAAGCAGAGAAAAGAAGCAATGCAAAGTATATAAATTCCCATTCCCAGTCTACCACTTTCTTAGGAAGTTGTGACATGATGAAAAGCACAAGACGGCAGAGCAGCAAGATATAAGGCCACAGTGAGCAAGGATCCTCTCAGACACAACAGCTACAGAAATAAGGAAAAGACACAGCTTACCTTTGACAGGCCTGTAAGGTCCTTCCCTGTGCAGAGATTTCCAGATGAGACACCCTCACCTCCACTGCTAACCCTTAAACGAAGACTGGGAAGGGCTGGATCCTGGCTCCACTCCGTCTGGTCACTCAGGTGGATTGCACACACCTGAGCTCCACTGGGTTGGCTCTGCCTTCCCGCCAGGTGCTCAATCACTGCTTCAAGCCACAACTCAGCATTTTCACCACAGAAGTCCAACATAGCTCCTGGAGAACTTGCTAGATGTGCTTAATACCAAGGAAAATTTAATGTTTGTAGCAGCAGATAGTTGCATTTGGAAGCTGAAAAAGTCCTTATCATTTACAGGTCCAGGGCAGCCAAGTGCTTAATACAGATGGAAGAACCTAACCTGGGGAAACCTCTGCAGCCAACCATTGTGCCAAGATTACTAACACTTGACCTGGTCTGCCTCTCACATACTCCACCTGTCCCACATTCCTTGCTCAGGTCAAACCAAGACGATCTGAATGTTATCTAGGAGCGCTGAATAAGGCCCTTGTAGAAGCAGGTGTTAATTTGTTCAGAATAATGGGGTTGTTTTTTGGTTTTTTTTTTTGCTGCCCAGAGAGGCAGTGGGTGCCCCATCCCTGGAGATGTTCAAGGCCAAGTTGGACAGGGCCCTGGGCAGCCTGGTCTTGTATTAGATGGGGAAGTTGGTGGCTCTGCCTGTGGTAGGGGGTTGGAGCTTGATGATCCTTGAGGTTCCTTCCAAGCCAAACCATTCTATGATTCTGTGATTTAGAATATTTTTACTTTCTTTCAGTAATTACCCATCTGAATGCAAGTTAAATCACTATTCTGCAATTCTCCTATTAAGATTCTTCTACATAAGTTTTCAGCTACTTATTTCTCCTCATAAATTTGACATTCTATTGGAATGAATGAGCCAAAAAACAAAGGAGAGAAGGGATTTAACTGTAGCTACAAGGTCAGCACAACTTTATACACACCTGACATCTTAATCCTCACAGTAAATCATGAGCCTGAGCAGGAAAATTGTAACAACCCACAGTAATTTCTATGCACAGACATTAGGGAAGAAAATTCTAAGCGGATGAAGCCTTCATACCTGTTCACCACTAGATTTAACTCAGGATTTCTGTTTATCCACACCATGTAAGATCAAACATAACTTTTGCTTTCTGCTATCAGTCCCCAGGCACCAAACCTTTATGGAGGGCCCAGAGTTTTTTTTCCTCTATCTGCAGAAAATAATTCTCTCAATTACAGCCACTTACATAGTGCTTTATGCAGTACCTTACATATAATGGTCATATATCCCCCCTGCCTAACCTCCACACCTCAACTAGCAAGTACTCTTGGTTTGATGGTTTTATTAAAGCCCTAGGAGTATCGATGTATTATATGTGTGAGGAATGTAAGGGTTAATTATATAAACAAGCTAAGAGGGTTTCTTTTGATCAATTTTCAACAAAGAATTGCAGTTTGAGACATTTTTCCAGCGTTATCAGAGTTAACAGACAAACAGTTTTCTACTTGCGTCTCTCTCACACATCATGTCCACTCATTATCCAGGACAACAGATTTTAAATCTTAGGTGTTGTTCTTTTTGAATCTACTCTTCTTCCCAGACTTGATTTTTTTCCAGAAAACCACATTACATTAAATTCTTGCTTGTTAGAAGTGAAAAAACTAAACAGAAAAATACTCTACATTGTTCTGTGTATAAAGTTGCTCCATGAACATAATGATCTAATTTTTTTTAATTTTTATTTTTTTTTAATTTTTAATTTTTTAATTTTAATTTTAATTTTTAATTTTAATTTTAATTTTAGTTTTTTTTTGTTTTGTTTTTTTTTTTTTTTTTTTTTTTCCTGAGGTCTAGGCAATGAATACAAATGAATAAACAGAAATTTTGTAAGATAGACAACAACGGTGTAGAGGAACTAGTAAGAAATGTCAGAAGGTCATACTTTGTACTGGCTTGCTAAAATCTGTGAAATAGGATTGTAAATATTGGCCAATCTTCATTTTGGATCACTGCAGAGGGTAAAGGCTTCCTTCATTCAAGCTGGATGGGGCTTTGAGCAACCTGGACTAGAAGGAGGTATCCCTGCATATAGCAGGGGGTTAGAACTAGATGATCTTAAAAGTCCCTTCCAACCCAAAACATTCTATGCTTCTATGATTCAGAGCAAACAGCACAGTCAGTATTGCTTTATGTGCTTTCCTGCATTTAAAAGAATAATAATAATAATAATAATAATAAAGCTTGCTCATTCTTGCCTAGATTAATTCTATTTGTTTTAAAAGAGGATCAGTCCCTTTCATCTTACTCTACTAGCCAAGTAAGAGAAAGCACAAAAGTGAAACCTCACTCGAAATTCAAGTTTCTAATTCAGGAAAAAATCACATAAGGGTGCTCAGACATAAGTAGAAGAGTTCTTGCCAGTGGAATTCTCAAACTTGCTTTGATGGGATTTTTTTTTTTTTACTTTGTAGCTATGTATACAAAAAAATATAATAATTTTCATAAGGTCAGCACCTAAATGTTGCTCAAGAAGATACTGCTGAATGTTACTTGCTTGTTAACATTTAGTTTGCTGGCTTTTATGCTTTTATGCCAGTATTCTGAGGAATGATAATTGCCACTAGGCTACAACCCTTCAACACAGACATTATTACTGAAAAATATCATCAAGTTTCTGAACAACAGTGATTTTTTGTTGGCAAGTAAAGTTGAAACTTATTTTATCTGGATTAATGGATGCTCTGTCCTTTTGTGGTCATAAACAGAGCAAGCTCATGGCACCACTATTAAGCAGTTTACTGAGGATGAGGATGAGAATATAAAATTGCAGTACTCTTTTGTGAAATAATAGCATAAAGGAAAACAAACAAGAAAACCAGTGAAGCAGTCAAATGCCTCAATCAGACAGTGAATGTACCTAATCTTATTAGTCACACAAATGCTATATTAATGATTGTATTAACACATGTACAAAACACTACGGTGCTAGACCATAATTCATTTTGCTTTCTCATTGTAAACAAAATAAGTAGCTCTCTCCCCTTGCCTTGCCATGAAGAATTTTCTGGAAATAATCATTTCTTTAAATTAAATATTGCTTCCTTGCTACCATTGCCTGGTAAGGGAAAGCAAGCCAATATTCTACATGTGTCTCCAGAACTTACTTCCTACAACTTGTCAAACAATTGAGATAAATGTTCCAGAGCAATCCCAGGTTAGAAATAGGAATTTGAAGAAGACTTGCCCCAATGTGAAGGGCTCAGGATATGAAATACCACTCCAAAATTAACATAGAACATTAGAAGACAGATATTCAGCTATCTGTGAAAGAGATTCTGCAAAGATGACACAACTTCATGCAAGACAACTTCACAGTTTTTTCTCCTTCCAAACAAATCTCATTTGAGAATATCATATTTTTCATATATTTCAGAAACGTGAACAACAAATTATTTTGTTATTTCTTATCCACACTGAAAGGCTTTCTTGGTCATTTAAGTCCAGTTAAACCGAGAGTCTGATTCAACCATTCAGGAATTAGAGAGTACAAATATCAAATTCCAAGCAGACATGAGCTTTGCACTGTGTGCCACAGAGTAGAAGTACATCTGATGATGAAGTAGCTTTTTAATAAGCTTCAGTTTATATATTCATTGCTTAAGGCAAGGATTCAAGGAACTTAGGAAAACAATGAAAACAGGAAAAGGGTAAATTTCATTTGAAGATAAGCAAGTTTAGTTAAATGGCAAGAAAGATAGACACTTCTTTCTAGAAGGTTGAGAATGTAAAGATTCCTAGCACAATTTCTGAAGGATTACCCTCTGCTCTGCAAGTTCAAACTTACATTCCTGGTGACTCTACTTATGTAACATGATTATTACTTCAGTATGCATAAATAAATTTTATTAATAATACAAAAGCAAGAATAGCTATACATTGGTACCAATAAAATTATATTCTTCAAGCTTCAGAAATGCAACAAAATTCATCATGCACCTGCCAGCAGGTTTTGCAGGTTATGAACTATTCATCCAATCAGTGAGAACTCATTTATTTTGATTAGAAATAAAACAATTTGGAAAAAAAAAAAAAAAAAAAAAAAAAGTAATAAAACTATTCTAGTAACAGTCCTGATTATGCAATGAAGAAAACTTGGTGAATAAATAGGAGCAGGGAGAGGTAAAAGTAAGCACCCAAAGTTTTAATATGCAACTCTGGGAAAAAAAAGCACAAGCCAAATGCCATGGAAATCCATTAAGATTTCTTCATCTGCCTCAGTTAACTATTCCTTTACAGCTTTTATTGGCTGTTTTATTGGCTCATGTCATGAGCCATGATCCCTGCTGCTGAATTTCAATCAAATATTTGTATGGAGGAAGCACATCTATTAATAGCATTGTTCAACTTCCATTGGAGCAGAAGGAGTGACATAAGTTCCTTATGGACTTCAGTTTTGTTACAAAGAAATTAAACTCATTACCACGCAGAAGGGAAAGAAAAGAGAAAAAAATGAAAAAAGTGAAGAGAAATATTGCTTTCTCGAAGTAGGAACTGTCCTGTCTTTACTCCCAAAGAACAGTACTAGGTTGACCTGCAATTAAAAAGCACCGTATCCTTCCTGTCTGTTAGATCATCTCATGCACTTTGGGAGAGACTCTTGAGTCCTGTTTGCAAAATGAGTCCCATAAAATCTGACCTTATTCAGCCACAAGAATGAAGTTTGCACTTGAGCAAATGACAAAACGGCCCTAGTCTGCACCTCCCCATGAACAGACAGCTCTAAGGCATCAGTTCCAAGCACACAGCTCCAAGTCTGCCAGCAGCCAGATCCTTTCTATTCATTATACATCAAGGAGAGTTGGCTCCCCGTAGATTTATTATGTAGACTTGGGTTGCCCAATTTTTCCATCTTATTCTACCTTTTCCTTTTGATTGGTAGTAAGAATTGAGGACAATTTGGCTGAAATCAACTTCAAAGTGAATTCAGCAAACCAGACGTAAGGATATGTTGTAATCACTACTAGAGTCACAATGTATCCTCTTGTTAAACTAGTTACATTGAAATGGATTTTTATTTACTGTTGCAAACTGCTCTACTATCCATAGTCATCTTGAGAAATAAGAAGTGTGTTTTTAATCATTCAAGCTTCACTACAGTAAAGTGTGAGTTTGATTAACAAACAACAAAATACTTGGATCAAAATTCCAGGTCAATAAATTTCCAAAACATCAATCTTTGGGAGTTCTTATTCTGTGCACTTTTTCTTCTGTGAATTGTATGAGTTTCAAAAGTTCCCACTGTTGAGGACTTTAACTTATTTTTTTAAATTCCCTTTACTGAAAAGTCCTCTTTTCTCTTGAATCCAAGTCCCATTTTCTTACAAAATATATACTAACACCTGTTATAGACACACTTCAATACAAAATGGCTGTCCTTCAGAAAGGATGAGGGAGGCACAGTTGTGTCCACACTTGAATAGAAGATAAGGAATTAAAAGCTCTTCCGGACCTGATCTTAAATTCAAGAGCCTCTGAAGAATAAGGAACCAGCATGACACAAGTGGGAAACAACATTTTAAGGCAACATATGAAACAAGTTAATTAGTGTTTATAAAGATATGCAAAGAACTGTCTGAAAAAATCTCATATTTGAAATCAAAGGAAAAAATCATAAATTCTTAAATCCTGCAAAAATTGGCCCAGAACACCAGAGATGTGCAAGGTTTTTTTTATGCTTAAAGTAGCATACAACTGTGAAGGAGTGATACAGAAGCAGAGTCCAATTGAGAAATCTGGCTTCAGCTACATCACATTTTAAATAAAGGCAGTTTAAGTGGGTTAATCTGTTAGTCTTCCTGTTGTTCCAGGCATTGTGATGCTAGTGATATGTGACTTCACAAAATGAGAAAAAAAATGAGAAGTCTGCTCACACACATAGTGACGCATCAGTGAACTGTACAGAAGTATATTTGTTGGTAATATTAGCATACTGTATTATGAAGGAAAACTCTGAGAGTGACGGAGCACCGGCACAGCTCCCCAGAGAGGTGGTGAGTCTCATTCTCTAGAAATATTCTAGATCTACACAGTCTCTTCGCTATGCAATCTGCTGTAATGAACTGCTTTAACAGGCAGGTTGGACTTGATGATTCCCAGAGGTCCCTTCCAGCCCCTAAAATTCTGTCATTCTATGATTTCAGCTTTCCATAATGTCTGTGGTACATAAACATGAAATGCTGAAACATAACATAAGCATCAGCTTTCCACTGATAGAAAAGTAATACAAAGACATAAAAACTTGTGGAGAACAATCATCACAGCCTAAACTGGAGAGAAAAGAGCAGGATTTATGGAACTATTCTGAGAGCAATGGATGAGAAACAAAGAGCTAGATATTCAGCTGTCCTGGATCAAAAATAGGACATAATTAAACCTTCAAGAAGCTAATTGCTAATAAAATGTATTTCTGGGATTTCCCACTCCACTAAGACAAACCACATTTTTTAATATAATAATATACAGTTTGCATAGTGGCAATATGGGAATGTCAACACTGCTGTACATCAAGTGACACACAAATTGAAGTTCTAGATTTCTTTATTAAGTGTTAAAGTTAAGAAAACAAGCTCAAATTCTTACAATGGGAACACCTTAACTTACACCAGAAAGACACTGGAACGTATAAATCAAAGAAAATGTGATTTCTGAAATAATTTCTGCTAATCCTTCTTGTAGAACTTATATTGACTTTTTTTTTAGCATGCCATTTTTTTTACACCACCAGAATATTATATTTTTACTTAATTCCTAATTTACCTGGAATGTCAGCATCTTTTTCAGTTACAACCAAGTTGTTCTTCATCCTCAAATCAGTTAGGATTCTTCTGCAAGCACTCACTTCTAAATAACTGGATTTCCATGCACTTGACTCTGAACAAACTAATAAACATGCAGACCAGAAAGACAATAAGCTAGGAAAAAAATACTCCTGATCCATTAAAATCCACTCATCCTCTGTGATTATTTATTTTTCAGGCCAATCAGGCAAAAAGTCAGGATTCAGAGAAATTCAAACAGTGCTAGTAAACAGCACAGTAAGACTGAGAAGAAAAAAGTTCTACTGGGGTTTAAAAGACTGAAATTGAAAAATAAATGAAGATGGATCAAAGAAATCTGCAGAAAATTCAAAATGTATATAAAATAATCCACCATGAAGCCTGTGTGAATACAGTCTCCAGTGAGTGCCAGATAGAAAGTTAACTAAGTGAGTTTCCAAACTTAGTATTCCAAAAGCATTAATATCCAGTAGTTCTGTTTGGACTCGACTCAGTACAACTCCAGAAAAAATTTGCTCCTAATGTTAATAACACTAGAACCAATACTCTACCCTCAGCTGACTCTGGAGAGGATATACTAGAGACCAGTTTGGCCTCAGGATTTTGGTAATGAGCCCATGAAATCACCACACACGTGGAACAAAACAAAAGCCCTGAAAACAAGACAAGACAGTGAATCATTAACGCTTTTTGATATATGTTTTAGAAATATCTTTCATGAGAGCTGTTAGCAGATGTCACAGTGATGAATAGTAAAATCACCAGATGAAACCAGTCTTCAAATTTCACAATTTCAAGCACGAAGTTTCAATAAGCAGCTGTTCAGGTTGTCACTTTTCTTTACCCTGTGCAGAATTTTCATGGCTCAAAACCAGAAAGCATCTACAAATAAGAACTGCCAGTCACATTTATACTAGCTGATGTGCAACTACCATTAATTTTCCTTATCATGTGTTATTTCCCAGTAGACAGTGTTAAAGCTGTCAAGATATATTTCCTTGGCTCTTGTCCTGTTAACATACTAATTCAAACACATGACAGAGCAGCTTTCATGGCTCTGGCAAACACACCAGTGCTGTATTACTCTAAGATATATTTCTGGCAGAAGAAGAGGTATCCCTGGAAGTTACTGGATAAAATTCAGTTTGGACATAAACCACAGCTAGGAAAGAATAATAATAGGTGAAAAAACAAGTGAACACATATCATACAATCATAGAACCACAGAACCATAGAATGATTTGGATTGGAAGGGACCTCAAGGATCATCAAGCTCCAACCCTACTGCCACACGCTGGGCTGCCAACCTCCCCATCTAATACTATACCAGGCTGCCCAGGGCCCCATCCAATCTGGCCTTGAACACCTCCAGGAACGGAGCATCCACAACCTCTCTGGGCAGCCTGTTCCAGCACCTCACCATTCTCACAGTAAAGAATTTCCTCCTGACATCCAACCTAAATCTTCTCTCCTTCAACTTAAAACCATTTCCCCTTGTCCTGCTGTTATCTACCCTTTGAAAGAGTTGATTCCCCTCCTGTTTGTAGGCTCCCTTTAGGTACTGAAAGGCTGCAATGAGGTCACCCTACAGCCTTCTTTTCTCCAGGCTGAAGAAGCCCAGCTCCTTCAGCCTGTCTTCGTGGGGGAGGTGCTCCAGTCCCCTGATCATTTTTGTGGCCCACCTTTTGAGTCTATTGAGGTCTGTCTGAATGGCATCCCTTCCTTCCATTATGTCAATCACACCACTCACTTGGTGTCATCAGCAAACTTGTTGCGGGTGCACTCACATCCATCATCAATGTCACTGATAAAGATGTTAAAGAGCACCAGTCCCAAGACAGATCTCTGGGGAACACCACTCTTTACCAGTCTCCACCTGGACATAGAACCATTCATCACCACACTTTGTGGCCTTTCAACCAATTCCTTATTCACCAAATTTTCCACCTGTCAAATCCACATCTCTCCAATTTGGAGATAAAGATGTGGTCAGGGACCATGTCAAAGGCCTTGCGATAGTCCAGGTAGATGACTTTGTTCACCAATGCTGATGGAATCACTCTCTTGCAATGTTCTGTTACATCTCTAAAGTTGCAGTCAGATCCTATTCAATATATGGCCATAGCTGAGCAAGTGCATTAAGTGATTTAATTTAAACATTTTAATCCTGTGTTTCAACACCCATAATAGCTACCCATAAAAAATGCAGTTTTTATATTACAGAAAAATTGTTTATTTCATTTTTGATAGCACTGGTAAAATTTCTCAATTTCCTAAAAAAAAATCTCTGGTAAGAGATGAAATTGGAACAATGTTTTGGATAGAAAATACTTCTCATGTAGCTTTGTAAATTTAAGGTCTACCTCATTCTCCCTATTTATTTTTTTTTTTTAAACTGAAATGACCCCTTGGTTATTTTCAAAATAATCTACTTCTAGCACTATTTTAGCCAAACTACAGTAACAACACCTAAGTAGTTTCATTTTATTTGTAGTTTTGTTTCTCTCAAAGCACTATAAATAAAGTTGGATGTAGAAGTCCCAGGATAAAATGACAGAACCCCTTGAAGCTCCTCAAATCTCTGGATTCCTCCTTACCAACATCTTCTCATGGGCATCAGTTAGCTCAGTGCAACACATTGTACTGTATGGTTCCTTCATTTGTATTTAAACTATGCCATCACTGTAGTAGTTCCCTCCATTTGTTTCCTTTTTCCATCCAAAGGAGGACACCTTAATTTTCTGCTTCCTTTGTTATTTTTTTAAAGGCAGCTCTAGAGGACTGTTTGGACAGTCTAAATGAAAGATACCACTATAAAACTTTACATTCAAGTGCACTTTAAGGAGGAAAACATCCCTGAACAATACTTCAATAATCTAATACCTCTGTTAAGACTATGTTCTGGACAACTGGCAATAGTTATATTGCTTACTATTAGGTCAGAAATATTACATTATCCACTAGAAAACCACTTCATCTTATGCTTAAACTATTGCCAAATAAAATACCTCTGAAGAGGACTTCAAGTAGTAATCACATTTATTTTGTTTGCTCCAACCTGCTCTATATAATTTTATTTGCTCCAAAAGCAGCACTACGTTTACTGTCAGTAATACATGACTTGCACAGTAACTTACATATAAAAAAAAAAAAAAAGGTGTACACAAGCTTTACTGCATGTAACTGTTTTCCTGTTTACTTTTTCCTTCATACAGTATTAATGTCACCTTTCCATCTGTCATTATCAAATGTCTCTCTACCATCTAGTACCAACTAAATGTTGGTACTTACAAAGCGCACTGCCAACAAATGTCGAATTTTAGTAAGTCACCCCAATTTTGTCAGAAGATAGCAGCTTCTGCTCCTCAAAGCTGCACTGTGTTACTTTAACAATCCTGTGGATTTCATTCCTTATTTTTATATTCCATCAAGAAGCAAACAAAAACGGAGGTTTCTAAGCTGTTCATTGATCTCATCAATCATTTAAAGACACAGGTTAACTTCATCTACTTATGCATTTCTCTACAAACTGGGCTCTTCCAGAAGCTGGTGCTGGCCAAGCAAGGAACCCCAAACTCTTCTAGTTGAGGCAAAGGCAGTGAAAAAAGCCGAATTGTAGGTTACTTGGTTAGTTTTCATGCGTGCCTTCTGGAATCTGGCTCCCAGGGAATTCCTACTACAGGGAGTTCCTGGGTCTCTAGATTGCCCTGAATTTAAAGCATTCCTGAAAAAAATACTCTCAGGGGATAAAATTGCATTTCCATACCAGCTCTGATCACTGACTTGGATTAATATTGAGATGCACAAGAAAAGTACTTGAATACAAAGAATGCAATAATTTAATGACATTTAAAGGTCTAGTTTAATTGATTTTCCTCATCTTTTCGTGCATTTAATTTCTAATAAATTTTGGTGAACAATTATAGATTATTTGAACAACTATAGGAACATTTTTGGAAACATTATGTCAGTACAGAATCACACAAAATTGTAGGAGTTGGAAGGGACCTCGGGAGATCATCAAATGCAACTCCCTCTAAAGTGAGTTCCCCACATATAATATATATCCTTTTTATAAATGAAGAATGTTCAATTTCAATACTGCTACTTTTTGAAGAGTCCTCAGAACTTGACGGAAAGGTACTGGTGCAGCACCTATAACCATGGGCAGATACACAGTCAGATGCTGCATCGTATGAGAGTGAAATTTGGGATCCCAAAACATTTTTCTAGAAATAAACTTGTGCACACTGCATACCCTTTTTTAATGTTAAAAGTCTTCCTGTGTCCTCCCTGTCTCTAGAGGGACTGTCCATTTGTCTCAACAATCTTCCAAAAAACAGGGGGATCAAATACTTACAAAACTCTTTTAAAACAAGTTCTCTGAAAAATATTAGTGCTTGCTACACTGTTGCAGACCACGAATTCAGCCACTGTTAAACAGTACAGTCTGTAAGCTATTTCACTGGCTGGCTGCACCAGTCCACGGGAACACCAGAGAGAAGTTCAGAAATGGAACAGCCCTCTGCTCTTGGGATACATGAAAGCCACATCTATAAGTCCAACCTACTTGAGCAGGAAACAAACAGGAGATGTCCCTTCACAGTTCTCAGCCTTGTCTGTATGTTTGCACAGTACTCTGAGGAGCCATGGGACTGCACTTGACATGCCCCGAATGCCAGAGCTCAATTACTGTCCTCAGGCACCGAGATGCACACGCAAGAAAGCCTAA
Organism: Lagopus muta; assembly: GCF_023343835.1. NCBI lineage: Eukaryota > Metazoa > Chordata > Aves > Galliformes > Phasianidae > Lagopus > Lagopus muta. Next base: position 87,768,227 of record NC_064433.1, read on the forward strand.
GGCTCTTTTAGAAGTTCAGAGCTAGAAACACTGCTAAGGTAAGCCTATTTTCATGCTAAAGCGGACAGAGAGCACTAAATTACATATTTAAGTGCTCCTATTCATCTAACTCACCTCAATAAAAAATACTTTATTTCATGCATGTATTTAAGTGTGTTGAAAAATGTTCTTATTTGAATCATTTCTTAAGAACTTGGCATAAGAGTCTCCATTCATCAGTTTGAGTCTTCAGTTTGCACTAAACTTGCTGTCCACTGCTAAAGTTACTGCCGTTAAGCTGTGCCCAGCTCCCCCTCTAAATGTCACAGCTTGTCTCATTTCTATACACAAAGAATTGTGTCTGTGGACACAACAGCACAGCACAGCAGCAACATCTCATTGCAAGAGCAGATGGATTTGATCTTGCTTTGTTCCTTCACATATTTTCAGGAGATGAATGGAGGACTCAAACAGGAAACTGTTATGCTGGGTTTAGTATTCATTTTCTATGGTTTTGTATTAGGCTTTTGGTTCTTCCTCACAGGCTAACATATCCTTTCAGTATCAGTGCCACAGTAGTTATTTCATTAACAGAAAAAGCAACAGCATTGTATGAATGGGTAAAGATTAGTCAAGTTAATAAAAGTGGTGAAAAGAGAGCATTCCACTCTTTCATTAGAGTAGAAATTTAGAAAATTATCCTACTAGCTGCCTATAATACATTTTCATAATCCTTGCTTAATTCTTATTACATATTCTTTTTTTTTTTTTCAATACATTTGTAAGGGCCTTGAAATAAATCCAACAATTTCCTTCAGTTCTGGTTTATTTTTACTTTTGCAGTTCCACCACTTGAATAACAGATTTCTTTGGGGCAAGCATTTTCCTCTAAATACTACATTCATTCTGTAAATTTGGCTTCCTAAATGAAAATTATGCCTATTTATTAAATATAGACATCTCAGATATCATTTTTATTTCCACGAGGTATATTCTGAACAAGTTCGTACATAAACACCAAAACTGAGCACTAGCTCACATTACATTTGTATTTATTTTTTTGTCTTTTTAACTCCTATGCTCATACTCCAGCACCCTACAGTCAAAGTTTGGATGTGAGAATACAAGAAAGACTATTCAGACAGAAGCTTTGGAGCAAGATAAACGACATGAGAAAGTGAGCCTGAGAGCCAAGGACACCTCCAGAAGAAGAGAAAAACATAGTCAAGTAAGCTGCATGATGGCTGCCTGATTATGACCCTGATTGAAGGCAGAGTGTGTGGCTAGGAACGACTCATGGCTCTGATTGGATAAGTGCCTGTATGCACGGATAAGGAATGTTTGTGGAATGTTTTGTTGACATGTAAAGGCAAGTGGGAAAGTTAAAAGAGAAAACTTGTGAATCTATATAAGGAATGTTAGAATCTGTATTAAAGGATTTGGATCGTTCACATCTGGGTCTGTGCCTCAGATGCTGCATTTGAACACCTCTGAGCCAAAGGCCTCTGCTATATAGTTTAGAGAAAGAATCAGAAGAAAATGTTCTCCTTCACCTCCCAGATGCTGCTGCCACTGCTTCACAGACCCTGCTATACTTACTAGATGTATCAAAAAATTATTTTCAAAATGAATGCAGAAACACAAAATAATACAGAAAGTATTAACAGATAAGAGAACGAAGTAAAATGCATGGGTTCAATCTCTGCCAGCATCTGGCTGGGTAAATAACTAATAATTTTACTTTAATTTCATTTGTAATATTACCTGAAAAGCTTTTTTAATTATTCCACTAGAAGGGCATATTCATAATACTGCCTTAATGGGAAGCTTTTATCCCAAACAAATCTATAATAAAAAGCAAACAAATAAGCCTCATGAACCCTCTGGGGAGTTTTTCAGACTAAAATGCACTTATGGTATTGATGAATATAAGTATTATTCTCAAAAGCTGGTTCTTTTTACAGTCAATGAGTCCTTTCTTTTCTGCAGCCGAATCCAAATGTTTTTTACTTTCAAGTGCAATTCTCACCCACTCATTTGTTTTAGTATGTTGGTATCCTGTAATTATGTTTTAATTGAATAAATGCACAGGGTAATATGTAGTACACAACAGAGTAATGTACGAATGAGTAGTTTTCAGACAATACCTAGAGCAATGTTTAACAGCCTGAGTGAAGGAGAAAAATCAGAAATTAGTACCAGAAAGAAACAAAGCAGCATCAACTAGAAAGCCCCAGTTAAAATTAAGGTAAAATATGAGTTTCTTTGGCAGTCCTGTTAGTGAAATCTTTTACAAGTCCTTATGATAGAAAATACGAGAAATACAAGACTCTCCAGGTAAAGGAAAGAGGGAAAAACAGGTTCACTGCTCTTAGTAGATTTCTACAACTGAAACAGGCTGGTAGACCAAGAACTTTGTGCATGTATATATCTATATATATGTATGCACATGAATTTTAATGCTACATCAGGTTTTGAATCCTCACCATTAATTTTTTTATTTTTTGTTAAATACATTTGAAGAATTTTGGACTGTATATAGCACTGAAAGGTGACAGACCTGTAAAGTCTGAAGGCTGTTCTCACAGAATCTCTGGTATTTAACTTAAAATTTGAAATCTGAAGGTGCATAGTTGTACCTTTGCATTTTTTGCTGTCTTGGTGAATTTCCTCACTGTGCTCTGCCTCTGTGTTTGAACTTCTACTGGGGGCTTGAATGTGGATTAGAAAGGGACTGGGTAATTTTAAACCCCCTTCTACCTTATGAACTCATCGGGAAACAAAACCAAACAAAAACAAGATATCAGGCACAGAGATCTTCTTATAGGCATTAACAGCTCTATGTTGTGATGCGTAGAAGCAATTGTGTTCTGTGTCAGCTAAGAAGTTGCCTGTTATTAAAGGCATATTATCAAGGAGCCTTCACATCACAGTGGAAGTAAAAAGCAATTAAGTAAATACAGATATTTAAAAAGTGCTGGAAAACTTATCCAGTATGAGGCTTTACATTCTTAATGGTACACAAGTATGTCAGATCACTTATTGTCACACAAACATAAGAGTTAGTCCTGGGATGCTTGCCATGAATATATCAAACAGTAACTTAGGCAACAGCATCCTGACAGTAACTTTCTACTGATTCTGACAGTCACTAATCACCAGCTTGGCCATCATACCAGATTATACATATACCTTCACACATAAATAAACAGTACTTAATAAAACTGGAAAAAAAAAAAGGTGAGCTATAATAATATAGTTTTTGTGTTATTATTTTTGCTGCTGACTTTTTCACTGAGATTGATAATGTACTTCAGTTTGTAAATGTGCTGGGCTATGGGAATGCACACAGTTACTTACAGTGTCAGCTGGCAGATGGTAACTTGGGAAACAGTTTAAAAGTCATGTTATGCCACGTATCTATGCAAGTGTGGGAATAATCAAAGAAAACTGTAGGGTAACCATGGTACGAATGACATTATTCAAATGTGCCAGCTCCAAAAACATCAAGATAGTATGTAATGAAAGAAAATTAGGAATGTTCACACATTCTACACCTTTGTAAATTATCCAAAGCTTTTCAATTTCTTTGCATACGATTTCAAATTTTGGCTTTTTCAGGTCTATAATATGATAGGGCTTTAAGTAGATACTTAGCTTTTGATGTCTGAGAGCCACCACCCACTCTGACACATTAATTCTTCTACTCATCATATCTGAAAGCATCTCTTGGTTTAGAATGTTTCAAGAAAACTAAAAAAAAAAAAAAAAAAACACCCACTGCACCTGTCAGATAGTATATAAAACTACAAACTTTATTAAACTGGCTTATGTCTTGATTAGAGAAAACAGCAGAAATACAAATTTATGTAAAGAACCACTGAAAGTACCATAGAAAACTTGCTGGCTTCACATTATTCAAAACATTCTCATAATTTACTAAATTAGTAAGTTTTGTTTGACTGCTTTATTCTTTCATGTAGCATTGTACAGTACAGATTCAAATTTAAGCTTTTAGTCTTAGTAGTCAAATTTATGGTTTCATCCTAGAGCATGCACATCTTGTGAAGACTAACAAGCCAAATATGAATCCTTTGCCTTGTTTTGGGTCACAACAATTTACTAGTTATTCCTACATGCACTGGTTTAAATGCAAGTAAAAGTCAAAACTTTTGTAGTAAGCTCTGTTTACTATTTTTTAGTAAATGTTCAGAGTATTTTTCCTTAAGTGAAACATATTAAGAGAATAAATGCAGAATTGCACACTAATTCAAAGAAGAAATATTGAAAAGTGACTAGAAATGCCAATGAGCAATTTATATATACTATCAAGATGATTTTGGTTTTATTTTGTAAATTTCTTTTTACTTAAATATCTATTCTCTTATGTATTCCAGATTCTCTTCGGGAACTAAGAGGACAATCCTAGGAGACAAAATCTTAAAAACATGTTGTTGGGTTTTTTTTTTGCTTGTTTGTTTGTTTTAAGACAAAAAACTTCTTTACAATGTTACAGCACAAAAACCTACTGCAGGGAGATAGAGAGAAATTTGACTAGATAGAAAATGGTTGGAGTCACTTTGAATAAAACATAGAACAGGTTGGGTGGGTTTTATTTGGAATATTTTAGTGATGGGCATGCTTGTCCCAGCTTATTTTAAAGCTGCAAAAGTACTCAGAAAAGGGTTAGTATTGTGTTTTCTTACCTAATTCTGTCTGTGTCTGTAGATCTGCCAGCCTTTATCTTTGCAATCACAATAACTTTACCTCTACTCTTCAATAGATGTAACTCTACTTCTACTCATCTCTCTCTCCATAGTTGAAGTAAAACTGACTATATGGGCTAGAACACAAGCAGGCAAGTAGGCAAAAAAAATAAATCATTCACAAATACAAGCATACGCACAAAATATGATGTTGGTGTAGCCTTGAGCAAGCATTCAAATACATGTTTTATTCTAAATCAAGACTACATATTCTTAGTCACTACTATTATCACTGTACTAAATCCAGATCTCAATTCATACAGAAAGCACTATTTACTGGCATTTGTGTTTTTAAACAGACAAACAAATTAACATGAGAAACTGAGTGACAAATTACCCTTCACCTCCTACTTGTGTTACTCCATTTCTCCCTTTGTTCCTTCTCCCACTCCCAGAAGGTTACACAGCCATCAGCTTATAGCAAACCTTTAAAAGCAGGTACATCAAATGTAGGAAGCACTGTCAACACTTGGAACTGCCTGTACAGTGACATATCCATTTAATGCAAGAGAATTTTGAGATCACAAGTCTGAATTTTAAAAGGAAGTCAAGCATAGACTATTAGCAGCAAGATATTCATATTTTCAGTACTTTTTAAAGTCTGTTACTGACTCATTTTAACCGAAAAAGAAAGACAGATGAACTGTTCAAGTGTTAGAATTAGGGAAAATAGACTCTGTACTTTGAAAAATTGTTGAAGAATCAACTTTTCTTCTTACTTTCATTTTTTTTTTCCTGTTCCCTTAAGTGTACCTTCCTACCTTCCTGATACAAAGGTGAAATTCTGGCCTCTCTTAAGGCCATGCAACATACCTGCATTCTGCCTGGAATTGACCCCTGTGGTCAGTAAACCTCAGACTCAAAATCAGGCTGAAAGAACAACTTGCTGCTATTACAGCAACTGAAGCATCTTCCTCTAGCTTTACTACTATATGCCCAAATGCTTGCAGACTTTGCTAGTCAATCGTATATTATCGGGTTGCTAATCATCATATATCACAGCAGGTCACTAGAGACTGTGCTGAGCAAAGAGATGGAGCCATACTGCACTGGGGTGAATAATATGAATAATGAAGTATTCTCCCAGAATATTTCAGAGATAGACTACCTTCATCAAAAAACAGCTTTTCAAATGGAGCTTAAAAGCATTATGGACTGCCAAGATTTATTATTTTATTGAGTGTTCCTTCAATAATCTATTAGTGATAATTAAATTTCAGTAAAATCAACAAATCAAGCTGCTTTTCTTGAAGCAACTTAAAAACCTTAAAATCTACACAAGAAGATATTTGTTAAGAAAACACCTCTAATGAACCAAAAACGTTGCTCAACGATCAGTAGTGCTAGAAGAAGCAGCAAAATACCAAATAACCACTAAACAGTATTGAACTTCAGGAGTAAGAAAAGTGAATATTTGGAAATATTTACTTGGAAATTTATGAAGCAGTAGCCTATATTAGAAATGCAGATATGTCTTATAATCAACTGATGAGGACATGCATCTGTAAAACAATGTTACAATTTATTCCCCAAAGAAGATGTTAATATTTTATAGAAGAACATTAGCAAATTTGTTTGACAATATTCACTATTAATACTGAGACTTTACACCATCTCTGTTATGTTCACAGAGCAAGAAAATCACCTTCAGCTAATAAAAAATAATATACCCTTCTGTGCTGGTAGAAGACTCAGCCAAAACCTTCACTACAAAAATGTTAATTCAGCAAGTGATCCATACATTTATAATTACTGCTTTTGGTGTAGAATAAAAATGATTGAAACAATTTCAATCAAATCAGTCTAAGCTTCTATATTAGAAAAATCCTACATGAGCTTTCTGTATCTTCTCCAACAATTGGCAAGAAAATTCCTCAGATATTGTTCACTATCCCTGAGATGGGAAAGCCTACTTACATGAGCAAAATATTGCATAAGACACTGGGCACAACTGTATCCACATCACTAGGGCAAATATCAGCTTAAAAGACAGCTTTTCTTTCCACCGTATTACTACCAATTTCAGTCACCTTAAGATCTTTGTGGGTGTAACACCATTTCAGTGGTAGTAGAGAAGAAAACAACAGCTTTGAAATACTTTTTAAAATCTTTTTTTTTTTTTTTCCTCAAGTAAAGCACAAGTTTCAAGTAATTATTTGATGACACTCATGCACGGTGAAATAACTCAAGAGAAAAAACCTCACAGAGCATGTGAAATGTTTAACAAGCAAATCGGAAACACGAGTAGGAAACAATTCCTTGTTCATCAGTGATCACAATTACCTAAACTGCAAATTTCTGATTCCGCGTTAAATGTTGCCACGGGGTGAATAACATAAACAGTTCATTGTGAATATTCATTCTGAGCTGTAAATTATTTTATTTTCTTCTCTACGTTTATGCTTTTGTTTGCACTGTACAGATGTAAAGCATGTCAAGCGTGCCACAAAAGATGGTTCGTGAAAACAGATTTCAGCTGTGTGTGAGCTGCTGGGGAAGCTATCATTTTTCCAGAAGAGCATGTAAATCAGCTGTGTAGGAGAATTTTAGACAACCTGTTTCACTGTAGGAGACAGGCACAGTAAAAAATCTCACCTGAGATTAACATGAACAGGCAATTGTTTAGCACTGCAATAACATATCTGGGAATTCTTTCTCAGGATTATTTAGGCAGTAAACTCAAGCAGCTGAGGATACGGTGAGCTGTTTGTACACAGCTCTGTCAGAACAAGATAAAGAATACATTTTTCTGCCATCTGTACTCTTTTCTTAAATCAGTGAGAACATCTTATTGCAATAATTAATGCTTAAGTGAGATGAGATCTACATAGCTGAGTTCTATAAGACTCATAAGTAGGAGAATGACTTTTATGATTTGTGACAGTTTCCCAGCAGAAATAGAGCTTGACACAAAACGGGATGCAAGTAGAACTCCTTGCAAGTTTTGGGTTTTATTAATCAGGATTTAGTGTCTCCAGAAGCGCCTTTAATGTTTTACCATTCCTATTTCTCCAAGCACAAGTAGTTTTACAAATTGAGTTAAACCAGGGCTGTGACCGTGGAGCTGAGGTCCTAGCACTAGTGCTGATAAAAGCACAGTGATGATCAGCAGCGCCGCAGGGTATCTGGCTGCTTCCCTCTGTGAACATGCCACTGCTGGCTGTGGGCCTGAGCAAGCTTCAGTACAGCACTCCTGCGTGGAGTCAAAGAAAAGAAAAAAAAAAAAAAAAAAAAAAAAAAAAAAAAAAAGAGAAAAATCCAGGGAAGATCAACTCAAAAGTGGTTCAGAGAAAAAAAAAAAAGTCAAAGAAAAAATGCTCATGCTTGTGAAACAGTAAACAGAAACACAAGAAAAGGAAGTCACACATCCTTTGTTTCCTGACCACTGGTAGGATTAGGCTGGCTGCTGACAAACTGGGGAGAAACACCACCGCTTTCTCCTCTTCTGGTCATGATCTGTGTATGACCAGAAAAGCTGAAGCGTTCCGTATAATGGCACTTGCTAGATAAATCTGTCCCATATAAGGACCCCATTCAGAGACTCTTAACAGAGCATGCTAACACAGCCGTACATCATTGTTTCCAAATATATTATTTTCACTTCTGTTTTGTTCTAAGGCAATCTAAATGCTAATTTGGGCCAATCACCCATTTGTAGTTGGCAAGGTCCCAGTATACCAAAGTGTACCAGATATACACTTCCATTCTACTGTTGTAAACAATACTGCTTTTCTAACATTTATCCATTTCCTTTCAGCCTCATTTTCTTACAGCTTCAACATTCACAGACTTCATGAACCAAGTTTCATCTAGCTCCATTTTATTTCCAAACCAAGTTATTTCCAGTCACAATCAATTTCAGGGTGAATTAATCTGGAAAACACCAACTGGAATATCTAAAGCCTTCCTTAAACCTGACCTCAAATGCCAGTGAAAAGTACAAGTACCTCTCAGTGAAACATACAAAAATCGGTGCTGGAGGATCATTAATACAATGCGTCTAACAACAAGAAGATAACGAACAAGAGAGGTATTCTGCACTCCAGAGATGCTCTTTCCACATGCCAGTGATACCCCTGTAACAGAGACAGCCTATACCTAGCCCTGACCAGACAAAGATTCTCTATGTTCCCTCAGGATATTGTCACATAATGATGTTGTAAGCAAGCTATACAGCTCCAAAAAAAGCCTTGAATTCTGAATTAGAAGGTTTAGCTTTATTTTATGGCTAAAACAAATATACCAGCTGAGGATGGCTTAAGTATGCACTGAACCTGTGACTTTAGGCACAGTGGCCTGTAGGAACCCTCAGAAAGACTTGTGCCATCACAGAAGCAGAGCTATAAGAATCAAACCACAGCTTCAGCTCAGCCATGATTCTTGGCTAATTTTTCCTTAAGGTTTTTTGCATATCCAGACCACAAAACACTATCACCAATCTGATTTTTAAAATAGAAGACCAAGCTTAAATTCTCAATGAGCAAATCAGAAATCTAAGAAAGGTTTTAAGCCTGGTGTTTTTATCTTGCACCTCAGCTATGGGAAAACAGAAAGCAGTGTAGTGCTAGTATTGGGACTGCTGGCTAAAAAGTAATGATTTTGGGGTGCTTTTGAACATACCAAGCACCGCCAGCTAATTCCACTATTCCTTTCTCTCATGTATAAGCCTTGCTCTCTGAACACACTTGAAAGCATTTAGGAGAGTTCCTTTTGACATCTGACAGAGGACACCTCAGTATGTGCTGGATTCTTGCTGTCGTTCCCTGGCAACTGGGCTTTTTCTCATAGCAACAGAAGGGGAAGAGCAAAGCTTTTTCCAGACAGAAAAGAGTACAGACGTGAAAAGTGAAAACAACATATTACAGTGTCAGGAGATCCTTTACTTTAGATGGTGAAAGAAAACTTAAACAGTGAATGTATGTTTAATAGTACAATAGTACAATAGAAAGAAAGGATGCTTTACAACTCTACAATACTGATGTAGGGACCCTAACATAGTAAGTCTGTGGACACCAGCGTAAAGAATATTAAAAATAAGCTTACAATTAACTATTAAATTACTGGATCATATCTGCAACTTTAATGAGCCTTTGTCTTTACTTTAGTAAGGGTTGTGTATGTCATAAATATTTATTCTGGGAATTTGAAATAAGCATGGGAGAAAAAAAAATAATTTCCTGTTTCTTTATCTCAAAAAGTATTAGTATTAGACCCATGGATCTAGGTAACAGCTCTGAAAGAATGGCTTCCTGGAATGGAAATATAATTCAGACATATTCTCAGCTAAATATTTTTAAAATAATGAATTTTAAAAGTACTTCCTTTAATGAAAGCTTACCATAAATGAAAAAAAAAAAAAAAAAAAGGAGCTATTTTTTTCCCTATAACTCCATGTTCATTTATATTTTCATTACATTTTTCTTCCTCTTGTAAAACATTTTGACCAGGAACAACTTTGCTGCACTCAGGGTGCAAATTTTGCATGCAGTCAATGCCTGGGTTGCCTGTGATGGGAACAAACAGCATGTGCTCTTGCTATGCGTGCTTCCTATGCACTGTCTATAACTTCCAAATGACTCATGTAGCTGGGTGCTACCTCTCTCTCGGATTCCTAAACTCCTACCTGCTTTGAGTTTAATTTGAGCTTCATCTGAGTTTAATTTGTATGTTAATTAAATGTGCTCCTACATAGTTATCATCTATTGCAGCTTCATTTAGGTGATTTGCAAGAGGGTGTTCAAGATCTATCACAGGGCTTGTTTATTCAATGGTCCTTCAGCTTTGTCGTGGAGATCATTAGAACAACCTGCTTAAAACCCTGTGAGGCATTTCCAAGAAAACAAAGAGACTTCAAAAGCTGCCCAGGACGCAGTTTATTGGGAGTGTGGAGTGAGAAAGAGCAAAATGTCTTCTCCATTATTAAGTCAGATACTGCAAATCTGGAGCCAGCTGCAACAGAATTATGAAGAGGTAAAGCTTTTTAACCTGACCTCCCACAAGCTAATGCCTAGGCCATCAGACTGCCTGTGTTTCCCTCTCAAGATGCTTCGAATTTCACTGCTAAATTTCGTTAAAATTGGTTGAATGGCTTAAGAGTAATTGACCATTATATTGCTACAACTTTTCACAGAACATATAAGCAGTAGAAAGTGATAGCAGTGACTATAGTCCAGCTTTTCTATGGCATAAGTATCTCTTGAAAGTCAAAGAAAATTCTTTGGTCAGAGAAAGTGGCTTCTCAGACAACAGAAAATCTATCCGCAGGACAGAAGTGCACAAGAAATCAGATTACACTGCTCTTAGAATAAGGCTTTTAACAATAGTTCCTGCTGCACAGACTGATATGCTACAACAAACTTTATAGAAGTGCAGAAAAATACAATTAGAATGAGAGTGTCAGAGGAAGGATATCTAGCAAAAAATGTAAGTAAAGAACAAGTTTGCTTTTAAAATAACAGAAACAAAGGACCTCCAGAAGGGAAAAGATTACCTACAAATCTCTGTTCTTTTTGCTATGAAGTCACAGATACTGCTAAGTTGCACATGGCATTTTCTCTTTTGTCAGTGGAATAATGGTTTGCACATTCTGAGCGTAAACATAATTACAATCTAAGAGTTACCTGTCACTTGGTTATTGATGCATGTGGATAGATATTAAAGTATATGCCATAAAGCTCAAAGCCTTATAAAAGACTGAACTTTTTGTTTCAAGATTTTGAGAAGCCTACTTTCCTACCTGTTCTGTAGATGCATTTGGTACAATTGGATCTCGTCATCCTGAATTGAAAAACGCTTGGGAACACACTGCAGTTCATCCTCTAGGAATCTGTGCTAGATTTGACTCTGCCATTTGCAGTCTCCAAAACTGTGCTTTCCATAGTGACTCAGCCTCTCTTTTAAATGGTGGGTGAGGGAAACTTCTACATAAGAGGTGAGTGTTAGAGCACAAGGATGAGCACTCTGCCATCTCTAGCAAGACCAGCTTATGTTGCGATCTGGCAGATCAGAGGAAACCAAGAGAGGGAAAAGAGGTACATAAAAAAAATCAAACTGTTTAAAAGCAAATTGCAGAAAACTACAGTTCAGGAAACAAAGAAGTACCATGATGTAGAGATTTGAGACTTAACATAAAAAACATAAAATTACCTGCATCTGAGTGAGAACCCCCACTGAAACTATGATAGCTCCCAAATTTCCTAATGTTCTGAACTCAAAAGTACGATTGCCTATACTTCTGTTTCTTTCTTAATTATCTGACATATTGCTTAAACTCGTTCCCATCCCCCTCTACTGCTTTGATGTTACCTCAGGGTCTCATAATGGAAAATACAAGCATTATGGGAATTGGTTGCAGATCACATCCTCAACTTGTCTTACCTATTAAGTATTAAAACTCCTGTAAGATCAAGTGAAAAAATAGAAAAAGTTATACAGAAATAAGCTATATGAGTGGAAGTATGAACAAATACAAAATTGCACCTTAATAATGTTGTGATGCAGAGTACAACATAACAATTTCCATTATTTTTTCTCTGTGTATCTCCTTGCTTAATGTTTCTTGCTCAGTTGCTACCATGAGGTACAGAAAGGTTATTGGGCAAATATTTTTGAGGACTTAAATTTTTAAAAAACCCCACAAGATGCTTCATAAATTTATATATATTAATATCTAGGCCAAAGGATAAACCAAAATTATCTGTGTGATATAATTACAAAACTATGTTACGACAACAGAATTAGCTATGCAGACAGTAAAGTTATCTTCATAAAAGTATATACAGAACATTTGTTCTCTGTATTTTTGTTTATTGTCTATACACATACGCACACAACCATCCACAATAGGGTCTTTAACTAAAAAGGGAAATTAGCTAAAATTTAAAGGACAGTGGCAATTCAGAAGTTAAAGAAAAATTGCCTGAAGAAGGCACTGAAATAACATAGAAAAAAAAAAAGCACTGAATTCCTATGTTCTGAACAGAGGTACTTGGAGTCAGAAGATAAATTTTTTAAAGTAACATTGGAAGAACCACATATACATTCAATTTCACACTTGTTTTTGAAGAAATGAAAGATTCTGTATAAAAGCCGTAGGTCCCAATGTAGAAAAGATGCCTTGTTTTTATTGGGAGTTGGGTGTGGGATAGAATACATGTTCTTTACTAGGTTTTGTTGCACTTTTTTCAAAATAATGTGGAATGTAGCTTAGTAAACAAAGTATAAGCTTATTTTCAAATAAATTAAAAGAGCTATCCCTGGCCTTTGAAAATGAACTTCAGCAAACAAATCCGCTTTTGTTCCAGTTTTCTCATCTTCAGAATAAGAACTCTCATCTTTTTTTGAGCAGTACTAAAATCGGTAGGTCACCTGTAAGGATTTCATATCCACCTAAGATCTGGGTAATATTTCTGCTATGGTAATCTCACGTTTTGCCTGAAGAAGCGCAGAAAAGGGAATTTGATGCTTTTGAAGAAAAAAAAAAAAACAAAAAAAAACACACACAATAAAAAACAAGAGCAGAAATTCTAAAGGCATCTTCCAACACACTTTTTACTTTATTGAAGTGCTATGAAGACACCTATAAAACAGATCTTATCTCTTCTCTTTCTGCTATTCTTTCATAAAATCTGTTTGCTTTATCAAATTGGCAAACCACAGGACATTTTCTATCTTCTCTCTCGCGATAAAGATTACAGACACTGTAAGAATTAATGTCAGCCTCAAAACTGCGTAACTTCTATCTAAATAATATCATTGTTGTGTAAATGAATTTTTTTCCCTTTTATTCATTCATTTTTTTTTACATTAAAATAATCATTTAATCTGTATGTTATTTAAAAATATTATGCAGCTGTATGTTTTCATATATAATGTTTTATATTGTAGTTAGAAAAGATTTTATACTATTTTCCAAAATAGGCCTTGATCAATAAAAGAAAAAGAAAATTAAAAATCTCCTAAAGGAATCACCCACTTAATGTAAGAAACCATAATTTATGCCTTTGAAGTTATGTTCTGAAATTTTCAGTCTTGTAGTAAAGTATGTATATTTACATCAATAAGGCACCATGAATTTTATGATTCTAGCATCATTTTTACAAGCTTATAAGTAGCAAAAACAAACAAAAAAAAACCAACCCAAAGTTGATTTATATCAACTTTACCATAGAAACAATTTGAAATAAATTTACATAGATTTCCTAGTAGTTCAGCTGCCTTAAAGGATTAAAAACAAATTCAAAAGAGAATCAGATGCTTTTACTTCAGGAAACATAACAATTTCACCTATCATGACAGCAAATGGTAGCTATTAAATGCAGAACACAATTTGGACTCAATTTTTGCATACAGGAAAAAGTAAGCTTTTGTAACACTTCCCTAAGTAGGGTCTGATAAACTAATAATAAAGCTGAAAAGCAGCTTTTTGTGTCCATCTAGAAGTAGAAACCAAAACCAAGAAACAACATCAAAATAGCTCAATAAAAATATTAAAAAACTACATTTGCAGTTATCTTTGAAAACTTAAGAAGTTATTGCAATTTTTTGTTAAAGATATTTTAATTTTTTAATATAATAGTAGAGAATTAGGCATTACCTACTGTAGCATCTGCTACACTCTTGAAAATGTAGAGAAAGATGCAAGGGTGGTGAATTTTATATGCAAATGACTGACTAATACAATAGACTTCAGTTAATTAATCAATATCTTAGCAATTCCCCCACCTGGTGGTCAGGTGGAGAATTTTGCTCACCCAGGTAAGAGAAGTAAAAGGACTTTGCTTACTTTTCCTTTTTCCACCTGGAAACTTGACTAAAAAGATGATTCTGTGAGGATGTAGGTTTGTACTACTCAACCTATTGGCATACCACCCAGTTGCTTCTTGAAACTTACTCACCAGACAACTCCAGGCGTTAAGAGGAGATGATGTTGTATTATGGATTAACTGTCTACTCCAGTAAGGAGGAGACAACATTCTGAAGAAACTGGACGGAAGTAGGCCAAGACGTCCATCTTTCCAGCATCAAAAGGGAGGAAGCATTCCAAAGCAGCAGCTGCTCTAATTTGTTGTGGTTTGGAGAACAATTAACTACCAGGCAGAGATCCATGTGGTCCAATATTCAACACATTTGACAGCCAACAACCAGACAACAGTGTAGATAAAAGATAATTCAAGCTGGCAAACTTTAATTTTCGAGTCTCAGGAGATCAGATCCCAGATCTTGACTTCAAACAGACTAAGATACGTTGCTGGCATCCAAACACTGACTGAAGAGTCCCAATAAAGGGATGGAATCTGAATTTTTGTTTTATCAGCTAAGTAGGCAACACTCATACGATCTTTCCTCATGAATCTGATTAAGTTGTCATTTAAAAGATAGATAATTTGGGGGTCAAATGTTAGCCAGCTCTGAAAATGCTAATTGTATAACTACTGTTTATAGTTGAAAAGACACTGGTATGTCACTGGCAACATTTCCTAAATTGCCAGCAGTTGATACATGATTAGAAAGATTTTCAACTCAGCTATTCCCCTTGATCTCCTATCATTTCTTTTTGATTTTTTTTTTTCCTCAGATGGTCAGCTTGAAAACTTTATAAACAAAGTTTACTTATATTTGATATTAAAAAAAAAAACTAGCCAAGATTAGCAGCAGTGTTTTCATAAAAAAGCAAGGATCTCTCGCAATATTGGATTCACAATTGTTTCTGGCTCACAATCTTTTTCAAGACTTGCAAGGTTCTATCTGAGTTAAGATGTCTTTGAACACTGTAAATAAGAAGTGCCTCCAGGCAAAGCCTGACTGTGGATTAGTCGTTTGTTACACTAAAATAAAAATTATCTGGATTGCAAGGCTTCCAGCAAAAAGATGTTTCAGCCGTTCTCCTGCACTACTGAAGATGTTACTCACATGTCAGACTGAATAAATGGATGGAATCAAATCTGTTTCACTATAGGAAATGAGCATGAAAATAAATGCCATTGAGAGGTTACACACAGTCTAACTGTTTACTGGAATTGGAAGCTAAAATTGCAGCAATGGATAGGGACCTGGCAAGCAGAGAAGTACAGCTGTATACAGTACTACATCCTCTTTCAATGCTTAAGCTAATCTCTGCATTGTTTTTCATACTAAAAGATAATAAGAAAGGGAAACAATTGTAAAATATTGAGGAGTTATACTTCGTTGCATCTGCTTCAACAGTATTTTCAGAACTGTTCTATTGTTAACCTGTAGTTTTCCATACATAGCAATGGAAAAAATGTCTCCAACTCTTTGCCCGCATCAACTCAAAGTAATATTCCAGAAAGAAATAGAAAAGCAGTCTTTAAACAATGGCGCTGATCTAAAATTTTTGTTCACTAAAATATCAAGAAGTTTATTTATGTTCTTTGTCTTGTTTTTAAAAGTGTTTCATCTGCAGTATCATAATCTTATCAGTTTATTCTAAGAGTTCTAGCACTATCTAGAATAAGTAATCCTGAATTTCATATTTGAGAAATACTCCTGCTTTGAAGTTGACATTTTGTCAGTAGAGCATTTATAAAATGCCAGCTCTCATCTTCACAGATCTATAAAACAATGGCAAACCACTGATTCAATTAATTTCTTAAGGTAGGGAAAAAAAAAAAAAGAAATTAAAAATTACAAACTGCTATGGAATGTTATCAGACCTAAGAAGCACCAGAAAAATAAATTTAACTCAAATTAAGATATTTTGTCAGCCCTTGTAATCTTTGGCAGAATGACAGCAAAGGCAAGAGTAAGAGTATAGAAAAACAAAAACAAAAACCTTGTGTATGTCTTTCGATAGATCATTGTCTGACTTTATGAGATATGAAATTCTATTACCACTGAGTCACTGATTTTATCAGAATTTTACCAGCTTAATAGCATAGGCAGTCATTTTAGCTCAATTTCCAGTGGGTTATTGTTATTAAAGAAAAAAAAAAAAAATCACACCAGTGAAAGCTTTGCAATTCTGCCCCCTCCCCCCACCCCACCCCACCCCCCCCCCCAATAAATTATTTTCATTATTTTGTTAAAAATACCTAACTATATCAATTGCTGGAATAGTGTGAACAAATCCAGGATGCCCACCCCCACAAAGACAGACTCTACAACATAGACTATGGTGAGGGAGCTGTTGAAAGTGATTGTCAAGCTGCTTTCCATCAATATATGATGATCAGAAACTCTGGTCAGCCAGGGAGGCCCTAGATGATTGGAAACTTGCCAACATGATACCCATCTACAAAAAGCTTTGGAAAGAGGATTCAGGAAACAATAAGTCTGTCAAACTGACTTTGGTATCAGGGAAAGGTTTTGGAGCAGATCATCTTCAGTGCAATCACATAGCATGCGCAGCACAAGCAAGAGACCAGACCTAGCCAATATGGATTCATGAAAGCCAAGTCCTGCTTGACCAACCCGATCTCTTTCTGTGACCAAATGGCCCACCTTGTGAATGAGGGAAAACGCTGTAGATGTAGTCTACCTAGACTTCAGTCTTTGACTCTGTATCTCACAGCATTCTCCTGGAGAAGCTGGCAGCCCATAGCTTGGATAGGCGTACTCTTCTCTGTGTGAAGAACTAATTGAATGACTGGCCCAGAGAGTGGTGGTGAATGGAGTTGCATCCAGCTGGTGACCAATCACAAGAAGTGTTCCTAAGGGACCAGTATTGAGGCCCACCCCATTGAACATCTTACTGATAATCTGGATGAGGTGACTGAGCGCACCCTCAGTAGCCTTGCAGATGACACCAAATTGAAAGGAAGTATTGATCTGCCCAAGGGATCAACGTATGTTGTATTGATAGGCTGAGGCCAATTGAGGTTGAATATGAGTAGTAAGATTTTTTTTCAGAAAGAGTGGTGAGGCACTGGAAGATGCAGCCTAAAGAGGTGGTGGAGTCACCATCCCTGGAGGTGACTTGAGAATGGGGTAGATGTCGCACTGAGGTTCATGGTTAGGAGGCATAGTGGGGGGGTAGGTTGGCAGTTGAACTAGATTACCTCAGAGGTCTTTTCCAATCTTAGTGAATCTATGGCTATGCCATATAGCTGTGATTAAGATCTATGCTCCCACTGTTCTCAGGCCAGCATTCCTATGAAAAGCCCTTCTGATAAAGTATCACTTTTTCAGCAAACGTATTCCAAACAATTAAGACTTTAGTGCAATTATTATACATCTATATACACATATAGCTTAACTGTGTCTCCTCAGCATATCTCCTGGTGACCAAACAATGCCTTACGTATTGAAGATGGACATAAATGACAAATTCTAACTGTTACTACCACAACCAAATTACTATTCTACTCTGCTATATTCACACATATTGTGGAATACACAATGTATTGTAGAATGGAAGCAGACAGCATGTACTTACTCAGTTTTCTGACAGCATTTCCAGGCTTTAGTATATAAAGAGGATATATAAGGAAAACTGGCCTCAAAGTCCAAAACATTGAGCTTTCAAAACTGGTCAGTTATAGCAGTTATTACAGAAGATTATTGCTCATGAAAAAGCCAGACCTAGCATTTATACACTTGACATTGTCATTATATGCTGTTTAAGGTTTATAGATGGAACATTGATTTTCCTGAAGGAGCAACAAGACTGAGAAAAACAATGTTGCCTTTCAAATCCTCAAAAAGAATGAAGTTGAGTAAATGCAATGCTGACAGTTTCTCTGCTGTGCCACTTACGGGTGCTTAGGTAATAGGACATGAAATGCAAGTGAAAAATGCCCTTCTTACTGAAAGATTATAGATATGCCAAGACATTGATAACTATAGTTTAGAAAACAATGTTCTATAACATATAAAATAAAGCCAATTTCTTCTTCAGAAGAAACAAAACCATCAGTTAGAATAACATTCACACAATTCAAGCTATTACACCACATTTTGCACAAATGAAATGCTGAGTTAAATCATATGGTGTTCACTTTTGACCTCCAAATCTCCCCATACCAGCTTTAAGATTAATCCTCCAATTTTCAGGTTTATGTAGTCATTCAAGTATTCTGCATGCAGACTCATACTTTTGCAAAAGAAAAGATGCAAGGTCTGCAAATAGTCTAAAGTGAATGTTTCTTCCCCCCCACCCCTCACCTCAGATCAGCACTCCTTTGCCTAGAGAAACAAATGGCATGGATTTCTGCAAGAGAACCCACAAGTATTCAGACAACTTGAATGTGGAAAATCTAAAAAATTCTGTAAATGTAAGCCTGAAGTATGAATCTAGAATTTGAGAAAATATTTACTGCAGTGAGTAACTCTCTTCCTAAGAAATGACAATGGTATTCTGTTAGAACAGCTGTATCTGTTGATGCCATTGTCATTCACGAATAAATTTGAAAACCAAGTGCCACGTGGTTCAGATTTTACAAAAGACTACTTCATCAGACACGTGCGCACTTACTGAAATCCTAGCAAGTTTTTTGTTATAAAATTAATGTATTACTGTATGTCCATTCCACCCCTCCCACCCCTTCCCCCCCCCTTCCTTACACACACACACACACACCTGCTTAAAAGGTCAAAATCCCAAGGACTATTTTTATACCTTGAACATACAGCGATGAATATCAGGTCTTCTTCCACACAAACTTGAAATCTCAGCTGAGCAGCCTTGTTCATCAGAAGTAAAACTTTCCAAGCAATCCTCAGCAGTATACAGATCCCCAGTCACTATAGGTAACCAAAATGTCAAATTTTCAGATACTAAATATTTTGTATTTTTAGCCCTTCACAATGGATTTAAACACTATCAGAACTTTAACAAAACATGCTGACAGATTCATTCTCCTTAGTTGAATTTAGGCAAGGCACTATATTGGCTGTATACAAAACACTTTCTAAGCACTCAGTAACTAGTTTCTTTATTGACCTCGAAATTCTTATACTGTTTGAAGGAGTGTTTCTACTTACTATTCAATTCATAATTACTTTGACCATGTTTTTCAAACAGAGCCACACATGTAACAAGAACCCTGCAAACCATAAAATACAGAATTCCATCTTCCTCAGATGGGCAGAGAAGTGGGAAAAGATTGGGAATGAGATAGTAGGGTAGATCAGAGACCAACGCAGCAAAAGGTTATTCCCTTTGATATTCAACACCACACCATTTCAAAGGAGACTGACAAGGCAAGTCTTAACGGTTCCCCAAAGGAAACGGATCTCAATGCAGATGAATGACAAAGCAGCTACCCTGAAGATGAGAAACAGGTCTAAGAGATGTGGCTTCTTAGAGGAAGTTAGTTACTTTTTCTGGTTTCTTCAGCTGCTTATTTTCATATCTTCATCACAGCCTAAAAACAAGAATTTTGGTATTTCTTCACATGCCTCTTTACATCTTTCTTTACATTGCTCTGTTAACTGTGTTCTATAACACCAAGGCTAAAAATGTTGCTAGTCTAGGCAATGTTTTATGTTTTTAGCAGTCTTTAGCAGTTCCACAGAATAAAACAGATAATGAAGCTCATTACGCTTTTCACTTAATCGTTCACTGATGTGCTACAAGAAAGACTGAGTTAAGACACCACTACTCGTTTCTTAAATAGTTTTCATGTATACCTACTTGGGCTCATTTTCCAGATTACACATCATTTCACACCGTATTGTTATATGCCTAGTAATGAATGAGTAGTTTACCAAAATTCTTTTATCTTTCAGTAGTAAACATAATATTGTTACAAACATCCGAAAACATTACAATATATTTTGTCTTTATTTTTAAAATAAGACATATTTTTCAATGTAAGGCAGTTTTTCCCTTTGCAGGAATGATTCTCTTCAGTTTTCACATGGACCACTACTTATTTTATCTTCAAGTGCATATTAGTCTCATAAATGTAGAATACAGTTTTCCAGTTACGACCTTAAGTACTGGTGACATAGAATAACATGGAACGTATATAACACACTACAGATTTGTCACAAAAGATAAATTCCAACATTTGAAACTAAGAAAAACGTAGGAACTTTATGGATACTGTTACTGTTCATTTTCTTCTTCTAGGCCATTTCAGGGTCTATTAGCTCATTAGAGCCTTATTAAAGCTTATCTATTTTCCTAAGCTTTTGGAACTGCCTACCTTGAAACTTAAGACAGCTGCAATCACAGCTGAAAAGACTTACTCATTCTCAGACATTTGCCCTTTCTCAGACGAAGCCTTTTCTAGCACATACACTGCACCTTTTTTCTTTTTTTTTTTTTCCTGTAGCCTTTTCATATATTTCTTCACAGATAAAAGGAATTACAGCAAGTAATCTACTGATCATATTGAGCTCTGATACCCTTTATTCAGTATTCCCTCCCTCCAAACTACCTTATCAAGAAAGGCAGGGACAGCTAGGGCCTCTTGAGCAAGCTTACAGTGAAAGCAGATGATGAGCAGTAATTTGAAGTAGATTAGTGCCACACTTCCTCCTGAATTTTTCTATTAATTGATCTGGTGATTTTTGGACAAGCTGCCTCTACTAAAAAAAGCTTCAGAATGATACCAATGCACCCTAAGTAGGAAGTCATAGGTCAAGAGCCAGAGTTATTAATCAGGAGATTATTTGAATGCTTATACAATCTCCAGTGTGATTACTGGAACAAAGACCAAGAATCTTTCTGGGAAGCTTCAGTTATCATAGTCCAGTAAAGACAGTACAGCTAACAAACACATGGAAACCTGAATATTGTCCATGAAAAGCTTAAACATATTTTGCAACAACGTAACCACAAAAAATAAAGGATAAAAAAAAAAACAGAGCGTGCATATAATTCATGCAAACTCCGATGAAAATAGGATACTACAACAGTAGAAATAGAAATATAGGACCCAAATTAATGGCAATTTCTTTTATTAAGGCCACTGTAACTTAAACAAAAACATTTATTCACATTTATTTTCATCCTACTTTTATTTTGGGTCACAGAAATTTAATACCCTATGCAAGATCTGTAGGAAACAACATTCAACTTGCTTATCAGTCTAAACTTACCAAGTATGTATTGTTCTTCTCAGCATAATTATACAACTGATACTACTCCTCATGAATTAATAATTAAGTGGCCCTCAACACTGCATTCAAGTAGACCAGGTTCTTGAATACTTGGTGACAGAAGAATGCTTTTAAGAAGGGAAGTGCTAGAATTGCTTAGTTACAAACATAATGTATTGGTGTTAATCACATGAAAAAAACAGACTGAAAATCAACTTTGTCAGTACCCACTAAATGCTTAGAAGGATAACCAAAAATATGCTAAAAATCACCCATTTGAGACAATATCTTACTCTCTGTCAGGAACATGTGAATAAGCTAATCCTTTGCTAAGCTCTGTCTTTTTTCCAGTTCTCTGCTGCAAGATAGCTATGAGAAGACATTTTTATGTGGGTCCCCTTCACTAACTAACATACGGTTACCACACGGGACACTGGCCATTTCATATTGTTGGTCTTTCCACTTGGCTAATATATCTTAAAAGTCAATGTTAAATATTATTTCTCCATTTTGTGCCTCTACTTTTTCTAATCATCAGAGCTGTAAAAGTCATTTCAGTTTTACCCTGTAAATTCAAAAAATTCATGCTAAACTTCTGAGAACAGCTTGAACATACTGTCCACTGCACAATACTGCATTTACTTTAGAAGAGTAAAGATGGAGACAATAAGGGAACAAAGAGAGCAAATATATAGTTAAGATTAACTGTCCTCTCCCCACACTGTTTCAGAAAATTTTTCTTAAGAGGAATGAAAAATTCTCCATACAGTGGTCTCACAGACATTGGAAACATGATATAGCCCCATTAGGAAACAAGTCTTGTTCTTAATCTCCTCCTTCCTTAGCTATGTTAACTTGGAGAGAGAAATCATTGGTGAAAAAATGTATTTGTCAATTATGAACATATATCAACTAATTGAAAGGAATTAGCATGGTATCCAGAGTAGTTAAAGAATCCTCAACACCAAGTAGGAAAGGAAACGGGACTAAAATTACAAGCTAAGCATTTTATTTTTAGCATAATAACAAAAATTGGTCTTTCTAAAGCTTTGTGGCAATGACCTCTGATACTCTTTAAAGGCAGTTAACGTCTTTTGAGTATTTCAAATCCTTGCTACTGCTGATCGTCCTTGCCAAGTTTCTCCTTAGCATCTTAAGATTTGTAGGGTTTCTTATTTTTAATACATCAAATACTTATTTTTATACACCAAGTACTTGCCGTTTTATAAACCTTATGTCCTATTCTCTTTTGTGATGCAAATTCTCTTTAAATAGATTGCATATTAAATATAATTTTAAAATTATTTGTCTTCCTTTATGAGATCATTCTGTCAAATTTAAAAAGTTAATTTAATTTAATAGTCCCACAAGCTTTCCTAGATTAAATTAGATTAAATTTCAATATATCATGACTCAAAATTTATGTCCCCGGTATTACCATGTTTAGGTTCTACACAGTGTTCAAATGTTACTGGTTAAATTCCTTGACATTAGTTATTTAATGTCTGTATGTATTTGCCTAGCTAAAAACTGACCTGCCTTTGTCGTCTTCACAGAATAGTTAAGGTTGGAGGGGATCTTAGAGGTCAGCACCCTGGCTCAAGCCCATTAAAGCACGTTACCCAACGCATTAGTTTGGTTCAATGGAAATGGTTGCAACTCAGTGAGTTCTTTAGGTACTGGTCAGATTTTTGATTTAATTTTACTCTTCCTGTTCTTCAGTTGATCACATGTGTGTGTAGTGCCAAGAAGCAATGGTGCAAATAAGGCGTAATTATGAAACAAGGCTATTTCCCTCTGATAGGATAGGTCTTCTAGAAGTCTGGTAAAGAGCCATGATCAGATTTTTCTTTGCATTGAATGGCTGACTGTAATTCTGTAAATTCTATTCGAATATTCACAGGTCATGTATTGATGACAACTGAAAATGGAGTTGCAAATATATGAAAAAGTCAGGTTTTTTTTTCCAGATATCTTCATATCTATTCTCAAATTCCTTTATCAAAACGGAGAGCACAGCTGCATTTTTTTTTTTTCTATTCATGGTGTTAACCAATACCCAATACAGAGTATTCTATTTAATTAATTCCTTTCAGAAAATAATTTCAAGTGATAGAAAAATAGGGAAGTGTCATATGTAGAAAAAACCTTATTGAAATTATAACCTTGATTAAGACTCCTGACTGATTTTAGATCAAATAGATGCATGAGAGACGTGCTGAGCAAACCTCAGAAATATTAGTCACACTCCCATTTTCTACATGTGCGTTTGTTATGTATAAGCTTGCACTCAATAATATAAGGATTCAGTTGGAGAACAAAAGTTTCCATTCAAGGAAGATTATCTGTAAGAAGCAGAGGATATGACAGACAAAATGAATTCATTTTTTCACTTGAGATGAACCTTAAAGTGTTAAGCAGTGTATACTGGATAAGCTTTCTTTAAATAAAATTGCAGAAAATATCTATGCTTCATTCTCAGATCTCCTTCCTGCATACAAACAGTCAATACCCCCAGCCCAAAGAACATCCAGTAAAGAGTGTCAACCCTTCACGTACTAGTCAAGTTTCAAATCAGATAGGCAAGCAACAAGACATCTTTGATCTGAGTATTTCTGGGAGACCTATGGGTCAGCCAAAGATGCTGCCACAGCAACTGGATAACTTATTCATATGGAACAAGTTCCAGATATAGATGCTTTCCTAATCACGATGATCAGGCCGACAGAAGTGATTCTTACAGTGAGAAATTGTTAGTTCTCTGCTGCCATCTCAAATCCCTGAGGAGCTCGGACATTTAGAAGATCTGTTTGAGATGCACATCACAGCACCTATAGTGAATGAAAGCAGTCACTAATTTTTTGATGATACCCTCATCATGGAGAGGTCCAAGACATTACTGAGTCACTAGTAAGGGGTGGGTTAATTCTTACGCCTTCAGCTCTAGTTGCAAACACACATAGTAGCAATGGTGAAATTAAAAAAAATGTTCCTAACATAGATCTCCTGATGAGCAGTCAAATCTCATTCCCTGCTCTTAACCCAAACAGTGATTAATGTGGACAAACAGTATCAGACAGTAAACGTCTGTTATCTTTTCTACCACAAACAGACTTGAAGCAGCAAGCAAAAAAGATAGCGAGGAAAACACTTGAGGGTAAATGAAGTTGTAACTCTAGCTTTCACATCTGATTTACTAGTTTAGGGGGAAAAACAAGACTGAAAACAGCAAGATTACAATTAAGAGCAAACACTGATAAAAATCTGTGGTCTGATCCAGAGCTAGACTTAGATGGGTGAGAAGGGGACTGCTTCATTTCACACTCCCCATATTTCACTTTGAATGCTAGAGTATCCATGAGGTTCTTTTGGCAGACTTTAAGCAAATGCCTTGTAAAGGCTACATCATTGTAGCCCACTGCATTAATCAGTTCATCAACAGAGTAAACTACTACTCTGCTTGCTACTGGTAAAAAATTAGAGAAAGAAATAGAAAAAAAAAATAGAGAAAAAAAATGAGTAACATTAGCTTGCTTGAAACATCTTCCTATGAAATGATCTGAGCTTAAAACATAACACAAAAGAGAAACACACATAAATTTAAGGAATTTTATAACAAGCTTTGTATATCATCTTAAAACGCCAGAAAAACATTTTGTAGTAAGAGATTGATTCAGCCACTAATAGTTTCCAGCATAGCTAACGGTAGTGAAGCAACTTAGACACTCCCTATATAGAAGTTGTCTGCTGTCAGTCTTGACAGAAGAGCTGGCTATGCCAATCTTGCACACTAAACAAGCTGAAAGAGTTGATATTCAGGCACCTCTATCAGTCAATCCCATCAATTCTGCCAAGGATTTTGTGTGTTGAATGTTATGGAAGAGATTGGACTGCGTTTTTGTTCCCCCCCTCCCCCAACAGGGAAAAAAAAAAGAAAAAAATTAGTAAATAAATGATAAATTAAAAAATGTCTTGTTGTGATGGCAGTGGTGTAAAACTGAGCCAAAGTAGTAATTTGAAACAAAGGAAAAACAGCACAACAAAAGCAACAACAAGTGAAAGAAACACTTCAAGAAACTTGCTGCTAGGAACATTTCAAGATAGGAAAACTGGAGGAATCGAAAGAAAAGGAATTGTCCTACTAAGAGAAAAAAATCATGTTTGACTTTTTTTTGGATCAATTTGCAAAAGGTGTTATTTTGAGTCCAAATGCTTTGGATGGTATCATTTAATACATGATATCTCTTCTCTTGTTTAGATCGTTAATGAAACATCAAACACTTGCTAAAACCCACTCTAAACACAAACCTTTTGTTAACACCACTGAGAAACAGTCTCTCGATGGCTAACTATTTGAAAAGTATTCAACTCTGTATTACTACCATTTTTCATTCCTTGCATCCCAAGCTCAGTTATACAACGTTATATGAAACATGGAAAACTCCGTTGTATTCAGTGACATCTACTATTTCTTCTTTATGTAGAAGGTCCTTTAGCAGTCCTGTGAATAAACGAGAGTACTTAAGGTTTCCTGGCAAGTACATAATGGTTCTTTCCAATGTCCACATGCTTACAAATATGTTGTTCTATTATTTGCTACCATATTCACTCTGGGAATCAAAGTAGGAGTGTGACTGGGTAATAATTTGGTGGCTCCTCATTTTCTCTTTTAAAAGGCCAGGCCTCCATTTGCTTTTATCCCAGGCTTCCTGTGCACAATCTGCATTTGAGAAGTATTATAGTTATCTGCAACTATCACTTTACCAGTCAGATGATATTTTATGTTTTATCATATAAAGTGATTTATAATTAAATTTAACGTATTTTAAAAAATCTAAATTACCTAAGAAAGCTGATAGCTAAAAATGTGTATGAACAAAGCAAACTTAATACCAGAATAAATGTCTATTTAGAAGCTGACTATAGGCAAGCTGATTTACATTAAAGAATAAAAAGATAAAGTTGCTTATTTTAACCTCAATTTGTTTTTTTTTAAATGCGCAGCATATGTCTACTTGGCTTGTCTAAAACCTGTATTATGATTGACAACACATTATATAACAAATGCCAGACAGACAATGCAGTTTCAAAAGCAAGATATCATCCCACAAAACATAAGCACAACGCAATGAATGTACATACCTCCCCTATTAAGGTGGTATTAAAGTCTTTAGCAAAAATACCCCAAGTTATTCACTGTATCTTTTGCTTCATACAAAGATAATTCTTCAAATTGTCCTTTTCAAAAGCATATATAAAAAAAAAAATCACATATCTCCTTCTCCTAATTTCTTTGACTACAGACAGATTATCCCTGCTGCCTCTTTTATGAGTAACCTCACCGGTACTTTACGTTCAGCATACAAAAATCTGAAAGCCACTGTTGCTGGGTTCTGCACACCAGGAAGCTATAATTATTCTTCCTACACAGAGGAAATCAACTAGCAAAATCCAGCTGGGAAGTGCATTTGTGGATAGGTCCCCATTTTCTTTTGCTATGCATTAGCAGCAAGTGCTCGTGCAAATAACTTCTAAAACATTAGCACTCAAAAAAAACCTCCTAAACATACCTGTCCACACGTTTCTTTTTGTCAGTGGAAAGACCTGAAGTAATAAAATTGGTTAAATGTTGCAGGAAAAAGAAGATACTGGGGGGAAAAAAAAAAAAAAAAAACACACAGATTTTGGTCTCTTTTGGAGATCAAAACTGTTTCCATTGGACCTCATGTATACTAGAATAGCAATTTTAAGAAGCAATATAGAGTATCTACAATTTTATAGAACTGGATGTTTCTCTTATCCTAAAAAAGCTTTCCTCCTATATTATGGCTATGACGCATGCCAGACTGATCCTTACATATGATGAGAAGTGGAGTACAATTCCTGGCACATTTAGCCTTTACTATTGTAATATTGCAACAAATTCTCCTGTATTTTAAGAGGTGATAAATTTGAGAGCTGAGAAGAGCAACAACAGCATTGTACTGCAAAAAGGGCCCCACAATTTCTTTGTGAATAGCTGAGTATTTTTTGGAGATTTGTTCTCACTACTCAAATGATATCATTCTCACTTTTACATACTTCCAGAAGAATAACAGTGTGAAACTACACATAAGCAAACTTCATAAGGCCAGAACTCTAGCTAACTAGATTTACAATGGCACTTAGGCAAATGTTAAATCCTTATCACTGCATTCTGTATTACAGCTATTTGACATTAGGAACTATTCCATAGAGAAAGAATATACTTACAGGCAAAATAAAGTACTGTCTTAGTTAATTTACATGGAAAAATGCTTCTCAGAAGCCTCTGAGACTGGGAAAATAATGCTGGCCTCTAAAAAACCATGACTGTCACATAAATTCTAAATTCCTTTTTTTCCAACACCCTACTGCCATTATTTTCCACTTTATAAGCACGGTAAGCACAGTGACAAATGTATGCTTTTATGGCTATTTGACTTTCAGTTGCTGAAAGGATTTATGAACCATAATTACCTTTACAAGACAATACAAATAGTAAGATACAGAGAAGAATGATGATAAATAAAAAGGTATGAAATAGATTTGCATGGAGGCTTATCTTTATTTTCTGGCACTAGAAAACGAAGATGAAAAACTTCCTCGTAACTGAAGAATCTAACTGACATTGATAGGATGGCACTGAGGAGAACTAATCCACAAATTTCAGCCATGGTCTATCAGCCAATAGTGTCTTACAACCAGTTCTAGCAATTGTAAGATTACTTACCTAGTGAACAGTTTATCCTATTGAAATTCGGAAGTACCTTCAATGTTAATGCAGAAGTTATATTTGCAGAGCTTTTCTCTGGCAAACTGGTTCAATAAACCTGGAAAGGAGTCAAGAGCCAGCTGTGACTAACAACCTTGCTGTTAAGATTTAATGCATGCAACTGCATCCAAAATATTTCTGTAACATACATTTGTTTTCCTGCCAATCCTCTCCCACCCATCTATCTCATCAGTGAGATTCCACAGGATGCATAATCTAGGCCTTGATCTGAATACCACGCACCAAGGAGTCGCGTCTCCCTGTCTCGCACAGCTGGAAGCTGCTTCCCTGTAGCTCCACCTCATATCTTGAAAGAAGGGCAGGAGGTGCAACACAGCTTTATGGCTGGATGGAGCTCTAGGGCAAGATAGCAGTTGTTTTCATCTCTCAGTTTGTGGACTCCTAACCAATTCTGATTGCCTGAATGATAAACACCCAAAGGAATTTTACATTTACTTAACAGTGCCATGCATAAGGATTTCCTTTCTTTTAGCATTTCCAACATAATTCAAGGACATCTAAGTGGCCAGTCATCCTATTGCCTGCATGACAGAGATAGAAAGCTTGCTCATTCAGCCTGTCTGTGGTACTGCATACTATGAAAGCAGTTCACTATGCATTTGGGATCTTCAAAATATAAATCTGCTTCACTGAAACTTATTGGAGAATCCATGCATTACCTCTTCTTTACCTGAACTAATAAAAATTGCTAAATGTAGGCACAGGGCAACTGCAAGGATGTCAAAGAAACCCAGAGAACAATGAATTTTGCAATTTAAACATCTTTGAAGAAAGCCTTTAACATGTGAAATTGCTTCTGTAGAGAGAGTTCTGCATATCTATGAGATAACATATTTGACTTAAGCCAACTACTGCCATTTCTCTATCTGTTTATCAGCAGAGAAACACCTTAGTAATTATTTTCATCACATCTTTTGTTGTCTGATCTGTCCTCAGACTATGAGCTCATGACTTTTAGGAGATCTTCAAATTAATTTTTACTCTTAGATGGGCTTCAGAAAAATTACATTCAACATAAATTTGTGTGGAACCTCCCAGAAGCTAAC
This sequence comes from Lagopus muta, assembly GCF_023343835.1. Taxonomy (NCBI): domain Eukaryota; kingdom Metazoa; phylum Chordata; class Aves; order Galliformes; family Phasianidae; genus Lagopus; species Lagopus muta. Next base: position 87,797,842 of record NC_064433.1, read on the forward strand.
TGCTTTTACACAGCTAGAACTAAGAGCTCTATTATTACTGAAAATCTTTTCCAGTTCTAAATGGGAAACCTGCTGAACCTTAGCTCAAGTTGTACATTAGTAGCGTCAAACATTCACCATCATGTTACTTTTAGAAGACATGAGCAGTTAAAATACAGATATGGATTTAGGTATACTGAAGCTATGGTAAAACTGATAACTTCCTGATTTTAAAAAGCAGACGTTATACTTTTTAACCTGTAATTAATAAACCATTAATAAACCATACAGTTTCTGTGTTATTTATGGGGCAAAGATTTATTTTAATAACAGGAAACAGTTTATTTTTGTTAAGACTTATATTAGACTCCGAGAATCTCAATACCTTCAAATGTTTATGCGTGGCAAAAAATGACAAACTGGTTAAGTGCTATAAATTTTTCTGGCTCCCTCGCAACATGGTCAGCAGTTAAACTGATCCCAAATTGCTGCCATATAAATTTATGCTACCATGATAAAATATATAAAGCTTATGGAAAACTGAAAAAAACAAGTATATTTTAGGGTCTTTTTCCTTTCTCATTTTTGTTTTGATTCTGAGATTTCACATAGAAAAGCTTAGTTTTCACATCATGTAAAGGTAAATATAAATATATAATTAATTTTATAATTATACACATATAAATGTGTATAAATATGTTTTTTTATTATATGTAAGTTGTGTCCCCATTTAAAAAAAAATAAAAAAAATCACTGAATTTTGTTTGTCACCATCAAATTCATTCATCATTCAGTCTCTCGCTTATCTAAAAGTGAGACTAGATATCTCATTATTAAAACCACTACTAGTTATCATGTTTTCCATGTCACAAGCCTACATACACTACCTAAACTGCAGGCAACATATATAGCTATATTGTCAATAGACAATTAGAAGGTTGTGAATCCAGTCTGTTTTTTAGCAAGATAGTATAAAGAAATTCAAACTTAGCTGTGACATTAGTCATTCTGACTTCGGAGATATACTCAGTTAATCAGGGTCTGCTTAAGCTTTTGATTCTTACGGACATTAGGGAAGTAGACTGCAAATCATTTAGAAACTGATTTCAGTTAGATGCTTGAAATGTGTGGTGGTTGTCCCAGTAGCCTATCAGTACATACACAGCAAAACAACTGCAAAGCGTAAGATCAGTACAGGTAAAGGAGAAATCACAGCTGTCACATGTAAACAGGGAATAGATTCATTTGTTTAAATCCAAATCCAGGAATTCATTTCTTCACAAAAAAAGGCAAATGAGGAAGTGCTTGGGTTCCCATGGAAGTCCAGAATCAAAGGCAGTTCAACCACTATGAATGTAAAGTCCAAATTTCACCTATTAATTTGAGAAATGAAACCTAACTCTAATTACCTGAGTAGAAATAAGAAGCCAAGTCTGACATGTTTAATTCTGTTCCTCCTATGCAACTTCAAGCTACTTACTATAGTTGTTATCTAATCTGCAATTATATGTAAGAAATCTAAAAGATGAAAGAAATTTCAGTACGGCACTGGAGATTGAGGAATTCTGTATTCTCAGAAGCTCTACAATTAGCCCTGAATTGATGCATTCTTTAAAATACAGCTTAATTGTGGCTTATGCTTGATTGAAATAAACAAAAAAAATTGCAGTAAGAAAAAACAATTTCATTTTCCAGTGCAGTACTTATGACTGAGTCATACTCTAACTAGAAAAAAAAAAAATGAGTCGAGGTTTGTTTTTGTCTGAAGTAGTCATGTGTACAACTATTGCAAATGTTACTGCTGTAAAATTACCAGAAACACTAACATAAAATCTCTTAGGTTTATGAAACTATAAAACACCAAGGCCAATGTCTATCAGGATTGAGGTAATAATAAGAAAATACACATTAATTTATTTGTTTTTAATTTTATTTTCTCTAGTTAGCACCACGGAAACCTGAGGAAAGGACGAGGAGAGCAGAGAACTGATCACTTAAGTTGATGTTTCCATCTTAGACTTAGGTTTCAAGTTCTCTGTCCTACAGATGTGATGAAAAAAAGCTGGAAAAATTGTAAGCATCACTTATGTTCCATATCCTTTTCAAGCAAACAGTAGAAAGCTTATTGAAAAAAAAAAAAAAAAACAACCTGTGGGATGTCATATCAATTACAGCCATTTTAAAAGTAGAAAAGGCATTTTTGTTTCAACAAAATACGTTTCTGTTTTCTTTTGTTTGTTTGTTTTTAAAATGATAATGTGAATGATATTTCAATTTCATGTTTCACTATTTCAGCAAAATCAGTAAATGGAACTTAAGGGAAATATTTCCAGAAGAGAACAGACATCTTCAGCTACTCTGAGAAAGCAAAGTTTTGGTTCAACCCTGTTCAAATTAGACATACAAAGAATGCATCTCCACATGTGCACCACAAACAGTATTCCAGTTTCCCCATCACTAAAACACAAAGACATGCCAAAAAGAGCACACATCCTTTATTTTTAAAAAAGCATTTTAAAAATAATTTAAAATACTTGGTAATGTTTACAAAAGCTGAATGTCCTCCAGATCTAAATTGAAGCGCCTTGCAAAGTGATGGAGGTTTGAAAAACTGTAAGTATTATTACAGAATAGGAAGCCCAGTATCTAATAATTAATAATCTTCTTGTTTTATTAGTTTGAGTTAGAGGCTAATGAGCTACCAAAAAAAAAAGTTTATGGGCTTGCTAGAGAAGCAGTCTGGACTTGGAAACTTTACAGCACAGAAGGTCCTTACACAATTTTATGGTTACCTTATTCATTCTCTGCATTCATTCTTTCATCACCTGTGAAAGTTCATTTTTCTAACCACTCATTTCTTTCTTTATACTGCAGCAGAACCAAAAAAATCTCTTGTCACTGCCCACAGCTCATTGCAGTATACTTGCAATTTACACATCTTCAGTGTGTTTTCAATGCAAGCATAACAAGAAACAATGACAAAGAGAGGAGCCCAAGACAAATTAAGCAGTTCCTTCCAAATTAATGCTCTGCTTTATTTACAGCTGATGTCGAAATGGAAGAGTTTCTGTATGCTCATGCTTCTTCCAACCAAATTCTTCTCCAAATTAGATGCATATTAATAACTCAAATGAGAGTACCTTAAATTTTCAAGGCTTAAGTTTTAATTTCTTGTACCTCAGTGTACAGTAGAAATTTTACAAGAGAGAATACCAATATATCTCAATATTAATTCCATTACTCCTTCCAACTTCATTAAACTATAATTTACAATCCTCAATGTCTAGAAGTATTATTTTCTTAAGCTTTTTTTTTTTTTTTAAACAAATACAAACATTTTATATAACATTGAAGGTACCTGCATTTGTGAGGAGACAACAGAAAGAGACAAAACAAAGTTATATTAATTCTTAAAGTCTGGAGTCAGAGGAAAATTATTTTTCTTGGGAAAAAAAGTGAGAAGCAAACTCATTAGCATTAACTTGTGTTAAATTCTGAAATTAAGTATCAATTGCCTAATATAATCAAATTCATACTATTGTTATTAACATCCATAAGATGGGCTTCAGGTGGCCCTGCTTGAGCATGTTGGTTGGACAATATGACCTCCAGAGTCTCTAGCCTCAATCACTTCACAAGTCTGTAAGCATGTTTTTTCATCCTGCAACTGGCCACCCGGATTAGATAACATTGAAAGTCACCTATATTCTGAACAAAACATTTACCCACACTTGTCAGAAACACATTATAATTTCACTGAAATACAGCAGCGAAGTTCTCAAAAACTGAAATTAAAGAGGAAGTAAGATGTAGATGAGTAGCATTACTACTTTGAATTCTGCAATTTAGTTCCTTCATTTTATCATCAGAAAGTATTTTAGAGTTTCTCTCACTAAAATTTTTACGTTATCTTGTTCATCCTAATCACCAAACTTAAAGAAAACTTAGTCTTCTATAAAGTCATGTTTCAGTCCAGTCAGCTCCATTAAACCTTTTGATGTATAATACTGTATATAATAGCTATATAATATATAATAGTAAAATATAGCTTTGGCATTTCACATTAACATACTTAAGTGTCTTTCACCTCTTCCTATTCTCCACTACACAACTACCATTTTTGTTAATATAGCTATCTCACAGCCTCTTAAGGCCTCCAATGCCTGCTCTTCTTCCCCTGTGTAAAAGACAATACTTTTGTCCTTGTATTCACCACCTGTAAGATATTGGTAAAACCTAAATGGAATGATGTAAAACTTTAATGGGATTAACTGTTGCTCTTTACTCAGTTCTTCACCACACATATTAGATAAATTGGATTTAGATCTAAATATTTTTATAAAGGAACATAAGTACTTTGATCAGGAGTTACAATAAACTCAAAAATGGTTTGAAGCCTGTGTTACCTCAGAGAACAGAAAGTCCCTGAAAAAAATTAGAAAGCTTTCACTGCCAGTGCGTGTATTTCATTTGAACACAGGTTTCATATTATTTATTAGCAAGTAGCTAACATACGAAATACTCCGGTAATTCTTGGGTTTCAGAAAGTTTTTAATAATACTCCTTTACAATCCAAGGTTAACTGCAAATTTATTCTTTCGTTAAGGAAAATGATTGCCAGAAATATATTGAGACTAAACATTTCTCCATTCCGAAATGTCACTGTTTCAGAACTTAAGTGGAAATAATATGCAAGATTTCTCTGCTTGTTAATGAACTTTCAAAATCTTATTTTTAAAATAGGCCACCTAAAGTAACAGTCTTTTACTGTTCAGTTTTTATCAATGTATCCTCATTTACCTGAGGAGACAGTGTCCAAGCAATGATCTCATCTTTCTCCTAAGGAATATTAAGATCTGTAGTTAACTTTCCTGAAAATATTGCCATGCTGAGATGAGGGAAGGTGATGGCACTGTACTAGATCTGGATTTTTCTCTTGGGAGTTACAGAAGTGCATGTTGCTTTATCTAACTGAAATGCAGCTATTAATCCTTCTCCACATAACAAGCTAAACTTTGCAAAAGTGTTCTTCCTCTCCAACACCTGATCTATCTCCAGTGAACTTCTCTAACACTGTTCTAAGGTACAGTGCTGCATACTGACATCTGGGTATATGTTACAGCTCTTCGCTGCGAATCTTCTGACCAAATGTCCCACAGCCACTCTACAGAACCTAGATAGTCTTGGGTGTTGTTGTTCAAATATTAACTTAATTATAGAAAAAAATCCCACACTTCATAAATATATTCCTTCTGTGGGCTCCACTCAGTTGTCACTTCCCACTTTACTGTTTCAAGCTAATGCGCTATTCTGATTCACCTTAGCAGGGCAACTACAGTTTAGATTGAGATAAAAAAGATTAAAGCATTAACTCAATGTAAACATTCATATACATCTAGCAATATTTGTCATCTTCGTATCTTATGTCATCTTCACTCTTATCCAGTATAATAATTCATGCTGTGGACACATGAGGTATAAAATAGTCACCAATAAATATATGTATTCACACAAACACTTTAGAGCAGAGATGGCTACTTAGGTTTTATCTACTTTACTGAAGAAGACAGTAGATCTCACTCTGCAAACTATCAACATATTATATTAACAACCAAGAACAATTAATAGGGATACACAAAAAGTCAGTAGTTGTTACTGCTGTCCTACAATTCCTTGTTTGCTTGCAAGTTTTGTGTTACATATTAATATTGTACTTTCTTCATTCAGCATACAGCAAAGAAGCCCATACCTATGGCTGAAGATCCAAAATAAAGAACTGGCTCAAAATCTTGTCTGCTTTTTCCAACAGTTGTTTCATTTAAAGTTCTCCCTGTATAATCTTCCTCACATTAAAAACCCTGCTATAATAACATTATCTTAGTCTCAGCAGCTCTGTTCCTTTCACGTGTTAAGTTCTCCTACAGACTAGCCAAGCATAAAATCATTATACTACAAAAGTATTCAATATATTGCCATTTATATTGTAGGCCTCCATATGTATCTTCAACTCTGGTTACAAAATTCCTAATTCATACCAGCCAGTACACACACAGCCAAAAAGATTACAATGCAATTGAATAGATATCAGTAAAGGTTTGATTTGGAATAAGATATAAATGTTTAGTTTGAAGAGAACTGCAAAGGTTGAGCCCAACTACCTTTTCAGGGCTAACCAAAAACTAAAGCACTTTGTTGAGTGCATTGTACAAAGGTCTTTTGAATGCCGACAGGAACAGGGCACCAACCACAGCACTAGAAAACTGTTTTAGTGTTTGAAAACCATAATGTCAGTGAATTTTTATCTAAAGTCTTGTCTGCTGCTGAAGTTAAGAGTCCGAAGCATCCCATCATTGTAATGCAATCTTCCAAACCATAAGCATACAATAAATGAATATTAAGATGTCATAATTATGAAGTAAACAAGAGAGTTAGGCAAAGCAGGTAACAATAGCAAAAACAGAACAGAAAGAATGCTTACCCCTATCCTGGGCTCACTTCCAAAACTCCAGCAGAGCAGATCTCCAGAAGAGTTTCCTCCTCACTGGCAGCCAGCTCTTAAATAGGTCTAGGAAAGGTGGAGCCAGGCTGCACCCCTTCCGGCAGCACAGGTGAATTGCCTTCACCTGTGCTCCCATGGCTGACACATTGCTTGCCTCAGGTGATCAATCAGAGGTTCAGGCTGTGATTCAGCAATTCCCATACACGTGAGCATCTAGTGTTTTGACTTGCCTGGGCTGCATTGAGTGAAGAACTGGGGCCACATATAAAATGCATGGCATATTTAACATATAAGTAACAATACGTTTCATTTTTGTTAAAACATATGAAGTTAGCAACAAAAACAAAATTAGTGGGATATTTTACCTTATTTTCGTGAAACTAATGCATAAATAAATCATTTAATGCAAGTGGTTACAATTTTTAGTGAGCTGTCAAAGTGTTCAGAGACATTTTAATCTAATTTTACACATACTATTCTTCATGCTTGGAAATAGTAAGACACAAACATATGTACTACCGATAAGTGAAAATAAGGTGTGATTGTGAAGCAAGGGATATTTTTCTCTGATAAGACAGGTATTATAAAAATCTAGTAAAGAAACACGATCAAGTTTTCAGTTGAAAGTCTGATTGAAACTCAATTAACTAAATGGTCAAATCCTCCAAAAATGCAAAATCTATGAGCCATTTATCATCTTCATGTTCTGGCACAAATTTTCCTTTTGATTCCATAAATGTCTTGATTTCATTTTGCAAACCATAAAATATTTTTTCCACCACTTGCTACCTTCAGGATGAAATATTATTATCAATATGTCTTATTCATCAAGTGACAAAAGTGCACGTGATGTGTATCAGACGCAGTTTTCAAATTGACTGAGTGTGAGGCAGGCTCCATAGCATTCCACTATGGTTCACACAGCCTGTGCTCAAACTGCACACTATCAACTCACAAAAAACACTGGTGAAAACCACATAACAGCGTTGAAAGTTTATGATCTTGTGGGGCTGCATTACTATTTTTCTTGTATTGCAGGTGGACCATGGATAGATACAGATGTTCTAAATTGTAATGTAGAAAAAATGGTCATTCAAAGCTAAGGTTTATACCTCATAAAGAAGTAGTTACTTTGCTAATCTTTCTTTCCTTCCTTCTTCTTCCACCCTCCCCCAAACATAAAAGTTAGCTTTTATTTTTCTCAAGGAACTTCTAGAGAAAGCAGCAAAAATGTCTAATATAATATCTAAGATAATATCTAAGAGATTGATGTCCTGCCTTGGAATTACTTATACAATACTACTCATCGCCTTTTAAAGAAGCTAGCTGTTAATAAATTTTGTTTCATTAAAATATGAGTTGGCCAAATAGAACAGCAGCAAATTCAGTAGCAGATTCTAATTCCAGACCCATTCTGAGCATATCCTATGACCATAACACATTATTATTAATCATATCAATCATGTCTTAGCCTTTTTTTTTATTGCTTCATGGTCAATTTACTTCATACTTCTAAGTGGACTACACCCTGATTTTCAAATACTGCACAATAGTTGCAAGTCTAACCTTACTCTTCTGTGTAACAGCAGAATCAGACATTTCTTACTAATCAGCAAAGCTTCACATTCTACTTTGAAGTTTTAAAGTAGAACTGGTGAAACAAAGACTTTTCTGCATATTTTGAAACTCTTTAAACACACTACAGATGGCTTAAAAGATACTTTTTTAAACAGTTAGGCTGGAATGGACCTACAAATATTCTCAGGTATATTCATGTATCTCAACATCGTTTTTTTATTATGATGCCCAGAAATGCACACAATATTTACGGTGAGTCCACACCAATGCTAAATAATGTGGGAGAAACACTTATTTTGACTGGCTGACTATGCAATATTTAATGCATCCTAAAATGTAATTGGCCCTTTTGGCTGCCAGGGCTCTCTGCTAACTCATGCTGTAAACAGAACCTCCAGATCCCTTTCCTCTCCCCAGCCACTCATCTCCCAGTCTGTTCCTATCTGGAACTACTCTATCCTAGATGCAGAACCTCATATTTACCCCTATTGAATTTTTTTGCCACTGAAGATTGTCCAGTACTCTCAACCTATCTAGATCCTTCTACAAGGTCTTTCATCCCTTGAGACAGTTAACAAGATCTCCCACTCCAGCACCTTCAGTGAACTTGTTAAGGATGCATTGAACTCTGCATACAGATCATTGATACGAATATCTAACAAGACTGGCCCTAGAACTGAGCCCTGTGGAACTCCACTTGCGGCTGGTCTTCAGTCTAATGAAGCTCCATTTACTACAATCATCTCAGCTTTGCAGTTCACACAGCCAGTATAGCATGGATCCATTCAACTCAATTATACAATTCATCCAGAAGGATACTTTGAAGGCCTTACTAAATTCAGAAAGACTGCACCCACTGCCTTCTCTTCATCCACTAAGTGGGTGATGTAATTGTACAAGGATATTAAAATACTACTGCTGAAATGACAAAGCTAAACAATAAGTTTTCCTAAAATAGCTGAAGTTTTACATCTGTTCAGTTGGAAGGCAAAATACATCAGCAAACAGTCACCTAAGTAATTTGCTTAAAACATTTTCACTGCTGACTTGAACTATTAAACTCATGATCTTGAGCAATAGAGGAAGATGTTACAGAGAGATAATATGAACATTAATGATTATTATGAATTTAGAATTTAAATACTGGGCTAGATCTGAGAGTTGATGTTAAAATAAGCTTAGCTTGAGTGCTTTATATTTCCACATTTTGCACTTAGGTATAAAGTCCAAGGCCACTACGTGACTTCATAAGACAGCCCTTAAATGGCATCTAGGAGAGGTGGAGCCAGGCTCCATCCCATCTGGTAGCACAGGTGAATTGCCTTCACCTGTGCTCCCATGGCTGACTCATTGCTTGTCTCAGGTGGTCAATCAGAGGTTCAGGTTTTGATCAACAGTTCCCATACACTCATCCTCTGTGGCAATAGAAAGGGAGACGAGAGCACTCACACACAGGAATGCTAGAGGGAAGAAAAGGGTAGATAAGAAAACATACACTCTGTTTAAGACCTTCAGTACGTCTTGACACAGTGATCCCAGCTTGTACACAAGCAATCCACCAGCTCACAGCCATGTTGGCTGAAGCAGAAGATCCAACCTGAATTTGCAAGTGTTAACAAGTAAGGTTTGCCTATCTGTCTAAGGGTGTGTCAGCAGGGACCGACAGTAAACAGGATTGATCAACAATCCTTAAGGGCTTTAAATGAATTGGGCACTTGGCAGTGCCAGCTCAGGAATCAAAATATCCATGGATGGGAATGAGATTGGAACACATGACCATGCAATTCTTCCGAGCAGGATAATTCAATTTCCCTCTGTGGTCAACTCCCAGTACTTAGAGTTTGGAAGAGCTGTTAATTCTTCATGATCTTGTTCTGGGTGGAATTACCAAGGAAATAGCTTTCTGAAACCTACTATGTATTACTTTCTGTCAAGTAAGACTGAATTTAATAATGTCATCATCTATGTGTGTAGCTCACTGAAAATTTGGGCCTTAGCTTTCATGCTTGCAGGCTCAACCTCAGAGGTCCAAAATATGTAGGTAATTCTGAAAGTAATGCTTCTGATTTATCTCCATGGAAACTCCAAATGATACGAAAAGCACAATAATGCTATTTGACAGAGTAAATTCTCAGCTTCAAAATACCATTTTTCAACATAGGCACCACTATTTGCTATGCATTTTTGCCAACGATGAACAAATGCTTGGGATACTTGCCCAGTAGAAGTGACCCACTGTTTTATAGCTGCTGTGATGATGTTGCTAGGAAAATGCTGCTCATGCATCTTTCATCAATCCAAACATGGAAGTCAAAAAGCACCAAATCCTAATCTTGAAATTTTTCTTCATTATGGAATTCACATGCCTCCACTCCATGGACTGCTGTTTTGACTCTAGCTTGTAGTCGTGACATCTTGTCTTGCCACCGATAATGATGAGATCCAGGAATGATGGGATCCAGGAAAATGTCACCTTTAGCCTTTATAATGGTTCAATAGGTGCTGACAAACTTGCACATGCTTTTCTTTCTGTTCCTATGTATCTAGTCATGGGATCTAACTAATGCAAACTTACAGTATTCCAATGTTGCCGCCATCTCTAGGAGAGCAATGAACCCACTATTAACTCCACAGACAGTTGCCTGGTAGAAATCTCCCTATTCACATGGAAGACCTGATCAAGACACTCTTCATTTTATGATGTGGCACCTGAGCATGGCCATCCAGAATGTGGCTTGTCCTTTATGTTGCCTTCTCCACTATTGAAACATGCCACTCCACCACCTCACTGCGCTCAAATCCACTCTTTGTTTTCCATAGATGTTCAGTAATCATCAGTGAATTGCAATGATTGCCATTTTTTCAATAATGCATCACTGCTTCACCTGCACTTCCCTGTCAGATGTCAGTTTGTCAGATCGCCCTTTTGCTTCCATTTGTCCCACAGCAGCAGAATGCAAAGGAGTATTGGCAGGAAGGTTCAACCTTTACTGCCATATGACCAACACCTGCCTCTGACGTCATGGGCCAACAAAACAAAATAAGATGCATTATTGTCAGAGCAGCCCTAGTATGTAAGCACCATTTGAAGTAGTTGCCTCAAATACTTTTTATTTTATTGGTTTGTTTTTTTTTTTGTACTTTGAGTTTACGTACAGTCCTTAGTCAGAAACAAAAACCCCACACTTAAATGCAGGTGATATGATGTACTAGAAATTATGGAAAACTAATATCTTGTGCACATGCTTTTCAGAACACAGTTTTCAAGGAAAAATGACAGCAAGTCCAATCTGTGTGACAGAGAAGCCTATTCATCCATGGTATTCCATTTTCAACAGCTGCTTCATACCCATGTATTTTAAAAGACACTATGGTGTTGCTTCAGAATCTCTAGGATTAAAGTCATGATCTAAAAGCTTATTCAAGTCATGTTGAAACACAGCAGGCAGTGAAGTTGAACACAGCCTGACAACTAATCTAATGTAGACAGTGAAGTTATTTTAGGAATCTTGCTACATCTAAGGTCAAAGTGGATAGACCTCAGAGTTTTTCCATTCCTCTCACTGTACTGCATCTAGTAGCTTTCATGTTAAGCAGGATTTTTGGAAATACATGTTGCTTACTTACTGGTGAACTGGTTTTTGACAGATCTTGGATAGTATGTATCCTATCATAACTGGAATATACTTCTACCCTCCTCAAGATTTCCTAAACCAGCAATAATACAATAAATGTATTTCTAGCAGAACAGTACATCCTTTGCATTTGAAATATTTCAAGCTGTGATGATACCAGTGTTTGGCAAACAGGATACCTAAATATCCATCCTTGAAATGAGTACAGTATGTCTAATGGGTGATCTCCAAAGGTGTTTTCAGATATTTCCTATGAAAATCATTTTCTGAAACATGTTTTAAAAAAATCTCAAATATAATGGCTTAAAATTTACACTTTTTTGAGAGATGAAAACAGGGAAAATGAAGAACAAAATTTTTGTGAGACTAAACTCTTGTCATCATGCAAATGAGAAAGAGCTTCAATTCTAGAGTTGTTAGAAAAGAAAGAGGAGTCACTGGAACATGTGGTTAGTCTGAATACAGAATCACACACAGAATCACAGAATCACCCGGGTTGGAAGGGACCTCAAGGATCATGTAGTTCCAACCCCCCTGCCTAGCAGGGCCACCAAACATACACATTCAGATCAGGTTGCCCAGGACCCCGTCCAACCTGGCCTTAAACACGTCCAAGGATGGGGCATCCACAACCTCCCTGGGCAGCCCGTTCCAGGGCCTAACCACTCTCCTAGTAAAGAACTTCCCCCTAACATCCAACCTAAATCTTCCCTCCTTCAACTTGGATCCAATACAGTCAGTTTGGAATAAAAAAACAATAGCTGGAGGACAAGAAGCAGTTTTGGACTTTTCAGATAGTAAAAAACCAACCCCCTGCCTTCCTCTGTCTTCCTATTATCAGCATACTTGAAGTATTACAATTATAAGCAGAAAAAATACAGTAAAATTTGTGTAAGTCTTGTAATTTTTTTCATCTTGGAACACAGAATCTACAGGAAAATGTGTTTTCTGTCTGATTATATTATCTGCATCTCCAAAACTTGTAAGATTAGGTCTCAAATGAATAGCAGCTACTTCCATTTATAAAGCATGGACACAGTACCATCAAAACTGCCCTATCAAGGCTTTCTATATAGCATCCAACTGAAAATCTGGGCTAGTTAATTATAACAACAAATGACTGCAAATATCTGTGTCGCTTTTCTAAGGCAGACCTTGGTGAGAAGTGGCCTGTTGTCTCCTGCATCACTGAAAGAATGTAAAGAATGCCTGCATTTCCAGAAAGCGTAGATTCCTGTGGATGGAGCTTCCTAGTATGTGGAAAAGCATATTCTGTTAGCACAATGAAATAAGGAAACAGAATTGAACAACATACATTTCTGTGACTGGCTTACACTGTTGTCTTTTTAAAAAATGTTCAGTCTCAGATCATACAGAAGTAAATAAAAAAAGCAAAAATTTTTCTTCCAAAAATATGACTTCTTGTATGCATATGAAGTTGTATATATTTTTCTAATTTACTATTCTGGGTTTGCACTCTTCATATTCTTCCATACTTCATATTCTCCAGCTTTATCAATCATTTTCTGATCTTACTTTACAATGTACTCACTTGACCTGATACCTAGCAACACTAGGTATCAGATTAGTATACATTAATTATATGACTTCACACTACGATTTTCAGCTAGCAAATTTTAACTGAGTATATTTTATTACGTCAATATTAGCTTCCAGTCTTTTAATTTCTGAACACAAAGTTCTGCCACTGAATTAATCTACATGGTACATGCTGCATAGTGATCATTTTTGCAGCTCATTTGAAGACGTTACTCAAGTCAACAAAGTTACAGCAGATGGTAAAAACAATCTACCTGACCTTTCACATGCTTCTTCATCAACACCTCAGTATCTTGAAATTTAAAAAATATTATATCCATGCTGCTGCAATCCTTCTAAAGGCCACTGATGAAGGTAGAATTGCTCTCTCTAGTATTGTGAAACACACTGTAAGCAGCTAAGTCCCACATCAGGTACTTCACACAGAGCACCAAATCTTCCAGAAAAAAAAAGAAAAAATTCAAAGCTTCTTAAAATCCATATATAATGCATTACTTTGAGATTTGAGACCTCAAGCCTTTCATTAGCAAAGTAGACACATTATTTTTCTTGGGTAGTCTATTATTTTGCCCTTTCTCTCTCCAAACCAGGACACATGCCAAGGCTGGGTCTGTTGAGACTCAACCTCTCTTAGCAACCACTACTTCTCCACTCAAACCACTAACTGCAATAACATTTAGCACGTCAGTAAACCATGAAGACAAGCAGGTGCTGGTCTCAGCAAAGATTTCCAGTTACTAGTGCTTTTTATCATCATCAGAGGCAGGTGTTTGCCCAAGATCTCCTCTGTCATCATGCTTTATTCTCTCTGTGATTTGACTAAAAGCAACAGAAAAGCAGTGTTCTCATATAGGCAAAGCCTTGTAGCCTTGTCTGGGAGACAGTAAAAGGCAGATCTGCCTCTCAGCTGAGTCTGAGAGCTTTCCTCCACTTCCTTGGCAAGCTGTTCTGCTCTCAGCAGAGAGAAGATTTCCTTTCCTCCCCAGTAGAAGTGCAGGAGAGAAAGAATTTATGCAGCTGTCATAGACTGTATCAAGAGTTGTAAGGGCAAGCAGTCTCTTTTCTCAACAATTTTGTCCTCACCACACATTAAAATAGGTAGGTTTGTATCTTGCATGGGTTTTCAAAGCACAACCAGCTCACAGCTTCAGCCCAGGTGCGTAATGAGAGCTAAGGAATTCAAACTTGGCCCCAAGCTTAGAGTGCTTTTTGTTGTTGTTGTTTCCCATCCCCCCCCCCCCCCCCCACTGTCAGTGGATAAAAAGGGAAATGATCGTTACACAGAGGTTTTCGCTAATGTTAAGAATATAAGAAGTGCCTTACTGGGACAAACTCATGGTGCCCCTTTTTCAGTGGGAATGGAACATCTCACCCTTTTCACTGAGAGAATGATGAGATGCTTGCACAGGCTGCCCAGACAGACTGTGAATGCCCCATCCTTGGAGGCGTCCAAGGCCTGGTTAGATGGGGCCTTGGGCAACCTAATTTAGCACTTGTTCTAGTGACAGGGGGTCGAAACTTTATGATCTTTGAGATCCCTTCCAACATAAGCCATTCTATGATTCTGTGATCCCTGACACCACCTATAACTTACTACTCTTATGCTGCTCTAGCACACATCTAAAAGAATATATTCATGTATATAGAATATAATACTCTTATTCCTGAGTATTCCCTGTCTGCTAGTGGACCAGTCATCCATCACAATTCGCCTTTTTTATTTTTATTATTATTATTATTGCATTTGCATATACTCTTGTCTACCTCTACAGCTTCCTTTAGAAACAAGTTCCATAAGTCCATAATAAAAGTACTTGATCTGTTTCAAATTCATTTAAACCTACTTCCCAGTTCCTAGGTTTCCTATAGTGAGATTTAGAGATGATGCTGACTCATTGTCTCTTGCCTTGCTAATACTTTGAACCTTGGTCATAACTCACCACAGATGCCTGATTGAAATGGAAGAGCACCAGTCTTTTCAGTGTTCCTTGCAGGGCACATGCCCCATTCCCTTACTCATTCTGACAAGGTAAAAGAGCAGCAATCAGCTCCTCTGTATCTGTCTTGAGACACAGAAGCCAGGACAACTCAGTATAGGAGGGTACAGAGTTTTCTGAATTGTAACTGCTCCCAGCATTCAGCAAAGTTATAGATGGGGTTTAGGGGAAAAGTACTTTGAACATTGGTCAGTTATCCACATTAGCACAACTTAAAGCAGGTCCATGATAGGGTTCTGAGCCATTTCTGTTAAATAAACCTAAACTACACCCCATTCTCATTAAAACACATGTGTTTCAGTCTATAAGCATTTAAAATGCTTTACTCTTATGGAGTGTAATTGCTGTATTAGATCCTTTGCAGAAGTCTTCCTGTATAAATTTCATAAAATACACGTTTCACTTTTTTTAAAATGCAGTCATCTTTTCTGTTTTTCAGGCAAATGATGCCCAACTGCTGTCTTTTGTTAACTGCAGTTATCTACATAAAATTGTTGTAAGAAAAAAAACACTCTTGATCAAGGAATAAACATATCCTCTGAAGTAAAGCCTATCACATGATGAATTAACACAACTGCTTTGTTGTTGTTACCAAATTTGAAGGACGGGTAAACACAAGTTTAAATCCTAGAGCATTAGTTGTATGCAACAACAACTCCAAATCAGGCAGACAGAAATTTACCAAACTAATGTTTCTTCCCCTCTTTACGACTCCAACCCCCCTACAATCTTCTATTTTCTGAAAAATGTTACTCACACTGCCTCCGGTACAAAAATCAAGACTCTTATCTGCCTTCTATATTGAACCAAAAAAATACCCCCCTTTTTTTTTTTTTTAAACAGGTATTAAGCAAATATGATTTATTTGAAAGTGAATTAATCTTCTCTGCTGTGGGCATAGTTCTTTTATCCATTTAAAAATAATTAAAAAAAAAAACAACCTGTGGCTAGAAAACATGTCAGAGCAATTGCAACCCTTGCAGAAGGGGATGGGAGGTAAATGTTACAGCCCTTGATGGACAGCCCTGTGCCTCACCAGGCTGTATTGGAGGTGGGAATGGAAGAAGCAGCACAGAGAAAATAGGAAGAAAACAGAAGGAGCAAGGCTCACAGCCATCTCTACAGCTTGTGTGTTATCCAGCACCCTTTACTCTAAGAGAACATTCACTTAGTTCAGTATAGAATTCACCACTTGCTTTCATATGTGAACCTAGTTAAAAAAAATAAAATCATATTTTTAATATTACAACAGCTGTCATTTATGTATTTTTTTAAAGAAAAGATTTGGCTTCCATGGTTTATTGGTTGTATTCGTTAGCTGTCAGGACTGAACTCTATATCCATGCCCATTGGTTTGCCAGCTAAATATTCAAGGTTTGCTCTTCTATTCTCAGCTCAAACAAAACATTTTTTCTCCTTCTGCAGAAAATAAGTTTGAGTGTTCAGTAACCTATAAGATACCTTCTTTGTTCTCCTGAAGAATGTGTAAGAATACAATGAGATAAGAGAGGCCTTAATCTCATTATCAAGAACAACTCATGAATATTCAATCACTTCTGAAATTACTGCCAGAGAAGGAGTAGTAGCATTTACTTTAAGAAGAAAATAGTTATCATTAGTATTTTATGCCTAAGTGTAGTTAACATATCCCAATCCATTAGCCTTATCATGCCTGTACGTAAAATTAGAAGAGCAGTGAACCTTCCCTTTCTTCCTGCCAAGCCTCTCCCTGTTCACTGGGAGGTGTGGCTGACCTAGAAATACAATTTATTTGAACAGAGATGGGAGGCTGAGATTCTTTGTGCAGTGCAGATGAGACACAGGGGAGAATGTCAAACAGGGAAGGTTCCTTTGGCCATTCACTCTGAAAAGAGCCCAGCCACATCAATTGCTAACAGTCAGAAATGGCGTGTGGATATGCTGCTTCCTTTTGAGTCTTTTCTTACCTTTGTGTCTTTTTCCCTTTCATATATTCTGAATAAACACCTTAGAGTCTGATGGTAATCTCTCCAGACACACAGATATTTGACATACATGACAGAGGCACAGGCTTTGTAACAGGGCTGGTATGAAGTAAAGCAGCCTGAAATCAACAAAGCCAAGAGCCCCCAACCTTTGTATCAGAGCCAAATTCTAAAAGCAAACATGAGATAAAGCAACACTAACCTTTTTGTAATAAGGTGAGCAAAACTTTCCCAATAACTATCAATAACTATCCTAAAGGAAATAAGGGTGAATTTAACCAATGTATTTATAGAAAAACTGAATTAAATGAAAAAACAGTTGTTTACTTAAGACACTGATTCATTTAGCAACATCTTTTCATTTGCCTTATTTTGTGAACCAATTGAACCCACAGAATCTGGGGATCCTGCTTCGTTCAAAAGCATCAGCTAAATCAAGATGGTACATTTCTTAAATGGATAAAAATTCAATTATTTGTGCATCTCTTTAAGTAACTATTCATCCAATTTTCAGAGAACGTACATTTGTACTTTTGCCAGCAGATTTCAATCACATCCCATCAACAGACTAGCAAACAAGTTTGCAATATAACAGGCACACATTTGCACAGCACCACAGTTACTACATTTTGGTCTGATATAAACCCTAACAGAAGGTTAATGTAGGAAGGACTCCCAAAAAGTGAAGCTTAAAGACAGATTTGAAGTAGGAGGAGCTGTTGATCACATATGCCTGTTGTTAACAGATTTTATTCTTTTAAACTGTGGCAGAGGATAAGAAAAGAATGAATATGTTGAAAACTATCACTAGGAAACTTAGAAACAGGATGTTCTCTCTCCAGGTATTTCATTTTCAATCACAACTTTGCAAGCATTAGGAATATGAAAGTGGCTTCCTTGCTTCACAAATACATGCAGATGGAAAAATTAACAAAATATAATTTAATATAAAATTAATTAAATTGAATTATATAAATACAATTACTGTGTAAATATCCTAATGTCTAATTTTATCTTTAACCTGCAGGAGGGAAGAGGGAAAGCATTCATAGAATCGCCCATGTTGGAAAAGACCTTAAAGATCATCAAGTCCAACTGCAAACTAACCATACTACCCTCACTCTAACAACCCTCTGCTAAATCATGTCCCTCAGCAGTGGGCACCTTTGAAGGGATGCCCACTGTTTCTGCCATGACTGTATTATAATGAGTGAATAATCCTGAAAACCAAGAATGACAAACAAGAAAGAAAACAGAAATAATGACTGTGATACCAGGAAGTTGATCAGCCTAAAACCTGAGCCAAAACGAGTAGATGGCCAATTGCAAAATTGATTATATATATTTTAACTAAAAATGGTAGTTACGTAGGGCTGTTCTCCTCATCTATTGGAAGTTATTTGTTAATGTATTGAGGTTATACATCCAACTACTTCTAGAAAAATTCTGTTAATAAAATAGAAACTCCACCTGTTATTTAGGGGATACTCCACAGTTTAAGACCTAAAAAAATGCTTCCAACACACTCATGAGAGTTTCTGAGCACTAAACTGTAGCAATAATATCTAGAAATAAATTTCAAAATACAAATTACAAAAATAACTTACCTGTAGCTACTCAAATTATTTTTTTTTATAGTTCTGTGAAGAAAACTAGAAATCTCCAAAAATCAGGTGACCTCAGCAGCCGTTAGAAACCTCTCTCACAGAAGTCACAGAAGTCAATGCTTGCAATATATGACCTTTTGAAAAAGACAGTTCTGTTCTGCTTATACGTACGAAAACATGTCTTTTTCTCCTCATCCTCCAAAGTTTCATCCAGATGGAAAAGACATGAGAAGACAAAGTTCATTCTTCACACAACTGTGAAATTGTTCAGCCAAGATCTAATGTATCTAAGTTACAAATCTTCTCAGGAGGGCTGTGAAGCTGTTTCTTGTTTAACTCTCTGCTCCTCTTGCAATCCCTTCCCTGTAGTGACTTCTAGCAGCACCATGTCCAGCCCAGGCAAGCTACTCTTCTGGGGTTGAGGCATTTTTGTGAAGGCCATCAGAGAAATACCTGTGCTTTCAAGCCTCCAACAGAGGGCAGGGAATAGTACTTCATGATTAGGATGCTGTGCAAATACCAGCACAACCACCCAGCAACCAGGATTTTACAATAACGGTAAGAAGCATGCTTCCTTCAGGAATGGCATGCACACAAACTTCTATGATCAGGAGAAGGCAAGGTGAAGTCTTGAACCCAGATGAAGGGAGCAGAGTGCATAATACAAATGTTTCCAGGTCAAGCATGTAAGCCCCATGAAAGGGAGGCAGCATGGCTAACTCCCTGCATGTGGATGCATCCCTGAGCTGTAGCCCAACCTGCACACACATCCCCTTGTATGCTCTCAGACACTGTCACACCCATTCACTCTATTTCATGAGCTGAGAATTGTGAAAACATAGCTATCTATAGGAAAAGACCTCGCAAACAAATGAAAACCTCAACCAGTCAGAAGTCAAATAAGAAGTGCTTGGAATAAATGTTGGAAGTGATCAGAGCATCTCATGTAAGTACCATCAGCTGCTTTCATTTCAGAACAATTCTCTTTGCTACAGGTTTACCAGTAAGGTAATAATGAGTGAGATTACATGTGCTCCTAATGAATCTAAAAACCTCTTGCTCAATGTTTGCATCCTCTCCATGTGTTCTTTCTTTCCACTGAAAGGGGAAGACCCTGCATTCAGCTCTGTTACCAGTTTCAGTCCCTAGGGAAAGGGAAAGAGAGTGACAGGTGGATTTGAAGCTGCACGATTTTAAAAATGCTTGCCTCTGCTCCAGCCTGTGGTGTAAAACTGACAACCTTGTCCTGTTCACCCTAAGGACAGTGAGCCCTCAGCAATAAATCACACCGCCGTCTCCCACTGAGCCCTACCACCAGACTGTTGCTATAGCAGTGAAAGGCAAACCTAGCAACAGGCACATGAGCCTCTCAAGTATACAACTCTGAACGACATTTTAAAAATAAATTAAATTACTCAGCCCTGCCTCTTCCATCCCCCTCCTTTCCAAAAGGTATACTGTGTCTCAAAGAGCTGTCAAGATTATACCATTTTTGCTCAGATGCATGAGAGAAGAGATTTAATTACTACTAAAATTAAAAAGATAAGAGCTGCTCCACAGCAAAATTAAATAGTTGGCAGTAAGATTGCTTGTGAGTTCTTGTAAGAACTGTTCTCAGGGCTACTGAGAACTGAGATACTGAGTATCTAAGTAGTTGCATTAAGCAATAGATAGCAAAATAATTGTTTCTTTTTAACCTGGGTTTGTTTTGTAACCCAGACTGCCTTCTCTCTGGAAAAACAAAACCAAACCAAAAAACAAAAACAAAACAAAACCAAAAACCTGTACTTGCATTGCTGGTTTTTGGTTTCCATTAGTACCACAAGCAAAGATTATTTGTGCCTGTTAAAAATGAATCCCTCTCCAGCAGAAGATTTTTAGCTTCCATTTTAATGTGCTTGTCAACATGATTATTCAGTGCATATCTCAACTGTCTACAGCATCTTTAGAAGGATATTTACTTTTATTCTGAAATTATTTACCTACATCTTCAATTTTAAAAACTTGCATATTGATATTTTATCTCTATGGCTCATACTTGAAGCAGCAGCCTGCAGAGGAATGCTCAGAGCACAGTGTTGGACTTCAACAGTTTCACACAGCCAAGCATATTGCAGTATTACATCACGTGAATACAGCCTTTTCATAAAAAGGGTCTGAAGTTCTGTAGGCCAAATGGACATTAAGGAAGCTTGCAGAATAAGAGGATTGTAACAGTTTATTACCTCCTTTTCAGCAAAGGGTTTTTTCCTGGCTACAATTATTTTTTTTCTGAACAAGATGTACTTGATGAAACCATTTGGGTAATCATTCTTCTCCTCTGAAATCACAACCTCCAAACTGTGTGAAGATTACTGAAGGGATAACTCCAACAGAAGTGCTCCACCAGGTTTTGCAAGTCACCTCTTCAGCTAAATTCAAGCTGGATGAAGTGGATCCACTCACTGCTCTGCAAAATTTTGATGGAATTGATTTGATTTGCTTACCTGTTATGATAAAATTACTTAGACAAACAAAACACTTCTCTTCCAAGAGTCAGCAGGGAACACAGGATGTTCTACAGAGTCCCTAACAAAAACAATCTAACATTCATCCTCATTAAATTCGTACACATGGCCCAGCTCAGGGGGAGAGAGTAACGAGGAGGCAAATTTTTCAAGTGTCAGTCTTTGGCTAGGAAGAAAGCAAAGTAGGTTGAAGCATACCACATTTGTTTGAGCACAGTAAAAGGTGATTATTTTAGAGATGTATAATCAAAATGAACTCATACATAAATATTAATTTGCACCGCTGCAAAACACCAATATATGAGTATGAATCTCCCCACAGATCCAAGCTAGCATGCTCAAAGGTTGACCAGAAGATTTTGGGGTGATGTTGTTTTATTCGGTATCAGCTTTGGCAAATGCTGATTGTCCACATTCCTGTTGTTATATCTAGAATCACAACTCATTAAAATGTTTCCATCTGCAATTGGTCTTTTCAGTGAAGGCACCTGTGAATTAGGAACCCTTCCTCCCTCTCAGCTTAGTGCAGATAAATATCAGAATCAAGATAGTAACACTCATGGTAAGTCAAGTATAAACAAAAATTATACCATCTGGCACAATTAGTCAGCCCGAGGGCTGGTTAATGAACTGTAATATACACAATCTAACATGCATGCTGCAGTTGTAATTGTTTATGATACCAGTAATGTGTAGATTTAGCAGAGGACATAAGTATTCTCTTTAGAATACACAAGCTTTTTCAAGTATTCACAAACATTAGGACTGTTTTCCAGGACATTTCTATGTGACTTGCTATTTCCATAACAGCAAACTAACTGAGATTCTTGTTTTTCAGACCGCAGAAGCTGTGATAAACATCTAGTTCAGACTGTGGTTTTGACAGCTTACAACATGACACAAACAGACGCATAGAAAATCATTCTGGGGATTCCGCTACTGAAATATGGTTTAAATGCCTGCTGTAGATCAAGAATGACAAATGCCACCATCCTCTACACCTCATTCTTCTACGTACACTAATTAACTGTGCCTGAGGAATCAGCTCTAATACGGTCGTCCACCAAGAGCAGACAGCAGCTGTTAACTCCCCTTCACGGATACCGTTACAGGCCTCCTATCATCTGACTGCTGCTGAGAAAATTAACATCTTAAATGTGTCATTTCTTAGCTGCTCCTGCTAGCTCTGCTTTGGCAACATTTCTGTTAAAATTCTCTTCTTTTTTAGGACTGCAGCACTCATCTCCACAGTATATGCCATTGAGAGATCCTGACTCTACATTAAGAAACAAATACATGTAAAAAAGAAATATAATCAGGTTAACCATGAGCACAACTGTCTTACATGACTGCAGTGAATTAACTTTATTATTTTCCGTTGCCTCTGAGACAGTATGTACATCTATAGCCAAAAATACGTGTGTTAGAAAATCAAATTTATTAAGCTCAATTAGGTGCACATGCCTTTTCCCCACACAAGATTTAATAATACAGTTTGCTTGTCTTAAGCTGTACACTTCTCAAAAATTCTGCACAAACTATGCCAGTATTTCTAGCCATATTGAACACCTGCTTTTCTGCCACTAAAGAATAGATATCCGAATATATTCTATAACCAAAATGGTAATCAGTGTGTCATTTCCTATTTCAGTAGTAGTGTTTCCAGCAAGCTGACCACCTCTTTTTTATCACATTGCTGATGAAAGGCAAGGTGTAACGGAACAATGTGGTTTTACCATTAAAGTTTAACTTGATTGCCTGCTCCCCTGTGAAGTGCCATGTATTCAACAAGTTAACAGCTGATATTAAAAAGTATCAGAATTTTCTTCATGCCCCATCTAACACCTTGTTTGCCATGCTCTATTATTTAAGCAAACCAAACACGAAAAACCTCAAAGCAACTAAAAGCAAAAAAAACCCCAAACTTTTATCTCAGCGTTATGTAGCTAAAGGAAGAGCTGTGGAAGTGAGGAGTGGGGAGAGGGAGTGAAAAACAAAGCAAAACAGAAGGTCTGAAGATTTAGACTGGCAGGTCTAGGCTGTCTGTCTGTAGCATGGCATCTCACCTACCGATACAGTCAACACTTGTGCAAACATTTGATTTAATATACACAAACTCTGTAGAGTAGCTGTAGATTTGCATCTATGCTACTTCTACGCTTCCTCCCCCATTTCATGGAACCTTTAAGTGTTGAGAAATCTGTGTTAAGTGAAACTTGCCTTCTTGAGAGAGATTCTTTACCTCACTTTTTATACACCATTTAACGCAAAGCCTGTCTTAAACAAAAGGCTTGTTTTTAACCTCCCTTCGGTGGGTACTGAACTCCCTCACTTGGTAGCCTCACAGAGCATCAACACATCATTATGATTAAACATCTGGATTTATCAGATATATCTTTTGAAATGGCAACAAGAATTGAGCATCAAACTCATTCACCAGTCAAAAAATCTTCTTCCAGATATTGAGTCCCTGGAAGATTTTTCCTTGAAGATAACACTGCTTCCCAGCACGTGCCTCTAAAATTATTCAGAAGCAGCTGTTTGTCTGCCTGTATCCTTAACATCTGTGTTTACAATGAACAGGTGATTTAACCACGCTACTTCCATACATTGCTACCAAGGATCTTCCTTCACATGAGGAACATAGATGGCTTCATCCCAGCCTCACCTTTTCTCAGGCTGCCCTGGAGGTAAACTATATTATTTTGTATCCACAATATCTTAGGCTGATTGCATGGGAAATGCTCATGTTGATTTTCTGTAAAGCTCCACTCTGCACTTAGAACTCTGTAAATACCCAATCAATGTTTTTCCTGTTCTCTGTACACACGTAGGGAAATGTGATTCTACTTCGGAGACCAAAAGCTCTTTGCTAATGCAGAGGTTATTTGTGTCGACATTTTGCTAATGACTTTTGTGCAACTATTAACGTTAGCACCCATAAAGAGATGAGGGAGAAGACATTGCCATGGGTGAAATTCAGGTGTAACAGAAGGACTCTGATGATGGTTTAAAGTTGCACTTTGTATGAAATGAAAACAGAAGAGCTGCTTCATGAAATCGTTAACAAACTGAAGATGGTGGCAAGAATTCCTAAAATTTTCACTTTGAAAAGAAATCTTTACCTTGAGCCAAGCTTAGAAAACTGTTTTGAAGTACTGCACAAAGATAGGATTAAGTCCTACTGCTTCTTTTGTAAATATACCTTTTAGAACATGTGCTGTTCACATAACTACATGCATACTCAATTTCTCAGACAAGCCCAATCTCAAAGATTTTATTTCAGAGTGTCTCCCTTCTTCATTCTCAGTTGTCAACTTCTGCATACTTTCCATGTGAATGCTAAGAAAACTGGAAGATATTTTGAAATCAGAACTTTGAAAATGTATCTGTCAAGAGAAGGTTTAAGTCCATCATGCATAGATGAAAAACACAGATTAAAGTTTTTGAAATATATTATTTCAAAACAGAGCTCTTATGGGAAATGATGTGGCAGCAATATTTGTTTTAATACTATTTATAGGGTGAGACCCAATTCTCAGTCTAGCTTCTTGCCATCTGATAATCAGATAATTTTGCAACATATCATGAATATGAACTGGGATCATTAAACATTTTCAGCAGTGGGATCTGAAAAGCACTGAGAAGTCAAGGAAATCCACCTGTTCTATGAGAAAATTTAGCTGAGTATAGTTTCTCATTGTATCAATGGATTTATGATTACAACATACTGCATTAGAGCGACCTTAAAGCCTTCCCCATTACACTCAAGGTTTATCTCTATTTTCTTAATGAACCGTGCTCTAGTGCCAGCTTCCAACTTCCTTGCATTTAGCCATGCTCATTTTATTAAATGCTACTGATTAAAAAAACAAAATTATTTCTGCTTTATAAAAATCTTTTTATGAAGAACCACACTGTTAAAAGATTGGTTTCACGGGGTTATGAAAATATTCCTTAAACTTTCTGTCTCGTCTCAGGAAGAGACGCAGGACTAGTACTAAAGAAAAAGAGCCCGAGAAGGGAGGCATGCCCAGAGCGATCCTTCTGGTACACTTTTGAGGTTCAGGCAAACTAGCAGTTGCATTAACTGAAGGTTGCATATGTTCTACTATTTACTTATTTATTCTGTGTTATATACCCACCAATTTTACACTATGTAAGGAAACAGTCTTTTCAGCAACCTACTTTTAAAGAGTTTAGATTTGGAAAAAAATATGTTTCCTTATTTCTTTTGTTGTCCATCAAAAGTCATATAATTGTATTATGACAGACCTACCAGAGTGAATCTTTATGTTGCTCTACACTAAATATAACTGATCTGTTCGGACACCAAACTAGGAGACTGAATAGACCATTATGGTATCTCTCGTGCTATATTGTATCACTGAGTCAAAGGGCAAGTACCACTTATTGGTGCACTAAAGACTACTTCCAACTGCACTTCTATTTTTCCTGGAAGTATCCATTCTAATCCTGACCCACTGTGACCCTCATTAGCTCATAAAAGACAGATAGATCATAGCTTAAGATTCAGTTGCATAGATAAGACATTTCATCTGCTTTCTATGGATTTTTAGAAAGCAACTCTTTTCCTGTCACAGATATGCACTAACAGAAATGGCCTGCTGATGCAATAGCCTCCTGTGTGGGAAAATATGTCCCTCTTTCAATTACTGAGATGAGCAAAAATGAATTTGTAAAAGTCAGCTTACCATGAAACAGTTTTACATGTAAAGACAGCTCAGATAAAGAACAATAAAGATTTTGTTTTGTTTTCCAAACAAGTCTCCTTTATTTCCTAATTAATTAATTAATTTTGCTGACCCTTTGCTAATTATGGGAATCTCATGTCTAGGGTACAGAAGTAGTAGTAGCTTGGCCAATATGCAGAAAGAAGGGAAGGGGAAGGAAAAGAATTGCACTGGGAAAAAGGGAGCTTTTATCCACTTATTTTGCCAAAGCTATTTCCACATGGCAGCTTTCTCTCCCCTCCTTAAAGCTTCTGTCAAGAACAAGTATCTGCAAATAAGATAGGGAATGACATTCACAAGCTATTTGTTCCAGACAGATTGTCCTACTTATTTGCAAGTGTCAGTATTTGAGGCACTGAGATGAAATTAATTGATAGCTAAATTAGAGGTAGTTGCATTTAGAGAGTTAATTGCTTACTACTTGCAACTACATTTACAAAGGCCAGAAACTACACTTACAAAGGCCAGCATTTGCATGCTTACCTTAAGATTTGAAATACAATTACTTGGAAAAAGAAACAAATGAAGTGTTTTTCCATCTCAATTTCAAGTCTTCAGAAGAAAACACTGCATCAATCTTTTTCATAAGAATCAGAGCAAATCTCTCCTGCTGCTTCCAGTCTTCACATGACACTGGAAATTATTCAGCCTCATCTCTGAGGCTTGTTCTGAGATAGTAAGATAGAGAGGCACTTGGCAGCAGCTGTTAACCCACCTGCAGAGACAGCTTCTGTCTCATTTCATCTACTGAATTGCTCAAGCCACCAGACTAATGTTTACTTGTTCACAATTAAAGGCACCACATGGAACTCGGAGACAGCACAAGAAAGGAATGCCAGAGCTTTCAGGGCCTGAAATCCAAGCTGCTCTTCTTGCTTAGATACTGGGCAGCTATTAAGACCAAGCATATCCTGGAATGCCAAAATGGTTCATATAGGGCAGAAATAATTTCTTTCTGACTAAGCACATGAAACTGCTAGATACTAAACAGCTGTTTCTGTACTAGAAGTCTTAAATCTTGTATTTATCAGTGTTCTGGTTGATGATCATCTTCATAGAAAGTAGTCATTAAAACAGCTATGTTCAGTACAAAAAAAACCCCTGTATTTTGGAGGATTAATTTGCCCAAGAAGTGGATAACATTGAATGAAATAGCATACATTGGAAGATGTTAGGACAAACTGACATGCCCTCCCTCTTAACTATTATGTCCTTGGAAATTACTTCCGCTAACAGTAACTTTTTCCTTCTGGACAGCTAGATGTTATTCTGAAAAAGTAGATGCATGCAGTACTGGCAGCAGGCATGTTAGCCTAGAGATTTACAAGGTATTATCAGTCACTGTCTCTTCACAGTAGTTATGACTGCTGAATATTAGCCATTTTTATCCCTGCCATAAATAAACTCACAATAGCACTACAAAATAAACAAATAAATAAAGTGTTTGTTGTTGTTGTTGTTGTTGTTGTTCTTTTTTGTTTTTATATTAAGGAGATTCAAGATCCTCAGAAGGAGAAAAAGAAAAAAAGAAAAACATAACAAAGGATTCTACCTGGATTCCAGGATGAAGCTAAGAAAAAGGGCTTCAAAAGCTAAAAGCAGTTAGCAATTTTAGTTACATCATTTTTGTTTAACAGAAAGCATCCATTACTATGCGCTTAATTTACTCATAAAATCCAAGAAAGAAAAAAATTCTATTCTCATTCTGGTTACCCAAGGAAACAAAGGTACAGTGAGTTACTGAAAGTGTTGCACTTTCTGAAATGCTTGTACCTAACATGGAATATGTGGAGGAATTTCCAAGGCATGAAGATGCCTCCACTTCATGGAAATGAGCAGTACTGGAAACAAGAGATCCAAACAAATGTCTAAAGAGATGAAAAGACAACCCTCAGTAATATTTCAGCTATTTTTTTCTTCTTGAGCATCCCCAGAGACAGCAGCCAGACAGCAAACATACATACGGGACCAAAGCAGGCAAATTCTAGGCTGTTTTCAGTCCAGCTAGACAAAAGACACTGAAACAGGCTGGAAGAGTTTCAGTGGAGAGGTATTAAGTCCCTGTGAAGCAGGGGATTTCTTTCTGAGAAAGAAATCAAAAAGAATCTGAAGTGACAGGCATAGGGATGAGAAATTCAAACCTATTGGAAACCCAGGTTGATTGGTTAACCTGCTCAAGAAGCAGCCTGTCCTCTCTCCTCAGCAGTTGCCTTGACATGAACTAGCAAGCTCAGCTTCCCAAGTCAAAGGACCTTCTTCCTGTTAATTGCTGCCAATTCACCAATTCAGTCAGCATTGGCTGGACAATATAGGTCTTCCCATCCTGTTTTATTTAGACATGCTATTCCCTAGTCCATTCTTAGATACAAATCCAGCCAGATAAGAATAAGCAAACAAACAAAAACCAGACATCTTTTTCACCTATTGTGTTTAAGAAGTGGTCTGAGAGTAGAACATGCACAACTGAGCTGATTTTAGGATCCTAAGTACAAATGAACCACCCAAAACAAAAAGTGATTGTAGTGTAAGCAATGCATTCTTTCAGAGTGTATGTTACTGAGTAGAAAATGCTTCACGGAGGAGCTGAGCACCAACCACTATATTTTGAACAAAAAATAAACTAAAAATTATTTTTCTGATCTTAAGCCTGCTCTACAATTAAGATATGTATGCTGGAATAGGCTGCAAAGTATGATTTCTAAGTATGTTATTTACTTTTTGATATCTGAGTACTAAGCTATCAGAAAACAACCAATCAGTCACACTGTGAAAGTAATCCCAAGAACACTATCAGATATTTAGAAATGTAGACATCAGATTATCTTTTTCCAATAATTTAATGAAGAATTAGTAAATTGAACTTGCAAAACATATTCTTTAGCAGTTTTTTTAGTTTGTTCTAAATAGAACAGGTTCTTATATATGTTGTATGAGAAAGTTTTTAACAATGCAAATGAAGGCAACAGTCCTCTTGGATTTTTTATTGAATAACATAAGATATCAAGGAGAACTTTTTGATGCACAATGAAGAGGCAGGTAATCCTTTCAATCTGTACTATTGCCTCCTAACTCAGTCAGTTGTCTGCCATGATACTGCTTATGTCATTAATTGTCATTTGTGAATTGGGCCACTGCAAAAGACATAATGTGGTAAGAAGGAACCAAGCTATAATCAGACATTAATACATTGTGTATCTTTAAAGGCATACCAGCATTTCTAGTCAAATAACTTTTTGCGATTGAGTAGCTTGTGTCTTGAAAACCTGCCTATCAGCTAAAATTTGGCAGCTTTTGCTCATGATTCCTAATGTAGTTAATAAGCAAAGCCATCTCTCTATTTTGTAAGCATCAACTGATACTTTAAATTTGGTTGCCATAATGCTGTAACTGCATATGCTCAGACATAATGGCTTTAAAATCAGCATTTCTCTTTTTCTGCAGCTTTTTTTCATCTCTAATCGTTGAGTATGATATTGTCACCCATCTCTTTGTCACTACCCCAAGAACACTTGTGGCTGCTCACACTTTTTGCACGAAATACAAACAAAATTAAATCTCACCTTCCTCCTGCTGCCCTCTTTGCAACTGACCAAGCCTATGTGTCCTACTCAAGATGCACACTTGCTGCTTCCAGGATGGCTCCCTGCCCTTGAAGTCCCATCTCCAGAGAGTCTGAGAGGTACTCCACCCATGTACATTCCTCTAGATGACATACACACCTCATTAAAAGAAAAAAAGTTTCATTCTAGCTTTACAATACAGTAAGTGACAGAAACTCTGTAATGAGTATTTCCCAATCTCTCTTTGGCCGTCTCTTTTGTAAACTGAGAAAAGCGGCTACATGGAATTTTACAGTTTCATCTTTTAACTTCAGTTTATTGAAGTACTTCACATCCAAACTCCTAAAAATATTTCCTGGTGTATAAGTATTTTTCTCAACATTCACTCAGAAAACAGAAGCAACTTATGCCAGAAACAAAACAGCGAATGCTCAGCCCTCAGTTCTTTTGAGCAAACCACAGTTTCTTGTCCTCAGGCTAGGGCAAGTAGAAGTCAGGATTCTTAAATGTGAATGTGCATACTGTGAATTTGACAGTAAGGATTTCTCAGAAAACTGAAGGACAGTAAAATACGTAATGGTCGATGCCATAATATAAGTCCCTTGTGATTTCTTTATTGAGACAAAATCTTTTTTTTTTTTTTTGTGAGAGACGTGGTTCATTTAAAAAAATATAATGTTAAGATGCTTATTTCATTTTTCAAATATAGCTTTTATGCAAGAGATGATGCAATTTTTGTACTTCATAAATACATCTTAGTACAAATATTCAGCCTTTTGGGAAAAAGTCTTTATTGCAGAGACTATGTGTTCACTAAATTGTATTGGGAGAAGCTGAGGAAATGAATCATCTAAGATTGATGCTCCCTATCTTCAGAGAAGCTTGTGCTGGATCTTATCTGGAAACATTGATATATTAGGTCGTTTAGCTTTATAAGAAATTTTATTTTTTTAACTTGATTTATGATGAAGTTCTGTAGGCTTGAGACAGACGATAAAAAAGGCTGAGCAGTAACATTACATTCTCTTAATTCTCTTAATGAGCAATACAACTGAATGTTTATTAACTTGCATGTAATCCTAACAGACAGCCCCTTCAGCATTGATTTTTTGGTGACTTTTAATTAAAAGCAATTTAATTATTCGTTAAAATCTATTATCTGTACATTTCTAAGCCTGAGTACAAGATAAAGATGTCTAAGTCAGATAAAAGTATAGCCAAGGATTTAACTAGTTAGAAGTAAGCAGAGGACTAAGAAGTGACCTATAACTAGAGATAAACAAGAAGTTACAGAAGGCACTGTCAAGAAATAGAGTGTGGACATTTTTTTTAAATTCATGATTTAGCTGTGTTTGGGTTATATTTTCAATTTTGTTTGGCGCTGTTGTGTATATCCTATCATTGATAAGGTGCTGGTGCTAAAAGTCCCCCCATTGTTTGCTCTTTCCTCAGTTTGCAACTCTTTAATTTTATCATTTTGAAATCTGTATGTTGTATTTAAGCACTCACAGATACTCTGGCATTACTTACTTTAAGTAATTCCTTCATCTCTCAGAGAAAGAGAAGAGCATCTTTGGTAACAAGCTCTCCGATTTAATAAGGAGGATTTTAAACTAGAGTTGCCAGGGGAGGGGATCTCAAACCATCCCACTTTGAGGCTGATGATGGTAATGGATGCCCTAGGCCTGCAGTTGTATCACAGTCCAGCAAGGCACCACCAAAAGTGCAGGATGAGGGAACTCCAATTGGAAAATCAGCCTCAGCTGGACCCAGCTCAAATGCCTGTACACTAATGCACGGAGCATGGGGTGCCTACAGGGCTATGTCATCATTGGAACCACTGAGATGAGGTGGGATGTCTCTCACTAAAGAACATAGAAAATAAAGATGTGATTGGTGGTAACCAACATGGCTTCACCAAGGCAAATCATATCTGACAAACTTGGTGACCTTTTATGATGAAGTTACAGACTCAGTGGCTAAAGGAAGAGCAACTGATGCCATCTGCATGGATTTGTGCGAAGTATTTGACACTGTCCCACATGGCATCCTGTTAACCAAATTGGAGAAAAATGGACTTGATAGATGGACCACTTGCTGGATAAGGAATTGGCTGGATGGCCACACTTAGCTGTGGTCAGTGGGTCAGTGTCCAAGTGGAGACTGGTGACAAGCTTCATTCCTCAGGGATCAGTGCTATTTAATATCTTTGTACAACATGGAAAGTAGAATCAAATGAATCCTCAGCAAGCTTGCAGATGATGTCAAGCTGAGTGATGCAGCTGACACACTAGAAGGAAAGGGATGCTATCCAAAGGGACCTACAAAGGCTAGACAGGTGGGCCCATGCCAACCTCATGAAGTTTAATATGTTCAAGGTCCTGCACATTGGTTGGGGCAATCCCAAGCAAATATACATGATGGGCAGAGAACAGCCCTGAGGAGAAGGATTTGGGAGTGTTGGTTGATGAAATATTCAACATGAGCCAGCAGAGTATGCTTGCAGCCCAGAAGGTCAACTGTATCCTGGGTTGCATCAAGAGAAGCATGATGACCAGGTTGAGGGAGATGATCTTGCCCCTCTTCTCTGCTCTCATAAGAAACCACTGGAGTATTGTGTCTAGTTCTGGGGCCCTCAATACAAGGGGGATATCAAGCTGCTGGAGTGGGTTTACAGGAGGGCCATGAAGATGATCAGAAGGCTCGAGCACCTCCATTACAAGGACAAGCTGAAAGAGTTGATATTCTTCAGCCTAGAGAAGGCTGAATTGGGTCCTTATAGGGGCTTTTCCAGTACCTGAAGTGGACCTGCAGGAAAGCTAGGGAGGGACCCTTTGTTAGGACATGTAGAGACAGGACAAGGAGAAATAGTTTTAAACTGGAAGAGGGTAGATTTAGATTAGATATTAGGAAGAAATTCTTTACGGCGAAGGTGGTGAGACACTGGAACAAGTTTCCAAGTGAGGTTGTGGATGCTCCCTCCCTGGAAGCATTCAAGACCAGGCTGGATGTGGCTTTGAGCAAACTGGTCTAGAGGGAGGTGCCCCTGCCTATTGCAGGGAGTTGGAACTAGGTGATCTTAGAGGTCCCTTCCAACCCAAATTGTTGTATGATTCTATATAGTAGGTAGATAATTCAACAGTAAAGCAATAAGAAAATCACAGTAATGAAAAGCAAAAGCGGAAAATTATTATAAACTAAAAGGTTTAAGTTATGTAACTTTGAGTTAAAATAGCATTTTTAAACCCATGATTATATTTCCAGTGACATTTACCTTAAAAAATAATCACTAGATTATTTTTTGGGCTTATATTTTTAATAAAAACTTACTGACACTCAAAACGATCCAAACCATTTATCTTTCACCATTGCCCTATTTAGTTTAGGCTTTGCTCCCAACTGCTCTAGGAGTTAAGAAAAAAAAAAACAAACATCACCCTCCATTACAACTGGGGTTAAAAAGCAACAAAAAGAATAAAAGAAGTATAAGAGAAGGATTCTGACACAGGATACTTTTACCTGAGTAGCTCGCCAGAGATGTGTTGTTTTCCACTGAAGTCAAGAGATGATTTGCTATGGCAGTTATCCACAGAACTAAGTACTTCCGCATCCATTTGCACCATTACATAACTCTTCAGTTGTTTTTAGCAATGGCTTGTTTTTATTTGTTTGAATTTTCTCCAATCTCCTAACAAATATAATCCCTTCCGGATGCAAAAGCAAGCTTTTCTTCATTTGCCATCCTTGTGAAATCCCCAGCCTGAAACATCAACGCAAACATTAGAAACCAATCTTCACTTTTTGTAGCTGTTTTGCACTTATAAACAACAGCAATCGAACAGCAAAATATAACATAGTTCAGGATGGATTTTAGGGAACAATGAAGCTATTCTGAATGTATCTCCTTGCCATCTAAATGCTTAGAAATCTGGCCTATTTGAATCCACAGTATTTAAAACTTGACTTTCTTATGCTACCTCTTTGACAGGCAAGGTGGCATGTCAAATTTTAAAATTCAAGGCACTAATGGCCAGACTAACTACACTTTCCTTTTTTCTCCCTTACAGCTTTGACACAAGTCACCTTTTTACGTTTGGATTTTTTTTTTTTTTAGAAAAAAAAAAAAGCTGCCAGTAGTTAAGACAAAGGAGTCCCTAATGCCATCAGTATCTGAGCCAGTAACAGCCAGCTTATTGGGTAAGAACCGAGTACAGAGTGTTGGACAGCAGTGCATCTCTTTCAAAGTACCGGCCTTTGAACGAGGTGTTGTCATCTGCAATTCCAGTGTGATGCACCATTACAAAGCACCCTTCTTCCAATGACACAAACCATCTGTCCCGAGCCTCAAATCCAAAGTGCTCTAGCCTTGCCGTATTACAATGAAATCAAAGTTCCAACATGATTTAGAAAAACAATTGTTGGTGCAGGATTAGCAAGCAATTTTGCAGTAGCAGTAAGCACTAAAGGGCTGGCTGGCATCCCATACAAAATACCATTATTCAGACTGTTTCAACACAATTCTGCTTGTATAACACATACACTCTGTACTCTTGTTCCCACAATTCTTCACTATTGGCAACATTAACATGAGAACAGAACCTCAGTCAGCAAGGAGAACTGGATGAAAGTTTACAGATTTTCCTCACAGGGCATCATGCAAGTATTGTCTTAGATTTTAATCTAATTTATTCAGAGCCTCAAGTTTTGTTCTGAATTTCCAATCAACTTCATTGAATCTAACAATGTCTACTAATATGCAAAGTTCTCACAAAAGAACATTCCTTTCCATCTATTTTGCAAGAAAATACTGTCGCAAATCTTCTGAAAGACCCTCCTGTTTTTTAGGATAGGCCCATCAAATCAATTAGTGCTCACAGTAAACATCACCTACCCACATAACAGGTAGAAATCAATTCCCCTCCCAGGAACCTCAAAAGAAAAACAGCTCAGGTTGTGAGCTTTGGCTATCCATAAAAGCTGCATTAAAAACTCAGAACTCAGCTGACATTTTACTTACCGCCTAAATGCAAAGCCTGTCACTCATGTCTGTTCACAAATACTTGGAAACAAAAGCCACAGGGTAACACGGCAATGTCTGTAAGTCAGATGTCACAATTCCTCGTTTTCTGACAAAATTATTGATGTATCTCACTGCTTTATTGTTGTGTTTTCAAAGGCATGTTATAATTTAGTGATATTAAGACCCCCTTTCAAGATTTGGTTGTGTATGTGGGAATGCAGGGAAAAAAAAGAATGCTAGTAGTCAAAGATGTATTGGAAGAGAAGACTGTCTGCCCTTTGCAAGAGTTACCAATAGGACCTCATGCTCTCTGGTCAGTATGCTTTCTATTCATTTCCAATTGACACACACACACGTTCTTTGCCAGTATAGGAACTCATTTCCATAATTAATTGCCTAAAACAGTTTAATAGGAGTCATGGCAGCAAAAGAAGAGAAGTAATTTAAAAATCAAAAAGCTCTAATGCATGGAACAATATCTTTGTTTTAAATAAATCTGTTGATTGTTCTGACTTTAAGGCACAACAATGAAAAACATAACCCTGCACTACATTCAGACCAAGAATGAATTTAGCACTTCACATGAGAATTTCCTGCTGCCTCAGACTTGGGCCCTGCAACCTGGGGATGCCGACATGCCTGCCAGAACCATGGGTGAGGCCATCATAGGCTCAGATAAGTCTCTTTCTTGCTCTAGAAAATATTTTTGACTGAAGATCTCTTCCTCCCCTTCCTGCAGTAGGTAACTATTTTTGCCAGTTCTTAAAACTAGCAAAGTAAGGATTCTTGTA
Source organism: Lagopus muta (assembly GCF_023343835.1). Taxonomy (NCBI): domain Eukaryota; kingdom Metazoa; phylum Chordata; class Aves; order Galliformes; family Phasianidae; genus Lagopus; species Lagopus muta. Next base: position 87,833,293 of record NC_064433.1, read on the forward strand.
AAAGGATATGGAGCAACTCTGGCAAAATCAGAACTAAGAAGATCTGCTCACCAGTCTTCATTTGTTCACTGTCTAAATAATTAGCAATACTGATTTTATCTCTTCTTTCAGACTGGTGTCTGGGTCTACTCCAAAGATGAGAAAGCTCACTCCAATTTGCAGAAAGAAATTAACATAGAAATTACAAATGCTACTTTTGGTACTGCATTTAAGACCAGCTGACAAGTACAATATAAATGAATTAAAAGAGAAGAAACAAATGTTTCCTTGGGATATTGTTGTGCACGCTTTTCAAAAAAACCAATAACATGAAAATTGTTCTCCTAAAAACATACAGGCCTCGTCTGCTCAAAGAAATGTTCACCTCTCTTGTAAAGAAAACATTCATTCACTACTTAGCACCTAGTACTTACACAGTTGCGCATTACATAAATATTTAGACTAATGTAAATAATTACAATCACAACATACTTAAGTAGCACATAGGGCATTCCAATGCCTTCATATAAACACGCACAGTTTTGACTGTTTCTTTTATGTTTGTATTAAACCCCTCAGGCTTGTTGCCTGAAAAGCTGCCATTTTTGAATTTCACCAGATTTCATCAAAAATACTTACATTTAAAAAAATCCTGTCAAATCCTGGAGAAGAATTTCTTAATCAGCTCAAGAGAAATCTTAATAGTATGTATTCATCTAAAGAGAAACCCTAATAATACGTATATTTACTAACCTTTACTCACAAGTTTGAAGCATACAAGACCTGTATCCAAGTACTTAGAAGGTTTATGATTAGTTTGCTCAACTGGAATTAAATATTTTAAACTTGATTACTGACTTCATATCTGTCCCCAACTGCAATATTCTTATAAGAAAAACTATTTCAAAGAAGGTGCAGCTCATAACTGGTGATCATTAAATCTGAACATACTGGACATTCTTAGAATGCTAAATACAATAATCTGTAATGTAATATACAGAAAGCGCAATGAGATACTGAGTTTCCATTTCAAATGGATGAAATCCAGGAAATTATAGATAGAGATCCTGTGATCTAAATGGAGGCACATCAAAGAATCACAGTGCATTATTTAAGATTCTTAACAGGGACAAAGCAAGGTATTTTAACCCAAATGGCAGCAATAGATTTGAGAGATTTTTTTTTCCCCAAGGCCATTTCACATTTACCTATTTATAAATATTATCTGCATTAATTTCTGAACATATGTATAGACCTTGGCTGAAGTCAGCAGGAAAAATGACAGGAAAAATGTAGTTCTATAGAGAATGACTACAGTATTTTGTAAGAGTAGGATAGAAGTGTAGATATTAATACAACAGGTGAAAGCCCCAAGATTAAGAAGAAACTTAGTTTATCGATGAGTATACGGTACAGATTTAAAACATCACACCTATGCGACTTCTACAGAGATGATACAAAATCAAGTGTAAACATTTTGTTGAGTTTAATAGACAGCACATAATTTCTTCATAAACATCCCTTGGAGAAATACCTAGGGAATACTCAGTTGTCTGCAGTTCTTCCTGGGTAGCGCCTGCCTCTCCCTCTCTGTGCATTCACTAATGCCCTGAATTAAGCAAATGCCTTTTTTAAGTAATTTTCCTGATTTTTTACAGGTCCAACTTCACAAGCTAAGGTTTTTTACTTCTATACAACATAACTGCATGTTTAAATCCAAGACATAAACCATAATCTTTCCAGCACCCTAAGAATAAGGTGAAGTAAAGATGGTCAGGACTCTCATCCCTCACCACACCACTACTCAAGTAGGAAAACACCATCTACACCACCTGCCAGAGCAGAGGAGCCGAGGCAGCATGCAACATGCAAAACAAAGAATCAAAGAATCACTAACTTTGAAAAAGACCTCTAAGATCATCCAGCCCAACCATCCACCAATCACCAATATTGCCCGCTAAACCATGTCCCTCAATACAACATCTAAACTTTCTTTGAGCACTCCTAGGGCTGGTGGACTCCACCACCTCTCTGATCAGACCATTCCAGTGCCTGACCACTGTCTTGGAGAAGCATTTCCAAACATCCAACCTGAATTTCCCTAGTGCAACTTGAGGCCATACCCTCTAGTCCTATTGCTAATTACGTGGAAGAAGTGATCAACCCCCACTTCACCACAATCTTCCTTCAGGTAGTTGTAGAGAGTGATAAGGTCACCCCCAAACTTCCTTGTATCTGTACTAAATAATCCTAGCTCCCTTAGCCATTCCTCATAAGAGTGCTTGTGCTCCAGACCCCTCACCAGCTTTGTTGCCCTTCTCTTATACAACTCCTCTTATTCCAAGTAACCACCTATGCTTTCCAACCCATATATTTAACAGTCAGAATCCAGCAAAATGGGAATGTTTCCTACAGTCCCATGCTCCCAGGAATTCCAGGCTCTCTAAATTAAAAAGAAAAAAAAAAAAGAAAGAGTAAATAAGCTTATTTTCACAAGATGTCACATGCACAGTGAATCTTCAGCACATATAAATACAATCTGAGACAAATATTCACCTATTTCCTGTTTCCAATCATGCCATCACAAGTCTCCTCAAATACCAGATATTTCCTGCACTTTGTTGTAGTGAAAGAGCATGTATGCCACCTGCTCAGAAGACTAGAGAAAATATGACCCTATGGTGATGATGCAGTATTCGGGCCAAGATTTCTCCTGTCACAACTGACAGGAAAGTTTTACGTACCCATCATCCAACTTGTCAAAAACACAAGCTTAATCTCTCAGAGGAATCTCAGGTAGCCTGAAAATACTTTGACCTTTAAGTCTCTATTCTTAGTAGGGAAAGTTTGGAAATTCAACAGTAAGAAAATTCTGTAGCTATATTAGTAAATCAAACACACCTAGGTACATTAAATTAAACATGCCATCTAAAATAAGCCTATAGTTATGCACAAAATTTCTCTTTGGCTCTAAGTCATACTAAATGCCGGTTGAAACCAGCCTTGCCCATGCTCATTTCTGATCTGTAACAGCAAATTTCTCCAAGACGGTGCTAGATGTTAAGTGCCAAAGTCACGACAGAGAATAATCTGCCAGTTTCCCAGTAAAGGAATTATTAATTTTAAAGATGTCAGTGGGTTTTAGGCTATGTAGTACTCCTTATTGACCTATCTGAAACTGCATAAGACTAGTAGGCTCAGTGCAGTACTGATGCATCTGAAGGAAAAAGGAGAACATACAAGAACTGGAAGATGGCTCACTGCTTTGACTCACTATACAGGCTACATATCCTACACAAGACAAGTCTGTATCAGCCACATTTCACTTCTCAGCCCAACTTCACCCAGGAGCATACAACACAGTGACTTGGCTCTATTTCAGGGCAACACTTCTGTTTCAAGAACATCACTATATTACAAAGATCACACTGTGCTACTCAAAGGGCAGATGGGTGAGATGTGTGCTCAGCTAGAGCACAGAATGCTGATTTTCCACATGGACAATTACACCCTGAATCATTTAGAACTTAATTCTAATTCCAATATCCAGCCAACTTAGTATACATCCAAATGCCCAAACTCCCATCATTTTTCTGTTCCCAGGTGTACTGATAGCATCATGCAGAAACATATTATTTCAGATTGTGAAGCGTTAAACTTTCCAGCTGTAGGCTGATACAAAATGAGTTTCAGATCACCTTATAAACTTTTGTTTCTCCACTTTTATTACGTAGCAATTACATCACAGATAACATCTGAAACATTAATCTTCAGTGTCACTGTGAATCAGAGAGACTACAGATGCATTGTCCATCCTGGTTATTCAAACTAACCATTACCAGCTTCTCCAGTGGGGTACAGATCTCAGCTGGCAGCACACAGAACTGTTTGCTGCTTTTCAGAGAAGCAGCAAACAGTTGCTAAAGAATACTGAATGCCTGCTGTCTAATGAATTTAACTAGAACTGCAGATAAAGCACAGTAACATTTTGGGGCAGGCAAGAGCAGATGTATCAGTGTGTTACAAAAAATTGTACCTGTAATAATATGCTTAAGAAATTGTTGACAGTTCAACTAAAATTCTGAGAAGAAACAACTGAAGAACCCATATTTTGTTCAATCCAGACCTCATACTTGAATTTTCCAGGCCAACTCTATAAGAGTATTCTAAGAACACTGCTTTATATCACTATTTAAAAGGATTGGCATATCCTCATTCAGTAGCCAACAACATAGCTCCAGGCCACCTCTGGAACCCTGCTCATCCCAGGGAGAGGCAGTGATCATCCACAGCCAGTTTGATGTCCTGAATGACATTCAGCCACCTAGAGCCAAAAAATAAGAGTGCCATCTAGCAACACTTCATGTAGATGAATTTTGTTCTCGTAGATTTTGTACATTCCACCTCCAAGTACCAATATCAAGAGAACTCAAACTTTCAGGCTCCTCATCTTAGTTGTGTAATAGTGTCTTCTCTGGTACATCTTCAGAAAGTGAGTCCTACTTCTTTGTCCTCACTGTTCATAGAAGTTTAGCCTGGTGAGTGCTTTGAGAAAAAGCTAGAGTACCCAGAGCATGGGTACACTAATACTGATATGAAGGTTACATCATAAATGTTCTGGCTTAAGATTAAGTAGACGCCTTAGAAACTGTGCCCGGTTGTGACTTCTTTTATTGAAAGGCTCCCAGAGACAAATTTAGACCTCTTCAAGTTAATACAAGGATCAAGAACGTATCAGCATATACTAGTACGAGAGAGGTCTTAACTCTCATGAAATCCTGTCAGTGAGCTTGTAATGGAAGAGAAATCTTTCAGCTGTCACAGAAAATGAGAACACCTTGAGGTGCCTATGTGTCCAGTTATTATATGAAGCCAGGCAACCAGTAATAGCATCATGGCCAGTGTTATCAAACCTTCCCAACCACTTTATAATACAAGCACATTTGAACTGCTATAACAAAACAGTATTCTGCAATTTTCTTTCAGAGGGAATTTAAATGTCTTCTATCAATGCCTACTTAAGTGTTAATGGTAGATAGGCAGATGAGACTTCAGCATTGCAAGTTTTCAGATGGAATGCAAGTTATACTTTAAAATTAAATATCTCCTTCCCTGGGGCTTCATGGCATAACTAAACAGAGTTGCCAGCATAGAAATCTTACTCTATCCAGGGACTGTAACTTGTTTTGTAAGCATAATTATTTCAATCATAATATTACAGCATATTCGAAACGATATCTACAAGTATTTATATAGTTATTCTATAGTAGAACAAGTAGTATAGTAGTACAGTATAGTAGAACAAGAGAAAAAGTAGAAATGTGGTGTTATTCAGATTGACTCTGTATGTCTAAGGCAAGTTATGAACATAACACTGCTTAAGAAACAGTTTGGAATTCCAAAGATAAAATTAATCTTATGAAATGATGATGTATTTTAATTCATAATAGCATTACATGATGATGAAGTCCAACAACTCATAATTAATTGCAAAACAAGCTGTGGTTATGTCTTTAATGGTTAAAGGTGGTTGGATTTACTAGGGTGGTGATTTTTATATTTATTTTTGATTAAAAAGGGAGTCTTTATTAACTTGATTTATGCATCTAAAATAGTTACCAGGTGTAGTTAATCTCTTAACAGATGTTGCACAATAACGATCATTAATGAGGAAAGCACAGCCTATCAAACTTACACTGAAAAATGCAAAAAATCAAAATTCATCTGTGCTTCACCTGATGTCAGACACAGATTTTATTTAAAGCATTTCTTGATACTAGCAGAACTGTGTAAAGCCATGAATCAAATCTCAAATCTCTACCCTCAAGATGCAAAATAAAGACGTTTGTTTTACTGTTAACACAAAAGCAGTTTATGATTATTAGCTGCCCATGCTTGCATACATGTAGTAATGGCATCTAGCAAAAACATTTTAGCTTCCTCCAGACAGTACTCATGCTGATGCTGGAAGTCCCTGAAAACCAGAGTATTTCAGCTCTGCATCTTCCAGTAAATTAGAGGGAACACAAATATTGCTACAGAATAGAAAAATGAAGCAGCAGAATATTGGCTTTAGTTAAAAAAGTCAATTAGAACCAGTTTTGTAACAGGCAAATAGTTTTCTATGTAAATAATAATAATAAAAAAGATGAAGTGAGATAAGTTTTTTATATGAATCCTTGGCTTTCAATCACAGAAAAACATGTTCGTGTTACTTGTAGAAATATTACTCTGTATATATTTATATATATAAATATAAATATATATATTTATATATTATATATATATATTTATATAAAAATATTATAAATATATTTATATATTACGCTGTACTCTGACATAAGATTCTTAGATGCTGCAGGCAAAATACTACACATTCAGATGTTAACAGTAATTTTACAATTTGCAACAAGGTGGACTTTCTTGCAGGACTTATAGAAGACATGAGTACATTCAGAAAAACTAAGAAAATATGAGAAAGATAGGGGAAGCACTTGCCAAGAGAATAGAATATTGAGCCTTAAAATATTGCACAGTCTTAACAACAGTTAGTCAACTCTCCAGAGAACAGAAACAGAAATAATGATCCTTCCTGTCACATCAGTTGTATAAGCACTAATTCATCTGATTCCTACCTTAAAAAGTATATTAAAAAAAAAAAGCTAGTAAAACTTGAGGTTTAGAACAGTGATGACTGTGCTTCCCTACCAGAAATGTGTGAAGTTACCAGCAAATGTGAAATCTTTTAGCTAGAACTCATTGGAAACAATTGCTGAGCTGAAAATAGTAGTTACTAATGTAATATCACAAGGTAACATGAAGGTATCTTAAAATTAGAGGGGAATAGGCGCAGGGGAGAGGACCAAACCAAGAACAAATATTTCTGATGTTCAGAAATGAAAAGCTTGCGCCAAAAATCTAGATGAATTTAAACAAAAGAAATAAAGATAAAATGAAAAACATACCCTTCTCAGTGTCAACAGTGCTGTCCCTACAAGAGACAGTATACATTTATCTTTTCAGCTATTAGGAAAGAAAAAAAACAATCCAAGACTTTATTCCAAAGAAAATCTTAAAACAATGCAAGGCACCAGACTAACAGAGCATTTGTAATGATTATAACGATTACAGTATTTAAAAGCTGTTATTTACAATGAATTGCTGAATTGGCTGAAAAGAATGACAGCACGTCAAACTTGCTTTAAGGTGGTTGTTAATTTTAGCTCAATAAATGAAAGTAAGACAAAAATAACTTCAGGTCTGATCCTCGCCAGTCTAGAGAACTAGTGAAAGAATTTTATTTGCTATCTTCTTCATACTCGAAAGAAATAAAAATATGAATACTTACTATTCTCAAATTTCTTACTTTTAAAACCTTTCATAGCCCTGTTATTTGAAGATAAAAAAGTAAATTTGGGGTGAAAACACTTTCAACATTTCATCAAAAGAAATAAATGCAATTTGGAAGTGACAACACTTGAATATGAGGACTAGACTTCTTAACAAAGTGCAGCTATTAGCTCCTAATCAAACATGTCTTCAAGGGTGTGTTCCCGAGACAATGATGATGTTATCATAAGATTTACTGTCTTTGCACCCAAGAAATGAGTCTGCTGAAGTAGATGGTGAATGTCTCCCTTTAGCCTGCTGACATAAGGTTTGCCTAAAAATAACTCTTGGAAGTTTTAATTGTCCAAGTACATTGACTTCAAACTCAAATTTTAGTGACCCAGATGTCCTTAAAAGAAAGTGACAAATTGCTAGTGGCTAAGACATGTAGAGAACTCTGAAGTTCATATTTTAGCAGCAATATTTCAGTATTTTTCTTTGAACAATGTAACCATCAAGGGAAAAAAACTGTCTGATTTAAATTGAAAGACAAATGGATAAAACACATTTTTTTTTTTAACCTACTTCCATCATTTTGTTTTTCGAGCTTTTAGGAGTGTTCAAATGATCCAAATGTCCAAAATTTAGAAGACTAAGGAAGATAAAAGTAATACACAGTTTACAGCCAATGACAGTGTTATCTAAGGTGTGGGGGGCAGAGTGGTGAGGCCGGACTCTTTTCATTGGTGAGTGGAGACAGGACAAGGGGAAACGGCTGGAAACTGCAGCATAGGAAGTTCCGCACAAACATGCGCAAGAACTTCTTTACAGTGAGGTGACGGAGCACTGGAACAGGCTGCCCAGGGAGGTGGTGGAGTCTCCTTCTCTGGAGATGTTCAAGACCTGCCTGGATGCCTACCTGTGCGACCTGCTGTAGGGAACCTGCTTTGGCAGGGGGGTTGGACTCGATGATCTCAGGAGGTCCCTTCCAACCCCTACAATTCTGTGATGTCTCCAAAAATAACAGTGAAAAGTCAATTAAGAATATAGGCTGTTCCTTCATGGATTTTTCACTTATTCCTTTATCGAAATAGTGTGTTACCATTTATGTTTTTTCTAATGTTTCTTCTATTCTTTTGCCTTAGTTGTTAGATACTTTTCCTTACCTTCACATAATTTTTATTCTAATGGGCAAGTTCAATTAGAGAATGTGACTTCTTTACTGGTTGGAGATTCAAATTTACTTTTTTTTTGTTTGTTTGTTAACCTCAACTTATATCCATTTCCTCTTATAGAGATCACATATTTCTAATCAAAAGGAGACAATAGAAATGTGCTTACAATCTAACAAGCAAGATATTCTAGATTTTCACTTAATGTATTCAGAGAAATGTGACTAATGTTTTTACCCTTTGCTGCACTGGCATATATACAAACTTCAGAAACCTAGTAATTCTTTATTATCTAAGCTTATACAAAATATTTATATCTAGATAGAAGATGTTTATGACAGCACAACAGCAGACATGTCCTATCATTAACTACTTGCGTTTAGCTGATTCCCCTGGTAAAAACAATTACCAGTGTGACAAAATTAAATCGTCCAGCAGATGTCCTGTGGGAAGTGATATCAGACTGAGTGCAAACATAGTTGAAACCAATGACATTTTGTTCTGTATCACAGCTGATAAAAATCAGTAATGAGTTGAGATGTTTCTGTTATTTTATTCCATTTCTAATCCCTATGGCATTGCCATACTTCCCAACTGCAGTGATTCAACGTGGCCTGTGTTGAGATCATTAAGGAAAAAAGATGAAGAAATGTACTGCATAGGTCTGGGTCTGAAAGGATTTCACAACACAGTATGTGCTCTGGTGGAAAACTACAAGCAGGTTGAAAGGTGAAGAAAGGTCTTATAACTCTAAGTTTGTGGTCACTTGCTTTCTGTAGGGGATCCAGAATATTTATTATTTATACTTCTAGACTCTTCTCTTTTATACTTTACTATTCCTACCTAGAAAGAGAAGAAAATTACTCACACTTCAAACCAACTTTTAATCTAAGGTAGAAAAATAATTTTTTTGCAACCCATATCTCATTATTCCCAAGGAGAATACGAATTATCCTATCCTAGGATTTCCACCTAGAATATTCACTTCTACCAAGAAGAATCTAGCAGAGTGTTAAATTCAGTAACTCATTTTCTTTTGAAATGTGTGGTGAAAATAGAGCTAGAATTTGACAGACTTTATAAACGAATACTGTATACAACGTATTTTCCTAATGGTCATTCTGCTTCTTTTGACAAAAGGAGTAGCTTAAAAAATAAGAATAAAGCTTACTGCACACATTGTTGCCACCTTTACTATTTGAAAGATGCATTACTACAGCTTAAATCACAGAAAGAATCTTCATAGAATTTTTTTTTTTTTTTTTTTTTTTTTTTTTTTTTTTTTTTTTTTTTTTTTTTTTTTTATGTTCAACAACCCAAGGTCAACCTTGGATTTTGAATCCTGCCCAGGACTAGAGCCCTGGGAAATAACCACCTTGCCAGGGATGCACCAATGTCCACTTCTGTGTATCCACACCACCATTTCTTCCCACCTAGTTAACAAGTGAAGTTCTTGCAGCGCCTCCCTACAATACTGTCTTCTCAGAGCTCAGCTCTACGCTAGAAATACAACAGGCCTCACATCACCACTTTTTTTTTTTCTTCATGTTTTTCATGCTGCCTACTTTCCAGCTGTTATGACTCCAACTTCTGTATAGGCATGATAGAATAATATGCATTCAATTTTTGAAGTTACTTTCCACAGTATGAAAAAAGAGAATTTTGCTGAGTACCTTCAAAACAAACTATTCAAGTTCTTCCTTAAGAAACCTTCTAGATTATGAACTAAATTTCTACCACAATGACAATCAAGAATACACTTATACCCACCTTGATGCACTAACATCTTAAAAGAATATTTCAGTCCATGTCTTTGCTTTTAAGTCCTACCTCCTCAGCTGCATCAGCTCATGCAGTTCTTTATCCTTTTGTTCCTCCTAGCATTCATCCCATCTTGCCTGTAACAGTTGGCCACAACTCTAGATAAGAGAAGATAAGAGAAGAGACAGAATGACAGCTCACCAAAAATCTCATCCTGTAATGGTGAGATCACATTCGCACATCACTTCAGAAGCCCCTCTTGAGCCCTTCTTAAATGAGTGCACTTAATGTAGGTGAAAATAATGTAAGCAACTAGATTTCTAGTTACTGACTTTGGCAAACATTATTAAAAATACTTAGGGGTGCAGTTCAGTTTTATGTCTTACCTAGTAGATTGTACCAGTAGACAGAAATTAGCCACATAAAAAACAGCCCATATAAGAGCACTTCATCTTTAGATACTGAGTGCAGTTTGAGTAAAAAGGCTAAAAGCAGTCACTGGAAAGCTGTGAAATTAGGGTAGTTTTTTGTCTCTGAAGTACTAACACAATTTCTGTCTATTTTGACTAACATTTTTACAGAACCATAGAGATATTTAAAGAGATAATCCCATATTCATCCCAAATAATTCTATTAATTTCAAAATATAATTTTTTCCTACTCTGTGCCAAAAGATCTATTTGTGTTGAGGCACAATAGGTCTGAATCACAGCCCTGATCCTGCTTGATCAATTTTAACATGAATGAATTCAAGTATTTTCATAAATGAGTGCAGAAAAGCAGACAATTGAAGTAAAATTAAGCTAGGCAAGTGAAAGGGAGGTGATGAGGCAGTTTAAAATGTTTCTCACTATTTTAGGCTATACTTCACTTATAAACTAAAGGAAACTACTGCTACCAAGTGATACACCACTCAGTCCACCACAGATTATAACAGATTATCTTACAAAGTTTAAGAGTTACACTCCACATTGTACGCAAAAAAATGATGCTGTCCTTGTAAAAGCTATATAATAAAAAGGCAGTCTTGCACTGAAGTAAGAGTGCAATTTCCTTCTAAGCTTACTTACTTTAAAAGCAAACTGTGTAATTTGGTTACAGAATTCAGCTGACCACTACGAAAACCTTCTGTCCAAGTACAGCGAAGCTGTAAATTTAAAAAGGATGATTGAGCATGTGGCGTTGGGGTTGGTGTTGAGGACCAATCTTCTTACAGCCTCTTAAATCAGTTAAAGAGATCTTAAATCTTGCCAGGTGACAGTAAAAAGAAGATGCAGTAACGGAAAGTTATTTTAGATTAGTACAAGGTCATCTTTTAGTCCTTTCAGGTAGATGTTAAGCTCAGCAAAAAGCATGTTATTCTTTCATTGTTTTTTAACACCCTGCAGATTTTTTTCCTCCTTTTCCAAGGCTACAGGAATTGCACCTTCCCGGCGCAATTTGCACAACAGACTCTTTCAGGTTGAATAACAGTCCTTTCAGCAGCAACACACCTGAGACTTGACTCCAGTGGTTTAAGACACCTCATGCAAATATGAGTGGTGCCACTTTCAGTTACCGTCCAGTTTTTAACATCAAGTAAAAATGTTAAAACAAACCAAGACAACATTCACACAGGTGGTCTCAGCAGCTGCTTTGGATGAGATCCACCAGGATATCTTCACCATTATAGATTGCTTCTCTAAGTGCACCCACTATTTATAAACTTCTTTAACACCAAGTAATCCAAAAGCAAACATTTTCAAAGAAACTATGACTGTAGCCTCTACTGTAAAGCCAATTAAACCCATCCATTAAAGATCATATGTGTTGTATAATGAACAAATATACAGAGTGGCTAGGCCAACATTTACAGATTGTATAGCTAGAAAGATTTTCATGTTAGAAAGGGATAATCAGAAACAAATGGAAAAGCTTACCCACATCCTAGACTCACAGGAGAGAGGGAAGAAAAGAGAAGAAGAAGGGGAAGGAAAAAAAAAACAAAAAAAACCAACCACACAAACAAAAAAAAAAACCCCAAACAACACAAAACTCCATGAGGACCAATCTCTAAAAAGGACCCTTTCTCAGAGGCAGTCAGTCCTTACAAGGCTCTAGGAGAGGTGGAGCCAGGCTCCATCCCTTCCAGTCACACAGCTGAATTGCCTTCACCTGTGCTCTTGTTTGACTCATTGCTTGCCTCAGGTGACCAATCAGAGGTTCAGGCCATGATTCAATAGTTACTATACAGTATATATTCCATCACACTACCATCTTTAATTGCTTCATTTACACAGTTTCAGTAGTACTCTCTATAGACTGAAAAGTCAGATTAGCTAAGTATTCTTTACAAGCACCAATAGCTATATAACAATCTGTTTAATGAGATATACAAGGTCTACTCCAAAAGTAATGTCTGCTACTTTGTTATGTTTGCCTACAATGTCAGAGGCAGTTGTTGCTGGTATAGCAGTAGAGTCGGAACCTTCCTGCTAGTGTTGTCTTACTCTTTGTTGCTGTATGACAGATGGTAGCAGAGGGACAGTCTGACGAAATAGCCTCTGACATGGAAGTGATTAGGATGCAATGGTATGTAATTGAATTTCTCCATATAAAAAATATTGCACCCATTGGCATTCATCAATGCTTGCTGAATGTTTATTGGGATGAAACAGTGGATGTACATTTCAGTAGTGACAATGGCAACACGAATGATGAGCCATGTACTAGAGGGCCTTGCAGATTTTTATGAGTTCAGCATACAGGTTATTGTTCATTAATAGAAAAAATTCTAATGTTGGTGACTATGTTGAAAAATAGTGCTTTGTAGCTGAGAGGTTTCTCTATCAATTTATGTCATTGCATTCTTTCTATCTGTTGTAGTTTTCATGGGAATAAATAGAAGGCATTACTTCCAAGCATCCTATGTACTTTTCTTGAAGTGGGCTGACAGGAATTATGCTCTTTCTTTAAAGTAAACTACTCAGATTTTCTTATATCTCTTACTATCAAGTGTCTTGCTAATGCTGCAAGGAAATAAATGATATTTTTGTTCTCCATGTCACAGAAATTTCCCCTGGGATTAAGAAGTTTGCTAAACACACACTTCAAAATAAGTCTGTGCTTGCTTCCTCAGTATATGCAAATCTGTCTCAGACTAACCGTAACAGAAACTATTCAAACATCCCACCAGATTCACAACGTTCATCTTTATAATCCTTCATTTGGGCAAGAGACTTTACTCCCTGTAAAGCTGGTGTGGGACTGGACACTTTAAGCATTTTCACAGCTCCTTGAGGCTTTCTTTGTACTTCGTAAGTGACAGAGGCATTTTATTGCAGTTTATATAAATGGTTACATGTTTTTCTTTACATACCAACCAGATCAACAGGCTGGGAATATTTAGGATAGTATCTCTTTCCCAGGTTATCGCTGCACAAAGGAGTATATTAAGCCCAAACACATTAAGTCTTTCCCTGTCATACAATGTATTTAATAGTTTCTATAATGTAGCCATTTCTGCTATGGTTTTGTCAGGTAACTGATATTGTTTTGTTTTCTGCTGGCATCTGTTGCTACGTGAATTCCAACTTTATATGATAAGTTACTCATTCTGACGCTTGGAAGGCATAAAACTATCTATTATGCGGTAAAGAAATGGAGTCACAGAGTATCAGTTCAGTGATGAAAAGCATCCAGCCACCGGAAGAAGCTTGAAATTGACACATAAAACAATATTAATTCAATAGTGAACCAAAGAAGTACTCACATGCTGCATCTAAAAATTTTTAAAAGAAATAGCAGAGTATGTATCTGTGAAGTAGAAAATAAAATAGGAGGTTGTGCTGCAGCTCTTTAAGGCTATTTCTTGGATGTTTAAAGATCTGACAGTTAAACTCAGTTTGTGAAGATGAAATTACATAATATTGTTCAGAACATTATATTGACAAAAATAGCTGACTATAGGCTACATAAGTTAATAGATAATGTTTTAAGGAAGAAAGTTATTTCAAAAGGAGAGAAGCTTACTGTGTTTTCATTTATTATGCCTTTGGATAATATCAAAATGGATCAAAAATGTTTACTGTCTTTGATAATATTTTAAAACATGAATCATATTTTTCTAGTACAGATAATTATCACTAGTTAGTACTGAGAAGGTCCTGAGTGAATGAAGCAATTTTCTTCTAGATATTTACCCAATATACTTTTGATATATTATTGGTATATTTATTTACTTTACTTTTAAAATTACAACAAACAGCTGCATAAAATTAAGCACTAACACTATTTAAAAAGTAGCAGTTGAGATAAAGCAAGATTTCTGAATCTGGACTAAACAGTTGGCACAGCCTGTTGTTTCTGTTTAGCTTTTCCTTTGGGCATATTAAAAACCTAATGTATTTCATTTCTTCCCTAGATTTTTCTTTTTTTTAATAAACAGTCAAACAGCAGTCAGAAATGAAAGATGTATCAAAAGCTAGATTTGCATGGTTTTTATGACAGTGGATAGAGTTTAGACTTTTGAAGAGCTTGCTGACATTAGGGATCATTTCTAAGTAGAATGACAGATGGGCTGAACTCTGTAGCTGCCCAAACTTGAAAAAGTTCAGGAATGAAATCATCTTTATCAAAATGACAACTCTCAAAATAGCTGTTGTGGTCATTCCCTTTGTGTCTCTGGCTAGCTCACTACTCTCATGTCACCTTGTTTCCTAGAAACTGTACCACATACGCATGTGAAACATTATAAGCTGACCTTTCCTGGTTCTCATGAGCAAGCCCTCTGCCCCCATCACAGTCATTTTTTAATTGTTATTGTAAATTCTTTTTTGACCTCACTGTTCCCAAGCCACTCCAAGGAGGATTCGTTTAAACTGTCTTCCAGCTTGTTCAAAATCACAGTGACAAACTTCCCAAGTTTTGCACTGCTTAAATTCTTTCCTTGCAATTTCTACCTTTCTATCATCATTACTGTGGTGGCACAAGCATCTTACATTCTTTTAAAGACATGTCAAGAAAGATCGTGGTTCTTGTTTGTGTTGATTTGTATGTTAACCCCCAAAGTCCTATCCATTTTGTCTGTAAGTAACTTCCACAGGATGTTATAGTACAGAAGTTACTACTGGCTGATTAGCAAGTAGAAAACTATTTGTAAGGAGAAAGGGGTTTTTTTTTTGTGCACTTACTCTTTAATTATTTTCCCACTTCCCTGACTCCCAGCTTTTGCACTGATCTTCCAAAGCCCTTCCCTAATGAGGTTCTTCAGCTTGATATTGTACTTCATTCAGCAAGGATTTAAGCTGCTGAAAATTAATTTCAATTGCTTTGGCTTAGGAGATGTATTACTCAAAATACTTGAGAGTAATATACAAACAAAGCAATCCGACCTTGAAATGAAAATTCATGTAACTTAATCTTCTAGCTCCCTGCCTGTACATTTGGCACATCCATCACCATTGCATGCAAGACATTATTTAGATGAATGCTACTTATGATCACATTCTTTAGCATTATATGCTTTCTGTAACTTAGTAAAGCCTGAAAATACACCTGAACTTGAAAAAAAGGAAAAGAAAAAAAGAAAACCAGTCTTCCAAACATAAAGCCATGCTGTCTTTCAACTTCCAATTTTACATCACTTGAGACATTCTCATAACTGGCAAAACAGCTCAGGCATTAAGTTTTGAATCCGACTGTGCACACATTTCATCGTTTACTCACCTAACTGCATGAATGTCAATACTTACAGCCTCAGAGATCTTAAATCATCGTTCCAGACTCAACATGCATTAAGGAAACAAACAAACAAACAAAAACAAAGCAGAATATACTGAGATTTTCTCTTCTGTAAATTGTTGTATGCACTGAGAATCAGAAAAAATGTTAGAAAAAACTATTAGATCACTTACCAAATTCAATATGAGTTGTGGCTATGGCTAATATTACTTAAAACAGAAGATAATTTATAGAAATTGTAATGTTGAAACAGAACTCTGCAAGTTCTTTTTTGCAGTACCTTATATACTGTAATCTTCTGGTTTCACCAAGTTAATTGAAATATTCAACCCACTTGAAGTTTAACTTGTATCCTTTTAAACCTTAGTTACTAAAAGAAAGTGAAGGAGAAAATAACCAGAAGAATGAATAGAGGAAGCAGTAACATAGGGAAACATCTTAGACTGACGCATCATCTCATCTGTTTACTTAATAATACATCTCTCGGCTCAAGCATACACTAATGCTGAATCATCTTCACATGTTCAAAGATTTCTACATCAACTTCTGCAGTCAAAAGTATAGTATCTCAGATCAACATTTCTTGAAGGGGACTCATTTGATTTAGAAAAGGTTCAACTTCAAAAGAGTTATCCAAGCCAGCCTGAACCCAGGCCATCTTCTTTGTACATCATCATACTTCTTAAAAATGTTTTAGTTCAGGTTAGTCTAGAAAGGCAGTTTCAAAAGCATTATCATTTCTTATTTTCATGTCTTAAAACCTGAACTGAGCTTCCATACAGCTGAGTTTCAATACAGAGTTAGTATTTTTTTCATTAAAACTTCAGTTTCTGGGAAATTTGAGATTATGCTTTTTACAGCTCAAATCCATCTCATTTTCATACAAAGCTACTTGTGCTGACATTATCATAGAGGTGCACCTGAATAAAAAATATGCAGTATGTAAGTTTTAAGAGGTTACTAGAAAATATTTAAATAATGCTGTAGTTCTGGTCATCAGTAATGGATGTGATTCTCTGAACGGTAACATAAAAGGTGTTACTTAATAAATGAACTGCAACTAAGAAACAGCCTGAAAGACCATGCCAAATTCATACACATTATTCATAATAATCATTCAGAAGATTTCACCAGCAAGCAGAATTTTATAGTAGTAAAATTAATATTGAATTTTATTTTTCTAATTGTCATACCTACAGAGTCTAAAACAGTAAGTTAAAATACAGCAAATGTTTTTGCTCTTAGTGTAGGAAAGTGGCTTATAGTCCACATCCACCTCCCCCCCCTCCACCACATTCATCTCTTGTTTCCTGGGGATAACTGAAATCTGTATTTCCAAAATATAATCTCATATACACCCCTTGGTGTTCATCATTTCTAAGATGAGAAGTAATGTAAATAACTAAATTTGAAATAATTTTGAGCTGATGACAGTTTCTCGTGTACATTTTTGATATATCAGTTTCCAGGAAGACAAATATACCATGCCACATTTGATTTAAAATTAAGGGCCGTTCGTCCGATTCTGTGTTCATAAAGATAGGTGTTAATTTAGATAAGATTCCAGTGAATAATTAAGATATTTTGAACTTAGACCACAGTGCACTTGATGATTTATTTTAAGACTAGTTTTATGCTTATCAATTTCTTTTCATTCTCAATTAGTCCTTTAGTGTTGCTTCGACTGATTTTATGCTATTAAATTTTGTCGTGTGCTTATAAGAAAGAAATCAACTGACAAGCCCTTTCAAAATTAAAATTCCACACATTTATCACTGTATTCATGCAAAACTCCTTAAGTGCGGCTTACTAGCAACAGTTTGTGGAAAAAAATAAAAAGTTAGAATTCTATTTTTCTTAAATTTTTATTTCTAAAAAGTCTTACCTGTAGGAGATCCCCAGACTCTTCAAAGAATATTGAAATTAACACTGTTTTTCTTGTGGAAAGTAATTTCCAAAGATGGATCTCAAATTAAACTATAAATAAGACGTAGAAATCTGACTGAAACATCATCATAAGACACATTATGAGCTTTTCAAATAGAACAAAAATTTTTATGAGCAAATACATATTTCACCTCAAGTCAAGTATGATAACGTGTTCTTTTCAAGTTATTTTTCCTATCTTGCAATGATTCTCTGAGCAAATCAATGTATGTTATTCTCAAAACATGCCTGTTATTAGAGGATTGGAAGAGTCAGGTTCAGTTTTGTAGTGAAAATACTGAGTCATGGCTTGAAGAAGTGATTGAACACCTAGTAGGAAGGCAGAGCCAACCCAAGGGATTTCAGATGCATGTAGTGCAGCTGAGTGGCCATAAAGGGAGGAGGCAGGATCTACCCCTTCCCAGACATTATTTAAGAGTTGGCAGGAGAGAGGAGTATCCCCCTGGAGATCTTTGTATACCTAAGACCTTCCAAATGTAAGTAGTATCTTTCACTTATTCTTATGCTTCTTGTTGCTGTGTTTGAGAAAATCCTTGCTCTCTGCAACCTGGGATCTCACTGCTCTGCTGTCGTTGTTGTGCTTTCCATTGCATTACATGTTTATTTTCAACTTTTTATTTTTTTTAAAGCAGCTATTTCCAGTATTAATTCCTAATATTAATATCTGCTTTTAGAAGGTGATTACTGCATGTTTCAGGCAGTTTACAACGCCATTGTTAACTTATGGTTAACTATATTTGAGTTCCCTTTACCACAGCTCTTCCAGAAGCTATAGTGATATCTAATCTTCTGCAGAACTCCTTAATTTGAAGCCAAACCTAAATAATTTATTAATGTAGAGGAAGGAAGAAATTGCTTCTTATAGGAAGTCTTATTTTTCTGAAATTTCTCTTGAATTATTTTAAAACGTTTTTAAAAATCTCATGGAATCCTCCTTGAAAATCATTTGGTTCATCCTAATATTTTGTTATATTCCTAGATGTTTTGTGATATAAACTCTAAGTTTATAATCTAAATGAAATTAGATTTGTCGCCATTCTCGGTATCTAAAAATAACAAAAAACTGTGAAGTAAACTATATCTGTACACAAAATAAAGCTCTATCTAAATGTTTATTTTTAAACTAGACTTTTGGTGACACACTTCCAGTTAAAAGAGGATGGGACCTCCAAACCACTGAATTATATTAAGTAAAAGTTAAACAACCTAAAAATATATACTTCTATGAAGTTTGTAAAAAGTCAGTTCCCTTGCTGGTAAGCAAGTAGGCAAATATCACAGGGGCATATAAATGCTGCTCTTACACCATACCAACTTAGAACTGCACTTTATGTCATAATCAGATTTACAGAATGCTTGATCTCTGAACTCTGGTTGAGTTAGGAAAAAAGAATATGCTGACTTAAATGCTAACACTTAGTCATACAGAAACAATTGATTTTCATTATACGTTTCATATTAAGATTCTACTGCAAGCTTCTGATGAAGGAGAAGGAACTAAATTTGAGTTGATTTTGACCTCCTTTGTGTTCTTGATTATGAATGGTTTCCAAACATCTAAACTAGTTTATGTACCTCATGCTTTACTTGAATCTCATTATATTCTATCTTTACATACACTATGTACCATTGCTATAGGAAATATTATTCTAAAGTCGACATTAAAAACAGCTAGTTGAAGTACATACTGTGGAATAAAATCAACAGCTTGTTCTGCTCTGTTAAAATAATATTTTCTGTTGATCTGGAAAAGGTAGAATTGCTTTTGAGGAATTCCAGTGGCAGATAGTGGAGTCTCAAAAAAAAAAAAAAAAAAAAAAAAAAAAAAAAAAGCTTAATAAAAAAATCCTGAACCCATCTCTTCTCTTGGGGGCGGGGGGGTGGGGAAGATTCAAGTTTTAACTTCAGCACCAGAAAAGGCATACTAGTTTAATAACAATAGTAAATTTCTGACAGTTACTACCAGCTTCGTAACAGTTTTTATTTCCCTAAAAGTAAAAATTTAGGAAAATATCTGTATTTCAAAAACATGAAGCATATACTCATCTCATTAATATCTAAGGGAAGTAATTTTACGTGTTTTTCATCACTGACATTGAATTTGTTTAATGTAGTTATAACAACTTAGAACAGTTCATAGAAATTAAGATATTGGTCACAGTGCAAAATTACTAAACTAGAGCTCAAAAAGCAATCATTTTCTTAACTCCACTTGCTTATGTTATTAATAGCAATAAATTGAATAGTTATTATACAAAGAGTTCACATAGTATACTCCTGCTAACCTCTATCGTTTTATGGGAAAGTCTTATTTACATTATAAATTTGTTACACTTGGGAAAGGCTGGTTTTACATAGATTTGGAAGAGTTATTTGAAAATTTATATTCTACTATTATACCCGAGGAATTAACCAATTACATGTATAGAGAAATTCTGTGTCTTAGATGATGGTAGTGACAGAACATGCAGTTTTTTCCCACTGTACTCAGAAACTGTAAACCTATCCAACCTAATTTAATTTCTGTCATCATATTTTCCAGTTACATCAGTAATTAAGTGAAGCATTTCATTCTGACAGTTCAGATTATGAAAGTCACAAATCACAGAAGAGTTAAATTTTATTTATTTTTCATTTTCAAATGCTGCTCAAAATAGAAGTATCAATTTTATTCATGGAATCATAGGATCATTAGAGTTGGAAGAGACCCATGAGTGTCATCTAATCCAGCTTCACTGCAATGAACAGGGACATCTACAGTGAGATCAGGTTTCTCAGGGCCCAGTCCAGTCTGACCTTGAGCATCTCCAGGATGGGGGCCCCCACAACCTCTCTGGGCTGCTTACTCCAGTGCTTCATCACTCTTATCATACAAAAAAACAAACAAACAAACAAACAAAAAACCTAAATAACACAACTTACTTACATGCAATCAAACTCTCCCCTCTTTCTGTTTAAACCATTATCCTATCACAACACACCCCACTAAAGAATCTGTCCCCTTCTGTCTTACAGCCCCCCTGTAGATACTGGAACTCCACTATCAGGTCCCCCCAGAGTATTCTCTTCCCCAGCTCTCCAAGCTTGTCCTCATAAGGAAGCTTTTCCATCTCTTGGATCAATTTTATTGGCCCTTCCCTGGATGTGCTCTGAGAGGTCCACATCTGGATCCTTTACTGAGGACTCCAAATCTGGATGCAGTACTCCAGGTGAGGTTTCAACAGTGTGGAGTAGAGGGCTGAGATCACTTCTCTCAACCTGCTGACTGCTTCATACTCACTTAGATTCCACTAAGTCTTCTGTAAGTAGTCTTTCCCACTTAAAGACTACCAGTGAACTCCACAAACTATTGCATTAAATCAGGATAGAATTATCCAGGATGTAACATAATGGAATAATTCTGAATGTAACAGGAAAGTAACACATTTCATTTCTGCCCCTCCCTTTACTCCTTTCCCCAGAATAGATACCTTTCTCCTCCTAAATGTTTCCCTTCGTGAGACTGAAAAAAAACATCTCTGCTATTCAGTCATTATTTTCTGTGATGGAAAAGCTACTACAAACATCCACTATGATATAGCCCCATCTATGATGTAAAACTTCAATTACAAATGTAATTACTGAACATGTAAAAACTTCTGAAAGTAAACTCCATTTACAATAATATCCCATCTATGGAACAAAACTATAAACAAATGTTTGCAATTGCAGAAGAGTTCTAAATGGTTTCATTGTAAGAAAAGACAAAGCTCAATTCTCTTTTCCTTAATCTGGCTTTTGGAAAAGTAGCAGAAAAATTTTGCTTAGCAACGTCCATGTATTTACTCAAGGTGAGTAAAATGCTTTGTGTCTTACAGGCTACAAATTCCCTATAGCTATTCTAAGAAGTATGTTGTTCTAAACTACATTTAGTTCCACTATAGTTCATACATTTTTGTCCTCCAGAAGATCTCACAAGTCTTAATTGTATCTAATGGTCTCACTTGCCTCAAGCAAACAGAATCAGAACCATACGTTTTCTAGTTATTTCCTTGAACTTGTTAACAGTGATGTTCTTGTTCATGCCACTATTAAAAACAACGTTGCTATATTACTGAAACTTTGCCTGATGTGTTGTCAAATTGATATTTGAAATCTGAACTTGTGTAGCTTACATATGAGTAAATATATAAAGCAATAAACATCCACATTCAGCAAATGGAATCAATGAAAATAAGGCCCAGACATTTTTCTTAAACTGTTAAAACACTATAAGAGTTACTTTGTTGATGGGGGGTGGGGGGAGAAGTGGAAATGAGTGTTAAAAAGACTTGACAAACTGATGTGAAAGAAAAGAGTTGTGGTTGGACCTGCAAAAAGTAAGTTTATTTCTTGTGTGAAGCAACCATTTAGGTTAATTTATTTCATAGAAGTAGTCATTATCAATATGTAGTATTGGAATATAATAAAAAATAAAATATAAATATATAAAATACAGGAATTTCAAGTGACTTAAATAGTGGTGCAAAGATATTCAAGAATTAAACTCAAAGTTGCTTTTTCTTTCTCTATTTTACTCTGCTGGATTCCTATATTTAACCTTTTAGTACAATTCAGATAACCCTGGAAAGTTTGTTTGAATTTGGAGTAAAGTTGCATCAAATCTAATTTTGAAAGATTACTGGAAAACATTACATAATACAATGCTACAATCTTTCTTCTCCATTTCTGAAAAGCAGATTTTTCTTTGGCTTACAGTTACAAAAATCCAACTTCATACATAATCAAAACAAATACAGGAAAATAAATTACTAAAACAGCCAAGGGAATGTTCTTAGAATATAAAAATCCACAGATTCCACCTTAGTGGCTTCTAGTATTTTGCTTTCACCAAATAAAATTTTTACATTTTTATGAAACTTAAGATTTTTTTTTTTTTTTTTGTCTGATTGTTATGCCTCAGATTCCTATAAACAGGAAAAAAGTGTACCAGTTTTGTTCTAAGATCTGAGCAAGGTTTTCATATGACATTTCTGGCTTAATTTCTTGGGGAACTTAATTTTATGACTAGGGTTTGGACCAATACAATGTGAAGCCAGTTCTGTCCTGAAGCCACCAAATCTCAATCTTTCTTCATAGGAGAGATGCTTCAGCCCTCTGATCATCTTAGTGGCCCTTGTCTAGCCCTGTTCCAACAGCTTTGTATCTTTCTTGTACTGGGGGCCCCAGGCCTGGATGCAGTACTCAGAGGGGACCTCACAAGAGTCGAGTAGAGGGGGACAATCATCTCTTCTCCCTGCTAGCCAATGCTCTTTTAATGTATCCCAGGATATCGTTGGTATTCTGGGTAGCAAGCGCACACTGGTGGCTCATGTCCAGTTTCTCATCTACTGTGACTCCCCAAGTCCTTCTCCACAGAGCTGCTCTCAAAGGGTTGTTTGCCCAGTTTGTATGAAAATCTGGGATTTCCCTGAATCAAGTGCAGCACTGTATGCTTGGCACTGTTGAACCTCATTAGGTTCACATGGGCCCACTCCTCTAGCCTGTCCAGGTCCTTCTGGATGGCTTCCCTTCTTTCCAATGTATTGACTGCATTGCTCAGCTTGGTGTAATCTGCAAACTTGCTGAGGGTGTGTATGGGAACTGCTAAGTCACAGCCTGAACCTCTGATTAATCACCTGAGGTGAGCCATGAGTCAGCCAGAGGAGCACAGGTGAAGGCAATTCACCTGTGCTGCTGGAAGGGGTGGAGCCAGGCTCCACCCCTCCTAGACCTATTTAGGGGCTGGCTACCAGAGGGGAAGGATCTCTTCTGGAGATCACCTCTCTTGGTGTTCTGTGGTGAGCTCAGCCGAAGGGTAAGCTCTTCTACCTATTCTCTTTTTGTGATCGTTGTCTACTTTGCCTAACTCTCTTGATTATATTGTGATTATAACATCTTGATGTCTATTGATTATACAGGGTGCATTCAATGCTATTGTCTATGTCATTGATCAAGGTGTTGAGGAGCACCAGTCCCAAGACTGACCCCTGAGGGACATTTCTTGTGATGGGCCTCCACCCTGACACAGAACCATTAATCACAACCCTTTGGCTGAGTCCAGCAAGCCAATTGCTAATCCATCAAACATTCCATCCTTTAAATCTATATTCCAATTTAGAGAGAAGGATGTGGTGAGGGACCATGTCAAAGGCTTTGCAGAAGTCTGGATAGATGACGCCCATCACTCTTCCCCTGTTCACTGAAGCCATTACATCATAGGTAGCCACCAGATTGGTCAGGCACAATCTGCCTTTGGTGAAGCCGTGCTGGCTGTCTTAAATCACCTCTTTGTCTTGTATGTGCCTTAACATAGCTTGTTGGAAGACCTGCTCTGTAGTTCTCCCAGGCATGAAGGTGAGGCCCGTGTAGTTCCCTGTAGCTATCAACTGATGTAGGTGTCAGTTGAACGTGAAGGTTTTCCCTAATTTACTGATACGTATGAGAGACTGGTAATGAAACTCAGCAATCAGATTTATTAACAGTAGTAAGGAAACTTGATCAAATGCAGGCAGCATTACTTTCATCTAGACTGCCAGCACAAAATATTTTTCTACGTAATTTGGCAATTTAAATTTTAGGGAGAAAAGCTAACATACAGAGCTTTCTGTTATTCTAAGGCATTGAAGTACAGCTACACTTCCTTTGTCTCTGATTATCTTTTCTGTAGTATAGAGAATAACTTATAAAACTTGTCAAATTATTTCAATCAATCATTCATATCCTTTCTAGATATTCTACTTTCCTTATGAGGTCACAAGCGACCATGGCATGAAACTCAGGTCAACAAGCAAAGGTTTGAAAGGTTTGAATGTTTAATTTCATAATCTTTACATCTTCAGAGGAAAAAAAAGTTTAGTATAGTACTATGAATCTCATACATGGTGATGTGTTATTTAACATGAGGTAAAAAAGGTAATGGTAGTACAAACATCCTTCAGACTGCCCAAGGCAGAAGCCATTATCCTACTCAGGATACTGACATTTGCAAGAGCAATGGTGCACAGCCTTGGAAAATCATCCAAATAATCTGTTGCCACAGGCAGGGCCATACACATCGAAATTATTTCTGCAAATGGGAGCATAATTGTTTTCCTCCCTGATATTACTGAAAATTGAACCTGCTCTGTAGAAGGCCCCTGTAGAATTGCATTTTTTTTTATTAGTGTTACCACTGGGAAATTTAGCCAGATCTCCTTTACTGTATTTCTAGTTTGCTGCTTCTTGTCTTAAAATCATGGAAGAGGCCGCTTTGATTGCTCTCAGCAACATATTATACTTATTTGAAGTCTTACACCTTTCCTCAGTCTTTTCCTTGTTTTTTGCAGCATTTCTTCACAGCTGCTATCTGGAAAGTAACTGAACACACCTCTTGAAGTGCTGGGAATCAGAACGAAAGGTCAAATTAAGTCCTACATATATCCTGTAAGATGCAAAATTGCCCACTTCTTTAATGCATTCCAGCCTGATGTTTTCTTTTCTACAAGTGCCAACACATTGTGTACTTACATTAGTGTGCAATGGTGGACCAGTATATGTAGCAAACGCCACTACAATATAAAATAACAAAAATATTCTGCCTCTTCCTGAAAGGGACACTCTTAAACAATGTCTGTTACTTATTCTGTAGTAAGGATTGCAGTTATGCAGAAAACTGACAGTAGATAAACATGAATTAACACCACAAATTAAGGATTTTCAGTGTTGCTCCCCACAGAATGTAAGTTATTGTGTATAGCCTGCTTCTGGTTTCAATCAAAGTTTCTGTGGATTTCTTCACTGCATAGCATTTGGCTACTCAGACAGACCTTCAGCTAGCTTACTGACAAGCTTGTATCCTCAGTAACAGCTTAGACTTTGTATGATCTTAATCTAAACTAATGAAAACCTGTTTAAATTTCTCACAGTATTCAGTCACTAATGAATGAAGGAATCCTTGACTTGTTCTGTTATTAAAGCATAACTTACAGAAAAGAATTGAACAATGTAAAAGATTCTGTAGGAAGGCCTCCTTCCTTGCTGAATTATTCCTAATCTCAGAAAGGCTAATCAGATGTCATGAGCTACTGTGAAAACCTTCAGAGTTAAATAAATAAATACTACCCCTCAGGATTAATAATCTTGATCATCTCTTTCCTTCCTTGTCCTCAGTGTTCATTCTGCATTCCAAAAATAGGTGTATTTCTTACTTAACCTGTGCATGTACTAAAACAATGCTGTGCCAGTTTAAATGAAGCAATATTCACAGTAGGTTTCTGACCATGCTGTCCAGATCCCATGCTGTCCATCCTCATCGATGTATATTTTTTTTGTATGACATCTAAGTTACTAAGAATTTTTTTTTTTTTTTTAGTATACACTCAAGGCAATATATTCTGCTGGCTTTTTCCTTCCCACCAATTAGGACTACAGATATTTTTAGGAACTTTCAAGCTCTTTCTCCATGTGAACACTACAGTTTATGTACTTATCCTGTAAATACACATTTTTAAACAGAATACGTAGTTAGAAACAGGAACACCTTGCCAGGACCACACAGTATGTTTGTGATTGTGAGACAGGACAGCTTTATCAGCTTACTACATTTAATGAGAGAAGTAGGGCCTCATGGCAGGACCACATGCCTTGTACCGATTGGAATTAGGTTAGGGGGCTGTATATTCACAAGACATTTGTTACATTTATGTTTAATATCTTGGTTCATTAGAAAAAGCTCACATTTCAGATTGTTTAATGACAAACTTTACAACATTTTATTTCACTTAACAAAGCTGTGATTCATCTCTTCTGTTTAAGTGTTGTACTGTCTACTGTCCAGTTTCTAATTAAGAGCTGCTACACTGGAAGTCAGAATGCAGTCACCAGCTTAAGTAGAAACCATATATTTTGTCATCTTGTGAGGTCTTTGTTAAATTGTGCATTACTGTTGTTGCTCTAGGAATTAACACTGCTTCCTCCATAAAAGATGGAAGTACTATAATCATTACTAAAACTGTTATGAATCTGTTGGCATTTTTAAGCAGACAATAAGTTCCCTCAAATCAACAAGAAGCTGTCATGGAGTCATGTCTCCACAGTGAGAAAGCTTGAATCTTATCAGTCATAGCATCTAACATAAAACTAACTTCTCTTATTATTTACCTTAATTCACAGTGGTCAAGAAATTTGCCTCCCTCTTGTTCCTCATTCCTTACTGTTTGTTTTTTTTTTTTTTTCTCTCTCTCTACAGGTCATAATATTGCTTGCAGGGATTAAATGCAATTTCAAGTCTTGCTGAACTGGCAACTTCCAGCTTACACAACAAAGCGGAGATGGGTGTGTAAGATTTCTCTTTCAGAAGTGACCTGATTGGATTACTGAACTTCATGGTTCTGCTCTTCACATCTTTCAGTGAGATGCCTGCATAACACAGACTAAAAAAGCATTGTCCAAATGGAAACTAAGGAGTTGGAAAAAAGTGAAGTACAATATGTTTATATATTAAAAGCCTTTTTTTTCTTCAATAGGCATCCTCCCATGGATGTTTGCGGAAAGAAGGTGAATTATTTAAAGGCATGATCTCTCAGGTTTTAGTTTTGTCTATAATTACTCTTAACTTGTTCTTTAATGACAAATTTTAGAGGAAATTCCTTGATGCTACATCTCTTATAGCAGGGAAAACCTTATCAGATTTCATTTCCTTTATAGTCTAATTTCCAGAATGATTTCAAAAGTTGACAAATGACATAAGTCTTGTTTTGCACCAGTGTTTTAACATATGTACTGGACTTCCTCTCAAGTGAATGTGCCTGCAACTCCACAAATACAGCACACTCTGTGACAAGATTATAGTAACTTTCAAGCAACAAACAGAACGTGCAGGGAGCAAACCTTAGTAGTGCAGGCTAAGAGGCTGGATGTTCTAACTCAATTTCTCTTCTCAGCAAGAACTTTTGGAATAGTAGAAATGAAAATTTCCATGTTAATATTTGAAATACCATTAAATGGAAGAAACAACAACAACAACAAATTCTCATTTCCATATTTGAAATCTGTTTTGCCACTTTCTGAGGTTTTCTTTACAGTTGCAATTAAAATTAAAATGTCTTAGTTTGCACAGCAAAGATTTTTTTAAATACTTTACAGCATTGGGCCATCAAAATAAGTTTTTTCAAATGCTATGTGAAACATACAGACCTTGAACATCTGGAAGCAGCATCGCAGAAGAGTTACATGGCTTTGTAGCTCTTTCTTCTTGCAGTATTTCCTGTGTCAGGTAATTCACTGGATTCTTAAATATCTTACTTTGTCTTTTTGTCTATTTAAGATTAGTGCTTATGAAATTTAAGGATATTTAAGGCAAAATTTAGCAAAAATGCCAGTAAGTCTATGAATAATTCTGCAGTGAGTGTAAATTACTCCTCTTTCTTAATTGCTCACCTTCTTTAAAATGCCAACTGCTCTATCAGTATTACTGATTTGGTAAAATTGGAAAAAAAAAAAGAACAGAATCATATTTTTGTTTGTTGCACACATATCTACAAGCTGCATAGACTCTATCATTTTGTTAACATGGTATACCAACCATAGACTTATCAACTTTTCTTATGGGAAGATAGCATTTATTTATATATTTACATCTTTAACTACTGCCAGCACTTATTGCTTGGAACCATCTTACTTTCCAGACGTAGGTATATACTTTATCATTTCTCTGTACATCAGCTTCCTATCTTGTCACTGCAGCAGATAAAAGTCTGTTGCTTAGTGTGAGACAAAAAAGCAACAAACTTTTTTTTTTCCTCCTCTAGTATTATAGACGCACAAAGATTAAGAAAAAGCAAGAAAAGCTGCTCACTAACTGAATACTACTTCCATAGAACAGCAACTAGAGTTGGAGTGTTTTTTTTCAGGTAGCATGCTTGGAAACAGAACCAAATCAAATGGGCCTCCTTCAGATAAATTAAAAAAAAAAATCAAGTCAAAACATATATGCACCTCAAAAGAAACCAACCAAGAAAAAAAAAAATCCACATCAAAACAAAACCACTTCTGTTTTCTAAAGATAGAGTCAAAAGATATGCCAGAAGTCCCAGCCCTTCCTTGATGGATTAAATTGCCTTAAGCAAGAAGAGAAGACCAAATGTGGCAAAAAAAAAAAAAAATCTGTGGCAATTACTGCCATGTGCTTCTCTGACTCAAGCTGCAAACAACAGAAGAAAACTTTGCAGCTGGCAAAGGCATTACAAAGAACAATTATGCTGCTGTAGTTAAACATTTTCCAGTTAAGATAGAAAGGAAAAGAAAGAGCCAATACATCAAAAAACCTAATGTAGTCAAGTCAAGAATTACCTTAATTAAATCTTGAAATGTTTGTTCTGAAGTAAACTATCTTCAAACAAAACTATGAAGGTTTTAGTATGTCAGAGGCACCTATTCATCATTTCATGAACACTTTGAAACTACAGCCATTAAATTAAAAGAGTGTATTGCATTATACGTGGCATAATTTACAGGTCAGTTCAACTACTAATAATGTTAAAGCAATAAAAAAACCTTCAACTTCAGCCTTTGCAGTTGGTGATAGAACCTCAGTTTTGTGTTAACCTAAAGAAACATAATAACAGATAGCTAATCTAATTTCAAAGCATAATTTTTTCTGTTCCTTGAAGATATTAGTATTGTCCCCCCCATTCCAAGGGAAACAGTAAATATGAGAAAAAGAAAAACTTCATACAGTATTTCCTCCTAAAATAAAAATAATATTAAAGTATAAGTTAACACATCTCATTTCCTGAGACATATCAGGAAACCTGTTCCTAAGACATTATGAAGAGTGTGTAAACATCTCACTTACTCTTTCATTCTTAAAGTCCTACTTGGTGGGGGTGGGGAGGGAGGGCAGAGTAAAGGAGAAAGAGAGGGAGGTAATAAAAATATGATATGTTTTTAGAGGGGTACACTGTACTGTGGAACTCATCCTCCTTTATTGAATGTATGCAGTGCAATAAAATTTAGTTGCCAAGTGTATGCCTTTAAAGTATTAAATGTTTTCATTGTATATTCCTTTAATGCAAAAACTAATAGTGGCAAATTATTTTTGGCCTTGAAAATACTTACAAAAGTGGTTCTGCATTCTTTAAAGTAGATTTCATCATAGGATTTTAAGTAGGTGTAAATCTGGACTGGCACTGGTATAAATAATCTTAAAGATGTCCATAAAGGTTTCATTATGGACAAACCCTCCAACATAGTATCTGATTAGTTTGGTTCTCTACTCAAGCAAGGCTTTTCTTGTCCAAGATAGTGAGATATCCATCACAAAAATAAGACAATATATCCAGTCAGAAACATTGTCATTTGAGAATGCAGTTTTGAGACTGTATTTCTGGAGTCCTTATCATTCAGTACTATTCGAAAAGCAGTGCTGAATTTGCTGAATTTAGTCTACATGCACAGAGAAACTTTGCCATGAAAGAATAGAGCCTGATAAATGCCTCCTTATTACAAATCACTCCTAATTCCATTAAATTACATGAAGATGTCTTACCCGGTGTGTTTCACTACTAAATTAGAGGCATTCATGAGAGAAAGCCAATGCCAAGTTTTCTTAAAAGAATAGCTAGCAACTAGCAAAAAGGACCTTGATCAGGCATCCGCACTTCAGCTAAAAATAATTTTATTTCTAGCTTCTGTCTTTATTGTATAGTGTGATATAAGGCAGCTTGCCAGGTTGCTTGGTCACCTGCAGGATGACTGCTCATAAATTGATTATTTTGATAGATTTACTCTTTTAACAGTCATTTAATTTGGATAATTTGATTGTGTCAGTAAATTGCTGAAAGAAATGTTTTAGTCATTCTCACTGTAATCCTTGAAGTTAATGCTGCACTGGCACTTTCATAATATCTATCACATTTCAGATGCACACAGTCCAAACGTAAAAATTTACCTTTCAGCCACATACCAGTATTAGTTTTTGTTCATTATTTTTAACCCCTTCATTTTACATTTAAATCCATTTAACCAGTTTTAAAGAGTCTAACAGAAACAAAACAAAAAATGTTTCAAATGATAATACAATTTGATTTACTCCATTTTACAACATACTACACCTTTTTCCATAGGTATCTGAAGGTCAGAGAGCTTAGAAAAATTCAAAAATCTTTTTATCTACTACAGAGGAAAGCTGTAGCCACCAGCTTACTGTTGACTGAAAACAAAAGCTCGTGGGGTCAGATAAAACTAAAAAGATAAATGCAGTGAAGAATCCCAGTGAGAGAACAGTAGCTGATATTAATGTTTAATTAATTAATTCAAATATATTTATGAATAAATGCAGTTCTATGGTTCCAGTGGACTTTATCATTTACTTGACACGTTGTCACATTTATCACAGGAAAAGGGAGAATTTGTAGTTATTAAACAAGGAAGGGTGTGGATTCCCATTACTTACAAGCCAGGACTTAATCCCTGTTACACAAAATCTGCCCAAAGATATGGGTACATACTTCAAACTCCTTTTATTTCTCATCCATCACAGATGAATGATAATAGTCAACAATCACAATGAGATCTGAAAAGCCCTCTTAATTCCCACTTCTAACTTTAGATAAACTTGAATGACAGTCAGATTCAGAGATGCAAGAGTGTAATTGCTATCCCATCACTCACTTATCTAAAATAACGTTTTTATCCATTCTAACAAAAATAGAGTCATACTAGTATCACATCAATGTATATTTTTGTACACATACACAAGCATGTAGGTTCTACAAGTAACAAAGAGCAACCAATTCAAGCTGTACATCAGTAGACACATCTCCGTTTTCATCAAAGATTGTTCCTCCCTGCCCTTTCTCCTTCCTTTTCAGGTGCAATGATTTTTACTACCACGGTTTATGCCAGAAACCTGTCAGACAAATAAAGTCTTACCTATTAGAAGCTATAAATCTATGGTTTGCTTTTCAATCCAATATGAAGCTATAGAAAAATCTTAGAGGAAGAAGAATTTTTAGTACAAAATGAAATAGGAAAGTATGTAGGGCATCATTTTGGTAATTGGAGGAATTTAAACAGATGGGTAAAAAACCATTTACTCATTGAGTTTCATTAAGAGTTTAGACTGCCAGAATAAAGTGTTATTTAAAGGAAGATTTTATGTCTTTGCGTTGACTCTGTATTAAGTAGCACTATACTTACAGAGAAAGGGAACTCGTAGAGACCTTAATGTACATTGGAATAATAAAGAAATAACACATCTTGAATTTTGCTTTCTCTTACAGTCTGTTATCACCTTCCATTTTCACTGAATACCCCTCACTTCATTCACTCTCATCATAAATCAATCAAAAAACAGTGGTGCATTACTTCTAGCTCTTACATATTACACTTAGACTTTAAAAAAATAAATCTCATGTTGCATAAGAATAACACAGCAAATCAGCTATTGATATTCACTGAAAACCTCAAAATACAGAAGGTTGAGTACCTTCATAATTCACCATTAAGTAAACACGTAAAATATTTGTCAAGTATTTCTGCTTCAATATAACCAGAAGTTAAAATGAAAATAGAAAGATGTGAAAGAAAAGAATTTAGCTTTCAGCAGTAATTGACAGACTCCTGTACAAAGGGTAATAGCCATTTCACTGACAAAACAATTTTTCTAGGTATCTAGCAAATAATTCTAAAATTTTTTTTATACTTCCCTGAAGCCCCAATTGTTTCTTTCTTATTTGTTGCATTGTACGCAACCAACTAAATCTACTTTGCAACTATCACTTAGCACTTCTATTTTCATAGAATAGTTTGAGTTGGAAGGGACCATTAAAGGTCATCTTGTCCAGCTCCCCTGCAATGAACAGGAACACCTAACATCTAGATCAGGTTGCTCAGAGTTCCATCCAAACCTCAAGTATCTCTAGGGACTGGGCCTCCATCACCTCTGAGCAACCTGTTGCAGTGCTTCACCAGTCTTAAAATATTTTTTATCTTATATCCAATCTAAATCTCCCCTCTTCCAGTTTTAAACCCTTCCTCTATCTCCTGTCACAACAGACCCTTCTAACCTATCTGTCTCTTTCTGTTTTACAGACCCCCCCTTTACCCCTTCTGTCTTACAGAATCCCCCTTTAGATATTGAAAGGCTGCTATCAGGTCTCTCTAGAGCCATCTCTTCTCCAGGCTAAAGAGTCCTCACAGGGGAGGCGTTCCATCCCTTTGGTCATTTTTTATGGCCCTCCTCTGGATATTCTCCAACAGGTCTATGTCTCTCCTTCACTGAGAGCTCCACATCTGGGTGCTGTACTCCAGGTAAGGCCTTACCAGCAAAGAGTGGCTGTGAAGGACAGGAACATCTCCCTTGACCTGCTGGCCATACTGCTTTTAATGCAGCCCAGAATATGGTTGACCTTCTGGGTTACAAAGCAAAATTTCTGGCACATGTCCAGTTTGCCATTCATCAGAATTCTCCAGTTTATTTTGGCATTGCTGTGCATATTCCTTTCCTTCCCCAGCTTGCAACAATAGCAGGAATTGCCACAACTCAGGTTCAAAATCTTTCACTTTGATGATATCTTGTGCTTTATATGCATTGACTGCACCATGCATCTCGATGTCTGTATAATCAAGATGTTATAATCACGAGAATTAGGCAAAGTAAACAACGATCACAAAAGAAAATAAGTGGAAGAACTTACCCTTCAGCTGAGCTCACCAGAAGACACCAAGAGAGGTGATCTCCAGAAGAGATCCTTCCCCTCTGGTAGCCAGCTCTTAAATAGGTCCAGGAGGGGTGGAGCCAGGCTCCACCCCTTCCGGCAGCACAGGTGAATTGCCTTCACCTGTGCTCCTCTGGCTGACTCATAGCTCGCCTCAGGTGATCAATCAGAGGTTCAGGCCGTGACTCAGCAGTTCCCATACAATGTCATACATCAACTTGCTGAGGATGCAATCAATCCCACTGTCAACGTCATTGATGAAAATGTTGAAGAGCATCAGTGTCAGTACAGACCCTTGAAGGACATCGCTTACTACTGATCTTTATCCAGACAATGAGTCACTGACTGTTTCTCTCTGTGTACAGTCTTGCAACCCAACTCATCCATCTAACTGTCTACCCATCAAATTCTTATCTTTCAAATTTGGAGAGAAGTATGTTGTGTTTGATGGTGTCAAAGTCTTCACTGAAGTTCAGGTAAATGACATCAGCGGTTCTTCCTGTGTCCATTGTTGCAACTACACCATCACAGAAGACCACCTACCTTCCAGGAAGAAGAGGAACACACCATAATTGCTTATATCATCTGTAAATAAGCAGCTGTATGTCATTGTTTTTGCTTGGAAAGGGGTGCCAAAGGAGCTTCATCATCCTAGTAGTGTACCTTCTTGAAAATTAAATCAAAAGCTTTACTCTAAGCTTTTGAGATCATTCAGTACCTTCTAAAACAAGCTGACTTCTTGGTTTTTTTTTTCTACTCGAAGCATTCCCCGAAGAGGAACACTTTAGCCAACATATAGCGGTTCCATTTTCACAAAACATCAGAAATCATAATGAAAATCTTGATATACTAGAAGCATAACTTCACGTCACGTAAGCACAAGCACAGTCAACCAAAGCAGAGGAACACTGATGTTTAGGTAATTCGCATCCGTATTTTTAGAAAAATATCAGTGTTACTCACTTGCTATCCACTGAACTACTCAGCACCGTCCTCCTCCTAAACACACATACAGTATCCCAAGTAACTGGTAAGTTTATCATGCTCAGTGAGCACCTCCAGTACGCAAAGCATAGCCTTTGTTCGAACACTTCTGGACAATTCCACAATTCTGATTTTGTTATTACAGCCATGTGCAACAGAATTGCCAGGTTACAGCCTAAACCAATCTTTGAACACCAGGTGAGAAGTCATGGCTAGCCTAGGGATCTCAGGTGCACACAATGCAGATGAGTGATTAGAAGAGGCAGAGCCCCAATCTGCCCCTCCTCCTTCATTCAATCCACCTTCATTAAGATTTAACATCTGAAGGAGCGGTATCTTTCTTGATAGCAGTTATGCTCCTCTTGAGTCCTTGCTAAAAGAGGTGAGCTAATTTTCTTTCTTTGTTACCTGCTATAACTCTGTGGTGCTTGTGTCTTATTAGAAGATGCTTTCATTGCATTCTTTTGCTGTATATCATGCAAATTTGTTTCTTATTACTAGATGATGTTTTCATCGTGTTGTCTTTTCTCGCTCTTCATGTCTATACTGCTAGGTAACCACCTAAGATTAATTGTGAATGTTTTAAATGAGAATCACAGAATGTTTTTCATAGCAAGTTAGGTGACACATGAAAGATAGTCAAGATCCATTGCTTTTTGTTGTCAGAAAGACAAAAGTCATGCAGTGCTTGGTTTGTCTTACTTATGTAATGAATCTGCTCTCGTATGTATCTTGCAAACTTAGTTGATAGTGTGAACAGATTACAGGAAGCAGTAAGACAAGCAGAGAGAACTTTCAGTTAGAAACATTCAGGAGGACAAATACTTGTTTAACTGCTTGATTATGTAAGTATATTCATCCTACTACAGAAGTTGATGTTGGAAGGTACATTTAGAAATCATCTAGTCCAACCTTCCTCTCCTTAAAGCAGGGCCACCTAGGGCCAGTTAACCAGTACTGCGTCCAAATAACCTACTGAATACTGCCAAGGATGGGAATTCCTTAATAGCAATCAGTCAACAAATTAAGCTTAAGTACAGCTCTCTCAGGTGGCTAGTTCTTAAAAAAGACTAGAAATTCTAACTGCACTGATTTTCTATAGTAATTATATTTTTTTTTCCTGTTTCCTTCAGATATGATCATGGTATCACTTCAAATGTGAATTTATCAGTAAGCATCACTACTGAAAAGGCAAAAGAATAACTAGATAATGCATTCCTGATTTGTTTCAACAGTTGTTGGTTGTAGGTTTTTTGTGTTTTTTTTTTTTTTTTTTTTTTTTTTAAGTGAAGACAAGCTAGATGAGTTCAGTTAATAACATAGCAGTTTTGCCTCATCCCTTTTCTTAAGGATTAAGTGTGTTCTGCAGGGTCCACATGTAGAAATGTGAGGACTACCACTTTGTCACTCTTTGGTCTGAAAATGTGTTTACACTGATGCAATGCAGACATCGTTATCTAGTAAATATATTTGTCATTAACATCCTAATATTCTAAGCCACATTAAAAGATCTGACACTTAGCAATGCTGTCCTTACAAAATGTGCAATGTGTTTTTCCTATCTGGCCATTCAGATTCTAAACCATGACTTAAAGGTTAAATGCGAAGATCTTACATGGGCAAATGTTTTGGAGAAGTTTCCCATTGAGGCTTCTGTATCTGGCTTTAACCTGCACTCAAGTCATTAATTCAGTCTGAACATAACTGTAGAAAAATGCTTCAATCTTCTGAATTTTTGGAAGTTGGAGAAAATTCAGAGTTACTCATTTTATTTCTATTGTCTAACGTGTTGTTAGAACTGTACTTTGGTTACTGCTTTTAGGTTTCTGATCTGTTCAGCGTTTTCTCACTGTAAAGTTACCCAGTGGTTACTGAGGAAATCATCATCATTCTCCTGCTCAAGAGGATTTGAATTTCACCTTTATTCTGCTGCTAGGTATCTTAATACATCCTGCTTAGAATGTGAAGTCACAGTTCATTTCATGCTTCATTAATAGAGCAGGAAATCTTATGAATTTATAAAATGCACGCAAGTACAGAACTATCCTAGCCCATGCTTTTAGCTAATACTTTTTTTTTTCTTGTGAGCTCTTATTTCCTCCCTCTTTATATACCCTTCATAAGTGTTGCAAGCACAAGTTACAGTAATTGTTACAAGTGCATGCCTACATGCAGCTACTACTGCTATTAAGTACCTCAAATGATCCACCATTTCAATGGTATTGATAATGATCTGCTACAATTAATCAGCTCACTTGCTTTTCTGCTGTTCTTTAATGCAGCAGGAGTAAGCATTTCACTACGTGGTATGTCACTGACATTTAATCAATCACAGAACAATTTGGTTGGAAAGGACCTTTAAAGATCACCTAGCTTCAGTTCCTGCCCCTCTTGAGGAATGT
Source organism: Lagopus muta (assembly GCF_023343835.1). Lineage (NCBI taxonomy): Eukaryota > Metazoa > Chordata > Aves > Galliformes > Phasianidae > Lagopus > Lagopus muta. The sequence continues at coordinate 87,870,307 of NC_064433.1, forward strand.
GGGAAAACCATGGGTTCTAGGAAGAAAGATATTCCCAAAATAATAATGAAAGAATTACTTCTTACCCCTCTTTCCCCCCCAACATTGACTGCTCCTGAAGCAAGACAAAAACTTAGATAATGGTGAACAATTTCAGTATAACGATGAAGCATTTACAGTTTGAAACAATCTCAAGATCAATTTGAGCTAATGTAATCAGGTAAAAATTATGTACGTTAATGAATAGTCCTGTAAAAGGAGGGTGGGAAGTAAAGGAAAAATATAGCAGAGAATGCTTCCTTTTCTGTCATTTATCTGAAACACTGTAAACATCAAGGTGAACATTTTGCAGGCACATTTAAAATGCGAGTGTGTGCATGTGTGTATCCATATACACATATAAAGAGAGAGGAAATCTCTAATGTTCTTTGAAACTTTGAAAACTGTTTTTAGATGAGCTAAGTTGGTATTCTGGCTGTGACAAAGGAAGGGACAAGGGCACTTCTCAGCCAGGAGGAGTACTTGTGGCTGATCCAATCCTGCAGTGTCTCCACGAGTGATTCTCACACCAGGGCCCACACTATTTGGGAGCACTGCAACTCTCAACATAGAGGAGCAGGTGACAGCAGCAGGGAGCCCAGTGGCTCCCTAAGAGTTGGACTGATGAGGATCAGGAGCCACATCAGCCCTGTGAGAGGTTGTCCCCTCAGTGGCACTAACAGGGCTTACGCTTCTCTTCAATTAAATAAAAAAATAGACTAATGTCATTAGAATGGGTGTATTTGAAGTGTCTCCACAAGCCCCCTTTTGGCTCATCACTTGTTGCAAAATGACTAAAATGACAGTATGCACTCTTCTAATAGGTCATACTGAATAGGTTGAGAGTTTTAGTTTAGTAGTTTTTTTTTTTCTTCCTATTTGTAGCTTGCCAAAGACACTTTGGCATAATATAGAAAGCAGTGTTATGTACACAGTAAAATTCTAAGGCAAAATGAAGAACTTAACAGGATAGTCATCTTGATGTCACTTGTATTCTCTGGAGTAAAAATTTTTACTGGAACTAATAACATTATATGCTAAAATATATAATACAATTGTTGCTTTTCTTACTTTCTCTTTTAGCCTTTCTTTTGAAAATATACTGCACACTAGAGTTAGAATTACTAGTCAGGCTGCCATTCATTTCTCATGGATACTTTCCATCAGACTCTTCATCCAGATCAGCGTCAATATAACATTACATTTTTGTTAGTTTCATGTGGCCACAAACATGCTATTCAGCTCCTGTCTCTAATCATAAATGTTCAAGCTGCACAATCACTAATACCTTACAGCACTCTAGTAAACACTAATGGATTAAACTGCTGATCCTGTTGTCTTGGACCGCTGTAACATTCTGTGACCTTGCTGCTATGGTTTTAGTGGCTGTCTGACCAATCAAGTATAATCACATTGTCATCTTGAAGCTTTACATCCAGTACAATACTTACAGCTGAATACCTGTTGAATATATGCTGAATCTGGCATTGGTTTTCAAATGTGTTAATATTACTCATTACCAAAAAAAAAAAAAAAGCTTTCAGCATGCATCTTTTACAGTAATGGAGTGACTTGCTTGTAAGAATGGCACTTAGCTAGTGAAGATACTATGCACATAAGATAGCTGTTTCTTACTACAATTTATCCAACCCTAAGATTCCACCTAAAAGCACACAATATCTCCTTCCAATTATTTCTAGATACCTCCTCTGTCACTGAGTTTATTATGTGTTCATGAAGGTAAGAAACTTTCACTAGTTGGAAAGCGAACTGTTTTCTCCTTGTACTTTTTCTTCAGAATTAAATAAATAGCTAAGGTCTGACTGGAAAGTGTACTATTAGAGAATTTTGTATTCCCACTCACCAAGAGTATCACTTCACTCAACTTAAATTCACTTTAATCTTAGAAGTATGACAAAATTAAACATCTGTGGAAATCACAAATCCATCCAAATAATTTTGAAGTGTTTCATAGTTAAAAACTTTTTACTGTAACTGTCAGCACTATGGAAGGTTTCATTCTCTGTTTTGTTAAATTTGTAGGTACTTCTATCAAACTAGTACCAGAAAAATACAAGTTAACTACATTAAAAGGCTTTTATTTGTCACAGTTACTGCATGTCTCTTAGTAGTTAACAAGAGTAATAGCAAGGACAGTCATCTTTGTTGCAAATATAAGTCACCCAGGCTTTAAATCACAATATATTCTTAGGTGTTTACAAGGCTATTTAATGCTGTTTCTTATAAATTGCTGACATTTCAAATACTGCATATGGCTACACTTTTGCTAACCTCACTTGTTTATTTTTAATTTTGATGCCATAGAGTAAATGCAAGCTGACCTTAATTGAGTCCATTATATAATTTCACTACCATAAGCTGAAACTAATCTACGTATCTTCAAGTGCTCCCATTTTTTTCTTCATCTAGCATTCATCAGTATGTAATATACTCTGCAAGATCTTCATTACTATTTAGTTGTACAAACCTTCTTCATTAGGGTTAAAATAAGAGCCAACACTCTCAACCATCTCAAAGACATACATGTGATAGATGGGATACTTCATCTTCATCTTTTAGCCTTCTGATAAAGGCTCAAACTCCTTCTTACACCTCAGATTAGCCTTCATTTCTAATTTCTTGCAGCATTTATCTTTTTCTGTAAGGCTTAATGGCTAAATTGCTTCCTCTCTTCTTTCCCATTACAAACAGGTTTAGTGTTTGTCAGAAGGGCCCAGTTCATTTCAGAATGAAACTTAGGGATTCTGTGCAGGGTAAACAAAGCTTACTGAGACATGCTACGTCAAGCTGTATCAAAGGAATAATGATATCTAAGATTTAGATCCTATCTAAACTAAACAACTAAAAAGTGCACTCTCTCCATACTTTATCTTGATACTGTCCTCTATTTTAACAGTCATTAGTACAAATGAAGTGTGGAAATAGTGTTAAAGTTAAGAAGATGGGCAGAAGCACAGAATCAGCTGCTACGATTTGCTTAATAAAAGAAAACTCATTATCTTTAGTTACTGATCATTATTATACAGCTTTATTACTCATGTTTAGGAATGGCAACTAATTCAAACAATTTCTAGTTCACCACAAATGCTTTATCACTGGTGTGAGAATATCTTTTGCAGCACAGATATACAATAGGTCTTTTAGTAATTTGCCACAAAATGCCTCTGCATGTTATTAGCAACTTGCGTTGCAAATACCTTTCATAACTGCATCTGAAGTTCACCTGCTAGAAACAGAAATTCTCTTTTTACTTTTATGACAGTGACATGATTTCCTCTCACTTTGTACTTTTTAAAAGTCTTAGGCCAAGGAGTAAACTGTAAGAATGGTTGAAAAAATGATTCACACAGGTGAGCATATCCTAGGAATGTCAGGTACAATATATTAATTTTGCCAAGCAAAGCTTGGACTGAATTTCTTCTTCCTGACCAGTACTGCTAAGTGGTTAGTAGTTGCATGCCTACTTTCAGTGAAAAGTAAAGGCAGTTAATGTCTTTAATTTTCACTAGACAAATCAAGAAAAGAGAATGCTCTCATCTAAGTTACTAGCTTATTTCTACATCATTTTGCTGCACTTAGATTTAAATTCCTTTACAAATAAGAAAGCAAATCAGCTGTAGCAAAGGGGCAGTCTGACAAAACATACAACAATGAAGTTCGTATGAAGCAAAGATGTGTCATTGAATTCCTCCATGTGGAGAAAATGGCGTCCCTTGAAATTCATCAGTGCTTGCTGAACATCTGTTGAGACCAAACAGCAGATGTGAGCACAGTGAGGCAGTGGCTGGTGTGTTTCAGCACTGGCAACAGCGAGGTACAAGACAAGTTACACTTGGGATAGCCATTCACAGCAGCCACACCATGAAATAAGCATCTCAGTCATCCACACAAATAGGTTAATGGCGGTGATTTCTTAAAAAACATCATTTTGTGGCTGAGAATTTACTCTATCAAATAGTGTTGTTATTGTTCTTTATATCTGTTGTAGTTTCCATGGGAAAAAAAATGGAAAGCATTACTTTTGGAGCAACCTGAATAACGTGCTAAGTTTTAATAAAGCAAAAAATAGGCCACATGAAACTTCATAATTGTCAATTTCAGCAAAGAAATAAGGTTAGGGGATGTATAATTCAGTTTGTTCAATGCTTTTTCTTCATGCAAGAAAATAAAACTTCCATAAATTTCGTAGCATGTAGTTGATTTCAAACCCTGAAAGGCAGTATAATTGCAGATGAGCAATTGCAAAAATAACAAAGTCACTTAGACTATTTCATGTGGAAATAGGAATACATAATTATGTTGGGCTGTAGTGCCGGTATTAAGTTTTATTTCAGGCTCCTGAGATATGAAAGATACTTAACAGGTAATCAAACATACTATTCAAAAATCAAGCCACTGAATTTTTATTTTGTCTTCCTTTTGGACCTAACACACTTAGAGCATTTGTCATTTCTCCTTTGTTTCATAGTTGTCTAGCTATGAATTTTGTGCAGCTGTCCCCATCCTGCTATTTTTCACATTTTTTTCAAAAAAGTTTTCTTCCATGACTTAGCTAAATAATGAATATATACAAGCATAATGTAGGTTGGAGGAAAAAAAAAAAAAATGCAGAAAAAGATGGGTTAAGTATACCACTTGCTAATACTAAACACTTGTTTTATGACCTGAATGAAAGATACATGATGAACTGCCTTTCAACCACATCAGACTTTCCAATTTGCTTTTGTTTTGTAATCTGACAATCTTAAATTCAAAGTGAATTTAACATACATATCCCAAGTAAAATCAGACATCTAAGCCAGGAAATATAGATCTCTCACAATGTTTGTTCAACATGTATCCGTTCTTTATTACTAGTACTACCTTTACCATCACATAGAGAACAAGAGAGGGGAAAAAAAGAAGTTGCAAGTTTCAGGGTTGGAGCGTATTTGCATTTGTACAATTTCCCTCCAGTAAGTTTAAATATACACTTTAAGGATAAAATGTTCTGTAAGATTCTGTGGTCTGTACAATGTTCTATTTGCTGACAGTTCTTTTTCTCTTATGTCTTCCTTTAAGAACAGGGATGCCCATGTGCCATGCAGTGCTGCTTACAGGAAGCTCAATCTTCAAAGTCAGGATACAATTAACATACACGTGAAGCATTTTTGAAGTAACTTCTCTCCAGTAGAGACTTAATTCTGAGAGTCAGTTTTTCATATTTCTTAATTAAATGCCTGTGTTTAAATTATTATGAAGGTCATTCCGTACTCCAGGAGTGTTTGTAAGATGATCTGATGATTTTTGTTAATTCAAACCACCAACGTAGTTTCAGAAAAACTTGAAACTGTACATTCAGTCCAATCTGCACTAGCCAATAAAGCCAAAAACATTTTCATATTGTATGCTCTCACCCAGATTCCTAAATCAAAGCTGAAGCTGAGAGAATTGACAGCATTTTTGGACTAAAGGACGATTGAACCAAAGTTTGACAACAATCAAATTTATCTGTATAAGCATGGTTGCAACATTCACCAGCTCCCCAACTTGCCAAGGAAGTGCTGGCAGGTGACTACATGATCTGTGCGTGTAATTATACCAACTGAAAATCAGTGTTTAAAGATAAGCTTTTTATGTGTTTTTTCATGTATTAAAAGAATGGTTATTTGGGGGAGTTTTTATGGATGTTTTGGTTTTATTCGTTTTAATTAGACTTAATCTGAACACAAGGACTTAGACTGCGCTGGCTGACTATCAAAAATCCTGTAAATAACCACTTGAATATTAACTATCTATAGTGTTGGGATAGTTATCTTTTTTTTGAATTATTTTTCTTGCAAAGTACCAGTCTTTCAAGTACTTTACTATTCAGATGGAATATAAAAGTTTTTCTAATTATTTTTAAAGTTAAAAAAGTGAGACTAATAATTGTTAAACATGTCAAAGCTATTTCATACTTCTGAGTGTTGAACAAATAATGAAGAAATGCAGGAAACTACCCTGTCTTCTAGAAACTTTCATGTAATAAGCAACGTAAATCTCAATGCTTATATTTTACTATTCCTACTACTTACTCCTATCCCTTCATCTTCCACACACGAGAATGACTAATTCATGGTCTTACTTGACAGATGACAGCACTAGACATGCTAGCTGTCCTAGCCTTGGATAAAGTAATTATTTGCAAATATCAGGTCTTCTTTATTGTTTTGTTTCTCCCTTCATGGGTGGGGTGTTTTAAGCCAGAAGAATATTGGAATTTTCACTTTTCTAATGTCTATGGATCCTGAACTTCCTTCAAATTTAGTGAAAGAAAAAGATTTTGGATCTTTCATTCCATTACTGTTTGCATTTTTATCTATTTGTCTGCAATTAATCTCTTTCATGAATTGTCAGTATACAGATTTTTAGACAGTTACCTTAAAGCTTTACTTTTTTTTTTTTTTAAGATAACAAAAAGTATCAAGCAAGTACCACAACATATGAAGCATCTTTATTTTATTCATCAAGCGCAAGAGGGATGACTATCTTATAGTTTTTATTGGCATTCACAATATTTGGCTTCTCATGATAGTTCATTTCAATATAAACGTGTCGTGTTGGGATACCTTTTGGTTTAACACTGCAGAGACAATGGAAAACTTAAAATGTACTTTGATCTTACATCATTCTGAAGATGTTCATTTCAGTTTTACCTCCAGTAAGAGAAATTGTTTCACTTGTCTCACCTAGGGAGATATTTCCCTCTGGAGACCCAAATATTTTCTTAATGTGATGAGCAGACAGCAGCCTTTAAACATTTCATAGTTACATCAGTAAAGACTCTACTGGTGGAGTGGAACTAAGGGCGAAACAAAAATATTGCTGATGAGGGGCCTTAAATTCTTGACTGAAAAAGATAGTCGAGTCTGGTTTTTATTATTATTGACTAATTAAGAATCAAAGGGATAATCACAGTTTTTGAGAAGTTGACATCAAGGTTTTTATGGTAAATAGATATTATCAGATGTTATCAGTTTTGGGCTATCCCTCCCTTTTTCTCTCATACATGGAGTTCTAGAATGTTGACTTAAGACTTTCTGTATTGTAGCTTCCTCACTCTTACACCTACACAAGTTTCATCTCCTTTCTCCCTTATCTTTGTAAACTTCCTCAAACCAGAGCACCTTACAACTTACGTTACCATTCAAATCAACATTTCTTTTGCACAAAGTCTAAGTATTTTCTCAGCATTTCACAGGAAGCATTCTACACACCTGAGCTACAGCAAAATCTAGCTGCCTAATGTCTTATTTATGAAGTACACATAACCAAAAAGAATTGTTTATGATAATATGGATTTCAAAAAGTTTTTAGCAGTGTAATAACACAGATACACATTTAAGTCAATTCCAGCTTACTACCTTGTTTTACATTAAATTCTAGACAGTTCTGCCTCCAAGCATTTATTTCCAGTGGATGCCTATGTAACTGACACCTTCAGTTTTTAAATTAAGTAACAATATAATTACCTCTGCCTAACAATTGAACGATTAAATCTATTTTTAAGGCTTGAAAGAAAAATTAGTTATTTTTATTTGCTCTACATATCATAGAGCTGTCATAGGACTACATTGTTCCCACATCTTGATAAACAAGTGACTGCTAATTGCCAGTAAGCATTAATCACGGCTAATACAATGCTAGATTTTTCAAAAGCTAAGATTCTTTTTGAGGCACTGTAACACAAAGTATTTCTGCTGTTTTAAAACAAAGTCAGAGCTTTTCAGACACAACAGTTACTCCCATTTCCTTATTTTCATATGTTGTTGGCTCATGTTAGCTCATATTTCTTTCTCTAGTAAGTACATTACACAAGACAGGGAAGAACTAGTAGCCTATGCTTGAAATAGATAAAAACGCAGAACTGGCACCCAAACTGCACTGTTTCTGGTGCCTATGAGCATTACACCTCCTCTGTCAGCCTCCTTGAACTGCAGCTTTCAGAGTCTTGCAGCATGCATTTGCTTCCAGCCAGATCTGCACTGTCCTTGCTACTTGGAAATCACTGTTTTTTTTAAAGAAGCTGCGGTCAGCCTTTAAATACACCAGGATCTGTTCAGACACGAATGCCTGTGCCTTGTCACTCCATGGAACATTCATCAGGTGAGGTTCTCCAGTGTGAGCAAGCAGTTTCAACTAAATCATTCACAACTTGAAATGAAGTCTTTCATTTCACAAAAACAAACAGTATTGTTTTTCTTCTGGTCTTTTCCTCAAGCTTGCCCTCAAGACTAATCAATAAGGTCATTTACTAACACTCATTATTCTACATCCCTAAACTGAAGAAGGTCAAATAGTCTATACACAAGAAGTCCAAGACACAAATAACAAAAGATTCAGTTGCAGTTTGTCAGGTCCTCTAAAGGGGAAAACTCCGAACTAGATAATAGCTTCAACTGGTGTATATTTGGATTAATAAGTGGCTACACACAGACAGTTGAGCCTTTCAAGAGTCCTAAGACTTGTACAAGCATGAACAGCTATTCTTTTTCACTCCATTTTTACTTTTCAATTTCAGTGAGACTAACACCACACAGTTTTAAGGCAATCACTTGTAGTCTTCCTATCTTGAGACTCTAGACCAATTTCAACAAGTTTTGATAGTACCCATATTTCTTGTGTCAGAAATCCATATCCCATCTGTACATTGCATCCAGGATTTCATAGTCTATTACACACCTGTTACCTTAGAGGAAAAAAAAGCAGCTCCCTTGTATAGGAGTTACTCCATAATTTATATTGTTCCCTGGTTGATCAGTGATTCATCTTTGACCAATTATTATAAAAGAATTATACTTAACAAGAAAGAGATAAAACACTTGGTTGCTATTTATGTATTCAGTTAACTTTTCACAACTGTGTAATCAAGACTGGATAAAACTGTTTGAGCACTGCATATTGTTATTTATTTGGCAAATAGACAAGAATTAACAGTACCAGAAAACAGTACTAGTTATTTTTCCAGATTGTACTGTGGAAAGTGTGAACAGGGAGTTGCTTTTTAATTGTTTCTGTAAGCCAGCACAGCTCACCTGAGCCTAGTTAATAACCTTTCTGTTGTAGCAACCCTTCTATCTCCTATACTGTTGTGCCCCAACAGAGGGGCAGACATTACAGGACCTATGAACAAGAATGACTTCACAGCCTTTGGAAATATATTAGGTTGACAGTTACTGAACTTCTTATTTGACAGCTCTGAAGTCTTGCACCTTTAAGTTAGAAATAATATTTGTATCTTGTAGAGCAAGAGATGACTATGGAGAGCACAAACTAGTGAAAATGTGTCAGCCAAATGGGCAATTTCATGTGATATTTTCATACATCTCTACAATTTTGGGGAATAGATCAATGCAGTATATTGATGCAAAAAAAAAAAAAAAAAGTCTCCAACAATAGGGGGGGGAACTAAACTGCTTCATGTTCCTTAAGCTCCTTCTGGTTGAATAACTCAGAACCAAAGCAGTTTCAAGCTGTCCTGCTGGACATACTATTCTCCCAATTTACAGCAAAATTAAATCCCCTGCTACCTATCAAAAGAACTGTCTTAACATCATAACATTTATGTGCTTATGACGTTATCACTTAAGATATCCTCAATTAATTTTGAAAGCCTCAGACCGTTGATCCACTTTGGATTCTCATGAACATATTTTAGGAAGTATTCTCTTTCAATTCTTTCCTTGACTCTATTCATCTTTGCACACTTTCAAAGTCACTAACAAACAGGAGAGAAAATAAAGTTGAAGTTAATACATTGCTTTCTTCTATCCAATAGGTTTCTAGTGCCTACTGATATATACTACTCCATGGTCTTCTGAAATCAGAGAGAAGATGCCCTTAAAAGCCAGCCATTACGAAGCTTTATGATAAACACAACATGCCATGGTTTTAGAGGAACTGTATAATTCTCAGTCTCTAGGCACATTGCAAAAAATAAACTAATAATTAGTGTAAAATATCACCATGTAGAAAAAAAATCTCATGTTTCCTTTGAGATAGCATTCGTTTCATTCTGTTAAAGCAAGCCTTTATACACCTTTACAGCTATATAGACAAAAGCATGCAAGCAGCCGCTGACAATGATATGAAGTCTAACACCAACACTCCTCCACTCTAGTTTCACAAAAGCTATAGCAAGGAAGAGAAAGCATCAACTTTGCACTGAAGAGAAAACATCAAGAAAAACAATCCCCACACCCCAGTTACAGTAAGATGTTTTAACATACCATCTGTCCACTTCGAAACAGAAAAGCATCAGTTGGTACATAATTTCTCACTTACAGGATAAAAACGTAGCAGTTATTCCTACACATGATAATAATTTACATCACTTGAGGCTTCGAAATTGAAACGTTTATGATTAAGAGAATTCCAATTGTTTATGTTTCTATAAATTCTTTCCACCACTATGTAAAACACTGAGATCAGAGAAAACCAAAGTCCGTTATAGAGCTTTCTTGTCCAAAAGTCACCAAAAACAATAATCCATCTGCTTTCAGAGATAGAAAGGATGTACACAGATGCCCAGGTACTTACGCAGAAAAAGGTTCAATATACTTTTTGTTAAAAAAAGTAATAAAAAAGGACAGCATTCATGATAAACTGAAATCTAATAGGTATACCTTTTGTAATTTGTTGGCCCCACCATTGCAGTGTTAGTTCTTGTCAGAAGAGTAATGACGCAACTTTCATGTGCTTGTTGGTAGTTCTAGCTACGCACCTTTGCCTTTAAAACTTATGGCATGAGGGATGCTATAACACTGTCAGGGAGATTTTTGTCCCTAACAGCTTAAGCATTGTATGATACATTATGACTAGGTACAGACAGCTACACAAGAGACATTTGAATCTGGTTCTACACTGCTTTATTTCCTTAAAATGAGTTTCCTCTGCATTTTGTTCTCAGAAACCTCTTCTCACTTACACAGCTGAGCATGAAGTACAACTGGTAAGGGATCACAGTGACATCTGTTACTATTACTGTCCACAGCCTCTGAACTATCTGAAGACCTAGAAACAGTTCTCCTCATTGAAATGAACATTCATTTCTTGAACTCCGTAATAATTACTTAGAGAAGAAGCAACAAACTCTTACCCTGTTATCAATGTAAGGTACCACACTGCTATACTAATATTTATGTTAAAGCATCTTTAAAATATATATAAATTGATTTTCAGGCAGTAGTTCTCATTGTTGAACAACATTTCTAAATTCTGCTAATAAATTCAAAATCTAACAATCTTGTCTATCACGTGGTACTTAAGGGACATTGAGAATAGCATAAAATTTAGCCTTCAGTATTACCAGCCACTTTTAAATGAGGAATCAGCTAAAAAGTTTGTTTTCCATGTTGGAAAAGAACTCCATGTCAGAAGAAAATTCATGTTTTGGTTCATGTAATTTTACATATTAGTAGCTTTTCTTCCAGAACCACCATAATTTCTTATTGTCATTCCAAAAATGTTAAGTTCAAAACCTCTTCCCTGTTAGTTTTTCCTAAAACTTTCTCTAAGAATATATTGGTCAAACCTTTTTGCACAAAACATTAAAAGTTTTTGTGTAATGGAAACTAAGAACCTGATTGGAACAAATATCTAGAAAATTCAAAGACTCAAGACACCAAAAATTCTGCCTGACATCTTACAAGCAATAGAAAAAACTATAATGGCTCATTATTGAAGCACATGTGGAAAGCAGATTTCTCTTGATTCTAACATAAAAAGTCCTCATTATAGCATACAAACTTCCACAATAACATTTTACTGTTAAGTAATAGTCCTATAGTGTTTTCCTCTGATTCCTCAGCAATTAATTCTATCCCACTTCAACACAGTCAGTACACAGTTAGGAGTCTGACTTTTTCAGAGGAGCATGTTGTCCAGGTCAAGTTATGCCATTCTCATGGCATTCTCTATATATACTCATTTTTAATAAGAGAATTAATACTATGGGATTTTTTTTTCTTAGCTTTTAGATCTTTGATCAGTTCCAATTCTAATGCAAGTCTAAAAAAATGATAAAGAACTTAAGGCAAAAAATTATTAGAAGCTTGGATGCAGGCATCAGCTAAATATTTCATTCATACTGAAATATATTTGAATGAATTTTCAGTCAGACCATTCAGGAAAATTAAATAATTACTACATTAAAGAGATGGGAGCAACTAGAGAAAGAACGTGAATCCAACTAGTTTCTAAGTTTAAAGACACCTGAATTCTTACCCAGCTCAACAAACATTACCCTCCAAGATTTCTTGGAGAAACAGGCAGGAGGAAAAGCATTCAATTATACAGAGTAAGAGGGAACTTGCTTACTTTAAAAATGCATGCATGCAGTTGTGTGTATATATGCACTCTAACATTTACATTTCTTTTTCTTGCTTGTTTAAAGCTTGCTAAATGACCAGCAAATTGTGATGTTAGACTGATACAAATAGTTGCTAGTTCTTGTTCTTTGAAAATTGAAAAGTGACTGAAAAGCAGTCAGCTGGCAGTAAGAGTCTGAGAGTCGCTCATTAACATGTAACTCTTACCTCCCTTTGGTAGGAAACATTTCAGAGCAAATTGAGTTTTTCAGGTCACAACTCTAGACCTAAAATATGAAGTATCATCTTGAGAATAGGTGTTATGTTATCATTTTTTAAAAAAATGAAATGGCAACATTTGCCCACACCTAGTCAGTACTGTGACTGAACTTCAAGATTTTTAATATCATATAAGTTGACTGAAGTAAACCCTTATGATTTTACACTGTTTTTCAAACAAAAATTATAAATATAGAAATTTACTGTAAAAAAAATAAAGCTGCATTTTGCAGTCCTCTGCTTGGTGAGGCTTAGAGATTGAAATAACAGCACTTCACATGTATTAGTAATTAATTGAACTCCATGTACCAAGACAATGATATGACATTTAGAAAAAAAAAAATGTTTGTCTTGTCAAGATTTGGAACAGCTAGTATTAAAGTTTTACAAGTTTGGAAACCAATCATACAGCACCATGTTTTTATGATCTCCAGACTTAGTGCTTAGACACTTTCTCAAAAATAATTTTTTGATTGATCAAAGCCTATTTTCTCCATAAGATGATCATACCATCTCCCTCTACAAATATGTTCCACCCTCCTCCCACACCAGCACGCAAATCCATTTCCATTCATGCACCAAAGAATTGTTTCCAAGCACTGCAATTGTAGCTTGGTTAACAGATCGTAAACTTCTGAAGCATCCCAGTATCATGTGATAATCTCTTCTAACTCAACTGCAATAAAAGTTGAATCTTTCATTCTGGAACAATTCTTTGGCAAACAGCAGTAATTTTAATATACATACATACTTTGGGGAACAGAGAGAAAGAAAATTAGTAGAAGTAGATTTTCTCATGGAGAGAACAATGACTTTTTTGGAGAGACTTCATGAACAGTTTTCAAAACCATAACTAGCACACTCGTACCATAGCTACAAGTACTGCCTTTTTTGATTATATTTCAAGTGGCAACATCAACAAGTAGAAGCATTGCAATGTCACTGAAAGTTTAAGGTTTGCATAACTACAGTATTGCAAAGGTTTTCTTTTTACAAGAACTGTTGCAGAAGGACAACATATGATGTTAAATTCATATTCCTCAGAATCATTTCTGAGAAAAAGTTAAAAAAAAGGAGGAGGCAGAAGAGTTCTGGCCGCATGTTCTGAATACAAATTTAAATACTACTGCAGATATGTTTTCAACACTTCAGTAGGGTAACTAGTTTCAGACTCAAGACTTTTTTTTTTGTCTATATCATAGGTAGATCAAACCAAAACATATGCACAAGTCTTTTTCCTTGTCTCACCCAGACTAGTTACGCTGTCATCAATAAGTTTTTTTATTTAGGTGTGTATTTAAGGATAATCTAAGTACTTCATCTTGACTGAGGTCACAAAAGCAGTACCCAGTGACGTCTTACTTCACCACCAATATGGAATCTAATAGTATTTTAGCACTGCCTTCAAATGCAGACCTATAATTAAGTTAGTCTGCTCATGCAGAAAATACTATGCAAAAGTGGCAACTCATTTCTTGGAAAGACACACATTTGTTTCTTGAGTCATGCAGGACAGTTTCACTGTATTGCTAGCTCAAAGTATTTACCTCTCCCCAAGTACAATTTTGCCACAATCTTCAAAATGCGTTTCACAGAATCAAAGTTGACTTAATTACAACTAGAAAAATCACACACAGCATCTAGTTTCTAAAGGAGTGGTAGAGTAATTTTCAATTCCTTCACCTCGATTCAACACTCTGCTCATCCTCACTGCATACCCAGCACTGGTGAGGCTGCACCTCCAGTGCTGTGTTCAGTTCTGAACCCTTCTGTTTTGGGTCTGGTGCACAAAAATCATGAGGAGCAATTGAGGGATCTGAAGTGGCTCATTCTAGAGAAGACGAGGCTCAGAGGAGAGCTTACAGCTCTCTACAGCTGCCTGAAAGGAGGTTGTAGTGAAGGGGGGTTGGCCCCTTCTCACACATATCTAGCAATAGAACTAGTGGGAATAGCCTCAAGTCACATGTGGAAGAGACTCAGGTTGGATGTTAGGAAAGATTTCTTCTCTGAAAGAGTGGTCAGACTCAGGAAAGGGCTGCCCAGAGAGATGGTTGAGACACCATCCTAGAGGTGTTCAAGGAATATTTAGATGGGTTGTGGTTTAGCAGGAAAATATTGCTGGTAGGTGGATAGTTGGAATGGAAGATCTTGGAAGTATTTTCCAACCTCAAGGAGCCTGTGATTCTGTGTTGCCAGTGGGCTTGCCATGGGGAAATTATACATTAGTGTTGATAAGACAAAACATGGACTCACTATCATCGTACACTACCATTGCCTGAAAATTACTGACCCAAGTGATCATTTAACTCTGTGCCTCTTACATGTGACACTGTTTTCTTTCTCGTTTTAGAGAGAAAAAGGCAACCATATTCACAAGCCTAGGGGAAACAATCAAATGCACAGTGCACATCATTGCATCACATATCTAGGTAGACACATTCCTTTCCAACAATCAACCTGACATTTAGTCCATTCTCCAAGCAGCTTGATACAGACATCAGCCTTGGTCAGTCTGTTCTTGGTCTCATTGGAACTCATGCAGTTAACCTTGCCCTATCAATCCAGTCTACCCAGGTCTCTCTGTAGTGCCTAACTACCCTCCAGCAGATCAACACTCCCAACTTCATGTCATCCATGAACTTACCTAACCTGGACTATAGACAAATATCATCCTATCTCAGTTACTTACGACACTAAAAGTAGTTTCTTTCTGTTGTATTTCTGAAGAAATGTGTTTTAGGTGATCTAATAGTAACATAAGAATTACCTGTTTCTCTAATTCTGTTTGAAGAGTTTATACATCCATTTCAATAACTGACTTGAAAAAAAAAAAATCAGCCATAAAATTAAGTTTGAAAGATTCCTATCAGATGACAAGTAGTAGTAAGTTATTTTTCCCTTCATTTAAAAATACTGTGGACAAGATATAAATGAAATACATTTTCTGCTTATTTCTCAGTTGAGCTGCCAGTGCTGTCTCAGTGTTCAATAATAAAGAATCCTTGATTCCTCCAAGATATTTTGCTACACACCTTCCTTTAGATCTCCTGACAAATAGCTGATTCAAGGAACGGTTTCTCTGGAGTAAAGAATGTCTTAATACAACAAAACATTTCAGAACCCTCCACTTCATAGAATTCTAAGCTCTGCCAGATTTTCCCATTGAAATGTACACTTGAATTTAAAAAACAGTCCAAATAACTGAACAAAACACACAAGGTAGGTAAAGTCTTGCAGCTCAATTCCATGTGAAACAACATTTCCCAGATCTAATTTAAGCATCATATTTAAAAAAAAAAGCATGAATTTTTTCAACCCACCTTCCTCCAGTTTAGAGGAAGTTAACTAGCTCAGAGCAAGTAAGTGTCAGAACTGCATTAGTAAAAAAAAAAAAAAAAAAGAAAAAAAAAAAGGTGTATTCTGTATTGTGTATTCTGTTGCAATACACAAGGAATAGAATCATATATAGAATGGAAGACAAGTAGTAAAAGCTAGGTTTCAGGGTGGCTTTTTTTTCCCCCTGCTATTCATCAGCACTGTTTTCTGCCAAGATCTGGCAGCTGGCATAAAAGGTGGCAACACCTGTTTAGATCCTGCAGATGAAAGAATCTATTTTCTCCTTTGGGAATTTTGCATCTCTGTAGTGTGACCCCAAAGCCCCTTGAGCATAAATCATATGTTTTATTTCAAGGAACAGGTGTGACCCTGTAGCCTTCTCTCTTCAGAGACCACAGTAGATACAACAAACACAGAAACTTGACAGAACTAGGAGGTTTACTTGAAGTTATTTAAAGTTTATTTAAAACTAGCAGATGTGTATCTGCTTTCCTAAGCCTTCCTGATAAACTACATTCCTGAAAAAAGAAATCAGGAGATATTCACAGACATGTGTCCTTCAAAACCATGGCCAAAAATACCAAAGAGCACAGATTATTGCTCTTGTTTGGGGAATGACTTCTTTATAGCACAAAATAAACTTACAGGAGAGTTTTCTCCTTTTTGTAAGCAGAATGCAGAGTCCACAATTTGCCTATAGTACTTGTTACCAAGGAGACCAGGTTTTAAGTGTTAGACTTGTAATGCTAACAATGAGAAAATAAATAACTGTTTATGTCATTATAACAGTATACGTCAATAAAATGCTATGGCAACCTTTTAAGAAGCCTAGATGGCTCACCTGAAGAGCTGGCAGACGTATCAGAATGGAAATATAGAAAGCACAAGTTCACTTTGATGCTCTTGGAGAAGCACTCTAAAATAGATGAGTTTTAATAGATAGTTCCAATCAAGTTTACAATAGGAATTAACAGATTTGAAGAACAATTTACTCCAGACCATAAATTAACTCTGTAGTCCTTTCCAGATACAAAGGTCCTAAACACGAGTCCCATGCTATTGGATGGCCCAAACAATCCCCAGCAGCTCCATTCTTTGCTCTTGAGCATATTCATCTTCATCATCTTAAACAAGATTCTGAATGGTCTTGCTGTGTCTGAGATACCTTCATCTTTTAAGGAGACAATATTTAACAAGCATACCTAAAACAGTGTATTATTTCAGGAAAATGCATCTAACTAATGTTTTCTGACCGCTTGGTCTTAACTTGGATAAGTTAAACTTCTTTTTTTTCCAGTGCGGAGCAATTTTATATTACTTCATATTCTTAGAAACATCAACTATACTATTCATGCTTACTGCAAGCTTTTGCACCAAGATTTAAAATATATTTCCACAAAGACTCATGTTCTGTACTTTTAATGAGACTCTCGTAGAAGGGGCACACGCTTCCAGTATTGAAATAATTATGTTTACAAGTTGCCAAACAACTTTCAATGCCCCTTTCTAGTAATCTCCAGATGTGAATAAACGTTTCCAGCCTGAGAAGGAAATCAAGTTTCAAAAATCTAGGATTAACATCTACCACACAATGATAGTACGCATTTGCAACAGAATACACAGATGTAACTTGTAAAGTATGTTGGCTTATTTTTAAAGCTTCAATATTCATAAAGGAAAGAAATTTCTCTTGGGACTGAGAGACTGCATATAAATAGTGGCTGCAGTCCCACCATGTGTCTTGCATTTCTTCCATAGTGGTAAGGCTGCGCTTTAAGAAATAACTTGACAGCTGTTTCAATCTCCCTATCTGGTTTCAAGATACTTTGTACCATTTCTGTCACTAAAGCACATATTTGTCTGTCGTAAGCATCATCCTTAACAGATAACATACACACATTACTACACATTTATATGCACGTATGTGCTGTCACTTCACATACAATGGTACTTCACTGCAACTTTTTTTTTTAACATAGTAGTAGTAACGTAACCATAGTGACAGCCTCAGACTGACATCTGCGTAAAGCAAACACAATTGTATCTTAGTTGAAAGGTCTGCAGAAAGAGAAGCAGTTGTTAACCTATATTGGAATCATCTGATCATAGAATGTGAAATACTTTGAAATCATTGTTGATTGATAGACTGAAGTAAAGGTGAGACAGCATGAAACTAACCAGTACTGTCACAGGACATGGAAACTAAGCTAAACTGTGTGGGAAATACAAGCATCTAGGGTCATAGATGAAAATGACCTTTTGTGTGGGCTCTTCCCCTTTCTGTCCCCAGTCACTCGTCCCCATACCATTGCTGCTTCCCCTGTATTAATGCAGCTGACTTCACAGCACTGCAGCAAATTGCACTTCAAATGTTATTCAAATAGAGTTATAACTTCTGCACAAACATGGTCACAAAAAGAAAAATAAATCACAAGACCAACCCAGATTATTTCTCTATTTACAGCACTGATCTTCCTGACTGAAGAACAATAGGCTGAAGTCTAGTAACTGGCAGGGAATTGGACAAGGGAGGGAGACTGTAAGCTTCCTGGAAGCTTTGAGTACCATTAGATTACTCTCCTATTTAAAAAGAGAATAGGATTAAAAGTCCTGACCACTCTTCATGATATATCAGCTTTTAAATACCTAGGTGTCTACTGGATGTTATATAAATTACCGCCCAATTGAGGGGAGAAATGAAGAATAAAAGCAAGCAAGTTCAGAACCTAATTCTATCGCTTTGTTACACATTTAATTCAACTGTTCACAACTCAGGAGAATGCATATATACTTAAACCAGTGGTAAGAGGACATGGACAATGCAGCCCCATACGAACTCAAAAATTACTCATTACTTTGTAGCTTGGCTTCTAGTCACCTGCAACAGCACTGAAGACTTCTCTCTCCACCTTTCCCTGTATGTAAAAACTATTCCTGATTACAATAGTTAAAATATTAATTGCCTTTGCAAGGCAAGTAAGTGCATTCAAGTTAATTCACTTGTATGCTTTATCTTCTAATGGCTTGCACCAGAAAAGTATCTGTTTATTATTATTTGATTATAATTTTCTCAAGGTACAAACAAGACTACATGCAGTTTGGTCCAGATAAGAAATTAGAACCATGTAATTAACTGCTTTATTCTAATTGCCATCCTAATTACTGGTAAGGTGTTCCTTCAGATGTGGACTAATCTGAAGGTGATCAAATTAAGGGACAATATTTAGTTTCATAAGTAAACTTAGAATTACTTATTTACAGCCAACTGAGGTGTGAGATCCTCTAAACAAGAAGTTATCTGGCCATCGGATATCTGGAGGTTATTCCTCACTCATCATGAATGAGCAGAGATAGGAACCCAGACAACAGGAATGAACGCACCCATGTTATTGTATGTCATACTACACTCAATTTGAATAGCAACATACAACCAAATGAGCTGAATACAGAAACAGACCAGTTACTATTAAAAAGTCACTTTCAAAGCTTTGGCTCAATATTGAATCCATTATTTGATCTAGCAATTTCCATAAGTGATATGGAACTTCAACAGCAAGCGGAATGATAATCTTGAACATAACATCTTTTTCCACCCCCTGGGTATGTTTTTGCTTGTTACATTCCCTTCAGTGGAAGTCTAAGAAGATTTTGAATATTTTGATCAAATGTATTAATTATGAATTATAATAGACTAGACATTTGTAAGGCAAGTGTTGGTAATATATACTATTACAGAACTATAATAAGCAGCAAGTAAATTAAAGGAAATTTCAGCCAAGTCAAATGATCCGACTGTGCCTGATTAGTCAAGGACCTATGTTAAGAACAAAATAAGAATGGTATCTGAATATTAGCCTTAAATTAGCAAGTTGTTACTTTCTCTCTCATAGCAACAAAACATGACAGCATTACAAGACAGATAGCAGCCTGTGCATTATTAGCTCACGGGTATCATTCCAGTCAGTCCCCTACTGCATGGAATTATTTCATATTTTAAAGAGCCATAAAGGGACATTCATGAGTATAAGGCTAGGTTAACTTTCAAGTGGTTGTAATCATCTGGAACAAGAATGGGCTCAATCTCCATTTTACATTTCATATAACTCTTACCAGCTAGAAACTGTTTTCAAATACTATAGTTACAATTTGCTCTCTGAATAAATTCAGACAGTGCATCACAGTACAGAACTTCCATGCCCTGTATCAATTATAGTCACTATCATGCACACAAGATTTAGAATTCCAGCATTATGAGCCAACATTCTGTGAAGTAAATGCATTTTCATGTATGAGTTTTTATTCATTTAGTAAAAGGAAAGAAAAGGAAAATTTAACTGCTCCAACCATACAAATATCTACAAATTGTGCTTTTACATCTCAAAAATCAGACTTCCTGACACTTTCAGTTTTCAGCAATTTGCAATAGTCTTGATTAGCTACAGGCTGTACTGCCTAAGACATGGGTTAAAAAAAAAAAAGCAACAATTTAACTGTCAAACTAAGAAAGATTCAGTGTTATCTGACTGTAGAACCATCCAAGAGCAAAGAAGTTTAACATCAACATCTGCATTTCCAGTGCAAGATTCCTGTGTATAGGCTGCACCAAACAAACTACAGTGACTCATTCAAATTACAGCAATGTCAATGTTGCTCTGCTTCCTTCTCATTAGTCAAGCCCAGATTAACAAGAAGTTAGTATTTGAAGAGTTTTCATGCTGCTATCAGACAGCTGGCACAAAGAATAAAAATATCTTTTGTGAAAATTCAAGCACTGTTTAGTCATCTAAATGAAGTAAATGAGCTGCAGCTCACTTGCTCATTGTAAGCCCTAGCAACTTTTGTATTGAGTCAAATTAAGTATCTTGTCAACAGCAACTATCAAAAAATTATTAAGCAAAATAAAAAGCCCAAAACGTTATTTGTAGAGCATACATACATAAAAAACACAGGTACATTGAAGGAGCTCTGGTGGAATCATTTCTAGTTCCAAGCCTGGGTAAAGGCATATCAAAAAGCACCTGCCTGCATCTACGGACATAAACTCCATGAGGGAAGTAAACAATGTTTTAAATTGATTACATTTTTGGCTTCCACTTCATACCGTGGTAGCCACTTTTCTTTGTGCCTTTTCAAGATCTATATTACTTGGAAAGAGAGAGGAGTGAAGGCTCAAACTGCACAGTTTTTAAGACTTAAACAAATAACATGCTCAGCAACTTAAGTAACAACCAACTTTATGCACTTCCTATCAACTCTAATATTCCATTTCTTTTCTTACTAAGAATGTATTCACATTTCTGAGGAACACATGGTAACAACCAAGACTTCTCAAAACAGAAATGAACCCATTTCTGTATGTTTAATTCCAACTGCTTCCTTCAGCCTATCTCCTTTCTCTTCAGAGCACTCTCTGGCTGACTTTGAAACCCTTCCACATTTGATCAGTCGTGATACGACAACACACTGTGAGTTCTTCAGAAAATCCCTCCATCTGTGGATGAGCTTTCTTTACAGAACTTTTCTCCATTGTGTATATCCGCATATACTCATTTTCTTTATTCTTTCATTCTTAGTCCCATCCACACATCCTCAATTCCATAGTTATTTTGATCTGGAATACATTCAGAAAAACTGTGTTTCTTCATTTTTTCCCCTCTGAAATTAATGAGTGTTTATGCATGATACTGCTTACTATGCAGATTTTACAGTGTCATACTACGGTACCATCTGGTCCTGTTCACTTGGTAAAAATCAACCAGTGGACCAATGTATTCCCTCCCAGCTGTTCCAGATTATTCTGTCCTAAAGAAATTATATAGGAATAAGTTAATTGTGTTTCAAGAGCTCAAGAAAAGACTAATCCATGTTAACAGCAGCTAGCATGAAGTATAGTACAAGTTCATTTTTCAGCATTATACTACAGTCTAGAATTTTTCCTATAACCAGTCTGTTCACAGCAAACATGTCCAACTCTGTACCCCACACTACAAACTGAATCTACTGCTCTAATTAGTCACTAGATGTGTAAGCTACAGGCTACACTGAACTGAAGAAAATTCTGGTAGTTCACTAAAACCCAGCAGTAGCACACACTAATCCTATTAACAACATCTTGACAAAAAAAAAAAAAAAAAAAAATCAAATGAACGAGCATACAATTATTTTAATTGGTTACGTGGAGGAAAAAAAAAAAAAGAGGAAACCACGTCAAAAGCTATTAGGCCAAATTTATTTAAAAAAAAATACTAATTAAGATTTCGTGTTTACATTAAAAAAAAAAATAATCAAACGACAGCAATTGCATACTTAGCCCTTGATAGGCAGCTGGATTTCTGGTTTTCAACCAGAATAGCTTAGTTTGTTACAACAGTTCTGCAAGACAACAGTTAATTCATTCCAAACATCTACCTCAGGATTGGATTTCAGAACACCATGCTGTTTATCAGGTTATCACGAAAACATTCAAGTCCCTCTTGTTCTCTATGACTCAGAGCAGGCTGAGCCAGTTCTTTCTATTGGAGGTACAGAGTCCACCCCAGTGAACTGCAACAGCACCAGGTAGATCTAAAACATTGTTATAGTGCTTTCCTGCTTTGTTTATAGGATCTAACTCAAATACAAACACCACTATACTGGACAAATATCAGAAGCTACTATTTTCAGCAGTTCACTTAGAAGGATAGAAGGTTTGAAAATGCACCCGAAGTAGCAAGATTTTGTGTCAAGCTTTCAGTTTCTCTTCTCAAGAACTACATTCATTCTACACCTATCACATGTTGTCTGCTCTTTTCAGTAGAGTGCCACATGGTGTGAACATGCAAGCTGGAATTTATCCAAGTAGCCTTCAGTGCATTGAATTCATATGATGGTAATAAATTCTGGGCCACAAGTTTGTGCTTAGGGTGTGTATCAAGTAATTAAGTAACAAAAAAATAAAGTAATGGGTGGTAACTAAGAGCTTCACTGTTAGGTAAACATTTAATGTGCAAAACAGAAAGCCACAAAACAAAAGGACCCAATGTGTCATCACCTTGGTACCTGCACATCTGAATTCAACTTCCTCCTTCTAATACTGCGCAACTAATATGGGATGTATTGAATTTTGTCTATAACAGCTGCTCTTGATAGGAAACAGACCTACTCAAGGATCACCACTGTAAGACTATCAGCGATTACTTATAAGGTAAAGTGTCTATGCAATGTACTTATGTCATCACTTGCACATTTATCAAAGTTTGTATAGAATCTTGGTGCAATACTACGTTAAGATATGAGAGGGAGAACAGATTTCCTAATACTGAAAACTCAATACCACTTTTTCTTCTCTTTTGTGATATAAAGACTGCTATTAGATCAGTGGCACGCATTTACTGGGAATAAGAAAAAAGCCCTCAGAGTGAGATCCATTGTTAGTGAAGCCAAGTAATAAATTATGCACAAGGAAAGCTAGTCTACAGTAGAAGTTCCTGCACATCTCCTCTAATCCAACAGACTGAGTCTTTGGGCATATCCTTCTACTATGACACATGGATGCATCAACCTCTTAAGACCTTCTACTTCTATGTAAACAAAGTTCATTTACAATCTGAGAGAACACCTGAAAGCCAACTAGTTGAGAATTTTGACTAAAAAAGAGTTATGAATCTGTTGTGTACTCCACACTGCTAATAATGGATTCTCTAGGAGAACATCACAGTTCTAGCTGATTCAGCCTTAATCTTTTCTCCCACCTGCTACCAAATCCATTAACCAAACATGCTGACAACCTCAGATACTATGCTATCAGTTCTAAATGGTAGGAAAAGGTCTAATATTTCTACAACAATCCTCATGTAAACATTTAGAAATGAATCTGTTAGATATCTCCGTTGCATGATTATCTTTGTTTTGTCACTTGGCATTATGTGGTTACAACTATTTGTAAGCTTTAGAAGTATTTTAGTTTGAAATTTTGATATAGAGGCTCCAAAAGCAAGAGGAAATTTAAGTTCTAAGAAGCCAAATAGCACGGAGAAACAGTTCACTTGGAGTGAAGATACATTCCCCACTGCCATTTCAAAGAAAATTTTCTATTTGTTTGTTCCTTTCACAGCACACTTGAATGACTCTCTCAGTATTCATAGGTCAGTACTACACTAGCAGAAGCTTTCAGCTACATTCTAATTTTCCCCACAGACATGAATTCTCAAAGACTGTATTTCTGTTGTGATAGCATAACTGATCAAATTCAGATTTAGAAAGTACACTTCTTTTCTGACACTCTTAGAGAATATTTAAGAAAACTACAGGCAAGTAATTTTGCAGCCTGCAATCATTAACAATTGTGCAGCCAGTTGCACGTTAATGATCTTATTCTTCACAGTCACTGCTTACTGGGAACCTGTAAAAATAGCTGCTAGTACTAGTTCTACAGCATTTAGAATTTCTCTTATAATAGACAGGGAAAGTTCTGGTATACAGAAACCTAAGGTGGGTGGAACTGGGAGGGAGGTGCACAAATAAGGACTGAGAGAGGAGATATTTGCATTAATAAGTAATTAGGTTGAGAAAAAATATTTTAGGATTGGCTGAATTGAAATGACATCACTTACTCACCAGCTTGTAGCCTAGGAAGTCACAGATGGACCTAAACAGAGTTGAAGCTGCCATGGTTTTTAATCTCCTAGAAAAGTTACTGAGCAGTTACCTCCAACACTGAGAAATAAACATATCTGCTTGTAATCAGAAGGTGTTTAAAGTTTCTAAAACTAACCTTTAAAAACAGGCAACTGTTACATGTTATTTTTCCAACAATTTTTTCCACATGGCTGCTTTTACTTTCATGAAGTAGACATAATTTACAACTACTGTACTGATTCTATATGTTCATCTCACCATTTGTATTGATATTCCTGTGAGTTTGAATATATAAGTGCTATCATGTAAAGGTTTGGAACACACTTAGACCTTGACAAACATTAAATAGAAATATTTTTTCCAGCTTAAATTGAAAAAGAACAGTTTGAAATTACCTTATCACTATTTTCTATCTATAAATGGTCTATAAATAGAATAATGACTGTTGTATATTAAGGCAGTTAGTAGAGAATACTACAAGATCACTATGAACTGACTGCTTTTTTTTTTTTTGCCATCAAGAAACAAAGACTTATATAGAAACACGCTGCCCAGAAAAAATAACCAATCAGTAAGTAATATCTTAAATTAATAATAATACTCATGACTGAAGATAAGCTAAAAAAGTTAATTTCATAGTGTTGTATGCAACTGAAATATTTCTTGAATGGCATATACTTTCCTACAAGCTTGAAGCAGCTATTTTAAACACTCATGCATGCCTACAGTACACAGAATGGAAAAGGATTTTCAACTTTCTTCTAGAGAGCCTTCAGAATTCACTTCAAATATCCCTTATAATGACCATCCAATTTTCTTTTTTTTTTTTTCCTCCAGTCCATCACACAAGTAAGTAAAAGCTCACTTCAAAACTTTGCAGATCAATGCTACTATGCAACACATGATTAGGCAGCATATTCAGCCTGAAAAAGCCGTATGCTCACAAAAGCTCCCTCCAGACCTAAAAGCAGCCGAACTTCTGCTAATACTCTAACTAAATCACATACCTGAAAGAACTCTGCAGATCTAGTTTTGTGACTGAGGCCCTAAGTATTAAAATACATTGTACTCACAAGTATTCCATTTCTACGTTTGCAGCTCAGCTTTGTAAAACCCTATAAGGAAAAAAAAAAAAAAAAAAAAAAAAAAAAATCAGAAAAATGAAGAGATCTCTTAGCATTTAAAATAAAGGTTTCTAAAAGGGAAATCAAGTAGTGGTACTCTTCCCAGAGATTTGCTCAGAAAGGAATACAAAATTGGGCTGAAGGCTTCCTTAAGGTCATTATTAGAAATCCTGCTGAACAGAAGACTTTTCTAGAAGGGGCCACAGGACAAAAACAGTCAGACTAGAATGTAAAGACTCGTTCCCCTTCAGCGACCTTACAAATGGCTGAGAAACAAATGTTTCACAATCGCTTCCTCACAAGTGAGAGCGAAAGGAGACAACAACCATGCCTCCTAACAGGCCGTAAGCACAAAGCAATAGTAGTCAACAAAGAAGAAAAATTAGCTCACCCTTTCCAACAATCAGTGATAGTTCAAGAAGAGTACAATCTCCATCCAGAGAGATGCTGCTCTCTTTGCTACCAACCCTTAAGTGAGGGTGAGCAGGGGGTGGATCAAGGCTCTGACCCTTCTGGTCACTTAGCTTCATTGCTTGCACCTGAGCTCCCTGAGTTAACCATACCTTCTCACCTGGTGCTCAACCACTTGTTCAGGTCGTGGCCTAGCAATTCTGGAGCACCCTTTGCCAAACAGCTTTTCCTTCCTGTGGATGTGAAGATTGTGTTTTGAGGTTGTTATGTCACAGTTCAACTACAGAAAGAACAACTTGAAGGTGAACATATTTTTAAAGCTGCTTGTGGAGGTATTTCAGAAAGTCTTTTCTAACAGAGGCAGCAACACACACACAGCAGGCTAAGCACACAGCAAAGCTAAGCATCCAGTCCAGGAAGACCAGATAGACTAAGACTTGCTTTGTCTCAAAAGAAAATTGCATTTTAGTCTTTCCCATGGCCTAACTCAGAAGACATCAGCCAGACACAGACAGTGTGTAACAGTGAGTACAGCCACATGCCTCTCCTCTTCAGGTGAGCCTAGAGCCATAGCACAATAAGCCATCAGCAACACAGGTATTTCCACCAGAGAAAGAGGCCTGTCTCTGCACTGTGCCAAAGCACTACCAACCCCAGCCCACCTCAAACCACCATTTGATTACCAAAACCAGAGCTGAAATGGTGCTCCTGGGCCAGCAGAGTGGGATGGTAATCCCAGATGAGGCTTGTCAGGGCAGTTAAGTCTATCAGTGCACTTAACACAGATATTACAGTATTCACAGTTAAAATAGCATTAAAGGAATTAGTAAAGCACTGGGAGAAGAGGAATATCCCACAGTTCAAATACACGAGTTCTTAGTAACTCACCTATTATAGTGCAGTGTAAGGATGCAGATTTTTTTCTACCTGGTTTTACTCAAAAGTAAATCACCACTGTTTCTGTATGTATAAATCCTGGCTTTCCTTCTTTTATTCACTCTTACTATATATAGAGGAAAAGTCTCATAAAAATAGTGGAAATCAAAAAGACAAAATCTAGTAATGAATTAGCTTAAAATTCATTTTCATTTATAGATTTTCAAGCTACAGAAATAGTACTGATTACAATTCAGTGACTGTAATTTGCGATATCCATAATAAGCCACATAAGAGGGAAGTGTGGGGTTATGTTAGACATCATGAGAAGGGATAGAACAGATCTGACTACCTCTGTAGTCCCTGAATTTGTGGATGTAACCCCTCCCCCAGCACTTATGTGCTCCCACATGGTCTCCAGTTTTCAGTCCTTGTTGCTAAAACTTCCCAGTGCCATCAAAATGGGAGACAAAGTGATGCTTCTGCCAGACAAATCAAAAGTATCAGTAAGAAGCAAGTCTTCAAAAGCTGTCTCTGCCATGGTAGTCTAGACTTGTACCGGCAGTCTTCACTGACCTTTAATTTTAGTCTCTTGGGTGATAATTGTTTACCAGAAGCTTCATCAGAATCCTGCAGACATAGACACTGGTAGCCTCATACCACCATGTGTTCCGTTGCCAACAGAAACTCAAAGTAAATGCCTTTTATCAGCATTTGTTACGTACAGCAGAGAGGTTTTCTGCTGCAATTTAATTACTTTACATAATATTAAGTGCACAAAATTGTAAAACTTCACCCCATAGTTCCAACCAAAAATACACATCTTTCACGCCTCATCTTTGAGGACTGTCCTTTGCTTGGGCCCAGATTTGTTCCTATCCTATTCATTATGTCTCTTTAAACTGTGTGCAGCTCTCTATGGCTGTGAAATTTCAATGACAAAATGTAGATTAAATTCCATGCAAGATATCTAAAATGTCTCAAATCATAAGCTATAAATGCTTTTTTTAAGCAGTATGGTCTACCTACTGTGATAGGAGCTATCAAATGCAGATAGTAGGACAGTTTGCACAACAATTTAAACATGATAGTAGCTGTAAGTATCAGATTTAGATTTTTTAAGAATAAGGAAGTTTGAAAGATTTCTCAATAACTCCTTTTAATTCCAGTAGTGTGTTTCCTTTTCTAATTTATTAGTTAAAAAGTACAGTAATTTGATCAAGGTAAGAAATTGACCCAGTTCAAAGAACACAGTTACATAAGCACAGTCTATCTAGCTCTATAAATGCAATAAATGAACAAAGTTTCTTAAGGATTAGCTCTAAAATTATTGTTGAAATTACATCTGATGTTTCTGCTCATTCAATGAAATTACTGCTTTCCTTCTCTGAATGTTACTTGAGATTTTAAGGTTTTCAGACATCAAGGTTTATCTAGTCATTCATTCCTCAACTATATTGTGAACAGAGATTATCCAGATCTCATAAAGCCATTAATATTTTAGAAGAATTAAACTGATCCAGTTTTTAAACAAAAAAAAATTGAAAATAAAAAATCTGACTGAATTATGTCAAAATATATGAGTCATTTCTTCAGTGTAGTTCAAACACAGCATGGCAGAGCAAATGGTTGAAAAAAGCTTTATTATCCTGTAGTCTGAAACTTTTACCTAAAGATACAAACTGTTCATTTAATAAGTAATTTTTTAATACTTATTAATTTATGCATGCATATAGATTAATAAGATAACATAATTGAGCTCATCATTTTCCTTCCAAGACAGTAGTAGGCAACTTGATTGTTCTATCTGTGCTGAACTATCTCTTAAGATAATAGAGTAACTTGCCCATCCTATTGTGGAGTTGGAAACACCTGTAATGTAGACAAAATGTATCACGTTCTGTGAACTGTGTCAGTTCAAATATGCAGGAGAGATATAGTGATGTGGACAAATTAGCAATTCTTGTTATTTTGCTTGGAAGAGAGCAGGATTAAACTATTTCACCCAATACAAACATGTTTTGTTTTACTGCAAAACAGGGAGACCATATATATTTTTCAAAATGCAGCAGATCAATCATATCTACTAGTAGCAAACCCACCAGAGAACTTCAGCCCCGTGGGCTATAATCCCTGTTGTTTACACTTGCCAAGTTCACCTGTTAATTAACTGTCACTTGATGAACCTTCTATAGATATTTATGGTACCTGGGTTTATAGAAGATTTTGCTAAGAAATATTTAGTTTTTGATTGCAATATGTTTATTGTAATCATTGTGTTTGCTTAGTCAGCATAGTGTTTTGGGTGGATGTTTATCATCCATAATTTTCCGTAACGGAGTTATATGTTTAAGAAATTTTAAGTTTATTGTATTAGTGAGGCAAAAGTTATGCGTTGAATAGCAGGCTTTCTTAGCTATAAGAAAGGCCACAGTTTAAGATTTCCAGGACATATTCCCTTAACTGTGTTGCCTTTAAGCATTTTATGTATCATTATATATTTGTATCTGTGAGGTAGAGGTTAATCATTTTGCAGCATGTCATAAAAAATGAGATCAATGCACACTCAGTAAGCTGAAATATTGCAAATGGAAATTACTTGCTACTTACAGAGTAGTTAAAGATCAGCCTCCAAGTACCTTCTTACTGACAAATAACTTTGAAATGTCAGCAGCAGCTGAAGTTTTTTCCTTCTTCAAAAGTTACTGCTTTTCTATGAGTAAAAGAAAAGCCACAGCAATCCAAAGTAAGATCATTTTCTTTTCCGCCTTAGCTTGTATTTTTTATTCCTATTTGTTTGTTCATTATGTTATTATCTCACAAGAATGGAAATTTACTCATTTTTATCATTTACATTGCTATTGAGTGCCTACTTTCTTATGCCTATGCAAGGGACTTGGAATCATGGATTCATTTGAGTTGGAATGGACTGTCTAGTCCAACTCCTCTGCAATGAGCAGGGACATCTACAGATAGGTCAGGTTGCTCAGAGCCTGTTTCAGCCTGACCTGAAACGTCTCCAGGAATGGGGCACCTCTCTGCGCAATCTCTTCCAGTGCTTCACAAATTTTATTGTAAAAAACTTTTTTTTTCTATCCAATCTAAATTTTCTCTCTTTTAGTGTGAAACCATTTCCCCTTTTCCTATCTCAGCAGACCCTGATAAAGAGTACTCCCCCTTCTATCTTATAGCCCCCCTTTACATATTTAAAGTTTGCTGTCAGGTTTCCCTAAAGCCCTCTTGCAGCTGAACAGACCCAACTCTCTCAGCCTGTCCTCACAGGGAAGTGTTCCATCCCTTGGATCACTTTTTTTTGTCCCTCCTCTGGACACACACCAACAGGCCTATGTCTCTTCTGTACAGAGGACTCCACATTTGGACACAGTACTCCAGGTGAGGCCTCACCAGGGAAGAGTAGAAGAGTAGGATCACTTCCCTTGACCTGCTGGCCACTCTGCTTTTGTTGCAGCCCAGAATATGGTTGACTTTCTGGTCTGTGAGGCATACTGCTGACTCATGCCCAGTTTGCCATCCACTAGTATTTCCAAGTCTTTTTGGCAGGACTGTGCATATTCTTTTCCTGCCCCACTTTGTATTAACCTGTGACTTGGGCGCACGATCTTGCATTTGGTTTTGTTGAACCTCATGAGGTTCTCCTGGGCACACTTCTTGAACTTGTCTAGGTCTGTCTGGATGGCAATCTGGCCCCTCAGGCATGTCAACTGCACCACGTGGCTTGGTGTCATCCACAGTTGAGGGTGCACTCGATTCCACTGTCGATGTCATTGATGAAGATGTTGAAGAGCATCAGCACTGGTACAGATCACAGAGGGACACTACTGGTCACTGATCTCCATCTAGGCATTGAGTCTTTGACCACTAGTAGCTGGGTAGAATCGTCTGTTTCTCAAATGGTGAAGCCATCAAATTCCTATCTTTCCAATTTGGAGAGAAGGATGTTATGTTTGACGGTGCCAAAGACCGTACTGAAGTCCAGATAGGTGACATCAAAGGCTTTTCCCTTGCCCACTGGTGTATTTATGTGATTATGGCTTGCACATACAGAAACCATCTTACTAAAACTGCATCCAGTTGTCTGAACAGTCCTGAGCTAAAGGATCATTAATACATTCCTAGTTGCAACTGAGAGAGATCATCCTTAATGATGTAAAGAGACTCCTTCCTTTTTTAAAGTTGATCAGAGATTGAAGTGAGGTGACTTGTCTCCGAGACCTGAACTGGCCTGGGAAGGAGACTGAGGTTCCCCCTGTGTGCTATGCCTTGTTTCACTAGTACTATAGCTTTTTGCTCTCTTAGGATCTCACCTCATGATTTGCGGCAATCCTGAAAATTAACTATTTGTCTATCCATTTGCTTTCCAGGTAGATTTTCTTTCTGATTCTAGAACAGACAAGAAGGGCTGCTTCAGACAACATTCCCTCATGCTGAAAAGGAAAACATCACAAACATTTTCATCTGCTTATAGCCCACGCTCAAAGCAAGCAAGACTAACCAAACTTTGACTCTGGTATTAACATAAACTAAGAAGTGTTCTTGAGTAAGTGTTATCCTTGTGTTCCCTCCAGCATGAAGGACCTGAGAACTGACTAGGTATGCTGTTTTAGAAACATCCTAGTTATAAGGAGTGATCTTTTGCAACTGCCAGGGGAAGCTTGCAATACTGTTGCCTACACTGGCAACATAGTAATGTCTTTTTATAAAATCATTTAAATCTAGAAATTCTCAATTTTTTATTTTCATTTTTAATTTATGGAGAGATTTATGCAAAGGTGACAAAGGACTGACATTGTTCTTTTCATCACACATCATCTGTTGTTGAATCAGAGCCCAAAAGGTACAAAAAAGTAAACAAATAAACGAACAAAAAACACCTGAAGAACAAATATTTTTTGTCTTAAGTGGTGTTCTTCAATTACTACATTCTTCAAAGTAACTGAATCTTGTTTTAAATATCTCTATATCTAAAGCAGTTTTCTGCAACACTCGTAACTGAGATCTTAAAAATTGCTTGTTACAGCTTTTCCCTTTCTTGCTTAAGTGTACTCTACCATAAAAAACATTAAAAACGAATTCACCATTGGTTCACATAAAAAAAAAAAATAATATTTGTTCCTGCAAGATTTTTTTATCTGCTCCCATTTTTAGAGAGCTAGGTGGTAGTCAAGGCCTTTGCAAAAATTGTTCAGGAAAAATAAATTTCTGAGATACTAATAACACATTTTCCTTAGTTACAGAACATAGATAGTCCAGGTAGTACTAGATAAGTACAGTAATTACTAGATTGCACAGTAAATCCTCCTTTTTCTTAAAAATAAATAAAAATAAAATTTTAGTTAATGGCTACTATAGCTGTAAGTATGGTACAATGCAGTGAAATAGAAATTCATAACTTAATGAATTTCTTGATAGACACAGCACTGTATAGAAAAAGATTATACTTTGGTAGTCTCATGAATATCATTAG
This sequence comes from Lagopus muta, assembly GCF_023343835.1. Lineage (NCBI taxonomy): Eukaryota > Metazoa > Chordata > Aves > Galliformes > Phasianidae > Lagopus > Lagopus muta. Next base: position 87,902,802 of record NC_064433.1, read on the forward strand.
AGGGCAATAAGTTCGAAATAGATACTAACGGTAGATATTCCTCATTGAACCTTGAAATATCTATTCTTTGCAAAACAAATTTGTTGGAGTCTAGTGTTTTAGAAATGAAAGATAAATTTCATTTAACATTGCATTTCACATGAGCATTATTACCCTAAAATGCAAAAGACTTTTATCCAGTTTTGCTACACACTACCGAGTTTCTTGCCAGAAGCTGAGCTACTTGCTTTCATTATAATCTGAATATCTCAGTGAATTTGGAAACTTTATTTTATTTTATTGTCCACAAGGAAGTAAACTTCTTGCTTGGTTTCTGCCGTCAGTTCAGTCTCACCTTCTTCAGCTTCCAAATTCAAGGTTGTTGTTTCCCTTGTCAAAGCTCAGTTATTTCCTTTTAATTGCTTTTGCAGTTGATGAGAAGCAGTCAGGAAGTCTCGGAGATATGAATACGAAACCACTGGAATACAAGGTAAGCTCTGGCGTATGGTAAAATATAAAGAAACCAATCTTCAGATGAGCACAATTAGGGTTAACAGTTTACATTTTCCTTTTCCCACTCACAGCTATACATTCATTTAAATAGGTCATCTACTGAAATAGTTCGACTGAAGTTATCACTTAAACCATGCAAGACCTGAGGGAGGATGGATAACCATGCATTTTGGAATGCTGTCCGACAAGATGGTTGCGATTTGTTCATCTTTCTCAGAAGCAACTTCTATTGACAAAGCAGAGAGTAAATGCAGAAAAACAGGTCATCACTTCCTATTTCTCATCTTTGAACAACAAGCAAGTGATCTGATCTATTGAAAACAAAGTACTCCTCAGTTATCCTTTCCAAGTCTTAACCAGTTTCCAGCAGCCATCCATTATCTAATATTACAAGTACAAACACAAAACTGCAGATAGTATGCAAAATAACAGAATTCATAGACATATTAATTCTCATAAATGATTTTCTTTTTTCTTAGTGCTTGTCAGTGCTAAAAGAGGGCCTTATCTGGAGGGAAGGATCCTCAATGCAACAATACAAATACAGTAAAATGTTTACTTTGTATAGATTTGGGCAATGGTGAAGAGATAATCTTCAATTAAACTGCATAGGAATGCAGATAATTTTCATTTCAGACTGGATATTTTCAGCAAACTTTCTAATGATTGAAAAAAATAAAGACACACAAGAACAACAAAAACACAAACAAACAAAAAGATTTCACTGAGTAGCTGTTCAGAATATTTGTTTGAAGTCACATATTGATGCTATTCCAATTTGCCATTACATATCAATAAAAGCACTGTCACTTTCACAAAATTGATAATTATGTCATCTTTTCATTTTTCAAAAATGAGACTTGCTTCTCCTGTATATTATCTGTTGTTTGAATTGTTACTTTATTATTTTGCTGCTGTTATGTTTGCAAGGGCATATAAACTACAAAAAGAGTTTGCATCTCAAAGTACTATAAGCATGAATGAGCATGTCAGAGAAAAGGAAGGTAGAATCACATAAGTGGAGATACTTCGTGTAATACAAATGATGGTCTGAATTACTGAACACACCTTTTTTCAAGGGAGTGCTAGCACCCTTTCAGTATTTACTTCATTATCTCCAAAGTAGTGATGATTGAATCTAATTTCACTCTTCATTTTCATTCCTCATTCCCACCATGGTCCATCAAATAGAAAAATGTGTTCTTATGTTTCCTTCAGACTTGACAGCACAGTGTGTGAGGTTATCCTTAAAGTTATCTTATAATCACAAGGAGGTTCCTCCTGACAGAACAATCATGCACAGCTCCATTCTCGTTTAGCACATTCCAACTGCACTCTAGTTAATGTATTCTTTTCCTTTTGCGTCCTGTGTTTGGCAATGCCAGCAGAAATTTATATTCTTGTAGTAGTCCAACCTTTTGTAATGAATCATCCTCAGACAGAAATCATTCTCAATTTGGCCCAACACAGGTAGTCACAGGACTTGGAGCATAAACACAAAAGGTGTAAATGAAGACACAGCAGTTGCCTCCTTTTTCTTTCTTGGATGAAATGTATTTTGCTTCATCAGGTTTGTAGATGGACACTCAATCACAGAAACCTCTTTTGGAAATTACTTTTTAAAAACTCTCAGTTTTGTTTGGATTAACCAGCTCTTATCCTTATTTTAAGGTGCAATGATTCTTCATAAATTTTTGTTGTGATTTCTTAAATGTCGAAACTTGCTTCTACTCTTTTACCAAGGATGCATATCATGTAAAGACATTTTCCCTGTGGTAGCATAAAAGTAATGTAATTTCAGGCTGCTCATTTCAGTTCTGTCTCTCAGCCTCCAGACTGATGCTTAAGGATTGATGATATTTATTTCACTGTTCTAAGAAACTATCCATAACTCAGTGATCAAATTCAGTGATTATATTAACTGTTTTGATCAAAAGCTATGGTATTAAATTCCAACAAAGTGGTTGTTTGGCAAATAAACTCAGTGCACTGCTTTATTCTATCTGATCTGAGCCTGCACAAACACCTTTGCTGTAAGCAATCAACAATAAATTTGTCTACTTTGAAATCCTCAGTCTATCCTCTGCCCAAGACTAAACATGGGACACAGCTTCATGATGCTATTGGCTACTCAGAGTGAAGTTACTGCCTGGGTGCTTCATTCGGCGTCCCTTCTGTATTGAAGTATAATATTTAAAATCACAAAATTCAAAACCTATAGTCCTACTGCAGACAAGTACATTTTCATGAAACTAATGACAAGGGCTCATTCTTTCAACTTTTGAGCTTGAGCTGAAATTCCTTCTTGGAAATCTGTGAACCAGTGTGCATCTCTCAGTATTGCATTCTTGGCTGCTGGAAATTACTAAATTGAGTGACTCTCTATCACAGATTTCAGAAAGAACTTTCAAGTATGTTACTAAGAAAAATCATATCTGTTTTATGCCTACAATGACTTGATGGAACTTTCTTTCCCACCTGTGTTTTCATCATCAATATTCAAGAGCCATCTAGCGAACGGGATGTGTCACCCTCTATTTTTCTGCTATTAAAGATGATATATTTAGCTAGTTGAAGTAAGAGAGGATCTGCAATACGTAGTTATGTGCATATAGGACATGTTCATAAGGTAAGAGGAACGTTTAATATCTAGCATTATAGACATTAAGTATGATTTCAGACTATGACAGTACAAGAAAATCATAAAAGTAGTGATCAAGTGCTCTCCATGTGATTCTGAAATGGAAATAGAATCACAAATGAAAGCGCCATGTAGTATTTGTCTGCAGCTATAGATATCTCAGCAACAAAAAAGCAGGCTTTGCCAAGGTCCATGAAAATAGGCCACGGTGGCTCTAACAACCTGAAAGAGAAGTCCAGATAAATGTAAAGCTCTTTATTAGTCTCTGTTCACAGTCAGTATAAATTCAGTTTTTCAGGTTTTATATTTATAGCACACAGGATGTTAACCAAAGGAAACTTTCTCTAGTTTCACAAAGGCATCTGAACTGTGACAACTCTGTTATCTGAGTGTGATTTCCTATCTCAGATGGTCTTTAAATCCTAAAATAATGTGCATATGGTGTTCCATTGATCAAACTAAAATATTTATCAGATATCATATGATACAGAAATAAAAATGAAGGAGAACTGAGGAAAAAAAAAAAAATGGAGCAGCACAAATCATATCTTAAAATGCCCAGCCAGTGTGAAATAATGATTGAGTGGACTGTGTTGTCCAGTACTCAATTCTGCTGCAAGTTTCAAGTGCATCCACTGGAGGAACAGAGTCCTTTCCATTGCATGCTGCAAAGAAGTTTTCACTAGCTCCAGGACAGAAGAACAGTATTTCACACGCAATTCTAAGTCAGAACACGTCTGAGGTAGTTCTGTGGCTCATCCTGAAAAGAGCTAGTGTCTTTTTGCTATTAAGTGGTCTGTTTTTTCTGCAGTATAATTAATATCCATGCCATCTCTTAGCAGTTGAATGGCAGTATGCCCATTGCTTATTCCATTTTTTTGGGTATCAGATTTTGATACATTTCTGACAGCCAATGTTAATATGGATAACAGGACATTACACCATCTGTTCAAAACTCAGATTTTTATCTGCAAAATCAGTTTGTTGTACAGCTGATTGTTGCCGTTTTTTATGCCTAGGATTTTCATACTTCAGCTTTAGCTATGGATACACAAGAAACAGGTATACGATACTGAAAAAGGCAGATGAACAGTTATTCACTGGATGCAATTTTGTGTTCAAGAAAAGACTTTTCTACCCAGCTCAGCCACCAGTCCTCTGAAACATCTGTTTTCTAATGATATTGTCAGTTATACTCCTCCAGATAGGAAATATCATCTTTATCATTCTATAAGGTTCGGCAGCATTTTTCTGTTTTATCCCTGGAAAATATTGTTCAGAAGACCATTATGATTTTTCTTCTTTATTAGAAATTATTTCTCAAATCATTACCAGCAAAATTCAGCATATATAATACATCCTTTTTTTATATAGGTTAGATCATTAACAACTGTTTACATGGGTGAATCGTGATAGGACAAGGGGGGATGGTTTTAAATGAAGATGGGAGATTTAGGTTGGATAATAGGAAGAAGTTTTTCCCACAGAGGATGGTGACACACTGGAACAGGTTGCCCAAGGAGGCTGTGGATGCCCCATCCCTGGAGGCATTCAAGGCCAGGATGGATGTGGCTCTGGGCAGACTGGGCTGGTGGTTGGCGACCCTGCACATAGCAGGGGGGTTGAAACCAAATGATCACTGTGGTCCTTTTCAACCCAGACAATTCTATGATTCTATGATTCTATGATTCTGATTCTATGATTCTTTGATTCTATGATTCTATGATTTAACAGTGCATGATATATGTGCATGGTATATATCTTGCTCTTCTCCTTTTCCTTACATTTTTAAACATTTTAAATTTACAGAGACTGTAAACTAAGAACTGTGACTAAGTTCTGATTTTGAAGACTCAGAGGGATAAAATTTTCAGTAAGATTGTTTCTGCAGTACTGGCAATCTCTTGACACCAGGGAAAACAATAACCAGTCTGTTTTGGCATACAAATTACCCGGATACACTAATGTAGTATTTTCCCTACCCATCAGTAGGTTATCCCACCTTGTTAATGCCTTTCATTTAGCGTAAGCACAGAAATAATAAAGAACTTGTGCAGCCACATTAAGTCATTTACCTTGGATAATCATACATGAAAGATAAAGAGTTTGCCACAAATATAATCACTCCTTGGAGTGGAGCTTGGAGAAGAGGAACTAAATTTCTTTGAACCAATACTATGAATTCTGTATTCCTGTTACTGTCATATACAAAGAGGTGAATGAACACTTACCATTTAGATTTTTACATATGCTTCATGTTATTTTTATTCTGACAGCAACAATCTTAGCTGGATGGCAGAAGTGCTGTTACTCTTCAGGTCATTTCAGAAAACTGATAAAAGCAAGTGAGCTGTGCCCTGTGGCAGAAAGTTTTCTTCCTCTCATTAACAGGATTCTTGCTACATTTCTTTGACTATCCCACAGCCTGTATGCTATGAGCACTCCTCCCACCTGTCCTAAAGTAGGAGGAGGACCCTATTGCTACAAGTAGTTTCACTGTCACCATCATTTTCTCACTGGCTGGCATTGTCAAGGAATTTGAAGAATGAATTTCATGCATTTTTTTTTGTTGCAGGCCATTCTATCAACTCAGAACAGACAGATACCTACAGCTTCATCACTGCCAGCAGCGCACTGCTGGGTTGGCATTTACTGATCAAAAGAAACTTTGCCTGAAGAATTTCCTCTGTCCAAAGATAAAAGGGATACAATACTTTCATGGTAAATTTGTCTGAACATGTTCAGTTACTGCTCTTCAGCCATGAAATAAGAAACAGTTTGTAGAGATCACATTCCCAAACAAATTGTACTGTGGGAAAAGCCAGATGCTCAAAGGTAGTTTAGTAGCACATCTTTATAGTAGATGTCACAACAGTCCCAGCTAGAATATATTTTTCAGTTTCCCTAGACTGGACTAGTTTCTGCAGCTATTTATCACTTATTGGTCAAGTGCAGTCTCTTCCCTAGAGTGCCTGAGTAAAAAGCCTACAAATGTAGAGTTTGCTTGTGCAGTCGGCGGGTCTACAAGGGACCCTCATTAAATACTAATGCCGCTTTTGCTGTGAGAATTTGGAAATCTTCAGCTGAGAGTCAATTTCTGGAGGCAGTGAGAGCTTCTTTTATTGAATTCAAAAGGATTTTGAAAGCCTAGGGGTTGGTATGTCTCATATGGAGACATGGTTTTTAAACCAAGAAAGCTTATTTCCACGTTTTATATTTGCAACAATTTCAACACATCTGAGGACTGTCTTTTGTTATCTTAGTGCTAGGGCTTTGTTGGAGACTCCCAGCTCCCCTTCTGAAAATCCCATTGGTAGGAAACTGAATCAGGCATTCATCTCAGGAAGGATTTGGGGGAACGAGCACCTGTCACTCTGCCTCACTATTGTGACTAAAGGGAACTTTTCTCCTCCAGTGTTTTCACATAAGATATATAAGCTCTTGGGTTCACAGCCTTTGAACCTCAGCAAAAAGGCCAACTGCCTGAGTCATTTAAAACCCATAGCAGAAACAATATAACCTTCTGCCATTTCATTTACACTTTATTTCAGCACACCATATTTTCAGGTAGATCAGTGGTAAAACAAAGTTCATAATTAGTTTTTATTTTACATTGCTTTGATTTTGAGATACTTCATTCCCCCATTTAAATATTTTAAGAGCTCCTCAGTGCCCACATTTTAGTAAGAGCCCTTGTATGATTGTTTAATATATCTGTCTTTGAAACAGAAAATTGGCTGCTTACAAAAAGTTCAACCAAAAATAGAACCATAATGAGTAGCACAGTTATCAGTGCAATTGCTGCCTAATATCGCAGCAGTCTTATTCATACATTTTAACACATTCATAAAGACCTAAAGAGGATCCATTAAATTTTAAACAGAGCTGTGATAACTGTAACTGGGTAAATTCAAACACTTTCCTGATATGTGACCCCTTGACTCTCTGATCATATCATTCTTTGATTTCTTAAATTATTTCAGAAGATCCAGAAGCAGTCTCCATGTGCACAATCAGTAGATACTAAAGTTAATTCTATAACTTGCCTTTCTAAACTTGTTTCCAGTCTTTCCCATGTTTTGCTTGTTTTATTTTACCTTCCATCCTCTTGTGTTTAGCTGGGAGATGCATTAAACATGAGGGCTAACCAACTCAGTTATGTTGATACTGATATTCTCACAAGTATTTTTCTGAAATGCAATTACTTTTATACATATGCTACATAGTTGCATGTATCTTGTTCATTTGTACTGAAAAAAAAATGAGGGAAAATAATTTAATTCTTGTCATAATCAGAAACTGAATCAGTACTAGTACTTAAAACATCCTGGTCACAAAGACCATATGATATATCTTACTAAACCATTCTGTTCCTGCTATTTTTACCTGAAGTATAGAAATATATTTCAAGAGTTGAATTCTGTCATATTGATGACACCAAATTTCAGCCCTTTGTGTCACAGGAGCTTAAGCCATTTCAGCTGACACACTTATTCAGATGACTGCAACTGACATGCCTTTATCTCCTCTACCTTCTCTTACCTGTTTAGAAAGAATACATTGCCTTGAAAAATAATACAATACCATTAAATCATGAGAGAATAAGTTCTAAAATCTGGCTGCTGAATGATGATGAACCATTAAGAAAAGAAAGAAATATCCATCCAAACATCAATCACATTTAGGTTAACCCAGAATCAATTTCTTGAACTGTAAACGCTGTATTTCCACAGCTGAAAAATCATGTTTATCTTCTGGGGCAAGCTGGATTGCAGCGGTATTTGTTTCAAAATCTCCGTGACCTTTTCTCCAATCAGTAGCAATTTCCCAAACTGCAGGTGTTTGGCTTGTTTTTTATTATTTCTGCTCTATTCTTGCCACAATTAATTTAGATAATTACTCTTGCTTCCACTATCCCACATGATGTATTATTAATTTTGAGCTCACCCTTGCAAATTTGCAGGTGCTAGTAAGACCAAAAACTGTAAAGTAGGCCTAATGCCTATGACAGCTTACTTGCTACTCATGATGAGCACAAACTATGTCCATGTGCCAAGGACACAAGCTGTAAATATCCATCAACTACCATTGAAAAGAGCATGTCAGCTCCTTCAACATCAGGTCTAAAAATATACCAAGATCTAGACAGATGCTTTTGTGTTCCTTAACACAGACTTGTAATTTAATACAGTATGTGTTTTAGGACACTTGTACGCAACTATTTTAGGCACATTATAGTTTTATTTCAAGTAGCAGATAGAGGTTAAGAAATACAGTACATAAACTTTTACTTCACTCTGCATAGAACCCTCCAACCTTTTTGGAGATTGGAGTATAGTGCTTTGGCAAAGTATGCCCCTAACTGGATATTTTCTTCTATTTACATTATGCTTTTCTATTGAATATTATGTTATTTTACATCCATAGAACTTAGACTATGCTAAAAAATAAGCTTATAAGTCTCTATAAGTCTGTAGCTGACTGTAACTATTGTATCAGCTTTCCTTATGAGTATCCTCGGCATAATGCATCCTGAAGGACATATTCCATCCTGAAGGGCGAAGCAAACAATAAAAGCCATAATGCTTCCCAAAGAACTCCCAAAGAATGTTTTCAGGTTTTGTGGCACAAGGTTTGCATTTTGTTGATCATATAACCAGAAAAATAAACGCCTTCTAGCACTGGCTAGCAGTAATGCTCATGAACAGTTTACTCTGCCATGTGATTTGGTAAAGAACAGGAAACTGTTATTCCCATTTCTCTTGCAAAATCGTTCTTTAATGACCCAGAAATGGCCATTTCTGACACCAAACACCTTGATTAAAGCTGACTGCCACCTTTGCTCTCTAGCGTCTTGTAATTAGTAGTTTCCAAAAATGCAATTGTAGAAGCAGAACACTACTTTTCAGCATTTTTCGGAGTTACTACAATACCTGTAGAAGTTATATAATAGTTCTTAAACAAACTGGATCTTTCAGTGTTGAAGGGCCTTTTTCCAGAAAGATTAATACACTTTCCCGGTGTCTGTGGAGATTTTTCCTACAGAAGAAAGGAATTATTTTTGAATCCTTCTTTGTATTCAAATCAAAAGTGTCCAAGTTTTAAGATCCGGAATGACTTCATTTTTTAATTAAGACATTACCCACCAGAGAGAAAGCTTTCCTTGGAAACATAGTCCAGTTTGTTGCTATCCCATCAGGGTGCCTCAGAACTAGTGAAGTGAGGGAGGTCCTAATTACAGAGCACAGTGACAAAATATCACTCTTCAAGGCAATGCAGAGAGATGAAAAGGTTAGAATGAACTTTTCATCCCTTTCCTGCATCGGTCTCAGATAACCTCCAAAAATGAGAGTTGAAGTCTGTTCTGCTTCCAAGCGGGACCAATCTGGAGAAAAGCAGCAACCTTAAATGACCTTTTGTTGAGAAAGAGAAAGGTTATCAAACCAAAAGATGAGGCTTTATTTACGCTGAGGTTTGAAACAAAACATGTGTAATTGGTTCAAATGATGCTTAGCACTAGATTGTCTCCACAGTTTACTTAAGGCACCTTTGATCAGCTCAAGTACTTAACTTTACGTTTACAATGTAGTGTTTAATTTGTTGAGAGTTTTTATTTGTGTAGCTAATATTTCATTACAAATAAAATCATTTTGTGTACCTAGTGACAGCACTTCAAATATATTTTAGCACTAAAATCCTGCCTGTCTTAAGTTTTGATTGGTACAGCATCCTGACCATTTTTGAAGTGGACAGAATTTAAGTAAATAAAATAAAATCAAAATATTGGAGACTTTACTGCTTTCACATCCAACAAAAACGTTCCCTCAATGTGCCATCTTCATTAGAGATTACAATCGCATTTACAAAAACTCAGACCAGAATGATAATTAAGAATATGTGATAAAGCAGAAAAAATACTTTACTACACAACTATCAACGTAGCAAGTTCTGTGACAGCAAGTGAGTTTTTGAACTATTTCATTTGTGGAGTTTACCAAATAATTAATGCAAACTAATATTTCTGTACCTTGTCTTTTGGCTCTCTTTTGGTAACATGTATGATTTCAATATGTTCATTTTCATATCTGTTTTTCTGATATATTATCTTTAATTAGCGGCCACATGAATTTCAAATGGCAGACTGAGAACTAACACGAGAATATGCTCTGCGCAAAAGACATTTTCCCTCATTGAAAAACCATCTAAGTATCATATTCAAGAAAGAAAAGGGTGCTTGCTGATTCAGACTTATCAGAACTGTTCATAAATTGCTGTCCATGTGAGATACAGCTGAAATTTTTATGCTTTTTTGTAGCTTAAATTTTCTAATAGGTATAATTAGGAAATAGTTTTTACTATATAATTTATTTATTAAATATACCTATTGCTAAGAAATGCCAGGGAAGCTTGTTAATATGGATAACAGTGTTAAACTCAAAGTAATTAAAGCTGATAGGTACCTATTAGTATTCACTTTCTAGTGAGACAGTATTTACTCTGGTCCTAAGGGCTTCCTAATTCATTTTCTGCATAACATTTTTGATCTGTGGTCTTGCCACTTGGGAACAAGTCTGAGCAGCCAGCTAAGAACACCTCTTATCAAAAGACTCGTATCATGTGGCAGCAGAGCTGATTATTTTTTCTTGTTCATTCTATTGCTTAGAAAAAATGTGATGTGTTACGTAAAGGATCCACCTCTTCAAGTTTCAACAAACAATCTTCAGTATAAGAATAACTCACAGAATAAATATTCCATTACTATTTCTAATTCCTGATATTTGCTTCAGGATCTTGTCAGCAACAGTCTTACATAGGGAAAAAAAAACGCACCTTACTTGCATACACATTTCTTGATAATACCTTCCAGTAGAGAGACTTCATATGGTCAGTGTTTCTGAAAATAAATAATTTAAACCTTGATCCTGTCCAGATTCACAGAAAAGAAGAAAAAGGAACTGTGCAACTAATGGAATATTTCCCATCACAAGCTGAAAACATCAGACCCATGGCAACATCTTGGGCACTGACTGCAACCAAAAGCACTGGGAGTTTGAAACTTTGAGAAAAATTACTTAAACCATTCTGTACAGCTGGTGCACTAGCAAGCTGCTCTGAAACAATCCACCAGAACAGTGAATGGACATCCGTACCTTGCTGTTAAAGCTGGCTCTTAGCCAGGGGATCTGCAGTGCACGAGAGTGCCATCTCTCAAAGAATATAACACTGGCAGCTGCCCAAGGAGCATCATCTTCTTTCATGTCACAGGCTGAAATTATGCTCTGAGCATAATGACTGGGTAACTAGATGAGTTATGCCCATGTTCACTCCAGGAGCTCCAATAGATGCAGTGATACAATGCCTTTTTCGTAAATGTTTGTCAGATGTCATTTCTGAGAATATCTGTTGCACCTATGGGAGAAAGAAGTTGGCTTCCCCCTTGTGTAATGTCCATAGGCTGGGAAGACTGGAGTATCATTACCCTTGCTGCCCAAATAAAGTCATTCTAGTGCCAAACATAACAAGAAGTGATGCTTACGGTACATAACTGAACAAGGGGGGAACCTAATTATCCTTTCAGCTATCTTGTGGATTGACTACAACTCATATTTGAAATCTACTTCTGAAAAGCCTTGGTTTTTACATATACTTCTCAAATTAGCAATTTTTTTGCTGTTCAAGAGTGAATTCTTAAATCAGATTTTCTTTGGAAAAACACGTGCAAGCTAATGAATTTTTTGTTTCTGGTATTATTCATGTCCAGTCAGACACAAGGATATTTTGTGCTCTTATTCTGTTGCATGGATATAAGGTTGCCTGCTGCAAACTTTCTCACAATGAAGATAAAAATGCCTGGTCCACATTAGTTGGCACATTGCTGTCCATTAGCCCACCAATCCAGAAAATCTTCCACTTGAAGCAATGTCACCTTGTACAAAAATTTTCATAGGAAAAAAAACAAAATTGAAGCCATATTTAGGAGCGTACCTCTCAGATTTTATGTACAGCTAAATGTCACACTGGTTACACTTAGAAGTGTGCCTAAGAAAAATCGTGTACCACAGAAAACTTAATGTGCTCTTCATGCCTCACAGATAATCTCTATTCAGCAGATCTGTTTTTCTTCAGACAAGAATAAAAATAATAATCATACAGAAATCCAAGTCTAAACAATGCTACTCAAGGACATGATACAGGATAAACAGCGACTTGTGAATCCCTACATAAATTTTACATATACACTCAAATCTAAAACATTGAAGACATTGTCTTTAGTCTTTCCAGTAACATAGGTGAACCTGTTTGTGAAGAGGTGCACAGCTTTCATAAAGATGTGTGTAAAGTCTCTACAGAATCCGCCAGAGCTGAGTCAACACAGATAAGTGAAGAGGGCATGAGAACACAATCATGGTTATAGTAATTCAGATGAAGGATCCATACAAGCTAGTATTCATTTTCTAACAGTAGTCATAACTGAACACAAAAACCATAAGAAATACAAGGTGAGAACTAAGGTCGTAACTGTTTTTCATTTACTTGCTTATCAGTGAACAACAGTGAGAAGGAAAGCACTTCAGCAACTTCTTTGCCATGGACATTTCCAAAACTTCTAAGTAGTCCTTTATTCCCTTGTAGAGACACTAAGTGTATGCACTATATATTTTTATCTGCTATACTCATTTTATTGTGTATTATGGGACATAAAGTCTGGGACAAGAGACTGGATACTTTGCTTCTCGTGGTGAATCTTCATCAAACTGAATCTCTTTCTTCATTACTAAGCTACTTTATCCGTTGAGCAGATATATTGCTAATGAGACATCTTTTCCTCATTTCATGCTGAGGTTAGTATTACCTGCTCATACATGATGCTGACAGTGGCAGCGTTTCAGTATACCACTCTTATTTGCATTACACTCTTCAAGCCTGGATGTAATACTTAGCTTTACCTGAATAGTGCATTCTTTTCTTGTTCAATTAGTGAGTGCAAAACATAGCAACTCTGATCCTTTCACAAACTTCATTAAAAAAAAAAAATCTTGTTGGATTTTCTCTCCATAGATGTGATTCTTCTTCCAAGAGCTCCTGATTGAAGTATTTAAAAAAAAAAAAAATCACTTCCAAAATCTTCAGTTCATTTTCTAATATATTATGCTGCAAATGCCAAAGACCTGTTTTTACCATTGGATAATCATTTTTTTATTTAAAAGATTGATGTGTTCCCCCTAATTTTTTTCTGCATGGAGATTAAATAGAGACAGCTGATTGAAACACAATACAATGAAAAATTATGCACTGTACATTATATGGTCTATTTTAGCCTTTTATTATAATGCTTGTTCATGACAATGTGCTTTTATGTTCTCTGGTTTATTCTAAGTGTAATCTTTGCTAGAACAATATGAGATACCTTTAAATCTATTTTTTCCAGTAAAAATGTCATTACAACTTGAAAACAATAGCTGCAAAAGTCTCAAGGCTTCCTTAAAAATCTAGTACTTTCTCATTCATAATCAAAATTAAAAAAAAAATTTGCACACTAACTTGAGTTTGGACACTATTCACAAAAAGGTCTGCAGAGAGGAAAATCAGTCATTGCTATATTACTACAGAATTTGTGATTATAGGCTGCAAAGCTGACTTGAAAGTAATCACCTAGAACTTTCAGAAATAGAGAGGTGAACATGCATGAATTATTCCTCAGGCTGTTTTAGCTGCACTTGGTTGTATATTTGATTCTGTATGATTTCCCATTTCTTTAATCTAAAAACCGTTCTTTCCTGTAGTCGTGGTGTCTTTTGCTTATGAGAGCTTTGTACTTGCCAGTTAGGAAAGAGTTTGCTTGTTCAACCAAGTAACATTTTTAAGCTGGAATTTTGTCAGTCAGCATCTCATTAACACGTACACAACAAGCTCAGCAGTATACTAGGATAAAAACATGAAGACATTAATTGGTGCTGTTCTTATATCATTAGCCACTTTCTTTGAGACTTACTTTCTGTAAGCCAGTATTATATTCCCACCAAGAGGCATGACAAGATAAAATCTATGTTGCTATTAAAATTGTCAGACTAAATCAAGACACAGGTCCAACATTAATGCTCAGTAGCAAGATAGCATAACAGTTGCTAACCTGCTTGTGAGATGCACTGACAATTTTGCAACCTAGCCTATAAACTTGCAAAGGCAGCTGCTTAAATGCTTCACATGAATCGTATTTCTCAGAACAACAGATAGAACTTGAGTAATTTTTTCATTTTCACCGTTGAGATATTATCCTACTTTAATATAAATTTTTGATAATTCTTTCTTCCTTTTAACTACACCAAGAAGCTGAATAGTTAATTAAACCATTGTATTTCATTCATGGAATGCTGTTATTATAAATTCTTCAAGCAAAAATCCTTCAAATCATTACAGGATGAGATGAGATTTCCTTCACTTGTGGACTTCCCTTGTCTTTGTCAAAAAGCACAATACAATGTTCACCTGGAAACATTGCTCCATATCCTGGTATTCAGTGTACTCAGTCTAGTGTTTTGGTTTGAAAACTTTGCTCTGTTATTCTCTTATTTTCTTGGAAAACAAGCAAAGGTGTTTTCTTCAAAACTTCTGTTTTTTAAGAAACCACTAATGTAAATGATATGTACCCAACTTGTCAGGTTACTGCAGCTATTCTGAAAAAAGACAGTCAGTGCTACATTTATTCTCAGAACCAGAGGACTGAGCTCTTGATCAAAACTTGGAAATATTACAAAAGTACCTCAAAGCACTTTTCTTTGAGAGGAAACTTAAATATATAGCCAACATTGATTTCTAACTCCAGCTATCTTTTCTATTTGAGACAACAGTTAGCCATGGAAATAAATGACCAAGTCAACTACAGCTTATCTACAGGGCTACTTTTGATTTTATAGATCTCATTTGCCTGGGGCATAAGTTTTCATTGCTACAGAAGCAAACAAATCTTTACATACTTCTTGGCATTTGCAAGTATGCTAATGAAATAAAGTTTGTCAGAAACTGATTCCCCTCTCATGTACAGAGGGTTGCTTGGCATGCTGCTACTTCTTCCCACTTATACCTCCTTTTAGTAAGACAACTGACACTGCAAGATTGCTGTTATAATTAACAATCTGCAAAATTGAATGATGCATTTCTCATCATACAACTGATCATGTCCTCTAGTCTACTGACTTTCATAGACACCAAACATGGAAGTGTAACAACAAATAACTAACACCTAATTTTAGAGATTATTTTATCATAGATCTCATCTTGCTTTTTTATTTCCCTTTCTGGCTTTCATTTTTCTCCATTTTGGTTAAAATTCTACTTCTTAACCATATTCTTGCAGTCTTTGCAATTTTTAAAATTATCTTCTAAGTTATAGTTGTCTGAAAACCTAATAAGATATTATCTTTCTGAAATCTTGCCACCTTTATTTATTTTTCATCCAAAGAGGCTCAGAGCTCAGAGAACTTGCCATTCAATTTGCCTGTGTCTGTGGTAACAGGGGCCAAAGGTGGTGTGCTTATCTTGTTTTGCAAGTGGTTTTTTTTTATGTCCACAGCATAATCTGACCTACCTTGAATTTTCTTCATTACTTATCTGGTTATAAATCATTTTAATCATCAAAGAGGAGGTTTTAATTAAAAAAAAAAAATTGGTGGGTAATTGGAATGTGTTAAGTTGCCCTACTTCTGTTTAGGTCTTTTTATTAATAATTATGATGTTGTTTTTTTTTCCCAATAAAATTGAAGTTGTGATTTATTATGAATAGTATGCTTGGGATTGCTTCCCTCTTATTTCAGTTGGTTATATCTATTAGAGAATTCTTATTTATAGGTACCATATTTGAGGTGATTTAAACATATTAATAACATTGATAGTGCTGGTACTCCTGTAACATTTAGCAACAAGCCTATCAGTTATATTTTTAGACTAGCAAGTACAAAATTAATAAATCTATTTGACTGAAAAATAGCAGCTTGTATGAGATACTAAACAAACAGCCAAACAGTTTTAAGACATTTGGATTAACGGCAAAGTCCTTCTGTATTACCTAATACTATTAAAGATCTTCAACTAAATTAGAAGCCAGGCACAGTTTAAAAATACATTAACTTGCTGGTGACTTTCACTGTCTGAAACCTTCAAGTGGTTCCAAATAGATTTTCTATCTGTTTCTGGGCAGGCTTTCAAATATCATCTTCACTGCATGATTTTCCTGTATTCCTCAGTTATGGAAGATTGCATTTATTCAGAGGTAATCTTTTCAGACATTCAGTTCACCAGGCTAATTTTACAATCTTAGACATGAATAGGTAGGTACTGTGTGAGGTACTAACTACCAATCAGCTACGAGCTAATGGATTTCACTGTTTCCAGTTTAATTAAGTATTGTAGGTGTACAAAATTAAATAATATATTAATAATGAACATTAAGGCCTTTACAGTTTTTAATTTAGCAAGCTTATCTCAAAAAAATCTTAAAGTATTAACACAAAAACTTGAATAGAAAATAGCCATGAAGGTACCCTTTCATGCTAGAATATATTCTATCTCTCTCTCAACTTGCTGATATAACTGCAAAGAGATTTCAGAATCACTTCATATTATGTTGAGTAGGTATGCTTTTCAGTTGGTTCAGCCCTTCACAGATTTTCCTCTACCAAGAGCACAACTGTTCATCAACACGAGGGACCCTCGTGAGCACAAAACAATTCATCTGGTAGGTTGCACAGTCAACACTGAATAAAATGAAGGCCAGGTACCTCATACCAGTTTTCAGGAAGCATAGTGTTTGTACATCCATAGATAAGGGCTGTTGATCAGTGGTGACTAATTCTCATCATCCATACCACAACCTACAGTTTTTTAAAGAAAGTCTTGAACAGCTAGCAGATAAATGTGTGTGCATGTATTTGTACTGTGATAGGAGGAGGGAAAGGGTAGAGAATCAATATTGTAAAAACAAAAACAAAAACAAAAAGAATAATTAGAAGCAACACCGTAAAAATAAGATTTTTTTGTTTATATCCTTGCTTACAGCACTTCCTGTACAAGAAGTTAAAAAAGCATACAGGGTTTTTCTGAAAGTTTACAAGTTTTCTAAAAGGTCACCTTCTTGAAGTTGTTCCACAGCTCTCTGAAGCATGAAAAGCATAGAACATAAAGGCTATAATATGAAGGTAATACTGTAAGGGCAGAATGGTCTTTTAAAGTGGTCTGGTTAGACTAGAATCACTGAACTAAAGGAATGCTTTTATTCAGAAATGGGCTGATACAAAAGATATTTAAGTGAAGATTTTGTACATGGGGCTCTGAGAACTCTATTGCTTATTGTCTAGGAGCTCAAATATGAGTATTTGATCAACTAGTTTTATAAGTGGGTACTGCCTACAGATGTTAGCATAATTAAATTAGTTTTTAGGAAGCACAAATATGAAATTCAAATAGAGTTAGTCCTCACTTCTTAAAGACACATAAGTGAGGCAATACACTTACCTTAACATGGAGAAGACAAGATACATTTAGGAAGATCACTTGTTTGTACTGCAGTTAACATACCTATAATTTCTACTTTCCTGAAAGAATGAATAGTGATGGAGAAAATAATGAATATTAATCCAAAAAGAATATGGTATTCAGAAGGAAAGATTAAAGAAGAATAATCCAATGAAATTCTAGATCTCCAGAGATGAGTTGTTTCCTCAAAGTGGGAATAAAACAGGAACAATAGCAAAACCTTTCTATCTTCAAACTGCAAAGAATCATGCATCTATTGATAGATGCTGGCAATAAAATAAGGAATGATAACTACTTGTATATGCATAACACTGGGAGTCCAATTTGGAGACAAGAAATTAATAAAGATTTGGCAAATTGAATCAACCTAAAGGGACGTCCACTTGAGTAAAGCTGGGTAAACGGTTTTTACTCTGAGAACAAGCCAAAAGTTAAAGAGACATGGAAAGGAAGTGGAGAAAGACTGGGTTGGCAGATAATAATCACTTTCTGAAAAGTAGAGTTGGCTCAACCACAAAACCAACACACATGGTTAGTGAGTTCACATAAAGATCCTTTGGGAAGAAACTGTAAAAGCAACATGAGTTTATGAATATGCAGACAGGTTGTCTGATTTTATCAGTCTAATGTTTCAATATTTTAGTAAGATGAATACATTGGGTGGCCTTGAGGTAGAATGCTAATGGAAAAGTTCAGAAAAAAAGTTAATAACCATAAGGGCTAATTCTTCATAAAGCACATGTAATCCCTAAGCAGCAAATTCAGAAATTCAGTCCCTGTAGTCTTGTGACAATTTATGTGCATTGATTAGGATCTTGACTGGCGATTGCAATTAAAGGAGAGAGAGAACACCAGAAACAGAATTTCGCTTACAGCTTTTTATAAGATATCCTTTCTGCTGCATTCTTAAGTTGATTTCAGTGCTTTCACTTGTCATCTGTCCTCCAGATCAAATTATGCATTAGTGGAATGTTCAACATCTTATTACAAAATGGAATAAAATACTTACATGATGTCCTTAAATGACTTAAAATTGCGGAGGAAAGCTAGTGGCCATCATTTCCATCTGTGCATTTTTGAGTTGCATAACAAACTTCTGAATACATGTAAAAGGCAATAATACTGCGTTTTGAGATCAAATAGTTGATTTCTTAACAGATGCAGAGAAGGAAAAGAAATACTTAGCAGAATCTATTACATTTTACTAACTGGATCTAAATATCCTGTTTGCATTGTGTACACAACAGATCTTGAAAAAAGTGAAAAAAAATCTTGAAAAAAAAAAAAAAGGAAGAAGAAAGATATAAGTATAGTTCAAGGGACTATATTTATGTGTTGATGTAAAAGACAAAGTAGGAGTGGAAGTTATGTCAGGGTCCTGACTCACCAGTAGTTATAACTGGAGATACATAAGGCATTTCTTCCACTCTCATCTAGGAAACCTTAGTGAAACCTATTTGGTTCTGCCATCACAAAACTTGAAGTGAGCACTTATCAGAAATATGTAATTTTAAATAGTTTTGGATATGAAAAACTTGCATTAAATTGTATCTTTAAAGGAAAAAAAGAGGACATTATGAAAATCAGGAGCAATATACAGGGAAACCAGAGCATAGAAATGAAATTAATCCAGTGAGCATAGACTGTTTTTGAAACTGTTTGAATGAAAACTGGTTCTTTATTTTAGAGTAAATCTTTTGCATGTGGGATAGGAAGAAAACCCTAGAAATAATTAGAGTTTACTAGGTCTGTCAAAACTGTCAGCAAACTGAGATCATTTAAATTCTTCCCTGTTGATGATTTAGATGTGTGAATGCAAGGGATGAACTGATAAGGAATTTAAGATAAAAAAATAGCACACACACACACAATACCCCAAAAACAAATAAACCACAGACATTCTAGAATAAAATTGCTCTAATGTTATAGTCCAACTTAAAACTTCCTTTCTATGGAAAAATACTTCTTGTATTTTGCATGGGAGGAGCTTTCAGCCTTTTCCCTAGAAAGGCTTTGCCTGTCAGAACATTTACAATTTGGAAATGACAAATATCTTGTCATTTCAACACTAAATGTGTTTTATTCATGCAGCCTAAAGTTATGCATATAGCCTTAAAAAGTAAACTATGTTTTATCTCCTCACTCCTTTCCTCTTACATATGTTTGCAGCTAAGGGGAGTACTCAAGAAAACTAGCCAAAGTGACTGTTTATTTAATGGAACTAAAACACTTCTAATTCAGGCAACAGAGCTGAGTCACTGCTCACATAACTAATTAGCTCTATTTTCTCTTTGTCGTGTAATGTTATTTCAACTGACATTTGTACTGAATATGGGACTCCACCTGTGGAAGCATCTCAGGTTGGAAAATCATACTAAGAGTCTATAGTTGTCAATGGAAGAGGCTCATAAAAGTTTGCTTTTTAAATGTCTCCACAAGACTGAGGAACTAATACGTAAGCTAGCTCCTTAAATGAAAACTCCTAAGTATTAGAACTATGAATGAATCTCATCAGAGATTCAAAATCTGAGTTGTTTCTCTCACTCCATCTACAAGCAAAGATCCTAAATAATTATTTCTCTGTCTACTCCTAATTGTGTGTCAATTGTAGAATAAAATTTGAGCATGAAAACTTTACTCTATGGCTTGCTGAGCCTCAGGCAAGCTATTTGATGTACCACTGAATTTGCAGTCACAGTGTACTAAAGACTGGGTATGTGGAGCTGCAGGAATGTACTGTGCTGTCAGGTGATGCCCAGAAATACCTCCCAGTGTTTTGTTTCAGAATAACAATGTGATGAAATGTAAATAAGTCAGAGTGAACTGGCTTGCTTCAGAGTTAGAAAATATGTCTCAAATCTTTCACAACTGTGCTGTAGATTAGCAGAGCTTCAGAAAAGCACTTGACTTTAGAGGACTACTCAGACAGCTGAAAAGAAGCAGTTATTGGTTCTCTCTATTTCTTCTCTGAATTTGTACAGAAGTGTTCTGGACATTTACTTCCTCCTACTGTAGGAAGGTAATAGGCCAGCCAAGGATAGGTTGTGTACAGCTGGTGATACATGTCTGAGCTTTTACACCTGTGGGAAAAAACGCATCAGACTGTGGGTAAATGTCAAATTAACTGCTTTTAAAGTCTTACACAGTTTTCACAGTTGATGCCATTTTTAATGAGAGCCTCCTGTATAGTGTCAGAAGAAGAAAGGGAAAGAACTCTTATGCTGTTTAGAATGAGTTATAGATGAGTCAGTGTTACAAAGCTATGTGGCTTAACAGTTTTGGTACAGGTGCCACATGCATCATACAGGATGTAGCAGATGGGAAGGAACTGTTGACTTTAAGCAGACTCGTGATGGGTAGCATCAAACAAACTACAGCAAGGCTGCTATTAGTTATACTGCACTGCAGCATACAGCTTTTCACTTCTGGCTTCTGGGACTAGAACACTGTAGCTACACTGCAGGTTAACCGTGGTAGAGAAAAACAAGCATTTGTTTGTTCTGTTACTTGTCTTCCAGCTTAGGCTTGCATTTACAGATTTCCAGTTTATCACAGAACTGATTATTATAAGGGATGTTAACAAAAGTTCTGATGCAATCTTTTGAACATTAGGAGTAAAAGAAAAGTTTAGAAATGACATTGAAAAGGGAAACTCCTCCAAACTCAACACTTCTGTGAGTGACCACTCTTCATTTTCTCCACAGAAAAACATCCTGGTGTGCACATCACAGGGAGCTCTAGTGGATAACCAGGTGTCACATTATTGATGTTATCAGTTCACCGTACACAGTGGGCATTTTTAGCAGCCCACCACTATTAAAGCAAAGCACACCTTATGCAAATGATCCAAGTATAGTGGGGGTATAAAGACGACTAAATAAATCAGTGCAGATATGCTGCAGTGCACTGTGCTCCATTATAAAAGAACTGTCAGAAATGTCTAAGCCAACACCAAGTCAGCAGACTACTGCTCCAAGATCACTGCACAGAGTGAAATGGAGTGCTAAATAAAACAGCTGAGGTATAGATACTTGTTATGCATGCAAAGCTTATGGTCACAGTGACCAAAATTCAGTCAGGTGTGCATCAATCCATAAAAGAGTCTGGTCAGAAACTTTGGCCATCGTTCTGACACATGGATTAGCAGACAAAAGGCATCAGAGAAGTCAAAAGTTCAAATGTGCATTTCTCCATAGCTAGATATTGTTCTTGTCTGTGCTTTTGATATGTTTCTTTTTATTACTCCAACTCTTTTTTTTCTTTTTTTTTCCCAAAGAAATTATAAATTAATAGTGAAGGACATGGATACTATTTTGATCCAAGACATTCTTTGATTCACTTGCATTCTACAAAGATTACTGTCTACTTTGTTCTCCTTGTCACTTATTCCAACAGGGATAAACATCCTATTTTGTTTTTACTCTACCCAGGTCAGATTATCATAGCATTGCTGAAGAAAAAATCCTTTAAACAACAAGTGACCTTTAGTTTCATCATCACTACAGAAGAAAAGGCAGCAGTACAGTTCATTTTCAAAACAATTCATCACTAAAAGGTGTATACAAGATAGCCATTCCTGCACACATGGCTCTGCATGTAGATTTTGTTGCTCTACTTAACACTGTGAGTGTTTCATTTACGGGATTTCATAAAACTGCCATATTAAGACAATTTTAAAAATTGAATGAACAACTGTGAGATGACATATCAGTTGCTTCTCTCAAAGTTACTCTTCCTCTTTTTTCTTCCCCTTTGTGTTCTGGGGAGGCTGCATGAAGGGAGAGATTGAAGTTAAGAAAAATAATAGCTAGAAGTAAAAATTGGTGAGCAAAAATATAAATTGATTTTAAGGAGATCTCCATTAAAAATTTGAGTTGAGTCAAGCTTGCTTGTAGTCCTTGAAAATAATAAACAGAGCTGCTCTCTCTTAGTTTCAGTACTGTGCTTGTTCAGTTGGTCCAGTGTTATTTATATGTTATAACTCACAGACTGAAAATTTTTCAATTCTTTGTGTGCAAATTGAAAGAATTTGCACACTTCCAGTACTTTAGCATTTTATTTGTATGTTTAATAGTTACAATCAAATCAATGCTATCAATATGTCTTTTATAAGTGTTCTCATTTAATTTGTTGAGCATAGTATGGCAGCAGTGATATTTTCACTTCCAAGGTGATCACAAAAGAGAGGAAGCTCTGTGTTCTGCTGCTGCTTTTCTTCTGTATGGGCATTTTTTAGTGCAGGATGTTTCTAGCAGTAGGTGCTGTTTGCAAGTGAACTTGAACTTGCCCCTGACTTCCCTATATAAAGACTATTTAGGCTTTTCCAAATCCTGTCCAGTTGACTTGACTTGTATAATAAGATGAATTTAAAGTTTCTGTAGTTAACAAGAGGTTAGCTATTTATCTTTATTGAACACCATACACATGAAGTGATATTTCAAACATATCCAATATCTGGATTGCTTTCAATTGCCAAAGTGAACGGAGAGGAGACTATGAACTACTATGAAAGGCTGCCTAATCTAACAGGACAAATCATCAAGCATCCATGCGTACAATGTGTGAAAGCATGGCTTTCTGGCATTTAGTTCTATTTGCTATCCTCAAGTTGTTAAACAAGTGCTTCATTTTGCATGACCTGCTGTATTTTCCATGAAAAGTGAAGTTTACAGGGCTAGTTTAAGCTTCTAAGCTTTCAGTTGCCAATAAACAATTCTTAGTTCATTTGACTTTTTACTACATTAGCAGACTTTACTTCTAAAATTCATTTAAGCTGACCACTGATTCACAGCTGCTGTTGGCAGGGTCATTTTTGATAGAGTGGCTTCAGGGAAACAACGTAAGGGCTTTATAAGCAGAGTATTTGGAGATGTACACTAGTATAATTATCCAAAGGTTATGGGGTTGCTGAGGAATACCTGAACAGGTTGAGGAATGGAATTTACACTAATAGGCAGCTGAATAGTCATCTTTGTATCTACTGCAGAAGGCTACCATAGTAGCTTGGTGACATCATGGAAGTTTGAGCATAGTCAAAAGTTTTGTGTAAATTTTGTAACGCAGAAAAACAGCCATAGAAAAATACAGTTGTCCACCAGGCCATCAGGCAGGGAGAAGACCAGAAAATTATTAATTTGTTCACTAGACCCAAGGGCAAGCCTCAAATAATATTTTTTCTCAAAATAATAGGACAATATTTTATAATTTGTGTAATCAGGAATCTAATCCTTTCTCTTTGCCAGAATAAAATGTGTGATTTTCTCAGTAAGCTTGTGTAAATATGTGAAACATAAAAGAAGAAAACTGGCAGGCAATAAGCACTCCTTGTTTTCCCAACACTATAAAATTCAAACCCTCAAGGATTGACACCTCAAAACAAATTAGAGACTCTCAAAGATTGGTCTGCCTCTCCAAGAAGGAACAAGAATCATTTTGAAATATAAGCTCATGAATAATTGTGATCTCCAGATCAACTACTTGTCACTTGGACAAGCACTCAAAATGTAAGCACTACTATTTCTTCAGGAAATACACATTCTGCTCTATTATTAACTTTAAAAATATTATTAAGATATTGATTATTAAAACTTTATCATTTCAATTCTGTAGCTATTTTAGGTACTCCATAAAGGATTGTCTATTTGTGTGAGCACTGAACATGCTTTCTGAATAAACAAGAGCATGGTTAACAATACTATGGTTCTTCTCAGATATCACAACCACATTTATGCACTTCATCTAATATAAACTGATGCTCAGAACACATACAAGAAAACTGTATTTTTAGGATTTAGATTCCAACTTTGACTTTTCAAATCTTTCTTGTCAGTCACATGATTCCTGATCTGACACTAAATATGACTTTTTTTTTTCAGTTGGTTCCTCACTTGAAGGCTGAGATTCCCTCTGAATGAGTAGGATATATAGAATTAGTGAGGGCTGTACGTATAGCTGCAGCCACAATTTTCTTCCAAAAAGTAGGCACAGAGAAGCAGACGTGTTGAGGAAATCTTAGAACTGAACCATTTTCGTGCATGGCATGTTAGGCTGTTCCACCTTACAGTGTCAGAAACTATATCTGGGAACACACTTCCTTTCAGGCCTGTGCTTATAAGCCTTCCTAGTGCAAGCATATCAGCTCTAGAAACTTCTGTCAGTGTAACAGAACATGGAATCTAGCGGATGATGAGGGAGGATCTTTCTAGTTATTAGCAAATATCTCTTGGGCTACAGACTTGTTTCCTTTGTGGAGTTGAGATACAACTTCTTCACCTGGACACCTACCTGTGTAGACTGCTGTAGGGGGTCTGCTTTGCAGAGGGGCTGGGCTTGATGATCTCTAAAGGTCCCTCCCAACTCCTACAGTTCTGTGGTTCTATGTTTCTGCAATTCATTATTTGGACTGGGATTAGGAGGGTGAGGATGAAGAAGGACTAGATTTAGACTGTTTTTTTGTTACTGTTCTTTAATAGAAAGAGGTACCTGATGTTCAAATAAAGAAAAATGTATGCTAGGATGGATTGTTACAGTTTTAAGGAACCGAGGTGCAAATTTACTTCTCTTTTCTTTCCATTCACATTCACAGTTTTGAATGTCCTTCTTGTGTATCTTTCTTACATCAAACTATAGAATCTTCCTCCTTAAATCCAGTCTCTCATTGGGGTCACCTTTGATAGGTAGAGTCTACTCTTACACCTGCCAACAAGATCTGCTCTGTCCCTTGACTTGCCTCTCTCCCCATTACCCAGCCTTTGTAGTCATGTACCATAATGTGACCCCTGGGAAGTTCAGGGGGCAGACTTCCTAGCTCCCTAAAACACTTCCCTGTCTTCCACACTAAATTGAACAAATTTCAGTCTTATACCAAGAAGCCTCCAGTTAAACTAAGGCAAAATCCAAAGATATTCCTTCTCCTCTGAATAGATGGAATAAAACCAAGCAGTTCTGAGCTGTTCCCGACAGGTTTGTTTCTGTCCTTCATCAGTCCACCTCACAGAAACTATACAAGGAGGAAGTCCTTGCAGCAATTTCACACAGTAGAGACGGGAAGTAATATGGATGCATTCCTAATATGGAGACAATAACAACATCTTTATTGATTTCATCAGTGTTCATTACATGCTTACATTAAATGCTCTAAAGAAGATCTGAGATGTTACCTATCTTTCTGGCAAGTTTTACTTCAACAATAAGCATAAACCTTTCTTCAACTCCATATGCTTTTAGGGAGCAGAGTCATGCTTGAACTGTTTACCAAGCATCCTGCAGTCTTAATCCGTAAGTATTTGCAGCGGGTCACATTGAAATCAAGAACATAACATTTCTTAGGCCTTTAAAAAGAGCTGTAACTTCTCTATCATCTTCAGCCACTACTGTAGATTTCACTGGACTTCTGGCTGATGGCATGTTGAACATGAGCCAGCAGTGTGCCCTGGCAGCCCAAAGGGCCCACCATACCCTGGGGTGCATCAGGCACAGTGCTGCCACCAGGCAAAGGGAGGGCTTGTCCCAGTCTGCTCTGTGCTGTGTGGCCTCAGCTCCTACAGTGGGTGCAGCTTTGGATGCCACAATGTAGGAAGGACATAAGACTATTACATAGTGTCCAGAGGAGGACTGTGAAGATGAGGAAGGATCTGGAGGGAAAGGCAAGTGAGGAGCAGCTGAGGTCCACAGGTGTGTTCAGTACTGAGTAGAGGATGCTGAAGGGACACTTATGGCAGCCTGCAGCCCCTCATGAGGGGCACAGCTGATCTCTTCTCTCTATGACAGCACCAGTGCCCAAAGGAACGGCATGGAGCTGTGTCAGGGAAGAGTCAAGTGGGGGTAGGGACCAGAGGTTGGTGGGCATGGAATAGGCTTCCCAAGGCAGCAGGCATGGCCCTGAGCTGCTGGAGTTGAAGGGACATTTGGACACCACCCTCAGGTTTGGATTTTTGGTGGTCCTGTGTGGAACCAAAAGTTGACTCAGTAGTTCTTTTGAGTCCCTTCCAATACAGGATATTCTACAGATAATACTGAAGTCTCAAGCTGACATTTTTTCCAAGGCTCAATAGTAACCTGACACAAGAAAGCTGGAATTGCAGCTCTAGCTCTACTGAACCCGAGTGAGAGTGCTGTAATTTAACCTGAAATGTGATAGAACTTGCATCACTTCCACAGTTTTACAAAAAGCAGATGTTATTTTCCTTACATTTTTAGTTGCAGAAAGAAAAAAAACCAAACATCAGCACAATTTCTTTTGCATTAGACACTTGCTAAACAGCAACATCAACTTACTTTTAGCTGGAGTGTCAGATGGCTGCACCCTTGGATATCTGTACAGAATCTCTTTACCATTACATTTCAAATAGTCAGTTTTTTTAAAAATACTGACTTTCTAATAAGAAACAGCATGTAGCTTTGTTAAGCTTGATTAGGCAAATTTAATTGGCTATAGTTAATGCATTTATGTGAAAGACAACTACTCAGCTTAAGCACGGTTCTTAATCTTTCAGTAATTCAAAGTAATTTAACTAACCATAAAATCTTTAACTTTTAATGGGCTGCATTTCAAATAGCTTCCCATTTTGTCTCTTTATCTGTTCCTTAAACACTGTACACTTTCATTTCTAACTGTGATTCACAGTTTTCATGCCTCAGATACGGCTATATGCTTTTCCACTACTTTGGTGGTTTGATCTCTTTCCTTTTTTATGCATCTTTTCTGACAATCAGCCATTATCTAGTTTAGAGTTTTACCATTCTGGATCACATACTCCATAGATGTAATTAGTATCTCAGCACACCAACAGAGCATTCCCTGATGTTTATCTCCTTCCTCTCCTTGTTCATTAAAGCTGCTACATTCAGATAACTGCAACCACCACAGGAGTCAGCAAGAACATGGTAATCTGAAAAATCAAACCTTATACCACTGAGCTGTGTCAATACAACAGATTTGTTTGAGAAGTATTTTAACCTTTCTAAGAATGTCCTTCCCTCTGGGTATTTCATTGTCCTTTTTTTTCTGCATTTTCTGCTTTGCTCTCAGTTTGGCAGTCTCTAGTAGAGAGGTAAAATTCAGTAGGATATTCAATACATACATGGCCAATGGCAAACATTTGCAAAGAAAATCCCTCCTTAAAGAAACAATTGTTTTCTTGATTGTTATTTCATATTTCGATCCTACCTCTTATGGCACACCTCAAGGCATGTCCACTCCAGCTACTCAACTGTAATTATTTCCTCTCAGCAAATACTAATTATTTTGGTCTGTTTGTGGTTCACCTGTTTTTCTCTGATAAGTTTTTCTTAATTCTCACTTAATAGTTATTCAAATGCTTCTTATGCCTGTAATTTTCACTTTGTCATATTTTATATAACGAACACTTCAATCAATTTACAGTTCATATTGTTTGAAATATGCACTGCGGATTCTAAAGAACAAACAGCTGTTTGAAAAATGGGACCCTCCCTTGACTTATTCTGTAAATTACAACCTTAATTGAAATCAAATTTAAAGAATTTCAGAATTTTACCTCATTGTTATTATGTTCATGCCTGTGACTTTTGAAAGTAGATCTCTTTTGAACCTTTTCAAAATCTTCACCAAATCTCTTTTCAATATCTACTTCAGAAAGTAGAAAAGATAGTTAGTTGCATTTACTATTGAAGAAGATGAAGTTGACTGTTGTTAAAAGGTTGAAACATTTCATTTAGGTGGAACTGTCACACAGCTCTCAGAACCAAGCAGAAGACGTTGCTAAAAAGTAAAAGTTCCCTAGTAATCATACACATTTACTGTTCAGAGTGGTATGTGCAATATAGTTTGTCAGAAAGATACATCAACTCATGTTGTTCCACCAGAATAAGAATGAAGAATACCAGTGGTTGAACTTGATGATCATTGTGGGTCCCTTCCAGGATATTCTGTGTTTCTATGTTTCTCTCATTTTTTTAGCTCAATAAATTGTTATGGCTACATAGAACCTTGAAGTTAAGATTTATGAAATGTAAGTCATTTAAGAACAACTCCATTGGGTTACATGTAACCAAGGTAAATTGTTTATCAAAAGTCTGCTCACATGGATGGTATGGCTTCATTTGCTCTTTAAGATGGCAATAAGTTGTTAATGTGTTACTCAGTGTAATGTGTCCATAAAGCTTTGAAAGATACTACTTAATTCCCCAAATGCAACTAGTCACATTCATTTACTTTAAAGTTTATTGTTAGATTATTCTCATGAGCTGCAAATTTGCACATAAATGCAACCAAGTGCAGCAGAAAACTGTTTTCTTAGGCTTAACATTATCATCTGATCTCTACACACTACTGCTGATTGTCTGAACTGAGCAATTAACATTTAAAGCCCTTTCCTCCCCTTTGGACTGCTCCAGATGCCTAGCTGTAGGTAACTCATCATCAAGGTCTCCTCCAAGCAGTCTGCTTGATGAACAGAGACTTTTCAGGCCTCTGAGCAGCCCCAGGCTTTATCTACTGCTTTGTCTGGCCTAAACTCTTATATTTAAGCAGCAGCAAAGATGTTTAGAATTGGGTTGGGTTTTTTTCAGGATAACAAGTTGGAGGTTATTTATTACCATATTGGAATTTTGTTGTTAGAAAAGCATAATGCAGAAAGCAATGTCTAATGTTTATAATCTCTAACTCACACTTGTTGAAGTAAAATGCTAAATGTTAAACCATCAGTATCATACTACAGATGAAAAGGCAGAAATGCAGACTTATAACAATTTTGAGTTGTGCTGATGATATTAACAATTAGCTCAAATGATGCATTTGGATTCAATCCCAAGGCAATCATGAGTTAGAATGTATTTTAGCTAAATTATATTTCTTTAAGTTATATATCACACAATGAAAAAATTTCAAGCTTCTGAATGCCTAGGATCAGGAAGAACCTGCCAGTTCTTAGTGGCAGCTAACATGAGCTTCACAGTCCTAGCTGCATTAATAGCTAGCTAAGTGCAGTAATCTATTATTACACTATTATTATTATATTATATTATATTATTTGTATTATTATTTTGCTATTATTATTTTCAACTTAATCCTTGTAAATTATGGGAAAGTTACTTTCTGTAGTATGTTTACAGGCATCAAATTCAGCTTGTGCTATCAAACGATAGAAAACCCAAGACAGAAAACAAAATATGTTCCTTGAATCTGTAGTCATTCTTGCTATATAGTTTTACAAGAAAAATGTACCTATATTTTAGAGACCTACAATCCTTATTATTTCTGCAAGTTTTCATTTCTTTATGAAATAAACTCTCCAGTTATTGTGCTGCCCGCCCCTATTCCTGTGTAAATGAGCACCCCTTCGAAGCAACATA
Organism: Lagopus muta; assembly: GCF_023343835.1. Classification (NCBI taxonomy): domain Eukaryota; kingdom Metazoa; phylum Chordata; class Aves; order Galliformes; family Phasianidae; genus Lagopus; species Lagopus muta. The sequence goes on from NC_064433.1 coordinate 87,932,797, forward strand.
AATTTCAGCACCTTAGTTCCTCTAAATTAGGTTGAAGAACTCTCCTAAAAGCAACTTATAGTGCTATTATTACTTCATTTTCTACAGAGAACATCTTTGGCAAATTAAAGCATTTTCTGTTATAAGCTGAAATGCATTGTCACAGGCAGGCATTTCTCTTTTATGCCGTAGCAGACTGAAGAGCTGTCACCTTACAATATTGCCTATCATGCAAGCAAAAGGCCTTGCCCATTATACTGTTAATTTTATTCTATTTTTGCTATATTGATTTTGTGAAAAATATCCTAATTCTGCTCCTACTAAGAATGCCTCCAAGCTTTCTTCTAGTGCATTTCATCTCCATGCTACTATTTATTTCATCAGATTTTTCCCATCTTCATATTTACTAGAGGCCCCACGACTGACATTTACAGAATTTAACTAATTAACCCATGACAATTCAACCATCTTTCATTCCAGGATTACATTTTACATTTCTTCTGCTAATCTCTATCTTTGTCTGCCCTGCACCTTTTTGATTCCTTTGGTTTTATTTCTTGTACAAAGACAACTGCCTTATGCTAACATGATCCATGTTCATTCCTTTGTTAGCACAGCACAAAAATGGCTGAAAAAAGGATTTTTGTCAAATGTCCAGCTTTGTCACTTAGTTTCCTACCCAGTTTGGAAATACTGCTTGCAGCTTTGCAATGGGTTAGTTGGTCAGATCATTTTTAACCTTTATTGTTTCTTTAGAAATAATTGCAGAATTTTTTCTCAAAGACAAAACTCAAATTTATGATAAACGCACTTCCTCAAAAATAATATCAGATGTTATATTCCTTTCATAAAAGACTTCAGCAAAGAAATGCTTCATTAGTGGTTTTTGACGCCTCTGAAGTAAAATCTCTATGCAACTCAGGAACATCAAGGTGTTGTAAAAATGCAAATCCTCTAAGTGAGCTACATATTTCCCAAGAGAAATAATGAGCATCCAATCATTCTTTTTTAAACAGAGCAAGAAACTGTTTTGTATCTTGTGTATACTTAATAAGAACTTGATAGGTCAATTTAAAACTTCTGATGTGGATTACTGTTTCAGGCTTTAAAGAAGAATATCTAGAGGGGAAACTTTCTTTATATTCCTGTATGATGCTGTCACATGTCTTATTGTCTGATCTTCAATGCTTTCCATAGTCCAAGGCTGTATGAAGGTTACTGCCAGGCTCTCCTTCTGTTTTATTTCCTCTCTGTCTTTTATTAAACCCTAACATACAAACTTTTATTTTAAGCTATGAAACTAGTTTGAATTATGAAGCTTCTGCTTTTTAAAGAACAGTTCATTCCATCAATCTATTACACTTCACACCCTGTCAAAAGGAAGTGATGCTTATTCAACCAAAGTGTATATGTTATAGTTTTAATTCTGCATTATCTTGAAGGGCTGATATCAGTTGCTTGTCTGGTATCAAAGCTGTTATCAAGAATATTTCCCTTATCTGAGTGCCCTGTCTAACCCTAAACTGCAGCATGAGTGAGTTTGCCAGTCTACACTGACTGAAAAGGTTCATATATAAAATCAGTTCTATGTATCCCTCATACAGCATCCACAATACTATGAAAAAAATAATTCTTGAAATGCCACTCAGAGATCAAAGGTGGGATTTCCTCTGACAAAGAATTGTCACATTGTCATTAAAATTAAAGGTAAAAAAAAACAAATCCCCTAAAAGACTAAGTCCATCAAGATTCCACAAATTCAGGTGCCATTTTTGAAACTCATGCCCAGTGGACTGTAATCTCTTTTTCATTCTCTCCCAGACTTTCTCACTGTGGTCTCCAAGACTGATGGAGTATAGCCTGCCTTTAAGGAAGAAATGGACATGAATCAAAACAAGCCATTATCCTCGTTGGTGGCAACTACTCAACTGTTTTTCCAAGCACTGTAAGGCAGAACTGACCAACTGGCCTACATCTGGTACTACTGACATCTTTGTTGTAGGCTTCAGATCCTTCACTCAAGGATGATGGCCAACTCAGGACCCTAACAGATGATCACTTATTCATTTTTCTTAGATCAACCAAAATGGGGCTTTGATGCCAGCTCCCAAAGAGTCTTTGATGAATGCCAGTATTAAAGGGTGCACTTTCTGGAATAATTTACAGGTGGAGCTCCCTTCCCCTAATCACATTAAGAAAGCACCAGCAGAGCCCTCTGCCAGGATATTTCTTCAATACTAGAGTCTATAGTTTAAACATCTTGCTGAATACCACACAGTCTTTTGTGTGATAAAGCACTGGAGGTTTGCATGTCAGACTCCTTTGTCTTTCCCACTCTGAGGATAGCCCTTCTATTCATTCTCACTTTTCTTGGTTTGCAATGTGCCCTGGAAAACCAGTTCAGCTAGTTTTTCTGTTCCATTGACTGATTAACTTTTCCACAACCAAGCCAGGGTGAAGTCTTTTTTCCAGCAGAGCTATTTCTACTTGCACACTGAACTTTACTTTGCAATAGGATTAACTGCACTAATGAATAAACTGGAGAATAATGGTAGAATATGCACTGTTTGTTGGCCTGATGCCTGAGTGTAATCTCTTTTTGATCAAGTTCTGTATAATCTGAATAAAGCCTTCCCAGAGCAATGAATTTAGAATTCCATCTAGAATAAATGGCTGTATCTGACTGCAGAGCGCTGGTGTCTAGTTTTCGGTGGAGATCTTAGTGTATCACCTTTGAATTAACTTTATCTTCTGCCTTGCCCATAGCTTCCTGCCAAGCAGAGTACCTAGAGCATGTTATGACACTAATTGCCATATTCTAACAACCAGAATAAGTAAGGGTTGTTCTACAGGCAGCCTAACTCCTGTCCTCCTGTCCATAGAGAGCTATTAACTTTTTCCAAGTCGGGTTCTAGTCAGGCCATATTGCTATCCAAGCCTGTATAAACAAGGCTTTAATGGATGTAGCAAAGGTGTTCCGCCTGAGTGGCCAACAAGCGATGCTGAAGGCCGCAGCTAAACTTATGATACTGGCATTGCACAAATGTGATCACATCATTCTGGAAGCAGCAGCACAAGTGATGCGATGAGCTTGCTGAGCTCCTCTTGCCTCTGGATCCTGTTGGTCATTTCTTCTCAGCTCAGAAGTGTGGGCTGGTTCTTTCCTGGGTGGATCAAGAATTTAAATGTTCTCTTCCATTCCAATGTTTCTGGACATCAGTGCATTCAAAGATGGTCAGCTATCTATCTCCATCAGTAGTCAGCCCTCATTAGTTCTCCTCTTCCAGTGTAGGCTTTTTATCACTCCCTTAACAATGTTAAAAAATACTTATTCATATCCAGCCAAGTTTTTACCAAAGGATTTAATTTTAGTTTAGCTTAATGACATAAAGTCTAGAAATATAAATGTATGTTCCTGTAGAGCTTTTAGGGCTGTCAGATTTAGCAGCATTTAAGTGTGCATTGTTCCAGGCACGTCATTTCAAGATTTAAAATATGGCAGTGTAAATTTGAACACAAAAATTGCTTTTTTTTGTGACTTGAAATTTAAAATGCCTGCCTTCTCCTGCTCTGTGCTACTTCATAAGTAGGGTCAGTTTGTTTTTGTTACTTATATGCACAAAGCTCTATTTTTAACCTTCCTCAGAACTAGTCTACAAAATAAAAGAAGTGGCACAAAAAAAAGTGGCATATTTAAGTTCCAGCACTTTGTGTCATGGAAGGGCAGGGTATGTTAATCTTTTAGTTTAACCTCTTTTTCAGCATTATGAGAAACATTTCAAGACATTTTGCTTTGCTAGGTATTAAAGCATATGAATTTTTACTCTTGCTGCAACACTAGTAGTCATTATTTTACTCTCGTTAAGTACAAGGAGTGTCAAACCATATGGTTCAATTACTTCTAAAGATGTAGGAGCATGGGGAAAAAAAATTGTTTGCTTTTTTTTTCATGTCATGTGGGGGAGGGAAAGACTAATTTGTCTGAAATGTAGCTCATGGTGAAATTTTGAGTTGTAATTGGGATGTTCTCTAAAAGTTTACTGGAAACATTAAGCTGCAAAAATCCTCAACTCCAAGTGTGAAAATCATATTGAATGCAACTAATCCAAGTTTTAGATCGCTCAGATATACAGTGATTGGAGAAGTTAACAAAGAAAACATGAAGTATGCTAGCATTATCGAAACAGGAACCAAAAGCTTTATTTATGAAATGTCTGCTATCTGAATACTCATTAGTTGTTATAAAACCAGAATTTTTAATTAAAAAAATAAATACATACTGACACACTTTGCTGATCTTTAATGTAGTGCTGTGTTAACTAGACTACAGTATGCAGTATGCATAACATGCATTCATTTCACAGGCTTTATCTCTGAAAAAATAAAACTTTTTTTTTTTTAATTTCCATTCCCCTATTGCTGCTACTTACATATTATTTCTAAGTTCTACAAAAATGACACCTCTTTGTATATACACCAGAAATATTGATAACTTTTTTCTCACATAATTTCTTTTTTTTTTTTTTTTAACAAAAATCACTCAGAACTGGCAAACTTACATTTGGTATTTTAATTGTAAGCATTGTTTCATCTTCAGTACCCACACAATGACCCATTGTATTTGTCACTATGACAATGCAAAAAAAGAACACACAGAAAACACACGCACACACACACACACACACAAAGATACTGTTTCAGATTTGTGCTTTGTATGTAAAATATAGCTAATTAGCTTTAGAGTAAAGTTTTGTTAAGTAATTATTATACCTTCCTTCTTTCCCCACCAAAACTCTTCTCCTTCTGGAAACCTTCCAGCACTGAAACAACAGTTCCACCATGCTTCTCCTTAAAAACATTATAATAGGTATTCTGTGGCGTTCTTAGTTACAGGCTTGCCACATTCATTTTCACCATATCTTAAAACACTTACATGAGCTTTCTGCAACTCTAGATTGCATTTCAGGTCTTAGTATATCTATATTTTAGTTTTCCTGAAAGCAAAGTCGAGTTGAACAGGTGCAATTACATTGATTTGCTTGTTTCCCTTCTGTTATATTATATTCTCTTATATTACGATAGAAGAATCATCTTCCTATACTGTTTGTTCATGCACATCACTCTCATCCCCCAAACTGCTTTTTTTACTTGTACTGATTTTGGTTTTTTGGCCCTGGAAAGGAAGTGGGAGCCATGCAACTCCTTAAGGGCTAGTAGATGCAGAATGCTAATTTTTGGCTTTTCTCTTGTGCCCCAAGGATTTTTCTGAGGTGTCTAGGGGGATGGGACTGATTTTTTCTCATGCCTGCTTTACAGTATGAGAAGAACGAAGAGATTTGCCTTCTCCTTTCCTCTAAGAAGAGAAGTATGTAGTCAAGCTCTTGCAGAAAATAGCCATCACATACTGTGTCATGCATACAGTGACTGTACAATGTCACCAGCAAAATGATGGGCCAGGGACAACCTGACCTAACACAGGATTAAAAACCTAAGATCCACACATCCTGCAGTACACTGCTTGACCAGTAGAAAATATCAAAGGAAAGAATATAATAAAAAGAAAAGTAGAGCACAGTAGTCCTTCTGGTTATAGCCTCCTACATTTCATCCTTAACCAGTAAAATGCAATCAACTATGGTTTCCCAACATTTAGCTCTACAAATTCTTCACCTCCAAAATTATATCCTTTGGATTGCTTTTAAACATGCTTCCTGATAATTTAATTATCCAATTATCCAATTTAATTGTCCAGAGTTCTTGTTCTAGCATTTGACAAATAAACAAGTAGCAGTCTCATCTTTTTTTTCTACATGATATCAATGATTTTACAGGTCTGAACTTTTGCAGGGGGGACAGTATAAGCTACTGGGAAACTACAGAAAAAAACCTGCTTGTCAAGCCCAGATGTGCCAAAAGATCATGGTAGTTCTAAAGTTACTTTGTTTATTTCCTTAAGTATCCTATTTCACACAAAAATGTAAAATATTCAGAATGGTAGGCACCTGCAAAACATTTTTTTTCCCACGTTACCATTACTGCAAAGCATTTACTTGTCCTTTTATTGCACTGTAGGTTTTAAAACACTAATGTGACAGCCTCAGCATTAAAATTAACTTTTGACACATATTAGAGGGTGAAATATTCTCAAATGAAGGAGCATGTAATTCTCTATTTTTCCAAGATTAAAGTATTAATTACACTGCTGGGTGACAAAATAATAATCGTAATAGAGATATAATTTATTCTGGGCTTGCAAAAGAAAAAAAAGTTTTAACAGTTGTTTCTAAACTCACCCATTTATGATGATGAATTACTGGAGTTACTAGGATTTGCTTTCCCTTGCAGTAGTATTATCTATCTATTTACAGGCAGACATTTTTCTTTTTTCAAAGTTTCTTCTGTGTAGTTATCAACATGAAAGGAGTAACTCATTTTTGAAGCTTTCAGTTAGGGTTTTTACTGGTTCAGGTTCCTGCCACGTTACTCACTTTTAAATTTGTTTTGCTGCAAACAGAGAACAATGCATAATTCCTGAGCTTTCAGATCTCAAGGACAATCTGGCATTTAAGGGCTGGTCTCTGTTGCATGCTTCTTTGTGCTCAAGGAAGGCTATGAGCAAAGGATAGCTAAACTGCTACCTAACCAATGATCCTTTAACTTATAGCAAAAGTGACTTTCATCAGATCCAGAAGGAGAAATGTAACTCATTGTGATTTAGCAGGGCTTGCATTTTAATCTGAATGTATGAAAGTAACTGAAGGTTCTGTTTTATGTCAAGATACAGGATAATGTACAGTTTTCTGTGCCTGTTTTATTGTGTGGATCTGAACTTGGGCAGCCACTGTCTCTGTCCCTTTTGTGCCTCAGTGTTTGTTAATTGTGAACAATGGGTCACTGTCTCTGAGAATGAAGAGAGGCTAATGCTTCCTAAGTACATTATTGCCTATTCATTTGCCCCTAAAATCATTTGGCTGAATTTCATCTGCTCTTCCATCTGTGAAATCATCATTTAGCCAAATGATGATTATGCAGAGTTGCTTTTCAGTTCTTCATTACTGTTTAATAGCTATGTTGCCTTTAAAATATTGCCTTATTTATACTATAGTTCAAATACTTGAGTCAACCATGGCTTCATTTATGACAAATCATCTTCTTTTTCCATCACTGAATTACACTGGTGGCAGCCTTAGTGCAGATCTGGCACTAGAAGAAACTGGAGGGTTTGGTTTTTTTGTCTCCCTATATTCAGATCTAGAATGGGAAAACTTAACATTATCCCTTTACACCAAAGCAACTACTATGGCCCATTACTGTGGGCATTGAGCTATAAGTGATTCTGAACCATGATTGAACACTTTTATAACAGCAAATGGTTACATTTACATAAGTCCATGTAATTTGTCCATCATTATATTACTTCTTAATCACAGTGACCTTCTCTGGCCATAGATAACCTCACATAAAATAAAATAACCATGTGTATAACCAAGATGTTATAATCACAATACAATTGTGTATAATCAATAGATATCAAGATGTTATAATTGCAATATAATCAAAAGAGTAAGGCAAAGCAAACAAGGATCACAAAAGAGAATAAGTAGAAGAGCTTACTCTTGGGTTGAGCTCACTAGAAGATACCAAAGAGGAGGATCTCCAGAAGAGATCCTTCCCCTCTGGTAGCCAGCTCTTAAATAGGTCCAGGAGGGCTGCAGCCAGGCTTCACCCCTTCCGGCAGCACAGGTGAATTGCCTTCACCTGTGCTCCTCTGGCTGACTCATGGCTCACCTCAGGTGATCAATCAGAGGTTCAGGCCGTGACTCAGCAGTTCCCATACACCATGATTTCATATCTACTTCTACACGTTCATGTCTGAAAGCATATCAAGACCATATCAGTAAGTTTTGTTTCTTTTTTTTACTATTTATATCAAAACCACTCCTGCACAGAATATTTTATCCTGATCATTCTTGGCATCATTTTGTATCATCATATTACTATGCTTTTGACTTCAGTTGAAATTAATTTAAATTCCTAGTATCTTTTTTTTTCTGCAGCAGCCATTTCATAATGCATCATTTTTTTCTGATAATAAAACTAAACTGTCATACTGATTTCTAAGAAAACAAGTAGCAGTAGCAGTAGCTGTGTTGCCCTACTAGTCCTAGAACAGGCAGTGTTGGGTTATCCATTACACCTGGCCAGCTTGTAAGAGGTACAGTGCACTCCTAAGTCACAGCCTAACTTCAGCCAACAATCCCTCCCTTATATTTTATAATAATTTGTCTCATGGCTCATTTCCATTAATAGCTTCAGGATACTCTTTCTGCATGGACAAGGATGGGTATTGTTTTTTAAAGCTCTTTGGCCACAGCAGAGATTTAAATTGGCAGTCAGGTCTCCATTTTCCAAGTGCATGCCATTAGTAATTAACAAAAAAGTAAAATTTTTGTTAAAGTTTTATATAACTGAAATTTCAACTCACCACAATTCACTCTTACACGTGAGAAACGGTAAGAAACCAACTGCTTTTCATCTCTTTCAAACAATTGAGCCACAGTTCTCAGCTGTGGAAGAAAGAGTCCCAATTCTGAGTCACTTTTTTCCTGCTGAATGGAATTCCTACTCAAATGGAATTACACAGTAAAATCAAACCAAATATGGTTGCAGGAAAGCTAGGCACATCTTACACGGCATCCACAGACGTGGTAAACCGGGCTTAAAATTCATAGAGGATCCTGTAAACCAGCTCTGGGAACAGGTTCTGGCAACTACTTTTCACCGTTGTAAACACAGTGAAGCTGCCATAGAGTTGGCACAACCAGGTTTATCTGCATGACCACAGTCCTTCATTCTGCTGTCACATCAATGGCCAATTATGTGTGACTCATTTTCATACTGAAAAGAATCAATCAGTACTACAGTGCTTGTCTTCATGTTCCCAGTGTTAACTGGGTGTAATCAAAATTTAATCTTAATTTGTTCACTCTTTAACCCATCTTTGCCTTCCCTTATCATCAACAAAAAAGTTATCCTCAACTGAAATGATAAATCTTCTCTGGATGAGTCTTTTTAAAATCTTTTTTATCTTTACAGAAATAAACCTAGATGTTGAAGTTCGAGTTTCCCTAAATTTAAAGACAAAGGTCTGTGTTTCCCTCGTGTTAGGGGCTGTTCCCTTTATAAAAACAGTGGCACCATGAACAACTCTACAAGTTCAGATTGGCTTAATCAGTATTACTCTTGACTAACATCTATCTAATTCTGCTAGCCACTCCTTTAATTAAACCTATCTACTATCAATATTAGATAGGCTTCAGACCAACAGTGTAAGCTGAAAGTGTCCATTGAAGACATCTATTTAAATTTATTACCTTTAAGTCAAATATAACTGCGCTAGTTGATGTTATGCTTGTAACAGTCCTGAGAAAAGAGTGCTAGTAATGATAATTCAGCTCCCATCACTAAAAAATATCTTCTCACATGTTCTCACATGCTCCAAAAGAAGAAATGGGAACTTTACAGAGCTTCTTTGGAAGGTGTCCTCTCTTCAGCCATCAAAACAAGATTACTTGTATTCCTCATCCTTCTTAAATAGACATAAAATTTTACTTTGTCTTCCTAACATCTTGCTGAAGACCTCATCAAGTTAAATAACAAAAGGCTACTTGTGCTAGTTCAAAAACAATTTGGTGGGATGTATTTACTTTCCCTCTAAAGATGATTTTTCACTCATGTCAATGGTCTATCAGCAATGCTATCATCTATTATCCAATATTTGCATCAAAGGGAAGCACTTCTTAACAATAGTATTCAATAACCTTCCAGACAAACAGTACAGATCGGCATATCATAATGCTGAGTAGCTGCCTGACAATATCATCCCTTTCTTTAATCTCTTTTGGGGCTTATTCATGGTCATACTATGAGTTAGCAAGAACTTGAATGTATTTAACTTTCATGATTTGGACAAAACAATTTTTTTTTTCTCTCAAGAAAAGTACTATTCAGATTCAAAGTTACAGAGATAATCACGTACTGGAAAAATACCTGAGTTTGTAGGAGTCTTGTGTTTAGTATATGGCACTATGAAGCACACTGTGGTACAGACTAGTGAACTTCAAAGAGTTAGTATTACCAGAAGGGGGGAGATCTACTGAAAATACTTTTTTCCTTTAAGATTTGTTAACACAACAATTCACAGAAGTATTAGTATATTTATGAGCTCTAGCTCACATTTTTCATCTACAACCAAAAAAGCACTATACACTGTTGAATATTTATATAATATCATAAATTTATATATGTATTACTTTTAGGAGGCCTAAGAAAAGCTGGGAGCTTAAAGTCAAAATACCTAGTATTAAGTTAACTGTTATCCATTATATCAAGTAAGCAAGCCAACTTCCAAATAAAATTAATATTTTATCAAGAATAGTATTGCAATATTTATTTCCAGTGATACCATGACAAAATTTTGTAGTTCAAAGTGTTTCAACACCACTTTTAAAACCACTAGCAATTAAACGGCAATAGATAACTTCCTGTTAAAACTAGTGGGGAAAAAAATGAGAAAAAACAGCAAAAAAAAAAAAAAACAAAACAAGAAAACAAGAAGAAACATGCCTATCTTCCTTTTCCTTTTTCTTCCTAATTTTCTTGGAAGCCCATTATCTGTTCCTATCTCCTTCCCAATGCAGAAAAGGTACAGTTAACTCTGTCAGTCTGTCACTCTACCTCCTCAGCCTTTTAGTGGGTTGTTTGGATATGAAGCCAACTGTTAAGTGCAATAGACAAAGTTGAGTTTTAAAGTGAAAATGGGTGCCGTTGTCCATTTAGCCCAATGACGTCACATTACTAACAATGTATCTGCCAAGGTCAGCATATTTAAATGATCAGATCACAGAATCACAGGGGTTGGAAGGGACCTCAGGAGACCTTTGAGTCCAACTCCAGTGCTAGAGCAGGTTCCCTACAATAGATCACACAGGTAGGTGTCCAGACAGGTCACCAGAGAGCAGAGCTCAGCGCTGCCCCTCTTCTCCCCTCGTGAGGAACTGCAGGTTCAGATTTCCACTGAGCCTACTCTGCTCTGGGGTGAATAAAACAGGGGACCGCTCACACACCTTGCACTCCAGACCCTTCCCCATTTTTGCAGCCCTCCTTTGGACACTCTTTAACAGTTTTATTTCCTTTTTATATTGTGGCACCCACTGCTGCACCCAGTGCAGGAGATGAGGCCACACAGCACAGAGCAGAGCAGGACAACCCCTGCCGCACCTGTTGGCAGTGCTGGGCCTGATGCACCCCAGTGTACTGTTGGCCCATTGGGCTGCTAGGACGTGCTGCTGGATCACGTTCAACTTGCTATCAGCCAGAACCCAGGACTCATTCCACAGGGCTGCTCTCCAGCCTCTTGTACTCGAGTCAGTACAAATACCCACCCCTGCCCTCTCCTGCTGGAGCAGAATACGGCACTCAGTCTTTTTAATCTTCATGTAATTGGTCATTGCCCAGTCCTCCAATTCTCAAGGTAGTGGCTGCCCAGTCCTCCAATTCCTGAGTCCTCTCTGCCCTCAAGGGAGTCAACAGCTCCTCTCAATTTCTTTGTAATTCGTTATTAGTTAGAATGTGAATGGAATTTTTGACGTGTGTCATTCCAGAAAAAGAAAAAGCGTGAGAGAAAAGCATATGCCATAAGAGGCAAACAAATCAGAACTTTTTCATTAACATGCCAACATGATCTGAAACAAAAAAAATTAAAAAAAAATAATAAATTGGTGATTAAGTTGCCAAAGCTAATGTATCACTTTATCTTAATGATGATCTTTAAAGTCTTTTCCAACCTAAGCAATTCTATGATTCTATAAACCGTTTGGATGTGGTGATCAGGGACGTGATTTAGCAGAGGGTTGTTAGAGTTAGGGTACTATGGTTAGGTTGTGGTTGGACTTTAAGGTTTTCTCCAACCTGAGCAATTCTATGATTCTATGATTCTATCACATCTTACTGGAGGAAGAACAGGGACAAAAGTAAATGAACAGTCTTTTTAGCAAAAGGAATAGAAGTTGTAAACCGTGCCAGGAATAAATTAATCCTATCCCAAAGTTCTTCAGCACTTTTCTTTCAACACTGAGTCTTAGAAACTTCCAGACCAAAAAAAAAAAAAATAAAAAGAGTCAATATATTTTTATTAATTTTAAGAAAAAGAGTAGGAAGTCTTTGTAGTAGTTCTACTTTGTTATATCCAAGCATACTGTGCTTACTGAAAAGACAGATGTTCCTTTTGTGTCTGTTTCTTGGTAATACAGGTACATCTTCCCCCCACATGTTGAGATACACTTTTTAATTCTAAAGTTGTCGGTCAACTTCTAATGAGCGCAGCCCAATATGTTTAGGATGACATATACACAAGTGCTTTTGCTTTCAGATTCCACTGGAGGATAATTTATTATTTTTTTAAACCTCTAGTTTTCAGCAAACAGCTATCTCACCAGAAGCTTTGTTGTTTGAGGCATGTTTACAGAGAAAAAGAAAATGTTTTAAATGTATTAGAGGGAAATCAATTACAATATCTAGTGAAAATCTATGAAATACGCACACATCTCCCCCCAGACAGATGGTTAGCTTGGGGCAAAAAAAGCCAAACATATGTTTCTGATTCTAGTGAAGTTTCTATCTGTTTAAAGGATATATTTCTCAAACTAGCACATACCTCCCAAACAAACTTGAACATGGATTCTCACCGCAAGATTTCAAAATACTTACATCTTAGAAGACAAACTACGGAGCCTGATAATTCACCTCCACTACAACTCTGTAACTAATAAGTGAAATGGGAAAACTGAGTTCCAATTCTGATTAATGAAGCAAGTGAGAATAATTCTGCAAATGTAGCATCACTTAATTTCTCTGTCAGTCATTTTAGCTGACTGGTTTCCTAGGGTAAGCAGTGATTTCCAGTCTACTGTCTCCATCAATCAGATCAGACACACCAGTCTTTTATGTGCTGGGTGCCCTTTCCAGGATTGCTGTGCTGCAGCACCCCAGGGAGCCTCCTGGCTATGGCATGGCGCTTCTGCTGGCGCTGTCAGATGCCCAGGTTCCAGGACTCTGCATCTTACATAAGTATCTTGTTGCTCCTGATATTTTGAACTTTATCTTTACTTGCAAACCTGAAATGATGACTTAAACTTTAACTGAAATACGTTATAGGGGTGCCGCTTTTTTTTTTTTTTCCTGAAGAAAATAGAAATTTATTGAAAGTCGATAGGTAACATTGTAATTATATTTTTATAACATGTACTGTATTTTGTATAAATAGCTGAAAGTGATTGCCACAAGTAAAAAACTTTCTTAACCTCCTCCTACCAATGATAAAATTTTACATTAAAAACACAGGATTTCCATTTGCCATAGTAAGCAAGTAGTAGCATGATTCTACATTGTTGAAAGAGTCATACAGTTACCCCTCAAAATACTAGTATTATCAAATATTGACTAACAAAATATTTTATCTGTCAAATATGCAGTCTCCTTAATTTTGCTTAATTATGCAGCTAGAATAAAAACTCTCTGAACACAAGCATAATAGGCAATATGTCCTTGAGTAGAGATACAAAGAGAGAAACACAGATCCTTTCAAGTAGCACACAAACTACATTCATTGATCTGAGAGCAGAAAAGTGATTATGAAAAATGAAAAAGGAATATTTCACCACAAAATAAATCAAAATGAGAAGAGGACACTTCCTTCAAATCAAATGGATACTTTTTCTCATACAGTGAAGCTAAGGGTTTGTTTAAAACCAAATTCAGAGCAGTGGGCAAATCTTCTGCATCTAAAACAAAACCTAGCATACTGAGCATTATTCTTAAGCAAGAAAAGCCTTTTGGCTTTTCTTTCTAACATGTGGAAACAAAACTGTTATATTTTGCTGTCCAGACAGTCCTTGTCCTGCTGTTATGCAAAGTACACACAAGTATGCTTGTCTGAACAGTGAGACAGGGAGAGGCATACATCTCCACTTTGCACTACTGAATACAGTCATGTTCTCCCTTTTAGGAGGTTTTAGCTCAGACCAATGGAGAGATTAGGAAAGCGATCACACCTGGCTGCCCAGATTATGAGGTTGAATCTGTGAGCATCATTCTGTGTGGAAATATTCACAGATGCTCCATAGATGTATCAACATCCGCTATGTTATGTCTGTGGAATACTTTTGAATCTACATTGAATTATTCAACGCATCTCAAAAGCTTTTTTTAACAAAGCATTAACAATTTTCCTGTGCTTTCATGCTGATTTTCTCCCATGTGATCCAAAATTGCTTTTATCTCATATACTTACATCACTTAATCTTCTCTTAAAATCCCTCTGTGAAAAAATGTTGTGTGCTATTTACAAATTTCTGTTGGCTGTCAACCGAACCCCAAAGCATTTCCAGCTTTTCCAGGTGAAAACACCCTTTCACTTTGGGCTCAGCAGTTGATGTCCCCCTCAGGCTGTCATCTGTGGTGCTAATTTCCACGTCATTATGCACAGCAATGTTCTTGTGAGGCTGCAGTACAGTCTCTGCGAAGGAGGGGTTACAGAGCAGCAGGACAGGCAGGCAGAGCTGGTAGGAAAGACAGGCACAGCACTGACAGGTGACTGGTTGCTCTTGGGGCCAAGAGCAAACTACAAGAGTTTGCAGCCCTTTCCCTTCAGATTGCTGCAGAACTGTGCTGGAGAGGAGGAATGTTATTTTTCTCCACTCTGAAAGAAGCTGCAATTTTTGCTCACACTCGTATCGTATCATGTTCCTCATCCAAATACACTATGTAGAGATTTCTCAGGCAGATTAATAACCACGTTTTAATATCCTAGATTAACAGCCTCGAAAACAAACATTATACAAATTCATTTCTGAAATTAGCAGAAGCACAACTTACCAAATTTACAAGGCTTACAGTAGACGAAATACGGAACATAAATCAGAAAAAAGATTTAGTGTCATTTATGTTGTCAGTACTGTCCAATCCCATTTTGAAAAGATACTGGCATATAAAAAGGATCTGTCAGAATGCACTGACAAATGAAAATCTCATGTAATTGAATATTTCCTTGGACTGGAAGTTGGACTGGTTGCTCTTATCAGAACTGATTTATCAGTAGGTATCAGAGGCACCTCCAGTACACTTGAAATAATGTGCTGTCTTTTATTATCTGCACAAGTACATCTTGCAAGATTCCAAAATGAGAGAAGTATTTTACTATTGTACATCAAAAGTAATTCATCTGTTTGCAGCAAGTGTGTGACAAGGAAATTACTCAGCCCAAACAACCCTTCCAAGTATAGTTTATTGGAGATTTTGGTTGGTGAAAAGTAAAATCAATGCCTAACAGTAGTCAGAATCCTCTTCTGTCATCCAGTGATGAAGTGCATAGCAATACACACTAGTTTTCTAGGGTTACTCACAAAGTCCAAGAAGAGCTTTTCTTCTGAGGGGATGTGGAAAGGAAATCTCAGGGCTGGCAGCTTTAAATCTCATCAACTTGACCCTAAGAGCCACTGTGAATCTTCAACATATTTGGACTCTTTCTTTCCACTTATGAATATTTAGAATCACTTTATTTATGGATTACTGTGAGAGCTTTGGAAAGATTAACATCATCAAGTTGAGAGTTCTTGAAGTATTCTCAGCTTGAAACTTCAAGGAGACCAAGTAACTAATGCAGGATGGAAACAAAAGTGTAAATTAAGCTAAGAAATCAGAAACAGCTTCCTGGCTCTTCAGCCAACTGTTGTAGTGAAATAGATAGCCAAGGAAAAACAAGAGAAACTCCATGGGCTTGGAAAAAAATAAAAACAAGACAAAGAAAGCATGAGTAAATTAAATCTCCTTTGTCTGATCCTCTATATCTGCATCTCCTACACTACCTTAAGTCTACACTTAGGAAGTTCTGCTGATACGCTTTAGTCCATGTGGAAACAGGACACATTCTGCTCGACATGGTGATGCCAGACAAAACACTATTGTTTACAGTTGTTAAAAAAAAAAAGATTTTTATATTATTTAGGTGCTGCCAGAGAGATTAGCCATAAGCGAGCAACTCCTAGTGGCCTGATTGGGATTGTGAGGCTTTGACAGCATAGCTAGGAGGCCTGCTCCAAAAGTAATTCCTCCAGTTTTATTACATTGGCTCATGATGTCAGAGGCAGATGTTGGCAGTATGACAGTAGGGGCTGAATCTTTCTGCAAATATTCCATTACACTGTTACCATGCAACAGATGGTAGCAGAGAAGCAGTCTGACAGAATGGCATCTGACAGTGAAGTATGTATGAAGCAAAGGTGTGTCACTGAAATCCTCCATGTAGAAAAAGTGGCACCCACTGACATTCATTGAAGCTTGCTGAATGTTTGTGTAGACCAAACAGTGCATGTGAGCACAGTGAAACAGTGAGTGGTGCATTTCATAAGTGGCAATAGTGACATAAGTCACAAGCCATGTTTCAGATGGCCACGCAGATTTTACAAGCATGGGATGCTGGCTCTTGTTCATCACTGGAAAAATACATAGCTAATGGTGGTGCCTATGCTGAAAAAGAGTGCAGTTTTGTAGCTGAGAATTTGCTCTATCAAATAGCATTACTGTTCTCTTTGTATCTGTTGTAGCTTCCATGGAAATAAATAGAAAGCGTTACTTTCAGAGCAATCTACATACATGAGCAATTATAGAAAATATTTCAAATACATATTTTACTTCTCAGCCCTAAGGGATACCTGGACTCACAGGCAGTGAAGCTGACCCATGAATATGATCCACAAGATCACTATGGATGTACTTGTCCCCCTTAGGAGTACAGTACAGTGAGAAAAGTATTCCTGGCTTTATGCAGCCCTGTAATTCATCTTCTACAGATCTACAGATCAATTTCTGTACATGTCAAGCCCTGGCATTTTAGCATAACCATTTATATCCAGTGGTGATTTTAGCAAGATGGGTAAATACACACAAATTTTCCACATAAGCAATGAAACACTGACAAGAGCTTATGAAACTGTGATGAATTTATAATCTAAATCCTAGCTATGGTGTATTAGTGTAACAGGAGTTCATAATTCTTTCCACGGGCTAAGGAATGCCAATAGGCTGCTTCATAAAATAATGAATGTTTGTTGTAATAATGTCATGGGTTGACTGCAATTTAATAGCCTTTATTTCCAATATAAGTTTATGAAGGGTATCAGTAGTAAACAAGTTCACATGAAATATAGTCTGTCAGAATTGCTATTAAGCTATTGTTAGTATGTTTTTTGCACTTTTTTGCATGCTATTACTGTTTATGTGATGATCCAGTTTCATAAAGCTTTATGAGGCAATTAAAAATTGTACAGTTGCAATGGCTTTATTAAACACTCTTTTCAATCAGTTGGAAGCTGGTGTGACTCTAGGCTGCATCAGTTTTTTATCTATCCGATATAAATTGCTTTTGAGTACCTTTTGATCTACACCATGGGTGCCCAACTTTTCAGTTTACTTGGGCAGCATACACAAGGTCACCCCAAAAGTAATGCCTCCTATTTATTTCCATGGAAACTGCAACAGATACAAAGAGCACAACAGCACTATTTGATAGAGCAAAATCTCAGCTACGAAACACTATTTTTCAATATAATAATCACTATTTACTATACATTTTCACCAGCAGTGTACAAGAGGCTGCATGCCATGCTCACTGAAATGTGCAGTAGCAGAGGTGATTCACTGTGGCCACTGCTGAAACGCAACACCCACCACCTCCCTGTGCTCACATCCACTGTTTGGCCCCCATAAGCATTCACAAACGTCAGTGAATTTTAATGAGTGCCATTTTTTCTGCATGGAGGAATTTAGTGACGCATCTTTGCTTCACGTGCACTTCCATGTCAAAAGCCATTTGGTCAGAATGTCCCTCTGCTGCCATCTGTCACACGGCAACAGCACGTAAGGGAATGGTTGTGAGAAGCTAATGTATGGAATGTCTAACATATGTAAATAACAAAACTTATTTTAATCTTTAGGACTTTTTATTAAAACGTGAAAAGAGAGTAAAAAAACACAGAACTAGTGGGTTAAGTGACCTTATTTTTTTGAAACGAAATGCATCAATCTGGTTTGATGGCAGTGGGTGTGATTCTCAGCGAGCTCTCAAGGTGTTCATCAGAGATTTTTGAGGAAATTTTACTCCTCCTTTACTTATTTCCTACTTGAAACCATGTGCCCCAGTTGCATCTCGGACAGCGCTAATAGCACCCCAATGTCTGACTGCTGCTGAGCAGTGGGTGTGCTGCCAGAGCCTGGCAGAGCTGCAGCAGCAGTGGGGGCAGGTGGCGTGGGGTGAGTGCTGGGCTGCATCGCCTGCTGTGCCAGGCCTCAGGTCGGATATGCCTGATCTACACAGTGTGAATCAGTGCACGAGCACTTTGCATTCTTTCCCTCCATCTGCCTCTGTGAAACTCTGGTGTTGGAAGGTGTCCCGTTCACTACCGAAAGGATTAATTTTCTAATTGTTCACCAGAGACAAAGGGCATCATCGTATATGCAGACCTGCCAGTGTGCTCAGTCCTGACCCGCCTCCAGGGCAGAGGGGATAATGCATTCCCTGTGCTGCTGCCTCTTTACTAAGAGCATTGAGGAGAGTGAAAATCAGCGCTATTCACACTCTTCCACCAAGAAATGGACCTCAGATCCTGTGATTTGAACTAGTGACCTGAAGATAAAGACCTTGTACGTTCTTATCGAACCTTTGAGATAGCCAGGTTCAGCATTTAAATGCATGGTTGTTTTATATTCACTATGACTAGGACACACAGCATTCACTGATATATTCATGGATTTCCTTTTCAGTAGAAAGCTGGTCGGGGCAGTTCCTGTTGTCCACTGGCACTCCCTCTCTCCACCCCACTCCCTCCATTGTGAGTAAAACAACTATGCAGTGAACCGCATTAAAAAATATAGAGCCATGAAAGTACTGAAGGAGAGGACAATGTGAGAGCTACATACACTAGTGCTGACACCAAAAGAAAACCATGTAACCATGGTCCTGCCTTATCCAGTACCAGTTCTGATAAAGCTGGTCCAAAGTATTTAAAAATTAACTGTACTAAATAGCACAGGGATTATTTTTACATACTGAAGCTTGCAGGATGAATCCAGACAATGAAGTAACTAATCATTCTGCAACTGCTTTAAATTATGAAAACTACATGAAAACAAGAAAAGCAAACAATAAACTATTGAACTGGTAGGGAGGAGGATGGAGCAAAGTGCAACAGTGAGAACAGGAGACTGACCTGAGTTCTGACTCAACTCTTTGTGCAAGTCACTTACAAGTGCTTCAATTATTCCTTTAAAATATAACAAAAGAAAAAAAATAACCTTTCACTGTTAAGAAGCTCTGAGCCTCAGAGGAGATGAAAGGAGTTATATAAGTGCAAATTACTGTGCTTACTCATTTATATTAAGAAAACATCAGTTTTTCATTAAATGTTTTGCTTTGTTCAGAAGAATGAGATCCATATCTCGATGTAACAAACCTTTTTCAGCCCACTCAAGTGACCGAAGTGTGTGATTCATTTGCTGTGTGCAGAAGCATTAGGCTTTGCAACAGCTTTTTCTTTCCCCACAGTGAGATGGGCTGTGATCTCAAAGTCTGGCAGCTTAGGGCACAATTCAAGCTTGGACGGGAGATCTTTATGAATGCACATTATATAGTCTTTTGCTTCAGCAGGTGTCACATTTCCCTGAGTCAGTATTGAATTAAGAGCTTAATTTGGCAGTAGAAAGGAGGTGTCCTTTACCCAATAATAAAGTAATACCAGGAACCCATCCACAAGGGTGTACTTCATTTTCTCCGGTGGCCTTTTATCAGAGTTACCTGTAGGGCTCGTAAGCCTTATTAGCTGCAAAGCAACACCTTGCAATTGGTTTCTTTTTGGGGAAAATTCAAGTATTACAAGGTCTTAACTATATTATTTTCTCTTAATCCTCTTGGAAAAATACTTCTTGCACAGTGGGCCTGGCCAGCCTGTTGCTCAGTGTTTGTTGTTGCTTCTCTCTCACAGACTTTGATCTAATAGACCCCACTAACTGACTGATCAATTAGCAACAACTGTCAGATACGGTATAGCTTTCAAGGCAGCTGTTGCCAGCTATCTGAAGGAGGATTGTCCAGAAGGCCAGTCTAAAAGTATGTATGGACTGTCCATTTCAGTCACACATTGGGTATATATACATATTTTAATTTACAATTCAGCAGCCTTTTAAGTGGTGAATAGTAATAATGCCCACAGTAAAAATGAGCTGCATTCGTATGGGGAGAGGAGGAAGAGAAATTCAACGGAAAACTTCTCCATAGCAGTTAAAAAGTGCGGAAGATAGAATGATAGGAAGCAGAAAATGGTTTGAACCTGCTTTGTGATCTGCCCTATCTAGAAGCTGATCTTGACCCTAGTCCATTGGAATGTTACCCATGCTGCTAATATCAGCCACTCACAACAGAGAAGAGTGAATCAACTCTTACTGCTGACATCCTGTTAAGAAGTTCCCACTAGTCTGGTGGCAGAAAAACAGTCTCGAAGCTGAGTGGTGGCTCTGGGTCACGTGGAAATTCAGCAGTGAAGGAACATGCTCTGAGAGGATATTGTACATAGAGAGTTGCAAAGCAGTTTATATTTGACCTATAAATCTCTAATGTAACATGTTTCAGAAAACGAAAAGTTATATAAATGTAAGGGATTATCAGGTCTTATCTAGTGTTACTTAAATCTCATGTTTCTATTGTGTTATAAAGGTATTAGATGTTCCCAGTATGCTAACAAGAGTAATTAATGCCTACTTGTCATTTCCAATGACTTGTTTGGCATCTGAAAGTGCATCCTGTTACATGAGCTCTAGAAAGTGTATACATTACCATTTCTTTACATAAAGCTTGTTTATCAGAGCAAATAGTGCTTAGCTGTTTAACACTTGCTGTGCATGTTGTTCAGCTTGCTAGCTTTATAATAGGAAGCCTAAAGGAGATCTAAAATCCAGCTTAACAAAAGCCAAACACACACAAAATGTTCCATGTCTATTAAACCAGTGTATCAACAAAGCCTCAGTCAGTGGTAAAGCTGGTGAGGCTTTCGCAAAGACATCAGAAAAACTGCACTCCTCAGTTTTTCTTCTTTCGGCTTGGGAAATATTCCCATCCTTACAATCACAGACACTGAGCAGGAGCCAAGGTTCCTGATGGCTTTCATTGAGATGCTTAGATGAAAATTAACAAAACTACCCATGACAGCATTCTCTAAAATATTGCATGACTTTACAGGTCACTTCTGAAGTTGGAAAGGAGATTTATTCTCAAGCCTTGAACCCAGGTATGGGAAATTCCTTTTGGTTGTGTCAATATCACAGAGGATTTTGAACACGAATTACATCAGTGAGGAATATAAACAAATCTTTCAAAAGGACAAATGAGTATAAATACCCACAAAGGAATATCACTGTGCACTTCTGTTTCACGCAGAGTTGAGTTTGGATTTAGAAATGGAGTTTCGTATATGAAGTGTTTGTCAAAGTGGAGTTTGTCATCTGAAGTGGATTCTGAAAAGAATCCAATTCTGAGAGGTTTCATTCTGTCCTCATCCACATCTGCTTTCCTGTCTGAGATTTTGTGAGCTTTCAACATCGCTGCACACAAGGCTTCATCCTGAACAGGCATCAGACTCAGACTCTTTGTCACAGACAGCAGAGATATGAATGTCGACTCCATATGCCAAAATGCCACCATGGCTGGGAGCAAAGTGGCATGGTTTCTATCACTCAGCTGAAAAGCTCATTTATGGCAGCTTAAACTGACCAGAAAACCATGTTGTTGTTGCTTTTATTATTATTATTGTTTTTTTCTTAAATTTAGACTTCAGTTGCTTTAAAATGAAATGACTGTACAGCATGATTCAGGTAAATGGTTCAGTAATGATTCACACAGATGAGCTCTGGATCAAGGCTATGAGTTTTGTTAAGAAATTGAATTAGCAACATTTAGTTCAGCGGAGGAAAATAAATACCAACACCCAAATGAATCCTAGGAACAGGAGCTCTATGATTCTACAGGCCAAGTGACCCACTGAGGGTCCCGAGGACCTCCTGCCCGTGACTAAAATTGCCCAATATGTTCAAAAACTGTTAAGTACAGTTGCAAGTTGTGAAGCTGTTAAGTTATTCCTCTCTGCTAAAGATTTTGGACTTGTTTTGGTCTAAAAAAAAAAATTCACCCTTAGAACAAAAGCCCGAGGCAATGTGACGGGGTTAAGAATTGTTTGTAAGCGCACGCACATGCCACTTCACTGACTGCTCCTTCATTGTTACTGGCAGCAGGAACTCGTCGAATCGATGTGATTCAAACATATCAACCCACAGACTTGTGGAGTTTATATTTTTATTAGGAATACATATGTGTGCGCCTTAGCTCATTTTTTTCACAGTGGGAATTCTTTCAGTATATTTGGCATGGAGGCATATCAGCACTGTACCACCTCCAGTGAGTACTGAGAGGCTTTCCAACATGAAGCTGATGAATCCGCATGACTCGAAAAAATAACTACGAGAGGGGAAGTGTGATTCAGTTTCATTGTGACACTCGATTTGGAGACCATTTTGCAGGCAGAAAGAAATGTCTTGCCCCGTCCCTCCCACTGCTGGAGAGCCTGTGCCAGGTTGCATCTTTCTGTCAGAGCATCACTGCGATGATGGGGAGAGAAGGGGCAATTTCTCATTTGCAGTTAGGGGAACTTCCGAGAGACGCTTTGTGGCAGTTTTTTGCCTTGGGGATGACCTGCAGCAGTCTCTGTGCTGGAGGTCTAATTTATTGCTGCCCTCAGGGTAAGTATTTCTGCCACTGGAAAGATGTTTGTGCCCTGCAGCTCTCAGGAGAAAATAGAAAAAACAGGCACCGTCTGTTTGGTCTTTAGCCAGTCCCTTCAGATGTCACTATACTCAAAGTGCATTTCTCTGCTGAAACAATCCTTGGCACTTCTGAGAATTCCACTCAGTCATTTCCTCATGCTTTACTGTTTTTTTTATTTGCACTCTGGTGATGCTGCTTCATTCCTTGTATTGTTTTCTGTGAGGAGTGGAAAAGGCATGCTGCCCTGCAAGCTAAAGGTGGTGCAGGCTGTTCTCAGCATCACTTTTGTGTAAACATATACAGATAGAGATTTTGTTATATTGTTTAGAGCTGCAGGAACTTTCCTAGATTTGCTGCTGCCACAAGGTATATAGCTCTGAAATGGCTGTCTGCCTGTTCCAAGCTTACTTTCAGAGGTGAAGTGGTATTTAACGTTACTGGCAAAATGAGATTTTAAAACAAAGTATGATTTTTATTCTCATTTTCACATCCAGATTTCTATCTGTCCTCCCTACCTAAAAAAAAATGTAAAAGTAGACACCTGCAAGCTCAACAAGGCACTTTTATTTCATGAATGCTTTATGCTGCCATCACTTAAAATGGATGTTCTTCTACTGACCACTTCACATGAAGACTTACTAGATAATAAGTGACATTTCCTTTCTTCTCTTTATATGTTTTCTTCTTAATAGGGAAAAAGAGAGTAGAAAAAGGGAAATAAAAATGAAAGTGAATGACATCTAAATAGTTGCATAGGAAAGTTAGGATGTTTGAAAAATAAGAGTATTAAATTAGGAACATATGCTAAAAATGGTTCAGTAATGATTCACACAGCTGAGCTCTGGATCAAGGCTATGAGTTTTGTTAAGAAATTGAGTTAGCAACATTCAGTTCAGCGGAAGAAAATAAATACAAATATGAGCACCCAAACGAATCCTAGGAACAGGAGCTCTATGACTCTACAGGCCAAGTGACCCACTGAGGGTCCTGAGGACCTCCTGTCTGTGACTAAAATTGCCCAATATGTTCAAAAACTGTTAAGTACAGTTGCAAGTTGTGAAGCTGTTAAGTTATTCCTCTAAGAGGCTAAGTGAAGCAAAGAATTGAGGAAGTAGCATTATACGTTAATAATGGTTAGAGAGAATAAATGAACAGCTAGGCTGAGTTTGTTTGGACTGAGCTAAAGAAAGAATGAAAGTATCATGTAGTTGTGGTATGCTTTCCATAGGAATGCAGGCAAATGTGGATCTGAGAAAAGCTGATGCAGTGATGTCAAGGCAGGAGGATGAAAAAAAAAGAATAAAATCACTGTATTCTACTTGCCTGCCTTTGCCACTGAGTTCATAAGCCCTCACTGATCCCTGGACACTTCAACAGCTTCAACACTGCTATGAAAAGTGCAGGTGGAAAACAAACCCAGGCTCTAAAAACACATGAACTGCTCAGGGGGCACAGGCAAAATCAGAACTGAGTCTCTTGTAAGCAAGAAAGAGATACATTAATCAGGGAAGGGAATGACTTTCATTTTTTCATTTCAGTTGCTGTCTGCAGTTCTGTTTAATCTATGGTTAATGTAAAACCTTCTGATAATATTTCCAAACTTAGGTGTTTAGATGAAGTCTTACATCCATTTTCATCACCAAAATAAAGAAGGCCTGGTTTTGAAACGTAAATACTTCAGTGAGATTTATTGGTGCCCCATCAGTTCCCAATCAGCTGTCAAAATAAGGATTTGGGAGCCCAGACATAGTATGAAAAATTTGGCCACAAATTCTGCTGTTGCAGTCTGGGTGCCCAAAGAAAAAAGCCTTGGAGGAAAACCAAGTTCAACAGCATTCCATTTGTTGTTTTCACCTGCTCAAAGCATGTGACCCTTGGGAACACAACGTGTGACAACTTCTAGGACTATCTGCTCTATATGCAGATAAATATATTTTTATTTGTCTACACTCAAGCAAGGTACCAACAGAGGGTACATTAAATGCTTATTTTGTTTTCTGAATTTCATTTTATTTGTACTACTCTTTGGAAAATTAACAATCCTGTAAGTTTCCCTTCTAATCAAAAGGGAAAAGTATTTTATAATACTGAATAATTGACAAATTAAGTGAAAAGATTAAAAACACACAGAGCAGAGGATATATCATTTAATTCTTCTGAGACAGCTGCCATTAATTTATTCATTGAACTTCCACTTTTAAAAAACTTAGGATGCATTTGAGAGAAAAATGAGATTGTAACTCCTTGTTGACCCGTGATTTTTCACATAATCAGCACAAAACCCAAGTTGCAGAAAAGTTTGTGAAGCTTTTTTATAGGTACTCCTATGGTTTATCTGAGAGCACTGTCCAACTGAAGACTTTACAGTTTGAAAATCACCCAAGAACACTGAGCCATTTGAAGTCAACAGCAGCCATGATGGGGATCTATACACACACAAAAATCAGAATTTGGTCTTTGGTAGCCAGTGAGCAGTCTGCATAATATAATTCTGTGGCAAATTACAAGTTACCTTACTTACAAGTTCCTAACAATACTATAAAGAACTCACAGGAGTTAGAAGACAGCTGCAGAGCTGCCTTGTTGCTCTTGATGGATTGATCGCTGAAAACTTGGCAGCCTTCATCCTACGGCTCACATTGGTGTCACTGCATCCGAGCACATCTTCCTTCAGCCTCTAAAGGTCCAGATTAACATATTGCTTTTGCATATCATCAATTGAAAATCTCTTAGTGAAAGGGCTGAAGGAAGTGCCGAGCACTCAGAAGATAGAAGTCTGGAGAGAGATATGACTGTCATGTAAATAGCTGGCGGAGGATTTTGATAGAGACGTTATCCACATAAATGCATCAACAGACGCGGAGCATCCATCAATGTACTGAGCTACATGATGCATTTAAGTAGCTAATAGCCAGGATGTGATACCCACAGAGGAATCTCTGGGTTAGCCCTGCAATTTACATGAGGTAACTCCTGAGGTCCATTTTGAAACTATTTCTCATCATCCAAGGGTTTCCTTTGGATTAATTAGGATATTAATGTCTGGAAAACCTTTGAATTTCCTTTCAGCCACACAGGACAGCAGTGAAGTTATTTTCCCAATTAAAAATCTCCATTTGATGTTTCACCCTCATTTTAAAAGTGTGATTTGGCAACCTAAGTAAAAGCGTACTGATAACAATTGTCTTCCCTTCCCTGGTTTATCTGTGCTTCATCATCAGCTGCTGCTGTTACAATGATTTAGGATTTTATATGTATTTAAACGTCGGTAAATGCAGACGCAAATTGGACACAAAGCTGCATTTCCTGACCTGGAGCCTGAAAAAAACCTCATTCCAGAGATGCTTCTTGTTGAATAAACAAATGGGAACAACTTGCTTTTCACTAAGTCTTCCCCAGACAGTGAACTACGGCTTTCCTTTACAGATTTCTATCAGAGGATCTCTCAAACCGCTGACCGCTATAAAATCCTGCTATTGTCTCTACCTGCTACAAATAGCTTTCTGAAATGAAACTAGAGTCTTTTCACTGGATTATGCGTTGCCAAAGGCTTTGGATTATTTTGTATGACTAGACCCCTTATTTATAACAAAGAAGATTATGGTATTAAACAATAAAGAATTTTTGGACTCATGAGGGGTTCAAATCTTTAATTATTTTGCTAAAAACTTCAGGACACAAGGCTCTTGGTAATCTTCCAGTGCAATTGATACCACAGCAATTGGTACATTCCCGAACACTTTAAAAATTACTGTGTGCAGCCCTTCAAGGTGGCTAAACAAGACCCACTCACTTATGTTGCATTAATACTACTGAAGCACTGAGCTGCATTAACAGGACTCTGACAGTGCCTTGGCAACTGCTTTAATAAAATTGCCTGAGAATCAATACATTTCAGCACTAATTATTATTTTCTTGTTATTGGTATTTTTGTAGAGCTGACTGTCTTGCAATCTTTTCATTTATTTGTTCACTCTTATGTACAGATGGGACTTAAGATGCAACTCACTATGGTAGAAGAGGGCCCCCAGTAAGAAACTTCATATGGGACATCCCACAAGAACCAGCCTAAGGAAGCTTATTTTTCTGTGAAGAGTTGTCTCATTATTGTCTATTTTTTGCTTTTTTTATTGAGTTCAAAGCGAAATTTCTGCCATAGGTGGGAATTTATCACACTCTGATGCGTGCATTCTCAGATACATAGTTTGATGAGAGTTTAAATGATAGAATTTGCCATAAAAATGCACAAAAAGGGTCTCGTTCAGCTCTGAGAACACTTATTTTCTTTAAAGTTGCAGCAACTGAATTATCTTTTAAAACTTCTATCTTTCTATCAATGATCATTGAAATTGCTTTACTATTTCAAATCTACTCTGTGGAGGAAAAAAAATGTGGCAGAATTACATTATCTTGTTTCCGTAGGAAATGGAGCTAAAAATTAAGCATCCTGTTTTACACCACTGGTACAGATGAAGTATGTTCCAGGAACATGACCTCCTGAGCTTAGAAACAGGAGATACTGAAGTCAGATCCGGTGTGACTGTGGGGAGAGGACGAAACCTGCAAGAACTAATGCTGTCTGTAAACACAGGTGAGTATCCATCCATGTGGGCAAGAGGAAGCACACAGATCCCCGAGGCTCAGGAGACCTTTGGGAGCCAAAATTTCTCTCTGACTTTTTCCCAGCACAGACTGCAACAGAAGAGATGTTAGAGGAAGAATTAACAGTGATTAAACAAGAGAGGAGCTGGTTGGGAGTGAATGCAGTCAAGGACTGTTTATACAACATGTGATTACTCTGGTACCCAAGAAAGGTATTAGTAGTGGTAGAAAAGAACTTTTTTCACAAGAGATTATATGGAGTAAATGCAGATGCCCTTCAAGAACACATATTACTTTATTTATACCAGCACTGAATTCAGTTCATGGCTCCTTGCCCCATAGGAATTTTGGTCCAGCCTTCACTTTAATGAAGCTGGCCCACGCAGGAGAGCGACCTGGAAAAATTTCTATTTACTTGTAGTAAAGTTCTTCCAAGCCATGTAATCTTCATTGCCTGACAATGTGTTCTCCTACTGCAATAACCAGTGACCTTGGAATGATTTGAACTGTAAATAACTTCTGAGGCTTATCAGACAAGGAACAGCATAGAGAATAATAAAACAGTTACTGTACTTGATACTCTGAGAACTCACCATTAGTCTCACCTACAGTGAGGCAACTACCTCTCCATGAAAAATAGCAGCAACTCCCTTCTCTGCGACAAGGATCCATGCTTTGTGAACAGATGGTGCTCTTTTGCGTGCCAAGAATTCTGCAGCTCACTATTTATTAAATTGGACAAAGAAGACCATAATAAGACCAGCTCTCAGGCATTTCACAGGAGCTGTGATGCATGCATTGTTACGCTGAACTCCTGTTTATTCTGAGGACATTTTACACTGCAGAGGAGTGAAGTCTGGACGTGACAAAATTAGGCCCACTGATTTTTCCCTTAGCTGATATTTTTTGAGCCCTGATTCTAGTTTATTCCCTTGTTCCTTTTTATTTAACTAACATCTAGAAGATAACAGCAATTGCTTTATTATGCCATCAGTGCAGATTGTGTTAGTATCTAAAGCTGGTTGAGAGGAAGCACTACTGCTTTGTCTTCATGCCTTTCTGGTGTCTCCTTTGAGCCCCTCCTGTGACCTAGTTACACAGTTCTTTATGATTGCTCTACTTTCTCTTACTTTAAGTGCTCATACTCCTCTGTCTTCAACAATGACATGCCAATAGCTTCCAGCAAAGAGGAGAGCAGAACTTCTAGCTTTCTCTTGACTCATCTCTCCACTGCAAACCAATACGCTAAAGCCCAAGACAACCCAGTGTGGTTCAGGATGTTCACTGCTTTACAGGGTGGACCCAAGATCTTTAGATGTGTGGTATTTCTGAGCCTAAATGCCGATGTATTGATCTTCTCAATTTCAATCACCTTTTCATCACTGTAATATACTGCAGTACTATGATCTCCACAAAAAAAGAGGCCAAACTGAGCTAATCTCTGTGAAGTTGCTGTTT
Organism: Lagopus muta; assembly: GCF_023343835.1. Taxonomy (NCBI): domain Eukaryota; kingdom Metazoa; phylum Chordata; class Aves; order Galliformes; family Phasianidae; genus Lagopus; species Lagopus muta. Next base: position 87,961,757 of record NC_064433.1, read on the forward strand.
CTGCAAAGAACAATCCCTGCTATTGATTTTGGCTATTTGATATTTCTGTGTTTTAGAGAGCTCTGACAGGAAAGTGTGACCCCCAAATAGGAGTTTACAGCACTTCATAAAGGCCTAAACTACTTGACAAATGCAGCTATGTATAACCTGTAATCACCATCTACACAGGAGGCCTACTCTGCCCCTAGTTGTGAAAGCACATGTACAGTGTTTCCGTACAAATGCCTGCAATTGCAGTAGCAAGGCTCCTGAGAGAAGCAGCTAAGGGCTGCAGTGTTAGAACTGGGACTGCTGTATTCACTGCCAAAAGACTGAAGTTATCTGATAGCAGCACACTGATCACTTTTCTGCATTCACTGTTTAAGCTTCTCAACTTTTTTTTTTTTTTTTAATTAAAGAAAAACTCTGCATTGTGTTACCTTAAATAGCAGACTTTTGTCTTCACTTTGAAGACTGAAAATGGATTTCATTACAAATAGACATACACCTTTGGACAACTTAAGTCCTTAAGTAAATGGATTCCAAGCCCTCAGAAATCAGAGCAGCTAAGAAAATGTTAATATAGGGAAGTTGTTCAGTGGTCAAAGTCCTATATTTACAAGCCATAGGATCCTGCATAATCAAATCACATTTCTTTACAGTCCGTTCTAAAGTCACTTCGGCAGCTGGGTAGAGAAACCACAGAACTTGTTCATTGAAATTCCAGTGTCTCCAGAAATGGGATACAGCACTGGGAGAGGAAAGAGAAGGGAAACAACCCAGTTCCAATTCATGACTGAAGCATAGACAGAACACGAGACAGTGCACTGGACAAAGTCCTTGTTAAAATGAAAAGAAAAAAAAAGTATTGGGATATTGGCAGGGTGGTGTGCAGACGGGGAATCAAATTTTCCAAGTAGGAAAAGTGTCCAAGTAAGGACAACGGGTCACAGTCCAGAGGCAATGGGGGTATTTATTGCAAGGGTCTTTGGAGAAGTGTCTTCAACAAGGTTTAGAGACACTCCTTGAACCACTGTTTTGCTCTGGTTTTATAATCCAACAGGACATGGTCCTACGTGATTGGTCCAGTACATTAATGATCTGTCAGTACTCATGCACATTAATCATGTAAAAAAGACATCTTAAGTCTCCTAGTTACAGATCTACGAAATGGCATACATGACCATTTCTAGAGGAATAGTTTACAATATTTACATTACTGTGTTATTTATGTATTATTTACTGCATTTTCTGTCACTTGACCTGGCTATCTTGGATGCGAGATGGTAAAGATGTGAAGATGTTTTCCTACACTTAATTTTATCATTCTTTTCTGAATTAGAATGTGTTTTGTTTTGTTTTGTTTTTCAAATACTTTTTTTTCTATCAAAGCCGAAGGTGATAACTCAGATATTGGTCTGCCCTCTTTCATATTGGTGGAGACTGAACTCTGAGCTTCAAGCTGAAATACAGATTCTGACTCTGTCTGCGCTTTTAAGGTAAAATTTCAGTTTTAGCATATGTGTTATCTCCTTCAATTTGAAAAAAAAAGGAAGAATTGTGAGCATGATCTGAACTTCCACTTGGCTGCTTTTAATTGAAAGCATATTGAATCTTTCAATTCACAGCAAGATTGGAAGAAAACTCAAATTCAGTCTCATCATTATTCTACCGGAGCTGTGATTTATTAGGATGAAGTTAGCTTCTTCATATTTGAGAATTACAGTATCATCTAAAGTCTATTACTCTTGATACTCATATTTCATACAGAGCACATTTCTAAAAAGAGCCACCCGGAAAATGACTTGAACAGAGAAGAGTGAAGTAGAAGAGGGAGGGAAGAAGGCATTTGCAAAACTACATTGTAAAACATTAAAGGGAAATCTTAGTTGAATTGATATAGCTGCAAATCTAAGCCTGTATTTATCACCCAAATCAATACCTAAAATCTCAAAAAGCCAAGTATCTGCTGATCTTGGCGCTTGCTTCTTTTATAGGCATGTAGGTAAAACAATCATTAAAGATTTTCAAGGTAGCATATTTAATTCTTCCTCTCCAAGTAATGACATTTACATGATAATTCTTATCTTCAAAGCTTTTATCCTAGCTTTACAGGATTTGCATCACACAACAGCAATGTTTACTGAAAGTGATCAGCAATCACGTAACTCATCTGTAGATATTCCAGTAAATGTTCTTTGGAACAGTTTCCTGCTAATGTAACCGTAAACAAGAAATTAATGAGAAAATGTTATGGAATCTCTTCCCTTGGGTCCAGACTCTGCAAACACTTGAGCACCCCCAACATTGGTCGGCTGACACAGGCACAGGTCGACTGACACAGGAACAGACAGTGCTCAGTTTCTCAGTGGAAATGGTCTACAGTTCACAGAATCAGGTCCTTTGCTATAATGTTGAAACAATTTAGTAACAAGTGCCTATTTCCATATTATATGATCGCTTTGCATCAAAACAAGATATTTTCTTAACAGAATCTTAACTATAGGTATTCAGACAGCTTTGTTTTTGTATGAATAATCAAGATATGCCATAATGTCCTATAGCTTTCCTGAAAGATTAAGGATATATAGCTAATAAAGCATTAAAAGAAATTGCTGAACTCAAAAGTAAGAATAATTCTCAGCAGTCCTCTTCTGTACTGTGCAATAGTCTGCATAGAGTCTTGCGTGTGACTTCACAGCTCTTCACATCAGCTTATTGGTTTCACTTACTGACAGCACCATAAGATAGCATCCATCAATCCATCACCTTAATCACTGGCAACATGCTGATCTAAGAAGTCAGTGAAAGCTACACGCTACACTTTCTAAACACATCTGGATTTATCCAGCTATGAAGAAAGTGTAATCAGTAATTTATTAAATCACTTCAGACAAAAAGATGGACTTTACTGGAATGAATAATGATTCTGCCAGTAAAACAGAGCAGACCTTAAGTTTGTCTGAAAAGATATTTTTTATTATTTTAATGCTTTTGCTCTACGAATAAACTCATTTTTCTTACTTTGTGACTTACACTCAAGACTGGTATAAGTGAAGGCGATCTGAGTCCCCGCTACTCTGTTATCTTAACTAACATTCCTTCAACAAGCTTTAGCTCCTGCTGTTCTGTCTTTGTTATAACAAACACCTTCACATTTGAAGAAATAAAATGCCATGCATTCCCATGGACAAAACGAGAGCTTAAAAAAAGCTCAGAAAAGATTTTGCGTAGTTCACAAGTCAGACAAACTTGTGTAGGCTAAAATTGCAACAGAAGACAAAGATCAGAGATTCCTGGAAGGTCTATGTGTGTGCCTTCACAAAAGATGTCTGTAAAGCTTGAGTAATATTGTTTCAGTGCTGAATGGCACAGATGAAACAATGAGCATCTTACAGAAATCTGTCTTACTAGGAGCTTGAGGATACAAAAAACAAAACAAACAACAAAACAAAAATGATGAGATGTCTGCATGCATATTTCAAAGTAATTTCAGTCATGGAAATGCAAACATTGGTCAGTTTTGTTTTTCTGTCTGATAAAATGAAAGGATTCACGACACAGAGATCAAATAAGAAATAGCATGGCTTTACAATGACATACTTATAAAAATAGTGAGAATTATATACAAGTGTTTCTAGGTAAAAAAGAAATCTGAATTTTTCTTGGCAAATAAACGGGAACATGAGTGTATGGGAATCACATGCAGCCTCCTCCCCTGATCCCAAGCAGAGAAAAATTTACACATTATATTTTTCTTATAGTTTTTAATTTTTTCTCATATTCGGGCCACCTGGTGCCACATTCCAGTTTCCATAGAGAGGTGAAAAAGATAACTCTATCATGAAAAGCTAATCTCATGGAACTGAGTGACAAAAACAGAGCTGATTTTCATCCCACAAAGAATTTACTGAAGAAGTTTGCTTTTGGCAGGTACCACTTCTGTGACATGTATAACTGGAATGATAACTGGTAGCATGAGGAGACAGACTGCCCTTCCTGTGGCCATAGTAAGATGTAGAGTGCTTCAAAATCATGGTCCATTGTGGAGCTGAGGTCCTTCATCCCTCTGCTTTCCTTGGTTCTACAAAATTGCAGCTCCTAAGGAATTTAAATTCTGGAGTTTTGAGCTTTGCCCTTCTTCTGGCACTTGGTTGTTGGCCATCCTCTCCTCTTCCCCAGCACCACTGCACGATGGGACCTGCCACCAGCTGCCATGCATCCATGACACAGGAAATACTGCAAATATGACTGCAGCTGCACACTGCATAAGCTGCTTTGTGCATCTCCTGGGTCTCAGCGAATGACAAGATACTAAAGCATTATTCTGTAGAGCACATGAGTGTGCAGATATGTTTCCTGCCCTTATACTAAAGTCTTAGAGAGGACTGTGATTGTAGTTGGTGATGACAGTGATGTAATTTACAATCTGCTATAACTCAAAATATCTGAGACAGAAATTATGCTTATTATTGATGTGGATTTGAAATCATATCAATGCAGTTTCAGAGGTATGATAAATACTGATACTCTAAAACCTGCTTTTTAGGCCTGGCTTTTTAGCACAAAGATTCTGAAGGGAACATAAACCAAGCTCTTGGACTGCACTTTTCTCTCTCAGACATATGGCCATTATGCCACACTAGACACTGAATTACATTTTCAAACTCATACTTTTGGAATTCAGCCACTTACTACTTACTCATGAGGAACATACATTAGACAGTTTTTTACACAGTTATTCACCTAAATATTCATAATTAAATCACTCCCTTATTTTTGCTTACCACCACTATGTGGAAGGTTGTAACTCTGAACAGTACTTTGAATAATAAGAAATAATTTAAAAATGGTTTAAAAAAAAAAAAAAAGGATATTACTTAATGAAGTTTTTAGCTGCTATGCATGAGACCTGATGACCCAAGTTGCCATAACATAAATAAGATCTTGGGTGATGCATGTAACAGAATGGTTTTAATTTATTACATCAGAATTTTGCATGATTTTGCATGAATTCTGAAATAAAAATATTATCTACTTGAATATCAATACGTATATATATATATTTTTTCCAGTCTATCAAACTTTTTCAGTCAATCTACCTTTAAGGTTTCTGAGTAAGCAGTGACCAGAAATAGTAATGAGATAAAAGATTTTAGAGCATACTTAAGTAGCTATAAGAAATTCAACCAAGATATCTTTCAGAGTCAATATTTAATTAATTATTAATCATGCCAACAGAAGATCTTTTCTGTTTAAATTGCCACACTTTCCAGAGCAGCTTATCCAAAGAACTCAAGCTTCTGGTCAATGATGACTACAAAAGCACTTAATAGATTAATTGCAAGTATAGATCTCAATATTCAGGTCAATAGTATTTCAGGAAAATACATTTCACAGAATCAGAATCACAGAACCGGGGGGGTTGGAAGGAATCTTTGGAGATCCCTGAGTCCAACCCTCTGCTAAAGCAGTTCCCTACAGCAGGACAACAGCTAGCCATCCAAATGAGTCTTGAACATCATCATAGAAGGAAACTCCACAACCTCCTTGGGATGCCTGTGCCAGCACTCCGTCACCCTCAAAGACGTCCTTTAAAATTCTCCCTTTGGTTTTTAATTTTTACTTCCCCTTTTAAAATATCTCAACCACACCACCCCTTCCAAATGCCCTGTCCTTAACTCTGCAGTGTTGATTGGTGAGGAGTTGGACATCTGCAAAACATCAACAGGTTAGATTGTAGTTTGGTGAAAATTTCATTATTTGACTTTCTGCTAGTTTCTTTGGTAGCTGCTTTTTCTTCTTCAAGTGGTTGCACTCTATCAAAATGTCAAGCCATTCCACTGCTCCTCTCAGTATAGATCTTATCTGTGGTAAAATGGATAAAATACTTGCTTTCGGAAAATTCAGAAAAGATGTGAAATCAGCAGTGAAGTCAGTCAACACTGAATAGCTACTCCTTGATACAGTTATGAAGTTTTCAGAATAACTTGACAAATATTACATGGCTCAGGTTCAGGACCTGTAACTCAGTGTCTTGACAGAAGTATTTTTGCACGGCACTGAGCTGGAAAAGAAATTAACAGCAGGTCAGTAAAAATTACTATGATTGTATGTCAGTGTGCGTAGGTTTCAAAATCTTAATATCTCCTGAACTTCATCCTTCAGTGGAACTAAAGTGTTTGTCATATTAATTAAAAATGTGGGAGTATGTTTTGCAAGTTACTTCGCTAGTAGAGTACCATAGAGCAAGAAAAAAAGCCATGAGATTTCAAATTTGAGATGGAAGCCTCTGAAGGGAGAATTCTTGGAGTGGAAAATGGCTTTGCAGTACCATTTTTGTAATCTGAGGAAGGAATGACTTCAGACATTTACTTCTATGCTTATGTTCTCATACACATGGATAATACAGTACTGGTGGACATCATTAATTACACCAACACCCAAACAAGCTTGTGCATGCTTCAAAGCCCAACTCCCCTAAGTGTTTCTCATTTTTGAAGGTGCATATACAAACACTGCCTATACACAGCTATGTTTGGGATACATGTCAGAGAAAACCTCAACACATAAAGACTGATTGCTATTAAAGCCTCTGAGCTTTCAACATCAGGCTGTTAGTCGCTTCTTGTGCAGTCCGTGATCTTGTCAGCCTCAATAGCTTCCCCTGGTGCTGGTGATACGCTCTAGGAGACAGCAAAGAAAGAAAAATCTGGCAGCAGTTTAACTTCAAGTGGAAATAAGTAAGTTAAGTTAAGTGGAAATAAGTAAGCAAATTCAGGATTTACAAGAGGTAGTTCTACCACATCTCTTTTACAGCTGAGAAAACAGAAGTCACTTTTGGCAGTGTTAGTGGAGTTAGTTCTCCGGTACAGAACAGTGCTGGGAACAATATCAAATAAAATTCTGGACTCTCCTTTCTGAAGCTGTTCTGAGCTCAGTTTGGGTAACATGAATGGTACCTACAGCTGGCCTTGTGATACAGTCAGCAATGAATGAACAGATGTGGTTGTAACAGTTTACTCAGTGACTGTGCAAGGTCTCTTACTTTTGTCCTATAAGTCATTGTGCCAGTTTTTAGTTGAAGTATGTTCAAGCACTTTACAGTTTCCTTTTTTTTCCTGTATGGAGGACACTATTGTGCCTCCAGTCACATAAAGTCTGCTTAATGCATACATGGTACTTAAGAAAATGATATAGTCTTGCATTAATTATGATGAGTCTTAGTCCAAAATACATTCATAAGGAGTGGACTTCCTTTTCCCTAATTTGCATGCCTATAATGCAAATGCCACAACTGAGCTAGTTAGCTCAGCCTTTCCAGTTATTCAAAGTAAGAAGCAGACACTTTTAAGTGTGAGTCTATCTACCTTACTTCAGGATGAAGTAAACACCACCACAGAAGAAACTTTTCCTCTCCAGCATCTATGGAGAAGATCCACCATGGTGAAAATATATTTGCTTTTCATTAGATTAATCCTCTTATGATTTTTAAGTCCAAGAATACTTGGAGAAGAGGGGAGGCTGCACTGCTTATTAAAAAAAATTTTTTTTGGAAGTGATTATCTGTTACATGGCTGTCATTAAACCATGTCACCTAAGGGAGATTGCCATTCCCTTCCAAAAGGAGGTTAGCCATCAACTACATTGGCATTGCCAAGCACTTTTGCAAGACCTCCCAATGACATCTGGATATGGCATGGGAATACAGTCCATAGGTGCTAGAGAGCAGCTCTCCTTCACCCCCCCCACACCCCCCCAAGGAAGTAGCTGTCTCAGACATTCAAATACTGCAACCAGATCTGTTGTGTAGCTGAGACTTGATCCATTAATTACTCAGAGGATTATGTCTGAGGCCTTCAGCTGACTTTGGAGATGGTCTGGAGCCAAAGGAAGGAAAGAGGCAAGAATCTCTTCTACTTGCAAAAGTCTGATCCTAATCAGCATAAGTGCTACATTTACAACACAGTAATTCTACTTGTCATCCTTACATAAAGCTGCAGGTTCAGTGAATTATAGTAATCATGCATGGAAGTGAACAATGCAAAAGTCACTGTTCTCTGTTTCTTCAGTAAGTTTGTGATTTTTACTCATGTATCAGAAAGTTATGCATTTATGGGGACTTTGGATACCACTAGTATCTATTCTGAATGATTCTGACTATCAGCTGAACCTCACGTGGGGAGCTAAAAGTAAATTCTTCTTGCTAGCAGGAGAGCAGATTTTGAACGTTCAGTTGCTTGTTTGGAGTGATCAATGGTTAGTTTGGAGTTCCAGAATGGGAAGAATTTTGCAGAAGATGCTTGGCTGCGGCTGCTGCAGCAGTAAATTTCTCCAAAAAGGCATATCTAAATAGGGAAACTGAGCATTATATTTCAGAAACACATACAAGACATGACAGTGTCACAAGTGACAAGATGCCATTATTTCACCTGAGATAAATGTAGAATCAAAGTATGCCATGCAAGTGGATTCTGTGGTTGGAAAATGGAGAAAAAACATAATTAATACTGTTTGTACATTTTCAGTAGTCCTGCTGTCACCTTGTACTTAGTGTTGGCCATGAAAGGATGACAGAATCAAACTCAGTAAATATTTATCTAGCTCTAAGGTATTAAGTCTAATCCCCTCAGTTTTCTTTACACACAGATGTGAAAGAGTTGGCACATGCAAACTTCAATTTACTACTGATAACCCAGGGGGATATAGAGCCATTTCCACTTACAAAGGAGCTTGCATAAGCAGTTACAAAATATCTTTTTTTTTTTTTCAATAATACAGGAGAAAGAGCTAGAAGAATGCAGTATGGAGACTCTCAGTAGAATAGGGTAACACAGGCATTCTGCACAAGGGCCTATCACAGGGTCCATGAGCCTCGCCATTTCATGAGAATTCTGCATGGGGGTTTCTGTGCTGTACCAGGAGCCAACAGATGCTTGGTGGAGCATCACTGGATCAGCTTTACAACAATTTATAAAAAAAAATAACTGAAAGAACGTGGTCCAGCCCCCTTTTTTCTTCTGCATCAGCACAGCTTCTTTAATACTTAACACTTGTATACCCTGGAATTGTGCCATGCATCTTAACTCTTCTTTGCCCAGTTTATGAGTTCTGCATATTGTGCTTCCATGCCAAAGCTCTAAAACATGGCTCTGGTGTATTTCAAACACATCTTCCAGAAATTCACTCTTGAGCACATCAGGCTTTCTACTTCTGCAGCTGTCCCGTTCTGCTTCTTCAGCACATCTCCAAGACTGGAGGAAATAAAAAAAGCCCACGCCTTTCCTTATAACTATGTATATTGTACGGCTTTAAGCCAGTCTTGCAATGAACTCTGGGTTTTTGATGAGGTCCTTGCTATGACAGCTGTTCCTGCAAAGCTGCCACATATGGCAGAACCAGGCTTCTTCAGAGCTCTTCTGCTAACATGCATCGGCTCTCAGGATCTTGTCTGGACAGTCATGCACTCACAAATGGCGTAGCTACCTTTATTTCTCTGTGTGGCACGGCAGCGTTATGAAAATATACAATGGCATTGACACACAGTTCTGTTGTTTTTCTTCTTCCTTCCGAGAGGAAGGAAGTAGGTCTAAATTGAGATGCATACATTGGGTTATTGACATCTACAATCATTAATAATACAGCAGAGAAAATGATGATTTTTTTTGTTAGATATGTGTTTTTCACTTAAATGTTCCATTTTGTTCTCAGAAAATGTACCCCTAATTCTTTCTTACCTTAAAAAATGTAGACGACTTACCAATAAAAAATGTTGTTTGAAAGAGAAAGGAAAAGCCAAAATGATTCATTAAAAAATGTCAAAATAAGCAGTTGGTGTTTCTGAAATGAAACATTTCAGATCTTTTTATACTGCTTCCATATTTTTTCAGTCATAATTATTTGCCAAATTACACTCACTGGTGTGAACAATTTTGGTCACTTTACAACTACACTTTCAGTAGCTTCTCCAGTAATTGAAAAAAAAAATATCTATCCTTGCTGTTATAACAATAAAAGATATAAAAATATTCACTCTAAAATGGAGCAGGAACAATAGACACAGTCATAACAGCTGAATAACAGTATTTCACTTTAGTGGAAGTAACCTAGTAGGCCTTTTTCAGTCTGTCTACTGAATATCTACACTTAACAGTGCTGCCTCTGAAAGCCAGCCTTCCTGCCACTTGTTTTCCATGTTTCTTCACCACTCAGCTTCAAGCTCCTTTCTTGCCCAAGCCAGAAGCTGCACATGGACTTCAAGTAGCACATGGCATGTGAATCCTCACGTGAACACTTCAGTGACTTCTTGCTTTATCAGTTCATGTTTGTCTGTCTGCTTAAGAGGTCTCATCTAGCAAGTGAATTTCAACAAAAAGGCACAGGGGTTTGCACAGCCGTCCTGCAAAGCTGCTGTTCACTCTTAGACACCACTCCCACTGGAAATTTCAGTCTTTCTGAAACTGGTACATGCATTTTAGTGGGAAGTTTTGATTTAAATTCACACTCATTTTCTGACTAAAAAAAACCCCAAAAACTACACAGCGTCACTAAAACTAATATAAAATGATCATTTCAGCTTGAAACAATTCAGTGAAAATCCCAGCTCACTCAAAGCTACAGGCAAATCTTTGGTAGGATCATGGAGTCTTGGAAAACACAACTTATGGGCTGGATGCTGCCCTTCCTTGACCACATGCAATCATTTACACAACCAAGATGTAAATACTCATAGACTTTTGTCACTTATCTAGGTATACAGAGCTAACACAAAGTCATGCACTTTAATCCACACACATACACTGCAGAAGCATGAGACAGTGGGACTTCAAGCTCTCACTAATGACAAAGTGAACTCAGCCACTCTTGTGGCTCTGCACAACTGGGCAACTCTGGAAGAAAAAGTCTGAAAAACAGTACATGTCAGTTACTAGTTAGCGTAATTCTTTGTGTGCGCCAAAATGTTTAGGGAGCTAATCTGAAGCACAAAGAGAAACAAGATAGCATCTGGTGCAAAAAGATCCTCCAAGAACATTTGATAGACTATAGATGTGTGAGAAAGCATGGCTCTTTGGCTTAGGGAAGGAGAATTTCAACAAAGAACTGAACTCATTATGGCTATACTACCTATTATATCTGGGATTACCTTGAAAAACAAAGAAATAATGCATTTTTCCTCTCAAGTGCAAAGCAAGGCTGCGTTTCATTGTGTTGTATTCCTTCCACAGATTAAAGCCCAAGAGTTATGAATATGTTTTCACACCACAATATAGATATATGAATAAGTCAGTAAATAAAAATGATCATCTGCTGCAGGGCAGATGTTAACAAAGCACTTGTGGTACAGAAGTGAAATTGATATCAAAAACATTTGCAAACAACTCGAGGACTGGCAACCGTCAAAAGCCAAGAGATTCATATTTAATGCTGGTGCTTGTCTCTAATTCAGATGCATAAAAGAAGATACCATATGCTCACGGGTGGGAACAGGGTGGATACACCAAAGTACGATTACACAGAAACTATAATAAAATCACTGTCAAAGAATTGATCCCAGCTGACATGCTGTTGATTGTAGTTGGATGTAAATGAGCTGACAGAAAATATATAATCAAACATATAATTAGACCTTGGAACTCATTGTTGAAGGGTATTATTGAGGATGCAACTAATTTTACAAGGTGTCTTAGCAGGTGTGAGCTTATGAGCAGGAAAAATACATTTTACAGTCCTTGTTTAGCAAGGTATTTACATGCACATACAACTTAGAGCAAGTTTTTTTTTTTGCAATTGGGTTCTTCTCCTACCTAAAGCTGCATGTGTGCTTTCTACCAGTTTAATCTGTATTCTTCCTTGATCGTGTCTATTAAAGGAAGAATTAAAAACAAGTTGGGTCTCTCAGTATTGTACACCTGGAATAAAATATTCCTTCAGAATGATTGTTCAGCATCAGCTTAAAATAGACTTTTGTATTTTCATTGCAGCATAGCCTCTTTTGGGTTACTTAATCCTTTTTGAGCAGATTACAATAAATTCAAAGAAAAAAACTCTCAGACCTTGTGAACCCTTCTATAAGGTGTAGATGTATCCTTGCCTCCTCCCGCCTTGCTTCTGACAAAATAATCGCAGAATGGCTTGGGTTGGAAAGGAGCTTTAGTATCATCTAGTTCCACCCCTGCTGCCATAGGCGAGCCTAATTTTTACAGAATTGGAAAATGTGAATTTGGGACAGCTTCCAGCAAATGGTAGAAGTGTCCAGTTCTGGAGAATTGAAACAATGAGACAGTAAATATTTCCAAACTGAAACACTGATACTTCACATTTAAAAAGTGCTTTTGTCCAGAAACTGGCCTAATTTGAAGAGGGCAGAAACATTCATTAAAAAAGCCATACTCTCTTTTTTGCACAGGTTAATGTTGTTGTTGGTTTTTTTTCTTTCCATGTTTTGGCTGGACCACCAAGGAAAAAATCCACTGCCCACAAGCCCTTAATCTACACAGATTTTTGGTTGTTGCATAACAGGTTTGATCATGAGGTAAAAGCATTACATAAATGCAATTTAGATGCAGTTATTATCAATAAAAGCACGCTTTTCTGTACAGGAAAAAAAAAAGGGCTATTCATATCTGTATAAATGCATCTTTCTTTTCTACATGGGAATAATTTAAGTGGTAGAAGATACAATGTAGATGAAGACCTCAACTTCAGTAATGTTTTCTATCTGGACCAGTGATCTGGACCAGTGTTCATCCCCTGGTTCAAAGGCACACCTTGAGACAGACCAACAATTGCTCATGTTAAAGTAGAGATTATCATATCGTATCATATCATATCATATCATATTGAGAATTGTGTATAAGAGCATCTATTATAAAGCTATATAGAAATGAAGCACTCAGTGCACAGAGACTAGTTTTTAAAGTTTAATACGATTTCTTCAGTTTACTAATCTTTTTCAAAGGATGAAAGGCATGTCAGCACCTTCTAGGCTGCTCTTTTCAGGTTGAAGGCAGAAGGGCAAATTCTGAATTCAATTACGCAAGTGTAAAAATAGCTGTCTAAAATTAATACACACTTCTCTTTCCCACTCAAAGTTTTAAAAGACCTGATCGGTAAAGGATTGAAAATATACTTAAAAATCATTCAGAGACTGAAACCTTAATTTAGTTTCAGGCCAACGCTAATTCTGACATACATACATTCAAAAATGCCATCGTAGAACCTGCAAGGTATGCGGGCTTAAGCTTTATATAGCAGAAATCTACAGGTATGGTTAAGGTGAAATTTTCTTAGTGAACCATGGCAATTTCAACCTTTTGCAAGTCTTTGAATTTGCAGAAGTGAATATGGTTACAAGTATAAAACGAGGATGTAAACAGCAGGAATATATATATTGCTGCAGTTGCCTTGTGACCTTACCCTGATTCATTTTTCTTATATTACATATACAAGCTGTGTCCCTAGGACACATGCAGGCACAACCTTTGGGTTCGTGGACCCCGCTCCTGAGGAATATCTGTTGCATTTAGAGATCAGAACACAGAGGAAAAGATGATGGGAAAGAAAAAAATAAGATTGCACCACTTAAAGCAGTTAAAATCTCATGAAAATGTGCTTATTTCTAAGCTAAGTATAAGTACTCAAGGAAAATTAAAAGGACTAGGGGAGGAGAAGCTGAGAAGACAAAGAAGCTAAGTCTAAGAAGAAAAAAAAACACAGAAAATTTCTCTGGGGAATTGTAAGCCTGCTTCTTCTCTCATAATTAAGTAAAGCTGGTGTAACAGTAATGATACTAAAAATGAATAAAAGATCCCATTAAAATGAATGCAAAAACTGCTTTTTCCTTGAATTAAGAGCTAAGTTCTTGCTGGAGCTGGGACCATGTCAGTGAATAGAAACAATGAGAAGATCACTGTGAAAGGTCGACATGCATGATGAAATTGTGACCTCACTGGGATAAACTTTTTTTTTCTAGGAACTAATCTTTGCTCTTTTTGACCCAGCAAGAAAGCAGATTCCTTGAGCCATGAGTAAAACACTAAGAGGGATGGCAAGCATCCTCTCACGTAGCATCGGGACTACTTTGAGTGACAAACTTCCCACGTCCTCTTTTTGATAATCTTAAATATCTGCTGGTTGTGTCTTGGAAGGAAATGTGATCGTTTCAAAATGATATACACAAGCTGTGCATTCATCTACACAGGTACAAATTAATCAAGGGGTATTTCTGTACTTATTAATGTAAAATATCATGTACGTATCTGTGTAAGTACACCTAAATAGTTAAAGATGAAGAGAGAGAAAGCACCGAAAACAGGCTCACAGAAAGAGCGTAAGAGATTACAGTAAAGGGAAGCAGAGCAGAAAGAAAACAGAGGAAGCATTGTCTGGCTTGCAAGCGTCCTTCCAAGAGGAATCCTTATGTTTTCTGTCCTCTTTCTCAGGGATGTAAGCGGTAATCAGAGAGATGTAACTGCAAACCGGACTATTTCCTTGCTTACTTTTTTTTTTGCCTGTCAGAAATGGATAAGGAATTTGCTTGTTTGGCTGGGAGTCTAAAACCTCTTGGCTGAGACAACGGAGCTCTCCATTTAATTGAAGAGGGGATGATGTGTACATCTGACCACGGATATGAAACGTAAGGTTAGGGATAATTACTGTTGAGACCTACTTTACTATGTTGTGAAATGAAGAATGAGCTCTCAGACTTTGCCGAGACATGGAAAAGGTCTTGCACTAACAGATGAGAGCTGGGTTGCTCTGTGTGCAGGAAAACCGAAGTTTTCTTAATCGCACTCAGCAGTACAGAGGGAATCAGTCTCTCAGACTTCTCCTTAAAGGTACAAGATTTAAATGCCATCTTCAATTAATAAAATATTTGGCAAATGGATTTTTTAAACATCATATACAATACAACTGTATGTATGTTGTTCTTGGCTAAGCTTGCTTATGATTTAAATCAAAATATTGTGATTGAATTTTCTATGAGATGACATAACAAACCATTCTGCATCACACTATATGCAGAAAGCAGGAAAAAAAAAAGTAAGAATAATCCAACTTTAGAATTTATTTCTAGTTTTAGTCATCTCTTAGTAAGAAGTGTGGTTATAGAGCATCCTTTGCCCAAAGATTCCTAAGCATACCCACCACTATTAAGAGCACATTTCAAAAGCAATAAACAAAACATTGTGCATTGCAAGGAGCCCTTCTAACCCCTTCCCAAACAAGTTCATGGACGACCAGAGCACTGAGAAACGGGAGATGCATGCAGATAAATATGCAGCCCACGTTCTCTGCACCTTTGACCCTTCTGGAACTGGCATCAATCATGCCCGCAGAGATGCAGTTCCGTGGCTTCCCGGAGCAGGAATTGGACAGACGTCTGTCTCCACACAGCGCTGTTAACCCCGTCTGAAGTTTTGCATGGACAGACACGATGACTCCAACTTGGGTAAAGATGCAGTTCTCACTCTCTGTGGAAATACAAGCACCTGATAGCAAATCACAGACATTCTACCCAGCAGCAGGCAAAATGTCTCATCTTGTGGACGGTGTGGGGAAAAGGGCAGGTTTTCTGTTGGGCTGTTTCATTGTATTTTTATTTTAAAAGGCCATAATGGGTGGTGGTGCAGAAACATTGCTAGGGAGGCCCGGTTCCATCCATGAGAATGGCAGCGAGAGTTTTCAGAAAAGCGCATTGGTTCTGTTACAAATCTATTTACAGATTCCCACTGAAGTGAATGGCCCTTCATTCCAGCGGGAATTTGTGCCGTCACTTCAAATGTTATGCATATAAGTTAATTTCACACTGCTTCAGAACTTTGTTTTCAAATGACCACAAGGGTTAAGAACAGAGAGGAGAAGCCTTGCCAAAAACCCGGCCTAAATGAAGGGGAAGGGCTTTTCTTCACGGGGGGAAGGGCAGGTGGGTGTACAATGGTGGGGGTAGGGGAACGGGAAGGGGGGAAAGCAGGCTGGAAAGAGAGTCTGGTCCTTTGTGTCTCTGCAGCACAAAGATGCTTTCGAACAGGACGGCTGCCAGCTTAGGAAAAAACATTTCTTTATGAGAAAATATGCCAGTAACAATGGAATTACAAAAAGTGAGCCAGTGTGTCCTATATGCATTTATTCAATAATATGCAGGATTAATTGTTTGGAGCATCATACCTTCAGGAGTGTTCTAAGCATCGGAGAGCCAAATTTAGCTTTGATGTCATGAAGTCAAATTTCCTTTCCTATCACAAAGTCCCCAGGACGCCTGATTACAACTGCGCTGAACCTGGCACTAGCAGCAGTTACCTACAGACTGGGCACAGTTCTGCTGAAATATGACAAACTGCATTTGCTTCCTTAGCCACGGTGAATAGATGCACATATTTTCATGTTAGCCCTTCAAAACATTTCACTTTAATGGAATTTATACCTTTTCTTACTTTGGAATGAGTAGAAATGAAAATAATATAGCAGATGACAATTAGATTATAGCTGCCACAAATAGGATTTTAAGGGTTGCACTTTCAATTATAGTACGGCCCCATTATATTTCCTGCCCGGCTTAAGAGTGCCTTGAACTTGGTGTAAATGTAATTATGAGATGTAATTTGATTCGATTGTTAAGTATAAAGGGGGATTTAAGGATTTATCTATATAGGACTTGTCTATGCAGGGAAATGGAATAATTATGCACAATTAATATGTCTACCTGGAATGTTATATCAGCAAAGCTGTATTAACGTAAATTATTCTGCTATAGCAGATAGCTCATCAATTTTCCCAAGCAAAAAGGCTGTAAGTATAAAAACAAATTAGACTCTAATGATTAATTCAGTATTATATTTATCCAGATTTATTGGCGTGGAGGGATATACTGGTTTCCATGGAATCAAAACGGCAAAGATTCCAGCAACAGATGAAATGATCAGACTTTGAAGCTTCAGCAGTGGTAAGACCACTCCACTGCATATTCCTTCTTTCTTTAAGCAAGCTTTCCCTGAAACTTGTTGACACAGTTTTGGACAAGATCCTATGCACCACCTGCATAGACTGGAACCCCAGTCCCAGGTGAAACTGGTTTGAGAAGAATTTCATATGAGCTGAGCTCCGGACATAGGGAATCAAATTGATTCGACAAAACTCTGAGAGTACTCTCAGTTATGTTTGTTTGCCCTCCAAAATGGTGACGAATGTACAACATTCATCACTGCTAACAGTTTGCCTCAGTAACTCTTTGCCTGAATTTGGTTTTGTTTCACAGCTACAAACTAATGAGGGCAGTTAATTGGCAAACGTTCTGCATAGCTGTGGACTGGATGAACATTCCTTTGTGAGCATCTGATAAGCTTAGCCATGCATGGCTCGGGGAGAAACTGCAGTTTGTGCCCACCACTGAAGAAAATGATTGAATATTACACTGTATGGTGGTTTCCTTCTCTGGAGGTGAATTCAAGACAAACCTAAATGCTTTCCTGTCAGGATGCTGCATCAAGCATATGACTTGATCATCTCCAGAGGCCCTTTCCAACACCTATTATTCTGTGATTGTGATTCTCGGGCTTATAGGGAACCCACTGCCAATGGATATCTTAGCACCAGGTATAGGATAACTGGCGATTCAGTACTTTTCTTGCACTCTTGCAATGACAATGCATTTGAGATGAAAAAGCATATCCAGACTGTAAAGACCCCACTCTCAGCCTCATTCTTTCAAGCTCCTGCACATGGCTACCAGACTTAGGGGTGCACTCAGCAACACTGCGCCCACATTCACTTTGGTGTGGGGATGCAGCAGTGAAGCTGCACTGCCTGTAAGAGCCACCTCCAGCCGTCCGACCCGGTGGCAGCCAGCCCTGGGACGGGCCCCAAGGACCTGAGGCAGGGGCTCGAGGCCCTTTCCCCCTTCTCAGCGTCACCAGCCTGACCCAGGGGACAGCCGGGCACCGTGCCACAGCCCAGGATCCCTGCCGCTTGTGTGACAGAAACTCCCCGAGGGCCTCGAGGGCTGCGTAGGGCCATATTTGGCGTTCCTCGGTGCCATCTCCCGCCCAGCCCCGGGGGGCTTCGGCCTCCACTCCGGACCCCCTCGTTCTGCCAGGCTCCCGCCTGTTCATCCCCTCAGGACTCCCTCGGTGCTCCGGGAGAAGTTTGTGTCGAGAGGCCTGTGGGCACACGCTGAGGGCTTGTGGTGGACCGTGAGGGTTGTGGCGCGATCCCGCCCCGGCGACCCATGAAGGAAGAAAGGAAGGAAGGAAGGAAGGAAGCGCCTTTCCCTTCCCTTCCCGCACGGCCTGCCCGCACCGCAACCCTCAGGCGCAGCACCCGGACTGCAGCCGGCAGTTCGCGCGGCGCAGTCTCCTCCTTTCCCAGCGGACCGGGCGGGACGGGGGAGGCGGGCAAGAGCCGAGTGGAACCGCCCCACCCGCTGAGGAGCGCGGCGCCCCCGGCCCGGCTCGGGGCGGCGGCGGGTGGGCGGGCGGGGCGAGGGAGGGGGCGGGGCGGGCCGTACCAACACCCCCCCGGGGGAGGCCGCCCTCACCCCCTCCCACCGGCTCCCGGCGCTCGCCGCATCGCTAACGGGAACCCCCCTTGAGACGGGCGCGGTTCGCGGTGTCTCTGAGTGGGGCGGGAAGCGTGGGGCGAGGCGATTCGCCCCGGGGCGGGGAGGAAGGAAGCGGGGGAGGAGGTGGGGGCCCGCCGGTCCCCCTGTCCCCGCGGCGGGGTGGTGTGGCCCGCTCCGGAGGGCGGGGGGCGGCGCAGCGCTCGCTGCTCGCCGCTAAACGCGCCCGGCGCGGGGAGGCGGTGGCCGGACCTGGAGCGACTCAGCAGCCGAGCCTGGAGTATGGCAGGGACCGGAGCCGCTTCTCGCGTCTCGCCGGCTCCTCTCGGTCGTGGGGAACTTTTTCCAGCGGCCGGTGCCTCCCCGCGGTGGTGGTGGTGGCGGTGGCAGCGGAGACGGCGCCGGGCGGGTTCGGCGCTGCCCCCGGGGTTGGGGCTGCTGGGACTGGTGTTCTCCCGCTTCTGCTGCAGTAAGTGCAACTTTTTCCTTCCCGAGGCGGGGGGGCGGAGAGAGAGGAGGAGCGGGGAAACCCGAGCCGCTCCGGGGTCGGGGGCTACGGGAGAGTTGGGGGAAACTTCGTGCGGGATCCCGGCGGGAGGAAAACGGGGCGGCTGCTGGGCCCCGCCGGCAGTGTGAGGACCGTTACTCGCGCGGGCCGCGGCCCCCTCCCGGTTGCCCGCAGCCTCTCTGCGGCGCTGTCTGCTCCGCGGGCGGCGCTGCCCCGGGCGCGGTGGGGAAGTTTGTGCGCCGCCGTTCGGAGCGGTACTTCCCGCCCCGGTGCGTTCCCCGCTGCCTGCGGGCGGTGGCGGTCATCCTAGGGGCGGCGCGGGGGCGTCGGTGTCCGTGGGGTGCCCTCTCGTCTCCCCGTGCTGCCGGCTTGCGTCGCTTCCCCTTCACTCGGTGAAGCCGGTGCTGGTTATGGTGTAAGGTGGCTTCTGGCCTCCTTGGGTGCGTGCAACCCGGAGTTGGAGTCGGCGATCCCCTCAGCTCCAGATATCCCGTGTGCGTACGGCTCATCCCCTCCGGGCAGGTGCCGCGGGGCCCTGTGCTTCTAGAATCCCCCTTTCACATCCCCCCTCCCCCCGTGCCCTCCTGTTTTGCGGGCACTGAGGAAGTTGAGAACTCAATCACGGCGCGGTTATTCTTTTATTGCATGGGAGCCCGTGTGCGCGGTGTGGTTTTATGGCAGTGGGAGCGGCGGGGCCGTTTTTTTTTCTTCTCCTTCAAAAGCACATTGAGAACCGTCGTTCTGCCGTGTATTCCCAACGCGGCAATGAGGAGTTGGCAAGGATGTTTTATTATAGGATGTGCCGTGTCCTTCTCCTCTTGAAGGAAAGAGGAACAAGTTAGGAAGAAGCCTCTGGAGGTTGGTGTGATAAAAATACTGCGAGCAGCCTGCAAGTCGTGCCATCATAAAGCAGCTGTGGAGGAGCTGAGAAATGCTTTTTCAGGGAGGGAGTTGGGGCAGTGCTGCTGCGAGATGGTGCTCTCGCATGGAATAGTCTCCCCCCTCTGGCAATGGTGTAGCTTTCTGAAATAGATGATTATTACTAATTTAAGCCTAAAAACATGTGTTTGCTGAAGAAACTATGTGGAAATTGCATGTGTTCTCTCTATCCCTGAAGAAAGGCGGCTGTGGGAAAGACAGAAGGGTGGGTCTCAGTGTATCGTGGGTTGATTCAGAGGAAGGAAAGCAGTTTGCCAGCGCTTCTTGCTTTGACGGTGAGCCTGTGGCCGTTACAGTTTGTTGAGACTTAATGTGCTTGCATGCTTTTCTGTTGGGCTGAATAACAACTGCAGTGCTTCGTCACGACACAGGAGTTCTGCATGGCTAGGAGACTGCTCAGGCGAGATCACTGGGATGCTTCCTCCTTAGAGAAGATGAAATGCTTTTTCAGAAGTAGTCTAAAAGTTGAAGCACTTATGCAGAAATTTCTCTTGTATTGCGCACAGTGAATATGTCTTGGCTGTGGAGTTAAGTGTCTGTATCAGTGTCTGTCTTATTTTTTAACGGTTCATGAGCTGTTGTACCACGCTGCTGCAAAAGTAACTGAAACAAGATGTGCTGCCTTACGCTGTGTTTTCTGGAGCTACTTGGCTGAACACTGTAAGAAGTGCTATAGACCCAACTGCTTCAGCTTTGAAGTGCCTTCAACAGTTAAATGTTCTATATATAAGACTTTTGAGTACTTGATCAATAGCAGATGCTTTTATTAGTTATTTGCTTGTATTTGTTGCAAATTGTCTCCTATATTAATAAGATGCCACATCTCAAAAACTCTAAGATTTGAAGACTTAGCTTTCAGAGAGTTGGCAAATATCTTGCACCAGCACACTGCTCTCTCCCTTTCATGAATTTGTGAAGGTTGAGCAAGACCACCAAGATCATCTAATCCAAGTAACAACTCATCACTAGCAGGTGCTGGGGTGACTTGTGCTCCTTGGAGGTGAGAAAGCTGGAGCTGCTGGCTTGATATAACCTTGCCAAACTAATTGTGCGTGTAAAAATGTGAAGATAGCTGTAACAATGAAGTTGAGAGCTGTGTCATGTGGCAGCTTACTATTTTAATCTTAATGAGTGTAAATGAGATGTCAGTCCTCCCAGATTGCTTTTGGCATATGTGAACTTGACCGATAATACTTCAGAACATCTGTCAAAAGTTGGAATGTTGTCTTGAAATAATACTCTTGAAGCAGAGGGTTTTGATGTGTGATCTGTGGACAGAAGGGGAAATTTTCAAGTACAAGCGACCTGTGGACTGTGAAGTCAGGAGCAGGAGAAGACAGATTTTGGTCAGTTTCTTACTGCTTAGATAACTTTTCTTCTTGCCCCTAAAATTCCCCCCAGTAGTTTTTGTTATCTGCCTAACTGTCACAGGTAAGTATGAAGGGAGAAAAGTCTACACAGTGAATGTGGCTTTTGAGGATGCTTGTGTCATCTTGTGTGAGTACACCTGAAGTATGATGAGGTGTTGACAGAACCCAAAACTGCTGATTACATTTGATCACTGTTCTTATTTTCTCATTGGTCAGTGCTGTTAGTACCTGCAAAAGGCAAAATTGGAAAGAGCACCGCCAAAACAACCTAGTGGAAAAGCTCCAGTATAAAACCAAATTTTTATGAAATCACTTTGACAGTCAGAGGTGATGATTTGATCTGCAATTCCTTAGAGAAATTACCCCCTCAAATAGGAAGGAAAGGAGAGAATGCGCGTGGAATCTGAAACAACTTGTGGATTTTTGATTACAGATAGAGCTGCATTAGTAAATACTGCTCTTTCAGTAAGTTGTTGAGGTGAGTTCAAGAAAACAATGAAATGCCTTTTATGTACATCAAGGGGAAAAGGACAATGTAGTCTAGAAATTCTTATTGGAATGTGCTTTTTTTTGAAGGTGGAGAGAGATGTGTTTTAGTAGATCCAATAAGGCAATGTTAAGAGGAGTAAGGATAGCATACAAGGGATTATAATGGCTGCAGAGGATGAAATATTGATCAATTATGTTGTAGGTATGGAGGTGTGAAACTCCTACATGAGTAGGAAACAGCAACAACTGCGCTGGGACAAGTAACTTACCTCAAGTAGAGGGAGAGATGATCTGGTTTGTTTAGAATCAGTTAAGGTGGAACCAGAGGTTTGTCCAGCTCCTACCTGGGGAGAACTCTATTTAATATGCAGTATACAGTTTTGGAATAGTCCTGAGCTCTGTTCTGTTTCTGTATGTTTGTTATTGAAGAACACTTTTGCAGCATGGTAATTAAACTCATGAAAAAAGGAATGCAAAATAAGTAAAAGTAGATGCTAACATCAGAATATATAATATTGACTTGACTGCTATTTAAATTTTGGCAGATTTTATATTTGTAATGTTTCATGAAGTAGGTCTGAGTTGTTCTACCTAAAGGAAGTGATTATAAAATTTGTGTGGACAGGGTGGAAGCAAGTGGTAGGCTTTATACCTGTCAGTGTCAGAGCAATCACAGATTTTAGGATGAATGAAAAGCAAGGATACCAAATATCATTTTTTGCTTCTGGTGTGCAAGAACACTTCTAAGCTTGTTGAAGTGCAATTTAATGTTATTTTGAGGTGTTGAGGTCTGAACACTGAGTACTCTAAAAATATTGTGATGGTTGTTTACCCATTAAAAATTGACTCATTTCTTGATTCAGCGTATTTCTCTTCATTGCCTGCTTAAGTAACTTAATCTTATGTCATGGAATATGAAGATTATGTTGAACAAAGAGGATTCTAGCAGGACTTCTTTCTTGTAAGACTAAGCAACCTTTTCAGAAATAGTCAGGTTTAGGTTGTCATTTCCCACCTATTTGTGCAGCATTGCTCACAGAATGGTATTAGGAAACAGGACTGTTCTGTGACAGGAGGAGTGAAGTCTGTTGCCTTCACAGAGTATCTGTACCAGCTGATTAGCTTTAGATGCTAGTAGCTTTTAAGGTACACAGCCTTGCAGATTTAAGTGCGTTGGCTCAGGAGAGGGTATGGGGGTATTCTATTTTACTAAGTGTGTGTGGCTAATGAGAAGGTGTTCTTAGAGCCTGCTCAGAAGTTGAAAGCTCTAAATTTTCAATTTTGAAGTCTAAGTTGCAATTTTTGAAACAAAATCCACAGTGAATCCACAGTAAGGCAGCTGAAATACTTGGTATACAAACTGGAAAAAGGTAGTCTTGCGAAGCAGTGAGTGCTTGTAGTGCTCCAAGTAAATGTTGGTGGAGTTTCTTTGAGTTAATTCAGTTATCTATTGGATAGCAGTAGATCTCAGAAGCATTACATATTGTTGCTATAGAGTTAGTCTTGGCATGCTGTCTTGTAATAGAAGGTAACCTTTGTTGGTTTTTTCATGAGAATCTGGTTTGCACTACTGGAATCTATGACTACAGACTGAGTAGGTAAATCTGAATGAGCTGAGAGCCCATATTGGTCCCCGTATTTAAAAGGGATTAGAAAAAGGAGGGAATCAACGTTTTTCATGGGTAGCCAGTGATAGGGCAAGGGAATGGTTTTACATTCAAGAAGGGAAGATTTAGATTGAATATCAGGTGGAAGCTCACCATAGAGTGAGTGGTGAGGTGCTGGAACAGGCTGCCCAGAGAGGCTGTGGATGCCCCGTCCCTGGAGGTGTTCAAGGCCAGATTGGTTGTGGCCCTGGGCAGCCTGGTCTGGTTCTACCAGATCTGGAGGTTGGTGGCCCCACATGTGGTGCAGGGTTGAAACTTAATCCTTGAGGTCCTTTCCAACCCAAGCCATTCTGTGAGTGGGTTGTGTTGTGTGCTTGTGCTGTAATCCTGGTTTATTTCATCTTAAAAAAGCTCTGTGATAAGACTGCTTCTTGCTAGTGCTATTTGTAATCTGATTTCTGCTTTCCAGCTTTGAATGGCTATGTTGTGTTAAAGGCTGTTTAAATGCTTTTTTCTGATGACCACTTAACTTTGTGGCATATAGATACTAATATAGAATTTCTCATGAGGAATTTCCTTAGGACCTTGTAAATGATGCTAACTGGCCAGATTTTCTCAGTTGCACTTAAAGAGCAGCTGTAGGTGCAATTAATTCGTTACTCTTATTTTGTTATGTCACTTGTTACAAGGTTTTGTTCTTGTGTGAAGAGGGGGATGTGTGTGTGTGTGGGGGGGTATTTGTGTAAGTAACCTATTTAAAATCAGTTTTTTAATGGAGCTTATATAGGCAGCAGTGGCATTCAATGCCTCAGAGAGCATAACCAGGAATATATTTTGTCAAGAGGATGGTGAGTTACTGAATTAGGCGCGTGAGAGGTTGATCAAACTTCAGTTTGTAAGCTAGAAGGACTGTAAACACTCTTCCTGTTTTCTGATTAGGAAGCAGAATGATTGAGTTGGAGAGAGCGATGATTGAGTTGGAGAGAGCGTTGTGTAAGTCTGGGGAAAAAATTCCAAGAAGAGTTAAGGGAAATGTAGGAATATATGAATGTAGATGAAATAGAGGGAATTACGTGGGAATGAGATAAACAGCAAATCATGCAGTAATATGCAACATCAGTGAAAACAATTCTTTCCAGCCTATAAAGGAAGAAGAGTTGTAAAAGTTCTTAGCTAAGAGCTTGTCGTCTTCTCCTGGATGTGGAGGGCAAGAAGTGTAGGTGTGGAATAGCAGATGGCAACGTGCTGCAGGTGTGCATAAGTCAGGCTTCTAGGGAACTCATTGCTAGTAGCTACTTTGGGTCTGGAAAAGCTAGGCCTGTGATTGCTGCCGCGTGACTTAGCGTGTATTCTTATGGTAAAGAACTTTACGCGCAGCCCAATAACTTCCAAGTCAAGTTGAAACAAACAACTTCCTGAAGCTATCAAATAGATGAATCCTAAATGTTATTTTTCCTCCATCTTTCTTTTCCATTAATTAGCTTTTAGACTTTGGGCTGCTTCAAATGCTTACTGATAAGCTTGTCAAGTTTGAGTTACTAGTAGAGTGAAAAAATACGAGGAACAATAAAGCACTTCTTAAATGCTGCTGTCTTCTATCCAGCTCCCAGTGTTTTCCCAAGTGTGGGAAACCAGTGCAGTCAAGTTTTTACATCTGGACATTAGCAAGAAGGTCACCGTTGAATTCAGTAGTGGAAATAACAAGCTTTCAGACTCTCCTCTTTAATTACTACTCCATTCTTAAATATTTTTGTCTTTTCAGCTTTCTCAAGTAGTATTGGAAGTAAAATAATTTTTAATGTTGTAATACATGGAATAAGATAGCATGTCCTTACCTTCTCAGAACTAAAGCCAGTCAAATGGTGTTTATCTAGAATTGACTGGAGTACTAGAATTTCTTAGAGCAGTAAATGGCTCTTCCTTATTATTTACTGTTCTTCCTGTATCAAATTTTCATTTAAGATACAGATGATCATTTCCCCCTTTTCTATGTGTCAAAGTTGTTTTTGAAGTGACACTTCAAGCTTGTCCTCAGTATCTTTCTGCAATTAGTCTGAGCTTTCTTTCTTAATCCAGTTTTTTATGGCTGTTCTTTACCCCTACCTCTGTTGCTGCTTTACTTGCAGTACCACCCATGTTGCATATGATTAAGCAGAAAACTAATTATTGTTGGGACAAGCACTGTTATGAACACTCTATTGGATGAATGGATGTTGGAGATAATATTTGTACTGTACAAATGCACCAGGCAGTCTAAATAGTACTACTTCTGTGCATTAACATTTTTGATGTATTTCTGTTTTCCTAAGATACAGTCTCTTGAAAACAGAAGCAGTATTTCTTTATTAAGATACGTAAGCATTTATCAGTAGAGCTAAAGAAAATAAACAAGAGAATTTGGCTATGGGCATACTACTAATCATTTCTTATGAGATTTTTGGACACACTGTTGAATGTTCAGTGTGTTGTCAGTAGCTGAGATAGCATGGAACAGCCTCCTCTGCTAGCCAGCACATGCAATATAACAACTTATTCAGGATATTGTATGTAGGAAAAAGTTGACTAAAGGTAGGTGGTATTCTGCTGCTTCAGCAGTTTATGGTATCAGGTGAAGTTTAGATGTGTGCACCCAGCTTATGTTTAAGACAAGTGTTAAGTTCAATGAGTATAGGCTTTTGACTCTTGTGAAATGTCTTGATTATCATTTGATATGTCAGTGCTTTCACAAACATCTAATAATTTACAGTGTCTTCTGGCAAATAATAAGTTAGTCTTGTTGAAGAAATTGTTTTGTGTAAGTTTCATGTGGGACATTATAAAAATTCTGAGTGTTCTGTCTCTCAGAAAGAGGTGAGGACTGTAGAACCCAATGGAAATGCAGTGGAAATTCCCTTGGTTGATAAATCTCGAGCCATTTTGTAATTGTGTTTCCAGAGATTTAAGAGGCAGGTGTGCTACACTTAGTGTAGGTGTGCTAAGCCCAGTGTAGTTGTAAATAAGGTGAAAACTAAGGGAAGTGAAGAAAAAGAGTTATGGAGTCGCTGTGATTTGAGACTAAACTGTGAAGAGGTGGGAAGTCTGCAGGCTGAAGGAATCATAGAATCACAAGGTTGGAAATGACCTACAAGATCATCTAGTCCAACTGTCTCCTCATCACCATTGCCACCACAAGCACTAAACCACATCACGCAGCACGTCATCCAGACGCCTCTTGAACACTGCCAGGGACGGTGACTCCAACACCTCCCTGGGCAGCCATTCCAGTGCCTGACCACTCTCTGAGAGAAAAAGTTCTTCCTTATGTCTGAATGACTGGCAGAAACATCATGGATTTCAGCGAAGACAAATGTGAAATTCTCAGAGGGAGGAGGATGAGTTGATGCAGCAACAGAAGTGTAGTGTGTACTGGCAGAAAAGTAGCTTTCTAAGAAAGAGCCTAGGGGTGCTTCTAGGTCAGCAGTGTGTGTTTGAGGTGTAAAAGGTGAAGAGCATACTGAGCATAGCCAGTCAGTTGCAAAAAGTAATAATTCCCTACTATTCTAAGCTTCTGAAGCTGTACTTGGAACAGCTGAACTTGGAACTTGTATTCACTTCTGTGTGCTAAGGTACAAGGCAGGTGCCGATGCCTCTGTGCAGGTCCATTAAGGAGACTGCAGTGTGTTGTATATGAAGGGAGACTGAAAGTGAGGGTGTGTTTTTTTTTTTGTTTTTTTTTTTTCTCAACCTTCAAAGAAGTCTAAAAGTATGTGGTGGGAGGAAATAATAACTGCTGGCTGCAGTGGCAGAGTGTGAGGGGGGGAAAAAAAGGAGTGACAGGAAAATAGGCTTTCCTTAGAGGTGCCCAGGGAAACAGGAAGAGGCAACAGACAATCTACAAGAGAAATTCTAATAGTTATTGTTTATTATTAGCAATGCTTTTTTTTTTTCTTTCTACAACACAAATGAAACTCTGAAACATATTGTGGAATATCTGTCCTTGAGGATATTGAGAACCTGACTATGGTATGACACAGAACATGATCTGACTTCAAAGTTGGCCCTGCTTTGAGTTGGGGATAGGGCTGGATAACTTCCAGAAGTCCCTTGCCTTCTAAAAGAGCCTCATATTTTGTGCATGAGTAGGCAGGAGTTGGTGTAGTGTAGTTGCTAGCCCTTGAAGTAATGTAGAAGTGCTTAGAAGTCTCTTTCTATTAAGCTTGAGATGTCCAAGTGCAAGTCTGAAACAAGATTTTCTTTTAAAGCTTTTTCACTTGTAGGTTAAGAATTGCTAAAAGCTTACTTGAAGGTTGGTTCTCATTGTTAACCCCTAAAATAAGTAACAACTTATAAGGGTTGTTTTCGCCACTTGATTGTATTTCTTCTGTTAGCTCAGTAAGTAGCCAGTAAGACATACTACAGCTGCAAGTATTACTGGCAGTGTGACAGATGCTGAAAATGCACTTTGGCAGTTGCTATAAAGCATTAATTTGCTTGGCTATTACTAACTTTAGCTTACTGTCTTGATGTATATTCTGTCTAAAAAGGGTTAACTTCAGGACTAATTTGCAGTTGAGAGTGGCCTCAAGAGCTTCAAGTCAGCGATGTAGGGGGCAGCAGGCATTTTCATAGCTCTGTAATGTAACTGGTAATTCATCTGATCTTCTCATGAACAGAGAAGATCTAGGTATTATATTTTACAGTTTGCTGCTGTTGAATGTGTTCACTTTGTGTTTTATAATAGGATTGCAGTTGTTAACTACTGGCAGATAACGCTGCAACTTTCTAAGTAGGTAGAAATGCAGAGTCAATGCTTAGCTGTCTTCATGAACTTGTGATTTAGCTACTTAATATAGTACAAAATACAACTTAATTTCTCTTTCCCCAGACCTCTGTTCTTCCTAGAATAGATGTTATATGCCCATAAACTGACAAGACTGTGTATAGAAAGGGAAGGACTGGAGAATAGTTTCCTCCTTAAGGGAATTGGGACTTTCCTGAGGATTGCAAGTCTTGCTCCTTCATCTAGAAAGCCATTGCACACAGTATTCCTCACCATTTTTTTTTTTAATGATTTTCTAATCCATGTGGAAGGCAGAGTTATGGGAACAGGGAATGCTGAATATTTAGAATGCTGAGTGCTTAGAACTGTTGCTATTGCCAAAACTCAATTGATTATTTTAAGAAATTCAGAAATCCTTTTTGTACAGGTTTCTTTGCTAGATTATCCTTAAACTTTCTGGAAGTACTATGTACTCTCAACACCAAATTCTGCTGGCGTTCTGAGTATTCCACGTGCCTAACTCCATTAGTATTGGACAAACCTGTCAGAGTATTGGTGACTCACCTGTCCTTTGAAAAAAATGTCAACTGAAAGGCATTGGGATAGCTTTTGTTTCTTGCTTAAGAAAGCTTATTAACTTGCTGGCTGCTAACTGGGATTAGTCTTGGTAGGGATATATCTTAAACTGTGATCACAGAACTTCTAATCGTCAAATGAAAGACATTAAAATTGGTTTATGATTTCATTTTATGGTTTAATTTTGTTCTGTGCATCATAATACCTTTGCATTTTGTGTAAAGTGTCACTGGAAGGAATATGATAGGTAATGAAGTTCTTGTAGGTTTTGTAGGCATTTGCTGACATGATCTGAAGCCTTTGGAGACATCACTTTTGGATCCAGGATGTTGTGGAGAGAATGTCTGGACTTTTGATAACATTCACTGCAGATATCCCTGTGGTCACTAGTGATGTCACTAGTGATTCTTTCACAGATATTCACTGTAAGCATAGAATGACCCTCAGTCATAGAATGATTTAGTTTGGAAGGGACCTGAAGTATCACTTAGTTCCAACTCCCTTTCCTGTGACCAAGGTTGCCACCCAGCAAATCAGGCTGCCCAGGGCCCCATCCAAGGTGGCCTTGAATGCCTCCAGAGATGGGGCATCCACAGCTTCTCTGGGCAGCCTGTGCCATAGCATCGTCACCTTCTGAGTAAATAATTTTTACCTGACATGTAAACTAAGTTTTCCCCTCTCTTAGTTTAAGACCATTCCCGGTTGTACTTTTACTATCAGACCGTGTAAAAAAAAAAAAAAAAAAAAAAAAAAAAAAAAAGTTGGATTCCTTCCCATTTATAAGCTATGTTTAAGTACTGGAAGGCTGCACTGAGGTCTCCTTGGAACCTTCTCTTTTCCAGGCTAAACAAGCCCAGCTCCCTCAACCTTTCTTCATAGGAGGGATGCTCCAGCCCTCTGATCGTCTTTGTGGTTGTTCTCTGGACCAAGAGTTTGAAGGACATGATGCTTTTGTAATCTGAAGTGCAAACATGAGGGACAAAAAGGAAATAATTCAAGAGGGATGTGATGTGAGAGGCTCTTTTTTTTTTTTTTTTTTTTTTTTTTTTTTAATTCCCACTTGAGTCAGCACAAAGGATGACCCCATCCCTACTGCCTAGGTGCAAGCACATCCGTTGTGGAAAGCAAACAGGATGAATTGTAAATCTGTGCCAAAAGAAGAATATGGCTGGCCAAAAAACATCCAGAGGTGTTTGGGCTATGCTAAAGACAATTTATAAGCAGGGGAGGGAGCCTCAGTGCTGCCTGATGGGAGGGGATGGCAGAGATGGATCCAGGCTCCCTTCAGAGATGTGACATGAGAAGAAATAGATGTGCTGAAGCATGTGAAATTCTAAGTCAATATAAGAGGAAAAATAGATCTCAAAGGACAATCAGTTACTGAAGCAGATGCACTAAGTGCTTGAAGAGTATGATTGTGGTAATAGGCAAAACTTGACTGGATGAGATTCCATATATGAAATAACTTTAAATCATCATTAGAGGTTGTCTGATTTTTCTGACAAGCAGTATATTATGAAGAAACCTGCACCTAGGACTTCTCATGTTTATGGTAAGGTTTGAAAAAAAAAAAAAAAAAAAGGCATTTGTAATGGCATTAAATACCTTTTCTGATTAAGGAGTGGAGATGCTTGGAATCTTGGGAGGGGGGAAAAAAAAAAGTTGGAAGGGTATTTTTCTGACCAAGCCTTCAGTTAGCAGTTACTGCTGTTTGTTTTTTCTAGAGAGATTCTTATGATGGAAACTGTAGTGCTGGGTGGTGCTGGTAGGCAGTGGGATTTCATTCATTGTATTTTTTAATTTTTTTGAGTTGGAGTTGCCCTTAGTCACTTGGCATGGACAACAAGTAGTTAGACTTGTATAAAGTGCATTGCACAGAATTATGGAGGACCTTAAGAAACAGTGATTGATTAATGAAACAAGTTGGCTAATATAGATGAATGTTGAGTGATGCAACTGAGGCTGCCTTCATGGAGTGGAGGAGAAGGCTTGCATACGTTATGGCTTTCAAACTATTTTTGAACTTGGAAACAAGATCTTGAGAATGTGATGGTCAGTTCCTTGAAATAGGGGCTTTGCGTTATCATTAAAAGGGTGTTGGCAGGCAGGGCTACCAGTATGTTACATGCTTACATATAGAAATAGGCTGTTTGTCCAGTCTTCAAATACTGTGTTCAGTTTTGCTCCCTTGGTCTTAAAAGCAAACAAAAAGCAAAAATAAAACACCTTAGGAATGAATAGACTAGATATCAAGAAGAAACTCTTTACTGTGAGGGTGGTGAGATGCAGGAACAGGTCGCCCAGTGAGTGGTCTTAAAGGGCCTTTCTAATCCAAACCATTCTATGAAGTTATTTCAGGGGAAAGATCAGAAGTATGAAAGTGAGTCCCTATGTTATGCAAACGACGACTTCTCAGTTGAGGAAAAGAGGTGGGAGAAAGGAGAGGAAGGTTTATTGTTGTATCAATGAAATATTGAGTGACTATTGCTTCTGTCTGTGACTGTTCTTGGTAATTTTTCTTGGATGAGTGCATAAACACAGGTGCATAAAACTATGCTACTAAGCTGCTGACTCATGAGAAACTACACATGGAGTGAATGGAAACAGTCACAGTACAAGTCTGCCATCTTTATCAAATGGTTGTCCCGTTTTTGCAGTATTTCTTGTAATGATAGGAAGTTGAGACTATGGAGATGGTGTCAGT
Source organism: Lagopus muta (assembly GCF_023343835.1). Classification (NCBI taxonomy): domain Eukaryota; kingdom Metazoa; phylum Chordata; class Aves; order Galliformes; family Phasianidae; genus Lagopus; species Lagopus muta. Next base: position 87,993,241 of record NC_064433.1, read on the forward strand.
GCTTTTTAACCTTTATAGGCATACTCAGTAATATAAACATTCTTATTTGGCAGTGTATGTAATTCAGGACCTCTCTTGGGTTGCCTTCCCTGAGAACAAAAATGAATTCTTGCAGTGCTTTCTTGTAGGTAATATGTGAGGTGTTTGAACGTGCTTTGTTTGCTTTGAGACTCCCTAAACGGCTAATACCTGTAGTACAGTGTTCAAGGTGAATTTCAGATCAATCTTGACTGATGCTACTCAGAGCTGAGTGTTTACATGAAATGTTCTGGAGTGGCACTTGCAATTCTTGAAAATAACTACTGTACATGTAAACTTGCTGTAATTTCCAGCAATCCCCTCTTACTTGTATTTGTTCCTGCTGACTACTGTTTTAATTTGGCCCCATTAGAATTTGGAGTTCTATCTTATTTCTTTAGACTGGCTGAGAAAGACTTGTTATGTGCAACTTAATGTGTGTGTTTTGTCTCTAACACGGTTTCCTGGCAGCCCCACAAAGATACAGAACAGAGGCACAACATTACTTCTGACCTTCCTCTGTATTTGTTAGCATTTCAGTTTAAGCTAGATGCCACGTAGGAGAACCTCAGCCATTGCCTTCTGGTTGGTTTGTCAGGGCTGTTAACTCGTGCTCTTTTAAAAGGTTTTGAAGATGTAGAAGTACTTAGACATTGCCATCAAAGATTTGAGTAGTAATGTGAAGAACTTCCCTTGTAATTCCCCTTGCTTTTTATTTAGTGTTTGTACCTAAATGCTATACCTGAGATTAAATCAGTTTAAAATGGGACTATGAAGTATTCATTTCTTGGGCTGGAAATGGAGTACACAACTACAACGACACTCTTATTAGTGTATTTGAGGGAGCAGCACTAAGGATGAGATCTTTTCCTCTAGTCCTGCTTTTGAGCCTGACTTAGTTCCTGGAAAAAGGGTGTTTTGTTTTGCTTGTTCCTCTTTAAAAGTGGTGGAATAGGAAGTTTTGCCTGTTTTAAACTGAGGTTGGAATGTTTATTGTGGAAGAACATGCAGCTGCCTTGTAGATTGCCTCAGTCATTAGTTTTGTAAATATCTGAATGCTTAGTATCAGAGTAAACACAAGTGTCTGAATTTACAGTATACTAACATACACAGAAGACAATAGTTCAGGAGTGTGTTAAGCAGACAGTGAAGTTAATGTAGTTTAAGTTGAAATTCCAGAGCAAGTTTTCAAGTTGCTGGGGCTCTGTAAACATTATTTATGAGTAGTTGAACTTAAAGCTTTAACCTTATAAAATTGGCTTACTGAGAATGTCCTTGACAACTCAATTTGAATCATGAGCTTAACCTTTTTTAAGAACTTAGCTAGTTTCTTAGATTGCATTTAATTTTCTACTGCCTGATACAAAAGATCTTCAGACTGTGGTAGAAAGCAGTATAAAGGGCTGTATGAGGAGTTAGTGTAACTTGTGCTTCTGCTTTAGTTTTATGTGAAGAAAAGCCCCGTGTAATAAGAATGGTGGCTTAGATGTGAACTTCTATGACTGTGTAAGTTGAGACATATTATGTTAAACAGTTTAAAATGACTTGGTATTTCTTTGGAGTAAAACAGCACTTAGCAGTAGGTTACTTTGCTTCCCGCGATGGAAGATATTCATCTAATGAACAAAATACTTCATGGGTTAGTGAGTGCTGGAGAGGGGTATAACTGTATAACTTGCTGACGTGGGGGAAAAATATTAGATCAAGGTCATCAAGTCTGTATATGAAGCTATCTGTATAGTAGGGAATGTTTTTTGTCCAGTGTTGCATTATCTGGCCTTCTGAAAGGAGCTGCTAACACCAGTCTCTTGGTACAGTGGTGTGGTGCATTGTCAGCTCTATTCTTAGGAGCAGAAGGTGGAGGTTCAAAGTAGCCACAAATTCTTCAGAACATTCTGTGGTAATATTTAACTGAGAGTTTGTCTCTTGAGCTACACTTGTCAATTAGACATGACGTTCCCCTTTTTGTTGTAGCCCTTGTAAGCATGTGGGCTGTAGTTCCTAGGGAGTGCTGCTTACATGTTGGAATTAAGACTGGAGTTAAGTTTGGGTCCAATTATAGATAAAACAAATGAACATTTAGAACTTAATCTACACACTTGAAAGTGAAGAATGTGGATAGCTGCATTAGTGCTGATACATCAGTGCTGTAGGAGAGATCTAGGAATATGCCATTATTTTCAAAAGGTCCTTTGAACCCTATTAAAATGAAGGGGGGGGAGGGGGCAAAATAGCTAGTGAAGGTAGATGAGGGTAGAGTGAATTACTTTTGCCTTAACCCAGTACTTTTTCTCCCCTATGCCAAATTTCCAAGTCTTTGTCTTATAACAGGCATTTCCATATGTATTGCACTGTTCTGATCAACATTGAGCAAGGTTTAAGAATTCTTTAAAGACAGAAATAGCATACCTGTATTTTCTTTTTTTTTTTTTTTTCAGAAAAATCTTCAAAAAGAGGAAGGTGGGAAGGTGAACTTAGGTAGTGAACATAATGGTCATAGAAGTCTACCTCATCCTTCATTTCTGCTCTCTACCTACCTTGTTGCAAAAAAAAAAAAAAACCAAACTTCACTTACAAAGTAGCTTTCTACTTCAAGCAAGGGGTTGTGACAAAACAAGTGATGCTGAAAGAGGAATAAAGTTATGTCAAAATAGTAGCTCATTGGTCTACATTCAGGGCTTTTTTTTTTCCTGAGGACGTGGTTAACAATTTGAAACACAAGCTGATGTTGAAAAATTTTGTGCTGCCTTAGTTCTGATCTTTTTTTGACGTTGTACTTTGTGTTCTCTATATTGAAGATGTGCACAGACTTCTTCCCAACAATTTAAACATATAATTTTATAAAGCCTCAAGTGGTGATTTCAGGCTTACTTTCTGTAGAGTCCTTAAGTGCTTTGAATCTCTAGCTAAACAAATCTTAAAACGCCACCAGAATGTGTGGCTGTGCTATCATTGCCCCTGTTATGTTGCTACTTGTGATTGACTAAACAAGAGAGAACCCGGTGTGGGAAGCTGGTTCAGAAAAAAGAAGTGACTTTTTAATTATTTTCTAGAGTGAGCTTTCGTAGGTAGCTGATAAACAGTGATGCAATGGGGGAATGACTGGAAGAATGAAACTGGTCTTTCTCATGTTAGCTGAAATTAGGTTGACCTCATGATGTTTAGTCTGACCTCGAAACTGTTCTGTGGTAAGTTTTGCTGACCTAGCAGCTTGGTGTCACTGAAATAGGATGTCTTTATTGTTTTGCTCTACTCTTGACTTTAGTTCTTGTTTAGCTGCTCCATATGTTAGTGGGTGCTAAAGCAGGATACATCCTTAACTTTCTGGATAACTTGCTGATGTGGGGAGATACTGTAGGTTTTCTGGTCTTGCAGTGTTTGAGTCTACTGTCTTGTGCAGCCAGTTGAAAGCTACTGCAGAATAAGTGGCTAGCAAGTGGCAAGGTTGTCTCTCTTCCTTAGAGTCAGACTACTAAGTAATAGGCCACTGTTCTATAACAGATTAAATGAAAAATGAGCATTTCTGTAATTGTGTATGACCATTCCATATAGAAACATCTCTATTCTGTTTATGAATAACAAAGTTGGAAATGTGGAGACTAACCTCTAATGTAATAGCATGAGCACTTTGGTGTATTACGGTTGCTATACTTTCATGACCCTATTGTCTGTCCTTTTTTTTTTTTTTTTTTTTTTAACTGATAGGAATTTTAGGAGTTATCAGCTTTTGTCATTATGGTCCATATTTGGTAGCCTCAAGTTCTGTGGATCCTAAAACTAAAAGCAAGTTATAGATTCTTTAAGCAGCCTGAAACTGGAGAGTTGTTGAACTGAATGTGAATCTTAATTTTAAAATTCAGTCAAGGTTTTCTTTTATCTTGGTTTAAACATATCCAGACACAACTAGGTTATGCAACTTGGTCTAATACACTTGCAGTACTGTGCCTTGAAATCTGCCCTCAATTTAAATGTGATACCAAATGTGATGGGAAGAATGAAGAGAGATACTGCAGCTTGTTTGGGAAGGGAGCAGTGTCAGATCTCAAAGGGCCAAAGTGCTCTTCCAGAAGGTATTTAAACAAGGAGTTTATGCTTTCCGTTCCTGCTTTCACAAAGGAGCAAGTCCGTAGCTTCAATTTTGCAGTCATGTGCATGTTGAGGCTTCAGTCTGAGGTAGGACAGTCCTGGAGTATTATTAAGTATAGAACCATGAGTAGTAAAGGAATACTGATTTGTAAGTCCTCGAAGGTTGTAAAACTGGAGATCAGAGGGCCTTTAGTAGTTTGGGAAGCTCAGTTGATTGTCAATTCCTGCATGTGTCTTGAGTTATCTGTGAAGTAGATTGAGAGGCTTACTAGCCTACTTACAAGTAGACTGGGGAAGCGGGTACTTCAAGTTGTAAATCAGTTTTGAGGGAAACTCAGCTGCTTAAATGCTGTTGGTTTTAGAGACAGGGTAGTTTTGTGCTAGACATGAGGTAATCTGATCAGCATGGGTCAGTACTGGAAAACATTACTGACAATCTCTAACTGATGAGAACAAGGTAAGCTCTTGGTCTGTTGCCTGTGCAATCTAAATAGTAGGAAGAACACTCATTAAAGGATGAACACGGAGGCAAAAGTCTAGCTAGCAAGAGCACGTCTGACTGGTGCAAACAAGGGATTTTCCAACACTTGTGCAGGCCAAATGATGCAATTACTTTGAAAATTTTTGCATTAACAGCACTGGATGCCATCTCACAATAAGATACTGAAGAAATTTTTCGTAACCCATCAGTAGAGGTTATCTGTTTGGTAGTGTCCTCAATTAGATGAGTTGCATGAAAAAATCCTGTGCTCAAAAGACATCCTGGAATGTGCAACTTGTCAGTATGTATGATTGAGGAACTCAGAAGGGTGATAGAAAAGGAACTAATGAGTGAAAAGAAAACTTAGCTGCAACAGATTTGAACATAAAGAATGAACACAGTAATATTTGGATTTGAGCTGATAGTTTGCAAATCAAGATCTCAGTTTGAGTACTAATTTTTTTCTTTAGGAATGGTGAAAATCCAGCATTTCAAGTGTGCAAGCAAAGAAGGTTGTATTTCAGTCTTAAGTTTTGAAAGGAGAATAGCTAAACTAAAACACTGTGTCTTGTGTGTGGGTATCTTGGATTTAATTAAGGAGATTAAAAAAATGTGGCCTTAAAGTGACTTGTGCATTATAAGCTTCTAAAACTGTGTTTTGGAGTAGACATGTGACTTGCTCACTATTTAGCTACAGTCTTTGAGCAAAACAAATTCTTGAATGAAGGTATTTGTGTCAAAGGAAATACCAACCTTTAATGAAGAACTTTGGAGTCATGGAGAGCCCTGAATATCAACATAGTAATTAACTTGCTAGTTTAAACTCTTACCTTGATTGTTCAGCAACCAAAAGAAGTTAAATAATGATAACCAGAGATATGAATGCAGATAGACCATGTGGTTGTTTTCACCTGGGTTTGGGAAGGACAAAGTAGGCTTACAGATACAAAAGAGGATGATTCTGAGAACTACCAAAGTAATTTTTAAATAAGTGATTTCTTGGCCTTGGAGAAACTGCAACAAAGAATGCATGTCGATTCTAATAAACTCTAATGAGTAATTGCTTCCATTACCTCTGTGCAGTCTGTTTGGGAGGCAGCCTACTGGTTTATTTAACAAGTTTTATAGCCATCCTAAGCATAGTATCAAAACATCAAGTGATGCATATAAGGATGGCATACTTCAGAATCTTTTCAGTTGACTTCAATAAACTGCCTTCAGTATGCATACTCTGTTTTAATCTGTTCTGTAAACAGAGAAGGTGAACAATAAGAGCTTCTGATACCTTTAAGTGCTCTTTGACAGTAACTTGGATGTGTGATTGTCTTCCTTTTAAATTATTTTAAAACGTGTTGCTTCAGTAAGACTTGGGATTTCTTGCATGGAAATGCTTGAGGTAGTGTCAAATCTGTGTTTCTGTGGTTAACGCAAGTTGCCTGCTAGTAGGCAGTAGGACGTCTTCACTGAACAAAATTTATGACTTTCTTAGTTGCTTTGATTCATTTTACTGAAAGTGCTTTTTTTCATTTATTTTTTTCTCTTCAGCTAAGAGGAGATGGACATCATCAGATAATAACCTTAAAAGAATAGGAAGGGAAATACTGTTGGCAAGGAACTTAAGACCCTGAACAGTTATGAAAACATTTAGTGACAAATAAAAGTGGGCCAGAACCTTGAGGTTTCTGAAGTATGAGAATAGAATCTGTGTGATTCTTGTCTACTCCTATTTGTCTTTTAGTACTGAGAATTAAACTGGTGTGCACATGGTCATCAATGGATCATTACTACTTTAGGGAACCATGTAAGAAATGACTTAAAGTTAAGTCCATATGATAAAGACCTCTTCCTTTATCTGTAGTTCTGTCTGAAAAAGTTTTGCATGACATTACAGTGTTTTCAAACCTCGGTGGTATCTAAAAGCTGCTTTCAGAATTTGGCTTTTGGCAATTAATAAAAGTTACAATTGCTTGAAATATGAAACTGACTATGTGTAATATCCTCCTCGTGATGAAGTAACTGAAGTCTGGTTTTCCTACATGAGTTATTACTTTGTTGGGAGCAGCGAGTCTCATGCAGTGTGACTTTTCTTTCATGTTCTGCTCAGACCCAGCATTCAAACACTATCAAGACTATTTAAATGAGAGACACTTAGTTTTTCATGTTTTAACAGTTTTCCAGTAAAAGGCTCAAAACTTCCAGTGCAACTGTATGCCTTGTTCCATATAAGGTTGTTAGATATATTCCTAAAATCATGGATTAACTGTTAGGTTTTGGGTGACTTGTTTATAATGATGAACCTTGTTACAATTGAAGAGAGCCTGCTGGCTTCCCTGGGACTCAGTATTCTCAGCCATGAAAACATGGAGCGTGTCCAAAGTAAATGCACGTAGGCTCTTGCTGTAAGATGGGTGTTTGCAATTGAAGTGAGTGACAATCTACAGTGAGAGTTGAATATTGTTTGATAATGCGTGTGGAAGTACAAAGAGAAGTTTTGTGCTGGATTGCACTGAGCAGTGTATTGCTGAGTCTGGAAAAGAAGAAAAAGCCTTGTATGTGAAATCTCTAGAACAATTTTAATAGAAGAACTGGATTAGTATAGGTGAGTTGGTCTTGTATTTGGAGTTAGAATGTGTCAAAAGACAAAATAAATGTAAAATTGAGGGCGATGTTCTGTTGGCTCTTTTCATGGAACAGGTAAATGAAGAACAAAATATAACTGATGAATGTTCTGTGGCTGGAGCTCTATTTGAAGTATCTTCCTGAAAGCCTTTAAATCTTGAGAGCAGTAGCAACAAAACTTCACTGCTGAAAATATCTGTGCAATCAATATAAGAAATGACACAGTGTTCTCTGTGCACAAATGAGCTGTTAGAAGTACTGGTAGTAAAAAAAAAAAAAAAAAGGGGGGGGGTTCCTTTTCACTACTCCAAAGGAGTGATGGCTGGTTGAGTACCAACATGTAATATGTATTTTCCTAAAGTGCCATGGTCATCTTTATGTAACTAATACCTCTGATTATTAGAAGTAGACTGAACAACAACAAAAAATCCTGACAAAACAACAAAAAATCCTAACCCAATTTAAATGGAGACAAAACAGCTTGTTTGCTACCAAGTAAAATGAGTCTTTTTTTAATGCTGCTGGAAGTCTAAGCAGCTTTCATATAACTTTCCTTCAGGTGCTTTTCTGTCTTAGTAGTTTGTTACAGTTAATACTGCTGATCATTCTGTTAATCTTCAGTACAGAGTAAGATTCAGTGCAGACTAGAAATTGTGAATGGGTAATTTCTGAACAAAAATATTTTCTTACATTAATGGCAGTACAGGTATGTATATTCTGAAATACGTTAGTTTGTATTTTGAGATTTCAGAAATAAAGCGTGAGCTTTCTATATAAGGTAAAATTGTTATCTTTCACTTTCTAATATTCATGCTTAGATGTAATGAAAAGTTGAGAAAGATTTGAAGAAAAGTTTCAATTAAGTGTTTGCATAGGCACTTCAGAAAGGGCAGCATTCTCGGTGCTGCATGTTGGTTGCAAAGGTGTGGAAAGAGTAGAGAGAACATTCTTTCATTACTTGTAGATTAAAAGTATTAAATATTCTCTTCTTGAGAGTTGTTTTATTGCCGTTTTGAGATTTCCGACTACTTTTTCCCCTTACCATCCTTTCCCAGTGACTGGCCTATCAACTGTCTTGATTTCTAGATACGTTTTAGTTTGATTTATCTGTGCTACTCAGTGTTTTCATAGAATTCCTGACTAATGTCAGTAGTATACCGAAAGAAGTCTTTATCTGAATCTTTTAATTACTCGTTTGTTGTTACTTCGTTGACTTAGCTATGACTTGAGCACTGAGAAATTGGTGGGAAATAGAATCCTTCCAAGGATGGATTCACGTATAGGTGTATAGATGGCTTTTTTTTCCAGAAACAGGATTTCTATTTTATAAAGGCTTATTGACCAAAATGGTGGTTATTGTATCCATTTGAATGACTTCTTTGCATGTGAAAACTGGGCTATTAAAAGTTGAGCTGTTACTGAGAAAGTTAATCAAGATATAGTCCAGGTACTGGTTTGACAAGAAAAATTGAAAAATGCAGAGTAGTTAAAATAGTGCCTTTAGAACTTGAGCTCAGTAAAAATAAACTGTGGACTAAGACTTTGCGGCTTGGTTTCATTAGTTCACTTGAAGAATGGATGACTGAAGTTGCTGGAGCATCTGTTTAGCAAAAGAAGTTGAACCTGTGGTTTAATGTACTTTGCATGGTTAGAAACTACACTGTCTGGAGCTTGAAGTGCTGTTGCTACTTTTGAAAGTACTGAAGGCCTTAAACAGAAATCAAATCTGCTATGAAGACATAGCACCACAGTGTAGGACAAAAATTGCATTTGTATGATGATGCTTATCTTTATTAGGATCTAGGATCTGTAGGCATCATAGGTGATAAAAGTCTTAACTTATGCCTTCTTGTTAGGAGGTCTTCATTAGCATTATCTCAAGAAAGCAGAAGTAACTGAAGTATTTAAATTTTTACCTGATGCTCTAGATCAGTAATCAAGGTGCAAAAATACCATGTTGGAATGTTTTCCAGTAAACATGAACGTATATGGTGCTTATAACTAGTTAACTTCCTGGAAAATCAGTATACTAGTTACGTGATCTTCATGTTGCTTGATATAGTGCTGCATTTTGACATCTGTGTTCTCAGAAATATGACCGATCTGTATCCAGCTTGGTTTTCTCCTAAGGCAAGCTTTTGTAAGTTCAAGCTGTGTTTCCACATGGCTGTGGATCAGGTAAAAGAATATGGTTTTTCAGAGGAAAGTAGAGTTCTCTTCGTAAAAGGTAAGCTAAATGATGAAGAGTTAATGTGAAGACCTTCTTATGTACCAACTAATACTTTTGTGGTGGTTTTTTTTTTTTTTAGGTGCCTTAGCTGGACCAGTTGTTGATCCACATGTGACAGCAGTTTGGGGGAAGAAGGTTGCACTGAAATGCATAATTGATGTAAATGAAACAATAACACAAGTTTCCTGGGAGAAGATCCATGGTAAAATCTCAGAGACTATTGCTGTTCATCATCCTGAATATGGAATTTCTATTCAAGAAAAATACCAAGGAAGAGTGTCATTTAAAAACTACTCACTTACTGATGCAACAATCATCCTAAAAAATGTAAGCTTTTCTGATGCAGGAGAATATATCTGTAAGGCAGTTACATTCCCTCTTGGAAATTCACAGTCGTCAATAACTGTAACAGTATTAGGTAAGTAAACTTAAGGAAAAGAATTGAAATTAGTAGCATCAACTTATTAATATATTGCTTTTTTTGGACAATTAGACTTTGCTTTTGCTTTTTAGAATTTAGACTTGGAAACAATACTGATTTTAGGGATCTGTGTGTGTGCTTGCTGAAAAGCTGTTGAAGACAGTGTTAGTCTTCATTACCTTCTAAGTTTGCTGTTAGTATGGTAAGTTAAAGACATTGGTTGGGTTTGTAATATAAATTGTTAATTAATGTTAATATAAATAAAAAAAAGTCTACACCTTGCAAGTGTAAAGTAGAATTATTCAGACTGTTTCTGGGAATTCAAGCCCTTGTATAGTTATGTAGTTATCTGATGTGAAACTTATATGAAACTTGAACTTAAAAAGTAATTTTGTCTACCTCACTGAGAATTGTGTTGTTGTGCTTGTGTTCTGTTGGAAGGACCAGTACTGAATACCAGGTTAATTTAGATAGCTGTGCAATATGAAGTAAAACAATTACTTTGGCCTAATGACTTAACTGTTTGTCATAACTTTTATCTTCTAACAGTCAAGTTATTTATATATCCCTTGCAGGTAGTCAAGTGCTGTTTTGTTCAGCAGAGCTGACCTTCAGTGACTCTTTCTGTACAGAAGTTTTGATTTTTAGGATATTCTTGGTTTCTGGTGTCTTCCAAAATAGTAGAATGCCCTATGAAATAAATTGGATGGATGTAACATAGTATGTGAACTGACTTCCACCACAAGGTGGGGCAAAATAGATGCATCAAAGCAACTGATTTAATCCAGTTTAATATCATTAACTTCTTTAAGGAAGCTTTGTTTGATACAAAACACGTAGTCTTCTGATTCTTTCCTGCCTCTATTTCACCTGTTATGATTTTTGTCTGTGACAAGCAGTTACGTCCATGGTTACTAAAGCAGTCTCTCAGCTTTTGGGTTCATTTCTATCATTAAACACTGGGAGGTTCTCATTGCTATTCCTCATCTCTTCTGTTTAGTCTTAGACTTTTTTTTTTTTGCACCTTACTAGTAGCTATTTATTTTTGCCCCATTGGGTCTTGTTTTTTGAAGCATGAAGAGTCCCTGCAACTTGGAAAGCAAATCCATGGTTTGTGTGCCCATTGTTCTACATTTGAAAATGTAGGACTGCAGTGTGCTTAATAAGTTGTATACAACAACGTTTGTTAGAATAGATGAAGTATAGTATGTCAGGTATAGTGCTCTTGGTCATGGCTTTTTTCTTAATGATGTAGATAGGTACTGGGAGTTATAAGCCTGTCAGTGGCGTGATGTCAACCTCTGAACTTCAAAACTTCAACCAATTCTTTCCAAGTTAGTAACAAACATGCATATTTGAATAGTAAATGTTCTGCAAAATACAAGCTGAATGGAAGTGGGATAGGGGTATTAGGAGGATTAAAAAAACATATAGGTCAAGCCTCTCCTGACAGAAGTGAATCTAAATATTATTTTTCTTCCTTTAATTTGCAATCTTAACTGCTTGCTTTTCCATCCTGGTTAGCAGGTGCTTAGCTTATACATAGAGCTGGGTAAACTGGGATTGACTGCCTCAATATTTTCTATTCTTCTGACAGTTTTTTGCTACAGAGTTATTTAATCTAGAGTTAAGTAGTAAAAGCAATAGGGGAGTGGTGTTTCGTAGTGGTCTTTGGGGTTTCAGTAGCTTGAGTTCAACAACAGAAGCTCAGGTCTGTTTTAAGACATAGAATAGCTCCAATCAGAACTTGAAATCCTGATGTGACTTAATCAGCTTTATTTGACTGTTTTCCTGCTGTTCTAAAAAATTGTCCCATGAGTGATGAAAGTCCAGCTGAGGTTGAAACTGGTTGTTTCCAGTAGAAACGTCACCTTTTTACCTGCTGGTTCCTATTTAGTAAGGAGTTGATTTGCTTACTATGTGTAGTAGGCACATTAATCTAGTAATAGGTGCTATTAAAATGTAAAACGGGCTGAGGAAAAAAATAATTACAAGGTAATGTCGTATTTTGCCACAATATATTGGTCACTTAAGATAGAGGTTCTAAACACCAACTTATGTTCTTAAGCTTAACAGATATAAATGCAGTGACTTCGCTTAGTCTATTTGCTTAGCTTAGTACTTTGTTGCTTTAAGGAAATGCACTGTAAGAGGAGAGGTAAGATGAAGAAATGTAAATGCTTTTCAGGTCACAGAGGCTAATTAATCTATCTAAAACTATAGTTCTTAAAGTTCATCTTCTATTAGCTAGAGCAAAAAAGAAATTTGTATGTCAGACTGTGTGTTCTGTGCTTTCCGTTTCTCAAGATAGTGACTAAACTGGCCAAAAAGGTCTTTGAAGAAAGAAGAGATGGTGTATAGCAGAGGTACTTCTGTTGCTAGCTAATTGAATACTGCATATAATGATTTAAATAATTGGTTTGGTTTTTATCCCACTGTCTTGCAAAGCTAGAGTTCAGAATTGCAAAAAGCAAAGGCAAGAACCGAGAGTAGGAAGAGCTGCCTTCTGTAAGTGAAGTTCAGGTTTTAGACCATCTAAAGAACCTGAAGGTGTACAAGTCCATGGGATCCATTCATGGGTTCTGAAGGAAATGATGGATGAAGTTGCCAAACTGCTATCCATCATATCTGGAAGGTCATGGCAGTCTGAAGTTCCCACTGAGTGGAAAAGGGGAAACATAACCTCCATTTTTGAGAAAGGAAAAAAGATCCAGGGAATTACAGGCCAGTCAGTCTCACCTCTGTGCCTGGCAAGATTGTGAAGCAGATCCTCCTGAAAGTTCTACTTAAAACACATGGAAAATTAAGGTGAGGTGATTGGTAACCAATATGGCTTCACCAAGAGCAAATTGTGCTTGTGGAACTGAGTGACTTTTTACAATGGAGTTACAGCATCAGTGAATATAGGGGGAACAACAGAAACCATCTACTTGCACTTATGCAAAGCATTTGCACTGTCCTGCATGACATCCTGGATAGGGAATGGGCTGCATGGTCACACTCAAAGCTGTGGTCAATTGATCGGTATCCAAATGGAGGTGAAAAATGGCATTTCTCAGGGATCAGTGCTGGGACTGGTATTAAATAACACCATTGTAGGCAGTGTAGACGGTGGGATCGAGTGCACCGCCAGCAGGCTTGCAGATAAGACCAAGCTGAGCAATGCAATTGACATCCTGGAAGAAAGGGATGCCGTCCAGAGGGACCTGGACAGGCTTGAGAGGTGAAGTTATGAAGTTCAACAAGGCCAGATGCAAGATCCTGCACCTGAGTTGGAGCAAGCCCAAGCACACCTACAGATTGGGTAGAGCAGCCCTGAGAAGAATTTGGGGGGTGTCTGATGAAAGGTTCAACAGGAACCAACTGTGTGCTCCCAGCCTAAAAGGCCAATGGTATCCTGGGTTGCATCAAGAGAAGTGTGACCAGCAGGTCAAGGGAGGTGATCCTGCCTCTCTACTCTGCTTTCATGAGACTTCACCTGGATTATTGCATCCAGTTTTGGAGCCCTCATTACAAGAAGAACATGGATTTGTTGGAATGGAACCAGAGGAGGGCTATGAGGATGTTCAAAGGTTTGGATCACATCCCCTATGAGGACAGGATGAGAGAGCAGTGACTCTTCAGCCTAGACAGGAGAAGATGGTAGGGGGACCATATAGTGGTCTTTCTGTACCAGAAGAGAGCCTACAGGAAAGCTGGGGAGGAACTTATTTTATAAGGGCATGTAGCAACAAAGAAAAGTGGCTCTAAACTGGAGGAGAGTAGGTGTAGACTAGATACTAGAAATTCTTTACTGTGAGAATGAGATGCTGGAACACGTTGTCCAGCAATGTTGATGCCCCCTACCAGGAGGCATTCAGGGCTAGATTGGATTGAGCAGAATGATGTAGCAGGATGTGTCCCTGCTTATAGCGGAGAGGTTAGAACCAACTGATGTTGGGAAAAGTTGGACTAGATGACCTTTGAAGATCCCTTCTAACACAAACTATTCTATGATGTTAAGCTTGAGTAATGAAGTACTTCTTGTGCCTCTAGAGACTTACTCTTAAGAATGACAGGCAGGATTTAAAACCTGTGAATCAAATGAGCTGCACAGCACAGAGTATTGAAAGTGAATTTACATCTGCCACCTTGGATAGATCCCCAGGCACACTGATGTACAAATTATTATGATGAAAATTTAAAGGAAGATGCATGTCTGTAGGAAGCTAGCTGATGTGGAGGTGGACAGGAAGTAATATTAAGAATATTTTTTTTGAAAAGTTACAGAAGTTACTAGGTACATGTAGGTTATGATGAAAAATGGGTTGACATTTCCCAGTGTCATGTTGTGACTAATTAATTAGTGAGTTTAATGGTCAGTCGAAATAATATTGTTTGTATTGTATTCATGCCAGTTACATCCAGACTTCCTGCATACAGTTATAGAAGTATTTCTTCCAAAAAAAGCAAATAATTCAACTTCCTTATAATTCCAAAAAACCTTGTACACTTTCTCTAGACACTGTGTTATGCTATCTTTTTGTAAAGTGTGAGCTTGGTTAATGGTATCTGATGGTTCGTGTATGTAACACAAAGCTAAAGTAGGTAGGCTTAAATTAGGTAGCAATTATGAGAGAAGGATTGACATGAATGTGCAAATGAGTTGAGCATTCTTAAATAGGTGCAAGTTTAGTTTAAATATGACAGTGGCTTATAACTGAAATGTAATCAAGATTGTGTAATGGCTCCCAATATCTGTGACCACTCTTCAACACAAGCAAGGTAACCCATGCCCTCTATCAATCAGTGTCTCTAACCTCCTTGATTATTTAACTGGGCTAATGGGGAGCTGCCACTTCCCTTTCACTCTTATACTTTGGAAACAAGTCCATTCTGCATTTGAATCTTTGTAGAAATGTTTGTTTTTTTTTTTCCCCAGGTAAATATTGCCTCCACCATATTTTCTGTTTCACTTGAGCAGAGCGTGATCATAGAATCAAGTATAATGGAGCATAATGTTTCTAATAATGGTGAAAGCAGCTTCTCTAATATTCTCTTAGCTTTTTCTGTGCCACATTTGCTTTTGGTCATCTTTTTTCTAAGTTTCCCAATGTGAAAAGCATGACTGGGAGATGGCAGTAGACCCTTGTAATTAAGGATTCATTCAGAAGATAATTTTCTTAAGCTATAGGTAAAACAACCTGAAAGGCTACAGAATGAGTAGCTGGGTTTCTACTGTTAATTGGCTTCAGTTGCTGGAGTGGAGTAATTGTGAAAGATAACCAAATGAGTAGCTAACTCCTTTTTATCTCTTAGTTGATATGTAGTTCAAAAGCCATGATTTATGGAAGATGTAACTAAACACTTTAAAAGTATGCAACAATAAAGCACCAAAGCACTTTGGACTAGAAGGAGCTATATTTTGTCAAGATGAGTTACTTATCAGTTTAATTTTTTCTTTCTGGTGAATGAAGGTCTAAGAATTACTCTATCAGCCGAGGCTGTTCAATCTTAAAAATATCAGATGTCACCTGAGAAAGGAGGCTTACCATCTGAAGGAAAGTTAATATTAGGAGAAACTAAGCTTTTAAAATCCTGTATCCTGTTCTCTGGCACTTAATATTCAAAGACAATTTATTTTAATGAGCTTACTAAGTGAAGCATCATACTGAGTAATCTGTTCTGGGTTTAGAGATGCACTATTAAACATGTGAACTAATAACTATTCCTTCATAAACAGTGGGGAAAAATTTTTTTTGAAGGAGTCTTTACCTTCAAGAAAAGTTCAAAGGGATGAAATAGGTGAACATTTTTGTTGCACCTGAAAGTTCTGGTGAAGAAACCTAATACTAATGGTGAAGCTTTTTGATTTTGGTGTGATCGGGGGGATGAGAGGGGCTTGGAGGAAAGTACATTAAAGAAAGCTTCAGTTCTCAGTAGTGTTAGAGAGTAGGGCATCAAACTGAAAGAGGAGCTCTATTACAGATGTTGCAAATCTAGAAACATTGAATGTAGAATTTGGTGGAAGAGCTGTTGCTGTTGGTTTATTTACAGTAGGGTCATTTACATAGCACAGCAGGAAAGGCTGTCAGATAAATGATGCAGAAAGCAATTCAGTCTTGATGGTGGTCTTCCTGAAACAACAGCCAGCCTTCAGTTTGAGTTATATTCTTCAAGCACTTGTTATATCCTGAGCATAGAAAAGAGAACAGATTTTTTTTATAAGGTTATCCATTTAGTTGTGATCTTTCATTTAAGTGTAACTGGACAAATATCATACTTTTTTAGTGATGGAGAAGTGGTATAGACTGACCAGAAATCAGCCAAACTGATTCTAGAATCCACTCACACAAAAATAAGTTGTTACTGTTATCTCTTTCAAGGTATTGTGATCTTGAGAGAATCTTGCCAGCTCTTGTGAAGTGTGCTTTATTACATTTTAATGTGTGCTAGCTTCAGGTTTTTTGGAAGAAACGCTGTGAACTAAATCTCTTCTTATGGGGTATTGAGAAGTGTCTAAGTGGAAAGAATTGCCATTGCTCTGTAATTGAGGACTGATCCACTGAGATGGATTCTGAAGTGTAGTGATACTTCGGAGAGCTCATCTTAACTGAATCAATGCACAAGGATTTTGTAATAGGGTACTGTACTACTGAGAAACCCAGATGTCTCAGTATTAGAAAGGGAAATGAACCATCCTAAAACACAAAGCCTTAGTTCATATCAGAAGCAGAGATGGTCTGGGGACTTAAGTCGTAACTGGTGTCTATTCCAGCTTAACAAGATTATACTAGTAAAACAGGAAGAAGTACTTAAAGGCTTTACAGCCTGTGGCAGACCTGTGGATCAGTAACATAGCTTCCTTTTTAGAGACAAGTTTGCTCTCTAAATCCTAAACGTGTGGCAAAGCAATGGATTTACAAGGATGTCAGGTTCTTTTGGTTGAGCTTCTTGAGTCTTGAACAAAGTATTGAGGTCAAGTTTTTAATGTCTATAGCTGATAACATCTGTATATACATTTTTAATTTTATATATAAAAATTCTGTAAATTATATACATGAATAATTTAATGCAAAGTTTTTACTGTGTGTATGTCTACATTTTAAATCTTTAAAAAGGCAATTCTTGATTGCTCTTACTTTTAGCCTGGAATTTGCTGTTGCATTTAAGAACTGTAAGAAACTTAAAATTTTAATATCTGGTGTTAGAACACTGAATAAAGTAGTGCTGAAATGACCAAAACTGTCAGTGTAGATTAATACTTTAAATACAATACTGTACTTTGCAGTACAATTCAGGCTTTCTTTAATATAGGAGTGTATTTTCAATCTAATACATAAAAAAATATCTATTTGTTGTCAGACATTGGAATTGAAGCACTGTGGTTTGCGCTTTGAGCCTAACAACTCTGGAGTTCTCTGTCAGTGCTTTAAGCATAAGGAATGAGCAGCACTAAACTTCAAGTCATGAGCAAATGCAATATTGGTGGGCCAAAGCACTGCAGAGTTCTTATCCTTGATAATCATTTGATCTTATTTATATATTGCCTGTTCAGTGTGAGCTCTGTAAAATGATTTAGATGAGTGTTGCTATGTAAGAGAGTTAGGTGAAAGTTCTGAACTCTTTCTGGCTTAAATTTACCTTTTTTCTCCCGTAGTTGAACCTATTGTCAGCTTAACAAAAGGACCAAACCCTCTGATTGATGGTGCAAATCAAACAATAGCAGCCATTTGTACAGCAGCCACTGGAAAGCCTGCTGCGGAGATTGACTGGGAAGGAGGTCTTGGTGAAATGGAATCCAGCTCCACTTTGTTTCCAAATGAAACAGTGACAGTCATAAGTCAGTATAATATTGTCCCTACACGATTTGCAAGAGGAAGACGAATAACTTGTATTGTGAGGCACCCAGCTTTGGAAAAGGAGATAAGATTCTCTCATGTGTTGGATATACAGTGTAAGTATTTTTAAGTAGCTGTTGCTACTTGATGAATTTACTATAACTACTGTCTTTATCTGTGTTTAGGTTTGATAGGGACATGTTGAACATGTAATTCTTCAGAAAAAGAGAAAATTGCTTAGAAAAGCATGTAATAAGGGATCAGCCAGGAATAGAAGTCTAAGGTTTCTGTTGTAATTAAAAAGAAAAAAAAGTCTAGTAACAAAGCTAAAATAGCATTATGGCTGTTTGAGATTGTGGCTCATGGGTGAACTTAGTATTCATGGTGGTAGTCAATAAAGAAAAAATTACAGATGAAGTTTGGTCTATAAACACCTCACGGTGTCCTATGATTTCAGCAGTATTAAAGAAATCAAATAACACTTTATGGTTGTAATGACGAGTTTAAAGTATGACTTAAGGGAGGAGGGCATTCAGTAAGTTTAAAATTGTACATAAAGCTTTTTCCTTTCTTATTTGCACAAAAAAAACCAAGATTGTAATATATTCAGTACCAGTACTTGTTACTCAACTTTAAATTGTTCAGGTACTGGGTTTGTCTAACAAATTTGTTTTGAATTGTCTCTAGAAGATATGAATATGAAGCAAGTTGGTTTACAACTCTGCTTAGATTAAAACTGCTGAAGAAAATAAGCCTTACGTGTGTGATCTGTTTTTTTTTTTTGTCGTTGTTAAGCAATTTTGTTAAACAGCAAAATAAGCTGTTTTTAATTCTTTCTTTGATATTGTTCTGACTTAAGGACTTCAAAACAGTTTACAGCTGAAGGCTGACAGTTTAGTGGGAAGACATCTCATGACTGGAAAACATGAACTTAGTTACATCGGTGTGTAACTAAAGTCTCTTACGCGTTTGTTCTATTTGGCAAAGCTTTGTTCAGTTCGTGTAAGGATACTGCTTTGAACTGAGGTAGCCTTTGTTGCTGCACCTCATTCCCCTCTTTCTGAAAGTAATGTTTACTATTTGGGACTTGAGACTTGAAACAACTTTCTTGCATTGGTAGTTTAGGACTTGATAAAGGCTTTGAACTTGTAAAGGATGAACGTTTGCATATTGTCTTGTGTGCACAAATGTCTTCTCTTTCTAAGCAGAAATGAGCAATTGCTCATTTGGACATACAGATCAGTTCTAATCACTGTTTTATTATCAGTGTTGAAATGATGTCTCAGATTTAAGTGAGACCAAAAAAGCAGAAGCAAGGACTACTTGCCTTGACAATGAATGAGATTGAGGCTCTGTATTTAAGAGAAGCAAATGGACCTTAATAGCTGAAAGTTACTGCTAGCATGTAATTCAGAATCTGTAATGCACTGCATATAAGCAGCTTAAGAGCAAACGAGAATCGGAGATTCTGTGTGTTGTAGTCTTCCCTTCCGCTTGCGGCTTTTAGAAATATTGCTATGCCTGTGCTGTAGGAGCTGTTACAAACTCATAACGATGGTTCTTTTTTTGCTGTTTTTTTTTTTTTTTTAACAATTCCTCAGGGTCTCTCTGACTTGTCTGAAGTGGTCCGCTTGCTTTTTTAGTTGCAAAACAACATAGTTGCACGTTACAATGGCAGCGGATAATGGTTAACCTTTTCAACTGGCAGGTGTGAACTTCTTGGTTTCCTAATTACCTTGCTTTTCAAAACACTGCTTCTGATTATTTGCTGTATCTTACTAGTGAGAAGTAGCTTTGAATTACCAAGGAAAATGAAAGGAACACAAAATTGATTCTTTCCTTTAGAATTTCTTCTACTTAAGTGCTGTTTTTTTGTTGTTTTTTTTTTTTTGTTAAGAAAACAAAACAAAAATGAGTGGAACAGCTGCACCAGTTAAAACAACTGTATTATGCCCTTTCTAATTTACCGTTATGAATTGTGCTTATGTTTAGGACTGTATTTTATTTTTTTTGTGGTGGTTGTGGCTCTTAAAAATCAAAACTAAAACAGCAAAAATGAAAACCTTTTGCATCAAGTTGATGATTACTCTCAGTTTGTGTTGAAAGAAAATATTGTGGTTACTGATAGGTAAACTATTTTTTGGCAGATGCCCCAGAAGTTTCAGTAACTGGATATGATGGAAACTGGTTCATTGGAAGAGAAAATGTTCAGCTCAGATGTAATGCTGACGCAAATCCATTACCTATGGAATTCATGTGGACCAGGTAAATATTTACGAAAGAAGGACTTGTGACATGATTATGGTGGTATAATCTGAAGTGGTATTGTAAACTAAACAGACTATGTAACTTGTAGGATGTAATGGTGTTAACCAGCCTTCTAAAAATAGGGTAGAGGATTTGTGTGTTGGAGAAGGTCCAGAGGAGGGCCACAAAGATGATCAGAGGGCTGGAGCACCTGCCCTACAAAGACAGGCTGAAGGAGCTGGGCTTGTTCAGCCTAGAGAAAAGAAGGCTGCAGGATGACCTCACTGCAGCCTTTCAGTACCTAAAGGGAGCCTACAAACAGGAGGGGAGTCAACTCATTGAAAGGGTAGATAACAACAGGACAAGAGGAAATGGTTTTAAGTTGAAGGAAGGAAGATCTGGGTTGGATGTCTTCTGGTGGAAAAACTTCTAGGGGAAGCTCTTTACTGTGAGAGTGGTGAGGTGCTGGAACAGGTTGCCCGGAGAGGTTGTGGATGCCCTGTCCCTAGAGGTGTTCAAGGCCAGGTTGGATGGGGCCCAGGGCAGCCTGGTCTAGTACTAAATAGGGAAGTTGGTGGCCCTGCATGTGGCAGGGGAGTTGGAGATTCATGATCAAAGTTGACTTGAGGTCCCTTCCAACCCTGGCCATTCTGTGATTCTGTGGATATGGATGGGTATATATTTTTGAAGTTCATGAGCCTGGACAATTTATTGTTACTATTACAATAAAATCTTTGGTAGTTAAATTAGCATAGCCTGTATGTTGTTTTATATTGGGCAGTTTGATACATCTAGTAGGGAATCGACCATTTGATTAGCTCCATTTTAATATTACATGAAGTAGATTCTAGATATGTGAAAAGACTTATCAATACCTGCATTTTAAAATCTGTAAACTACAGTTGAGAAGGCAAGTACTTCTTACTGAATTGTGGAACTTATCATGTTTTTCAAGAGTGTTTAAGTAATTGTCAAGGCTAATAAATGCAATATTCAGCTTAATGGAAGCTAAGCTTTGAATGTATATCTCTAGTTTAAATAAATAAAACTTAATGTAGATGGGTGTTCTGAAATAATAGCTTAATTTAATGAGTAAGTGGATGGGGTGACCCTACTCTGAAATTTATTGTGTAGCTTTTGCAGCCGTGGTTGTATATCAGGCAAGAAACAGAAAAAGATGATAGAAGTAAACATAGATCAAAATTGGCACTGGATGGAGATGGATAAATGAAATAAAGCTACTTGAAATTCATTTGATGCTTGTAGAAATCAAAGAAATAACTTCTGTGAGGACAATATGAATTCATATGCAGCAGTGTTAAAGTGTTTCTGTTGGTAAAATCATTGGAATATTTACTGTTCTTCAGTTGTAATCCTTTTCCCTGCATTCCCAGTGGCAGTTAAAAATTAGCATATAAAAATGATAATCATTGTAGTGTTGAGAAAAAGCGGAAATGATAAGTTGACAATAACTGAGTGCTGGTTTGATGGGAAAACTAAGCATTACAGTCATGTAACAGACTTGATCCTAAACGTATGCATAGGCGTATAGAGTCAGTATTGAAGAATGGTGTTGTACTGAAGAATTTGATTACACTTAAATGTTTTATCTATATGCTTAACTTAAATTTAGTATGATGAGAGATTTCATCACAAAAAAACTGTTTAAAGTAGTATGCCAGGACTTCAAAAGTACTACTGCCTTTTTCTTCAGATGAGCTAGGTACTCACTGCTTTGATTTAAGCTTAAGAACTAGGCAATACAATTATTATTTACAGAAAAAATATGTATAGCTTTTAGCACTTGAAGCTTTAGAAGTCACTATTAAGTCACTAAGGCAAACAGTAAGTCAACTTATACATGAAAGACTTAATTTACTGGAGTAAAAGGAGTGTGCTTTTTTGCTTTAGCAAATATGAAATTGACCTGAGTAGCTGTAACACTAATGAATGTTGAACTTTTAAGGAGGAAAAAATTATGCGTAAGGAAAACTTGAGTTGTTTAAGGAGGCAAACTAGATATATTGAAAGTGTGTGCTTTGTAGTGTTTTTCAAATTATAACTTTTTTTTTGGTGTGGTATCCTAGAAGCTTTAATTGCTGCAAGTGCAGTGTTGTCTTTGCAGCTTAAGGTTGTAAGGAATATTTTAAAATGCTGTGTATATTGAAAGCTCTATTCTACTGTTTACATTTGTAACAAATTGACTATCTTATAATATTCTTCAAAATGAATAATTTAAAATATATTGCTAATCATTTGTATCAGCTTCATATAGCTGTAGAAACTCTATGCAATAATCTTCAGAAAAAAGAAGGAAAACTTCACAGGTTAATAGCAAACCTAGTATGGTGTTGAGGTGGCTTTTGTTTTGATGCTGTTTATCAAATCTTATTTGCTAAATGCTTGTATGGTATGCAGGCCTGGTGATCATGCTTGATTATGGAGTTAGTTAACTTTTTAATGGTTAAATGAAAGGAAGATGAGATGCAACAAGATTGATTTAGGCATTAGATCAGGCATGTTTCAATAGGCACTTGACATCTATGTTAAAATAGTTCCAATTTCTGTCTCTGTTCTCTTTTGTTGTGCTCTCATAGTTGTTATTGAAATTATGTTTAGGATGCTTTGGGAAAATAGTAGTTTTGGAGAAGTTGGTTGATTTTTGAGTGCTTTTTATCCAGTTGATTCCTGAAGTGGATCACTAAGCATCACACTGAATTAAGATGCTGTAATGTAGAAGAGATAGATATTAGGGAAGGCAGGTTGAGAGAGAAGAATCTGTTTCAGCTCCTGCTGGGAAATGTTAGTGATTTTTATCCTGTAAATTAAGCTTGCACTGCCAGAAATATTCTTTAGTATGATAGCTGAAATGGCTGAAAAAGACTGTTATATTATCTTGACAGCAGTATAAATTCATCCTAGTTTAACTAATAACTTCTACAGCTTGATTTAGTTTGTTCCTCCATCGTTTGTTTTGAGATGGCTTCCTTAGTTGTTTTAATTTGTAGGTATCTTGCAAGTGCCTTACTAGCCTAGTACTAGGTGCATTTTAACCTAATTACTTTAGGACTTTGGTCTTAAGGATTTACAGCTGAAGTATAGCCAACTGTTTTTGTTTTAGGCTGGATGGACAGTGGCCTGAAGGACTGCTGTCTGTCAACAATACTCTGCAGTTCAACAGCCCATTGACTTACAACTACACTGGGACTTATATCTGTAAGGTGACTAATTCCCTTGGTCAGAGAAGTGATCAGAAGACTATCTACATATTAGGTAAGTCTTACTTAGCGACAACAATGTGTTGACTCTAATGTTTATAGCAGTTGAAATAGCGAATTTCAGGCATCAAGTGGCGCTTCAATATGAGTCTTTTCAGTGTATGTAAGGTAAGTATGGAGTTCAGAGCTACAGTGAAACTTGGGATCAAACTGGCTCTTCATAATAGCAGCAAAGAGTAGAAGTTCTTATGGATGAGTTTGTTGCCGTAGTGCATCTGAGATTTACTTCTTGGTAGATTAACTTGGTTTATCCAATTCTACCTTGTGTTTTAGTAAGACTTTGACTACAATAAATAATACCTGGTCCATAATGAATGTTAATGGGGAACACCTGTCTTCAGAGAAGTCAACGATGCAGAACTCCTATTTGCTCATCTGCGTGGCATAATACAGGAAACTGGTTTTTCTTTTTAGCACTTGTTCTGTTGTGAAAAATACTCGTATCTATATAACAAAGTACCGTGACACCTTCTGTAAGAGAACACCATGATTTAACAAGGTATACTTGAATAGCATTGTGCAAATGTGAAAAAGCTCTCCCAAACTCAACAATGGATTGTTTAAATTAATATATTAGCACTTATTGATCTAATTTTAGTTATCACTTAAGGAAATAAGACAGGAAAAACTAGTATTTCACTTCTTGTGTGTTATTGCTTTTCAGTAAGTTCCCAACAGTAGTTATTTCACAATATGAAGGAGCATTAAAATGTATTCTGACAGGTTACAAGCTACATGAAAAGAAACATAAATGATTTCCTAAAAACATAAAACTAAACACAAGCGCTCAAAAGGTTGAGATGAGAATGAATGCTTCACATAAAAACTGAAGATAGAGGATGCCTAAAGCAGTGTCTGTAAATTCATTTTGGGTAGCTAGCAGCATTTTTAGAAGGGACAGTGATTCAGTTAATCATACTGACATAATCATGCTGCATGTCAGTCTTTGCTCCATGGAGGGCCTTTGTGGAGAGCTGTTCTAAATAACTATTTAATGAGCTAGTTATCTAGAAATGTCGAAGTACTAGCAGACAATGGAATTACTTAAAAACAGAACATTACATTTTACATGGAACTTGATTCGTGGCTATGCAACAGTCTGAAGATATTGTTCTATTGTGAGAATTAAATCATGAAAATTAGCAGATTGTCATTTGATTTGATGAAATATGCTCCTGGAATGTAGCATTCCAATACTCTGTCATGAGCCCTGTACTAATGTTACAGAGGGGAGAACTTGACCCAACTTTGTAACTGTTGGAGTTGTCAATTCTGTGAATACTGTATGCTGTCAGTAGAACTTCTTTCATATGACTGTCACGCATAAAAATATAAGACTGCAAATATAATTTGAATGGTAATTTACTAACATACCAGAAGGGCAAGCGTGAATTCTCAGACTAAGTTTTTGAAAAAGTGAAATAGAAATGCATGCCAGTTGAGCTGTAGTTTAAGGTTTCTTCTAGCCCATGATAAACAACTAGAACTAGTTCACAGCAAAGATAGTTAAGCTGCATTAATGTTTTTTGTGTGCCTGTTTCTCAGTTTTACTTAGTACTACTTATTTTTGCAACAACTACAGTGCAAATCTTAAATTTTTTTGTAAGGTTCAATTTTGGAACTTCCTATCTAGAGATCATTCAAGACTATGGTTCTACAGGTTATGTGAACCAGTAATAAGAAACACTTCAGTTGAGGCAAATTAAATCTTGCTTCTTAAAAGCATAATCATTATAATCTTGGGGCATACAGCATCGTGAACATCCAAGAAAATATGGGTGACTTTTCAGGCAAACGAGAATCTGGTGCTACACCAGTGCATATAGTGTTCAAATAATGCATACACATTAACTAACACTAAGTATCTGACATATCTGTAATCTCTTCTAAACTACTTAGAACAACAAAACAATTAAAAGCGATGTGTATCAACTTATGGAAGAGTTGATTAAGGAAGCAGTGAGGTGTTCATCAAGTCCAAAAATTGTATTGCTTTCAGAAATTAATATCAATCTCATTTAACCGTGACTATGAGAGTAACTTGTGTGTGTTAACTGGATTATTAAACAACTGAAATGTGCTTGAAATTATGTAGGGTGAGTAGATTGTGTGAAATGTCTCTTATGTAATAACCATCCTGGCTACTTTGTGGAGGGGACAATCTGATAAGCATAAAACGAGACTGAAATAGTAAAATTTAAAGCAAGCTGCTTACTCCCTTTTTACTCTTAATTCTGTACTTAACTGATCAGATACTATCTAGTCATGATGAGTGACGCCTGTGAATGTCCTTCTCTCATCATGCAAGCATGTAGAGTCATAATTTAATTTTTTATTTCTCTATCTCAATTTCTTTATCTTTATTTCTCTATCTTCCTCTGTATAAGACCTGGCAAGAATGTTACTTGAAGCTCGGAAGCTAGTGGACGAAGCTATGTTATCATATTATCTTTCAAACTTTAATAATGAGCCTGTCAAGGGTGATTTGTGGAGTTAATGTTTCTGAGCAGTTATGGTACTGGTAATTGTAAAGCTTTAGAAAGTAGATAGCTATTGATTTGAAATGTGTCATAGGTTTGGAATGTAACCTGAGCAAAAATATTTTTTTGCCTTAATATGCATTAGTATTTCAAAATAGTTTACAGGCATTGTTTTACTTTGACCTTTAGCTTAATACCTTTGAATTCAGGAGACTATAAGAGTAGTTGACAAGGATTAGATGGTAGATACGTTAGATTGTAGCTACAGTGAATGATCTGTCTTGATGAATTGAGCAACATTAAAATGGTATCTAAAGCCAGGGGGGTTTCTTTAATTTACTGGTACAGATATCTTAGCTTCACAGTATTTTGTTCGGTGATGTGAAGATACTTCCCTTTGCTGAACAACTATACAGAGCAAGTCATGCTGCTTATGGGATTTGGAGGTGATCAAGTATTGTTAAAGTTCCTGATCTAGCACTGCAACAACAAGACTTCCAAAACTCGTTTACAGCTTAATGTGTCAACCACCTAATCTGGTAAAAACATACTGACTTCCAGTACTTCATGTAAAACAGGATTCTTATTTTCCTGGCAATTTGTTCCTTTGCTTACATTGTTGTGGCCTAATTCCTTTGCATTTAAGAAGTGACTGGTGAGATTTATGTTCAGATAAGCTCATACTTGCTTCCTTTGTCACCTCCTTCAAATCTTCTCTCTAACAATTTCAAATCTTCTTTGAAGGAGGTAGGTTTTTCTTTGAAGGAGGTAGGATGTTCTTCATTTCATGGTAACAGCTGTGTGGCCATCCAGAGCATGGCTTGTCTTTCATGTTACTGTCGCCACTGCTGAAAGTACCACCCACCATCTGCCTTGCTGTACTCTTATCCACTGCTTGATCTTCATAAACATTCAACAAGCATCAGTGGGTGCCATTTTTCTGTATGGAGGAATTCAGTTATACCCCTTTGCTTTGTATGCATCAGATGCCATTTTGTCAGGCAGCCTCTCTGCTACCACCTGCTGCAAAGCAACAGAACATTGATGGGGAGGTTCAACCTTTTAATTCTCTACCACCATCATCCTCCTCTGATGCTGTTGACTAATATAATAAAATAGGAGTCATTAATTTCAGAGCAACCCTTGTGCTAAATACCACATCACTTATTGTGGAAAAATATTGTGCTCTGCAGTTTGTTTTTGCAGTGATATACTGGTTGGTACTAAAACAGAACTTTTTAAAGGTAATGATCTGTCTGATTCTAAGGATTGCCTCTTTATTTACATGTCTTTAGGACTTAGCTTCTGTTGACTTCGAAGATAAATCTAGAGCATTTGAACAGGGATATGCTGCAAGGGGATTGAGAAGGGCAGATACAGTGTTTGGGGTATTAGGTGAATCATGTAGTTTACTGAACTTCATTATATAAATTTACCTGTCTAAGGTACGGTTCATGTATTGGAAGAGGTGGGAAAACCATATCAAGAACCTAATTTAAGGGAAGAATAACAATTGCATGACCTAAATAAAGCAAAACCACTGCTGAAAGATGTTACCAATATTCTCAGGGAATATTTGGAGACAAGTAATGGAGAAGAAACAAACTATAACTGTATCAGGACTGTGGTGCATTTTGAGAAGGTACTAGAGCTATGCTTGATATAAAGAGTTCATCTCACCTTTCATAGTAGAAATGAATTTCAAGCAAAAGTTACAGTATGCTGTTTTATGCATCAAGGGATTGAGTGAGTTTTTTCAGCAGTGGTAGAATACAGGCTTTTGACTTTTCCTGGTTTAATCAATTATAGTTCCTATTTTAATGAGAATAATAGCCATATATAACAGAATAATACTTTTGTGCTTCTTCACTTGTCCTTACTACTTCAGCACGTACATCTCAAGGATTTGAACAAGGGCCCCCACCACAGTAAGAGACAAAGAGATAACGTAAAATGTTATAAGTTAGGAGGTTAAGAAAAATATCAGTAGGAAATAGTTTTTAAATTACTATATAAATAATTAATGTGGAGTTAAACAGTGTGTTGTGGAAAAGCATAAGGAATGCAAAGAAACAAGTTGCTGATGAGGTGAAATATTACCGTTGTGAAGACAACTAGTTGGCATGTAGCATCTAGTTTTTCTAGGTTGTGGTGGTCAAATATGCTGGGGAGAATTGTCCGAAGCAAGCTCTCTAAATTAAGATGTTATACAAATGAAGTTTTATGGAGTGGAGGTAAGGAACTTCGGTATTCTTGTTTTCAGTGTTGTTTTGTATTTGTGAAATATGCTTAGAGTGGAAAGTATGGAAAAATTATCTGTATGTTTTCAGAAAGCTCTGTGTAAAATAAGAAGGTAACACTGCATGTTCCTGATCGTAATTAATCTTACAAGTAAGGAGAGCTGTCATTCTCTTATGGTAGAAGATACTGACGCAGATGGACAATAAAAGTTGCTATGATTATACGCTCCAGGAATGCATATAAACAAATGCTGAATTGCCTCTACAACTGTAGTCATCTGCAGATCAAGATGCTAACTAGGGTTTGTAGATAATGCAGTTCAACAACTTGATAACTTGTGAATAAGATCTAACAAATGTACAAAAATCTTTTATATTAATAACAGTATGAAACAGCAGTAACAATTATGTGTGGTAATTAAACTTTCCAGGATGCATGTACTTGTGAATGTGCAGGATAAGACTTAACCTCATTATCAGAGGAAATGGGTAAAGAATTTAGTGTATGTTTCTGTGTACGTACATCCTGGAAGTAAATATTGCTGGTACTATCTGAAATTGTATGCTAAGCTAACATCTTGTATCTAAAGTACATTTTTCAAGACGGAGAGGCTCAAATTTAACTTCTTGATCTGTGGAATTGTAGGACATGGGAACCCTGGTAAATTTGGATTACTTAATCTCTACTTCTTTGTTAAATTATGAAACTCACTTTAAATCCATTTTAACTAAAATCACAATCTGAACTCCTCTTGTTCATTTTGGTAGTGCATCTTCCTTGTTCAATTTCCTGTCTTCTGTCAAATTAATTCATTTACGTATGCCTCCCTAACAAATCACCACTTATACATAATCAGGTAATATGATTATCTGCTTTGAAAGTCTATATAAAATGTAACATGTCAAGCTTAAAATGTTAAATTAAAATGAGATCTGTCTGAAATACAATATACAGTCTGAAATACAATATGCAATGATGATCAATAAGGCAATTCTGACTAATGTGAGAATTGTCACAGTCTCTGAATAGTAAAATTACAAATCATGCATTCTTAAGCTTATGTTTCATCAGATAACTGGATGCTTAACAAATTTCCAGTTGTAGCAGTTTTACTTTTTGCGGTGGTAAATTGAGGGTGCGTCTGTAATATTTAGTAGTTTGATGAATCTTGCTTATGGGCATTTAAATAACATGGCTACCTGACTGTCAGCGTAATATTCTCTCTAAAATACTTAAGCTGTAATAATATGTTTAGAATTAATTGCTTTAGTTTTTTTTAAAGCTACCTTACATTGGGTGAGGCAGAAAGTTATTTTTATTTACTTCACTGCTGAAGTAGAAACAGGTATTGCATGTCACCTCAAAGTTGGCTGGGTTAATTTCAGAAAGCATCTTTGCGTCAACAGCCCAAGACTTGAAACCTTGTCTTCAATACAGCTGCATACATCTCCTCCAGTAGACTTAAAGAGCAAAGGAAAAACTTAGTGCTCAAGAAGCACTCAGTTTCTGGCAGTCTCTTGTTTTCTTGCAGTCTGACAAAAAATTTGTTGTTTTTTTTTTTTTTTGAATGAATGTAGAATTGTTTTGAGGAGTCAAATTGGTTTCTACGAGGAATGGGAGAGAACATTTTTTCACTGTAAATCTCCTAGTTTCTATCTTGAAATTCTGAAAGCTCCTTGTTCAACGTAGTGTTATGGAGTTTAATACGTGCAATTTTAAATCATGCTTCCTAGGGTTATGCTAACCCGAAGATGAAGCTGAGTAAGGTATTAATGCAACAGATTTTGGAGAGAATAGCTTGAAATCAGTAGTTCATGTGCTGCTGAGTACACAACTCATAGTTTTTCATTCTTATAATACTTAGTACCTTGAACAATATGTAATGGGGGAGTTTGGAGTCATTTATTCTATGGCATAAACAATTTGATTGAATATTCCTAATTGCTGTCTGGAAAGGTAGGAGATGGGGGTTTTATATAATAGACAGCATTCTTCCACAAGGGAGGTTAATTCTGAACCATGAACATCTGAGTAGAAAAGCAGCTTGCTTTGAGTGCAAGATAGCTACTTAAATATAATTTTTCTTGGCACACTTGAAGGAAACTTCCTACCCTGCAGCACAGATCAAACCAAAATATACTGAAGTGGTTCAAAGCTTGTAGAAAGTGTAAGACTTCATAGTAACATGAACTTGAGAATGAAAAACTATTCTTGTAGAACATACCCATCAACTTTGCTTTCTTAACTGATTTAGCTTGCATTGACATTCTGTGCCTTTTCTGTGTCTTGTCTACTTCTTTGCTCTTTTCATTAGATCCTCCTACTACTACCACTCGACTGCCCACGGTTCCCTGGCATCCTTCGACTGATGGCATCACAGGTTTAGCAACAGAACCTAGAGTAATAGATTTCCCATCATCAACTTTGCCAGCAATGCAGGAAGACACTTGGGGTACTGTCATCGGTAGTGCTGTGGGTGGGGCCCTCTTCCTCATACTGGTCAGTGTTCTGGTTGGAATTATCTGCTATAGGAGAAGACGGACGTTCCGTGGTGACTACTTTGCTAAGAACTACATTCCACCATCAGATATGCAAAAAGAGTCTCAAATAGATGTTCTTCAGTCAGATGATGTGGATTCTTACCCTGACAGTATAAAAAAAGAAAT
This sequence comes from Lagopus muta, assembly GCF_023343835.1. NCBI lineage: Eukaryota > Metazoa > Chordata > Aves > Galliformes > Phasianidae > Lagopus > Lagopus muta. The sequence continues at coordinate 88,023,828 of NC_064433.1, forward strand.
AAAGCATCCAATGAACAGCTTAATATCTAAAGATTATTTAGAAGACCCTGAAAAACCAGAGTGGAACAATATAGACAATATTAACAGGTACCAGGAACGTTATGAAAGACCGATGGATTACTATGAAAGTGGAACACTGGGGATGAAGTATATGGGTGGTGTTTGTTACGATGACAATGAAGAAGACTTTGTTTCTCACATAGATGGCTCGGTAATATCCCGAAGGGAGTGGTATGTGTAGTAGCCACTGAAAACAAAACTTGTATTCACAGTTCATTTCATTGGCTGATCACTTTCAGATTGTTTATACTTACGGGGAGGAATAAACTTTTTGAAACTGATTTTTTTTGGAAGGTTTTTATATTGTGACTTGACAACTGCAAATATTGAATTTGGGAGAAATGTATTTGAGCTGCTTTTTTTCCCTATGTTGTACTACTGTCTTAGATTTGGGTTTGAAAGCGGAATGCTTATAATACGGTTTATGTCAGAGGTTAAAAAAGAAAAAGCTAAATTAAAGTTATCATTCAAACTTGTTAATGAATATGAAGTGGCTGTCTTGGGTCTCTGATTTAAAATTAAAAAAAAAAAGTTTACGTAGTGATCGAATAAAATTTTGTGGGGCATTTATTTTGCAGATGTAGTAAGTGAATTACTCAAATCTAGCTGCCATCTGTGGTAATCTTAATGCTTCTATATAACAAATAATTTACCAGTTACAATGAGTTACAGTGGAATCAAAGCTTTATTTTTCATTTTCTTTCTGCACAAAAATGAATACCTCTTAGCATTTTAATGAGCCTTCTTGTAACGATGTACTTAATAGAAGTCATTGCACTGAAAGTAACTTATCTATGAACAAGGTTTTGAGAAGTAACTGTAAACTAGTAAAAGGCTTGTTTGAATAAGAAAATTATTTTTGTATAGTCATTGATTTATAAATCTTATGTGTATATATACATACAATATGGTATTTTGTTAAGCCTGTACTTGTCGGGATGTCAGAATCTTTTATTGAACATCAGTCTCCTTTTGCAAGTACAGTGAACCCTTTCTGAAATGGGTATCTCAAATTTAAACTGGATGCAGCTAGTAAGAAAGGTTCAATGGATTTCTAAGCTGGAGGTGGAAGCCAACTTGAATATTTTCTGGGATGCCAATAAACATTGTGTGCAAGAGGTGTCAAAATGTTTGCTGGAGTTTATACAACCAGAAGCTAAAACAATGGTTTTACTCTGCTTCTGTGTAAGTTAGAATGTTTCCTTTGAGAGTATCTAGAACTTCAGATTATTATTAGGGAAGTGAGCACTTGCACAGCTGCTTTATGTAGTGAAAACATGCAATGCAATGATGCAACTACAGAATCTTGTAAGACAGCAACTGAGATAAAAATGTGCAGTCTCTGTACTGCAGTGGATTTGTTTTCACTGCAAACAATTTAGTGTTTTAACAGTGTGCTTGAATTGTAGAAAAATGGATTCAGAATAAGAAGGAATGGTGTGCAAATGCCATTTCAAAATGTCTAGCATGGAAAAAAATGAAGCTGAGAAGTCTTAGGATTTGAAGCATGAAAAAATGGAAAAAAAAACCACTGAAATTTGAAATGAAATGGGTCACATGCTTGCAGCTACTTCATAAGTGGAGTTTGTTGCTGGAATTACTTTGCTATCCTCATGATCTTTGGTAGTTTAAAGCATTTAAAGCTTTACAAAAATAGCTGTTTTGAGTGTTGTAGACAATACACTGTGATTGCATATGACTGCATGTCTTCAAAAAAAAAAAAAGGATTAAAACAGTTGTATTTGAAATTCAAATGGAAAACCTTCCCTGAACAACTCAAGTTCACATCTGGATTAATGGAATACTGATACATAAACCAAAGTCTCAAGAACATTAGAAAATTATATTGTGTATCAGTAGCTAGAGAGCAAACTCAGAGTTTGTTTCTAGCTAAGGGTTCTGATGCAAATTATTTTTGGAATAAAGAGACCATACCTCTCTTCAAACAACAGTACTTGATATGTCATCTTTAAAAGATGGTGTTACTTAAAAACCGTACAACCATAAACATTTTCTCCACATGGTTTATCTTTTCTCTGTGGAGTTTTTTGTTGCTTTTTAAAGAAAAGAATATATATTTAATTCCCATTGGTTAAGAAGTTGAAGTGTTTTGGTGTTGAAACTGATAATAGGTAGAGGGCATACAAGTGTTGCTATGTTTTTGTATATTATGTCTGCTGTTTAAAGAAAAAAAGATTGTAAGTATAAATGGCTGTTGTGTGAATAAACTTTTTATTACATTCTCGAATATAGGTAGTGTTTAAAAAGTTTGACAGACGCACTTAAAAACAAAACCACAGGCATTAGGAGCTATTCTAATTAGACTGTTAAAACAGCTTTTTTGCATCTCCTCTTGGAAACCCTAACCTTTCAAAATGAGTTGCTTTAGAAATTACTTGAAGACTATGAACCTTAGGAATAAGGGACAGTTGCTTTCCATACAATTGCACTTCAAACACTGTAGATGCACTGTGTAGGATAGAATTTGGGAAAGAACCACCACAAGAAAAGGCATCCTCTTTACTCAGCTGCTGTAGTTCTTCTTTAACTATGCGTTGTAACTTCATTCCCATCTGCTTACACCTATTGGTGATCAAAGAACGATGTAGCTGATGCTATGCATCTGAAGTGCTCTCTGGCTTGTTATCTTCTCAAAGTAGTCTGGGTTTTCTTATTGTTCATCTTATTACACTGAAAATCTGTTATCTGGTCAAAGCAGTTCAGAAAAGTAAATTAAGTGAGCACTGCAATAATTGCACTTTGCTTTTTGTGTACTTGACGTTTACTTGGATATTGCGGTGTTTCCTGGATGGAAGCGAATGGGTGGCTACTTTTCTCACGGCAAAAACAGAGTTCTGTGTCTAAGTTTTTACTGAACCTAGTCCTATGTATTAACTTCTGACAACACTTCCTTAAATGAGATGGCACTGTGTGTAATCTATATTTAAGCCATTTAAAATGCAGCAATTGATCTTTCTGTTGTCTGATGTGCCCATTTTTTTTTTTTTTATGAGAAGAGGGGAATTAAAGTTTTCATATATATGATTCTTGCATATATGCTAGTATGTGACTGGCAAATAAGGCTTGTGTTAGGAAAGCTGTATGGTAAAAACAGTTGTCACCTAAAGCGATACATTACACTGATTTTTCTGTAACGTATTTGTTAAAATTAAGGGATAAACTCATAATTTCAAAAATTAAAAAAAAAAAAAAGCACACAACAACAAACACCATCTTAGTTCTTTTTAATACAGTTTTTTCCTGTTGCTTAAAAATGTCAGTGGTTCCAGGGGGTTATTGTTGCCAGGACTTTCATATGCTTTTTTCTTTTGAACTCAGGGATGAGGAAAGGGGTGCTTTAGTCCAGTGTAAAATGACATTTGAACTGCTGAAGAGTAATTAATAAAACAGCTTATATAGTTGTTTTGTTCTTGGATGTTTAGGCAGCTGAAAAGGCTCTTAGAATTCCCTCAGCTAGGAAGCTAAATTGAGGAGGATTGTTTAATGTTCAGAGAAAGGATATGAACATTTCTGAAGGGAAATAAATGGGGTATGTTGCATTAGAAATGTAACTGTAGAGCTGTGTTAACTTGAAACGCCTTCATTGCTGTCTTTCTGATTCTGTATCAATACAGATCTGAACAGTTGTTGCTGTATGCCACTGGTAATTTACTAATAGTGGTTTTAATGAAGCCCGTGTGAATTATTCCTGTTGCACAACTTTCGGATAGGTTACTGGAAGTTGGGAATGTTGAATCTAATGTTGAAGCAGAGCTTGCTAGCAGGTTCACATTACTTTTAGAAATCTTCTACAACTTAGTGAATTCCTGGTGTAGCAAAACAAGTGATGTTTAATGACTGACGTGTGCTCATTCAGTATGACAGTTTGTTAAGCATAAGATGTAGCACGGCTATAGTCAAATGAAAAACACTTTTTTTTTTTTTTTAAAGAAAAAAATGTTGCTGTTCTTCACATACCCCCCCCTTATAAAGTTTACTAGTACAAATGGCTGTTTCTCTTAGCTTTAGGTAGTAGAGAAACATAACCCTAGCAGTTGCTTTAAGTGTGAGCCAAGCATAAATGAGTTTGCATTGTTCTTCATAGTATTTATTTTCTTGATTGTATATTTCACTTTTTCTTTCCTGTAGACTTAATTTGAAGAGATCACCAGTAATATTATAGTATTTCCAGTTTTTTTTAATTCATACCTCGTTCATGTAAATAGTATGTGTTCATCTTCATCTTGCCTTGAAATTTAAAATTGGAGCACGTAGCCAGTATTTTTTAAAAGTAGTCAGTGAAATTGATATTCATGACTTAAGATTTTGCTTAATTTCACCAATTTTTGAAATGGGCGACTGGAGCAAGGATCACAAGAGTGCTAGCTAGTACGGGAAGTGGCTTTCTGGTGATGGAGAGAAGAGGCCTTCCTCAGAGCAACACTGAAGTAGCTTGTTTGACAATTGAAAGTATGTGAACTTCATAAAAGTGTAATCTATGCTATCACATTGCAGATATGCCATTTAAGCAGACATCTTCTGTTGCTGTAGCAGGGGCTGTGATTGGAGCAGTCCTTGCTCTTTTTATCATTACCATCTTTGTGACAGTGCTGCTGACCCCAAGGAAGAGAAGGCCATCCTATCTTGACAAAGTGTAAGTATGTACTGAATTTTTTTAATTGAGCACAATGTGTAGAAAATACTTAGTTCATATCATAATTCAAATGACTGAGCTTCTTTAGAGTCTGTACGTGGTCATGACTTTAGGGCTGTATTCAGGGTAATCATGTAAAAACCATTTGCTTTTTTTTTAATGAAGAAGCTAAGGATTTGTTTCAAAGGTAGTAAATATTCATTTACGTATTCTTCATCTTAGTTCTGTTTTCTCTTATATTTTTCTAATTGCTTAGAGTTTGAGCTAGAGGGTAGAGGGAGATCCATCTTGACTTGCCACAGGCATAAGAACTACTGGTTTATTGTAACCATAGCCCAAATATGAAAGTAAATTTTTGCTCTGTAGAAGTAAAGGTCCACTAACATTTATCTTACTGCGCATGTGAAATGAAGCAAGCACCTATAGGTACGTATGCTCAGGAACAACTGACTTAATGTGCTTCCTGGCATGTTAGTTGTTAAGCTTCTGATACAGCACATGGTTTCTTGTGTTAAGCACCAGACGTCACAGAATTGTGGGGGTTGGAACGGACTTCTGGAGATCATCTAGTCCAATCTCTCTCCTAAAGCAGATTCCCTGCAGTAGGTAGCACAGGGAAGTGTCCAGATAGGTGATATGGACATGCAAAACTAAGCTAACAAATTCTGGAGGGATTTAGTCCACGTGGCTACCATGTAGACCTGATTTGGAGCATGCGTTAAAAAGTGACGGTGGTGAATATCTGTAAATAAGTTCTTGGGTTTTTTTCCACATATACTGTACACAGTTAACACTTAAATTGTATGGGAAAGGAATGTCCCTCATCTTTTAATGCTTATTGAGGACTAGAATAATATGCTTGAATCTCTCGATCTTGGAAGAGTCAGGTGTTACCCTATAGATGAGAAACTTCTAAAGTGACTAAAATAACTGTTTGGCGTCTGTTTCTATTAGATTTTTATAATTAAAGAATATTTACATGAAGTCTTAGGCATTTAAGTTATTAGCCTTTTGCTTTTGCTCAGATAACTCATAACCGATTATGTGCAAGACTTTAGTTACAAGCCTTTTCTGACCATTCAGCATGATTTACAAATATGGCTTGTCATCCTCTCATACCTTGATCTTTTTTAATACAGGATTGATCTTCCGCCCACTCACAAACCATCTTCACATGAGGAGAGAGCATTCTCTCTACCACAGAAAGAAACTATGATTCAGGTGAGTAAGGGATTATACGTAGAGATAGAAAGTGTTAACTTTGGGTTACTTTACTTTGAATTTTCCTTGCTGATAATGTACAGAGACTGGTGGTTCATAACTAAAAGGTTTCTCTACAGATGTGGTATCTGAATGTTTGTGTTTTCGGTGTTAATGTAGTCTTCAAAGATTTGGGAGCTGGTGGATAGATCCTTTTTGTATCTCTAATACTGTTTGATAGACTTCGTTACTATTGAAGTAGAAGTTATGCTTGAGATTCTGTGGTGATTCAGGTAATACATGTAGCTTGATTTAAAAAAAGCACCTGTTGTATGAGGAGCAGAAACATATTGGACTTAACAAAAGACTTGAGCACCATGATCTTTTTTTTGCTGGTAACAATTGCTTTTTTTTTTTTTTATAAGTTACTATGGTTTGAGTTGTTGGAATATTTTGGTATTGTGGCTTTGCTGTCATTAACTCAGAGTATGCTTTTTTGATTCTCATTGGGAATCACAAAATCACTAAAGTGTCTGCAATTATCTATCTGCTTCCTTTTTTACTTGAATATATAAATCAGTGACAAAAGATTTTACATTAACTCCATGACAAGTATTTAAATTGTTAGTAGTGCTATACAAATGACAGTGGTCTGTGTTTTTTAAAGCACGTGGCTGTAGTCTGACATGGAAGTCTTAGTTATTGATGTTCTTAATAGCACTGGAAATTCTGTTGAATAAGATCTACAAGTGATTTCTAGATACTAAACCTTCCAAATATGAATTGCCAATAAAAGCTTTCCTCTATTGTAAGTAATGCATAAAAAGAATATTGTACATTATAGATAACAAGCAGAGTAACAATTCCTAGTGTTGTTGCTGAGTGAAGTGGGAATCTGAAATTTACCATTGCTAGTACAATTATATTGATATGATAGTCCAGAAAGTTTAATTGGCAAGAAATGTAGTGAGTTTTTATCGTTTGGTCTTAATGATGGTGTAAAACATAAGGTAACAAAAATAATGCTTTTTTCTTGTCAGGTTGAGTACCTTCTTGTGCTTACAATGATGTAACTCTTCTGACATTATCTTAGTGAATGCAATACTGATGGATCATACTTGTGTTAATACAGTCCTATACTTGAATTATGGTGGAAAATTATCTTGTGTAGTTAATCACAGGTATGGACTATTTTGAGTTACCAGCCCATCTGTAGTGCTGCCAAACAGTGAAGTGACAACAAAGAAATGCAGTTCTTTATCCTCTACAGGGATACTCACAGAGTTTAGTTTATACTCCTTTTATGAACTGTCTGCTATCTGCATTCTCTATGGTGATGCTTGCTGTGGATTCTGTTAGTGAGTATTTCAGAACTAAGAAAAATTGCAGTTGACTGTAATTTTTGTTCAAAGAACAAAATGTTTTATTCAAATACATTTTAATATAAAAATACTCATTTTCCTCAAACTAGGTATGCTTTTAAGTTGTTTTGGGGTAGTGGGGAGAGATCTAGTTTTCTTTGAAACCAGATGTTGACTTTAAAAGCAAGAGATTTTGGCATAACATTGTTAGCATACTTGTTTCTCTTTTATGAAATTCTGTAAAGCTGGAAAAAAAACTGAAGCTGGAGGCTGTCTTCCTAGCTGTTAATGATACTACTCATAATCATGTTCTGTCTGTTATGCTTTTGAGGCAAGTGCTTCTGCTTAGTCTAACAGACATGTCAAAAGACTACCTGTAGTCAAGACGTGATTGGTTGTATTGTTTTGTTTAGGAAGCCAATAGTTGAATAGCTGTCAAGAGGGGGAAAAAAAAACAAGTTAGCCTGTTACTGTGCCTTGTCTTGTTTGACAAAGTGTCTGTGCTAGCCATGCCGTTGGTTCCAAGTGCTGCAGTATCTGGACAGACATGAGAAGTGTGCTGGTGAGCCTCTACATAAAATATATTCAGGTGAAAGCTTCCAGTAATGCTGAAAGGAATGGTGGATTAAGTGTTGCTGTATTGATGACAGCAATAGAGCACATGAAATCTGAGCAGAAATCATAGACCACACAAAAGTGCAAATATAGAAGGATAGTGAATTGAAATGGTGTCTTCAGCATGCTCCACCAGCTGAGCATCAATTTAAGCTAATTGATATAATGTGCAGCTTTGTAAACTATTTCTATGGTTATTGTTCAAGTCAAGCGCAGTAGTGTTTTGGGTCACATGAAGTGTCTCAGATGTAACTGAATAAGCTGAAGTTATCCTCTTTGTGTATCAATAGAAGGTCTTTGAATTACATTTTATCTATATTGGAGCAGTATTATTGGAAGTTATTTTTTCTATGCTGACATTTGTGGATACCAATGTGTACATATTCCTATGTTTCCTTTAATAATTTGAGGAATTATGGTTGGCCCTAAAAGAGTGGGGGAGAGAGGAGTCCAAATCGAAGGGATATTAAATGGAACAAAGAAAATGACTTTTTTTTTTGTTCCTAGCAATATATTCAAGTAAACTTAAAAAACACATCTGAGGCGGGAACTCTTTTTTTCTTTGTGAAAATAGTAGTTATGTCTGGCTTGACAGATCTTTCCAAAAGAAAGATATAAAATCATAAATGAAGTATATTTTATAATGCAATGCATGAATATTCAGATCTTGATGTACCAAGAAATTATTTGGGCTTCTTGTAGCAACAGAAATAAAGAAATACAGTTCAGTAGGTAATTCTCTACCTGAGGAGTCTGGCTTGAGACTTGAAACATCTAAGAATACCTAATATACTTAGCTAAGTATTGTGGTTTAGCCTGACAGGTGGCTCAGCACCACACAGTTCTTCACTGACTTCTACCCCCACTCCACAATGGGATGCGGAGAGGAGACAACCAAGTAGAACTTGTGGATTGAGGAAAAAACTATTTACTAAAATAGAGGAAAGGATAATTATAGGACAAATAAAAATAAAGATATAGCAAGTGATGCAAAAGCAGTTGCTGACCTCCCACAGGGTGATGTTAAGCCATTGCCTCCCAAGCATCTTGAGAGAGAGGTGAATTTCAAAGACCCTTCAAAGCTCCTTCTGTGTGATGTCATGGTATGGAATACCTCTCTTCCCCTATTTTGAAAAGGAATACTTCTATTGCCATTAAAGAACTTTAACTTTTGATTGGATAGCTTAGTGTCTTAATTTCAGCTGGCACAAAGCTGTTTTCTTCATACAGTCTGGCATGATGCTGTGTTTTGGTTCTAGGAGAAAAAACAATGTTGATAACACATTGGTGTTTATAACTGCTAAGCAGTGTGGTTCAGAGCCAAGGCTATTCTCAATGAGGGGCCCAAGGAGCTGGAAAGGAACAGAATTAGGACACCTAAAAACAGACTGTGAGCTTGTATAACACAGTTAAAAGCATAAAATTGTGTAATGGCCTTGAATGGGTGACAATATTTTTGGATCAAATTTAAAAAATAATAAATAATTCTCGGTAGTCTCAATTAAATAGCATAATCTTTATTCATTTAGAGATTGACTCTTTTGTGTTCTTCTAGTTTTTTTCCTGATGGTCTTAATACAGGTGGGTCTTCCTTGAGGGAAAAGCAAGCATTGCTTTAGGCAGAAAGAACTGTTTAGGCAATCAAGATAGAATAGAAGAAAATGGGAAATGTAAATAGGTAGTTATCTATACTGATGAAGGATCTTAAAATAGGAGAAAAATATTAAACTGATAGGGAGTAGGATGAAGCACTGAGTCTTCTATTAATGGACTTCGAATGTATGAAGGCAATTTATGCTGTATGGGATGGATTCCCATAAATTAAAATTGTTAAATGTTGTTGGGATTAGATAGGACATCTTTATAATCTAAATCAGAAGTGCAGGATGAAGATGGTAGTGAGATAACTGGTTTAGTTCTTTAAAGAACTGTTTGAGAGAGTACAATTAGAGTAAAATTCTGTGCTCTTACGAAACACTGAAATACATGAAGATAAGCAAATGGAAGCTAGTGTACATAGAAGAGCTTAAAGCATCGGGTATGTAGTGTACTTCTGTATGTAAGCACTGTTGGGTAGATCAGCACTAGTTTCCTTTGACAGAATATGATTCTGAACTGTCACTTGCTCCTTGGCAGTAACATGTGGAATTCCAGTCTCTTGTAGTAAGAGTGTTGTTTTCATGCCCTTCGAGAATATTTCCTCTGTCAACAATTTTAACTGAATAAATGATCCCAGTGGAACTTTGTTTTGGCTTCCTAGAGTTAGCCTCAGTCATGTCTAAATCCACTGTTGGTAGAAATTCTAGGGCACATGGACTTCTCCTAGAACCACTCTTTATGTGGTGAATTCATGTTGTTTGCACTAACATGAAAGAGTACTGCATTTCCTAGTTAGTGATACATCATAGTTTGCATTGAACTATGGATTACAATCTGAGAATTTAAGTTTAAAAAAAAGTATGACTTTGTGGTGGTGGGAGGGGAAGAGTTAATAGGAAATACAAAGCAGGAAACTTGACAGAAGTTTGAGGAAAAAATAGGTCTGTGAAGACAGTGGAAAAGAATAGTGAAGGAATAGGGGAAAAAAGCATGAGATATTTATCAGCTTGCTTCACCATGCATTTGCAGATTAGGTTATAAGTAGCTCAAAAGAACTTAGTAAGGAGTGGTGATACCACTGAAGTATCATATATCACTAAAGGAGTGATTTCCACTAAACGTGGAAATAATAGAGAGTTGAATTGCTTGCTTAGAAGGGCATTACAGGTTTTATTTTTGTAAACCTAAGATTAAGAGGGAAAAGGAAAAAATGGTGTAACTTCTGGATACTCTGTATCACTTGTTATATTTTAAATCTGTAAATGTTTGAAGAATGGGGTTCCATGGGACTTAAATATCTGGGCAGATGTGTTCTCTGTAACGTGTGCAATGTATTTGGTGAAGCACAGAAAAGGGGCAAGTAAGCATTTGTTAGTAAAATAATAGAACCCAAAGTCTCCCAAATTAAAGGCAAGTATACAAAAATACACAAGAAGAGAAGTGGCATTTGGCTTGAAAAGTATTCTAAGTTAAGTCTTAGTTCATCAGTTTGTTTGGAAGTTTCTTGTATGTTCCTCTTAGAATAAAGTGTTCCTTTCCTTTTTTGTGCTTTTGTTCTTTGTTTAGGGGTAAATCAGGTGTTTTTAGACGTGGACTCTTTTTCTTAGACCAAAACTAACTTTCTATGAACATTGTGTTTAAGCTGATGAGTGCTGTAACTAGTAACCGCATGGGAATATTTTTTAACTTGCATATATGCATAGCTTGCTCTGAACAGTGCCTCCTATTTATTGCCATGGAAACTGCAACAGGGCACAGTAACACTACTTGATAGAGCAAATTCTTCACTACAAAATAGTATTCTTTCAGCATAGGTGGCACCATTAGCTATGCATTTTTGCTAGCAATGAACAAGAGCCTGTGTGCCTATCCTGTCATGTATAGGTATGTAGTATAGGTACTAGCAGAGGTGACATGCTGTTGCCACTGCAGAAACAACACCCTTGACCTCACTGTGCTCATATCCACTGTTTGGTCTCATCAGTGTTCAGCAACTGTCAGTGAATGTAAAGGAGTGCTGTATTTTCCACATGGAGGAATTCAGTGACACATCTTTGCTTCATATGCACTTCCGTGTCAGATGCCATTTGGTCAGACTGCCCCTCTGCTGCCATCTGTCACATGGCAATGACGTATAATGGAATCTTGGCAGAAAGGTTCAGTATCTGCTGCCACGTGGTTGACACCCACCTCTGATGTAGTGAGGCAACATAATAATGCAGACATCACCTTCGGAGCAGCTCTCATAGGCAGGTGCTAAGAACAGTGAACTGTTTTACTTGAAGTCATGAAGAGGAAGCTGTATCCAACTAAGTAGTTTTTTATGAACAGTACACAGTTATAGCCTTGTTGTTTCTTGTTTTGCAGTGAACACCTTTATAGATATTAGCTCTATATAGTTTGATGGTTATTTGTTAGCTTTGATTTTTAATGGTTCTTTTGCTCCCAATGCAATGCAGTTGCCATCGTCCTGTGGAGATAATTATAGGCACCATATCTTTGTCAGCTGTTTCTTTCTTTTTGTCATTTAATCCTATAATTACTAAGATTGTGCTCTGGTTGTCCACAAAGTTTCACTTTTCAAGGCCTTTCTCAGGCCATTGACTGCATAACCTCAAGCTACATTCTGGTTGCCTTTGGCCTCGTAGCCTATTCCATGTTCCAATAATGTTTTTCAGTTGTTTGCCTGCTTGGTCCCCTTGAGGTTGCTGATGGCCAAACAATAGTAAAGCTATGAAATGGACTAGTGACAGACTTGAACTAAAGCAAGTAGTCATAAGGTGCAGAGTTGTCTCTTTTCTGAATAAATTTGACAAGTTTACATAGCTTTCAGTGACAAATTAGTTGTTACTATGAAGAAATCTCCCTTTACTTGTTGTCTTTACACGGCATAGTAAGACTGCTGGAAGACATAATGATTCTTTTCCAAAACAACCCTAGAGATTGATAGAGGGTTGATTCTTTAAACAGAAAGTGACTGCAAGAGTAGAATGTATGTTCATCTAGAGCTTTGCAGAGTAAGGTTTAAATTTTGGAGTGGGGTGGAACAATTTCTGTGAGAAGTGCTGCTACTGGATTATAAGTTTAATGGTAGAAGTTGTAAGACTTAGCGTGGGCGAGACATCAAGACCACGCACATGCCTCTTGTTTCTTCCTGTATCTGTGCTGAGTTGTTCAGATAAATTCATTCATATCTGCTGAATCTAACAGTAGTCTCACTTCTGAGATGCAAGCAAATTTCCCCTTTAAACACTGAGCACATCAGAAGTTATGCAAGGCACTTGAGCATTGTTTAGCATGATCAGTGCTTGAAGCAAAATGAATGATGACTGAATAAAATGGTTGACTGTTCTGAGAGAGAATACAGAAGGGCAGATGTTTTTTCTCTTACGAAGTGACAAAGCATTACATAGAATGTTCTCTGCCTGTTGATTAAGACAAAATATGTATTTGCAGAAATGTGCTTAAATATTAAGAAAGCTTGCAAATAGAAAAATAAGATAGCCCACTGTAGGAAAATTGCTTGTAGTCCAAGCAGATTTTGAAGAGAGCACCTTCACTAGCTATTCAGGCAAGATATAGGTGATTGTACTTTAACCAGATGTCTGGAGGAGCTCTGGAAGTTCAGTTCTATCATTTTCTAGCTTGTTTTCAATAGCATGCTATATCACTATATCAGCCTGTAGTGCTGGTTTTCTAATAATAGATGATACCAGTAACTTGCTCTATATGTGCATGTTAACCGTACAATGTTAACTACTGATAATGAGCTACGTTTAGTTTTTTCTTCAGATGTGTAGGTGACTTTAAGCATAGCTTGTTATGGAGTATTTATGTACTTCATTATGGTTTTAGTTATCATTAATATGTAACTCATACACTAAATAAACCACAATTATGTCCTACTTATAGTATCGGCAGTAGTAATAGTCACCATCTGTTTCAAAAGCAGTATAACACACAGGAACTTGCTAAAATAGTATTTTCTATCATTGGTACATCTTCAATCTTTAAGATGTCATTTATCCCTTATTGAATATTCTAATGGTCAGGTGTAAAATCTGTGTTCTAGCATTTTTTTGTGCTTGTGTAATTATTGATGCTTTTGTTCTGTCTGCTAGCAGGTACACTTAAATCACGAGGCGTGCTGACTGTTGATAACGTTTGTTTGCTGTGTATGTTGCATCTGAAAGTATCAAAACTAAACAGTTACAAAGCCCCTGTGCAGCAATAGTTGTGTTATGAAATGTATGAGATACAAGTAGGGCAGAGAGCAATTACTGTTTGCTATCAGAGAAGCTCTGTTTTCACTGCTTGTCTTGGAGAAAACTGTTTAATAGAATAGTAATTCTCCAAGTCTTTGATGAGTAGATTGATAAGACTGCTTTATTGCTGTAATGTCTTTGTGGTGCTGATGAGCTTGGGAACTTCAGTGTTAAGCTGTCTGTAAAAAACTGTGTTAGTCTTAGTCACGATGCTGTTCTTAAACCAATGAAGGGCAGAACTGCAAAATTGATTTTAGCTACTTTTGAACGTAGGACAAGTGATCAAATCAGACCCAGTCAGGTGGATAAAATTGTGAATATTCTTCTGTTACATAACCAGTGTTCCAAAGGACTGGTTAGTTTAATTAAGCAGAGGGCTCTTGAGTTAGAGAAGTTCTTACTTTGCATATGGTTAGAGAGAAGGGATGCCATCCAGAGGGACCTGGACAGAGTTGAATTGTGGGCCCATGCCAACCTCATGAAGTTCAGCAAGGCCAAGTACAAGGTCCTGCAGCTGGGTGGGGGTAATCCTAAGCATATAATTTGAAGACAGACTTTAAGGGACAAGTTTTGGCTTTGTGTAACAAGATCATAAGAAAAGATCTAGGCAGCATGCACTGCCAATGGGAAAACTAGTCAGCAAAACAGACTTAAGTAGATGAGCTACAAATACATCTATGCTGCTTTAATCAACAAGACAAAACACAATTTAATTTTGGGGGGGGGGGATACTGCCACTAGAAAACTGTGTTTTTCTGAAGAGAAGGCTCTACTTAATTTCATCAACTTGAGAAGCAAATATGTTGTCCCCTTCAACTTTCAGTAGTATACAGTTAAGTTGCTTTTCTGTTAACTACTTCTGCGCGTTGTCAAACTCAGCATTTATCCATATAGCTGTGGAAACTTTACCATGCTTTGAATTTCACATTAGCCTGTTTTGTCTAAGATCGATGTCATAAATTAAAACTTTATAATTTTTCTTCAATGTGCTTGTGTTGAAAGTAAGAATAAAATACATGAAAACAATATTTCTAAACTGACAGTAGCATTTTGCTTCCCAACAGAGACGAGTTGGTAAGAAGTATTTTAAAAGGTGGTCAGTTAAGGCACTTTGCAACGCAGAATGCATTTTGTAATGAATAGTGTTCTTTGTGTAAAATGAATCTGTTCTACAGTGTTGAGTTTTGACTTGCTTCCACTATAACTTGTTTTTTTCCAGAAAGAACATCTTGCTTTGCAAAGTCAGTATGGAGAGAAAGATACTGGAAACTTGCAGCACATGGTAAATATTCAGATAGCTTGAATTCTTAATCAAAGCCTTGATTTCATCATGTTTCTTAAAATAAGGGTAGGAAGATATTTCCTGCTAGGAAAAACAAAATATTTGGCCATCCTAGTCAGTAACTATTGGGTACGTGGATCTGCTATCCCTCAGTGAAATGGGTCAGTATCACTTCAATATCCGGTATGTCCTAGTTTTGCTGACTAATTCAAATGTATGAACACTAGAACTTCCAAGTTCTTGTTTGAGGGGAAAAAACATTGCAAAATACAGGAATGTTTGACAGATGCTTTCATAATTCTGTGTTTTGAACTAGAGTTAGAATTTATGTCCTTTGAAACATATTTTGACATCAACTAAATAGTTACTAACATTTTTTGTCATCTAACAGTCTTAGTGGTTGGAGTTCTTAAGTTCATGCTTCTGAATTTTTGGGATTATTTTGGAGATCATACTGTTTTCATTTTCATTAAAACTAACAAGATTAGGTACTGTGAGCTCTATACATGAACTATAAAACTGATTATTTCTTGTGTGTGCTTAGAAAGCTGTGAATGAAAGGCAACTTATCTACGAGGCTGAAGAACTACAGGAACAACAGTGTCTTCAGCATATGTACCCTGTTTATCAGCAGACGTACTACAAAAATTGGAACAGCGGGCACCCTCAAAACTCCGGATCTGGGAGAGTCTACATCAATCCAAGGGAGCACTATGTATGATTATGTATACTTCAAGGTGTGACGTTTTGCATACTTACTGGCCATAGGACCAGTAAGTCTTGTTGGCTTCCATTTCTAAAACCATTTTTTTTTTCCTGTGGGAAGAAATTGCATGGCAGTTTTGTATAAGTAAACGTTATGGAATTTGTGACTTAAACTTGCTTCTAGCATTTTGTATGTATTTTAGTAGTTACAGCACAATGTCAACCTGTCGAAAGAGGAGAAAGCTATCTGGCTTTATTATTTATCCTTTATAGGCTTCAGAAGTATAATTTACAGTTCAGTTAGTTGACAGACAACAAAATGTGCTGCCCTTGTTATGTATGATTCCATAGGGAATGTTTTCCCTTTAAATGGATATTTTGAAATTACTAACTTTTACATAAGTAAGGTAAATACTGTCAAGGGAATTGGATCTGTGGTGACATGAGTAATCTCAGGCTGTGAATCAATTCCTTTGCATCTTTGAAAACTTGAGATAATTATCATTTTGACTAGCCTTAGCAACTGGTTTTTCCACTGCCTCTACCTCTCTGAGTCAAATGAGCAACTAAACTACCTCTCAAGTACTAAATTACTGTTTTATAAATTGTTAGGTGTCTTCTCACCTTGTAAAAAATAGATGCGATTTCTTTACATCATCAGAAGGTTTTCTCCTTTTTATTTGGATCTTGGCCATGAATCAAGTAGGTCTATATGAAATTTATTTGCTGGACGAAGATTAGGAGATAAAACTATCTGAAAGTGTCTTACGTTTAAGTGTATCTTAACTACAAATTACTGTTTGGCCTTCTTCCTCAGTGAAGTGTTGTGGAGTTTCTTCTTGCTTGGCAGTTAATACATTTTATGCTCTTTGTGGTAAAACTACTGCCATGAGGCATTCTCATGTCTTAGCAAGATAAGTAGAGCTTTAGTAGTCTTGAAGTTTCCAGCACCATTTTCTAATCTCAGCCAGTACTATGAAATAACTGCTGAATGTCCCGATGCCTCCAGTGCTAACATTATTTCAGATAAATTTTTATCATTGTGGGTAATGGTTGAAAAAACTTGCTCAGGATCTTCTTAAAAAGGGGGAAAAAAAAAAAACAAAACTTTCAGAGTAAAATAAATATTCTGCAAGTAACAAAGTGTATATTTGTATTAATGCCAAAATGAACTCATGGGACTTCCTATTCTTGCTGTTTTAAAATACTTCATGTTGCTGACTGGAATTACTCAGAGAAACTTGCACATTAGTACAGAACAATGATTTTCAGTCAGATTACTTTAAGACAACATTAAGTATGTCTCTTTCTGAACTAATTGTTGTAACAGATTGAACGCTGCTTCTTAATATTTCTGTTTTTTCTCAAAGGCATTCAAAATTTTTAAGACCGGAAAGAGTCTCCATTGTAGAAGCAATAGAATTGAAAGCTGATAGGTATAGTTAAATGTGCTGCAAGCAGAATGCTTTTATGAAACTTGTATTCATCTCCATTATAGTGAAGCTAATGACATCACTAATTACAATAGCGTTAGGTAAATATGTCTAGTTTGTTACAGGAAGCAGCTAGAAGCTGATGGCTTAGATGTTCATTTTCTGGAACTGGATATTCATTCTTTTCTTAATAAGCAGCTTGCTTTTGCATAAGTTGCTCCAAAAGTAATGTTTCCCATTAATTTCCATGGGAATTAAGACACATAAAAAGAGCAGAACAATTCTATTTGATAAAGCAAATTCTCAGATACAAAACACTTGTCAACAGTCATCACCATTAGCTAATTAGCATGGATGAGCTAATGGATGAGTTAATGGAGGCACTCTTCATTTCATGGTGTGACAGCTGTGCATGTCTGTCTGGAATGTGGCTTGCCTTTCATGTTGTTGTGGCAACTGCAGAAACAAACCACCTACAACCTCACTGTGCTCACATCTGCTGTTTGGTCTCCATTAAATATTTAGTAAGCATCAATGGATGTTAGTGGGAGCAATTTTTTTCTGCATGGAGGAATTCAGTGATAGACCTCTACTCCATACAAACTTCCACATCAGATGCCATTTTGTCAGTCTGCCCCTCTGCTGCCGTACCACCATCTGCCTCTGATGTCATGGGTCAACATAATAAAATAGGAGGCATTATTTTGGTGCAGCCTTCATATATGATGTAGTTTAAGTTGATAGCTAAAGGAGTGATGGAGTAAATTGTTGGTAAAGATGATGTTTGGGAGCTGTTTTGAACCACTGAAAACTTTCTCTTATGGACTAATGAGTGTGCTCATTTGAATTCTGAACTATTCTCAACTTGAAACCTGCTATATTTGAGACTCAAATAAGGTCTTTTGCATCCACAAACTTTTCCAGTGTCAGTTTTTTTCTGATAATTAGACAAATCACTGAGCAAAACTTCATACGAAAATGTTTTGAATATGCATTACAGGTGGTTCAAAACTTGTATTATAGTAATCTTACACTAAATTTGTTAGCTCAATGTGATGCGCAGTAGCTGATAACTTCCTATTATGTTGACAGGCTGTGGTTCTGAACTTACACTTTATTTCTTGTTTGCAAGTATTTTGTTATGAAGAGTTTGGAACGGTGGGGTGAGGGGGAGAATAATGTTGTCAACAAAATTTTTAATTTTATTTGAAAAGAATACTAAGAATGTGAGAGTATCCTTAAGGAAGATGTTGTCTGCCTGTGTTCCTCAAGTTACATGGGGGGTCTGGGTGGGGGGAACCTATAGAAAGTCTTGCAAGCTGCCTGTTAGCATGTACTTTTCCCTAAAATAGTCATAAAATACATTACTATGGTTATTATCTGTGAGGACTTTTTTGTAATCCATTCAGGGATGTTTAGAATAAGTTTTCTGAGATGTTGCCTACAGTCTTGTGTGTGGCTAGGTGTTGTGAGGTGGAGATTTTGCATAGAGCTCTTTAAATATGAAAGTATATAATAGGTAGGATTTTGCACAGAAGTTGCACACTTTAGAAGTTTCTGCCTTTTTAAGGTCTAGAAAATGTCTTATTTTTGTATATATTCAAATGTTTGTATTTTGGATTATGGCTTAAATAAAAAATATACAAAATAAAAGTTTTTATTGTTGTTTGGATTTAAGATTAAGGCGTTAAAAATGCAGCCAGTTTCTTGGCATGATATATTTCTTCATCTCTGGTTGTGTAGTTAAATCTTAAGACTTTTTTCTAGCAGTCCCACTTGTGAATGTCAATGATGATGGATAATGAAATGGAATGTTTTGTCAACATTTATTTAATAGGAGCACTCATGTAAACTCAACTTTTGATCCTCAAGTCTATTTAGCAAGCTTTGTATTGTCTATACATCTGTGCATTTAACAATTGATTGTTGCACGTGTCTAAGCTGACCAAGTAGGAAGCTGATAGGAGCTTCCATACAAGTGTTGAAAGCCCAGTCTGAGGCTACCTGAGGTGCTGCTGGAGGAATGAAATGAGGCTAAAGAGTAGTAATTGTTGAGGACTGTGCATCTGGGTAGTGCTTGCTCTCTCAGGGTTGTGTTAGTTCTATTAAAGAGCTTCTTTTGTTGCTCTGATTCGCATCAGTAAGTAATTAAAATATGAACAGACTCTCTTCATTAGAGGTATTATTGAAACCTTTCAAATAACTGTTTTAATTACTGAGTGTTCCCATAAGCTAACAGAATATGCCTTCTGTTCTTCTCATGTGCTGGCCTCTGAAATCAGAATAACTACACACTTGTTTTAGTGCAGGTTGAGTGAAAACTTATGAGTATTTATACAGACACATGGAAAAAGACCAGCTTTTCTGTAAGGTTGGAATTTCAAAAGGTTAGTATCTGAAGAGAGCTCGTCAAGGGATAAGAGATGGAATTCAGCCTAATACGTTGTTTATTACAGTTCAATAAATTTGTTTAACTCCGCATGCTCAGTACCCTAACAGTGATGTTTATCTTCTAGCTAGTCCCTAATCTTAAATCTCTGATAAGGCATGAAGTTACCAGAAACACCTTCTTGCTTTGTTTTTGCTTTGTTTTTGCCTCGTTTGTTCTGCTGTTATTAAAATGCTTTTTTTTTCGTTAATAAAACTCGAAGCAAAACACATGCAGCTAGTTGCTCTACCAATAGTATTATTTCATTTTCAGTTGAAACAGTAAATATTAAGGTGTCTTCCTAGTAGGACTGAACAGTTAAAGAAAGCTGAAGGTTACTGACAGGTAAGTGGTCACTACTGATACATTCATTAGGTCTGCGTTTGTGATATAACTGTTGAGTGGTGTTCAATTTGTACAATTGGTTACAGGATACATTGAGTAATAAAAAAAAATGTTATGACCATTGTGATGTCTTGGCAGCTGCATCCTTTCAAATGATTTTCGTGTCCTTAAGAATAACTTCTCCCTGCTTTTTGGTTATTTGCTATTTGAGAGAACACTGCACATACTGTGACGTTGACTGGGACAGAAGAAATGGAAACACTCTGTTTCCTGAGCTGTGACCCTTTGAAAAAAGATAAATGAAATTGTAATGTGCCTGGAAGCAATCTGAAATTGTTCCAAAGAAACCTAGGCTTCCTTTTAGCCTTTGTGAAATCTGAAGATGCATGGTTGTTTAATTGTTAAGTGAAGCATTGTTGCATCTCAGTCAAGCTTCTGTTCTAATCCTGCATTTTCTTGTTCATATCCTGCAGATAACAAGAAAAAAATATCCCAGAAGGGGAACAAATTTGTATTATTTCTGTCCTGTTTCAAATTTGTTCTTTCTCACAATATTGTTACACTTTTTTTTTTCCTTTAATAGTTGTCTTGAATGTAATTCAGCTGTGATTTTTTGCAATAAGCTGGACATTATTCTGAGTTTTGTTTCACTGGATTTTTGGTAATAAATGATAGTAGTAGTCTAGACAGAGAATAGATGTCTCCTTAATCATATATCTGTTGATAGTTCCACTTCTCTCCATTTGCTGTTGTGTGACATGCACTTTAGGATGCAAGGGTGAACTTAGGAAGAAGTGTCTTTTGAAAAAAGTCTTTTGCATCAGAATGGGGGTACATCCAGCAGCTGAAAATATTGCAGTGGGCTTTGCAATTAGTCTGCAGATCTAGTTTCTTGGACCTCTGTAACTATATGCAATGGAAGCTTCAAAGATTCTTTTCTTACTGTAGAACGTTGCTGGAAGATAATGGTTGTGTGAAAAGTTTCAGCTTTAAAAATAAATGGAATGAACAGGTGAGGATAATGTAGTTTAATTCTTAATGCTGTAATAGCACTGGTTGTCATAAAAGCATTTTTAGAAATAGAAATCAAATGGAAGAGGAAACCCTCCTAATGACCAAGTTCACAGGTTTATAAATTATATGAATAACTTAAAATGGGCGGAATAACTGGTGATAATCTAGTCTAACTATCCGTTTGAGTCAGAGCAGTCATCAGAATTGCATCAAGTTGTTCAGAGCCTTGTTCAGTAGAACTTGGAGCAAGTGCAAGGATGTCAGTTTTACAGGCTCTGTACAGCCTGTTCTGGTGTTTGATTGTTGTCATAGCAGAAAAAATGCCTTCTTAAATGTAATGAGACTTTCACTTGTAGCTACTGTTGCTTCTTGTACAATGCAAAACTGCCTATGTAAAGATTTAATCTGCCGTTGCTATAACCCACCCCTGGGCTAGCTTTCCACCTGAACAGCCTCAAGCCCTCAATTGTTCCCTGTACACTGCGTGCTCCAGCCCTTGACCCCCGTGGCTCTCCCTGGGAATCATTGCTGTTGGGCCACCTCCCTCTTGTACTGGGACTGCTAAGGCACGCAGTGAGGCTTCACAAATTTCAAAGAGTAATCGTTTCCTTTGACCTTCTGGCTACAGTCTTCCTAACACTGCCCAGTACGCAGTTAGTCTTCATTGCTGAAAAGGCACACTGCTGGCTCATGCTCAGGTTGTTACTCATCAGCAGTCCCAAATACTTTTCTGTAGAGGCCAACTTCATCTTAGTTTCATCTTGTATTTTGTGAAGATGTGGCTCAAGTTAAAAGTTTCTATAGCTGAGGAATTGAATACTGCTCAGTGTACTGAGTTTAATACATCCGTGCTCTGCACATAATTAAGATAGGTAGTCCTCACTAAACTTTGACCTCAGTTTTAAAACAGTCTCTCGTATGAAGTGGAAAACTTAATTGTGTTTCTCCATAAATTCCATATAAGGACAGAATCACTTCAGTGAGTTGTCATATATTTTGTAATAGAGACCAACTTCTAGTAATGATACTGACAACAGAAGACTCTAACTGGTCATTTGCCTTTATCTGTGGCTTCTATTAGGTAATGAATCTAATAAACACTTCTTAGAGGACTAACATCTTCAGTTTTCAGGAAGGTGTTCCTAAGTGGATGTGTACAATTCAATCCTGGTATCTGCCTGACTGTTGTGTTTGGAACTAGAAGGGAAAGGTGTTAATAAGATACAGCAGTCTGTTACAATGAATTCTATCTGATGTCCTGCAATTGTCCTTCTCAGTTGGAAGAATTTGATGTTATCTGTATGGGATTAAAGCATGGATGGATTTTTGCCCTCTGAATCAATGGAGCACTCAGATTTAGGGCTTGTGGAAAAGGAAGTCATATTGAGGGTTATGGCTGAGAGGATACTGCTTACTATTTGTCAGGATGTAGACCAGTTCTTCATGTATGGCAAGTCTAATTGAAAAAAAGCAAAACAATTTGAAACAGTGTTCCACACACCCTCCACCTCACTTTCTTCTCGCCTTCATCTCAAGGAAAACAACCCCAGATGGTAGCATGATGGGATTTGCTAACAAATACTGAATTGTTGGCTTCAGAAGGAATTAAAGGAGGGGGAAAGCATGGTCTGCTTCTGTACAGTGTAACTTTAAACTGTTTTTCTGTTAGCTGCTGATCTGCAGTTTCTGAAAATGCAAGACTTTGCTTTGCAGTTGTGACCTGCTAGGAAAGACAAAGTTCTTAAGTGCTATTTGCTTCTAGGAGTAAGCAGCTCAATACAATCTGACATAGAAGCTTCCACCACATTTGTAATGCTAACTGTGGGAAACAGCAGTTGCCAGACTTTACCGGGGCTGCCTAAAATTGGCAATGTTAACAAGATTGTAAATGTGGTGGATGGTGAAAGATGACAGTTATTTATCAGCAATTAAATATCCTAATGCCCAACAGACTTATTTCTACTAGAAACTGAACTTATGAAATATTTATGAACCTGGTGAAAAATGCTGTCTGACATGACAGTGGCAAAGTAAAGCAGCTGAATGACCTAAGCTGTAAATGAAATTGGAGGATAGGCAACTTTTTTTGTGTTAGATTTGTTGATTGCTGCACTACGTCTGCCTCAACTCTTGCCAGGTGCTTATTTGCAACTTCTGAATCTTTTTGTCTGCTCCTACATTATTTTAACTGCAGAAAATATGTGGTCGCTACTTACCTACATCTATGCCAGAGAGTTCAAATGCCTTCATATTCTGTTTTAGGTAATAGGCTGCTGAAAAGCCTAGCGGAATGTTTCCGTGTTTTAACAGTGCTTGAATTCTGAAACTTAGGTGGGTATGTGTAAAATGTCACACTGAAATCTGCTGGAACATATGGAGTACTTGAGAACTTCAGTATTAGAATGGAGGTATATCTCAGGCTATGAAATTAAGTTACCCTGCTGTCACATCTCATTGGTCTTATATTCACCTTAATGTACTGACATTGCTTCATCTCTGAAGCTGTGGTTTAGTGCTCACTGCTCTAAATAAAATACTTAATGCTTGAAAGTTCTGCTAAGGATCTCCGATTTCCAGTATACAGGTATATTTGGTAAATCCATATCACTTAATTATATGATGAATTTGTTGTCAGTTTGAAGCTTTTGTGAAGTCCCTGTTATCCTTTCAGTGCATCTGCAACATCCGTTTTCTTCCTTGCCCTTCACTGTGCTTAAAGTCAAGATCTTTAATAATGCCTAACTGTTGTATGTAACCGCAGAGATGGTTTTAATTAAGAGATGCGTAGATCCTGACCATTCCTCTCTTCCTTTGTCATGAGTGTTTCTTAGGCTTTCAAATCTCTTACTGAATATCACCATCAAATCTCACACCCAACATCTATACTTAAACTAGTAGTGTTGCTTATTTAAAATGTAAAGAGTTGCTTCTTCAGCCCATTCAGATGTGTGGGAAACAGTGTGATTCCTTAGCTGCAGGTGGTTCTTTTGCAATGCGTGGTGGCATTGTACATGTTTCTAGTGGCTGGCAGAATGATTAACCTGGTTTTAACCACTTGAAATGCTGTATTTCTTGGAGGAGGTTGCATAGTATGAACAGTGAGACTTTGGGGTAAAATTAATTTCATCAGAGTGACCAGGAAGTCCTGCAGGGAAGTGATCTGTTGCACTTGAAATCCTACCAATTAGTAGTACCTTGAAATCTGCTAGTTGAACAGAACACCTCAAATTTAAGTCAGATGTTGCTGGAGATATAATGGCCTGTATTTTCCTAACTGATAGCTTTGTGATGTGTTAGTGGTTTATGCTGTTCTTAAAAGCCTAATTATTTTTCCTGAAATAAATACTTCATGCTTTACCAACAAGAGGGATGTGAAACCAGTAATTCTGGTAGGTTTTGGATGAGAGCTAAATAGAATGCAACAAAGCAGAACCCTATTGTACTGTAACTCACTAGGTTATAATGTGCACTGTTAAATGTGGAGCTAAAATGAGTTTTCCCTTTTACCCGTGCTGGCATTCTGTATGTTATAGGTAGAGTGAAGAGCAGTGATTATCCAGCATTATACAGACCTGTAGGTTTCAGGGACATGGGGAGCTCTGTATAGATGCTGTCAGAGCACTGCTGTGATCTGAATTTGCCCTGAATTTGTTGGACTTTGACTCTTCTTTGACTGCCACGGGGCCACCAGGTTCTGCTTAGTCTTCTGAATCACAGAATGGTTTGGGTTGGAAGAGACCCTTAAGACCTTCTGGTTCCCAACCCTCTGCTGTAGTCAGGGACTCCTCCCATTAGACCAGGTTGCTCAAAGCCCCATCCAGCCTGGCCTTGAATGCCTTCTGGGGAGTGAAGGGGGTGGCATCTGCAAACCCTCTGGGCAACCTGTTCCAGTGTCTCACCACCCTCACAGTAAAGAATTTCTTCCTAATATCTAGTCTAAATCTACACTTTTCTAGTTTAAAACCATTTCTCCTCATCCTATTGCTCCATGCCCTTATTAAAAGTCCCTCTCCCGCTTTCCTGTGGGCCCCCTTTAGGTACTGGAAGGCTGCTATAATGTCCCCCTTGTGCCTTCTCTTCTTCAGGCTGAAGGGCCCCTACGCCCTCATCCTGTCCTTGTGGGGGATGTGATTCAACCCTCTGAACATCCTTATGGTCCTCCTCTGGATATACTCCAACAGCTTCATGTCCTTGTTGTGTTTTGGGCTCTAGAACTGGACGCAGCACCCCAGGTGGAGTCTCATGAGAGCAGAGTAGAAGGGCGGAATCACCTCCCTCGACCTGCTGGTCACACTTCTTTTAATGCAACCCAGGATACAATTGGCCTTCAGGGCTGCAAGCCCATTGCTGGCTCATTGCAGGTTGAATCTTTCATCAACCAACACATCCAAATCCTTTTCCTCAGAGTTGTTCTCAAGATATTATCTGCCCAACATTTATGTATGCTTGGGATTGCCCTGATCCAAGTGCGGGGCTTGGCCTTGCTATGCTTCATGAGGTTGGCATGGGCCCACTTCTCAAGCCTGTCCAGGTCCTTCTGGTCACCTGTGCTCTCTCTGCTTCTACTATGAGAGTCTTGTAGGATTGATAATGGAAAGTGATCAGAGATCCAAAGGCTTTTTTCTGGTAGAGATGTGTTTTGGACAAATAATAAACTGCTCACTGGATAAGAAAGTTCACTGTCTTTATTATCTTGGTGGGGAGAAAGTAAGGTTTCTGTCACTGCTCCTAAAACAGACTGAACAAGTGCTGTGAATTCTCACGTTGAAACGTCTGTGTACAACAGAGGTGAAACAGGAGCTTGAAAGTGGTGACTTAAGGTTGTTTATGGTATTAAGTATTCTTACTTGATTTGCTGACTGTCCTGGGTTTTTGTCATCTTACAAAATATCAACGTGTGCAATGTGTCCTTGGTTCTTTGAAAAATGACAAAGTACTGGCAACTTAAATTTTGGAGCATTAAAAACTCTTTACAGCTCAGGTGTGGTAATGGTGGCTCTACCTGATTTTGCTGTGTCACTTAATGTTTTGTGGCTGTTTTAGTATCCACTGCTAAGCACAACTTTCACAGCTCAGAGGTGTCCGTATTTCATTGCTGGGTAAGTTATTAGATATCTTGAATGCATTTCACAAAATGCACGGAATGTCTTGGGATCTTCCAATATTAGAAAACAATCTAAGGCATAGATGCTGCTATTTCTTATTACTACAGAGTAGGAGGTGTTAGAGGCATGATTAAACCAGGCAACGGAGAAGCTTGAAAACAAACAAATCCTGTTATAACACAGGAGGTTACGATAGTGCCTTCATAGTATCCCAGATCTGATTAAATGAGGATGGACCCCGGGTTGTTATAAAGCCCATGCTGTTCATTTCAGCTTTTTTCTAGTACGTTTGAAGCAAGCCAACAGAAGACTAATCAGCTACAAGCCCCCTAGGCAAGGGCCAACTAAGCACTGGTCAACGCGAATTTCAGCAATTGCTGAAGCACAGCAGAAGTTAAGCAAATAGCTAATGTCTATTAAAATTTGCAGCTTGAGCGCTCTCATTGCTGCTGCTGCCAGAAAATTTGAAATCTGATGGTTTGTGGATTTCTTCTCTTTGTGGAGCTAAGGTACATAAATCAATGTTGCCATGGAGAAGTGCCATGTAATTGTGAAGGGCAGACGATGAACTAATTAATTGTAGAAATCCAACTGCAACACTGATAATACCCCTGGGATATAGAACAGTTACCATTAAATTCAAATAAGCATTTTTAGGGAGCCAGTATTTCCTTGAATAAAATGTAGTTCTGTCTGATCAGCTGTTACAAGTGGAAGTTAAGGCAACAGTGGATGTAACCCAGAATGCACGTGCCTGGCTAGGTATGAATAACCAGCCACACTGGATTTCTGCTGTGTCTTGTACAGGTGTTAGAAGAGGTAAGTGGGGGAAAGGTTCAGGTACACCCAGAAACATGCATGTGCTTGGTTCACAAGTCATTTAGCTGAAGATTTGTAAGAAATGTTAATTGCTTGATACTTCATTGGCCTGAGTATGGTACTTGAATGAAACTAACTTGCTGATTGCCCTGTGACTTCCTATGTATCTCTGTCTTATTTTTCATTTTTACCATGTTCACTTTGGCTAGAAGAGTCCTTAGTCTTGTCTTCCAGCTCTAAGCCATTTGAAGAAGTGCAGTATTAAGTAGCAGCCTTTAACATGCTTAAATAGGGGTGCACCTTTAATAGAAATGATTGAAAATGGTTTCCAAAATTCATAAAGAAGTTAATTTGAGAGGCTGCATATGAAGTGTGAATTCTAAAGATATTGTGTCTGGTTAGCATGAAGTCACTGATCACTATTTTACCAAGAGCATAACAGAAATCTCAAAAGGCTAGAGACAGGGAAGATAAAGTTGTTTTGGCTTTGAAAACCAACCTGTAGCTGTTAAGGAGAGCAATTAAGCATGAGAGACATCCTGCCTTGTTCTGCAGTGGCTGAGGGAAGAGGGAGATGGGTGATGCCACAAACAGCACATCAGTAGTGTGTCAGAGGGGACTTGGGATGCCCTTTTGCTGTCCTCTGCAGCTCAGAACGCATAAGCTCATCAGTCAGCATCAAAAAGGGCAGAGAGCATTTCTTACCTCACATTCAGAAATGCCTTTTAGAAGAGCACGGAGATGTGATCTTGAGCAGACATGACTGTGTGGACTGTGTTTGGCACTGGTAAGCTGCTTCTGGGAGCTCAGCATCATGTGCTTTGACTGGCCTGAATGAACTGGTTTTAATCCTGTCTTCCTTTGTAGTGGGGAGACCTGACTGTGAGGTTACTGGACTGGATTGACCAGCAGCTTGAACTAGGGAGGACAAAACTCAAGGATGTTCATTGTATTAGTGCTTGAGAAATGAATGTGTTTGCAGTGAAGTACAGCTGTGGGGGCGCGTGAGGAGAGCTAGCATTTGCGCAGCAGCAGACCTTCCTATTTGTAGGTTATCTTATTTCTAATAAATTGCTTTGACACTGAACGAAAGAGCAGCAGATGCTTCTTTCTACTAGTTGTCTGTTTACCCAGTTGTTGAAGCAGTGCCGAAGGGAACCCTGCCAAGGGAGCTCATTTGCACAGGGTCACTGTTTCTTATTGTCTGTAGCAGTGAGCTCAAATACTAGAGTAACCATTTCTGGTACGACACAAAGGGTGATGCTTGTGTCTTAGTGAAAAGCTGTTGGAGTCATTGAAACACTTCTGTGTTAGTTCAGCTATGGCCACTGCACTTGAATGCAGATGACTAAATAACGGAGGAGTTAATCTGCAAGAAGCAACTGCTTGCGGTTAAAGAACTGTTACAAGTCAAATCAGCAAGGAATGAAAATGAATAGATATAAGAAAGCTGAAGTTGTGTTTGTGCTGATCTGTGGATAGGAAGTGTTGAATGTTTCTGACTGTGAAATAGATCAGAGGCTTCCAAGCAAGGTGGAAGTGTTCCGAGGCCTGTTACCTAGAGGTGTTAAAGTGCAGCCTTTGTGCTGCCTGCAGCGCTCTGAGTTCAGGGTGAGGAATCAGCTCCTTTGGATGAGCTACTCATGGAGAATATAGTAATGGGAATGCTAAGCACTACCTCACCCAAAAGAAGTCCTGCAGCTGCATGTGGTATTACGATGTGAAGTAAGACTGCTGACACTGCTCATGTGTCTTTGTCAGGTACAGTTGTGATTAACACTGTGGGACTACTCAGAACTTAAGTCTCTTCTCCTGTGCTTCTATTTCTTGTCAAGTGTTCAGACCCAAATTGAAACTCTTCTCTCTTCTTTGCTTCAACAAACTGTCAGTTTCTTCTCCTTCCTCTCAATTTGGTTACTTGGCATAAGAAGAAACTGTAGCTTTAACTCAGCTGTGCAGAGCTGGTCCGGTCTCCTGGTCATTTTCATCTTCAGTGCGAGAAATCCAACTGTTGATCCTGCTTGCTTTCAGGAATCTGAAGATGAATCAACCCCAAACTAATTATGCTCACTGTGACACCATAGGGGGCTGTATCTTTCAGCTGGGTTAAAGGTATGCACTGCAGTCACTTGGCTGCTGAATCCAGTTAATGGGAAGTAGTGAGAATATTTAGGTAAGAGTGGGTGTTGTTAGTGAGATGCATCACCTGTCTGGCAGCATCCTCCTGTTTGGGTGTATTAGACATGTTCAATCTGAAATATTAAGCTGTTGAAAGTTAAGCCTTGTATCCATATTCGCTCAAGAATTAAGTGATATAAAATCATCTCAGTAAGATAAACAGAAAATTCACTGCTACTTCTTCTCAAAGAGCAGACACTGTCACTGGGATGTCTAGTCTTCAAAATCTTTCTACTAAGGAGATGTGTAATTACTGGTAGAAAGAAATGGAACACGGGCTTCAGCAATAAATGTCTGAGTTAAATTCAGCTAGTTAAACAGGCAGGAATTAATCTATATCTCTGATAGAACTTGAAAATATTCCTTATATTTTCAAATCTTAAACAACTAAAAGCTGTTCTGCTTCCTGAAGTAAACAAACGTCATTGATCTGGTCATTTGTCAGGCTTGAAATGGGGAGAAGAAGGAAGCTTATGTGGGCAGCCCTGAACTCCTTTTCTGAAAAATTTCTGGATTTCTGGAAACTCTGGCTCCTTTATTCTCTGAGTGAGAGGCAGAAAAGCTAAGCATGTGTTGACAGGTCAGATTTATTCTCTGTTAATACTCACTGGAAATCACAGAAAAGCTCTTTAGAGGACAAAAGTGGCAACAGATAATGCATTGTCTGCACACGTGTTGGATTTGAATACCTCTGAATTTGACTTAATCTTTCCTACAAAAGAAATGAATCTGTTTTATTTATGTAGGCCTGAACCTGTAACAATAATCTCTCCTAAAGCTTAGCAGAATGGTCTGCTAAGAACTCAAGAGACCCAAGTATGTGATTGCTCTGTATGGTTACATGGTGGACCCCACGGATGATACCTGTGGCAACGGTGCAATATGTTAAGTGTGCAGGTAGCTTTGGTACACCTCCAAAGAAACTTTCCTGTAGTCTCCAATGAGCCTTATTACTTTTTAATTTAAATAGATGTTAGCCGAATTGTACATTTGCCACCTCTCTCACTGAATGATTTATTCGCTTCCAGCATTTACGTGCTCATTTCAAGTCCTATGCTGTCTCATGTATTCATCAAGGAACCTGTATTTTGTTCTCTCTGAGCAACTACTCAGACTTTCAGTGTTCAACCATGTGTTCTTCCTGGGAGGGAGGATGTTTTGGAAGAGCGTGTTCCTCTGTCCCACATCACAGGTCTCTTAATTCAGTTCGGAAACTGAGCAGAAAACACGGCACAGAAGAGTAATGGACTTGGAGTCAGAATGGAACTGTTGGATCATGCACAAGGCTGAGGCCCTGGTGAATTCTTGTGCATCAATCTTGTGGAGTGATCATGATGGTAGCATAGAAGTGTCAGAGAAGGGATAGCTATGAAGAATGAAACCAGATATTCAGAAACTCACCCTTGTGTGGCATATAATTATTATGGTAAATGGGTAACAGGAGAATCTTAAGTTAAAACTGGTGTTACTGTTGTGAATCCTGTCTGGTGTTTAATTACCACAAGGTTGCCCTCATGGTTTTTGATTGAAATTCTGAACCTGCTTTCTAGTTTTCTGCTTGTTTATGACTGGAAACAGGTGCACTTACTGTTTCCCTTGCTTTCCTCAATGTGCATTTAAACATTGTGATAGCTTAAGTACCTATTAAGTTTCCAAATCTATTTCCTATCATTAATATAACATGTTATATACGTATACCCGTGAGTCTGCAATGTCAGTTCTGTTTCCATTTCCTTGGCCTAAGAATGGGCTGCACCTTTTTTCATTACCCTGCTGCAAACTTCTGCCACCAAAGACAAGGACAAGACTAGCTTAAATGTCAGTGTTAGGGCATGGGCAGGAAAATGGAGGGAAGCAGCAGGCTCGATGCTCTCCTAGTTCCTAAGCCACTGATTGAGTGTGTCTAATGGTTGGACATGTTCACAACCCCAGTGGGCTTAAAATATGAGTCTGAGAGAGGCCAGCTGGCCTGGACTGACAGCCCATGCTGGTGTAGGGGCTGAAATAGCCTCCTGCTGTGGTATTGGGCTGCCTGGCATGCTTGTAGATGGGGTTACAGCCAGTAAGCTGGCTAGCAGTATATTCTGTTGCATGAGTAGGAGTTGAAATGAAGACTTTAATAATCAATAGCATCAAAAGCATACTGTAAAAAATAAGGTATTTCAGATTTCCTACTGTTTTTCTGAAGACTCCCTGGCCTATTGGGAAAGGTGATGCTGTCTGTTAAATTTTACCAGCGCTCTTGAGGTACCTGTTTGTATGCTGGGCTTATGTGCAGAGGTTCTTTATATAATTCTAATTGAATTCCCATTTGAGCAATCTTAATCTAAACAGATAGCAAGGTGATATATTTTCTAGCTCAGATGAGAAGAAAATGATACCCAGGTAGAACTCCATATGGGAGAAAATAGTGGCATAAAAGCATCTTGAAACAGCTTCTACCTGCAGTTAGTGGCTTTTCTTCTTTTTTGGTCAAGTAGTTGTAGATGAAGCATGCCTGTAAGCAACACAGGAAGCCGTTAGATCAGAGAGGCAAAATGCAGCTCAGCAGGTGACCAGCAATGTGTGCCCTCTGACCCAGGCTCAGAGCAGGCTGAAAGCTGGAGGCGGCTGCCTCTTCCCACATGCCACAGCTTCCACTGCTGCAATGTCACTCCAATCTTGTCACAGTCTGTTGGCCACATGTGCTGGTGGCAGCGGAGCCTGGAGGCTGCTGTGACTGATCTCTATTCTGAAGCTATATCTGGAACAAATTGCAGCATGGAGCAAGTTGCCAGAAATGCAGATCTTAGTGTTCATGCGTGCGGTTCCCTGTGTGATTATGAAGTCAAATAGAGCCTGACGCTTAAACTATTCAGGGAACTGATGCTCCGGCCAAGATGAATTTTCCTCTTCAACCTTAAAACTAACTTCTGGGGGAGAAAAGAAAGCTTTTCAGTTGAAGTAAATAATATGGAAATCATAAGTCATTCCAAAGTCCAGGCACATCTTGGAGAGGGTGAATCATTGTGTCTGGCTTCTTTAAAAATGATTGTTTTAATGCTCCCACTGTGTATTGACATAATCTTGTGGAAGTTTTCCAGCAGTATTTCATCTCTTGCATTTACAGATCAATAACACCAAATTAGACATTGTAAAGCTTTTTTTTTCCTAGTGGCTTTTGCTGACGGGCTCAAAAGGATTCCAGTCAACTAAACTTACTCATAAGCTACTGTCTCTAATTGGAAGATGCTGATCAGTTATAATATGCAGATGATCATTGAGTCATGCCAATAATCAGATCAAGAGGTTTAAACAACAAATTGAAATATAAAAGATACAAAGAAATTGAAAAATCTGAAGTCTACTACCAGGGGCATGCTAACACAGCTGTTGGAATATGTGGAGGACTATAATAAAATTTGTTTACAGTATGAAAAATCCTGCTGTCTCTTACAGTGATTAATCTGGCAAATAACTGTGACTTCATGCTAAACACATTTTACCTGTTCAATCTGTATTACTGCCAGGGTTTTCCACTTGCTGTAGACATGTTCTTTTTTTTTTTTTTTCTGTGGAAGGTCCTTCTCTATCTCATTTTTACCATTAGTGGGAGAGAGGCATAAAGACACCTTTCTGAGACTTCCCAACCTCAGAGCATGTCTCAGGGTGTCTGGTGTACAGCCATGAGTGAAGGCAATGCATGGGAGGGAGGACTTGCTGGCTTTGGTATGGCTTAGACATACAGAAGGAGCACTGAATCTAGAAAGTAGCTCTCTAGTGTCAGTGACAAGGTCTAGCCATAGGTCTTAATCAGCTGTTGTAGGTCACAGATAATGTGGCTGCTAATGATCAGTCACACAAAACCTGATGGCCTCAGGATAAAGAGCAAGAAAGATGTGCTAGATACTAAAATTAAAGCAAAAATCCTCAAAGAAACACAATCCAAATATAAGTTGGTTAAAGGTAGGAGCAGCTGAGCTGCTGGGCCAGTTCGTAAATAGAGGGAGGAGACTGGAATGATGAACTGATGTTTTCCTATGTACTACTGGGTGCAAGAATGTCCCTGTGCAAGCAATAGGATCAAGAGGCTAGAACATGAAAAATGCACAGTTTACTCTAGCAAATGCATATTTGCTAACCTGACTAAACATTACAGAAATCAATACATTTTAAAATGAAATATCTCTTCACCAGTATTCTAAGTAAAGAGGTTGTTTGGATCCAGATGATACTTCTGATTCTTTAGTGTCACACATAAAAGCCAAGGACTTTATATGGAAACCATTCTCCTGAAACTAAGGGAATAAATGGCTTTTGAAGTTAATTGCACAGTTGCTTTGGATGTTGTTGCAGCCTGTCAACCTTTGGCATCGTTGCAATAGAGGTGGCTGGCTAGGTGCTATATAAATAGCAAGGAGAAGCCTTGTTTTCAGGAGTTATTTCTTAAGAGATCTGCTACTAATTTGTTTGGTGACTTACAAACTGTTTTTCCTGGTTTGTTTTTTGTACTTCCACTTAATTATTTAAAAAAAAAAAAAGTCAGCTCTAATCATAAAGCATCCTTTACTGCATTATCCTGGATTTGTACCTGCTCCTTGTGCAAGCTACTCTGCTGGTAGCTGTGTGTTATAAAGGGGAGGGAAAAAAAAAGAAAAAAAAAGGATTGGGAATATCATAGAAAAATAGAATCATCGAATATCTTAAGTTGGAAGGGACTTATAAGGAACATTGAGTCCAACTCCAAGCTCCACACAGCACCACCCAAAATCAGATCATCTTTCTGAGAGCGGGGTTCAAATGCTCCTTGAACTCCAGCACTTGAGGCTGTGCCCACTGTCCTGGGCACCCCATTCACTTTCCACTGCTCTCTGGTGTCCGTAACCCCCAGCTGCCCCTCCCCTGGCACAGCTCCATGCTGTTCCCTCTGGCCCTGTTGCTGTCACAGAGAGCAGAGGGGCTGCAGCCACCATGAGGCCTCTCCTCAGCTCCTCTGCACTGAGCACACTCAGGGTTTATATTATATGCTTGCACACTCAGACTGGAGTGTTATACCCCAGTACTGGGGCAGAGAGGAAAAGCAAGAAAAGAAGGGCAACATGTCCTGAGTGTGTTGCACTTAGAGTGGCATTCACAAGACGCAGCCATGTCGATACTTCTGTTTTAAGTTCTTAAAGGGATGAATATAATCAACAGTTTTGTAAAGGAGAAAGTAATTCAAAAGGTTAGTTTCCATGTATGTTTAGAACTTTATAAAGTATGACAAGTGCAAGTGAGAAAACCTTTGAGACTTCAGTACAAAATATAATACTCCTCAGCAAGAGTAAATCTGAAACTGTCTTGACAAGTAAAAATATTACCAAACAGTACCTTAAGTCTTGCTTAAATGGCTATAAGACAAATATGCAGCGGTAGGAAAAACTTTGCTGTGAGTGCGTTAGCTCAAATTATCCAGCACAGATGCAAGGTTTGTGCAGCTTAGCCCAGGCATGGCTCAGAGCAACTCCCTTGCTTCAAGAAAATATCCCAAGATAAATTGACGTGAACATGTTTGACAGAACAGTTCAGTGGTTCTTTAAGTGCGGGAAGAAAGAGATGCATCCCTCAAAGCTTCAGGTAGACAATAGGACTTTCCAGAACCTGTGTCTCCATTTCTATTGCTTGAGAGTGGCATTTCCAAGTCTTTCTTCCCTGAGATACAGCATCTGAAGAATTTGGGAAGAATCAAACTAAAAGTGAACTGGTCTCCAGAAAGTTATCTGTGCAATGCCTCCTGAATAGGAATATGATTTAGCTACAACAGCATGGGTGCTTTCTGCATGACAGAGTAACACAGTGGGCTGGCGCTCAGAGATTGCACTCATGAAAGCTGGAGCAGATTTGCTGAAAAACTGATAGTCCCAAAATAGATGATAACTGATGCTATGAATAAAGTGCTACATGTGTCTGTAAACAGCAAATGAAGCAGGGCCATAGATGCTAAAGCAATGGGAGATTTCCTTGAGCAGCCTACTGATTGCATTCCAATATGTCAATGGTTTGTTGTAGCTATTTCGTGTAGTGTTGTTCACACCAGTGGGTTGAAAGAGGGAGAGGAGGAATGATCACTCCTACCAAACTGTTTCACATCATGGAGGAACTTCTGTGAGTATCACATGAAGTATCAAAGGACTTGTGGGTGGTGTGATAATTTTGACAGCTCTCTGCTGAAGGGAGACAAAATGTACTCCTTGGACAGCCACATGCCTTAGTAGCGCAGAGACATTTGTTATATGTACTTAATATTCAGCATTGTAGATAAGGGGAAGAAAAATATGTACTAAAACACTTCCTCTGAATGTTGCTTTCAGCACACACTGCCTTGTATAAAGAAAAAAAGGAAAATGTTAAGGCAATAAGATAAATGCTATTCTTAACTGTCTTGGGTCACCGTTAAGCAAATGTCTCATTCATTGCTTCATTTCCACCAGGGGCCAATGAATTGAATTACAGTACTTTCATAGCTGCATCTGTCTGATCCCACTTTGGAAATGTTAACTCATTAGCAGGAAAATTCTCTGAAATGTTCCAGTTTGCTTATGTGTGGCTCAGCACAACCAATAGGCAGGAAAAGCATAATTTTTTCCTCTTAAACTGTAGAAGTAGGACTACTGTAAGCTTTTTGCATCTGGATCATACCATGGGATCTGGACCACATAGCATGTGATGGATTGCAGCCCAGTTGCAAAGCAGTCCTGGAGGGTGAGTGTTGTCTGTGTGTAGGAGGGTCCACACAGCTTGACTGTCTCACAAGGTTGCTGTTGTTTGTTTTTTCCAGCTGAGCAATTTACACTATGAACTCTCATAATATTACAACATGTGTGTTTCCCCCATTACTTTCCTCAGAAATGAAGAGAGAATTTACTTGGCAAGTATTTGGAGACTCTTACAGTGAAGGATGAATGGAAGTGCACGTTCATATGAATTATCCTGCTTTTGTCAGCAATGGATGCTTTCAGCCTGTTGTTGCATTTGATCCTGAAGCACAAGAGCTAAGTACAGTGCAGGTGTAAAGTCATACCAACAGGAGTAGTTATTGGCTGAAATGCACACCTTCTGGGTTCCCAAATTGAGGTTGAAGGTGGTGCTGTTGGAATTTTCAAGGTGTGCTCTCTTTTTTCTGGTTCTAGAGGTTGCAACTGATGTGCTACATCAAGGTATTCCACTACGTTTAACACTGGTGCAGCTTCATCTTTAATATTGTAAGCAGTTCTGGGCTTTGTGCTATTAAAACAATGTTAAAGTACTTGAGTGCATTCACAGGAAGGCAACCAAGCTGAAAATGGACTGGAAGAAGGGCTGAAGGCACTTGTGCTGTCTAGTCTGAAGGAGTGAGGGAGATGACCTCATTGCTCTCTGCAGCACCCTGAGAAGGGGATGCAGAGAAAGGTGCTGGGCTCTGTTCATGGGAACTTATGGCAGGGTGGGAACAGCACAGAGTTGCACCAGGAGGTTCAGGTGGGTATTGGGAAACTTTTCTTTATCGTGTGGATGGTCAAACACTGGAACAAGCTTCCCGAAATTACAGTATCCAATAGAGATTGGGACAGACCTCTTGAGATCGTGTGGTCCAACCTTTTGCTAAAGCAAATTCCCTACAACAGGTCACACAGAACAACATCCAGGGAGGTTTTCACTATTACCAGAGGAGGCACCACAACATCTCTGGGCAGCCTGTTCCAGTACTCTGTCACCCTCAAAATATAGAAGCTTTTTGTCATGTTCAGATGAAATTTCCTGTGTTCCAGTTTGTGCCCACTGCCTCTTTTCCCATTACTGGCAGAGGAGACGGGCACAATCACCCCTCTCAACTTGCTGGCTGTGCACCCCATGATACCACTGGCCAACCAACTGTCCACCAGGGCACCCAGGTTATCCTCTGCAGAACTTCTCTTGAGGAAGTCAGCCCCCCAACCTGTTCTGATCCATGTGATTATTCCTCCTCAGGTGTAGGACTCTCACTTGCCCTTGTTGAATCTCATCAAGTTCCTCTCCACCCAACCGTTTGGGCTCTATGAGTCAGTCAGCTCTCAGTCACCTTCCTAGTGAGGCATTTGGACAGTGCTTTCATTAACACTGCCCTCTTGAATATTCTTTAACTTTGATGGTTGGACTAGATTATCTTAGATCTCTTTTCCAACTTTAATGATTCTGTGGTTTTGGTTAGCACTGAAGAGGTCAGGCAGTTGGACTAGATGATCTTGGAAGAGCCCTCCTAACTATGCTATTTCAATGCATTACTGTACATAAGCCAGACATGCAGACGTCTGAGTGTTCTCAGACTTGCTGAAAGCAGTTTCCAGCTGCTCTCTACCATTCTTTGGGGGAAAAGAAATTATACTGAATGTCTGAATGACAATCAACACAAGTCAGTTGTAGCACTGCATATTTGCTGATCCAGCTGTGGTGTGTCATTGCCAGATACAACATTGCATCTTCTGAGTGTGCATGGTCACTGTGAAAGTGCTCACAGAAATGAGAGCATCCCTGTGTTCACACATAGGCTCAAATCAGATCGAACTGGAAAGCAACTTGTAGAGAAAGTCTTGAAAGTCTAGATGGATAACTAAGCACAGAACAGCAATGCACCCTCATGGTAGAGAAGGCCAACAGCATCCTGAACTCTATCAGGAATAGTATGACCATTTGAGGGAAATGAACCTTCTCTTCTATTCAGCACTGACAAAGATGCATCTGGAGCAATAGGCTTAGCTTACAGTAGAACAACTGGTCTTGTTTTGTGAATATATAAAGCAGTAGAGGATTTTCTTACAATCTTCATTCTTTTACAAACAATACTCTGTGGTAGTTGACCTGAGGATGTTCTGCAGCCCCTGCTGGGTGTTAGAAGAGTATGTTCTTCAGTGGCTATCTCCTTGGAGATCTCACAAGAAAGTTGTAGGCAATTATATGTTTTTGCAAGTTAGACTTCCATGCATTGCACCAAGTATTCTACTATGCAGCTCTCTTGATATGTATGATTTTTGCCTGAATATGCATTTTTTTCTGTTTTACCAGAATACCCATTTTTGCCAGAATATGCATTTTTTTCTTTGCCAAGAAGTAGTAACATCTGATTCTCTAAACTATCTTATGGTTTGGGGAGGAAAAAAAATATATATTTTATTTGGCTTAGGCTCTCCAGACTTGACAGACTTTCACAACGTAGTGGACTAGGATCTACTATATTTGCTGGGAAAGCTGGTTAGTCTAGGCAAAAAAAAAAAAAAAAAAAAAAAAAAAGAGAGAGAGAGAGAAAAAAATACACAAGTAATTCAGAGATTTCAGATATTGTCCAGGAAGAACCAGGGTAATCAGTAAAGCAGCCCAGCTGCTTCCGCTCCCACTCATGCTTGGAGATGGACGCTGAGGGGATGCTTAAGAAGAGCTCTACTAAGGCTGCAGTTCAGTCTTCCGTGGTGCATTTCAACACACCCATCAGCAGAGGAAATGTGTAATCGGCTGTGTAATAGTGGTGATAGGTGTACAGTCAGGAACAGCATACATCTGATCAACTTGTTCTTGTTTCTAGAACAATTCTAAAGAGCTGCACAATTCTCCCATTTCCAACTGCTAAACTTAAGATCTCCATCACTTTCAGTCTCATGTACGCTTGTAGAAAAAACAAAACCAACAATTCTCTGGAACAAATGTTTCTAATCACAGAACTCTGCATTCGCATCCTTTAACAGCTGGATCTGTATTTTTTCTAAATAATCTTTTAATTATCTCCCAAACATTTGTTTATGTAGTGATGTAATAGGCCTTGTGGAATTGGAAGCCATACAGAAGTGCACGCTGCATTTCAATGACTGCAGTTGTGCACAAAACTTGATAAGACTGAGGCTTGAGTTTTTATGCTTTGGAGGGAATGGCATCACCTGATCATTACAGCCACATAGTCCACTTGCTTTGTAAGACTGCTTGCTTTACAAGACCTCAAAACTGATCCTCATCAGGCTTTACTTGAATTTGTCTTTGCCAGCATAGAGTGTTAGTTTAGTTTGCAAGATTTTTTTAAGGATATGGAGGCTATTGCATAATTTGCTCTTGCTCAGTTTTCTATAAGCACATGGAATTATCATAATTTTATATTGATGATTATAGCAAGTAATTATTAAAATGAAGTACCTGTCTTTAGCATAATGTAGCATAGAGAAATGTAGTCATTGTGTGATAGGAGATGCTACCAGGAAGGGCACTGGAAGTGGTGTAGAGGCATAAGGAGATAAAAGTGTCAGAGGATGAGTCTGGAGCCTTCAGAGCTATCAGCAACTTAACAATACTTGGTTAAATAACTGCATAGATTGACAAAAGCAGTTCTAGTGGCAACAAAGAAAAAGGGTAGGTACACAAAATATTTTAGATCTGCATATACTGGAGTCTGCTTATAGTACTGAGTTCAAAATCAAGAGTGAAAGGTTAATAAGTAACATTGTGTTAGGAAACGTAGAAAAATTCTTAAATATAGGCTTATACAGAGAGAGAGAAGAAACTACCACCAACATAATGCTCAGCAAAAAAAAAAAAAGCAAGCAAACAAACAAA
Source organism: Lagopus muta (assembly GCF_023343835.1). Classification (NCBI taxonomy): domain Eukaryota; kingdom Metazoa; phylum Chordata; class Aves; order Galliformes; family Phasianidae; genus Lagopus; species Lagopus muta. The sequence goes on from NC_064433.1 coordinate 88,063,457, forward strand.
CCCAAAACATCATGAGCATCATGCTCTTCCTAGCAAAGGAGTCAGGATGCTAGCAAATTTGTTGCTGCCCCCACAGCTTATTCTTCAAGATGAGTTACTGTCACACTTAGGAGCTGAAGGAGCAGGATAAGGGGGAAAATAGCACCAAACAATGCTTTTGTGTAGCAATCCTTTACTGTATTACTGTGATGAGCATTGAATTATTTAGATAATTTGTAATCTATGCGTTAGCATCGTTATAAATGAAATCTAATAACAATTTATTGTATTTTTGTTAGGCTGTTAAGATTTTAATTAGTCTAACAATAAGTGCTTGGCTTTCTAAATGAAGCATTTCTCCTTTTGGCCATAATAAGGTTTTGAGTGCAGTAATTTGTCACAAAGGTGCTACACGAATTGAGGAACGATGAGCATGTTCACAGAAAAACAAAGGGCTGTGCTGATGCGCTGAAAGGAATCACGGAGAGGAATAGACAAAGCCAGAATGATCTTCATCTGAGGTGACTAATGACAGAATGCTTGCACTGTGTTACTTATGTTATTTTAGCAATCTCCCGAGAAACCCAGTGGGAGGTATTCCTGGTGATGTATGAAAGAAACCAAAAGAAATAACAGCTGTCTAAAAGAATTTTCCTGCATTAGGTAAAGCAGGAATATGATGAGGGGGAAGAAATGCTCAGTTGAGATAGCTTGCATAATTCATTCCAATTTCTGCTGCTAGTTTTGTTCACAGTTGATTTGCTTTGTACCATTTGCAGGAGGGGAAGCACTAAAGACCTATTTCTTTAATGTTCCCTGTTTATTCTTGGTAACTTTTTTCCAGCTGGGTAGTTTCAGCAATGTGATGGAGTTGGGAAGTTGCTTTGAAGCTGGCATCAAGTAGTGCCAGCCACAAACCTAAACAGCACCATCTGACAGATTCAGTGCCATAGTGTAATAAGACTGTGGGGAGATATGAAGGAAATTCAATCCAGCATCATCTATACATAATCTGACCTTCTTGATAATTGCTGAAATTCCAGGCCATATCTTTTTCATGGAAGCACGATCATACAACTTATAATAGCCACAATGCTTTAGGACAATTTAAATCATACATACCTGATTCTGGCACCAGAAATTAGTTGTGTAATCAATCAGTTGTACCAAACAATTTTTGACAATTCCTGAGCAGCAGTGAAAGCCTGTTGTGTTACTTGGATGTAATAAAACGCTCTAAGCTTTACACAGAAGATTAATTTTACACAGGTTTTTTGGCTTTCACTGAGACACTCCTCTAAAACTGTAGAGTATGACTTAAGGCCATGAGGAGTGAAAGGTTGCTTGTTTACCTTGCAAGTATTTGGAAACCAGCCTTTTTATTCTTAATATCTGATCTTGGATTTGGGGAATGCTTTATCTGTAGCACATAAATATGTAAGTAAACAAACAATAGCATGAAAACTCAAAAAATGAACAAGTAAACCTGAAGACAAATGGAACTGTGCTGGCTAATAAGCAAAAGCACAACCTGGGACTAACTTGCATAGATGTGGATATTTTCTTGGTGCTTGCAGTTAAATAAATTTCATATTAGTTCACTAAAATCTTAAATATTTAATTTGAATTAATTTTCTCATGGTAGCATTAGGAAAGAAAGTTTTTTGTTGTTTTGGATATCTATGAAAGAAGCTTCAGTTTCTTCTGAAACAAATTTTAGGAAAAGAAAGATATCTAAAATGATTTAATTTGTTCAAGTCAGTTTTCTGTTCACCCCCAGGAAAATACTGTTCATTTTACCAGTGATGGAAACCCCTCCGTAGTTCAATAGTTCTCATGGCTTTTGATTTTCAGTAAAAGCTAGCAGCACTAGAGGCAGAACAGTAAGCCATCATGTAACTGCCAAGCAGAAGGAGAAATGAGGTTGGACATAGTACAAACAAAGCTCCCATGTCTCTTCCGGAACACACTGGTATGGAAGAAACAGGTTTAGATTGTGTTCTTCATAAGCATTGCTTCAGACCTTGCCTTGGTGTTGCTCTTGGAGGGCTCATAGTTCAGATACTGTATGATTCTAAGAAGGTGGCTGTCTCTTCTTGGCCTGCACAGCTGATGCCTGGATAATGTCCTTATTCTGCTTTGGCTGTGGTAGGCTTTGGGGTAGCAAAAGGCCCAACTGCTAACTTTGGAACAGTAGTGTACACAGCTTGGGGTGGTCTGGAGTGGAGAACTTGGCTGTCCTGCGGTGGAAGGCAGCTTAGTTTCAGGGATGTGTGGCAGGCTGAGGTGAGATTGATCCCATGCCATGATGCCCAGTATCCCTGGGTGTGTCACGTGGTATTATCTTGTTCCAGCAGCCCTTAGCTTAGGGGAAAAACAAGATATGGGAGGAGGGACTGGTGCAATAGCACCAAGTGCTCAGCTGGGTCTGGTGCTTTGGGGAGCTGTCAGGAATAGTACTGAGAGTCCCTTCTGGTTGTGGTAGTGGCTTCTGAGCTTGCTGCCAGGCATGGAGACCCCTAGGAGTATTGCTATCCTCTGGCATGAAGGAAACAAGCATCCACCAGGAGGAGCATGAACTTCTGAGTGCTGAGCCTGCTAAAGGAAATGGCTTTGACCTAAATGTGATGCCCCAGCAGCATAAGCAAACAGGACGAAGTAGAGAAATCCAGAGAAGATACTTGTGCTTTAGGTTGTATTCCATGGATTGAGGCTCTACACTTGGAACAGAAGGGCTAAAATATAGATTTTCTTCTTTGCTTACAAAGCAGGCATTTGCCTAAGGCACAAAGGAATTTATCTGATTTGGCAGCAGTAGATGGTGCTTCTCTGCTCTGCACAGTGGAATCTGTTCAATTTTAGGAGGGCCAGACAGATTCACCTCACCTACAGGTTAAACAAAAAAAACAAAAAAACAGAAAGCACTGATTTGCTTTTACCTTATATACAGCCCCATGACACAGCAGGTTTGTTTGTCATGTATTCCCCTCACCCCCTTCCCCAAAGCAGAGATGGATTTCTGGGCCCAAGCTCTGAGGTAAGTGATTGCTCTTCTGCTATGAAATGAGATGCCAACCTCAGCCTGATGTGAGGTGATCTACAGAGTGGCCTCCTCATGCGTTTTCTTTAATCCATATAAGAATTCTGCCTTCCAGTGATGCATCTGTTTCACTTTTTGGTATTGAGAGCTGCAGTGATCGTGTTATTTGGTGCTACAGGAATGCAAAATACGAGTAAAAGGACTCTAAATGGTTATTAATCTTTTGGCATCCACAGGTGAAGGTAGGTGGTAATTTGATCTCCTCCACTGCATGAATTATTCACAGATATGTTAGAATTAATAGGCAGGCACTGAACAGTTCTGTATCCAGATGAGATGGATGGCTGAAACATTAAAACAACAACAACAAAAAAAAAACACAACACCCCTTATCTCTGCTCCAAAGTGAAAAATCAGTACATATTCTCATAATGGTTTTGGAGGCCTTAAAGCTTTGGCTCATTTTAATTTGTCTAGTAAATTTGAACAATTGGAAAGGGATGGGGTTACATGATGAAGGAATGCTTATGAAAAATATACTGAAAAATAAAGCAGGAGTAAATGTATTTGGTATTCACTAGTACCTGGAGGCTGCAGTAACTTAAATATCTATCCCCTCTGCAGGTAATTTCTTGGAAGAAATCTACTTTACAGGGAGACAGACCTTTAGGGTCTAAAATTGTCTTCAGCCTGGGGATACCATTGATTTATCATTTGATTATGTTCTGATAACGTTTTGGAAGATGAGATGAAGTATTTTTCAATACAGGGCTGACCATTAGCTTTAAATTCCAGTAGATGACAGTTACTGGACATATTGCTGTGTGGGCACTGAGAGTCTGATATGCTGTACAGTCACCATGAGGCAATCTTAACTCAGTAGCAAATTCTGTAAGAAGCCAAAGGAATCTCTGACCAAGAGATGGGCATATATCAACAGAAATACCTTCATTCTTTACTGTAGTAACTTTGATATTTTAAAATCTCTTGGTTCCTTTCTGAGAAATTATGTTATGTAAGGTGTTTGTTCTATTCTTTGTCATTCCTTCTGGTTCAGTTTCTGCTCCTCCAGCTATCACTGCTATGTTCTAATGCAATCTGCTTTGCTTGAAGTGCAGAAGGTACTAATCTTTCCACCTAATCTTCTAAAGATAAAAATACCATGTTAGCAGCAGCTGTGATTCTTTGAGGCCTATCAAAACATGCCAGATGTTTGTCATGGATTTCCTTTTAAAATAAGTGTGGAACAGAATATTTATAAATCAGACACATATTTTATAACTCCATCCCAATTCCATGACAACCAATAGGAATAGAGGGTGACCCACAGACCCACAACTGCTACAACAGTGTGGTTGCTGGGAAAATGTTGTGCATGTAGTCCAGCTTTCACTGTGCTCACATCCACTGCTTGGTCTCCATTAAATATTTGGCAAGCATCAATGAATGCCAGTGGGTGCCATTTTTTTTCTAAATGGAGAAATTCAGTCACACCCTTTTACTTCATTCATACTTCCATGTCAGACGCCATTCTGTCAGACCGCCCTTCTGCTGCCATCTGTCATACAGAAATAATGTGTAACAGAACGTTGGTGGGAAGGTTCATCCTTAACTGCCATACCACCGACGTCTACCTCCTACATCACTATGTGGGCTAACGTAATAAAATAGGAGGCATTACTTTTGGAATAGCCCTCGTATATTCCTTCATATTCCCTCATGCCCTTAGTGAATAGCTGGGGAGGTGATACTGCAACAGAGGAGCTTTGGAATAGGTTTGAGTAAACCTTGCTAATGATAAAGGTAGAAAAGTCCTGGTGAAAATGACAAGCTTTTGGTGTCTAACTTAATAAAAGTTGAAAACAAGCCAGGCAAAATTCTGTCTAGACTATCTGTAATTAATAGATGTTGTTAGCTCTGTCTTGCTGCCTTCACTCCTTTCTTAAAATTCGATACAGTATTTCTCTATTATATAGAAAGTATTTTTCAGTTAGAACATGGTTGGTAGATTGTGTTCAATTACAGTAATTTATCTGTAGATTACCCTTCTATATTCTGTTAGTAACACTATGCAGCTCTAAAATGTGAAGGTCTTAATGCTACTGGGAGCTTTAGCAAGTCATGAAAGCCTGTAGGAAATATTTGTGCTAATAAGCCTACAGCCTGAAATAAGCAAGTGAAAGGCATGAGAGAGAATATGATTTTTCTGTAGAAGGCCACATTTTCCTTAAAAAGATGTGACCTGAAAGATATCTTTTAAGTCCTGTTATCAGTTTGCTGTTTGAGCAGAAGAAACTTCTAGTAAGGCTGGAGGTGACAGGTTTTACAGGGTCTCTTTCTGCATAGTGGCAGAATATAGCTGAAAAGCTTATTGAATTTCTGAGCTCATTTTTTCTATTGAGAGAGATAAGAAGAAGGAAGTATTGTTTGTAGTACTGAGAGAGAGAGCTCTGCAACTCAGCCATATGGGCTCTGTGCTTACACATGGTTTGGCTCTGCAGGGGACATCGTTGTCCAACCTGTCATAGCTGAGGATGCAGCAAAAATTACTGACTGCAACAATTTCTTTTAGAAGAACAATCAATTTGTATGGAGCCTTAGCCTTTAAATCTGGCTAATGAGAGTTCATTGGCAGACAAAAACAACACTGAAGTTTTAGGTATTTTTGTCTCTGATGGATTTGAGTTTTCTTTGCATCACCCTGATTTTAAAAGTTATGCTTTTAAAATTGTTTTAGTCAAGTGTGCTTGTGTAGCTGCTTTCTGGCATATGGAATTCACAACTCTACCTGGACAGTGCTTAACATTTTGTATGCCAATGCATATATCAGCTGATCAATTTGAAATCACCTTCTATAAAGAAAGGTCTGTAACAAAGATGACACTTAAAGAATAGGCTACTAACTTCTTTTCAAATGTGCTTTCACCATTAACAGGTAGTATTTGCCTAATTTGCAAGCCTCAGTATGCTGCTGAAACAGCACTTGGGAACAAATGGGACAAAGTGTGGACAAACAGGGTCTGTACTTGAGACAAACTGCAGCTAGACTCAGTTGCTCAAAGTATCTTCATTGCACACAGATCTTCCACAGTGACAAAAGCATCTGATAGACAAATGTCTCCAGTATTAAGGGGCAAGCTTTCCATTCTCTCTGGCAGCTCCACCACCTTGACTGTGAAATGGGAGTAAATACTGCCAAACAGGGGTAAAATTTACAGTGCAGCTTTCTTGTTTCTTAATCTACATGTCTTGCTGCACCTTCACTAATCACTAATTTCTGAACTGCATTTTTCGAAATCCTCTATGGAAAAGAAAAAATAATAATAATGTGGTTTTGAATAAAAGTCTTGTTATTAGGAATTGACTATTTGTTGTAAAAGGGAGAGTTCTGTCTGCTTCTAGTTTTGATCTAACTTGTCGTACAGTTTAGAGGTTGATGAAAATACTACTCTAAGTCCAGCTTGGCAGAAAAAATATAATAATAGTTGTGTTTATTGATCATTACATTGTTGATGAAATAGGTTTTGTCATTCATGATTGAGTACATTTGTTGAAGCCATAGCTGAAAGCCTTTTATTCTTTCTTTAACTGTGGGGAAGGGAACAGAAAATGGGAGAGAAAGCAAGTAGATTTAGTTTCAGCAAAACCACATGTTTTTTGTTTTTCAAGTTTTTCTGTAGATAAACTGAAATGGTACTAAAAGCTGCCTGTTGCTTGTGAATAAATCTGAAAAAAAAAAATTGAAGTTTTGGGTAATGAATGCACACACAATTGTTGGTGTCAATAATTCTTGAGTGAGGTTTCCTCTTTCAAATTCCCAGCAATGATAAAGAAGTCTGGAACTCAGTGCTGCTTCTTGGGCTTTTCCATTAGCTCTGAATAGAGTATTCATTACATGGATTTGACAGCTTTTAGGCATTGTTCGTTTGTACTTGTTCATACTTTAGGTATTTAATTTAGTTGCAAAATAATTCTTCTTGAATTTTTTATTATAACAACAACATATTTGTCCTAGGGCATTACTCTGGGGGAAATTGATAGTCAAATAGCTCTTTTCTGAAGATGTTGCCATCCAGAGAACATCATAGGAGTGTGAGCGAGGAAGGCTAATATCAGAAACCAGGTCATGACAGATGTCTTGGGGGTTTTATGTTGGGTTCTGTGTAATGGGATAGTCATTTGGCTGTCAGACAAAAGAAATTGTAAGAAGTATGAGCAAGATAAAGGCAGAAGAGAGTGAAATGACAAATGTTCTGAAGAAGAAGAAATCTGTGCTGAGAATGACATCAATGTTGGCTGATGTGACAACACAGGAAAAAAAATAAAATCTGTCCATAGGTAGGCTTCCATTAGAGCTGGATGAATAAACTGTCTCTGTGAGAGTATGATACTCCAGACAGCAAAATGGGCTTTTTGGCTCCTTCTCTGTTGATGGTTTATTCTGATTTACCTACCTGATGGAGGGCCCAGACAGAGAGCAGGGGAGCAAAATTGCCAGGATGTGAGGGGAACGTTGAGCTGGGAGCAGTTGTAGAGTCTTTCAGTGGCCCCAAGGTGATGCCTAAGGGGGTTGTCAAGGCATTGTGGCCAGGCACAAGCATGTGCAAGGTACCACTTCAGGCAGAACTGGAGTTTTGACCAAGTCAAAATGGTGTCCTTGAGCCTTAAAGTAGTTGGAAGTGAGGCAAGCCAAAGAAACTAAAGCTTTTCAATACTCCTAGGTCCTACTTTGCATTAAGAAGTGTAAGGGACTTATACCTGAAAAAGTGACCCATGGATACCTAGGATGTTGTCTTCCTTTACTGTCTACATCTTTCTGCCTCTGCTTTTTCTGTGATGCTGCCTCAATTGCAAGTGACTTTGAGGATGCAACTCCAGAATGTGGCTATGGGTGAAAAAGTACATGGAGTAGCTGTGGGCCAGAGATGAATGTTATCATTCCAAGTAACCTCTGCTATTTGAGAGCTGACTTCTCTGCAGCTTGTCATGAACATAAATGAGCAATTGATGGTGGTGTTGTAGGTCAGTGAGTAACTGGGCCATTGTGCTGTCAGTAGTTACTTACTCATACTTGTTTCTTCACTGCTCCTCGGCCTTCTCAGGCATGAATCAAGTGTAACAGCATTTGAGTAAGCAAGCAGTTTCTAGCCTGACTTTTTTTCTTTCTGTCATTTTTTTCCTTGTTTAATTTTCAAAAGAAGGTAATTTTTCCCCATCTGACCTTCCTGTTTATCTTGTGTGTTGACCAACCAAGCAGACTGAATATGGAAAAGAAGACTATAAGAATGTATTACAGGACTAATTTGGTTCTAAGAACCAACACAGTAAGTACTTGTATTGTCTGGGTCGGTGAATAGAAGTCAGTCTTGGCAAGTTGGAAGAGGAATGCACTTTCTCAGCAAGATTGTGCTTCAGGGATGGGAATGAGGTGGGGAAGGCAGCTTACTTAATTTTAGGACTATATGTCAGACAGTCCTTCTGTAGGTACAATTAAACTTCGATGCAGCACCTCGGACAGTACCCGCATTCCTCGGCTTTATTGACACTTGCAGCATTTCCCAACACTCTTTCTCTGGCCTCTAAAATTTGTCTCCAAACTTATAAGGCCAGTGATTGATCTAGGCACAGAAATCCCTGTCCTAGCCGTTGATCTGCTCAAAGTAATGTTTGTTTTAATTAGAACTGAGAAGCTTTTTTTTTTTTTTTTTTTTTTTTTAATTTGGTGGAATCAGTAAAAATGTCAGGAATCATAATTTTTCTAATTTTAAAAGCAGAATTCGAAGTATTTTCTTTTACGTAAGGGTTTTCATCCCATTAATATCAGTTAAAAATCTTCCTTAATCACTCTACAAGGATGGAAAAAAATCAGCTCCACTTATTAGACATTGCCTGGAGAAGCTGTGGATGTCCCACCCCTGGAGGTGTTCAAAGCCAAGTTGGATGGGGCTCTGGGCTATGCTCTGGTGGATGATGGCCCTCCCAGTGCCAGTGGGGTTGAAACAAGGTGGTCATTAAGGTCTCTTCCTACCCAAGCCAGTCAATGATTGTATGATTTACTAAGCTGTCAAAGCATGTGGGAGCATGACATAGAGATTGTCTTGATGTCTAAATGCTTCAACGTTGGCTACAAAGGAAGATAAGTGATCTATTCCTTGTTCTGCCATTGTTTCATTTGTTGTTAAGAAACTCAGCCTTTCGCTGTACTAATGAATGTTAAGGAGTTGGAGTAATCAACAAATGCATTTCCCTTTGCAGAAAGTTGCAGAGTGCTAGAGTATTTGAGTAGCAAAATCTTGCTGGAGAATTTCAGGAATCTCTTTCTTACTGAAATGAATGGAATTAAAATATATTTGTGAGTTTCTTTTCAATAAATGAGCTGCTATATGTATGTCTTCATTTGTAGCACAGTCATTTGAATATTGGACTTCCGATGTGCATATAAAAGTAGTAATGTAAAAGTAGCTAAGGAGAATTTTTACTGGAATACGTACAGAGCAAGTTAGTGGAAATGGTTCACTGGCTTTTAAATCCAAACTAATGGCCACTCATGCTTTCATCTAGCTGTTGTTTGTGAACAAAGGGAAGTGATTCCTTGTTACAGAAAGAATGCAATCTTTGAATAAAATTTTGTAATGAGTCATTCTGTAATGAACATGCACACATCCTATGAAACAGTGTGTCTAGCATTATTTTCTTCCACCTGAACAAATAGTACCAATTTGCTCTTGGAAATGTGTAATTTGCTCATGCATAATTTCTATTTCTCCCTTTTTACCTCACTTTACTACATGACAAGTATTTCTTAATGAAAAGAAGTATTTACTGAAATAAAAATCTGATCTGGAGAATAACTCCTGAAAGAGTAAGACTATGTTGAGGGAGAAAGTTAACAATTGCACAGCTCGTTGCTTTAATCTGCTGCAAAGTCAATCAAGTCATGAAGCAGAAAACAAAGGCTTTGATTTCTATTGCTCCCATTTGCAAGTATAGGCAGTGAGTTGACTCCTATCCTTGAAACTTCCTGGGGTGCCTTTCTCCTGATGATTGAAGCCCTGAGAAATAAACTTGCAATGGGAACACTAAGCACTTTTATGTATTTTGAAATCACATTTATCTAATCATTGCTCAGATGCAAGATTTCAAGAAAGTAACATCTTCTGTCCCGAACAGTTGACAACAGAGACCTTCTATGTGTTTCTAGACTTGGCTATTTTTAATCTTTATAGGAGGCACTTTTTGTTTTCATTAATTTTTACCCATTGGCACAGACAATCCTACCAGTTGGTTTCTGCAGGTTATCAGGGACGTGTTCAGGTAGAAAGCAATTTTTGAAAGGAATCATGGTATTAAATGTACAGCCAATGGCTGATCTTCTTATTCTAATATACAGTGCTTACAGGATCTATATACACTCTTTCTTCCTTTCCTGTAAAAGGAAAACTTGTTGAGAGGGTTAGCGTTGCAAAACTGACTCAAATCAGCAGTATTTACTGTTTGACTTTGGGATGTGTGTTACTCTCACTTTTAGGGAGAGATGTGAGAAGCTTTTTGTGTCAGCGTGTCTTATGATAATAAATCTACTTATTAGAAACCTCACAGAATAGTCAAGGACTTTTTAGTGACTGAAGTAAATTGTGCGCGCATGCTGCTTTTCAGGGAACCAGGTGGGAATGACTGCAGCTCATATGAGCTTCAAAATACACATATTTCTGTTGTTTGGACCAGACTCTCTGGATTCAGCCTGCACCAATGTTGCCCTGTGCATATGATTTTGCCACTTATGAAGAATCATAAAGAAAATGGTTGAGATTGGAAGGCATCTCTGGTTATCGTTTAGTCAGCTACAGCTACAGAAGAATAGGATAGTGCTCTCAGTCAGATTTTCAGCTTTTCCAAAGATGGACACTCCACAACTTCTCTGGGCAACATACTCCAAAGTTTGATCATCCTCAGAGTAAAACAAGTTTGACTTCTATGTAAATGTAACTTTCTTTATTTTGTTTGCAATCATTATAGTTTTTTGACAAATCTTGAAAAACTTCTTTAGTTCTGATGCATATGTTGAGGCTGACTTGAAAGATGTTGATTTTTTATTAAAAATAACCAACCCAAAACTGATTATTGCTACTTGCACTCCTAAACTCTTCCTTGATTTCTGATTCTACTTGTTCTTTGGGGCTATAAATTTTGCAGCATAAATCTCCTTTGTTTATTTGGAATTACCTGCCCTGTGTGGAAAACTAAGAGAATCTGTAGAAGACTTTTTATCATGCATGAGCAGCAGGCGTTGAAGGTTTACAAATGAGTTGGTGGTATGTAGGAAATGGCATCTTTGTTAAACTTGTCAAAGTTTGTTTGTTTGTTTGTTTGTTTGTTTGTTTTGGGGGGGGGGGGTTGAGTGTTTATTCCTCTGGGTACCGCGTGGTTTGATCTTTATGTATGCTCATGCATTTTTTCATTTGGACTAGAAGAAACTTTTTTTCTAATCAGCTTTGTGGGATGCACATTCACATTTTCTGTATGTGGCCATACTATCCAGTGTGATGTTAGAAAACAACAATGAAAAAAGAAGCCTTTTTTTGAAGTATGTCTACATTAAAGGAAATCACCTACCAACTAGAGGTGAGGCAAAGGTGAAGGCCTTTCTTTCTCTTTTGGGCTCAGTTCTTAATATTAATGATGGATCTTTGGTTACTTGGTAAGAACTATGACTGGAGGAGCAGTGACTTTTCCATTTGAAGTCATAAAAAATGTAATGGACCATTTTCATCAACTAAATGTTCACAAGTCCATGGAGCCTGATGGGATTCACTCTATAGTACTGAAGGAGTTAGCAGATTCCTCTCAAAATTTTTCAAAGGTTGAAGGAGTCTTGGGAGATCCCGCTGATGGAAATTAGCCAAAGTTGTGCTAAACTGTAGGAAGGCCACAAAAGAGGACTTGAGAAGTCCCTTAATCAAACTACAGTCCCTGGAAAAGTTATGGAGATTATCCTGGGTGCTAATGAAAGGCATTTAAAGGACAAAGCTTTATCAGACATAGTTACTATGGGTTCATCAGGAGATAATTTTGCCTTACTAATTTGACATCCTTCTCCAACAAGTTCACCCACTTAGTGAATGGGAAAGCGGTGGATGTATTGTTTTTGGATTTTAGTAAAGCCTTTCATATGGTCTCTCACAGCATCTTACCTGACAAATCATGCAACTGTGAAATGAACAGGTTCACAATATACTGGATGGTAAGCTGGCTTGATGGTAGAGCTCAAAGAGTAGCATTAAAGGGGCTTCATCTGGCTGGCAGGCAATCACAAGCAGTGATCCTCAGGACTCAGTTCTGGTCAACATTTTTATCAATGATCTGGGTGCAGGAGTTCATGTGTCATTAGCAAGTTCCTTGACAATACAAAACTGGCAGGTGCTGTTGACTCTCTCAAGGGTGGAGAAGCCATGTAGAGGAATCAAGAAAGATTGGAGCACTGAGCAATCTGTGGCATGAAAGTTCAACAAGGGTAAATCTCATCTCAGGTACTGCACTTGGGACGGGGAATGTTAGATACAGGCACAGACTGGGAGATTAGTTGCTGGGAAGCAGCTCAGCAGAAAGCAATATAGGGATGCTGGTGAATGCAGGCTCTACCCGAGCTAGCAGTGTGCCCTGGCAGCCAAGCAGCATTTTAGTATGCACTAAACACAGCGTGGTGAACTGGTAAAAGAGGTGAATCTCCCACTGTAATTTAGCATTTGTTCAGCCTCACTTTGAATGCTGTGTGCAGTTCAGGGCTACACAATATAAAAGGGTGTTAAAGTCCTTGAGAATTTTCTGAGGTAGGGCCCCAAAGCTGGTAACAGGGCTGGAAGGCACAACATATGAAAAGAGGCTGAGGACATGGGTGCAGCCCGGCGTGGAGGAAGCCAAGAGGCAACCTCACTGCCCTCTGCAGCACCAGATGAGGTGCTGGGCTCTGCTCCTGGGAACTGATGGCAGGGTAGGAATGGTACAGAGCAGTGCCAGGGAAGGGCCAGATGGGCACTGGGAAGTGTCTTTTTACCTTGAAGATGGTCAAACACTGGAACAGGCTTCCTCGAGAGGTGGTTGGTACTTTGTGCCTGTCAGTGCTCAAGAGGCATTTGGACAATGCACTCATTAATGTGCTTTGATTTTTGGTAAGCCCTGAGGTAGTCAGGCAGTTGGACTCAATCTTTGTGTATCCTTTCCGATTGAACTGCTCTAATTTCTAATAAGTAATTTCTGATGCTTATTTTGAGAAATTTTTTAGTAGTTCATAGATAACTTTGAAGACTGACCAGTCCAGGGAAATTATCTCATTTAAAAACAAGCAAACAGAACAACAACAAAGAAAAACAAGACCACAGTTTTAAAAAGTACATAGAAAATTCTACTTCTGTTTTGAAAGCTCTTGAAAAACCATTTCTCTCATGAAATGGAGTTTTAAGAAAAATCACTGCTTAGATTTCATCCGTGATTCTGCAAAGTGCTAAATATTTCTTTAAATGTGGAGTAGGTTCAGCCCTCATTCTGGAAATCACCTCAATAATATAAAATATTTGAAAAAAATGCAAAAGCTGTAATGATTGCTTTCTTGATTTTATGCTCTCTAAAATCTTAATTACAAAATTCAGCTATTTGAATTTTAAAAGATACTGATCTGTTAATCAGTTAGTTTGGAGCTATGTTCATGTTCTTTTTCCAGAATGCTGTTGCTTCTGGGAGAGGAAAAAAACAAAAAACAAAAAACAAAAAAAAAAACCACTCTGGTAGCTTTTTTTGGTGGCTTAAATACCATTTCCCCATCTGTGCTTTGCTTATGCTTTATCCTTTGTGAGAAAACTGAAGTCACAGTCCAAATGCCTGGAAACAGAAGGGATGGGCTTGATGTTCGTATTAGAATTGTAACACAAAGACATCTGTTCTGTCTACCCTTAAAAAGCTATTACTTCCAAAGACTAATATTTGGCTTTTTCAGATGTGGGCTGTTTCTGTTAGATGAGCCTGGGAAAGGACTCAGCTGGTGACCAAAAAAGCAATGTCTGCAGCCTACAGGCTCCTGCCTTGCAGAAGCTATGGTGTGAGTGGGCAGAAGTGTCCCTGTCCAGTTCCGGGACCAGGGCATCTCTGGGCTGGTCTTGGAGTTGCTGATGGGTAGAACTGAGTGACTCAGAGCCCACTTCCAATTGCCTAGAGACAATTTGATAAAATGCAAAAGCAGGCTGCACCCAGACAGAGCATTCCACCCTGCAAAAGGTTTCAATTGATTTTTAGCTACTTGTTATTTCTGTAGTATTTCTGGTTAGGTAAAGGTGTTTTCAAGTAGATTGAGGCAGGTAAGGGATGGCATGGGGAAGATGGGAAGTACATTTCTCCCAGTTTTCTTCCTCCAGTTATTTTATTTTGTTTTCAAGTGCTAAGACAGCATTAACAGTTATGATGCCAAAGTATTTGTCTAGCTGTGTTTAGCTCCTACTGCCTTTATTCCTTTCCTCCTAACTACAGCACTGTACATTTCCACCAGCTCCACATTACTTTGTGGCTAAGAATGCCAAGCTGTCAGACTTTGACTGAGCTGTATGTTAATGTACTAAAAGTGGGTGAGGGGAGAGAGAATTATTTCTGTGCACTGGAGGGTGGGAAAGATAAACCATTTCTCTATTGTAAGGCTTGCTTGCAACACTTAGGCAGTAGGTAGTACATGCAGCAGTAGGAAAGGAAAATGCTGCGCAAAAAAAGTTAAAGGCATTCTGCAATGACTATGACTCAACAATGATCTTGACCTGCAGTGTCTGAAGCATTTTGGGAATTGAATCATGGATCTATGACTCTTAAATTACAGGACAAACAAACAAGCGAAGTTAGACATTCAGGCTGTGCTGTGAGAAGTTGAAAGCCTTGATGTGCTGCTTTTCTCCTTGGAAAAGCTAAACCTCTTTCCCCATGCACATCCATATGTGATTGCCTGAGCTGGAGATGTACTGCCACCTTTGAGACCTCCATCTGATTCACAGGTTAGTGGTTCCTAAATGAGTTTCTTAAAATTAAGAGCAGGCAATGCAATGAAGCACTTGGGGTGGACAAACAGTCCCTTCCCAGTTCAGAGACATGTTGTAATCATTTGCAACCACCGAGAGACAGCTCGAGCCATTGCTCTCTTGCCAAAGGGAAACTTCAGTTTGTATCCTCTCAAGCATGCAGCAGAAGGACTCACATGTTTCCCATCCAGTCCTTTAAAACCTGCCTACAGCAGGGAAAAAGGACATCATCCATCAGTCTCTTCTTTCCTTTCTTTGGTGAACAATGCTCACATTCTTTTTATTGCATTGTTTTGAGTTGCAGTCATCAGCATGGAAACAGAGCACTTTATTTGCAGACAGAACTAAACTTGCTTGTTTTCATTTTTTTTACGAAAAGACAAAATAATAACCAGTCTAATTAGACAAAAATTGTTAAATTAACAACAAAGGTGAAAAATCATTTCTATATCCCTATTTCATATTACCACTGCAGTTGGTGCCAAGCTGTTTTAGTTCAATTTCATTAGCACCACATGCAATCTTTAGCCATTTTATTCTTGAATTTGACTGCTGATTCTGAGCCTCTTCTGTAATTGGTAAATTCCTTAGGAAAAAGACTATTAGAGAAGCTTGTAATAAATTGAATTCACGTATTTACAGAATTATAGGTGTTGAAAGGGACTGCTGGCAATTGTCAAAACCAAACCCCTGATAAAGCAATTTCCCTGAAGTAGGTCGCACAGGAAAGTGTCCAGGTAGGTTTGGAATATCTCCAGAAAAGGTGTCTTCACAACCTCTCTGGGCAGCCTGTGCCCATGCTCTGTCACCCTCACAGTAAAGCTGTGAAGGTGACTTCTGTTAGGACACCCTAGCAATGATCTTTAGGGTCATATCTTCTGCAGCGTGGTGTGGATTCTGCATTTGGATCAGACATTCATATCAGATCTGGTTAGCTTTCTGTTATTTGTCATGTGCTATGTTCTGCCTTTGCAAAACTGAGCTCCATCAATTCAGTCTTAAGGACTTACTAAAGATTTTCATCCTCTCTTTATTTCCTTAATTGGAAAAATGTTCTGGGAAGCTTAGCTATGTTTTGTCATCAGAATATTGCCATTGTGTAGGTACCTGTTAGGAGATGTAGAGGGTAAATAACAGACTTCAATTCTAGGCAACTTTGTTACTAGAAAGGAATGCTTTGACATTATTCTACTGTTGGTTTTATGATTAATGTACTTTCTTCCTGAGAAATTTCTCATGTATCTTGCTTATGATATCCAAGGTCAGATATTTGATGAAATAGACTGGTGACTATTTAAAGAAAACCAGGCAAATCTAAGACTGTTTCCTCTTAGAAGCAGATTTCTAGCAGCTGGATCTGCACACCTTTCTCCCTCTTCTCTTCAGCAGCTGGTGTAGTCATTTTAGTAAATCTCTTGCTAATTTTCTGCAGTACAATTGTGATTTGCTTGTTAGAAAGTGCTCTTTAGATGGATGTGACATCTCTGACAGCAGCTTAGGACCAATCTGTTGCTATGAGGTGTGAAATACATCCTACTCTATTACGATCAAATGATAGAGGTAATGTCTGCAGCCAGAAGTACGTACTTTTGCTTTTTTTTTTAAATTTCTTTTAGAACCCTCTGCCTGAATTGCTAATCTTCAAATAAGCCACCCCCTAGGAAATCACTGATGACACAGTCGCTTGTGTCAAAATTCAGCTGCTTGATTTTTATTGAACTTTATGAGCAAACATTTAAATGATAATTGAGCTACTAATTAAATGTTGTGCCTGGACTCCTGGTTCAGAATTGCAAGGGAAAACTAAATTATATAATGGCTCCAGGTCCAGATCTACATCAGACTCTGCTGCTACCTACTTCTCTGATTATTTTGGTCAATCTTGTCTTGGGCCTGGTTTTACCAGGGTGTCACTAGGATTGCATTTAGCAGTTTTAATGGGGGCAGAAATTTTGTTTCCTCTGAGGAGGGGGGGAAAAGTGTGGGACCTTGTTTTCATTCTGTGCTTTCTTATACTTCTCACCATGCAATCTTGACACTATTAAACCATGTCTGCATTTATAAGTTCACCTAGTTTTGAAAAACATGTTCTGGCTCCTGGCTACAATCACTATGTTTAGTTTATTATTTCAGGCTCATCTCTATTTCCTTCATTTTTGTTCCTAAAAAAATCATTTGCTTCTTTCCACATTTTCCACTCTGTCCTTCTTTATCGCTGTTCATATACATCTCTGAATTTTCACTCTTTTTCCCTGCAGACATATTTATGACATCTGCTAAGGTAGTTATGCCATTAGACCTTATCAAAATGTCTCAAGCTCTTTAGTGAGACACATATAACTCTATTCTCAAATGACAATAAATGACTTTCTCACAGCTTAATCATGTATTGTTGCTATTGTGCACAGGAACCAGACAAGTGAGAATCATGCTTGGCACTTTCACAGAGATCTTGGAGAAAGGGAAAAATTTCATCATTGTCAGTGATTTGTGTCCTGTGCAAAGCAGATTTGATCTAAGGAGCCTAAGCAACATTTATGTGCTTAATGTAGTTCCAATTTTGTTTCCTCTCTTCTTTTCCCATCCTTTCAGAAACAACAACATGCAGCAGACCAATTTCCTTCACTGAAGGAAGTCAGGAAATGCTCCAGGAACCGATGCTAGGGAAGCAGATGGGGCAAGATTTGATTTGGAGCAGTGACAACTCCATAATATTTTGGTGCAAGACTGAAATTGCAACTTCCCTGAGTAATCCCTAGTAGAAGGCAAGTCCGGCCTTCTCACAAAAAGCATGGACTTGCACTTTTCATGGACACTGGTAGCTGGCAGCTGGGCTCCTCCAGTACTATAAGTTGGCCCTGAAGAGGCACTTCCTGATGGAATGAGGCTTCTTCTGTCTTAATGTCACACAGCAGCCATTACTGCAGCTCGATCTCAGGACATTCAAAGAGTTCAGTCTGGCAGGGCTTGTCAGCCAGGCAATGGCATGAACTCTATTTCATACACCCTGAAATACAGACTCCTTTGAGAGCTGAACAAAAATTACTTATCTGGTAAGGGACATTACCAGCATCTACTCCGCTTTGAAAAACTTGAATGACAGGACCAAAAGACCGGGGCAAAGACAGCAGTGGAATGGAGATGGATGGCCTCCATTCCACACATTGTGGTGTAGAATAATACTGGGTTCTCCTCCACTTGCAAAAGGGTGAAATCAGTGTTTCTTTGTTGGGGGGCAGAAGGATGTTTAAAGGATATTTAGTGGGTTTGGTTGGGAAATAATAATAATAATAAAACAAAAATCCTGACTCTGCACAGTGGCTTGTCTGGATAGTTCATAAAATAGCAGAGAACTCATACATACTCCAACCTGCCTTGACAAAAAATTCCCTCCAGTGCAGCACTGTGTTCCTTTAGTAGTACTTTCGAAGCTTCCATTGCTACAGCTTGCAAATGTATACATTACATGGTATAGAGAAGTCATAAAACTAGTCTAAGCAAGTCTTTGGAAGCCAATTTAAACTTATTCAATTGAGTATGATCTCATTTTAGTTTACTCAGTGGAAAGGGGTTTTTAAAACATTTAATAAGGTTAAAGGAAATTTATTTTATTTTCAAAGCATGTATCCCAAATTTCCTGCATGAATTCTTCAGGATGCTTTAAAAAAGCTTGATTATGGCAAACTACAGGGCTAAGGTTGAATAAGTGCTTTTCGAATCAAGTATTTATTCTTTCTGGTGATTGATTTTAAAAAATAAATAAAATTGTGAAGACTGAGAAGTCTCTTGCCTTTTATTTCAAAATGTACGGTAGAACAAGGCCAAAATCATTTATATTTTTCAACCAGAGCTTTAACTTGAAATATGTTTTAGATAATGGAATTTCCTGTTCTGAACTTGACTGATTGCTAACACGGAATGTGACTCAAAAACCACTTTCCTTTGCATGATTTATTTAGGAGAGAGTTAGTGTTAATGTTAAAGCACGCCTGAAGATTCTTGGTCCCATTCTAATGAGAAGGCTTGAAAACAATACTGTGAGTGGGGTGGGACTGGAAATAAAATTATGCATAATTGTATATTTAGTGAACTTGTTCACAGGGATCCCAGAGATCTTCCTTATTAAGTGACTGTCAGTTTAGCAGCAGTAGATGAATAAAAATCGACAACTTTGTACAGCAAACCTTGTTTTGCTGCGTTACTTTTCAGTGTAAGATTTTAGCTTCACATAGAGCCATATAAATGGTACCCAGAGGAAGTGGATAGCTATTTCTCTCACACTAGTTTCCTGATGCTCTTTTTATGTGTGCCTGTCTGCCCTCTCCTTCCCCCATTCTTGCTAAAAACAAAGCTAAACTAAACAAGAATTCAATCAGATACTTGCCTGAAATGTTTTCCTGTACTAAATATTTAGACATAAATCTAAGACTTTTATAGGGTACTCTGTGTTGGAATAAAATGCTGTCCAGCTATTGCTTCTGCTGGCAGTGTTTGTAATCTGTACCAAACCTCAGGTTTTTTTCATGGTGCAAAGTGGAAAATGAATGCTAAGTGTGTCAGCGTGTGTTACCAGCTGTCAAACTGTACTGGAATGTGTTGTTAAGGCAGTTCACTGTAGGAAGCTGCCCTGTCAGCTGGGCCATTGGGTGAGTGCTGCATTTTGTTGTGAAGGACAGCAGGCCAGGCTCCTCAGAGCTGATATGTGCAGAGCAGAGCGATCATTGAGAGTTTGGCAGCCTGCTGCAGTGGTCACAGACCCTAACATGCACCTGTCACCAGCCAACTAAGAGCCTGTGAGATGGAAGATCAGTTTGGAAAAGCACATGGGGAGAAGTATTACAGTGATGATACAATATCTAATACTATCATGTCGTGTGTTGTTGATTGCTCTTGCTCCAAGAAAGATGTCAAAGTCCTGGAACACGTCTAGAGAAGGGCAACAGAGCTGTGAGGGGTCTGGAGCAAAAGTCTTATGCGGAGTGGCTGAGGGAAGTGGGATTGTTCAGTGTGGAGAACCAGAGGCTCGGGAAATCTCACTGATCTCTACAGTTGCCTGAAAGGAGGTTGTGGTGAGGTGGGGTCGGCCTCTCCTCCCACGTAACATCAATATGATGGGAGGGAATGGCCTGAAGATGCCCTAGAGGAGAGATTCAGATTGAATATCTGGAAATTTTTCTTTTCAGAAGTGGTGAAGCATTGCTCAGACTGCCCAGGGAGGTGGTCGAGTGATCATTCCTGGAGGTGTTCAAGAACCGTGTGGTTGTAATACTGAGGGATGTGGTTAGTAGGCATGGTGGAGATAGGCTGATGGTTGGACTGGATGATCTTAGTGGTCATTTCCAAACTTAATGGTTCTATGTTTCACTGCTTAACACAAAATATCTTAACCTATTGCTTGGAGGGAAGACTGATTTCAGCTGACAGAGCTGATCTGCACTATTCTGAGAAACCTACTCTCATCCTAAAAGGTTGCAGAGGGACAAGGATGGGGTCAGCAGTTGGTTCTTTGGAGAAGAACAATCATGATTTGTGAATGTTTTCTTACATCAGGAGTGCTAGGAGACCGAGATGGTAGTTTAGAGGAGAGAGAAGAGACAAGCAAAATGGAAAGGTCTTGAACACTGTTAAGTCCATGCTCCCTTTCTCGTGATTTTTTTAATAAGCAGCAACTAAAATTCCAGCACTTTCTCTCTAAATCCTTTTGATTTCAAAATGAGTCACTGTCTGCAGATTTGCTGGAAATTTAGTCTTCTGTGATTCTTTACTCCTTTGTTGGTAGTGGTGGTGGTAGGCAGGAGCAGCCAGACATACTCCTACATGTGCCACCTGCTCTGCTGTGATCCTTGCCCCTTGCTGAAGCCACCAGCATCTTCATCTTTTGGATAACTCCCTCATGTCAGTTTTGGCTCTTTTCTTAGAAGTGTAACAGTTTGCTGAGCCATTTGGCTAGGCAGATCTTGGTAGCATTAGAAAGCTGACGCAGGTGACTGGGGAGCTGACAGATGTGTGTTCAGGTAGTATGGCTGTGTTCCCTTTTGTGCAGAATTATTTCCTACCTTGCATGGGCCTCTGGGGTATGTACTGTGCAGCTGACAAAGCCCTTGAGCAGTTAGCATTGCCACAGAAGGTTTAGCAAGGAAAATGTACTAGCCCAAGTCATAGGCTGAAATGAGATGCTGTGGGAGAGGACTATCACAGTCCAGCACATATTAAAAATCATTCTGAGACCTGCAAGGTATTGTGCTGTGCTTGTTGGATTTAAGACTGCCAGGCAGCAGCGAAGGTCACTTTGTGCCTTCATCTTTAAAGCAAATTGCTGCTGTTTCTATTAACAAGGGAGCAGTGGTGCTGACAAACTCCAGGCAAGTTAACCCCTGCTTCTCATGAGGGCCTGGTCTGATGGATACCCATAGGATGTGTGTGTGCATTGAGAGCTGTATACCATGTATGTGTCAAGTGCAATCTGAGCTCCCTTGTCATGATATGTTAGGGCAGCTGTCTGCTATTTGTGTGACAGTGCACATCTTTGCCAGTAAACTGCTTTTGCTCTGGGTTGTGCTGTGTCTGCTGTCTGCAGGGCTACTGGGAAAGCTGCCAGGGAGAGAGTGACTGCTCGCACTGAGGTGGTTGGGCAGCACCTCTTGTAATCCGTGTTCTGTGCGTCGTACTGATTGGGATTATGGATATGCACTGAGGTATGAATACCAACACTGAATTCCAGAGCCTGATTTTTTAATCAGAGACAGGTCTAGCAGCTGGGAGCAGCTGGATAATGTCTGCTTAGGAAAAAAAATAGTTGTATCAGATGAAGCCAAAAACTATAAGGTAATTATTGCTTTAGCAGCTATACGTAACTAAATGTAACAAATGAATAGCCTACGGCAGAACTGAGAGCACTTTGAAGTGAAGCTGGACAGTTGAAAAATGACCAACCCAGAAATAACAGGGAAAGTTATCCTGTAACAAGCCTCATAGCAGTGAGAATTATCCTTCCTGTGGTGAAACCAGGGATCCCAATACAGTTCTGTCCACAATGACAGTGGTTAGTGATAAGTGACTTTCTACCTGCAAAATAGAAAGTACCACTTACAGGTGCGAACGATGCTGATGTCTGGTCCAGAGGCAGACTTGAAAGAGCATTCATCCGCCATGGGTAAAAAGACAGAAAACTGCAGAAGTTATTCCCAAAGTGCTGCCTGCCTTCTAATTGCTGGCCAGCTCCTTTTGTGAAAAGAGGCAAGAAAATCAGTTCATGCAAATGTGAGTGCTTGCAGATTTCTCTTCTGGGGAAAATGTTCTTCTTTCCCCTCTCTCTTTCAGATGTTTAAAATCAGCAAAGCACCACATCAGAGCTGAGAGAAAGGAAAACCGGTCAATGTCACCTTGGTATCTGATGATGAAAGGTATGCTCCCCCTCCCTAGTGCCCTGAGAAAGGCAGCAAGTATTTTCTATGAACAGCACTGAGCTCAGAACTGGGAAGGCCCCTTTGCTCGTCACCTTGCACAGAGTGGGGCCTGCTCCTGGGCACCTGGTCCTGTGTAAGCAGGGGGTGCACCAGGTGGCCCAGACGTCCATTCCAACCCCAACCATCCCATGGGTCTGTGCCTGCCTTTATGGAACCTGGTTGAGGGAGCTTTCGTCAGTAGAAAGCAAGCAGCTTAGCTGGTATTTCTCTGCCAGTAAAGAACTAAGATGTGTCTGATTATTTCCTGGGTGGTGACATGAGTGACATATATTTTCTTCTGAAGAACCACAGTGGGCTGCAGCTATTAAGCAGTGGTAATTTACAGAATTCATGGCCAACTTTACCATTCAATTTCTTTTCTTGATTTTAAAGTCTGTGATTTTGTTCTGACTACTATATTTTAAATGCAGAAAATAATGGAAGCTAAGAGAAAAACTGTTTGTTCTTTACATTCATTTACCATTTTACCGTTTCCATTTTAATGTTCAAAATGTACTGGCTGTTGGCTGGCATTTCCATCATGTTGGAGTGCCTGTATTCCTCTCAGGTTTCTAATGAGGCACAAAGTATAGAGAACACAAATGACAGGAAAAGGCTACAGGATTTAAGGACCGAAATCACATATATTTTAAAGCAGTTGCCTAAGGTTATAGCACAACAAAGCAGGAAATGTCTCTTTCTTCTGCAGTTTACTTGGAAACAAGGACAGAATTACCTCTTCTCCCTGGGTGAAATGTACTCTTTGGTACAAAAGCAAAGACCCAGCCATGCACCGTCCTATACTGCAGAGTCCATGCAACTTGTTCTGCAACAATCTAGCTTTCCCCATTCTTTGCAGGAGCAAACCAAGTAAGGGCAGAACCATCAGGGAGCCTACAAGACAATGGGAAATGAAGAAACAACCTTATCACTCTCTACAACTCCCTGAAAGGAGGCTGTAGCAAGGCCAGGATTGGCCTCTTCTCCTGTGTAACAGCAACAGGATGAGAAGGAATGCCTCAAGTCACCCCAGGGGAGGTTCAGGTTGAATATTAGGAAAACTTTTTACTCAGAGTGGTGATGCATTGGCACAGGCTGCCCAGGGAGGTGGTGGAGTCCCCATCCCTGGAGGTGTTCAAGAACTGTGTGAATGTGGCACTGAGGGGCATGGTTAGTGGGCAGTACTGGTGGTGATGGGTTGGCTGTTGGACTAGATGACCTTAGAGGTCTTTTCCAACCTTAACAATCCTATGAAATGAGACAATATTGAAAAGGTATTAGAAGTGATTTAAGGATATTCAGTATGAGGGAACATAACCAGAGCATTTTTCTCCCACCTCAAAAGGCAGATGGCTACACTGATGTTGCGATCAGAAATGCTGAACAGCATCAATACTTCTAAATTCTTAATATACATCACACCTTTTTTATGAATTTTGCCACAGCTCTAGGGTGATCTTCTGAGATGAGAATTATATTCTCCACCTGCAAATTGTACTTTTGTGAGATATTGTATTTACGAGAAGTTAGGCAAGATGCTGATGGGGTGAGCTGGCACATTGAGACCACACAGCTGACAAAAGTGATTTCTGACAAGGAGAGGTGTAAAGGAAAAATAAAAAAGAACAAAGTTCAGTTCCTGGTGATTTGAACAGACTGGTGAAACTGCAGCTGTCATCAGGAAAATGCTGTTTCTCAAATACAAATGTACAGGGAACAGAGAACACTGACATGAAAATACCAGTGAGGGTCAGTCTCTGAATTAAATTGTTGGATGTAAATAGGCTTTGCTTGAGTCTTGGCAAAATGCTGGGAACAGGGTTTTTCAGCAAGCTTGCATTAAGGTGGCATTTAAAGCCATGTCAAGGAGCCATTATAAAACTTCAGATTTCACAAGCAGTATACATGGCAGGTGTCCTATATGTGTGTACACTTGTATATATGTATGGATATATGGATATATGGATATATGAATGTAGATATTTGACAAGACCTTTCCGAGAATCATTTTGGAGAGATGAATGACAAGAAAGGAAACAAAAAGAAAAGGCTCATTTTCTGTTTGGGGAACTGAGACTGAGAAAAGTGAAACACAGAATCCTAGAATGCCTTGGCTTGGAAGTGACCTTAAAGATTATCTATTTTCAACCCCCTGCCATGGGCACAGTTGCCACCATCCAGCCTGGCCTTGAATGCCTCCAGGGATGGAGTATCAAACAGTCTGTAAAAGTTCAGAGTAAGCATGATAGAAAGTAGGAAATATATATCTTGTCCATTGCCTTTGACATTACCTCTTTGTCAGATGTTTTACCAGAAGATGTTGTTGGAAATTTTCAGTGGCAAAAATTTTGTGCAGTTTTCAGGATTTCTTTAAGGCACAGCAGAGTTTCAGTATGATGTTGGAACCAACGCATCCTTTCCATATTGTCTGGGTGCACAGAGTTAGTGCACATATTTGTTCCTCAGGCTCAAACCTCTATTAAGTCAACTGACTTTGAGGCACTAAAACATAGCAAAATTGAAATTGGGGGAGGTGAAAATGATGGGAGATTTGATGCTACTTGGAGCATGACTTAGACCTTTTCCAAAGCAGTATTGCAAATGTTATCAAATGTTAAGTACACCAAAAGTGTTGATCACAGAGAAAGTGAACCTTCCTGCTTTGTTGCAGCTCAAGTCTGATGTAAGGGAATTCCTGATTGTTTCGGTACTTCAGCAGTTGTCCACAAACTAGTAACAAAGTGAATAAGCTGAGGTACTTTTGCTGATTTTCAGGCAGGACAGTGTAATGATAGCAGCTGAAGACGTATGTTTTTATATCAAATAGTGCCATTTGACACTGCCTGATGGGTTTAGTTTATATTTAAGTAATGTCTCGGGCTGTCATTTCTGAGATAGTTTGATGTCTACCTTTGATGTGAAATGTGTTAATCTAATGAGTGGGTAGAGGAAATGAGTTACTATGGGAACAACATCCTTATGTGACTTGCTGCCCCAGTTGGCTGCTCCATAATTGAAGCAGGCAGCAAAATGGAGCAAGGCCACCAGAGAAGGTCTTACATTTCAATCTGAGACAGATCTATTGATGGTCAGAGTTGCAGAACTCTGGGATCTGCACTGTGTTTAAGCAAAACAAGAGGAGGATGAAGAAGGAGGGATCCAAACAGGACAAGGAAAAGACCCAACAAAGCAACAGTTGTGGACCTGGATGTCTTCCTCTGAAGGACAGAAATGCCTACATGGACTGTTTGTGACCTCTGGGAATGAACTGTTAGGTGAAAAGCAGCACGTCTTACTCCTGTTATGTTTTCTGTCTGTACTTTTCTGAAAAATGCTGCTGAAAATAGCACATGTGGAGCGGTAAGAACTAAATTCTTGATTATTGCTCATCTGATTAAGGGGATCATTTCTATCAGAGTAGAAATGTTTTAATCCTTTCTTATTTGAATCCTCACTGGCCTACTGCCTCAGCTAAGCAAAAGGAAAAACATACAATCATCCTCAGTCCTCTTGACTTACCAGTTCTCAGCAGCACATGAACATCAGGTGGATGCTCACCTCAGATTCAGCACCTACAGGTGAGCAGGAAATTATTTTTCTCAGACTTTAATTACTCACTGTGTACTGTGTGCCACCTGATTTGCCTGCTGTCTCAGGAAAAAAAGCTGCACAATTTAAGTCATTATATCAAGCCTTCCAGTACTTGAAGGGAGCTTACAAGCAGGAGATCCATTAATGACAGAACAAGGGGGAATGGCTTTAAACTAAAAGTGGGGGCATTTAGGTTAGATGTTAGGAAGAAATTCTCTACTCAGAGGGCAGTGAGGCACTGGCACAGCTGCCCAGAGAAGCTGTGGTGCCACATCCCTGCAGGCATTCAGGGCCCTGGGCAACCTGAGCTGGTGGCAGCAGCCCTGCCCACGGCAGGGGGTTGGAACTGAGTGGGCTTTGATATCCCTTCCAACCCAAGACATCCTGTGATCAAATAAGGATCAACATAGCTTACTGATTTTGTAAAAAAAAAAAATAAATTAAAAGTAATAAAGAACAATCCATGAAATATACACTCAAGATCAATACCCATAATGTAAATGACAATATTAGACATGAACAAAAAACTAAGATATGCCTATGAATTTCTGAGTTTCTCACTGGAACTGAATGGCAACCTGTTATCACTCTGTCACTTCAACAGTCACAAATTTTTGCACATTATTTCTGTTCAAACTGATTCCTGCTCTCGTATGTCTCTTGGGAGTCCCCTGATTCCTGTGTAATCCACTTAAAGAAGCTTCATCATTGATAACCTCCTTTCAGCACAGCCACAGGTCTTCCACTGATCCCTCCCTTCTCACCTGCTATTACCTGGGTAGCATCTCCCATGTTTGCACTCAGGCTGTTGCCCACTCCAACTTTTGTCACTGACATTGCACCACTTGGACTGTTGCCTCTGACCACAGTGCTCTGATTTAAAACAATTCCAATTTGACCCTTTCTGATGAAAAAAAATTAGCAGCAATTAAATCCCCCTGCTTTCCTAGTCCACGCATATGTAACATCATCCCCTGCCTGCCTTCAGCAACATTCCTCACCACCTTTGGAGTATCCCCAAGCTCTTCTCCAGAGAGCCTTCCACAGCACAGAGATGTCAATAGAACAAATAATTAATGTCAAGTGGCTGTCAATAACTTCTAGGTCTAAAAACACAACAAATGTAAACCCTTGTTAATTAATTTTGTCCTACCCTGAAAAGTAAACAGTGAGCAAATGGGAACTGATGTTATGGTGGTAATGACCAGTGATCATTTTTTCCAAGGAAACGTTGAGAGGCACAGCAACTTTTGCACAGGTAAGTCCTGATGGAGTTTCTTTATCTCCTATCATCTTCTGCAAATGACTTTATATTTTTTTAACTACAGAAAATAGAAGTGTACAAACATGATATTAAAAAAGAAAAAATAAATTGATTTTAAATATGAACTACATAGGAAAATACATAGAAATGCAGCAAATGAGAAATTCTGTATTTCAACTTGGGTTTGCAAATGGGATGCTGGAGAAGAGAGTGACAAGTTTAAATACAAAAGCTTTAGAAACACTTTGGTTTTGATACCTAAAATAATCTCACAAGAATGAGCAAGGAAGAGGCAAAGAGGGGATTTGACTAATGTATTATTATTATCTTTGGAATAATACCAGCCTTTCTATTCCTTTCTCCCACTCACACACTCAATCTGACCCAAAGCCAGTTGTGGCCTTTCTTTCCCCCCAGTTTCCTGTCCACCATGCCAAGAATTGGGTGAGAGTGCAGTGAAAACAAGATCCTTCTTCAGGGCTGATTTTCAGAGCACAAGTGACCATGACCATCAGTGTCCTGATGTAACAAATAGGGTTTTGTGAGAGAAGGGACCAGCAATCACCTCTGGTTTTCCCACACACATTCCTAGTGTTCTATCTTCAAACTTTCTGTCTTCTGCAGTAAGGGAGGATGTAGCAGACTTCCAAGAATTACATTTTCATGGCTAGTGACACTGTGGAAAGATGATACCTGAAGTTTTTTTAATCTGGAATAGGGAAAAAGCAAAAGAAGAGGAAAAAAATTCTGTGAGTCATTGAGAGTTATTGATCATGTTAGGTAACCTGTGAAATGAACTGAAATTAGCTTTGTTGCAATAAAAATAAGCGAAGTTCTCCAAAGCAAGCTTCTTAATGTTGGTAGTGCTAAATATTCTTCTGGCTGGACAGCACAATTTGTGGGACATGGCAATTTCTCTCAGATTACTCTGTGGAGTCTCTTTGGATGGTTAGAAATTGAATGAGTCTCCCATCTCTGGTGGAGTTGCACGGTTATCAAAACATGGTGAGCTGTACTGATTTCTGCAATTAATCATGACTTGATTTATCACTTGATTGTAGGAATGCAGCCTGAATAGATTTTTTTTCCATCTCCCTTGCTCCCTAATTGATTTTTTGTTTTGTTTTTTTTTTGAATGCTGAAGCTTTGACTTCCTCTCATAAAATAGATTAGAGTCATTAAGGCTGTGAGCTGTTTAATCATTCTGCTGCATAATTACTGTTGCTACTGTTGTCCTCTGGTTTACAGTGTTTCTTTATTAGCAGCTCTTATTGCCAGAAGGTTTAAGCATTTAATAATCTGTCAAGGTGGTCTTTTGCTTGCTTTTTTTTTTTTTTTCTCTTTTTAACTTGAAGACCTTTTTGGCAATATCTTTAAGCACCTGGCCAGGTCAGGTACTTTAATACTCAATTATCTCTGTCTAGTTAGTCTCACATTGCTTTTTCAATTAGCCTTCTTCTGGATAGCCACAGTTACTCATTTATCATATACAAAATGTAAGCAAGTCACATGCAACAACAACAAGCAGTAGGAAATCAGAACTTCCAGACATGTTACTGAGATTGATGGCGATACAGGACACATCAAGCAAGCTTTTATCAGTTAGCATAAGCAAAAAATCCTGACCTAGCATTCATAGTAAATGCAGGCTGTAGTGGTTTCCACAGCACGGAGGATTTATACTCACTGAGGAGTCCTACCAGGCCTTGTCCCAGTGCTGATGTGTCCATCAGACTCTGGCCATCCCAGAAGGGTAGGAATGCTGATTTATGGTGTTTTGCAGCAGTGGTGGACAGTGGTCTGCTCTAGGGTGCAAGCTGTGAGGTGCAGCAATCCCTGCATAAGAAGAGCAGTGAGCCAGGCAGCCCTGTCTCCCACCAGGATAAGGCTCTGCTCATCCTGCCAAAGCAGCTACTCTTCACCCAAAGCACCTGCAGCAGCCAGAAGTGCAAGTTAGATATTACAGTGTCTGCAAGAAAATCAGAGCGTGGAGAGCATTGGGAAGCACTGGGAGAAATGAGTAGTTCACAGATTACTGAAAGTAGAGATGTAGCAGTCCATCAGTAGGAACAGGATCGAGGCAGCGAGCAAGCGATCAATTCTCCCTGTCCTTGAGAGAGAGGACAAAATGTAATGGAATTCCCTATGTTAACAAGTAAGAAGAAATATCTCAGTGCTAAAAGATAGGGAAGCCTGGGAACAGATGGCCTGGGGATCTGGTGGCATTTCAGCTGCTGGCAATCACTGCAGAATGAGAGACAAGTCTGTCAAAAATGACACAGATATAACGGAGCCTCCCTCCTGGCAAGGCAGTGGGTCAGGCCTCCTCTTAATTCTCTTTTCTGGCTGGCTCTGTGTGTGTGTGGAACTGCAAGCCAGAGGGAACAGAAATGCTGAGATTTGCATGCACTGTTCCCCCCAGAAGCTGAAAACAAAAATGCAGAGCAGTTTTTGATGGACACAAAAAGAATGAAATCCTAACGAGGGTAGCAAAGAATTATAACTGCAAAGAATGAAGAGACAAGGATTAGAGGTGGAAAAGAATATACATATTTTTAAAGAAAATATTCTGGACTAGTATCATCTTTGTAATTATGTGTTGGGACAGTGTTTCCTATTATTTTAGAATTCCTTCAGTCACCTGGGGGTAAACTTTTACATTAATGGAAGTGACTGTCTGCATTTCTTATAGCACTTCGCAAATGCCTTAGTTTATCTTGACAAAGGAAACTTGCAGATATTAATTCTTGGGTTTTGTCTTGTCTATATGATAATCCAGGCAAGATTTGAAGAATTTCAGTACAATAGCCTCCTCTTAGGAAAACTTTGATTGCACTAAAACATACTCTGATGTGCTAATCTCTTAACCTTCTAGAGTTCATTATTTGGACAGATAAAAATTGAGTTTAAAGTGACCTATAAGGTCTTCTTGCCAAGATATAATCTAGTTAAAATTTTCTCAAATTGAATTACGTGGACAGCATACCATGTATTGATTACAAAATCTTGTTAATTGAGTCGTATAGTAAGACTCCTGACATGATTTTTTTCTCTTTTGATGGACTCAATTTTTAACAGGCACTTCAGCATTTTATTTTTTAGTGCTGTCACCAGCTTGATAGCTTCTCAGTCATATAAAGCTTTGACCTCTGTGCCACTTCATTGATTGAAGAAAAACAACTGCAAAGTTAACTAGTCCTGTGCCATTTATGAATATGTTTCTTGTATTACATCACTATGAGGAATCTGAGTGCTACTTTGAATTATGCCCTGAAGGACTGGTGCTGTGGCATTGATTTCAAGACATATACTTTATAGTTCTGAAATAGAAGTTTTAAGTATTGCTTTCAAACTTCCTTTTTACCATGATTTATAATTTATAAATAAACAATATAAATATATTATAACAATAAAACAATTTAAATATATTATGTATATAATTTATAAATAAATAATAGAAATATAAGGATATAAGGATAAGGAAAAGAGTCCCAACTCTGTTAATGTCTTCTCTGGGTCCATCTATGGCTTTACTCTGCAAAACTTTCTGTTCTGGATTTGGGACCCCAAAAACTACAAGCTCCTGTAGGCATTCTCATCCCCGTGCTGTTCGGTGACCTCTACTGAAGGCAGAAGGAAGAAGTCTGATGCCTCTTCAATTAATTGCCAAAATATGTGGGAAAAAGAAGCAAAGAAGATGTGGAGTCTGAAGATCACTGCAGGGAGAATGTGTTGAGACTTACTATGAACCTTAAAGGGAAATCTGAACCTGATCAAGAATTATGGGCTCTTGAACTCTGACTGACCCCCTCCAGTAGATTTGATTTTAGAGAATATTGTTTGATTAGCGATATTGGATTCTGGATGCTCTGTAGCTCATATGAAAAAAAAAAAAAGCTCATCTGAGTGGGCTGACAAGTAAGGGAATAGGTTGCTCTGTGAAAAATAATAATAATAATAATCCCAGGATGATTTTCTAAGTGTTGAAAATCCCACGCAAAAAGCTTTTCTGGTAGGCAGATCCTATTCACATAAGTGAAACAATAACTTGGTTTGAGGGAAAAAAAAATTATGTATATATAAAAACCAATTGTCTGTTTTTCAAGATAGTCTTGCAGCAAGCCTGAGGTTAACAGTATTTGTTCGATTCATCGTAATTACTAGAAATGCTTCATCCATTCAGAAGCCTTTGCAATACCCCCAGGACTGCTAAGCTTTAATATAAGCTGTTTTTCTCTTTTATCTCTGTTTTTTCTCTCACGTGATTTCCCCTTTTCTTTAGATGTCTAGCTTTTGTTGATTTTTTTTTCACTTGGAAAGGTAGCAATTAAGTGATGGTGTTTTTCATCTTTTATCTGAATTTCTAGGGTCCAATTCTTACATAGAAATGACTTCTTGATCAAATTATTTTGCAGGTTTTCTAGTGAATCAACTTGATCAATCATTAGTTCCTGTTTGATAGAGTATACAAATGATGTTGTGGTATATGATAATCTTTGGATTTTCCCACTACCTAGCAGAATGCTGGTTCTGAGGTGGGAGTGTGGAAATGGAAAAACTGACAGGCCCAGACAAATGAACAATTAAGTTTGTGTACCGAGGTCTGTGGCAAAGTAATAGAATGAGGTGGAATACGTGCCTGGAATATCAAAATTTTACATGCTAGTTTAAAGTGTCCCAGGGGAGCTGTGGGATAGATACTGCATGGAAAGTGAGCAGTGTTCTCATTACAGCAGATTAGGTTAAATATCAGTAGCCTGAATATGGGAAAATAAGACCAGAACTGTTTGAAAATAAGCAAATATGCTTATTTTTCTAAATCAAAATACTACTTATTTGCAGGATGTATATTTTGAAGTAATGACTGGTCAAAGAGGAGGAGTATCAGTGCATTTCAAGGAGCAAAACGTGAGAGATTTTCAGCTTGATCTAAGGTTGTGCCAATATTGGCACAGGTTTATTGGCAGGTTGTGCCAATAGATCATGTCATACAAGACATGGTTCCAAAAGCCACCATTCTCCAGCCACATCTGGAGGATTACGAGTGGTAAAATGGCAATGAGAAGTGAGAATACTTGCTTCCACTGGTTATTTAAGTAATTTTCCCTTTCAGGAAATTGCTATAGTCCACATTGTACACTGCACTGCACCTCCCGTTTGGACAGGAGAGGAGTTGTGTTAGCAAATGCTCAACCAAAAGTAAAAATATTGCTGAAGTAATGGACTCCATCAAAGATCCAATTTCACTTTAGGGGTAAGTTTAACATGTTTTCTTGCGGATTATTATTACTGTTATTTCTTTTTGTATTTGTATTTCTTTATGTATTTGTAATGCCAGTAAACTGCAAACTGGATGATAGAAAGGAAACTGGAATGTAAGTTGTAAATAGCATTATTGACTAAATACCAGTTGTAGGTTCTATACTGCTTATGCATGAGCCAGAAAACATATATTGGATGAACAGTTTTATTTCTATTTTCATAGAAGCAGCAGTTTTTTAAAAAAATCATTATCACTTGTGTCTGAGCTGATCATGTTTGATTTGGAAGTCACTGGGATGCAATAAACAGGAAACCCCAGGGTGCCATTTTACTAAGACAGTTTTCAGAAAGGAACCACAGTTTCTACTGCAAAGCACTGTTGATTTACATGGATTTTCTTGACACACGTTTTGGCAAAATGTATCAGCTTGTGCTTCTTAGTATCAACAAATAATACTTGACTTGCAAACGAGCTCCTTGGCAAGTACCCAGCCACGGGAGGCTTGAAGATTTGACTGAATAAAAAAGACTTCCATTTCATCAATTTGTGAGCTGGCATTGTCCCTGCCATAGTCATCTGCAGCCACTCTGTGCTCTTTGCTTCTCAGGCTCTTTTTTTTCTTGGATAATGCAGCTATTCAGCCTGTTATTTTTTACCAAATTCCATGCAATGAAAATTAAATGTTTAAATTTTCAATTTCCATATAAATGTCTTAAAGGACTCTCAGACTCATCTGTGCTCTCATGTTTGAGAGTTAGCTTTTCTCTGGTGGGATGCTGGCATTTGTCCCTCCCTTGATAAGTCCTAGATAATGTTCAGCTTAAAAAAAAAAAAAAATAGCAACCACCTTTCTTTGTGTTTTCCCAGTGAAGCTTTCTTCTTCTTAAGCTTAAATATAATGAACATAAACCCATCTGGAAATAAAATTGTGCACTCGGTTCACTAAAAAATGTAATTACATTATAATCAAGCTGTCATTTTATGAGATAGTGGGAGATGAAATACACCATAAACTGACAAAAGACGAAGACAGCTTTCTCTTCTGAATTTAATTCACAGCATAAAGCAGCGTAGAAATTCTGAATGACAAACAGTGTAACCAAGGAATTGCTTGGAGATGGGGAAAAGGCCATGGTACAAGGTCTAGAAAGACAGATTGGCTTTCGTGTAGTAGAATAAGGGAGCCTTAAACTATATGCAGAGCAACGCATATATAGGCTATTAGTGCCCATAGATTGACAGCCCACCAGTACTGGAAAAAAAGGATTAGAAACACTCGTCTTGATTAGGAAATAAATTGAAATTACGCTGTCATGGATTTGTGATTTTTGGTTTTAGGTATTCCACATCATAACAGCATGTGGGGCACTGGGAGTTTAACTGTTAATGCTCAAGTTCTGGGTACCTGCCCAGAAGAAAAGAAGAACTACATTCCCCAGGGGACTTTGCAGTCACAGAGAGGAGATAGAACTCCTGGCAAGGTCACCTGATGCACTTCTTTTCATCCTCTCTTCTTCATCCCGTCTCCCTGCTGCTCAATTGGACTGCACATCTCACCTCAGTGAGTGGTGAGGCTTATCCATCTTTCAGACATTCTCTTTCTCTCATTACACTTGATTTATTGGCTTCAATTGTGATTATATAGTATTATAGTGTGTTATCTTGCATTCTGATACTATTTTTAGTAAATTAATTTGTTTCTCCTCAGATCGTTGCCGCTGTTTTTAATTATTTTGGGGTCCCCTGTTACCCTTTTCCAGAGGTGTGGATTTTGCGAAATCCCTCTGCCCCCTAGTCATGGAACTGGGCTGAACCAGCCCGTAAACTATTGACATATGCATCTCTGTAGCTGCGGTGAATTTTGAAGCAGAATTATCAGCCTTGGTTTCTTCACCTGAAGCCTTATGCACTACCAAGCTGTCAGCCTCTATTTAGCAGCTAAATGGGCAAGTGAATCAAGACCATCTGAATATGCGAGGGACTGTTTTATTCTTTGTTCATGTCCTGCTCATTCTTGGTGCTCTTGCACTGCACATTGCCTTAGTACGAATAGAAATGTCTTGGTGTGAGGGGCATTCTCCGTCCTGAGCAATGAGAAATATGGGTCACTCCTGGTGAGGTGTCAGCATTCACATGGGAGAGATTTTCCTCACTTCCCCTGGTCCTTGACATGTGAGCTGCTTTCCTGTTGTGGAGCAAAGTCTTCTGTCCCCTCCTGATGCAGTTTCTCTGAGATGTGAGTCTGTTCCCTGCTATCCTTTCTCTGTAACACTGCTTCCTTTATACAGGCGGTCCTGTTAGCAACCATTGATCTGAAGTTTGAGAGCAAGCTCAAGGTGGTAAACTGAGGGCACAAATGTGTGTGGAGAGAGGAAGAAGCTGGGAATGTGCTTTTGGATGCCTCGTTGCCTTTCCAGAAGGGATCAGGGAGTCTGCTCTCATGGATGGATGGAAGATGGCATCAGAATAGCCTCTCTTCTGCCAGTTAAATAAAGGAGAATTTATTTGCACAGGGCCTTTCATCCGGTAACTGACAAAAGCTTCCGTAATAAGAACAGGGCTGAACTTCTTGTTTTTGTCGTCTGATTTTGTTTCTGTTCCAGAGATAAATGGTAACATACTGGGAGGACCATGCTGTGGAAGTGGTGCAGCTGATACCTTTGTTCAGTGTCTTGCTTTTCTCTTTTCATGCTATGCATACAGCTACAGAGCAGCACGGCATGCTGTGCTGTCCAAGCACAGCGTTATCCACTGTGTGGTAAGTAAGGCACACTTTGTGTATTCATGCTACATCTCTGGCAGGGCACTGAGAGCTTCAGAAAAACAGGAGCTGAAGGAGCTCACTGGAGACGTTTCAATAGGACAGCTTGCTTTTTCAGATTTTAAGCTGTAATTTGTTTAAATGTAATTAATTTTGTTTTCCTGAGAAAAGCAGAAGGATTTCAGTTCCAAGAAACTGAACATAAAATGAAGTGTTGTAAAAATAAATAAATAAATAAATAGATGCTTTTCCAAATGCCTGTGTAACCGTACAGTCTCTGTTTTGACAGAAATAACAGAAACAGCTTTTGTCAGAAACAGCTTCTGACAGTAGCTTCCTACCCAGATAAAAGGAACAGTTTTAAAGCTACATTTTTTCTATCACCAAACCTCAGCAAAAGTAACCCCACTCAAGGACTGCCAGTAGTGGACTACTGATGTAGTTTAGTGTAGTAGCTGTAAACTGAAGATCTCTCAGCCATTAAGCTTCTCCCTAATTTCATATTAGGCAGCTTTGTTGGCAACAGATTTGGTTAAAATGACATCACATTCTTTAATTCATGCTCCTGTAGAATCAATTGGACAGCCTCAAATAGAGTATTTCACCTTTTCCATGCAAGATGTATAAGATGTCTTGAATTTAAAACAAACAAAATAGAACAAAATAAAATAAAAAAACAAACAAACAAAAAAACCCATAACCTTCCATTCTTATTACAGCAGATGTAAGGAGACTCTTCTTGGCTTTGATTGTGCAAACACTGCGGCCATTTGGTCATAACAAGGCCCAGATGAATTGAAATTGAAGACGTACCTATTCTAGTACCTCAGGTAGTCTGCTTTCCACATTTTTGTTCTGCAAAGATGATGATAGGGAATCTGTTTTTTCTTCATGCCCATCTTTCTACACACAGACAAATATTACCAAGGGTCCCCACATTACAGCAGAGCCTTGTGTGCTTGGCATTGCCTGAAATTTGTGCTCCTTAATTGATGTGAATCCTTAAGAACAGTGAAGGATTAGTGAGCACTGCTTCTATTCACTCCCTTTAGGTCCCACTGCCTTTCTGGCTTTTTCTGGCCATTCTCAGATTGACCTCGGGTTGTAACAGATGCTGGGGAGAAAAAAAAAAGTCTTTTAAATACGTCAGGTTGTGCTCTCTTCTTTAAAAAAAAAAAAAAAGAACTCTGTTTAAACAGCTGGGACTGGAGTTAATTTGTAAAGGCCTGTTTGTGGTATAAGTTCCACAGGGAAAGCTGAATTGGAGAAGGGATATAATGACCTTCTTTTAGAAAATAAACAAAACCCTTGAAGCTAGTACTGCTTAACCCTAGCATAGGAAGATGCAGGACTTTTGCTTCTCTTTTTGCTAAGCAAAATGTATATAGAGGTTACATACTTTTTTAAAGGTAGCAAGCATCTTTGGAGATGGTGCTAAAAAACTGGCAAAATAGTCTCTGCCTTTTGGCTTAAGTTCCTGAGCAAAGAAGGTCTAAGCTTTTGCTAGTGTCCTAGTAACCAGGTCTGAATGCACTAGCTGTTTGGTTTTGTGTTTTCTGATACTGATACACTAATAACACACCGTCATTTTTTTCTTCTCCAAGCATGCTGAGATTGAGGATAATTGTTATCATATGTCTTATAAACCTGTTCTTGTAGCTGATGCATGCAAAACCTTCTAAAAACATGTCAAAATAACTTCCTTAAGCATGGCAATTTGCTAAAAGCTAAGGATGCTGGAGAACAGAACAAACTCATTTAAGGACTTTTAGGAAAAGAGTGCTGGCTATTTATTTCAGGATTTTAAACAGAATAACAACTCAAACGTGTGCAGTGAATTTTGATTGTGAAGACAGCAAAGATGGAGGCTTGAGGAATCAGCTTCTGATGTATATATGTAAAACAAAAATCTGTGAATTGTCTTTTATCTGCTTGAACTAAAGAAGCCTTCCATGTGATCCTCGCTCTTCAAGCAGAGACAGAAAGACTTGCTTGACTTGAATGAAATAAATCACTGCTCTGAATACAATGTTAGATTGAAGCAAGATCTGAAATCTAACTTCTGTAGGCCTTAGACAGTCAGTAGTATGCACATGCACACCTGAGAAGCTGTTGATCTTCTTGCTTATTTTTTCTGCACTAATTATCCTAATATTTGTAAAATGTTATTCCATCTTATACTTCATAGATTAAAGCCAGTATAACTAATAAACAGGATTTTTGCTGCCTCTTTGTAAAATGCTTGTGGCATCATTAGGAGCAATCTGAGCTCTTTACACTCCTGGCCTATGTCTCAAAATGGAGGTGTAATTCAGAATGAGCACAAGGGTAAGGACTCTCCTATTGCTACTTAGTGTGTTTGATGGAGAAAGCAAACATCTTCTATATCATACTTATTATTAAGTTCAGCTGAGATATAGGCTTAAAAATATGACTTCATTTGTATAGTTCCAAGCGTGTTAGCCTTGTTGGCCAGTACTGGCAATATTTGATTTCTCTATAATAGAAATCCTTTTTCACAACACTAGAGTTCTGGCCTCAGAGTTATGTAGAGAGCTGACAACAGCAACATCTGAGAGCTGATTCCTTTATTTTTTTTAGGACTACATCTTCTTTTTCAAGTGTGTAGGCATAACATCACTGGACCCAAACTTCCTAGTTAGAAAGTGGCACTTCCCTGAAGTTCAGTATGTGTCTTCAGCCCTATTCAGAAGCCTATGCTTTCCCTGTCCTTCCTGTAACTCTGATGCAAACTGCCTAGCATAAATTTTCTGTTTCCATGGCTGTATCTGACCAAGTGTGGACATTTGCCTTTACGGTCATCTGTATCAATGCAAAAGCAAAAAATAAGTTTAAAATCTGATACATTTATGTAATTGTTATGTGTTTTGTTTTGTTTTGTTTTGTTTAGATTTTCCTTCCTTTCAGTGCTATTAAATTTATTTGATATATCACAGCTTGCAGTCTTTCCAAACTGTCTGGTTATCTCAGCACATGACATCCACTTGTCGCAAGTACAAGTTGTCCCTAAGTAACCCAACAGGTCATTTCAAACACAGCCTTCTAGAATGGATAATGTAATGAATAGAAAGTTAGAGACAACTTGGGAATCAAAAATAAAACAGAGCTCACTCACAGAGGCAAAAAATCCTAAGGAAGCTCTTTATGTACAGGACATAAATCTTGCCAGTTGTAGTCATTAAGACACATGGGTATCAAGGCCCAAGAGGAGAGATTTGCTAGACCACTAATAACATAGGTAAATTACACCCAGATATGAAACTGCAGATAGAATCAGAGCTGTGATACCATTTGCACATCATCACCATAACCTTGAAATTAATCTTTCATCCTTTAGCTTTCTCAAATCCATTGCAAGTAACTTTGTTATGATAACAGTTGAACCATCTTTCATGCCAATGCTCTTTAGTAGCCATACTGTGAAGACATTGAGGAAAAAAGAGAGATCATTTTATATGGAGCTTTTATGCACTATGAGTATTGCTCCAATTGCGTCCAAATGAGAAGTGTGTGGCTTGATTTTATAGAAGTTGCCAACTCACCTAATCAAAAAAATACAGTATTCTTAAAGATAGCTTCACCTTTTCCACGATCCACCTAATTAAAAAAATAATTGAAAATCAGTTCTGAGTGAGCTTTCTCCCTGCAGACATGATCTTTCCCCACATTTCCTTCAAGAAGTTCTTTTGAAGTATCAGAAATGTAAGGAATGGTCATGGACTGAGGCTAAGAACAGTCAGGACTCATTTAAAAGTGTCTCCGGTACACATTTGATAATGAAAACTTGGACTGAGTCAGCATTTATTTGACCTACCAGCAAATGGAAAACTTACAAAAGCTCATGGATTTTCAATCACTAAGACAGATTTGGGAGTCATTGGCATAGATATGAAATTTCAGA
Source organism: Lagopus muta (assembly GCF_023343835.1). Lineage (NCBI taxonomy): Eukaryota > Metazoa > Chordata > Aves > Galliformes > Phasianidae > Lagopus > Lagopus muta. Next base: position 88,102,769 of record NC_064433.1, read on the forward strand.
TTACAGTATCAGAGAATTGCAGGGTTGGAAGTGACCTCAAGAGATCATAGATTTGCTAAAGCAGTTCCCTACTATAGTTTGCACAGGTATGAGTCCAAACAATTCTAGAATATCTCCATAAGAGGAAACTCCACAACTCTGGGCAGCCTGTACCAATGCTCTGTCACCCTTACTGTAAAAAATATCTCCACATGTTTCTGTGGTATTTCCTTTGTACAAGTTCCAGACCATTACTTCTTGTCCTATCACTATGCACTACTGAGAAGACCCTGGCCTCATCCAATTGCTTCCCACCTCCCTTTAGATCTTTATTAACATGAATCAGACCCTGCTTCAGTTGTCTTTTCCCCAGGCTGAACAGACCCGGTTTACTCAGCTTTTCCTCATACAGGAGATGCTCCAGGCCCTTTATCATTTTATATCTTATCATTCACTACAGAGAGGATATATCATGATATGAGAAGCTCCTAGTAAAATGCACGATCTTTCTAACGGACCTCTGTGGGAAAGATGTTGTCTTAGGCAAGCTATAATGTCCTTAAGGCTCTGCCAGTTATGGCTGAGATAGCAGCCAGAGAAGTGTGAGATTGTTCAGTGGAGCCACCAAATATTTAATGAAAAGACTTCTGTTCATAGAAGTCGATTAGTAACAGAAAAACAGTGTTACTGTTGTTGTACACATTCCCAAATGCATAACCTTGGTAAAAAGCAAGCTGAGGACATGATGGATCACTTCCTTAAATCCTCCCCAAGTTAGCAGTCTGTTTCTGTTAGCAATGTACCTCATCATTCCCATTTCCACATACTTGCAGGTAAATTGGCTGGATGATGGGGCTGACCAAAATATCCTTCTGATCTAAAATTTCTTTTTACTGCCTCTTCTCTATTCCTCATCTGCCAATTTCAGAGGTAGCATTCATACCAGCCCCAAAACGATGCTGACATTATTATTAATTCCCACTTCCATTAAAGCTAGGCAACAGTTTTGAACTACTGTTGTTTTTTTCAGTTTGTTTGTTCTCAAATCTAAAGTATCCGTGTTTGAACATAAGATCAAGATTTGCAGGTTAACTTGAGCTTGCTATTTGTTAGTTCCTTATTTAGCATTGCTGGATGTACTGTCATAATGTCCACAGATAGGACAGATGCGTAACAGTCAATCTATCTCATGCAAATTAGAAATGGAAAAATGATCTTAGGTAATGAAATATAATGCAAGGATTGCTCTCAACCCCACATTCATAATGAATCTCTTTCCTAATACCTTTGCGTTGGTTCTGTTTGTACCTTTATAAAAAACACAGAAAAGCAGAGAGCTGAAAATAGATCGGAAAGGAACAAACCATGAATTAAATTAATGCTACCACAGGTGAGTAGCACCAATAGTAATTCCTCCCTGTTCAGTTGTGCTACAGTTTCAGATGCGATGTATATTCAAATGCACTTCTCAGAGGATAAATGAGGCCAATGAGTAATTGTCATGTCAAATAATCAAATAATTGTTTTTCAGCCTGCTATAGATTACTACTGGTGGCAAGAACTGCCAGGAGGCATTCATACATTGAAATGATCAGAGCAGTGTGCAAGGACTGCCACAGCAAAGCTGAGATCTGATTCTAGAACAGGACATAAATACAGCACCAGACAGCAAGAGAAAGCAGGGGGCTGTGTGACAGGCCAGCAATGGCTCCAGTGTGTGAGTGCTGTGAGTTTCTTTACCTGACTTTTGGGTTAGTTTTCTCAGGCTGATGTTTTGAGATCACAGTCTGTTCCTCAGGAAAGTCTATGCTGGTAACTGTGCTGCCTCAACTGGTGGGTTTGTTCTCCTGAATATGGTAAAGCTGATGGCTGTAAGGGCTCATTTTATAAAGGAATAATGCTACCTTAGGGTTTCTCTTTAAGAAAGATACGGTTCAAAGGTAAAGAGAAGAGATTATGGCTACAATAGGAGTCAAAAAGAGCATGTTGATTACGCATATGTAACTTGGAAATGCATCCAGCAAGTGAGTGCATTAGCTTTGGATGCCCATAATGTCTACCACAGATATGCAATATGGGTTATCAGAGAAGTATCTTCGAGTAAAGATGCATGTCTAATGTTTATGACATGGGGTTATGGACTGAGGAAAAAATGCATGATGATTAAACACAGAAATAGACAAGGTGGTTAATGAGCAAGTTTGTTGCACCTTTGCTTTTGTAGTGAGGTAACTTATTGAACCTTTGTAGGCCTTTGAAAATATCTATTATTTTATTCTGAATTTTACTTCATTGGCTTTTTCCCAATCATTTAACATTTAATCATTTAATCATTTAATAGTGAGGAATACTCAGAAAGCATCAAGTAAATAAAAAAATTAAGATGTATATGGATGGCAAACAAACAAACAAAAAAATCTGTATTTTAGAAATTATTTTTTCAGAAAAAAAGAACTATTTAACAATATGCCAAATAGTTTTATTGCATTTTTGTTTTATATTTTATCTTGCTCAGTTAAACTTCATTATAATCAATAAGTCAGTTCTCATAATTCTCATCAAGGGATACAACATTGACAATTATTAACTTTGTCTCCATGTCAACAAGATAATTTTAGGAATTTTGAAGTTCACTTTAGGGTTAAAAATGGTAATGGTGTTTAGATATACAGGCATGATGGTTTTGTTCCATATCAGTTATTAAACAAATAGGAAAGCATGGACTGCCTTTGAAAGGATCTATTCTGTGGGTATATAGACAAGAAGGTGATTATGAAGATCCACTGCCTAACATTTAGCAGCTGATTCAATGTCAGTGATGAATTTCAGGTGATGGAGATATTATCTGTTAGTCAAAAAAAAATAGGAAAGGGTGACATTCCAGAAAGGTTTCCATTGGTGATTTTGTCATTACATTGTTGATAGTGTCTCGCAATTCAGAATGATTTATTATACATAGATATTGAAGATACAGAGGACATGAAATAGAGTTGCCTTATTCCAAGTTCTGGTTCAATGAACCTACTACTTTACATACTTTTCTCAGTTCTACTTTGTTATAAAACTGGGATGCTGCTTTCACAATTAACTCAACTTGTCTGACAGATAAAATATTCTTTTTAGGACGAGACTTGTAGCACATGCAGAATCTTTATCTGAGCTCATGAATCCACGCAGATCAGCACAGTGTGTACAATCCTGTTGTATTCAGTAGTTGCAGACATGGACAGATTGTTTCCTGAAGGAAAACAAGCAAACAAACTAACAAACAAACACAAAAATCTCGTGCAAAATTTGTCTCTTGTTTTGCTGTAGCAATCCAATAATTCTTCTACACAGAGACAATCCAGAGGTATACTAAAATCCTGGCACCCAAGGAATGAAGGGCACTGGTTACACATGCAAGCACAGCCATGATGCCCAACTATACCAAAATTATAATTACAGAAGAATTTTGAGCTTCTTCATCATATCTCACAAATAAATAAAATGCATTAGCTTTCGCCACATGTAACAGTAATTTACAAGCCATATATTTCTATTCCCACTGATGCCCCAAGAAGGGGTAGATTCTTGCCTCTGAACTTACACATCAGATACTCCTTTATTTCAGTCATCGTTAGCAAAATTAAGCTATTTACACTACCTCTCTGAAGCTCAGTATATCCACCCAGAAAATGTTGCTTGCTCAAAGTACTATTCCTGTACTCTCTGTAAATGATGCAGGCGTTTACTTCTTAAACTGTGGGTTGAATTTCAATAGGTACTAAATAAAAGCAGCAATACTTTCCAAGATATTAGCTTGTAAACTTGACATTAACTGCTTTACCTTTCATTTCCTATTACTTATTATGCTTATAAGATGCTTCTGTATCATTAGGATTTATTTTAAATGGTTGAGTTGGTGAATAAAAACAAATGAAACAGAACTTTTTCTGGCACCAAAAAAAAAAAAAAAGAAAAGAGAAAAAAAAAAAGAAGAAACTATTGAAACTGACTTGACAGCTAAAGCATCCAAACTGAAGATGCTTCTTAAAATGTTAATAATCAGCATGTATTCTTGATCTACACCTTCATGAGGCAGAGGAATAAAAAGCCAAACTAAGGTTAAGGCAGCCTTTGGCAAACATAAATGAATGTGTAGAAGCCACACACAATTCAAATTGACATTTTCTACAAACAAAGGCAACTCTACACTGTTCAATAATTGAAAAATCCCTGTGGCATGAACATACATAATGATGGGCAGCAAAAATACTTCATCTTCCTTGCAGTGCTTGTTGTGGGTTTCATGACTGGAGGTTGCTGAATTATTCATAGAAAGCAGTTCTTACTGTGGATTTGTCTCCTTTTTGCATTCAGAATTCAAGAGATGCTGTAGCTCAGGCAGAAGAGGCTGGGATATGAAACTCACCAGGTCATCTTCAGAGTCCAGATTTAGTGTTGAGAGAATTAAAATGTCCCTTTGTGAAATCACAAGTGAAGCTTTTGAAATTCTATTTTTCCCTCTAATTGTTCTTAGTCAGTAGTTAATCATGCACGCAGATGTCATACAACTTATTTTTCATCTTATGTGCTTCTCAGCTCACTGCTTGAACTTGTCATTCCCTAGTCTCACACCATATCTGGACATGCACCTCTATTCATGCATCTTAGCACATCTGATGATTTGAATCCACAAAGAGAACTGAATGCAAGAAGCTTCACAGTCATAGTGCTTTCTAGCACACCTGTTAATCAGCTTTGGTAATATGAAAGACAAACAACTATTTCTAGCAAGTGTAAATTTAGTTTCATATAACCATTCTCTGCCATGGCCACTCAATTTAGTCACTGAGTTTAGGCAGGCCACAATTTTCCTCAGGTCACCAGCCCAGTTCCTTGTGGTAAAGAAAAAAAATCACAAAATCTTAACTGTAAAAGTATGGATGGCCTTTCACGTCAATCAAGTTTAATGGGTATCCCGTTCAACTGATATACAGTCAGCCTATAAAGTGATGAATCATTCACAGACCTGGTTTCTCATGACACTCATCATCTTTGATGAGATACAATTAGATTGGGACCATTTCATGTGTGCATAAGGCATTCAGACAGTCAGCCTGTTAGATGGGGAACAGAGGGAAGATTCATACTTTTGGTCATGGTGCCAATAAAAGGCTCAAATATATTCAGCTCTTCCATCTTAATTTCTAAACAAGTGGGCTACAAGGGCCAGATTATTGTTTCATATAGTGCTGCAACTTGTAAGCAAATCATCCGGACTGGTTGTGACTTGAGAGAGAGCCCACTCACTGGGTTTGAATTCTTACTAACTCTTTCGCATAATTAATTTTATTTTATTTTGGATTGGCTTTCCTAATAAGAGATTTTTAAAGGGTGTAAAAGCTTTCACCATTAAGCATTACCAATTTCTCTCTGCAGCATGACTCTTTTAAATTAAAAATGTTCGTTTACTTTGACATACTATAGAATGCAGAATTTTTAAAATACATTTGATCCTTGAGGTCCCTTCCAACCCAAGTCATTCTATGATTCTATGACTGTAGTTTGTCTTGAGAACTGTATGCTAAATTACATTAATCTACAATGTACTTGACTGTTGAGATGAGCTTTCATGTTATTTTCACTACGGTTATATAAGGAAATCAAATTTATTTAAAATTCTTTGGTAGTTAAGAAAGAAAATTCTCCATTTCTCCTAAAGCTTTTTTAGATTTCGGTAAACCTTATGAGAATTTCTTTGTATTGTAAGTAATAAAATCTGCTAATTAAGCAAGGGAAAGGAGGGTAAGCATTAATAAATCTACCATCTATAAATTTGAATTACAACACACACACAAAAAAAACAATTTTTGCCAAGAGTGTAAAAGAACAAGTGGCACAAACCTCAGGAATTTTTTTTAAGCTGTACATGTTAAAATAAGTTCCTTCCAGCTTGTTTACTCCCCACTGCTCCACCTAAAATTTTCTGTGCTTGATATTACAGTGCACTAAATATGATGAGTCATTACTTTCCTCAAAACAAAAATCACAGTACATTTATCAATGATGTGGACAGGTGCAAGATGCAAGGATTCAAAAGAGAAAATTAAATTAAGTGTAGGAAAGAGATTTCTACACTTGGGAAGCCAAAGAAGGAAAACTATTTTTTGTCATTAAAAGTTAGAAAGAGATACAGAAGAAGTTTCAAATGAATGTTTGAATAGTCCAAGTAATTTAAGATGACCAAAGCAAGCAAAAAATTCAGCTTTTATTTTAATCTGGAAAAGGAAAATATTGGCACCAGTATTGCTGAAATATAATAATACATTATGAAAAGGAAAACCACCATTCACTTCTTTAAGCTCCAGCTCCTTCTAATTTTAAGACCATTCTAGATGTAGAGTTTTCTTAATAAGAACCAACATCATTGTTTCCATCCCTGTTTTTTAGTGAAGCAGGTGAACAGGGGAATTTTTACTTTCCAGCCCTTGCTAGTTAGGAAGAAATGGACTTTCCTCAGAAACCAAATCCGTCTGGAGTATGAAACCAGACACAGCAGAACAAACCCATACCTCTTGCTTAGGCTGGTTATGCCTTGCTACTATGAGGAAAACCACCAGGGCACAACTCTGCTCCTGAATACTTCTCCCCAACATAATTTGTATTTTCTCACCACCTGCGCTGCTTGCTAAGTCACAAATGCACACCTTGATCAAGGCATTTGAGGTGGTAGCTCCTTGCCAGTGCCGGAGCAGTACTTCTCGCAGAGCAAATAATTATTGAGATTTCCTTGACTCTGGACCTTCTCTTCTTTGCATCCATCTCTCAGATGCCTGGGGGCTTTCACTGTCATGAGGTTATCACTGCAGCCAAGGACCAGGAGGGAGAAAAAACCCTGGGCCTGCTTCCTTAAGTCAAACAATGAAAAAATCAACAGAACCACCTCATCAGGAGAGACAAGCTAAGAAAAGGACTTGGTACCTGAAAACAGTAGTGCTGTCCATCAGTCCCCCATGTACCGCCTAAATCTTTTGCTCAATAGAAAGAAATCAAAGATAAATAAGCAAGGAATGTAGTCTGTGTACACATGTGAGCTTAGCAGTTGAAACCACTTCGTAGGGGACCATAAATCCAATAGCCAGATATGTTTAAAAGAGTAAAAATAGTAAGGTTCATTTGAAATAGCACTGTGTGGCCATACAGTGACTCTCTATCTGTCAAGAATAGCTTTTGAACGCCATAAATCGATCCTTGCTAGAAGGAGAGGAGGTTTAGTCAAAGGATATGAAGCTGCAGTAACTCATAAAGTTGCCTGCCTTGCATGCATGGGTAGAACATTTCCAGAGAAATATCAAGATAGTGGAGTCATTATCTAAGTTTTTGTGGTGAAGAAGGGATCTTAAAAAACTCTTTTTTGGTCTCCAGGAAGCAGTAAAAGAGAGACCTTGCAGCTGGTGCTGCTAAAGGCATATGTTGGTTTTCAGTGCTACAGCCGATGCTCTCAAGTTAGTTTCATTGCAATAGAGTGGGACGTTTGCTCTCCCCTCACCACTGTCTCTGCTCCACCCAAGAAATGTGAATAAACAGCAAAAAACGTGACTTTCACCACCTACTCTTTCAGTATGTGCCAGTACTGTTTCTTGGCACCAAAGATATTAACCTCCATGTAATTAACCTTTGTCATTTGATGAGAAGCAGAATGCATTGGAAGCTGTGGCTGCAAATCCCAAGGTGAGGACACTGTGCAGCACTGTCAGGTCTAGAAGCTGGATTGAAGATTTGATTTTCCAAAAAGAGCACGACTTGAAGCCATGCAACAAAATGCAACAAATCAGTTGGCTTTTCCACTGTGTAGTAAAAGCTGAAATCTTCACTGTGTAAATCCAGGCTTTAGTGCAGAAGAATGGTACATTTCTGAAAACAGCTCTTATTCTCATCCTGATTCAGAGATGAATTAAAGTGATCACCTTTAGGTGACTTACATTTGGCCAGTATGAAATAAGTTTTTTTGGAGATAGATGTATCTCTTATAGAAAGAGGCAAGTTATTGAATTCTCATTGTAAAGGAAATACTATTGATCCTTGTGTAGAAATGTCACGAACTAAGAGGGCCCTTGAGAAGATATTTACTTTGACCAATCTGCAGGAGTCGTTCATTGAGGGATAGGGTAAAAGCATATTATTGCTTCGCTGTTGTTCATTCTGTGCTTTCTTGTGGGGTAAATGAAAAATTCTTTACTTCAAAGCTGTCAGTCTAACAACCCTCACTAGAATGAATGCACCTCTGATGGAAAATAAGATTTTGTTAAGTTGTGCCACAAAGAAAAGGGGAAAATAAAAGGAAAAATGGGATTTTAAAATGATGCCTTCACAGTCATAAATATAGGACATAGCATTTATGAAGTGGAGGGGAAATGCAAAAAAACTATGTGATTTTTCCTGACAGTAGGATTAAGACACCTGATTAAATTTGTGCAAGAGAGACCTCAGTGTTTTATTTAAACAAACGTTAGAAAAAATCCTTATAGGAAATGACTCAGAAAGTGACATTTTGATTGTTGGTTTGTTGGTTTTTTTTTTCATGATTAGGGGAAAATTGATCTTCAGAGAAGCGATTGGAGCTGCAGTTTTCCTGCTGTGGAAGAACCCAGGCTATCTGTGATGTGTTCAGCTCAGCTCTTGAATTTACTCATTACTGAGATTTTTTACATATAGATGAGTACTATTTCAAGTCTTAAAATGGTGACTTTTTGCCGCAGCCTGCTTTTATTAACTATAAGGAGCTATGATTCTATGTAAGGCTTTGATGCAGAAGCTGATAGTAACAAGCAAGGTTTACACAGCTCTACAATTTAACTTTCGTATATATAAAGCATATACAGAATAAGGAAATGAAGGAAACACCTTTCCTTTTCCAGTACTATTGCACATAAAATGACTGTTTATCAATAAATACACAAAGTTCTTTAAAATTGTATTATGAACAGCAGGAGCTGAATGAATTTCAATTATACAGACCAGTAATATCGTGCCATCCATTATATAAATCAAACCTAGGCACAGGCCTGTAAGTTTTTGCTGCCTCACTGATTTTTATTGCCATACAAAATGATAACTCAAAACCATATAGAACAAGGCAAATTAAGAATCTATTGGGGGGAAAATGCAATTGGAAATGAGCATTCTCCTGGAAGCTGCATTCGCAAGTCAAATGTCTTGTGTAATTTTATCTTCCATGCACAATGTGATGGTATTCTTGTGCATATATGGTTAAATTAATTTTCCCTTATCAGCATAAAAATGTAGCTGGCCAAAATAGATTAGAACTGCATAATATGTTGGATCACATTTTATTTAGGTGGAGAAGAGGAATATATTTAATTTCAGACTGTGGTAGTATTGAGCAGAATAAATGATTGAGTTCAAACAAAGAGATCGTGCTTCTCGGGTTTTTATCTTTTGTTGCATGAATGAAACGATCTCTAAATTCATGACAAGATGATGATTTTCTCAGTTGCAGAATGCTGAAAAGAATAGAAAGACTTTTCTTTGTGGTCAAACAGAAATTTCTGATCCTGCTGGAGCCCAGTCTTTGAAGTATTATTATCTCTTTGCAGAGACATTCATTTTCTTGGGATGCAGCCATTTTCTGTGCAGTTTGAGGATAAGGTGGGATGAAGTAGTCCATGTTCTGCAGGATTGTTCTGTAAAATAACACATCTTCTAAATGGCTCCAAAATATCCATGACTGCTAATAAAATCCAGCTTAGTCCACATAGGATAAGCAATCATAGAATCATAGAATGGTTTGTGTTGGATGGGACTTTAAGATCATGTGGTTTTAACCCCCTGCTATAGGCAGGGACACCTCCCACTAGATCAAGTTGCTCAAAGCCACATCCAGCCTGGCCTTGAATGCTTCCAGCAAGGAGACATCCATAAGTTCTCTGGGCAACCTGTTCCAGTTTCTCATCACCGTCACCTTCCTAATATCTAGTCTAAATCTGTCTTCTTCTAGTTTAAAACCATTTTTCCCCATCCTGAATAAGGGAACTTAGGTTTGTCAGCTGTAATTATGTTTATAGGAGTTTCTTGTACTGTATGCTTATAGCTTCTTACACTCTGTACCAGAAGTCTTCTATACCTAATTGCGTGTCTGGCTCTTGCTATCTTGTGAAAGACATTTCTTTTTTGTGGAGACCTATAGACCCTCTTCTTCCTAAAGAACAGTTGCACATCCTATTTGGGCAACCACATGAAATGAGAGATGTTGAAATAAAACATAAGTAGTATTGATTCTCCCAATTCTCGTGTATCACCTGATTACAACAGTAATAAAATTGTATTTGGGTAAAATTTTAGTAAATTAATTCAGATTGAAATAATTGTCAGTATATATTATTTGGTTTGAGCTTTGCTAAACAAATTGTGTGTTTAAACATAGAAATGCATATGGTTTAGTGCAAAAAGGACTTTAAAAGTCAATTTCAGTGCATAGTCCCTATATATTAGGGGGGATAAATAAGGGAAAAGACTCTTTAAGGCACCAAATATTTTGTATATAAAAGTAGATTTCATCTCATAAAATAATTATTGAAGAGAAAAACACTCCTCCCTCTTCCTCTGACCTCAGATGGAAAGGAGAAGAGGCACCTATTGTAGTAAAATGTTGCTTGGGAAAAAATTGTGGCTGTCTGTGTTGAAGGAAATGAAAAACCATTAAAAGGATAATAGAATAAAAGTGCAATGAGATGATCGGAGGATCCATCAATAAAAGGATGGCAAGCAATTGCTAAAGACAGCCCTTTCTAAATGTAGTTTTATTGCCAGAGGATAGAAAATTGAGAGAGAATTTGCAAACAATTGAATTTATGGTAATGGTGTATAAGCATATTGTACCACCAAAGCAAAGCACAGAGAAAATATAAAACATAAAATACACCCATGTCCCATGGAAACGGTTGTGTTCTGTCTATTATCTCTTGGTATTGCAAAATGTAATATCCAGGTATTAAAATCAAATATACTGTGAAATGCATTAGCAGTCGTTGACACGGATGACATTCTGCTCTGTGCTTGCTTTAAGGTGAATTGCTTGACCAAAATTAGTGCCAGAGGTGAGTGCCAAGGAGCGTGCTCCTGTGTGCTCAGGGCAATGCTGTTTCTTGGCTTCAGTGACATCTGGGCATCCCTGGGCTAGCTTATGGGCAGATCACCTGGGGATAATTTGAGTCAATTTGGATTTTAAGCCTTTTTAAAATGCACTGTTGCTCAATCTCTACAGCCGGCAGAGGTGGCTGCTAAAAGACAGGCAGGAAGAAAATAATTAACTGATGGGCTGGGAGATGGAGCCTGCCAGTAACCAGATAAAGCGGAAAGGAGAAGAACAACTTCTGCCGCAGGACAGGCACAAATTTCTGCTCTGTACGAAGCCCCAGACAAAGGCTGATAGTGACAAACATGCAGCTGGAAAACCACAGGCGTCAGAGAACTAACCGTATGCTTACAGTCAGCCCGCACTTAGCCAGAAGGGCAGCCTTCAGGGAGAGATGGGGAAGACTTTCCTGTAAGATGTTTCGATTTTTTTTGCATCTGTGGAGAAACTGCTGGCCCGTTTTCAAAGAGGATATCTGTGGGTGGTTTGGGTTTAGTTTTTACACCATCTCCCTGCTTCACGGTACCATCAGCCTGCTGCAGCAGCTTGCCTCCTCTAAGGGCTGTGTGGTGGTGAGGTGATCTTCCTGCTGTCCCGCACTCACTGCTGCCCTCTCCCATTGCCCTCACTGCAGTGCTGCTGCCTGTAGCAGGGGGACAACACAGCAGCAAAAGCAATTGGGGATTTCTTTTCAGTGCTGTTTAGTTTTTTAAAGTGTAGTCCCTCGTACTGCCAAGTGGAGCCTGCAAGCAGGTGCTGATGGGAGTGGAGAGTGTTGGGTTGTAGGCAGACACAAGGTTAGAGAGCGTTGGCAGAGCTCAGAATGTACCACCAACACACCAAAATGGCAGGGCCATCTTATGATGCTGCTAAGACAAGTGGACAAACCACTGACAGCTAAAATACCCCTAAGTCTAGCCTCTGTTTTAAAGAGAAAGATTTCAGTGTTGACTTCTTTGTCAGCAATGCAGCATTGTCTCTTTCCCTAAAAATCTAATTAACATGTATCACAGTGTTGTTATTATTAATGACTCTACCCATCCTGAAGTATAACATTTCTGATTTATGATGTTTTGTTTGTTTTGCATTGTTTCACGTGAAATACAGTGATTGCTAAATCTCTGGTAAGCCCTTAAATGAAGGAGGAACAGCAAAATGAGTTCTATTGAAGGATTTCAACCTATCATTCCAAGAGCACAGTTATCTTGGCAGCAAACAAGGATTTGAGTACCTTTGAGACATTTGACTTTAATTGAGGAGGAATGGCATCACCAGCTGCAAAAAGTTAAACCCTCAGAAACACTTAACTTGTTCATTAGCATCTATTTAGGTGATAATTAGCAGGAGGAGGACCGGAGGGACATCAAGGGGTGTGCAGAATCACCTGGCCTTGGGAGGGTCTGTAGGGCTTTTCAGAGTTCATTTTTTGAAGTTCCTGGAGGTCTACAGCATGGTAACATGATGTTACGGACAGTCTGTAGTTTAGCTGAGAGGAGAAGAGTTAAAACCTGGCTTTGAAGATAAAGCTGGGGAGCAATTTGTGAGCACATTAAGAGCTAGAATGGAAGTTGGTCATGTCCTTTCGCAGGGCATGATTCTTGGGCTTACGTTGTTTCCCCCACTGTCACGGTAGGCATCCTGGGAGTTTTACGTGCATGGTGCTGCTGTCTCAAGAGAGGAGCCCTGTAAGTGTAACATAGAGCATGGGGAGCTGGAGGGGGTATTTTGATACTAGTTCAAGATCTGCACTCTCTTTTCCTGCACCACCAGAGCTCTTGTGATAAAAGATGTATACCTATAGAAACAACAATTCTTTTCTAGATAATTTTTTATACTATGAAAAAAATGTGAATAGTATTGACTACATGCTCTGGAAAGAGCTATGGTAGAAACTGTCATGGATAAAATGCTCCCATCTGTGGCACCTAGTTACTTGTGAATGCTTCAGACCTTGTTTGTTAGGAAGCTGGACTTTCCAAGCATTGATATGCATCCATGGCTGCTGCTTTATCCTCAGAAGCTGCCTCTCCCACTGGTCACTACAGCATGGTGGTAGTTTGATGAGTTCTGCCAAGGCTGGCCACTGTCAATCACCAGCTTTGTGATAATGAGTGCTCAGCAGGCTGTCCTTGCTCTTCCCACCTCCTTCCATTCTCCACTCAGAAATCCCGATTTACTAAGCTGTCTTTAAGCACAAATCTGATTCAGTATTGTATTTGTGGATCCCAACTCCCTTCATTCAAGCAGAATGGCTGAAAAGCAGCAAATACAACTCTGTACCTGGTAGGGTCCAGCACTGTGGAAATCAGTATCTGTAGACTGGTGTCAGGCTCTTCTTTTATATAATTTAAATAAGTTCTTTACAGAGGGAACTATGCATTTCCTTGTCAATCACTGCCTTCTGCCAAGTACTCAGCTTTCATTCTCTTCACCATTAGCCCTGTCTTCAATTTATTCTGTATAAATTGAGATGCTGTAATTGGGCTTCTCTGGGTCTGCACAGCCTGTCTTCAAGTACCCCAAGTGTCTTTTCCAGTCTTCAATTACTCCTCTGACAGACTACAGGCATCCTGCCTTTTAGTTTATTAGGCAGTTTCTTATCTCAACTGTGGTCTTAAGAAACTCCATCATTTCAGCTGCACAGCTCTAATAATTAGTTTCTGTTTTTCTGGTCTAGATAGTGCTACCTTAGCTTATATAAAGAAAGTGGAAGAAAGAGGTGTATGGAAGAAATTGTTACCTCTGGTAGCACTCACCCATGTAAGGTGGGCACTCCAGTCATATGCATCAGAATCTGAATCCTATAAAGCTGAGGTGATGAGTGAACAAACAACAACAAAAAAAGGTATTAACAGAGGATGAAAAGATGAATGAGATAGTGAGATAGATTACCTTTTCACAAAATGTGCTTACTGTGTATTTCCATTGCCAACCTGTAGCAACTATATTTTCATTGGGAAGATGAGCTTGATTTGGGTTTAGAGATGCACGTATGAGTCTTAGTCATATACATGCACAATAAGCTGTCAAAGTACAAATGTTCTGCTTTTCACCTGCAATAATATCTGAAATTAGAATAAGATTTGGGACTTCTAAATGTTATTCAACTCCTGGAAGAAATAACCCTGACTTGAATGCATTGAGGCACTATGAACTAGAGATGTTTTAATTGGATATTCCCACTGGTGGGCATTCATAACTGCAACAAATACTTATTCAGATGAATGAACACAAGGACCATTTTTGGCCTTCAGCTGTCCCTGCTCCTGACCAGCCATGTATCACACTGCTGGGACTTGCTGACAAGCCATCTTCTGTGCTTAGAGCATTGGGGTATCTCCAGCCACTTCCATCATTTGTCAGGCTGCACCAAGCTCATCAGCACCAGAGCTGGTCCATCCTCTGACCATTCACAGGCAAGCAATTTGGAGTTCTTTCCCTGGGGGCCCACAAGCACGTGATACCTTACATTGTGTGGTGCTCTATGGGCACTACAGGAATCTGACAAAAGGTTAAGTAAGACCCTTGCCTGGCATCATTTTAATTACTCACAGGTACAGTGCAGGGTGGTGCCTGCCAAGGCTACTGCTCATTTGGCTGTGCTTCAGTGTTGTTCAGGCAGGAGGAAATTTTAATAAATTATCAAGCAGGAAACATGACTATAATACTGTGTCATAGAATGGAGAGTTTTACAGCTATTTTCAGTCTTTCTGGGTCATATCTCAGCTTCCTTCCTTTGAACTCTTGTAAGGGAATTCAGTCTATGTACAATGTTAAGGTTTTTTTCCCCCCTTTGGCGGAGCCCTGAATACCTTCATTTTTCAAATAGAAAGGCTGATCCCTTAACTCAGGTGAGTTAGCTACCTTATGGGCATGACACATAATGGCAGGAGAAACTGGCCTTTATGCGCTGGGTCTGCGACCCAAAAAGCATGACTTGCATACTTAGTTTCCATCCTCTTGACAAGTAGCCAGTTTCTGCAGTAAGATGAAATACATTTTCTCTACACATAGCTGCTACCATTTTAAGGTTAAATCTTGAAAAATTCTGGAAGGCAGCAGGGAAAGTTCAGCTGTTAAAAATGCAATGGGGTTTTATGGAAGGGTTTTCCAAGGGTGATGAGCATATTGGCAGGAAAAACTATCAGCAATTTCAGTGCAAGTTTTTTGTGCCTGCATTCCAGCTGTAAAAAATACACATGCACCTGAGAGCTTTTTTCAGCACCTGGAAGCTGTGAGTTACGTGGTTGTGACTGAAAGCATTCAGCACAAAATGTTTCCTTTGACCAATTCTTCATGCAAAGGGCAGGGGTTGTGAGTGCTTGTGGAACTTCCTTGTTTGAGAGATAGTTTGTGAAATACAGTACAAGAGATGTCATACCCTGCATTTTTTCCTACTCCAAAACAGGAACGTTATTGGGGATGTGCTAACTAGGATCTGTATCTGACATGTTCACATGGTTGCAGCTTGTCCCTGGCGCTCAGCAAGCAGGGCAGCAGCCATACTATTTTACCTATCTCTGGGTTGCACATGAAGTTAATGAGATCTGTCATTTAAAAACAGATTAAAAAAAAAAGTAGCACATTGACGATCTCTGTTAATAATTGACTTAATGAGGCCCTAACCACCTTATCCCATCCTGGAGAAGTTAATTGAGGGGATTGTGTTTTTAATCTGCTTTGAGAGCCCTAATCTTATGTTCTAGCACTGCCAAGTCACTGATTGACTGATTGATTTTGGTCTCTTGGAGCAAAATAACAACCTCCTGAGATGGACATTGGCATTTTCCCAAAGATTAACTACATGGCATGAGGAATCAGGAAAAAAATACAGTCTCTTTAGTGGTGTTCAAATGTGGGTCGCTGCACCCTGTTTCTGGAAAATGCAGAACAATAGATGTCAGGCTGATAGATGTGCTGGAGACCTCCTTGCCAAAGGGCCCACCCAGCTACATGAGACACTGCTTGAGGAGCTGGTCAGGGTGGCATAACAAAATTCAGGTGCGAGAAGGAAAATCCACCCCTACACAGAGAAATTTCCTGGGGAGTTGCAGGAAAAAAATCTGGAGACATTGTCAAGAGATCTAATCTTCCAATTTGTGCCAAAGCAAGATCAAGTACACTTAAGCTATTTGTTGGTTAATGTTCTTTCAGATAATGATTTGAAGTGTGAGATAGTTAATATACTTGTTCTGTTCAGCACTACCCATAGTTCATTTTGGAACAACCAATTACTCCCCTAAAAAACACTACCCACTTCCTGGGGTGTATGATATAGGCACTTTTCTAATTAGGAAAAAATTGGCAATGAAACACATTCGTTGCACCCAGTGTTTTCAGATGCATGTAGCATCCATGCTGGTATCACTAAACATTTATTCTGGTTAAACTGATCATATCCATAGAGTCTTTCTTTCCCTTTTGGTTTCACATAAAGATTGTTAAGTCTCTCTGCTGTTCAAACCACTAAACTATATATGAATTTTCTTTGAACTTACATTTATTTTATCATGCACCTTAGCCTCTTCTGCTTCCTGGGAATTACAGACAGTGCAAAGCAGGAAGGCTGCCAGGGAAGTCCAATATATGAGAGTGATATGAGATTACAGCCCAAATCTAATAAGGATAGATTAGTTTTATTTCCCATTTAGCCATGAGCATCACTAGTAGAACAAGATATTAAATCAGACTTCTAAAATTGTACCTGTGCTCTGAGCAGCTGGCCAGCTGCGCTACTCCCCAGCCCCATACTTTCTCTTGCATCCTTAAAGACCACAGCCAAGGATTTCCAGAATCACTGCAAGCCAAACACTTCTCTAGAGTATTCAGTGAAATCACCCAAATGAGCCCAAAGTGATTTTGAGCCAACACTCGTGCACAAATCTATGGCACATCTAAAATCTGCGCGGGAGCTTTTTTTTTGTTGGTTTTCTTTTTTGGTATAACTTTGTGGTGGGTTTTTTTCCCTCCTTGCCAAGCTCTTTGCCATAGCACATCTGTTAGAGAAATACACCGCATGAGTCAGTGCAATTTTGAAGGGGGAAAGGATGACTGGTAATGGCTGTGGCTGGCTTCGTTTGCATGATGCTTGCTGCTCTGGCTGCTGTGCAGCTGAGCGGGGGGCAGGGAAGTGTCCTCTGGAGAGTCTGATTCACAAGCCAACTTGTTCAGTTCTGTAATGAGAGAGTTTTTCCTCATTTGCAATTAAAATGTCAAATACTGTTAGAGGTATTTGATTTGTCACAGCGCAACTCTCTAGCTTACTGACTTGAAGGAGAGTCAAGCAAGATGCTGACTTTTATAATCCAATTACAGCAGAAAACTGAAATTAATTTATTGAACTATTTATTTTCCAAGGGGCAGAAGGTGTCTTCAGCCATTTGGAAAACGCGGGCAGCTTCCCTTGCCTTCATGGTGGCTCTGTTTTTGGGATGCATACTCTAGAAGAGTCCAGGTGCTACCTGTTATTTATCCTGGGTGATGTCCTTCAGCCATCTGAGCCACCACATACTCATTAAAAAAACAATGGAGGCCATCATGCAGAATAGAGTTCAGCTGTTCTAGTAGAGGTCTCAGATGATTTTGTGCCCACTGTTATTATTATTGTTCAGTGGTGCTCAGGCCCAGCAGTGGGCCTCAGTACAGGGAGCTCAGTACAGGGAGCAGGCACCGTGTAAATTGAGGTGGAAGTGTCACTTAGGTTGGGGGTCTAAGTAACAGGCAGTGTAGAGCAGAAGATTATCAACCTGTGGTTCATAACCACAGCTCCAGACCAAGTGACACTTGGGAATGATTTTCATGATGTGGTTCTCTCATCTTTCCTCTAACTTTAGACAATGAAAGAGCTTTATTATTTGGGATATAGTGTTTTACTGGAACCAGGGGAAGCAGTACAGGTCCCTCTTAGTATTGTATCTGGAGGTGACAAATTTAGCTAGAAACCGATCATTTATTTTACATGGGCCAATACCCTTTGTAGTGGAAATGCTAAGTCACAGACTGAAGCAGTGGTTGAGCACTTGGTGGGAAGGCAGGGCCAACCTAGCAGAGCCAGGATCTACCCCTTCCCAGACCTCATTTAAAGACTGGTAGTGCAGGTAAGGGTATCTTGCTGGAGATTCCTCCTACCTGAGGCCTCTTAAAGGTAAGTAATGCTTTTTCTTCATTTCTGCATCTGTGGCTGCTGCATTTGGGTTTATTCTCAATTGCTGTAGCCAAAGTCTTTGCCACTCTGCTATTATCATCCCATTATAGCATTGTACTCTTGCAAACTAACCAACCAAACAGAAACTAGAAGTCCATTAATTCACTGTTGGTTAAAAACTTCAGGAACTTATATTGAGACAGGTGCTATCTGTTGAAAGCTATAATGTTTTCTTATCCTTTCATTGCCTATTTGGCCAAGGAGTGTTCTCAAAGGAGGCTGCACACAGTGCACTCTACTGCACTGATGAGTCCTTGTGGGCTCCCTAGAGCAAGTTCATATTACACCTTTGGGCATGGAGTGAACAAAAGGGATCCATGTCTGAACGTTGCTTTGATTATCATCTGAAAAACATCATTATGCAAAAATATCCAAGAAGTTTCCTATTCTCCTTTTCAGCATCTAGATAGTTGCATGCTGGATTTGTCCTATCTAACAACTGTTAATTCTGTAGAGATGCTCAAAGTGAGGTGAGCATTTGTCCCATGCTGCCCTTGTGAGTTGCACTTACTCCTGAATTGCCTTCTTTCCCTTTTCCCAGTTTTGAGCTGCTTTGTGAGGATCCAAGAACCTCAGAGCTCTAAGGTCAGGGTTCACTGAAGTGCAGTCTCTTTTCTGCAGATGCAGAATCAATGTGAAAAATAATCTCTGCTTTGTTTTTCTCATTTGTACCATTTCTGAAGGGACGAGGAATTAGGATGTTGTTGGCAACTTAATTGATGATGGATGTAATGGGTGAGAGATGTCACTTCCCTGTGATTGCTTCTGACACACTGATAGTTTGAGAGTTGTTTATAGGGCTATAATAGTATTGCGTGCAAACAAACGCATTAATGTCTCAGGCTTTCATAGCATTCCACCAAAAAAGATCCAGGTTGTGGCTCTCAATGTCACTGTATCTTGGCCTTTTATTGTTGCAAATTATTTGATTTTTTTTTTTTTTAATACATATATCACAAAAAGGCTACTTCTGCTCTCAAATTGTCACTGCTACTGTATCTGAAGTTCACTTTCACACCTTTAATCTTTTCTATTTGATGTATTTCTTCGGTGGTGAATTTTATCCAGGCTGCTATGTTTAGCTCTGGCCAGACGGCTGTGTGTCTGAGAGATGGTATTTGCATACAATAGCGCAGAGGAATTTAAATTAATCTAGGAACAAAAACCCAGCAGAAGCAGTCTGCACAGGATAATGAGATGTGCAACTCATTGGTCTGTTGTTTGTCTAAACAACTGCCTCTTTCACGTGGATCTCAAAGTAAGCCTCCACAGCAGCGTTTGTGAAAAGCCCTTTCTCAAGCAGAGTCCTGTCCTCTCTTGCTGGCATGATGCACAAAAGCTTCTCCATACATCATGTCTGAGGATTCTGCCAAAGAGACAGGGAGATGACAATCCCTATAGTCTAATATGATATTTCCCAGTGCTGACAATGCCTACTGTTTTTTAACCAACAGATTTCTAAAGCCATAAGTGCTGTTGCATTTTGTTACACAACCATTTACCTAGTTAGCTTAATTTTATTACAAAATTTGGAGCGTAAGATGTACAAATGAAATGCCTTAGGCGATGCCGTACAAAACTAGGGGAAAGTATGATTTGTCGTGTAGCTGAAAAAGAGAAATCAAATGTGAAATAAAGAAAAAAACAGGGCTGGTATGTGCCTTCCATATTATTCTGAGAATAATGACTTCATGCAGTCTTTAAGATTTGGATATCTCTAGCTGGCGCTCAGATTAATTTTCACTGGTGTGTAGTTTTTCAGACAGTGTGATTTGTGTTTGTTTTGTTGTGGGTTTTTGTGTATGTTTTTGTCTGTAGCTTATGCTTTGCACAATGCAATTTTTAACAGTTTACAGCAGCTGACCATCACTGATCAGCAATGACATTTAAGGTCGAGGACCACAGGGAGCTGTGTCTGGAATGGCAGAGAAGGTGATGGAGCTTGTTTTCTTCAATTTACTCCCAAACATAGGTTCTCTTTCCTTGAAACATGAACTGTAAGTTAGGCCTCCAAGTTAAAAACATTAGTGCCAATTTTTGCAGTCTCTTTCTTATATCCGGGAAATTGTCACAGAAATAGAGAATCAGAGAGGAGCACCCACAGGAACTCAGCCCAAGACTTCTCTGTGATCCTCTTACTTTCACAAAGGGCACCTTATTGTCTTATCTGAAAGGCCCAGTTAAACACCAAAAAAGTTTAACAAGCTATGAAGATATTTTCCCACAGACAGCAAGAAGTGAGGGTTTGCAGGCTCTATTCCTTGCCTACCGGTTCATTTTAACTCACAGCCTTGGGCAAGGCCATTCAAAAGCAAGTTCCCAGCTGACACAGAGAAGAAAGCAACAGTTACCAGCAGAATGAGCAAAAGGCATAATTAAAGAGCTATTGCCTGGTTGGATTTGCTGAAAATGTCTGTAGGATGTCACAGCGAATGAAATGTTCATTTCATGCCTGCAGCTCTGCTGGAAGGAGCATCCCTGGAGCCAGAGCAAATCACGCTGGAGCAGGCAGGTGGCTAGGGCTGGGATCTCCTTGTTTGCCTTCCTTCCTCTGAGCTGTCAGGCAAGGAGAAGGGATGAACAGTCTGATCAAGTCTTCAAATATCTTTTGGCTGGAAAAATCACTACAGAGAAGAGATGTGTGTGTCTTTGCAGTGCTGTTTAAACAACCCAACCAAAACCAGGGCTGCGCTATGTCAAAAGTAATGTGCAGATGTGTGCATGTAGGAAGGAGAGAGGAGGAGGAGAGGAAGAAGAGGAAACAAAGTGAGAACCCCCCTCCACTGGCTCCTCTTGGTGCCGCGTGGAAAATGCCTGCTTGATGCAAAAACAAAGCAATGACAAAGAGGGAGATTTTGCTGTAAGTGTCAGATGGACCTGGAAGGTTAGCTTGCTCTTTAATGAAATTCTGCTTCAAAGTCTCCACTTCTTTTCCACAGGGGAGCAGCACTTTCTTTAAGCGATGTTTAGAGGACACTAGTCTGCAAGGGTAATCATCCTCGCCTCTGGCAGGAAGAGCTCGTGCACTCGCATTACCGAGAAGGCTCTCTTTGTGAATAATTGAATTTGTCTCTGGAGCACAAGATTTTTTTTTCTGTGGGACTAACTGCAGCTCTACTTCTTCCTTACGTGCAGCTTACTGTAACTGAGGTAGGAGGAAGGTATTACAGCTGAGGTTTTTCTGAATGTGATGCATAATTGAGGTGATTGCCATGAAAATATACATTTATAGTGTTTCAAATGCCTCCTGCAGCAGTGAATGGATCTGCAGAAAATAATCAGAGGATCCCCCACTGCCACCCTCCTGCCACCCGAAGGAAAAAAGTAGTGCCGTATGAGGCAGCAGAAGTGTCTGTGAGCAGCTGGCAGGGCAGCTCTGCGCTGCACCCAGGGGTGCTCAGAGCCCAGCGATTTCCCCCAGGCTGATAGTTCCTCAGCTCTGCCTGGTTCCCAAAAAGGAGCAGCCAAGTCCAGACCAAAAGAAAGGGCTTCTTTCGCCATAATTTGTGTTGCTGCAAACAGAACACTGGGACCAATTGAGGAAAAAATCCATCAAGACTGGAGGTGCCTTTTTTTCCTTTCTTCAATCACTAAGGTCAGCAATGATGCTGGATGGCTGGACAGCCAACTCGCTGTGGCACAGCAGCCATGTATATTTAAGATATCACTTTAGGCAGGAGGGAACTTATTCTAAGGGGAAGACATAGCAATCTAGTAACATAAAGAAGCTGCTCAGGGATTTCTTTGAATACATGCCATGACCCTTGGGCTACCTTGTCAAATTGTGATGCATATCTCAGATCAATAAAAAGGCTCATCTGAGATTTCTTTGTCCTGAATGTTACACTAAGTGGTACAAATCAGCATGAGCTGATCAGCAGGAGAATTTAAGGTAGCTCCACCCATGACTGAAAGTGCAAACTCTAGATTCAAGTCCAATTTTCTTGGACTCCAGTCTCTAAAAATAATATTTGGGTTGTGATCTCCTGTGTGAGCCAGAAACCAGAGCATATACCTTTACCATTTTACTTATTTCCGTGGCTTCCAAATACAGTGACTTGGATATTCTATTCATCTTCAGCCTTGGGATTTCCCAGTTCTCATGAACAGGTTTCTAAGTTGTTTCTGTATGACAAGTGGAGACTTTATCACTTGATTGCATTCTCTTTGCAGCAACCCAGGCATCCATGACTGCTTTTAGGGCATATCCTTAGGTAGCTGAGTAAAGCAAACAAAAAAAGGAAAAGTGCAGTAGCATGTGTCCTCCCAGACACCTGGCCAGCAGTAGCAGCAGCAGCTGGTCCAGCTGCAGCACATTAGCTTGATTAAACACACTACCAAAATTTTGCATATGCAAAAATTAGGGAAATGGTATCAATGTAGTCATTCAATAGTGTGTGAAATAGGGAAATGACCAGTGAGTGTTTGTTTTTTGTGGGTTTTTTTGTTTGTTTGTTTTTGTTTTTTTCCGGAGCTCTGTGTCTTTCATGCTGGAACTACAGAGAGAGATCCACAGCCAGCACAAGTCAATATATTTTGAAGAAAGCAGAAAACTATTGGTAAGAAAATTACCAATTACCAATGTAATGGCTGGCAGCTTTCAGAGGCATTGCTTGAGTACCGGGAAGGGGTGTCATAAAGAAAAGGGGCTGACAGAGCTCCTCAACCCCCCAGAAATGCTTTCAGGAAGGAAATATCAGGACCTAGCTACCGGGTATCCCAAACAACCAGCCAAACTGAGTGAGGTATGGTCAACCAATTGGGATCCTCCATCCTGCAGAAATTAATTAGCGCTCTCCTGCTCCACTGGAAAATATGATCATGGAAAACTCAGTTCACTTAGGTTTAATATTTTTTTCAAAGGCAGTGGGAATTGAATCTTTTAATGGTATATCTGAGCTATTTTGAAATAACACAAAGGAAATGAGGCAAGGGAAAGAAAAAGCAATATTTTTATGCCATGTACCTTACATTCAACCCTAGACCCTTACCAAGTTTTCAAGGGAGAACTTAACCCATTAAACTGATTTCATCTGAAAAGACAGAGGAAAAAAAATAGTCTTGAACACAGGTTTACAGTATATGTATGTTACAGCATTAAGGTTTCACTAACACCCACTAATTCTGTTGCTGCAACAGAAAACTGAGGCTTTCACATTTAATAAAGCATTTCTTTGAAGTCAAGCTAAAGTGATGAGCATGACCGTGCTGCACATCTGCCTGTGTGCACAGGGCAGGCCATTCTGACTTCATTTTCTGAGAAACTACCAAGAACAGCCCAAGAGAACCTGAGGTACTTAACAAAGCTTCAGAAAGAAAAGATGGAAGATGGCTCTTCCCCATCTCTTGCTTGCTGCCCCCACCCCATATTGCAGGTTAGAGTGGTGGTGGGACACCCGCGCTCGGCCCATAGAGCAGGTGCTGGGGAAGGGTGGTATTTTTGGACTGAAGGAGAAAACCTTGCTAACGTGTATTTCTAGAGCAAATCCTAACTATCGGTAGTGATGTTCTGTTCTGTGACAACTTTCTAATAACCTTGGTTATATCATGTAGCTGATAAGGAGCAAATGGTTTGTGCTGATGAGCAGATTACATTAGATTATTCAAAACATCTAGCATTTTTTTCATCAGAATAATCACTGAGTTGATCTCAATCATGTTCAGGACAGCTTGTACTCATCTCTCATTGGAAAAGTCAAACTGTGCTTTCAAAGGGCAAAGAAAAATCTCATTCTCACACATACCTTTGTGTGCAGGTAGGAAGAAGGGCTGAAACACTTCATGGCAAGGATAAGTTACACAGCTGTAACCCCTTTAGCAGACTCTTCCTCTTCTCCACCAGCCCTATGGGCCACTTTAAAGGCTTGAGTTTGTCACTGCAAGTAAAATTTTCAGCAAATTAGAGTAAGGAGAACTGCATCACTGTTAGAAGTTTAAACCAAAAAGCTATCTGAGGAAAAAGGGAAAAGCTCACAAGCCCTTCCACCCCAGTGAACTGACAATCCTGCTTGCTGGAGCATTTATTGCTATCTAGGAAACAGAATTTTGTGGAATAAGACTTTTTCAATTAGGAAAGGAAAAAGTGAAGGTTCCTGCATTTGACTATTACAATAAAATGAATCTTGGTATCTAGCATAGGCTGTTTCTGTCTTCAAAGTCAGTGAGACAGATTGCATTTAAACTCAGGAGAAATATTTCATATGTATATTCATAGAGAATAAAAGGTTCTCAGATGCAAACTAAATAGAAATCTCATACAAATGGAAGAGAAAGCTTGATTCAATACCATTCAGAGAGAAGTAGGAATTTTTTTCCTTAGAATGAAACCCTTGCTGAAGTCATTCATACTATTTTCATAGTGAAAGTGACCACCATCATCCCCTTAGTGGAGAATAGGTGCAGAATAAAATTTAGTAATTTCACATGGAGCTCAAATATCAGTTAATGGGCAGTACTTGAGTTAGCAAACTGAAGTTAACATAACTATATAGCATAGACTATTTGCCTTGACTTGCAAATATTAAGTTAGAAACCCTTTTGTGTGAGAGAGTTCTGCTTTGAATAACCTGAAGTATTAGGCTACTAATAAGCAATACAAAATAAAATACTGATTCCTCATATGGAATTTATTCATTTTAGTACAAAATATTAAAATACTTCTTGGTGAGCTGTGTGTACGTGGTCCTTTGACCTTATACTGCATCAGTACGAATGTGACAGGTGACATGCTGGGTATCTTTTGCCTGCTAGTTTAATCCAAACATTGCTAATTGGAATTTGCTAATGCAAAGCTTTCAGTGAAACCAGTTAGCATTTGTTATAATGAGCTCTTTAGTCCAGTGAAGCCAGTTTTATGTAGTCCTTCCTACAGCACTTATCTACTCAGACTTATTTGTCTTTACCTTTCTACCTTTTCTCATCTCTTGGAAATGAATTAAAAGATGGACAGTTCATGAACAGAGATAAAAAGGAGATGGAATTTTGCCCTGACCATCGAGTAGCTTTGTTTTCCATGCACCTGTTCCTTTTGTGTTTATGTCACTTTCAGCAGCTCCAGCCCAAACCTCTGCCAGTTCTACACAGACAAGCTCTTATTTTCCCTGCCAAAGGGGAGCTGTGGGTGCCCCAAGTGGCTCCCAGGCAAGCTGGGGCAGCACAGGGACATATCAGAGCAGCAGCAAACAAGTAATGGAGGCTCATGTTGAAAGTCCCTTCTTTTTACTGATCAATTACTCCTTTACATGGGACACTGAGGACCGCCAACATGCTCTGCGAAATTAATTCAGGAAGAAGCCATTCATACTGGGGCTGCTCACACTGATACTGAAGTGGGCACTGCTTCAGGCTATGCAGGAGCTGTGTAACAACACAGAGGTGAAAAAGCAGCTTTCTGCTGAAGCAGCACAGGAGCAGGGATCTGCAGCATCTCTCAGCTCTAGATCTTCTCGTTGAAAGGGGGTTGTTTTTATTATAGGCATGAGCACAGCCCCTTCAGAGTTTTCTGGGGCTATGGCACCCAATCACGTCAAAGGCAGTTTAGGAGAAAGATTTGCTTAAACTTTTACTGTGCTGAAAACTCTTCCATTAGTTTTTAAGGCCAACTCGGAGACATCATTATACATACAGAGGTGGTCCATGCTTTTCCAGGCACCAATGTGACTTTGCAGTGAACCTTCTCCAAACCAGAACACATCCACAAAGTGTGGGCACAGTGGTCCAAGACCAATAGCAATGAGCAGTCCAGAATATCTGTCCATCACCCCAATTTTGGCATCCATTACTTTGAATTTTTCAAGACTTATAACTACTGTTCTGTGTTTTTGCAGGATGTGCCGCAACAGGGACATGAAAGACAGCTGATGTTCTCCTGGCCCAGACTCCTCATCTGAATGCAACCAGTGGGCTCTGTACTTGTAAAATATTACTATCTTCCTTAGCAGGCAGTACGAGTGCAGTTTTCCTACTTACCCCTACGGGACAAAGACTGCAAAAATTCCACTTGTCATCAAGGCAGAAGGTAAATGGTTACAAAAAAATGTGTTTCTTTTTCATAAAAGTGGAAAGAGGAAGGAGAACCGGGGTAGACAAAATTCTGTTGGTCAGTGTCAGTGGCTTTTTTTGAGGTTTGCAAGGGTGCCACTGAATGCTGTCTCAGGCTCTTGTTAGCTGTTAAACAGCTCGTGATTAGGAATTTTTCATTTATTTATTTATTTATTGGAGAAATATGAAGTAAGATTGAAATGCACAAAAGGTTGTCAGGTGAACAGTGTCTACATTTTCATTTTGGAGAAACGTGATGAGGAGAAGCCTGTGCAAGTGGTTTGAGGTATGGTGGGACCAAAGCCATCAGCTTTTCAAACAGTGTGGTGCCTCTGCCATGCATGTGCTGCACTGAAAACTAGGGAGAGAAAACGCCCTTGTCTGGTTGAGGCTGAGAACTGGACTTTGTGAAGCAGGACGTCATTTAAGACGCCCACAGGGCCAGAGACTTGGCTTCTTTTGTCAGACAAAAGGAAGCTGGAAAGCAGCATTAAGTCAGCCCTAGGGGAGAATGTGAACAGGGATGTTATTTAAACATGCTTGTAAAAGAGCAAATGGTTTTAAGTAGGACATGAGTGGATTTAGCTACAAATTAAACAACAATTGTGTCCTCAGGCCAGCAGTGAGGGCAAAGAGTCTGAATTGATAAGAAGATGGAGCTAGGCAAAGATGTTTGCCGAACTGGGCAAACTTGTGCTCAAGAGAGGCTGGATTTGATGACCCCAGAAACTTTTTTCAGGCTGAGGTTTCTGTTAGGAAGCTGAGAAGAATTATATCAATGCAAAAAAACTTGGCAAGGTTTCTGTTCAGAGTTGCAAAGCCAGCGCGCTTACCTGCTGCTGTCTGGGGCTGTACCCAGCATGCTTTCAAGGGCTGAGAATGGGGCAGGTGCAGGAAAAGTTAGAGGTAGCAGAGGGAAGCAGTGCCCATGGGTGCAGTTCTATCCTTTGTGCAATTTTTCTGCATCTAATATAAATAATATAGTAATAGTGATAACGAAGCACTGATTGTCTTTCCTTGCCTGTGTTTGATACTGGTATGTTTGATGCTGTAAATGTGGTCTACATTTGTTAAATATGTGCAGCTGCTGTTCATATCTGCATCACTGTGGATTTTTCAGCCACTGCATTATGTCTTACTGATAACATTTGCTGGAGACAGCTAAAAAAGTCAGTCTGCAATGCACCTCTTAAAGGTTGTCGTTTTAAAGTAATTGCAGATTTTGCAATAAACCTTGTCCACTCAAAAGAAGGCAAAAGACCTTAATGCAGCCTGTGAGTGGAATGGAGATGGGCAGTCATTATCAGTAAAGTACAGCTCCCAGCTGCGTCAGAGCAAAGTGAATCCAGCACTTTATCTATTCCATCTCAGTCCACAAACCAGAATTAACAGGAGAGCAAAGTTCAGAAGCATCCATGCAGGCTGCAGCACAGGGGCTGGCCAAAGATCTTAACATCTGCCCAGGCACTCACACCATTGCATGACTGTACCACTGCTCTTCCTGCTTAAATGTGGGGGTGCAGACAGATCTGACTTCTGGATCACAGATGGGCTCTGTTCAATGCATCACTTCTGACCTCCCACAGGTGGATTTGAGCCTTGAAGGAACGGGGAGGGTAGGAGGTGCTGAGACACTTTTTAAAATAAACAACACAGGAAAGAGTGAGAGGCTCTGCTCCTGGGGGAAGGCAGGTTTTACAATAAAAAAGGACCACTTACACTGAAAAATGGAGTTGATCTTAACCTGTCTGACACGTTGAACACCTTACCTGATACAAAGAAAGTCTGCAGAGAAAAGGAAAAGAAGAGGGGCACGAGGTTGATGTGAGAATTTACTGCAGCAAAAAAACATCATACGAGGAAAAATTGAAGATCAGCTTCAAAAGGAAATGCCTTGGTGCAGCAGTTAAGCAAAGGTTTTTGTGAATTTTGGTAAGGTCATGAATTAGAGTAATGAAATTGCATCTGGAATTGGATGCAGGGCTTTCATTAACAAATGTGTCTATGGATAGTGGTGAAAAACTACTCTTCTAATTAAAAAAAAATTCCAGTTCCTTCATCAAAAGACCTGTCAGCATTAGTTCCTGAATCATAATGAACATCGTGTTTCTGATTTTCCTTCTTGGGCTCTTCAGTTGTTGTTGTTACTGTTGTTGCCCTGATGAAAGAAGAGCAGCATTACATGAAGGAAGTGCAGTTAAACCAGACTTCAGAAATTCCATGCTTTAAGAACATGACCTCAAGAAACTAGTCTAATTATGCTTTGAAATGGACAGTGGTAAGTATATGTATTATTTCATCTCAGACACAAATTACAGAAGAAAATATAGGGTATTTTTGCAGAGAGAAATAGAAATGGTAGATATTACTGTGTCCTGTAGAATCAGTTAAACAAAAGCTATCAACTGTGTTAGAGCATGATAATAAAGGAAAAGGTAGAGATGTGGTTTTGCAACATTGATACTACAAACAATATCTGTTTAAAAAAAAAAAAAAAAAGTCCTTTCTTAATTGCTTTTAATTATTCATGAGCATATGTAGAGCAGGTCTGTGGGAAGTGCCAAAGAATTTAGCAAACATAACAAATAAAGTATGATAATAAAATATTTTTTGCATCAGCTTCTTCAGGGATTTTTGCTGTAGTGAAGCTCTAATATCTCTGAAAAATACAGCTACAATATATGTTAGTGAGGTATCAGGCTTTTTTAAACAAGAAAAAAGAGAAAGCTGAAAAGCTTTTGTGCTTTGTTGACCTCCATGTCATGGGCACACACTGAAGACATGCAAACCCAGTTATCGACTTAGGTTGCTCTGAAAGTAATGCCTCCTATTTCTTTCCATGGAGACTACAACAGGTGCAAAGGCAACAACAACACTATAATTGATAGAGCAAATTCTCAGCTACAAAACACTGCTTTTCTACATAGGCACCACCATTAGCTATGCATGTTTTGCTAGCTATGAACAAGAACCTGTGTGTTGTTCTTGTAAAATTCTGCATGGCCATCCAGAATGTGGCTTGTCTTTCATGCTGCTGTTACCACTGCTGAAATGCATCACCCACTGCTTCACTGTGCTCACATGCAACTGTTTGGTCTCCATAAATGTTAGGCAAGCATCTGTGAATGTCAATGGGCGCCATTTTTTCTGCAAGGAGAAATTCAGTAGCACACCTTTACTTCACACGCACTTCCATATCAGGTGGCATTGTGTCAGACTGCCCCTCTGCTGTCATCTGCCACATGGCAACAAAATGTAACAATACTGATGGGAAGATACAGCCTCTACTGCCATACCACCAACATCCACCTCTGATGTGGTGGGCCAACATAATAATAGAGGAGGCATTACTTTCAGAGCAGCCCTCGTATTTAACCACTTACATAAAAACTATGTTTGAGCACTTTTCCATGAGTCTTAACCTTCTAGCATTAACTTCAGTATAAATACCAGCAAGCAGTGTGCTTGAGCTTTGCCCTTAGGTTTCTGTGTTATCACTGATGAGTTGTAATTGTTGAGGTCTGAAAGGTGACTTTCAGACACAACAGGTTTCTCATTCTTTTATCTTAGGCCATTACCTCTTCAGATCTCTTTGCAGTGAATTCTGAATTTTAAAGCTCTTTAACATTTTTAAAGGGAACATGTTTGCCCTTAACATGATTTAGTGCAACCATGTCACTCTACAAAATCAAGCAGCAGAGTAAGGAGAAAAACAAACACCACAAAAGCACAATAATACACATAGGTCATTCAGAGGACAGCTTGCAAATATGTACCAAGGCACAGCTGTCCATGATGTGCTACATGTCTCTATCTCAGGGTGACTGGCACACAGGCAGTTAGAGGATGTGACTTCTGCCTATTATTTTTATCTGCCTACTGTTATTATATGCAGCTACTTATCCCATAGCTTATTGGTAAGATGATGAACACAATAGGTTTTGAAGTTCTAAGTAATTTCATCATAAAAAGACAATGTATTTGGGTAAAATAGGCGTTGGAAACGTTTAAGTACATCTTAGTGTTATTCCTCACTATTTTCACGGTGGGAATTGTGTTGGTCTGCAAAAATAGGAGGGAGTGTTTTGTCTTCACGTCTTACGTGAGAGGTTTTATTCACAGAGGAAAATGTGAAACACAGAGGAAAAGAAAGAGGAACTTATAACCAGGCAGTCCTCCTATCGTGAGGTGTATGGCAATGGCAGTGCACTGTATGGGTGCAGAGTCTTGGGTGTGAATAACACTCTAAAGATTTTTGCTACCAAAATAATCAATGATGGCAAGAGATTTTCTCACCAAGGCTGTAATTTCTGCTTATACACCAATGGGTCTGAAAAACAAATTTCCAAAACTCCTAAAGTAAATAGGTGTCAAACAGTGGGAATGTCGACGATGCTTTGACTGTAGTTGCTTACTTGAGGAAGCCCATGGCTCAGAGATGGCACAGTGATGCAAGGTTTGAAGCTTAGGATACAAAGGAAGATTCTACAAGGAACAGCAGAAAAAAAGAAAAAGTAAACCTCCGTCTTGGGGCTGTTAGTCATTGATGCAAGAGAAACAAAAATAGAAGTTAATGATCTGAGATTTCCTCTTGCGTTTGCATGATTCAAATGTAAGTCCTACTTATAAAAAAAATCAACGTTTGTCAAGCAGCTAGAAATGTTACCTGGATAATCATTCAAGTACACTAAGATATTTGAACTCTCCCTGTCCTCTGCCCCTGCTGATGCTCTTTGCCTTGGTTTGAACATCACTCAACTAAAGTGGTTGATTTATTTGGCATATTCTCTGAATTACTGTGTCACGTGTGACTGTCTGCGCATGCACCCCCACCAGCTGTACAGGAGGGGGAGGGATACAAACAAGAGAAAGAAACCACAGCCTTTGCTGCTGGTTTTCTCTGGGCATCCTATGATGCTCCTGGAAACTGCTGGCTGGCCTCTGATGGTGGTGTTGGGCCTCTAGCAGTGCTCCGAGCATAGGATTTGCTGGAGCAGCCCTCTGAGAGAGATGGGTGCTGAGAGTGATAGGTACTGAGGTGGCCTTCTCCGACCTTGGACTGACAGAGATCAGATCCTGGAGGCAATGTAGTTGTATGCTCCAAGCCCCTTCATTGAATCAGCCCATTCACTGGTAAGGCAGGAGCTGGGGAAGAACGAGTGCAGGAACCCCACAGGCTGAGCAGCACGAACACAGAGGAGACAACACAGGTCTGAGGGACAGCTGTGACACTTCCTCACAGATGAACTGGGTATGACTGAGAGCACAGTAGAAGGATAGGGAGTGCAAGTGAGAGTCTCTCAATGAAGTTGAGAGTCTTGAAAGGTTGAGTAGAAGAAGTAGAAGTGTTCAATCAAGAGAGCTTTTCTGAAGAGGGTGCTTTCAGACTGAAATGCTTAAAAATATGTATTTCCCAGAATGGAGCTCTTTCAAAGTACAAATTTCTGAGAAAATGTGTGGTCTTCTCACATCTAAATTTGCCAAATATTGATTTCTCCTTTTGGTAAAGGTTCAGCAACAGAAAGTGCTATACTAAAAATTGAATTTCTGCTAGACCCAAACCATTGGTAAAGACAAATAAATGTCAAACAGTTAACAGAGGCTGAGCTGTTAAATTAAAAAGATCTACTTGGTAATTCAGAGCTGTGCATGAGAGCTGCTTCCAGAATAGTTATGCAGAAAACATATCTTCTGAAAAAGCAAAGAAGCAACCAACATGAAAGTGGAGATACATACCTATTCTCACCAAAACCCCAAAAGAAGAATCATCACTAGATTCAATATTATTTACTACTACTAGCCAACCTTCAGCTCATGTTAGAAAACCCGCTTTTACCACACGTTTTCTTACATCTGAAAATACATATACGTCCTCTGACAGCCCCACTACAGTTTGTACATTGAACGTTTTAAGATATTCATTTTCTGATAAGGAGAATCCTTCAAACAAAAAGCAGAAAGGAAAGGAAAAAAAGAAAACAAAAGGAAACTCCACCCAAAATGTACCCTAAGTTCAGAAAAACACAAGGCCATGATTATTAAATATAGGTGTTCTGGTTTCAGCTGGGACAGAGTTGATATTCTTCACAGCATGTGGTGTGATGCAAAGTTTAGGGTTAAGGGGAAAAACAATGTTGATAACACACCAATGTTTTAGTTGTTGCTGAGCAGTGCTATACAGAACCAAGAACATTCTAGTTTCTCAGGTCTTTATGCTGTCTTGCCAGTTAGAGGTCTGGGGGGCACAGGGAGGTTAGAGAGGACAGAACCAGGAAAGCTGACCTAAACTGAACAAAGGGGTACTCCATACCATCTGATATCATGTGGTAAAAACTATAACAATGAGGGCAGTTGGTCAGGGAGGGCAGCCACTGCTTGGAGACTGGCTAGTCGGTGGGTGGTGAGCTATTGCATTGTGCATCATTTGTTTTGTAAATATATATACATATAAAAATAATTATCATTACTATTATTTCTCTTTCTCTTTTCTGTCATAGTAAATAGTTTCTATCTCAACCCACAAGTTCTACTTTTTTTCCCTGATTCTCTCCCCCATTCTGCTGGGAGGAGAGGGAGTGATCAATAGGCTGCATGGTGTTTATCTGCCTGCTGAGTTAAACCACACCAATAAGTCAATCCAGGCATAACCAGTCAGTAACACTAGGTAGAAAAGTAGAAATTAGAAGAAGAGAGAGAAAGAGTCCTAGGTGGATTAGTGGTAAAAAATGTCAGTGAAACTTGAACTCATTACCTCAGGGAGGAAAGTAAAGAACTGAGGTGACCCTTTATGGGTTAACAGGGTTAGAAAAAAAGAAGAAAAGCAAATTATATTAATGGTGGAGAATTATACAAGACTTACGTTGGAAAGAGAAAGAATTGCAGATCTCTTAAGTAATCCAGGGTCTTCACTTGTTTCCAGTCCAGTTTTAAGACTCAAAAGGGGTCAGAAACATGATTTATTCAAGGCTTTTGAGACATGTTGTTACCACAGTTTCAGCAGTTCTTACTTAACATTCAGCATAGCTGCAAACCAATGGCTAAATCAGAAATGCCTGGAAAATAAAGGCTTATGGTGCCTGATAGCTTGTATCTATGCAGTCAGTTGTGCCTGGAACAGAAATACTGTGCAAACAAAATAAAATAATAACACACATCTTCCGTTCCTTGTGGTCGTCACAAATGTGCTGCTCTGATGCAAAGATGAAGTTTGGGCTTCTTGGCCAATCAGGAAGTGTCTGTGGTGTGACACTGTCATACAACTGCTCAGATATTAGAACAGGAGAAGTTGGTTACTCACCATCAACAGATATTTTGGGGGACAGCAGGCAATGGCTAAAGCTTTTGCAGGTGGTTTTGATAGGCAAACACCTGGAGGAACCAACAGGTCAAACTGATGCCCTGCTATCAGCTGTGATAGCAGGATGGTTTTAGCTAGCTTTAATAAAGCCATCCAGACATACTTTGAAAGGTAGGGAAATGCATCATAGGTCTTACGGTAGTAGCTGCTGATATATGCTTCTAAACCTTGACCTCAAATTGGAGTATGCAAGCTTTTATTTTGCCAGGTACGTGGGTGTATATAGGATTTAATTTGCACTCTTTTTACAAAACAAGGCCATTAAGTCTTATTAGAAGTTGTTACTGTGACCTTCAGTACCTATTTCATTAATACATTTCTGTTTGCTTTCCAGCCTACCCTGCAATTTTGACTGGCCTACGGGAGGGCTCTGCTGGTACCTTGCAAATGGTGAGCTCATACAGCAGCTGCAAGTCACTTAGCTGCTGTCCATGACTCACATCCCTGCTTCTGAGCAACTCCTGTCCGTATAGCAGTATTCTGCTTCTGTGAACACAAATGGGAGCTAGCTGAGGGATTCTCCATGGCATGGTAATGTCTGACCTTGCATTAGCCCCAGGGAAGGCTCTAGGATGGGATGGAGAGGCTGTGAGTGGTCAGTGGTCATGCAGGGGGCTGCAGGTCTCTCAAGAGACACAATGGAAATTGTAGAGCTTTAGCTTCATGTTCAGTTATTTATTTTTAAGTTAGGAAGTAGCTATTTACTCAAGGTATATGTGATTTTTTTGAAACAAAAACGAAACAATGGAAATCATGGTATTTATCCAAGGGAATAATATTGCATGGGGAAGGAAAGGTAAGGAATCAGGGGCACAGTAGCTAGTCAGCTTCTGATGAATAAGCAAGACAGAGAACACAAATCATTTGTGGGTGGTCCTTTCCTTGGGCTTGAATTAAACATGGTTTACAGCCAGCTAGTCAGAAAATGCCACTGTTTTTTCCTAAAAAGCAACAATTCATCTTTTGCAATATCTGTCACATTAGGACGTGAAAACTACGATGTCACAAAATTTATGTTTTATTTTAAGTTTCAAGTAGAAACTTACCACATTTTAATAGCTATGTTCCAACTGTAGAAAGTTTCCAAGGAAATGTTCTCATTGCCACTTTGGATTGCAGACAATGGGAAGAAACTGGCAGGCTCAGAAAGGTAAATAGCAAACACCTTGGACCACGTTAACCGTTCTTGTTGATTATGAAAAATGAGGAATCTAAACAAAATCTGCTGGGGAAAGAATTAAAACTTATATTCTTTGCACTTCTCAGATTTTTTTTCCTTAGGCTATGATTCTTCACCTCTGTGAAAGGTTGCAGCGAAAGGTGAATGGAATAGCCTTTCTGATGCATGCATATAGACTCCTGAAGAAGAAAAAGAGACTGTGCAAGAAAGATTTAGGTTAGACATTGGGAAACCCTTCTTCATAGTGAGAGCCTGAAAGCTCCAGGAGAGATTGAGCAGATCATTTGCCACCATGACTGGGGCTGCGAGGAATAACATGAACATCACCAATTCTGGCTTTGGACAAGCAGGTGTATTTTTGGTTGTCACTACCAACTGCATTTTCTAGTAAAATTTGGCAGTGTTTCATCTCTGACTCTGAGATGAGCTTCAGCATCATAGAAATGAGGACTGATCAAGAGATTCCCCTGGAACATTCATTTTGGGCAACAGTTCCTCTGTGTTCTTGCCATGAAGTTCAAGCGGATGCGGTGCTACTCTGACTCAGGGCTGAAGCTTTGGGCTGTTCCCAAGTTGCCTACAGTGTCTGTGAGAAAGTGATGGTCTTGCCAGGTGTAATGTATCATGCTACAAGCACAACACAGCTGAAGCAATCAAATATCAATGGAGTGACTAGATCCAAGTTTGAGGATCCTTACTTAGAGCTGAACACTTACTTGGGTGTATACTTTGGAGACTTTCTTTTATCATCTGCTTCATAACAGCAAAACCTAAATGGAAAGTCTGTTGTACCGTGCCAGCTGTACTTAGCACAAAACATATTTCTAGCCCTTAAGACTGACTAGCAAGCTGCTCTTGTTATGATGCTTTGCTTCCAATTGCCTACATCCAGGTTGAAGCTTTTGATCTGTGAACATCCCAAATTAAGAAATTTCTCCTCAAAAAGAGCGTCTGTGGACAGGCAGACCCTTGTATTGTCCATATCCATGCCTTTTCAGACAAGGCATGCTCACGCAGTTCTGCAGAACCACTGTAATTTTCCTGGTGACTTATTTTCAATTTTGGTGTTGGACACTGCAAGCACTTGTTTGCACTGCCCTGCTGAGCAGAGCAAGGGGTGTTGCTATCATGGGACCAGATGATAGGAAACCTTTCAAGAGTATTTGTTCCTCACCTCCAAATAAACGTTCACTCTTTTCATTCTGTTTTCTACACTTTATTGTTAGGTTTAAATCTATTTTGGATGGCAGATTTATATTTCTTCATAGTAAACATCTATAAAAATATTACGAACAACAAGAAATTAACAGAAAAAAAAGGAGAAAGCAATTATGCTATGAGTTCAATGACTGTTTACCAAGACAGAGTTTCAGTTGAGTAGTTCCAGTCTTCATACGGAATGACTGCCTTGTGCTGCCTGCAATATATCAAACTTGCTTTCAGCTAAAAGTGTATACCACTTTCTTTGATTGTGAGTGCAAAGGTCTTTGTGCTGCATGAGTAATAGTATGAATGTCTTTGTTTAGAGGAAAAAAGCAATTCCTCTTAGTATCATAAGCTGCTAAGTAAATGTAATTAGGAACATCCAGGCAGTATGAAGATCTCCCACCCTGCTAGTACGCATCAATTCATCCAGCCTTGATTTTGGAATCTCTCTAGTCCTTCCCCTTTACTGCTTAAGGAGAAAGTAAAGAGAGTACAAGAACAGATTATTTATTTATTTATTTATTTATTTATTTGGAGCAATTGGCATACAACCAGAACTGCTGCATCTACAGCGTGCAATTTCTTGTGATTTCCAGAAACCTCTTATATATGATGCACTCTAGGAAGGTATCTGATTTTGTGTATTCAGTGCATCAGTGTACTAGGCGGCTTTTTTCATGGAATTTGTCTCCTTGTACAACTAACAAAGGTAGGAGTTGCATGGTAATCAGGAAGCATTTCATTCTTGGCCCTGCACTGTGCCCATTACTACTAGTAGTGTTTCTCCACATGGTGTTTGTCCCTGAGGTATTGAATTGAAGGATGTGGAAGCCCACTGTTCAGCCTGGCCCCAAGTAGTGATGAGGATGTCCCTTGACTTTCCTTCGGTTATGTCTCCAATGAGAAATATGGCAGGAGAAGAAACACAATAAATAAAGAGGAAGGAAGTGCTTCCTTGCCAAGCAGGATGGTAAATTTGTAGGAGAGGCTCTGTCTGTTGTGGATATAAGCAGTGGAAGACTGCAGTGGAAGAGTGAGAAATGCTGGAGGCTAACAATTGGCTTTTACTGCCCTACAGCCTAACATGAGCTGCATAGTGAGAAAGGTGTTTCCCAAGCCAAGCACTGTGTGGTACATGGACCAAGCAAAACCTGACAGAGTGGCCTGGAGGTAAAAAGCTCATGAATAGATCAATGACATAACCACAGAAATAATTAACAGCAAAAGCATTGGTTGCTAAACCACTCCTGCCAGTGGGAGCATGCAGATATCCATCTGGGTTACCACTTTGGATAGCATCTCAGCCAAGAAACTTTCAGCCATATGAGTTTGCTTTTCAGTAACAGCATTTAGCACCATTTTGATTTATAGTTTAAAGTGCAATGAAAAGGATTTGCAGCTTTGCTTTATGTGTTTGTTTGTTTTTTCTTCCCCAGAAATGTCTGTTGAACAAAAAGACTCACAAGACAGTGAAGGTTTCTATCATCAGATCTGTGCTTGATGTTACAAGGCACCCACCAGCCACATATGATTTTGTCGTGTGTATGCCTGTTTTTCCTTCCTTGGGAATGAAATATGGAGTATTTCATCAGAAGAAATATTTGTTTCCTTTGGTGAGTCTTTCATAGATAAGACACATCTGAAATGTTAAGAACACTAAACACATATATACTTTGTTATTTGAAATGCAGAATAAATGGTAACTGTATGGAAGTACTGTACACGTCACACAGCTTGAACTTTTTTTCTGGCAGATTTCTTAGCTCAAGTCTCTAAATGAGCCAAGAAACCTGACAAAAACACCTAAGTAAACTCAACTAGCTAAGAAGAAACTTCTACACAAACAAAAGATGCTTGCTATTGTTAAGAAGTATCTTGCTGCAATTCCCATATCCAAAAGTACCCTCACTTAGCTACACAGCACTGGTGAGCTGTTCTAACTATGCATTTCTCAGTGAGTAATCCTGCAGTGTGGCTGGCAAAAAGCGCAGACTGGCTTCCTTTAGCACCCTCTTGTGCATGCCTCATATTCAGGTGTAAATGCACAGTTAAACCTTTTTTTTTTTTCTTCTAATGTGTATGCTCTTTGCACATTAACAATATAATTGAACTGCTGGACTCTGAGCAGCCTTTATTGGTGCACCAGGTAAGCTGGTAACTGCTTGCACCTGTATTCACTTTCGGCTGTGGATACACCAGTCAGTATATTTTTTAGCAAAGACTGTATTGAAAACCAAAGCTCAGTCCCCTCAAAATATGCCTTCAGAGGGATGAAAGATAAATGATCATTTTTCTCCAAAATGACTCATTTCACACAATTTGCAGTTTAGTAGAAATGTCCTCAAATGAGAAAGCCATCAATTAAAGAAGTCTACATTCTTGCCTGTGGGCTATACTAAGATAGCTCCACTCTGTATAAAAATGTTAATGTATTTAGATGTGACAGAAAGGAGGGAAATTACAATAATTCTTGGCAGTGTTCTGTGATGGTGCCATATTAATGCACAGTGTGACACAAATCCCAAACCAAACTTTCAGCCTTTTTTCTTTTAAACAAAGCCTCACTTCTTTTAAGTACTACTGTTCACCCCCCTCCCCTCCCCCCCCAAAGAAAATACATCTAATGAAGACTTATCCCAAGCGTTTACCACAATGGCTTCAGAAAGGTAGAACAAATTAGAAAACAAAATAACTTGGGTTATCTTAGGGGTGCATCTATAATTTTTAAAGCTATTAGAGAAATGATTTTGCAGTAGTAAGGTATCCTTCTGTTTGCATTGCATAGTAAGGTATCCTTTTCTGCTGCTATGACTTCAGAGCAAATACAATGAAGAGATAGTCTGGTGATGTAATCCACCATAGCTAAACCCAGACATAACTAAACCTTAGCCTTTGTTATTCCTGACACTTTAGCTGGCATTTGAATATAGCTCTTTCAGCACTCAGCTGGTAATTAAAAACAACATCTCTACTAATGGTTCAACATTCTGTTTAAGGAAACAACCAACATCCTCAACACTTCTACCTAATTGAGGAACTGATAAAATGTTTCTTAATTTGTGTAAATATGACAAATCTATGCTCTGCCTCCACAAGTTCATCTTATTTTCAGCTTATTGCAGGTAAGTGAACTGTTTTCCTTACCCCTGAAGGGAAGTCCTTTTGAGATGGCTTTCCTTGGGTAGTTGGCTTTGCTCTGTCCAGGATACAGCTGTGTTTCAGTGGTGGGTCATGTGAGCATGTTAGAGAAGTGCTGTTGATAAACGGCAAGGAAAGAAGTGCATTTTTCTCCATAAGCCTCCTCTTGCTTGGGATGTAAACGCTACTTGGGAAGGACAATATCTCTGCTGTCTTTGGCTGACTGGTGAACAGCCCTTGGATTGTAAGAAACCAAACTATTTTTCTCCACTTCTTTGAGGACTCAGTGAGCCCTTTTCAATGCAGTGCCTTTACATTTCCTGCCAGAGTTGCGGCTGCCAGGATGGCTTGCGGATGGAGCCATGCAGGTGCCACCACCAGCAAGTCATGTATGCTATTTCAACCGGCATGCTGATAAGACACATCTGTTTGTATGGGATAAAACCAGGTAGATCACTGCTTCTCTTTAAATGAGGTACATACATACAGACCCTTTAGCCCCAAAACCTTCCCTAGGAGTTGCATAGCCCTGTTACTTCAGTTGCTGCTTGTTTCTTTCCAGACCACCTGGCTGGGTTGTGCATCGGAAGATTACTTGGAAATTAAGCGTGATGCACTCTCTCTCACCTTTAAGTCCTTGAATGATCCTCTTTTTTAAAAAAAGATGAATAAATACACTTTTCGCCCTTAGTAGAGGTGTTTGCTTTGATTTGTCATAGACCTTGGAAATTCAGTACTTCAATCAGCTGTCATGACTAGCTCAGGTAAGGAAAAATTTTAAAAGCCTTCCTTATTATTCATTCAATAGAGGTATGATCTTTGCTTGACCTGTACTTAAATGCCATGTACACAGAGCCAGAGGCATACCAGTGAGAGGTCAGCATGCCCAGCACTGGCGGTACCTGAAGTGCTTTTGGATGGGAATTTGTGAGCTGTGAAATCATTTAGCAAGAGAGCTAACAAATCTTGCTAAAGCTCTGTCACACTACGACAGCATGTAAAATGGCTTGCTGAATATCAGATGTTATTCTTATACTTTTTATAAAATGGAATAGAAACCCTATAAATCTATAAATAAATTTATCCTATTATGATGGAGAGGTGCCTGTGACAGAAAAGAATTTTAAATCCCTCTTTTTTTTTTTATTTTGATCTGACAGTAACAAATCGTCCCCATTCATTAATTATGGGGTAAGTGCTGCTGCTTTACTAGGGGAAACATAGGGATAGCCACATTAAACTATTTTCTGCAATTGAAAGGAAGAGCCACAACAACCTGAGAGCACCCAGACCTACACAGCCATGGTGTGTCCCCAGGCCCACTTTTGGAAAGGCCCTGTCTAGTCTGAAGAGCACCACCAGCATTTACGTCATCCACCTCACAGCTGTTAAACTGAACTCTATGCTTAAGAACAAATCGGTAATGCACAGCCAATCCATGTGAAAGGGTCTGCTTTAATAACCTTAACTGTCACTGATCGCCTGCTGAATTTATGGGATGTGTTTTGAGCATTTAACCTGTCACCCTGACAGCAGGCTCCTGCCACAAAGTCCTTGTTTACTCAGTGCCTGCTGCAAGCTCTTTGATCTATACTCATCCGAGGTTTTTTATTTATTCATAATATTTTTGAAACACTCTACCAACTAAAAGAGATACTGTTCAATCTGTGTTTCTTTAGAGGACCAGCCTACATCTTCAGGCTCTCTAAATTTCACAAGTTGAGCAAGCTTGGCTCCCTTTTCCATGACACAGGGTAACGAATTCGGCCAAAATGCTTTCCCTGTTGCTTCATTGTGAATAAAAGGATTGGAATCTCTCATTCTGGAGACAAATGGCACATGCAGAATGGCAGCATGGGCAGCACAAGGAAATGCTGAGCATTGCCCTCCCCTCCATAGCAGCACAGTGGCCATGCCAAGAGTAAATATAGTCTGCAGTGTCTACCACAGCCTTATTCTCCAAACAAAATGGATAGCAACAGGCTGACTTTCATGAGCCTGTGAAATATTGAGTGTCCACCTTCACCCATGCAATTCAACCCTGTAAGATTCACTTAAAGAAATCTCTATTATGCTGCAGCAATACTTACCCAGACCTGGGTGAGCAATGCAATTGGCAGCGTGTGTCACAGTACTGGCAGAAGAAACTGAGCAAAAGACTTGATTCTGACCCAGCAGAGTACTGCTTGAGAGCTGAATCCCTTCTTACAAAGCCTTGGGGAATGAAGAGGCTATATTTGTGTGCATATGTATATACATAAATATATACGTGTGTGTGTATACATACCACAGTATGAACACAGATTGCAGTAGCACTGAAATTAAATCTGGGTTCTTCTCAGTCTGCCTTCCTCAATCCCTAAAGCAGAGACCTGGCTGCCACTGGGTCACTAAGGGAGAAAAATTTTGCCTATAAATTGCCTAAGACTATAAATACACGATGTAAATGGTTGTATATCATCACTGGCTGAGAAGATACAATGTCAAAGTCATAGTACAAGGCAGAGCTGAGCCATTTCTCTGCTATAAATAGCCCCAGGGACAGCTGTCTTTTAACCAGCATCCATGACATGTGGCACCAGCACTTTGCTGACCACAGGTTAATGCTGCATGTCTCTGGCTCCCTCTTGGTTCCCATACCAGTGCCACTATGGTCCTCTTGGTCAGACCCCTTGGGCTGCAGCTGAGCTTGCTCAATCTAAGCCTGTAAGGAAGGGTGTTGTTTCAGCTCTTGTTATTTTGCAAGATTTTAAATGAAAACAAAGAGACAGCTGGGAATTAGTACAAGGGAACAGTGCACAGAAATAGGTGGGAGGAGGAGGGGAGACAAAACCAAGGCTCTTAAATTCACAGCTTGGTCTCTGAGTCTAGAGATGTCCAGGCTAAGATAAAGCTATATTTCACTTTCTCCAGTTTGTTCAGATAGCGAAATGGTACTTTTCCAAAAATGGGACAGGTGTTAGGAAAGATGGTCTCCTTTTAGTAAATGTGAAATAATCCTCATGGGCGAATAGAAGTCTACTTGCTAACCACCATCTGTTTGTGTTTGATTATCAGACAAATATTCAGCTCTAGAATACTTACTGCTTCAAAGGAAGATTAAAGAAAAGTGTTAAATAAGTTGATAGCACCAGACATCATAGGTGTGAATCTTCTGTGCTAACTTCCTCAAAACTTCTCTTTGTTAGTTGGGAAAACAGTTTCATCCCATTAGAGCAGGTAAAACCCTGTCTACATGCAGATTTATGTATGTTTATTTATTGCAGTTAGTTGATACCATGTTGAAAAGAGCCAAAATGCTCATAGTTTTGAGTTTCAGCTGAAACTTGGGTGAAACCAGCAATCCAGGCTTAACGACCTGAAGTTAATTCATCCATTTCACTACACTCATTTGGCATTTCAAGCTTGTGACAGACCTTTAGAACCAGACATAGCTTTCTGTGGTGGTGCCTGAGGGATGCAAAAATTTCAGGTAGTAGTTTACTATGGATTTGACATCTCTGGGGAAGAAAGAGGAAAAAATAAAGAGCAAGCGATA
Source organism: Lagopus muta (assembly GCF_023343835.1). Classification (NCBI taxonomy): domain Eukaryota; kingdom Metazoa; phylum Chordata; class Aves; order Galliformes; family Phasianidae; genus Lagopus; species Lagopus muta. Next base: position 88,145,551 of record NC_064433.1, read on the forward strand.
GGATCCTCAACAATTATTGCAAGCATGTGTGTTTTTCAATAGGAGAAATTATGTTCTGAGCTGCATTAAAAGAAGAGTGGCCAGCACGGTGAAGGAGGTGATTGTCCCCCTCTACTCAGCTTTTGTGAGGCCCCATCTGCAGTACTGCTTCCAGGCCTGGGGTTCCCAGTACAGGAAGGTCATGGAGCTCTTGGAGTGGGTCCGGAGGAGGGCCACTAAGATGATCAGAGGACTGGAGCACCTCTCCTATGAGGAACGGTTGAGGGAACTGGGCTTGTTTAGCTTGGAAAAGAGAAGGATCCAGGGAGACCTCGTTGTGGTCTTCTAATATTTGAAAGAAGCAAATAAACAGGAGGGGGAATGACAGTTTGCGAGGGTAGATAGTGATAGAACAAGGGGGAATGGTTTTAAACTGAGACAGGGGAGGTTTAGGTTAGATATTAGGAGGAGGTTTTTCATTCAGAGCATGGTGGCACACTGGAACAGGCTGCCCAACGAGGTTGTGGATGCCCCATCCTTGGAGGCATTCAAGGCCAGGCTGGATGTGGCTCTGGGCAGCCTGGTGGTTGGCGACCCTGCACACAGCAGGGGGGCTGAAACTAGATGATCATTGTGGTTGTTTTCAACCCAGGCCATTCTGTGATTCTATGATTTCTACCCTATAGACAAAAAGCTGTATTAGCACCACAGTGTTCTGAGAAAGGGAGACAGCAGCACGTGAGTAGATGATGCATCTTCTTTGCCTGATCGGACTGTAACAGGGGAGTTATGAAGATAATTACAGGTACTGCAAAGTGCAAGTGTGGCACAAACTTAGTGTTGGTTTGCACATCTGTGTTAATCAGGAGTCTCTTGCAAAAAATGCAGTAGTAGGTATGCAGCGTTATATAGCCCTCAGCTTGTAACGCTTTTGCTAAGCACGTGACAACTGCTGTGCTTATGTTTAGTTGCCGTTTGATAGTCATCACATTGCCACCCAAAAATAATTACTGAACATGGTGAAGTTGTGTCTAAGCAGAGACCAAACACTGGGTGGTATCATATGTACTAGCACTTTAATGCTCCACCGAAGCATTCCCCTGCACTGAGTTAGAAAACAAAGACTTGAGTCTTCCAATCCATTGAGGATTTGCAGCAGTGAGAGAGAAAGGAAAAACATTTGAGTATACTGTTTTTATTAAATATATTTAATTTAATAATATTAAAGTAAGGAAAGTTGCTAGGCAAATGCAGTGAGTACTGAGAGTAGTTTATGGATGAAATAAATTATTGGAGAAGCTAAATAAAATCATGGAGCAGCAATGAAATCATGAGCTAATGTGGGGCTATAAAGGCTGGCTAATATAGCACTGGAAAACAGCCTCATTAAAGACTAATGAATGAAAAAAAGGTGGGGGTGGACATTTTTTCACAGATCTTTCTCTTCAGAAAGCCTCTATTTAGCAGCAGAATGCCAGAAATTAACTAATTTCTTAACATCTTGGTTTGTGCTTTCAGGACAGGCAGAACCTGTCTATGTGCTTGTAATTGTATGGTAGATCTCTTCTGGCTGAAGCGCAAACCAAGCAGCCACTTTCCTATTCCTGAATATACTGGCAGCACACTGCTGCCTCTTTACCAGAGTATAACCTACAACCATGCATTTCGGGCAAAACCTTGTGACAGCACCTCATGCTTCATGATCCTGCTCTTTCACACCTTGCTCACTGCAGTTTCATTAAAAGAGGGAGGTTCCATTTGCTGCTCCATTTGCCCTCTTTCCCACACCCACATCTGCCTGGCATTCAGCAGAGCCACAGCCCTGGAAGGTCCTCAGCAAGGGAGCTACAACTGAGAACGGTTTCAGGGCATACATAATGCACTGGGGCACCTGCTGAGGCACAGCAGTGAGCTCCAGAGTGTCCCACTGGGGCCACCAGGCTCCTACAGCAGGGATTACTGCTATTAGTTAAATCCTCTGAGGCTGCAACACAATCCATTATGTAAATAATGATACGTTGCATTTGTTGGCGTGCTGTATAGAGCACTGTGTTATGAGATTTCCATGTCCTTTTTTTTTTTTTCCTTTTTTTCCTTTCCTAAATGACGGGTCTGCCATGCTTATCCCTGCAGAATTTAATACCTGATAAGCAAGGCAAAAAGGAAATTTAAATTGAATTAACATAAAAAGCTCTCAGTGAATTTTTAGAGTGCCCTAAAAGTGAATTGATTTTTTTCTGATTTAATAGAGCATTCATACATGCTTGAGTGCATATATACATACATATAGTAGGTAGGGATTTATAATGCATATTTATGAAAATATGCATAGATAGAGTACACGTATACATGCACACATGCACATGTATTAAAAAACAACCTACTATATATATGTGTCTGTATGAGTGCTTAATCTCAGACAGAGCCAGCACCTCATGAGAGAACTAGAGATTTTCCTGGCTCTGTCTAGCTACTGTTTTACATCATTTAAATGGTGGGATCTTTTTTTCTTTGATCTATAAACCAGCAATGATACTAAAGACTTTCAGGTATCTCTGTTACCGCATTTGTTGTTTGCATCAGGAAAAAGTGAATGACATAAAATATCCCCACTTAAGCCTAATGAAGCAGCTGCATAGAGGCTGTTACAATAATTTAATGATATTTCTCTTTATACAGATTTGAATGACTCTACCAATGAATTCCTGCAGAGCCTCAACAACACAACACGCACCTCTGAGGGTACAACCTCTGAGCACTGTAAGTGCTGTGGCAGTTCTGCAAATACCATGTAGTCACGTAGCCACATATCAAAGCTATTGTTTTGGAGGACATGAACACAGCAGTACTTTGAGAAAGCAGGAATATGTCCTTTTGGCAGCATTGATCTTAAATGCAGGCAGCTTAGCTGTATTAGGAAAGGGAAAAATACCTGCCTATAAATAGATTAAAGATGATTTTTGTGGTACAGAGATAGTTCTTGATACAGAAGACTGAGGCCTCACTCAGTCACGGCAGAAGCAGACTGGGCTGCCGCTAAGCCACTTAGTATTGTCAGCTTTTTCATTAGCATCAAAGAGGCAAAAGGTTTATCACTATCCCAGACTGCCGTGCAGACTGGCTTGCTGGAACATCTTAATAGATATTTCCTAATATCCTCTCTTTCTTCTAATGTTCTTTAATTTGATAAGAGCATATTTGCCTACCAATCAGTTGTAGTCCAAAAATGCAAGTGTTCCACCAAATGCCCTTTGCACTTTCTCTGGAATATGATTTCCAGTCCTCAGCAAAGTGAATGATGGTGGATTCTAAACATAAAATCATAGAATGACTTGGAAATATTATTTGTTTACAAAAGTGAAATAAAATAAAAAGAAGAAAAATTTCTTTTAAAGTAAGCTACTAAAAAATTTCTGTGCCAATATCTTTGCATGTAATGTGTCCTTCAACATCACAGACCAGTCTGTTTCAACTACCGTATGGATACATTTATTTACCACCAGCCCATCGGTCAACAGTGCTGCTGAGACACGATCCTACAAATCCTAAGTGGTGGGAATGAGGGCTGGGGCTGTGCTGAGATACTGCCAAACTGTAGAGAAACTCGTGGGGAAGAGAGAATATGGCTGGCTTTCTGACAAGCCATTTTTTAGGCTGTGACTAAATCACTTTCTGCTACTGTTGGGTGGCTGAATTCAGCCCACAAACCCAATCAGAACACAAGCCCATCAACTGGGGCAGTGATGTTTAGCATTTATTGTGGCGAGCCAGGAAAGCTGGCCTTTTTGTATGAGTCTAGGGCTGCTTTGTCCTCTCCAGAGGATCAGCAAGCCAAAAGAAGGACAGCCAAACAACTTCTGACCAGGTTTGGCTTATCACTGTTTCCCGTGTCCTTTGCAGGCAATGTGAGCAATACAAAAGGCAGCCACCTCCCCTGACCAGTGGTGGTCCTTCTCCTCCTCTGTAGCTTTCTAATATTCACAGAGAATCACAGACTTACAGGCATAAGGACATAGTGTCAGTACCAAAAAGAGATGTCAGTATCAACCTGAGGAACAAAAAGAGTAGAAAATGTAGTACAGCACAAACTCCAGTCCAGATGTTTGTACTTAAGTATTTTCATACATATCGGAAGGCTGTGCCATTCATCAAGATCTAACAGATTGGAGAGTTGAGCAGGGAGGAACCTGACAAGGTTTAACAAAAGGTAGTGTTTTGCACATAGTGAGGAATAACCGCATGCATCAGTACAGGATAAGGGATGACCTGCTGGAGAGGAGCTCTGCAGAGAAGGACCTGGGTGTTCTGGTGAACAACAGATTGGCCGTGAGCAGCATGCCTTCTGTCCAAGAATGTCAGTCCAGGGGAGGGCAACGAAGATGATAAAGTGCCTGGAGGATCTTCTGTATGAGGTAAGGCTGACTAACGTGAGTCTGTTCAGGCTGAGGAAAAGAAGACTGAGAGCGAATCTGATAAATGTTTCTAAGTATATAAAGGGAGGTGAGAGGCAAAGGGATGAGGCCAGCCTCTTCTCAGTGGTTCGTAGTCATAGGACAAGGAGTAATGGCCTAAAACTTCAACATAGTTAGTTATGTACTAACATGAGGAAGAACTTTATAGTAAGGGTGACAGATCACTGGAACAGGCTGCCCAGAGAGACAGTGGAGTCTCTTTCTCTGGTGACGTTCAAGACCCATCTGTACAACTACCTGTGTGACCTACTGTACTGAACTGCTTTAGCAGGGGTGTTGGACTCACTGATCTTTAGAGGTCCCTTCCGACCCCTGCAATTCTGTGATTCTGTGATTCTGTAAACTGAGACTATCCATAGCACTCAAGGCCTTTAAGTGCATTGATCACTACTGCCATTTTTTTCATGCAGAGGCATGAAGTGTAGAGTGGTCTCAGACATTTCATCCATTCTGCGGATTGTCTCTAAAACAAACCTCAGAAAAAGAGCTGTGGTGCAGCTTCAATGCATGCTATAGGGCATGAGGGAAGAATGCAAGTAATTTTTTCCCCAGAGCCTCCCACTTCTCTCTAATTTTGTGTGGTAATTAGAGAACATACTTAAACGGAACCATACTTCTAGGGTAACAGACTATTTGAGTTGTGGATAATATATGTGAACGTAGTCTACCTGATTCTTAATCCCAGTCAGAGAAGCACTAAGTTTGTAATTACTACCAAAGTTTAATTCCCTAGTAAGGCATTCAAAGATCTACTGATAAAAACAGTATCTAAGAGCCAATTATTTTTAATCCTAATATCTTTATTGAAGAGCTTGAAAAGACATGCAGATCACAAATAATTTTCTGTCCCAGAAAATCCTTTAGAAACAGAACATCAAACCCTAAATATCAAAGGTAAAAACTGATATATATATTTTTTTCACTGATTTGGGACAGGTTCTTTATCTTCTTTATCTTTACCTTGGCATATAAACTGGCAAAAAAAAAAGTTATGAGTTTTCAGATATGCCTCCAAAGAGCAGTTGGGAGCAGAAGACTGCTGTGAAGGCTTTGAGTTGTTCACCAAGACAGTGATATTTTTTAAAGCATGGATGAAGTAAAGCTGCGAGGTGGGAGCTGGGAAAGCCAAATGGATATGAAGAGGTGCATTGGGGTTATAAAACAAACAGGGAAGTTACAATGTGTGAGAGCTAATGTCAGGTGCTGTTACACCAGGCTGTCTGCTTACTGCCTTCTCTATCCTCCTGTGCACATTTTACAGCAATCTTTTATACGGCTTTTGTGTTACACCATGTTTTGTCTCTTACATTTCAATCTGAACAGACCTCTGTCTTTCAAGCCACTACTAAAGCCCATAAAGTACACCTCCATGGTGGACTCTGATGGGACTCCCATATCCTGCCACGAACTGGAAAACCTGTAACATGGCCTATGCTCTTTGTATAGTGTGTAGGAGAGTGACAATTAAGGAGCCGCAGTCTTTAAAGCAGTGATTACAGGAGCTGGGTGTTAATGACCCATATTAAAATTCAGAGTGCCTAAATGACATTAATGTTGGAAGCTGAGCACTCCTGAGCACACTGACTTCATCCCGCCTCTCTCTCTATGCATTATGCTAACACCATTGTGAGTGTCACAGGGAGATTACATGTGCTTAATTTGAATTGGGTAATCAACTGGGAATTTGCTGTCTTGTTAATGGGAGTAGATTAACACATCATTCCATAAACCTGCATAAAGAGTGCTGAAGCTTTCTGTTTTACTAAGTATATAGAGATGACAGCTTTGCCGTATGGACACCATGATTACATGGGAAACCTTGGCTTAATACAAGCTTTTTGATACCTACATGAGCAAAGCTTCCAATTAATTTTTTACTCTGCAAATATTGACTAGTATGAATGAACAGTTTCCTATCACTGTGAAACCAACCGAACAATAAAAAAATAAAAAAGACACCAAGGCACAAATCAGCAGCTTACACAGAAAGGAAATACCTGTCACTGGGGGGTTGCAGGACAGGATGGCTGGGAGAAGCAGGTGAGCCCAAACAGCACTGAGCAGGCCCAGTGGATGAGTTCAGAAAGAAGACTGAGATGCCTTTGGTGATGTCCCAAAGTCAGCTTTGGGCTCATTTACAAGTCATTGGTGCACCAGATGCTTAAGAACTGAAACCAACAAGGACACCAAGGATAACTTTATGTGCCAGTCTTTTTGACAGAGCTGTGCCTTTGAAACAATAATTTCTCTTGAGTCTGCTTTACAGAGTACTACATTTATGGAACACATGAAAAGGGAAAGGAATATAATCATTTTACTTTTCTTTGTTCTTCATTATATTTTGTCATTTGCTATCTTTAGCTTCTTCAAGACCTTGGAGGACATTTCCCAGGTAGCTCACACTTGTGGAGGGGACAGACAAGACTGACTCCATTCCTTGCACTGGCACTAAAGATCAAATGACTGCTTTGTAATTTGGGTCAGATCAGCACACTGAATAATCTCAGCTGGGTCAGTGGTTGCATGATAATCAATGCAGGGTGCAAGAGATACAGCAGGAGCACAGCTTTTGGCAGCAGTATGTTCTCACATTGACTTCAGCAAGCCAAGAAACTGTCCCCGCAAGCTGGTTTGAAAAATTATTGTTAGCACAGTGGTCTTTCTGCAATTAAGGCAAATAAACTAAAATTAAATCATGTCAAATTTAAAATTGGTACTCTGATCCAGGAATGGGATTCGCATTATTTACTGCTAAGCACTGGGCACTGAGTACCAGGGCTCAGTGCATGGAATGTCTGGTGACTTTACATGAATGAATGACTTAACAGGAATGAACAATTTGTCAGACAATCAGTGTTTTGGAGAATTATTTACCTTATAATACAATGAGTTTTAAGTGTATTGTTAAGATAATATCTGTGCTCAATAGAAAACACTTTATTTCCTGCAAATTACACAGAATTTGCATGCTTGGAAGACTAATGTGAGTACTTCTTTTCTGCCTGGGTTTGTAGAAGCAAAGCAGTTTAATTTGTGTTAGACTGTCACTGCAAAAGAAGGATGCTTCAAGAACAAAAGTAAATACATAGCTGAGAAAAAGATGGATAGCCATATTCTAAGGAATGTGGAGAGTCTGGACTTCCTTCCTGTCATTTGTTGAGATGAGTGCCTGTAGCACATCTGTCAGAGAGAGCTTATTTATCATCATAGATATTTTAATAATCTTAATTGCCTGATGGCCTCACTGTTCCTCTGGTACGAGGGTTTGCAGGTGCCCCGAGGAGTGTTCGAGCTCGGGTTTACAGTGGTCTTCACAGGTACCATAGCCAGGTTGAAGAGCCCGATGAATCCACCATCAAGGGACGCTGGTGCCTGTACATACCTGTTGCCGATACATCAATGCAAAGGCGCTCAGGCAACCCAGAGGACCCTGGTGCCTGACCAACCCCGTTGCCAGCCCCTCCCTCTCCCTCCTTCCCCCTCCCCCCCCCCCCATCCCTATCCCTATCCCTATCCCTATCCCTATCCCTATCCCTATCCCTATCCCTATCCCTATCCCTATCCCTATCCCTATCCCTATCCCTATCCCTATCCCTATCCCTATCCCCATCCCCAACACACACACACACACACACACACACACACACACACACACAGAGGGGAAAGAACAGCCCCGAAGCCCCCAGTCAGCAGCGGCCCCGCCCCGCCGTGAGGCGCTGCGCCCTTGGCGACCAGCAGGTGGCGCCTCAGCACCGCAGCCAGAGACGGGCACGGCCCCGCTGGGCTCCCGGGCCTCACTCTTTCCGTTCTGTCTGTCCCTCCAATGAACTTAGAACAGTTTTTACTTCCCTTTGACTTCATGTTTTCCTTACCGGGATAAGCATCTATGTATACATTTGCAGAAGGGTTGTGATTGTATTCCCAATTCATCCTTTTCAAGGAAAAAGAAAAAAAAGAAGCTTGCACTTTTAAAGCCATTCTGTTTTGTCACCAACTGCCCCAGTGAGCTGAAATTGTTCAGCTGGGACACGAATTCTGTTAACCCTGGAGGCCTGAAAACAGCCCACCAGCACCGTTTAAGTTATCAGATGGTTGCAGATGGCCATGGGAGTGTAAGATAAAAGCTCTTTTGTGAAAGCTAGGTGTTAAAGCAAGGTGTTCAGGTTGGGGTTAGGAACAGGTTCTTCACCAAAGGGCAGTGGGCATGGAACAGGCTGCCCAGGGCAGTGCTCACTACCCAGTGCTGCCAGAATTCAAGAAGCATTTTGACACCATTCTCAGACATCGGATTTGAATTTTAGGTGTCCCTGTGCGGAGCCAGGAGTTGAACTCGATGATCCTTGTGGGTCTCTTCCAACTGGAAATACTGTTATCTATGATTCTAAAAGCTCACTGCCGGGCGCCCAGCAGTTGGAGCAGTTGCCTGCCAGGTGCCACGGTGTGTGTGTGTGTGAGGCAGGCAGCCCATCACTAGCTCTTCACTGCTGATCACTGCCACCTGGGATTTCCTGGGGAAGCAGCCCACCTTCACATAGACTCTTTTTCTCTTGCTCTAGCTGTGCAGGAAGCCTTGTCATGTGCTCCAGCTTCATTTTAATTTATGTGTTTGTTTTTAAAAGCTGTTTACGGGAATTACACTTGCTAACTAGAACAGGGTATTAATTACATTCCGTGGTCTTTGTTGGATTTTAAGCCATCACTTATCAGAGCAAGCAAGCATCAGAAAGATGTGTGTATACAAACACCAGAAGAAGCAGTGTATGAAGGAGAAGTTTACTTTTATTTATTGTTTATGTTAGCAGGTAATGCTTCCTGACTCTGCAATTAACTTCCAGCAATAAGCCAAGGAAAGCTTCTAAAAAGCTCTGTGGGGGAATAATGATTAGTTAATCCCATCTAAGCAGATTTTAATGGAAATAATACAAAATCACATTGTATTTAAAATGATTCCTCAAGGACAAGACAAAGCTCGGGGAAGTCACTACAAATATTACTTGATTTCAGGGAACATCGGATTATGCCTTAGAAACGCCTCTCCCATCTGTTTTCTTCTGTGTGATGTTTCATCCCATGCTTTGAAATGTACCAGGTTGCCCCAGTACGATTTTCATCAATGGGAAGAACGTAGCTGTTTGCCTGTTGGTTCCGTTCCAAGCAGGAGGACTTCCAAATTAACTCTGGCATTTGACACAGTTTGAAACACCCTCATGTGGTGTACACAAAGCAGTCAATAGCTCACTGTTGTCAAACAGATGACTCACAGATGCCAGGGCAGGGAGATGAGAGAGAGAGGCAGATACTGCATCCCTACCGACTGACACCCAGAGTGAGTGCCAATGGCAGACAGATAAGTGGAAGAAGTCAATGTTAGAAAATACGCATTATGTGATAGGCATCTAATTCTTTGCAGTGGCCTGAGGAAATACGAAAATTGCTATTGCGGTCACAGCACTTTTCAGACTTGATATAAAATGGGAAAGGAACACCTTTATTTGGTCCACCGCACTTGAAGAACAGGTATTTTCAGTGCGGCAGTGTCTGAAGAGCTGTGTGATTGAGTGCGTCTGCTGGTTTTAAATGTTAAATAATTCCATTAGAGTCAGGGTAGAAATGGTAATGAACAGCTTGGAAGAGTCTGAGCGTACTGACATGAAATGTTGAGCAATTAGCTTCTCCCTGTGCGAGTGAGTCCTGCAGTTCTCATCAGTAGCAAAGTGACCTTTAAAACACACGGATGACACAGAAGCTCTTTCAATAACTATTTTGATCTATTGTCTGCTGATAAATTGCATGTAAGGATTTGGGATTTACATGGCGCAGTAGATTTTGGACTAAAATGGAAGATTTTGAAAAGCTTTGAATGAAAGCTTTGTAATAGCAGCAAGGCATCTTGTTGAGTTTGGGGACGTGATATTTGGATATTCATTGTGGAAAGGAGAATGAGGCTAAGGTTACCACAGCACCTGATGTTATCATCTTGTTTGCATTTGCTTTAAAGCACCTTGAAAATTCACTATTCTGACTTTGAATTCTATGTATGGCAGCCAACCCGAGAGCCACACGATAAAATCAAAATACATTTGGAATTAACTAACAGTGAAAAACATATGCGTATTAGCAGTTAAGTGGCACCAGCCTAATCAGCACTTCTAATCTTTTCACTGGGAGAGTTAGGGCATGGTAAGGGTGATTCAAGCTGCTTAACTGCTGTCTCTGACACTGGATTGTGCTCTGAGCCCAGGCATGAGGGAACAGCTGAGTTCTTTTGGTAAATCTATATAAGGCATAAGGCTGTATAATGAGTGGGGGAATTGAGAGTACAGCTTGAGCCAGGACATCTTCTGTGCTGTATGTGATGCAGATGTGAGTACTCTAGAAGCATGGAAAAATACAGCTTCATACTGACCTCAATACAGAATTCAAAAATATAGACAGAATGATATTTTTCCTGCCTGCTTAGGTATTCATCTCTGCGGCCACATGCTTGGCTATTGAGCTTTTGGACAGACTCAAGTGATGAGGCCATAGATAATTTGTGGGCTCAGTTTGAGGGGGAAAAAAAAAAAAAAAAGTACCATTAATGCACTTCAGTTCCCTCCCTGTATTATTAATGTACATCATTGCAGGGTTTGGTACTGGTTACAGAACAAAATTATGGAGTTCTGTGGAGATGGAGAGGCTGAGGTTTTGGGGAAAGGAATAGGCAATGTAATGCTTATCTTTAGAAAGTCACAAGGAGGTTTCGGACCATAAGAAAATTCTTCCAGAAGTTCCTGCCAGCAAGTATCTGCACATGGCAGCAGATGCTCGCAGCTGAAGTCTCACCCTGCAGAGCTGATGCATCCCCTTTCCTTGTTAGGCTGGTGTGAGCTGCTGGCATCCTGCAGTCTGAATGCCCTTTGCAGTTGGGGTGCCTAGAAACAATCCTAGCCACAGAAGCCAGGACGCATTATGCCACAGTGTAGGCACACTGCAACTGGCTGTGGTCACTGGTCTGTGGCAGCACCGAAGTAGCTGATCTGTAAGGTGCTCCCTTGGTGGCAAAGCTTGGGAGGCTGTGAAGGGAACAGATCAGAGGTTTTAGGCCTCCTCCAGCTGATGTGGTGGCTGAGGGCCCCTCATGTAGCAGGGGTTATGACACAAGGCAGTGCAATGAGACTCCCTTTCCCACACCAAAGCACTCCCTGCAGCACTCTCTATGATGAAAAGGAATGGCCTCAAGTTGCACCAGAGGAGGTTCAGGATGGATATTAGGAAACATTTCTTCTTAAAAAGCATGATGGAGTCACCTTCCCTGAAGTATTAAAAAAAAACAGTCAATGTGGCATTGAAGGACATGGTTTAGTGGTATGGCAGTGATGGATCAGCAGTTGGATTTAGATGATCTTAATAGTCTTTTCTAACCTTTAATGATTCTGTGATTCTATGATTCTAACTTGTTCCTCTAACTTGCTTGTCTTCAGCCTTCTGTCTGTCATACACACCCCATCTTCTCCATGTCATTTGAGGAGTGGGAAATGCAGGATGGTTGCAGCAAGTACACCAACTTCAGTTTTGATGATTTTCCTAACCACTGTGAAGCACTGCCCACAATACCCAAGTGGGGAAGGTGCACATCTGAGCTGCACAGCACAGCACCCTTCTGCTGGTGCACACAGGGCCATTGTATGTGTGTGCAGGCACACACTGAGCAAGCGCACAGCAGTGCATTCCCTCACAGCATGGTGACAGAAGGCCTTGGTGCCTGCAGGAATACACAGCTGGTGCCATCAGCAAGGACAAGCGAGCCAGCTGGCACAGAGAGGTGACATTTCATGTGGCTGCCAACATGGAACCCTCATGTGGTACCACCTGCAGTGAGATGACATTCAGACCTCAGCTGACATGACACAATCTCCAGTTCCAGATTGCGCTGTTAATGTCCCCTGTTCTCTGAGACAGGCGGGCTCCGTGCTGCATTCATTGGCACGGTGGCACAGAAAGAGCAGTGATTTTGGTGCTTTCACAGGGCTGGTTCAGTGCAGAGCAGAGGGGAGGCCTGATGGCGGCTGCCATGGTCCACATAGGGAGTGGAGGGGCAGCCCTGAGCTCTGTTCTGTGACAGCAACAGGGCCCAAAGGAATGGCATGGAGCTGTGTCAGGGGAGGGGAGCTGGGGGTTAGGGACAGGGTCTGCACCAGAGGGCAGTGGGCATGGAATGGACTGCCCAGGGCTGTGGGCATGGCCCTGAGTGCTGGAGTTCAAGGAGTGTTTGGACACTGCTCTCAGACATAGGGTTTGGATTTTGGGCGGTGCTGTGTGGAGCCGGAAAGTGGACTCGACAATCCTTGAGGGTTTCTTCCAGATTGGGATATTGTATGCTGTGGGTCTGTTGTGAGCACATTTCCTACGGCTGGGTCCCAGGGAGACACGTCGTGCTGCGAGAGCACGGAAGAACCGCCGTGGCAGCGTTTGTGCTTCGCTTATGACTTCTCGCTACAGCCACGCGCACGTTCTGCCCCAGCCGCAGCTCGCCGGGCCGCCGCCGCACGGAGTTTCGAGGCGAGGCTTCTGCTCTGTCGGCCACACCGTAGGCAGGGGCGGGGCAGCCGGCGGGACGGCCAATGGTCGCGAGGCGGCTGTGACGGCGGTGGGCCGTGCCATGGCGAGCCGTGCCGTCCGGCCCGCACCTGTTACATAAGGCGGCGGGCGGCCGCTGTGCCCCCCGTCCCGGCCGCCCCTTACCGTCACGGCCCGGCCGGGCCGGGGGCTGCCGGGCGGCGCCGTCAGGCTGCGAGGTGGCAGCGGCGCCGGGCGGTGATGAGCCCGCTGGGCGGTAAGGAGGGCGGCCGGAGGCGGCGGCAGCGGGCGGCGGGAGCCATGGCGGACGGCAACGCGGACTGGATGGGCTCCTTGCCGGCGGCGCTGCGCAGCTACCCGCTTTCCAACCTGGCCATCCCAGGTGAGACGGGGCGGGGAAGGAGGCGGGAGGCTGGCTGCTGTTTTCGGAGCTACCAGGGCCTGTGGGCCGTCCCCGAGGTGGTGGGGGTCGGTCGAGCTAGGGCCTGAAGTGAACGCTTGGGCCGTGGGCAGCCTGGGCAGGCGGTAGGGTTGACCTTCCCTCCCGGGTGGCTGGGGCCGTGGGAAGAGTGGTCAGGGTGTTCCCGTAGGTGTTGGCCTTCCGGCCTGCTGGATTGTCATCCTGGGTTTGGCTTTGAGCCATTCAGCCTTGTATAGTAGTAGAACACATAGAGATGTTGTTCTTCCTTTTCTGTTCATTGCTTGCCCTGTTGAGTAAGGTGACTAGCGTCTTGAGTATGTGTCAGTTTAAAGCAATCTGCTGTGCCCTTATAGTGAGTAGCTGGGATTTCAGGTATTTGGACTAAATCTGGTGTTGAGATGTGTGTTCTCCTGTTAGGATTTGCTGTGCTTGGGATTGTATTTGTTAGCTTGACCTATAACAAGCACGCAGAAGGCCTATGTTGAGACTCATAGAATCCCCAAGGATGGAAAAGGCCTACAAGATCATCCAGTCCAACCATCCATCTATCGCCTATAGTTCTCTCTAAACCATGTCTCTAAATGCAATATCTAAGCATTCTTTAGCACCTCCAGGGTCAGTGACTCCACCACCTTCCTTGCAGCCCGTTCCAGCACCTGCCCATGGTTGGAGAAGAAGTATTTCCTAATGTTCAGCCCGAGTCTCCTCTGGCACAACTTGAGGCCGTTCCCTCTAGTCCTATCACTAGTTACATGAGATAAGAGGCTGACACCCAGCTCACTACAACCTCCCTTCAGGTAGTTAAAGCCTTGTTTCTGTGCGAGGCAATTTCAGTTTGGAATGGAATGGCCCATTTTAGGATTAAATGTATTAATGCTGATGATAGCCCTAAATAGCCCTTCCTTCAGTTAATCCCTGAACTATGACTTGTTGCTTTTGCTCCTCAGAAGCTAATTAGGAGTAGCATGCTAGAAAGCAACTTTTTCCAGCTCAAACTCTCATTTAAGCGTAAATTTTGGAAGATGGAATTCTTAAAGGTGCTGTTCAAGTTTGGTTTGGTGTCCAAGAACTTGTGAGTAAATGCTTATGTGAACTCCATCCGTTGCAGGAGTGGGAGAAAGACTGCTGAAGATGCCACTTAAAAGATCTTCCCTCTTTGTCAGATGAGTTTAGTAATTAACTCCTAGTTGCTCCCCGTGACTCCAAGTTTAAGACGTTGTTAAGCATCATTGCTTTCACTTTAGATAGATAAACTGACAAATGAGTAAGACAAAAGATACCTTGGAAATTATTTGTGAGCACAGTTGAATTTGAATCTAAATGACAAAAAATAATAATCTAGTATTGCTCTTAAATCCCAGGAGAGAAGATCTTAGGGGTAACTACTGTAAGCAGATGGTTCTGATGCTGACCTCTGGTTGCTGTTGGTAGGCTTCCTGATAGTAGCTTGATTTTCACCATAGTGCATTAGATTGTCAAAAACCTTTAGGTACATGTCATGTAGAAGGCATGGGGAGATGCTTCCTTACAAACAGAGGGACTTTCTTTGCCCTAGCAGAGATGACCAAATGGCATTTGAAGCATGTAGAGAAGGGGAAGTGCACTTCCTATGGATACTACAACACCCACTGCTGTATTTCCTGGGGTAGAAGGTTGGAAGGAACAATTCAAAATGCGGTTTTAATAGACCGTGACACTTTTTTCTTCTCCACTGAACAGTAGCAAATGCATGGTTGTGGGTTTTTTTTTTTTTGTAACTTTGCTGGTTTCAACAATGAGAGGGGGTCAGAAATTGCACTGTTTCAATGTTTGAATGCTGTTCTGGCTGGCTGCAGATTTTGAAACTTCTAGCAAGGAAATCATTCTCAGTTTAAGCGAACATCACAATGTCTTTATGGATGTAGAACTTTGGTTTTGAAAGGTTAAGTGATGGGCTGTGGTAATGCCTCAGGTTTGTAGTGGAGGAGCTAGGCTATTGAATTCTTGTTTCAGTCATGACATGCTGCTTTTAGAATGAGTAGTGTTGGTTGTTGCTTGTATTTTTAAAATACCTGCACAAATTTTGGCTTTACTGCATCTTCCCATCTCTTTCCTGCATATACTTCAGGTAACATATGAATAGAATCATAGAATGGTTTGGATTGGGTGGGACCTTAAGATCATTTAGTTCCAACCTCCCTGCTATTGGCAGGGACATCTCCCTCTAGACCACGTTGCTCAAAGCCAAATCTTGAGAGTCTCCAGGGAGTAGGCATCTACAGCCTCATTGGGCAACCTGCTCCAGTGTCTCACTGCCCTCACAGTAAAGAATTTCTAGTATCTAATTTAAATCTTCCTTTTCCAGTTTAAAACCACTTCCCCTTATCCTGCAACTACATGCCATTATTAGAAGTAGCTACCCTTCAGGTACTGGAAGGCTGCTATAAGATCTCCTCAGAGCCTTCTCCAGGCTGAAGAGCTCCAGCTTTGTCTGTCTTCCCAGGAGAGGTGCTCCAGCCCTCTGATCATCTTTGTGGTCTTCCTCTGGACTCATTCTAAAAGCTCTGTGTCTTGTTTTATATTGTTGGACACAGTATTCCCAATGGAGTCTCACATGAGTAGAGTTGAGGGGCAGAATTACCTCCCTTGACCTGCTGGTCACAATTCTCTTGATGCCAGGATACGGTTGGCATTCTGGGCTGCAAGCACGCATTGCCAGCTCACGTTGAGCCTTTCATCAACTGCCACTTCCACTTCTCCTCAAAGCTGTTCTCAAGCCATTCTCTGCCCAACCTGTATCTGTGTTTGGGATTGCCCTGACCCAGCTGCAGTGCCATGCACTTGACCATGTTGAACTTCATGAGGTTGGCATGGGTCCACCTCTTGAGCCTGTCGAGATCTCTCTGGATGACATCCCTTCCCTCTAGTGTGTCAACTGCACCACTCAATTTGGTGTTGTCTGCAAACTTGCTGAGGGTGCACTTGATCCCACAACACCTATGAAGATGTTAAATACCACTGGTCCCAGCACTGGTGAGTAGAGCGAGGAGCAGAAAAGAAGGTGTAATGGGTAGATGCTTTGGGACTATATTTTCTGATTTTTATAATTATAGTCCAGTGATTTTTCTGCTGATTTGAATTTTTTTAGTTGATGAAGCAACCTTTACAGGAGCCAGGGTGATGTTACTGGCAGTATGCAAGGAAAGGGTTATACAATACAGTTTGGTTTTGGGACGTCTGTTTACAGATGCTGAATATCAATGACAGCCTGTGGTATCTTCAAGAAATCTGAAAGGTAGCCATCAGCTCAAATGAGAAACATTTTGATCTGTGTGTAATGTATGCATGTATGACAGGTATGGCTTGCTTTTGTCTGTCTCTTGTGGTGTTTGCTTTCACCACTGGAATGATGGAATCAACTGGTTTTTGGATTTTTTTTCTCCTCCTTCCTCCCAATTTCTTGTTGTATGCAAGATGGGATGCAATGCTATGGGTGCTGCTGAAGCAGTTGAAGCCTGAGAACTTGTGTTAGCTCTAAATAAAGCCAGTATTCAAAACCCTGAAATGATTGGTTTTGGACATGCAGCATTTAGAGATAAATATACATGTATATTTCTAAGAGATTGCAGGTTGGGACTATTCAAAATTAATAATTGCTAATATACACCCAAAAAAGAAAACCAACAAAACTGGGTTTAAACCAGTCTCTCGCTTTGCAAGTGTTACCATTTAAGTAACTCTCTTGTGTGAAGCATAGAGTTCTTTATCTGGCGCAAACTTTTGGAGCTGCGTGTTTTCACTGACTTTAAAGGAAGCTGTGACCTCTGGGATTTTTTTTTTTTTTAAACCAAAACTATTCAGTTTCTCTGAATGTGTTGTGAAACGTGCTGCCTGAGGAGAGAGGAAGTCATTATTCTTTATTTGCCCAATCCTGAGAAGTGACTGATAACAAGTAGTGCTCACGGTGGGTATTCTATTGGGTGCACTCATTTAGTGCTTACATGCTGATTGAATTCTGTGCTCAAAATAGAGAGAAACTTTGAAGAAGTTGGAGTAATCTTCAAAAGCTTGGGTGCAATCAGTTCTAATATTTGGGCTTTTCTTGAAAAGCTGGGGGCTACGTTCTAAGCCAGCTCAGTGCCATCTGAAGGTTTTTGTGTGGTGTGATTGAGGGAAGGAGTCTTGCAGTGGGAAATTGAAAAATGTCACATAACCGAAACGTCATCAAACTGCGTACAGTTAATTTTGTCAAAAATACTATCTTTAACAAATTATGACTGTATGTGAAGCTCTTGAGGGTTTTTTTCCTAATTATGCTCTGGACTAATCCTCTTTGAATGTGAGTTTAAAATAAGCTCTTGAACATGAATTGTGAATGTGACCCTTAGCAGGGTAATGCGAAGTGTTGTATTTGTATAGCATTTAGTCTAATCTCAAGATATTTTGTTTTGAGCTATTTTATGGAGCTATGTAACTCTGACACCTGGTGTTTTCCTTGCCCATTTCTTGACCTATATGTTTTCAAAAGCGAAGGAAAGGGGGTAGGTTTAAAGAAGAAGGGGACAGACTCTTTAGCATGGTCTGTTGTGACAGGACAAGAGGAAATGGTTTCAAACTAAAAGGGGAGATTTAAATTGCATATATGGAATTTTTTTTTGTACAGTAAGGGTGGTGAGGCACTGGGACAAGTTGCCCAAAGATGTGGTGGAAGCCCCATTCTTGGAGACATTCTGGATATGAATGTGATGAGTTAAAAAGTGACAAATCTGTTTTCCTTTGGCTTTGCTGATAACGCATTTCCTTAGTCATGAATGGCTTATGCAGTCTTTGAATAATCAAGAGCTGTGATACGTGAGGTAGGTGTACTTGCAGTTTTTCATCAGACTGTATCTCTGGATTGGTTCCAAATTTCGGATGGTTAGCTGAGAGGATTTTTTTTTTTTTCCCCCTCAATTCTGTTTTTCTTTGCCTCATGGAAGAAACTTATGATCAATTAGTTAGGGATTTACCTGTACATGAGAAAGTAGGAAAGCCCTTTCTTGCAGGAGCATCAAGAATAATTGTAGATGCTGCTTTTTAATCCAGCTATGCCACCCAAATGCCTCTTGTCTCCTGCTTTGGTTCCTCCATTCCTTCTGTCTCTCCTCCCCTTAGAATAAATGAAGGACAAATTTTGGCCCATACCTATTCATACAAAGGTGAGTGAGTGCCTTCAGCAAGACAGCTTGATGGAAAATTTCTCAGGTGGTGGTGATAGGGGGGAAACACTTT
Organism: Lagopus muta; assembly: GCF_023343835.1. Classification (NCBI taxonomy): domain Eukaryota; kingdom Metazoa; phylum Chordata; class Aves; order Galliformes; family Phasianidae; genus Lagopus; species Lagopus muta. The sequence continues at coordinate 88,164,232 of NC_064433.1, forward strand.
TTTGGAGGAGCTAGTTCCTGCCAGAAATGCTTCTCTTTGAATTGTGGTATGAAAGTCCATTCACGGTGTTGTTTGTCCTAGACTGTAAGATTTGTTTTTCAGTATTGACAGGAAAGCTGTGTTTCACTTCATATGTTTAAGACTGATTTGAAACACAAAAAAATTTAGATTATTCAGATATGAGTACATACAGCGCTGTAGGTAATGCCAGGCAGGGTGTGCTGCTGGAGTGGGTTTGTGAGCAGTCTGCCTCTCGGGAGAGAAATAGGGCAGCACTGTAGTAATTGCTTCTGACAGGGCACAGAGCCTTTTTGTCACTGCTCAGGGATCCCAGCTGGTATATTAGCACTTCCTGTGAATGTATGTGATAGCATAGCCAAGGTGTCATTTCAGAGCAATGCAGAGCAATTAAGATGTGGCTCAGTTCCTGTCTGCAGCAGGTTGAGTAACTGCTAGAGAATTGCTTGTAGGATGCTGGGCTGTAGTTAGCTAGAGCTGAATTTCAAATTTACAAAAGCATTTTGTTAACATAGAGAATAACCTTCACTTGAACGTGGTTAAAATAGGACTATACTGGAAAGCAGAATTAATTGTTGAAATGTCTTTGCCTGTTTTCAATGATATCCGTGGAGAAGTGTGTCCTTGGCCTCTTAAAACAGATAAGGTTCATCTGCTGCTCCGTTACTGCTTCAGTGAAGCTGCTTAGTTCTCCCTACCACATGCAATTTCTTAATTAACTATCTTTGTAACTTTTAATTGAATAAATTTCCATAGTTTGTTCATGGGCATGTCTGTATGACTGTGGCAGACGCTTTTGTTAATGTGTCCCTGTTTCCACCACCTGATAAGATTGCCCTGAAGCCCTGACAGAGAAATCTAATGGTTTTGAATTCGCTGATCCAAGTCCTACGAAATGATCAGCACTGGAAAACAGAGCTTCAGACAGACTGTGCTGTGCCTTTGGGGATGCCTGAGCTGGGGGGGTCTTGCATGGCTACTGCCATCTCTTCAGCCATAGCCACTTTTGCTGTCCTTAGTGATTAGCGAAAGTCCTGTGGGCACCTTGTGTTTAGGAGGCCAAGCTGAAACTCAAGTGTTTACAGTAGATGAAGCGGCAGCCCTGGCCATCTGAAAATGGGCCACGAGCTTCTTACGAGATGTGATGTTTTATCATCTTTGATGCCTCAACCCTGAGGCAAGTGGTTGAACTTGCTAATGCTGCAGTCATCTTGTTGCTGTGTTCCTGAGCTTGTGTGCCATGTGGACATGCCTCCTGTGAGGAAAAGCAGTGGCTTTTGGATCTGCGTTTTCTTTTCCAAGTAGTACTCCTTTGAATCAGCTAAAATGGCCATCTGTTGGGTTAAAGCTCAAAGAGAAGAAAATGTAAAATTAATGTTTTGGTTCACCAAGCTTTATTTTCCTTTCTAGTTTAATTGGCTTCTACCAATCAATGAGGGTGTAACCATTAGTGGAACATACCTGCTTAAATATGGTGTTGGATGTGATTTGTAAATGCAGACTTTTCAGGATTAGTCCATTCAGAAATAAGTGACTTCATTACCTTAGTCTTCTATCTCTAATAGCAGCTAGTCGTAACTGGTTTTTAAGATAAGTTTTACTAACAGAGAAAAACAGTTTCTGTGTCAATATTAATGTTTGTTTCTCCCCTTCAGTATGATGGGGAAGTCTTTCTTGCTGCCCCGAGAAGATTTTGAAAGGGCTGCATAATGAAAATATGAATAATTCACAAGGAAGATGAGAGCTCTTGATCTGCACATTTCTGACTAGTCACAGAAAAGGGATATGGGAGAACCTAAATTGAAGGTTTTCTTTTCAGAGCAGGAGCATCCATCCAGGCTTTGAAATGTTGGAGAGGTGCTGCCACTTCCTGCTTTCCCTCTACGGGGAAATAATAAAATAAATGGGGAGTCATGGTTGACTTGTGCAAAAATTAATGCAGAGAACTCCATCCAAATGGCTAATTCAATCCAAATTGATTTCTTCCTGGTTGAAGGAAGAGCGGAGTAATGTGATATTGTGTTTGTGACAGACTCATGCAGACTTCTCTCTTTCTCTCCTTACATCATTTGTTCCTCCCTAACTGCCTTCCACCCCAAAAGGGGGGAAGTCATGGTAATCCTCTGACAGGGAGAGGAAGTTTTCCTAAGAGGATTTAATCTCTACTAGGCTCTTTCTCTTCTCTAATGAAACAGTGTTAATAATACCCAAAGAATTCTTTCAGAATTGTATTGAAATATTGATGTGTTTATCTAAGTAGTTTTAGGTTAATAACTTTCAATAGGATGCTTGTTGTTACTGCCTCTTGTCCTTTGGCTTGGCAAATGAAAATGAACTATCTACTTTGTTTTTCATTAGTGAAGAGCTTTTAAGAAGTTAATCTTTTGATTAGAAAATCTGGATTGTTAATGACCTGAATCCTGAGGACTTCTAGGCTCCGTGAGGCACTTGTGTTTATCCCATTTTCCCTCAATTCTGGCACATGTGGAACATTTGGTTTAGAAGAACACTTGTGGGCTTTAATTTGCTAGCGTTTGCATCCTGTCTTTTTGGAACTTGGTTGCTGTCTTAAGTGTCTTGGCTATGTAATGTTTGCTTCTCTGCCATCTGTGGTGCTTTGTAATGTATGGGGAATGCACTTCGTATAGTGAGCAAAGCTTGCTCTAAGAAGTCTTGGCATCAACTACAATTAGGGCGATTCTTTGCCCATAAATGACCCTTTAATGTCGTTAATGGATTGGTACAAGTATGTTGACCTTGCCTCTTAGGAATCTTTAACATTACATGAGGGGTTTTCTATCATGTTTTCCATCATATTAATATTTATTCAATGTGGACATCAAAACAAATTACTCTGATTCAGTTAAATTCAATGACTATGTGCTCTCCTGTCCTTTTGCTTTCATTATTGTTTCTTGGCTAGCCAGCTTTTTGGAGGTTTCTTTACCTGCTGCATCTGGCTAGTCCCCAGCCTTGCAACCAGGGGAACTACTGATTCAACTGCTTGTATTAAAACAAAAAAGTTTGTCTTGTTTTCAAGTAATTGGCAGCATGCACATAGTATGATCTTTTGTGGAGGATCTGTGTTTTGTGTGCCATACTCATATTTCAAAAATCCCTTGAAGGTGTATTTGCAAGTCGTGAGTTTGTAAGGTGATGCTGATTCCTTTCCCTGTACTGCATCTGTGCATGGAGACAAAGTGATGTGGAAATAAAAGATCATGCAAAGAGATACAACCAGTAATTGTTGAAATGAAGGCTTAATAACGTCGTGTTGATTAATGTCATTGTTTGAGCTACACCGTGGGTTAATTAGGCTATCTGTGACCAGGTAGCATGACAAATAGAGATGCTGGAAAGTTAAGACTTTGCTACAGATGTGCTGATAAAAGGCTGCTTCCTAACAATTAGTGCAAACACTTCAGCAAAAAAAAGCCACCCTGAACACTGGAATGCAATCTATTTAACATACAAATTGAATTGAGTAGCGATCTATTTAACATACAACTAACTTGGGAAATTAGTGTAATGAGAATAAAAAGGAGTTTAAAGATAGGAATGAAAATTAATCCACAGTTGCACTTGCTAGGATAAAATTAAGAAGGCCATCCATCATTTTAGCAATTTGGTGTCTGAGATGCCTCTTAATACTTGAACCTTCCCATCTTTATGAGATGAAAGATATGAAACTAAAGCAGAGTAGCCATCATCTCTTAATGTGTTGTGAGAGCTGCCAGAAGTTATTTCCTTTTTTTTTTTTTTTCTTCTGAATATACAGGCTCTTTCTTAAGCTTGTTTCTGTATGATATGCCTTTGGTTTCTGGAAGGTGTGAGTGCAGCATTGATACTTGTCACTGCAACCCTTCCTGAGACGCTGCAATCTGAACACTTATCCATTGTCACATGCAGTGATTCCTCTTGAATCATGTCAGTATGCAGCATGTGCAAGAACATGCCCTTGATGTAATTTGGAATAGGGCATCTAGCCTCTCTTCCCCTAAAGGACAATTCTGGACTGGCTTCTTGGCTCTGCTGTGCTTTCTCACTTTTCAATCACAGACTGAGATTGCTGTGTTCACAATCAGCAGGTATAAGGAAAATATTTGAGTCAGTAACAGCGTGTAATTTATATTTAAGATTTTGACTATCGTCTGAAATGTTTTGCTGATGTGCGCTTTCTTGAGAAAAGGGTCTGTGTAACTTGAAGAGATACATACTGCTTGGTTGGAACCACAGACTGAAGAGGGTTTCTCATGCACAGCACTCTGCCGCAATGAGAGGTTTTGTGGTGGTTTTTTTTTTTTTTTTTTTTTGCTCTGGTCAATGACTGCCATTCCCTTTGCTTGATACTGTATGTGATTATGTAATGCTCAATCAGGAACCAGCCTGGCTCACGCCATTGCTGCAGAATGATTGGCTCTTCCATGGGGCTCAGGTGTAGAAAGGAGAGCAAGGGATTCATTTGACATCATGATTCAATCAGCTTAGCATGTAGTTTAACATCACAGCTAAGCTATATTAAAGGTCAGTAGCTGAGCTGGGAATGTAACACAGTGATCTTAAATCAGAGAAGGGCTTGGTGGATGATGTGAATCCTCACCTGTCTCTTAGCTCTCGTCCCAGCATCCCCAGTAATGTTGCTTTGGGTTTTTGGTTCACTTTTTTCTTATTGAACTAAAAGCAGTCAGACATGGCCTGGATGCTTCTCACATTTGGTGGCTGGCCTTCTGTAAATGGCACTGAGGAATGTGGCTGCACTCCTGCTGTGTCTTGCTGTCCTCAGTACAGGTGATACTACCCTGCACTGTAAGGGAGGTAGTCCTCCTATGAAACAGAGAGCTTGTTCTGCAGATTCTCTAGTGCACATTCTACTTGATTCTGCTATGTGTTGACTGCATTGTAAATGAGAAGTCTCACTTCTGAGATTCTTCAGTTGATGAATGCAGGATGTTCAAGCATCTTCTCTAGCTAGAAGCATGTCACACAGTTCGAGTTCCTTAAATAGCTGCCCTGTGGAGGAGCCCAGTTCTTAAAGTATGTGTTGAAAAAGCTGCACTGTGCATTTAGCTTCTTTGTTGTTTTCTACAGCTCTAAATAGAAGTTGTTCTGCAATACTGCAAGGAGAAAATTGCTGTTTTATACCTCTCCCTGTGCTTTAAATATGGCCATCTGCAATGGAAAGAAGCTTCTGTAGCTGTGAAATATATTATCAGACTTAAGAAAACAAACTGTTTCTTGGCTTGGATTTGTGTAGACAAATCCTTCAATGTTGACAACAATATATTTGATGCCAGATAAAATTGTAATTCTGTTCATTCCTAAGTCATGTATCAGTGTCACTGTGTGAGAGGCCATAGCAGCAAGTGACTTCTCTGGACAGACTTCTTTGCACAGTCTTGGTTATAATTAACAGAAAATGTTTCTGATGGCTTTATTCTAACAGAGACTTAAAGGAAGAAGTTAAAATGAACTGAGAACTTAAAAATAAATAAATAAAATTACCAAGTGACTTACTAAAGGACAGAAGACAATCCCTGTGCAGATGAAGTCTGCTTTACAAATATCATAGAGGACTGAAAGACTCATTGTACTTTATGAGGTGTGTGAAACTTCAGCGTCTGTGAATTGCAGCTTCCTTTATGAGCAAGGCTTTGTACAGCACCTTCTGAAATGTCTTCATTAGATGTTTAGTCCTGTATTAGTGAAGCTGTATTTGTTCTGGTTTGCATATTTGGGGGTGGAAGAAGCACTCCCAAGCTGACAGCTGCTTCTTGATGTGGTTTATTGTGACAGCTTTTAAAAACAGCTTTTTGTTACTTGTCACTTGTTCTTCCTCACGACTGAAGGGAAAGCCACATAAGAGGCATGCTTTTGCAAAGACCAGGAAGGATAGATGAGGAGTTGATCAGGAATTACTTAAATATTCTTTTATAGACAAAACAAAGCTGGAAACAAAACTTTCCTTTTCAGAACTTTCAAACTAAAGTTTGTGCAAAGAAAAGAACATTTAAGCTTGTTGTGTACCACTGCTTGATCTTTCCTTCCGTCTGGATTAAAAAATCCTGACAAGGTAATCCAGTTGAGATCATAATCTTAATTACATCTCTGACCTTGCATGGCAAGAAATGCATGAGCCTTCAGGTGAGCGCTTGTACGCAAGGCTTGGATAAAGGGGGGTTGTAGACTCAACTCTTGTCTTAATCTAAAATTTCCATTAGGATTTCTTTAAGGAATTGCAGAGTGAGGTAGAGAAGAAAGTTCTGGAAAAATAAAGCCATAGGAGTGAGGAGAAGGTGAAACTGGGCCATGCAGTGATGGAAGAGGCAGATGCAGGCAGTGAGGTATGGCAGCCCTCAGACAGCTGGAGGAAGAGCTGCTTATGGTGAACAGGGGTTGAAGATGCCTTCCCTGTACTTCAGCTCTGGATTTGCAGGATGCAGGTGGGGTTTGTCTCTGTGGAAAAGCTTCTGTCCTGAAAATAAACAGGAAAGCAGAAATGTTTAGAGCTTCTGTAATACTTTCTAGATGGAGTTTTGAAGAGAAATTGCAGCTAATTGGCCAGAATGCAGGTGACTGTTATAAATAGTTGGAAATGCTTAGAAATCCTCTGTCTGTGTTAGATCAGCATCTGCCCATCTTTAGCTTCTGACTGTCCCAGTATCAAGGGAAGAGATTTCACTGTTCAATGATAGCTCTTCACTGACTTGACTCAGCAAGGGATATTTCTTTTGTCTTGCAAGCTTTTATTTTGGAGTTTATTATGAGGTTTTTTAAAATGTGTATTGGATTGCAGAGTACTTCTTCTAGTAAGCAGAAATTCCCACTGTAGCTGCAATTTCTTTGCCAAGGTGCATGTTACATTCAAGGAGCGTGTGCTGATAGTTTTGACTGTGGGTCTTCCTTTGGATTAATTCTGTATTTTTGTATTTGAGGCTACAGGAAGTCACTGCTAGATTGAAGAGAAATAGCTGAGTTTGTTCAGCAGTATCTAACATCAGTTTAACATGAGACTACAGCTTGATTGAAAGAAAATCTCAGGCTTAATCAGTGTTACCTTGAACTTAATTGTTTTACCTCTGAGTTCAGCCAGTCTTAAGCCACTCTCCAAACTACTGATCATATATTTACCATTTTGGGGCTAAAGTGAAGCATTCTAGTGAAGTATGTGCATGTTAACATCCCTCTGTCTATCAGATGAATGAAAATATCTGTTTTAGAAACTTTGAAATACATCATGATTGAATTTATGAGGTAGAATGAAAATTAAATCTGTGACTTCTTTCTTTCAGTGAAATTGGTGTCCCACCTTAAACCAGTGATCCATCAGACTCTAGGAGATCTTTGGAGGTTGCTTGACAGCTTATAGATGGAGAAAGGAGTTAGGATGGAAGTTTCCTTTACCACTGGTATTTTCCTTGTGGTTATAATTTTTGTAGTGCTTTGATATTCGCACAAGAACACAGCTCAAACTCTACTTTCTGTACTTTCATAGGGTCATAGAACCACAAGGTTGGAAAAGACCTACAAGGTCATCTAGTCCAACCATCCTCTCATTACCATTGCTATCACAAGCCTCTAACCCATATGTTTTAGCTCTTCATCCAGACACCTCTTGAACACTGCCAGGAACAGCAGCTCCACCACCTCCCTGGGCAGGCTATTCCAGTGTCTGACCGCCCTCTGAAAAAGTTTTTCCTTATGCCTGTACAGTTGAGGGGAAAAAAGGGAAGATGAAGTATAAAAGGATTGTCTGAAAGAGTTGAGTGCAACTCTTTTCTGGCCCTGCTATGCACGTATGGCCTTTTTTATTTCACAAGGCTGTGTGTGCTGAGGAGAGTTCAAGTTCTTGGAAAACTAATTATTCTTGGCTTTATTTTGTAGGATCACATGATTCTTTCAGCTACTGGGTGGATGAGAAATCTCCTGTGGGACCAGACCAAGCCACTGCCATCAAACGCTTGGCCAGAATTTCTTTGGTTAAAAAGATAATGAAGAAATGGTCAGTAACTCAAAATCTGACTTTCAAAGAGCAATTGGAAGGTGGAATCCGCTATTTTGATCTCCGTGTATCTTCCAAGCCTGGGGAAATAGGACAGGAGATTTACTTCATACATGGATTGTTTGGCATCAAAGTATGGGATGGACTAATGGAGATTAATACCTTTCTTGAGCAACACCCCAAAGAAGTCATCTTCTTGGATTTCAATCACTTCTATGCCATGGATGACAGCCATCACTTCTTCTTGATCAATAGGATTCGCTCGGCATTTGGATCCAAACTTTGTTGTGTTGAGTGTGTAGAATATGTGACGTTACAGTACATGTGGGAAAAGAAGCATCAGGTGGGGGAAGGATGATCCATAATTTTTTTTTCCACACTCAAAAGATTCAGACTTAGATAAGCTGGGTAGAATTTACTCTGAGGTATTGGCCTAGGGACACTGCTGATAGCTAATATAAGCTTGCTGGGGACTCATTAAATAATTAGATGAGACAGTATTCTCAGGATTGTGTTCCTTACTAATGTTGTTCTCTTCTGAGAGAGCATGTTATGCTAACTTCTATTGAGGATATGATAAAATGTCATTTTGGTGTATGTAAAGTATGTATGGTCCATCATGACTAAGGGAAGCTATGGAACTTCTAGCTCCTTTACAGCCGTTCACATTTATGGTGGCAGGACTAAATCCCTCTTGCCCACAGAGAGAGACAGACCGAGAGAACAGGATTTCAGTGACTGCGCTTAATTCTTAAACTACAAGTTAAATGAGATTTTGAGGATTTCTTCTGAACTGGTACTATTAGTGCCCTGCCTGTGGCAGGGGGGTTGGAGATTCATGATCCTTGAGGTCCCTTCCAACCTGGGCCGTTCTTTGTACTACCCTCTTACAAAGAACCATCTTACAAGGCGTAAAATGCTGAATTTCTGATTCAGAGGAGGTTTTGCTGAAAATGAGATTGTCTTCAACGGCATTTCACTCTCCTCTCACTGAATGTTATTAAAATGCTGGATAGCCCAGTGTGTTTCAGCCATTTAACAGAAGCGTAGGAGGTGTCAAGATAGCTAAAATCTTAACTTCACTGGTTATATTCTGACAGTGCTCTGAAGTGCTTTTTAAGCAGACTGCTTAGAATTGACATCTCACTATACTTCTGGCCATTCTTTCATTTTTTTTAAATTGATGACCCTTAAAGCCTGAAGCAATCCTGTCCTCACATCTATGTTAGTAAATTTATTGACAGCCATGACTCAGGAGTAATTTCTTTGCTTTCTCACTGCTTTGCTACCTCCAGGAGTAATGCATAAGCCAGTACTCCATCCTATTTCTAAACAGAGTAGTTAATAACTATCATCTCCTTTTTCTTGTTTCTGTTAGGTTCTTATTTTCTACCACTACCCATTGTATCGAGAATTTTCCTTTCTATGGCCAGGGAATAAAATGCCAGCACCGTGGGCTAATACAACCAATGTGCACAAGCTCTTACAGTTCCTGGAGACCACTCTTGAGGAACGAAGTCGTTATGGGACTTTTCATGTTTCTCAAGCAATTCTCACTCCTCGAGTAAAAACTATCGCACGACATCTGGTCCGTGGTCTAAAGAACACACTTGTTCATAGGTAAGGACATGTCTTCATTTCTCAGTTCTTGAAGTGTTTTGTGTTGAAATGGCACTGAGAAAGCAAGAAACTGTAATGTTTGCCTAAAAGTAAGACTTGCTGACTGACCTTTTAGGAAGCATGCAGTCCTACTTCATTGTCCTACTTCATTGCTGGGTTGAGATACTTGCAGTCATTAAAAATCAATAATTATTGAGAGTAGAGAAGTAATGGGGTGGATATTGTGTGTTTTCTGGTAATTGGAGCTCTTGGAGTGTAATCTCATGAAACATGGGCTCGTTTGCCAAAAATCACCAAAATTCTAACAGTCCTGGTAGAACTCAGTCTCCTGGCTTATTGTTTGTCTGTTTTGATGTCACTGAGAGATTGTCTGGCTATAACATTTTAAAATTCTTAATTAACTTGTGTAGTTAGGCACAACTGCCTTAATGGGCTCTGTGACTCTCACTGTGATGATCTCCACAACTGTTCTTATTGTTAACCAGTGAGATAAACATGTGCACGTCTATAGCAGCTGGCTTGTGTTTACTTTTTGAGGGAATCATTAGTCATCTTATAGTAAGTATAATTTTGAATCAAAAGTCAATGTAACATTTTTCTTTAAAAGCCTTTCTAAAAAGAGCAAGTGCTGTAGTTCAGCAATCACAGAAGTTGCGTATAGAAATGTAGAAATTCCAGGTGAAGTGTAAATTGTGTAAGTTTAGGGGCATTAGGTAAGAGATCATTAAATGCAAAACGTGTCTGAGAATGTAGTTGGGTATCCTCTTTGGGCTTGCTCTTTGCCTTTCCTGATGTGTGATCAACGTCAAACACTAGATGGTGCTCAGGTGCTTTAGGACTGGTGCTTAATGCCACAAGTTGCATAAATGTAAATGTGTATGGTTGGTAGGGATGCTTAACAGGGAGCACAGATGTAACTTATACCTCTATAGTGTATACTTTATGTACTCTTGTCGTTAAAGTTAGCAAGATGATGCTGAATTTCAGTTTTCAAACTAGTAAAGAATAATAAGAGAAATGGAATAAACAAGTAGCTTTGTTTCAAGTAATTTCTGGTACAGGCCTGGATTTTTAGCCACTGAGAGGCTGTAAACCCTGCTCAGCTTCCTTCTGTCCCATCCCATCATTAGTATTTACCTGTTGGAACTGTGAAAACCTAGAACAGAGGCCACTGTTTGCTAAAACATGATTGCTCCTGTACATTTACACACGCTAGCTGATCTGCAGGAACAAATCTGTCTCTGCAGTTATGTCTGCTTTCTTGTATGGAAATTCTGCCCTGAGCATGAATATTTAAGCATTCTGAGTTCCTGTTAGAGGAGAAATGTACAGTCTTCACACTCAGCTGACTAAAGTTTGTCTCCTCTTGGTATGAACAGCACTTCTACTTCTCCCTCTTTTTCTTGACAAGTTTCTTTTTCTGGAGCAAGAGCTGTGGAAGATCTTCATGGGTTTTTTTCCTCCCTGTCCTGTTAGCCAATCTGTGTCTGCTATCTTCTCATTGAATATATGCATTCTGTGGCACAAATTAATTCTAATGCATTTAGTTATTTTCCTCTGTGCTGAAAACTGAGACTTGCATACCGAACTTCAAAAGAACTTGGACAGACAGCAAGTCAGGAGTCTGCACAAGAAATGACTGAAACTTCTTCCCACTGAGAGCTGAAACAATTCCTGGCACACCTTGCCGTTCTCTAGTTACAGCAGTGTATGGTGGGATGCTGAGACCTCACAGTGCTGAGGGCTGGATCCAACTTGGGTTTCCCTCCTGCCATTGCTCTGAGCGAATGTAAGGTGTTTGGTAGAAGTGCCACATGTGCTGCCCACAACTGTCTTTCCTGCCTGCCCTAAGGGGGAGGTGGGCACAAAGACTTCTTGTGCCAGATGGAGCTTTGTTCTGTGCCAATCTGAGATGTGAAGATTTTAGTTCAACATGTACTTGCTCAAAACTGAGCCAGGATGAAAACCAATCTAATGCAGCATTTTATCCTGAAGCACAATCTTGTAGGTGAAAATTGATTTCTTTTTTTCCAGGTTTCATTTTGTGTACCTGTTAGTTGGGTTTGACTGACCAATGTTCCCGTTTGGCAGCTCGCAACTCCTTGCTATGTTAAGCAGTTTTCTTTTCACTCTGGTTGCATTTTTTGATGGCAACTGGGACCTGATCACAGACGAGAACATAATTAGCAAGCAGCATGCTCTCTTTGAAATAAGCAGAATACCTGTAGAGGAGAATATCTTAAATGTTTAATTTTCTTTCTTTCTCTTTTGTCTAGGAACCTGCCCATGATTTTGAATTGGGTGAAAGCACAGAAACCGGGTGTTATGGGTGTTAACATAATTACATCTGACTTTGTGGAGCTGGTTGATTTTGCTGCTACAGTTATTGCATTAAATGACCTCCTTCTAGAAGAGGATGATTCTTCAAGTAAATCCTGAATGCTGTGTCCCACTTGTGCTTATCAGTGAAGATCTTTCAACTATGCTAAACTTTTTTTAAGTGAAACCTACTGTAATCATTTAATTTAAAACAAAGTTTTCTAGAGGAAATGTGGTTTAAAAATTAAATTGTATACAGAAGGTTCTTTTCTCCTAGGGCTCTGTGGATCTGAGTGGAACACAGAGTACCAGCTGAATGCTGCTGCATATCTTTTTCTGGTTACATGTTTGACTAAGTTATGCACACATCTGCTGCAGCACACAGTGTTGTCTGCCTGCCAACAAGAGGCTGGCCTCTGAAGTCGATGTACCCAGTTACTGTACATATCTCCTTGGTGAGTAGACTCACTGTGTCTCACAGTGTCCTATTTTTTTGTTCAACTCAAAGAGTCAAATCAGGAATCATTGTTGATCTCTTTGTAGCAGTTTTACTATTACGGCCAACACTCTTTTGTTTTTGGCCACATCAGGCATAGCTGATCTCACTGGATGCTGCTCTTGTATTCATCACGCTGTTTTAGACACTACCTCTGACTTAACTGGGGAGGGGAGAAATAAAACAACTGATACCCCTGTTGTTCAGGGAGAAACAGTTGCCACACTCCTAATATCTTCAGTATTCTTTGGCCCCCAGATGCGAAGACATGGCACATACTGCCTCTTTGCTGTCCAAACTCTCTTTCTAAATTCCAAACTAAAGTAAATATTTTTACTTCAGTTCTTTACTGTGGCCATGTTTTAATATATCTGTCTTTTGACACTAATTTGGAGAGTATTCAAGTCCTTAAATTATCAGTATTGTAACTCTCAATTCTGAATTCTTGTTGTGAGACAGTTAAACAGAAGAGAAAACAGTGACCTTTCTTTGATTTGCTCGTCACTTTTTTTTTTTTATTCACCCAGTTTTGTGGCAAAAGTCTCTCACCCAGATAGTCCTTCTATGAAAGGACCTATGGAAGGAGGCTGGCTAACTGGGAATTGTGTGGTATTCAAAACAGTACTTATAGAGACTGCTCAAAACTGAGATCTGAGTACTGGATCTGAGTTTTACAGTGTTACGGTGAATTCCAAAACTGGACTCAAATGCTATGCTTGCAGTCAGAACTCCCACAGCTGTGTGGAAGGAATTTCCTTGCCTTTACCCACTTGTGACAAAGTAAGATGTACTCACAAGGGCTAGCAGGCATCAGTGCTGAGTGTAGTCAGTCATTTTTGTTGATGCACAACAAACATGACTGTGTGCTTGAGCCAAAGACATCACATTGATATTTCTGAGCACGTAATTGATGAGCCAACAGTGGCCCTGTGATCTGTTTATCTTGGTTTAAAAAATAACACAAATGACTGGTGAGCAGATACTACTTGGTTGTCTTCCTAAACCAGCTGTTGGTGCATTAATTATTCAGTGATTATTAACTTGTATTAATCTATTCATAAGAGAATGAATCATCTTTATGGGTATTCTATTCAAAAGAAAAATGTCTCTGGATTTATTATTTATCTTATTCTGTGTCTGCCACTGTGATGTGACAGCACAGAAAAATCCCAAACCATTTTGTTTGTCACAACTCTGACCTCAGGACTTTATCTAAAGGTTTGCAAGCCTTCCATGTGAACCTTGGCCAAGTTCTGAGCAGGCTGTGGTCTGATTTATCTTATCTACTTGTCGCATGGTTTTTTGTTTGAGTTCTTTGCATTTCTTCTAAACTGAATTAAGTTGAATCTTTTTTCCTTGGGGGCTGGGGAGGTTCTGTCTTTCAGTCTTTTTTCTGTTGAGCTTTAGGGAGGCAGGGCCAAGTAAATAAAGCAGTCTCAGGGAAATGAAGCTCAACTTTCTAGTTTAAAATTTTGTTTGACAGCTACAGCAGCAGATTTCTATATCTGTTATCTTGTTGGTTAAACTTTTAGGACTTGTTCTGATTGGTATCATTTGTTTTCAGAGTTATTTAAAATTCCTGTTTTTTCAGTAGAGTTTTGTTGATGTACTTCTGGCATGGCCAAGGCCAAAACTCCGTAATAGTATTAAATGTACAGATTCTGTTCCAGTGGTCTTCTAGCTACAGATTATCTTAGAGCAGAAAAACTTAGATTAGGTGCTGATGAGGCAGAAATAAAATGTTTGCAATGTTCTCTACAGAGCCAGAAGACAAGATGAGAAGGTGAAATAGGTATGATGTTTGCATTTGACCTTTAGTATGTTTTATACTGTATATATCTACCTCAAAAGAGATTTATTCAGGCTTACCTAATATTTATATTGTGTGTACAGAGTAATGGCTGTGTTGTTGGTCTTTCTGTTCTATTTATTTAAATAGAGATACAATGATTGCAACTCAGGGTTTTGGTTAAGTATTTTTGAATACAAGCTTGTTTTTTTCACTTTGCTGTTGGCTCTAGCCCCTTGAAATGGAGCAGAAGAGTGCAAGGTGTTAAGAGTGTTAACAGAGAGACAAGAAGTGGAAAATAGCTTTAAGATTAATTATAAAGTAGGAGGAGAAACTCATCTTAAAGAGGCTTGTGGTGTTCTAAAGCAGTGCTTGATGTTCTGCCTCTGTGAAGAAAGTTGACTTCCTCTGGAAGAAGCTGGTGACTGGCAGCTACAATGGCCTGCTACAGGACATCTCTTGGAGATGCTCTGGACAGTACTGATGTTTAGAACTGATCTTAGGGTAATTCCAAACTGTTCTAAGCAGCAAGAACTGCCTTTCTCCTGTTACACATCATATCCCATAGCAAAGCTGCTCATGTAATGGGCTTATTTCTCTTTGCCCCACAGCATATCCAGATACCCTCACACACTGTGATAATGAGCTGCTCTCCAACTTGGGCTTTGAGTTGTGGACTCTTATTTTTCCAGCAGTATAGAAATGACAAGGAAGAGGTGACCTGGCAAGGAAATGAGGACGAGGAAAGTAAGGCAGTGGGCTGCATCTGCATCCCACACATAAGGTGTGACAGTGCTTAGTCAGGTTTGTGGCAGCGGTGGGGAGCAGGTCTGGTGAGTGCTGGTGGGCACTGCTCCTACTGAGAAGCTCAGCTGAGTCTTGCTCTCAGTGGGCTGCAGCTGGGTCAGGTGTGGATCAGCAAGCAGGCAGCAAGGCCATGTGTGACCTTAAGGGAAATAAAGATTGGCATTAGTGCAGGAGAAGGTTAAGGGACCTGTGTGGTTGATGTGGACCTGCATCTGTTGAGCATGCTCATAGCTTTACTTGGATCTTCTCAAAGCAGTAGAATTCACTTTTAAACAGTTACAGTCGAAAACTCTCCGTGGGTAATTGAGTACTTGGTCATTTTGTAGATGTGGGAGATAAGAAGTCCATATAGTAATAGCTGCTTGAGGCAAAATACTTGAAATGTGTGTTCTTGAGTAATTATTTATATGGTATGTTATTGTAGACTGTTTACTTTATTTGCTGTTTCATTGCTGTCACTTCTCTTCCTTGTGTGCATATGCTGAATGCTGAGCACACTGATAGTGTGCCCGTGCTCAGTGCTGCCATGTGCAGCCCTCAGGCACACCTGAGGCTCACAGACCTCTGTGCACATCCTGGTGGGGAGCAGCAGAGAGAAGACTATCAGGAACATGGGAGTTGTAGTGTCCTACCATATGTTTGTAAGTGAAAGCTAGGAGTTGTAACTAACTTGATTTTCAGACTATCAGTCACTTAGCTTGTTTTTTTTTTGTTGTTGTTGTTTGGTGAGGGGAAGCTGAGCTGAGTTGTAGTTCTTTGTTTGCTTTTTTTGTTGCTTTTTTATTTGAAAACACAGGTTTCTTGCAGGTGCTTTGCTGTGATGGTGAAAATCACTGCTGGAGGTGGTGCTGATGAGGGATGTTTTAGGGGTGCAGTGGTCAGTGACACATGTCAGATTGAGAATCTTTGATAATCAGCCTCTTTGTAATCAGCATTTCTACTGAACTGACATTTTAGGGAAGACTGAGAAGAATGGGATCATCTGCTCCTGACACCTGTTTTCTACTGTGTTGGTACTGAGTTAATATGTTGATGATAGTCAGGAGGCACTCATGCTGTAATGAAGTTTTTAGACCAGGGACTTCGGCTCAAACTAGGGTGTCTGCCAAGGTACTTATCTGTTGTTCTGATCTGGTTAAGCCTTGGAAATATTTTCCTTGTGTACCTGTCTCACATGTCAGAGTGCATGTATACAGAGTTCACTGTATAATTAGCAGTTCTCATTTTGTATTTGTTTCAAATATTGTGGTGATTCTGTTTTATACTACATTAAATATGGAAGTCAGTTGACAGAGCCTGTGAGACTTGATGATTACTTGAATATGAAATATTTATTAGAGTCCATGTGCACTTTCATTAAGACTTTCAGGTGGACTTAAGTATATTGTTACCCATCCTTAAAACTCGAGGACCACTTCTTGGGATGAAATGTAATTTGTGGTGACTGCTTTGAATGCAGGAGAATGGTTCAGTGTGAACACCAGAACTAACCCAAAACTGTATTCAAACTTCATACTATATCATGATGTAGTCCTTTTAGCAGAGAAGATGATTTCTTGCTCTTCTAGGTGTATAATGGAAGTTCTTCTGCTGTCTGATAGCCAGAGCATACACTGACAAAAGTAGTGGAAACCTACTGGGTGCTGATCTTTCTAAGGGTCCCAATTCAGTTTGCTGACAGAAGGCACTATGGTAGGAGTTCACTATATTTGAACTGGCCTCCATTTACTAGTTAGTTTACAAATAAGAGCTCTTGGTTTTTAAGAAGTCTGTGATTGGACCAAGAGAAATGGACATCCATGCATTTTGTTTAAACACACAAATATTTCTCAGTTGAAAACTCCAGTTAGCTTTATTTGAATACAGGTTTGAAAAGCTATCCTGCAGTAGTGAAATGCTGCACCTGCTCTCACTAGTGTAAGTGCAGTAGATCTGTTTTGACTTGAGCTGGTAGAAGAACTCAAGCATAAACTGGAGAGTGAGTAGATTTTGTGCTAACAATGTGTATGTGGGTAAGAATGCAGCATTCTACTTAATGCTAAGTAGATAAATGATAATCTTCCTAGCACTTTGGGTTAGATTGTTAAGCCAGTCTGTTTTACATTTTAAAGTCAGGTCCTCTGAATGTGAGTCTCACTGAAGTATGTTCATGTAAACATTTTCTTTTTCTACAAGTCTTTAATCTTGTAAACAAGCTGTAGCTCTTAATTGTAAGGCCTGGAATAGCACTGACAGTGTAATTGTGTGCTGAATCAAATTATATTTTATATTATATAATTATATTACAGATATTTACATATTGTGATGCTCAGTGATACAGTGCTGCTGTTATGCTTTGTAGACCTGTGATAATTTACTGTCTATCTCAAATTCAGCTGTAATGTATTCTCAATTCTTAGGAAAAGTACATTCATATCAAAGTAATTTTGACTCTTCAACTTTGCTCAGTGTCAAATGTATTTTGTAATTGAAATTTTTTGTTTGTACCCTTAATGGGAGGGGCGAAGGAGGCCAGGTGAAGAAGAATTACTTGCAATTTATATTTTGTGCAATTTCTCTTCTTTTTTTTGGCCATTCATGCTTTGAGTCTGTGCAATTCAGTCTTGTGATACCAGGATGCCTCACTTGAACTGCAGATAAACTTGGGTTGACATCTGTGTTTCTGCTTTATTCTGCATCTATATCATTGGGGTTTTTAATCCTGAAAATAAAAATGTCATGTGAGATAATCCCACTGTGTCTTCTGTGCTGTTGACTGGTAAATGAAAACTGCATTCTGCCACTTGCATTGATTAGGCTTGTTTCCTTTTTTCTAATTCAGAATGGTGTCACTGAGACAATCATAGAATAGTTTGTGTTAGCAGGGCCCTTCAAGATCACCTAGTTCCAGCCCCCATGCTATAGGCAGGGACATCTCCCACTAGACCAGATTGCTCAAAGCCACATCCAGCCTGGCCTTGAATGCTTCCAGGGAGGAGGTATTCACAGCCTCACTGGGCAACCTGTTCCAGTGTCACTACCCGCACAGTAAAGAATTTCTAATACCTAGTCTAGATCTGTTAAGCTCAAGATTTTTTTGAGGTGCCAGATCTTGCTGCACTCATGCTCCTTAGGCAGCAGGCCTAGATAGTGTGCTTGGTTTCAGACTGTGCTGGGTGTTTGTCAAAGTAGTGCAAATAGATTAGGAAACTGTATGCTTGCACCTGTATGTGCGGATGGGTGCATCTCTGCCTGAACAAACAGGTGAAAATATGCTATTACATGGGTCAAGTTTTATTATGAAAGGCAGGTAGATGCCTTTGTGCAGCATCTATTGCTGTACACAGATGATGAAGCTCCATAGTAATGTTGTATTAGAAAGTGAAAAATGATTCCCGAAGCCTGTGTGAATGTTGGATACTGGTAACCCAGTAGGATCAATAGGACTCTTCTTGATGGTTGCTTTCAGCTTGCTTGTTTCAAGAATGGAGGGAGGAGGGTGTGGGTGACACCAATTCCCTTTTCTTTGGACGGTTGCCTGGTATCTGGTAAGTACTATGTTTGTGGATCCTGAAGTCCTAGAGGTAGGTATCACAGTACAGGGCCTAATCACTGCTGTTCCTACCTATAGTCTGACACTTTGCAGTATGCTGTTACGAGCCAGACAAGATTAGCAGAGACTCCAGTTTAATAACCTGTCTGAAGTGTGCTACAAGGAACAGGGCGTCCTACCTGGTTTCTAAGGAATATTGATCATTTGTTTTTAAATAAATTAAAGGCTGGTTGACTAGCTTGCTTTTTTAAAACTCTAAATATTGTTTTCCCACTTTAGAAATTACATATCTCAGAAGGGACTTTGAGTGCAAGATTGAGTATGGTCACCCTGCTTCCATATTGTATTTAACTAACTCTTGGTGTCCATGCTGCAGTCTAGTGCCTACCAGGAGGGCTGCACAAAGGTGTGTGGGCACATGTAGAAGGTAGGCATCTTTGCAGAGCACATAATGAGACTAGTCACATTCTGTGACAAATTTATGCATTCCTTATGTGCAGAGTTCTGCTGTTGTCATAAACCTCTGAGTAGCTCTGTGATCAGAATCATGCCTGAGTTGCATGTGACTAAATATTTGCCTCTCAGGAGATGCTACTGAACTTAAAAGCAGATTTTAGCTGTGGAGGATCACTACCGTGATCTAGTTCCCTGGTATAGTGGTTGGCAGCCCTGTACACAGCAGGGAGGTTGAAACTATATGATCATTACAGTCCTTTTTAACCCAGGCCATTCTATGATTCTGTGCTATCAGAAGGGAAGCCAGCACGTGAACACCCTCAGGCACTGCTGCATTGAGGTAGCAAGGCAGCTGTTGCATTCAGAAGAATGGGACATGATGTTGTTGCACACTGTCCCTCTGCAGTACTGGCAGGCATCTTTGCTTCAGGATGAATCTCTGGAAGAGTCCTGGTGACTCAAGAGAATGCTGAACAAGTGACTTTCTGTGGAAATGCTTGTATATTTTACTGAAATGGCTTAAAATCTTGACCAGCAAATACAAAGCACAGATGGCATCTCTTGGTTGGCTTCAAAAGGGTAATTTGTGTTTAATCTAACACTGACTGTTGTACGTGTCTTCAGCATTTTCATCTGTGTTACAATCATGATGGTATTTTGATCCTGTTTGTGGAGATGTGCCTGTGGCTGCTGAACAGAGTGGCAAGCAGCAGACTGAGACATGGCCCTGCCCCCAGATCTCTGCTACAGGCAGCATCTTGGCCTTTGACATTTCTTGGCAACTCTAAAACCAAGTCATCTTGGGTCACAAACGTGGGTGTCTGTACTACAGAAGAAACTGAGAACTGAGTTGTTGTTTTTTAACATGTTGCTTCTTGCAAATCTGCTTTAAGAAAAGGGAAATAAAAGACTGCCTGAGGGGATGTTCTTCTGTGCATCAAAGTCATCATCTGGCAGCCTGGGTGGAGAAAAACATACCTTGTTTGTTTGGTGAGGTCTGTGTAAATGAGAATTAAAGATGAGGAAGATATTTTCCTTGACCTTTCTGCTACTGAGTGTTCACTTTTCAGTCATAGCAACTGAGCAAAGGGTTGGGTTTCAGTATTCTTGTCTTGCCTTCCAGCTTGAAATTAGCCTGATATCATAAGTGAAAGAAAGAAAAAGCATCCTCAGGGAAAGACTGGAGCAGTGGAAAGGAAGGAGGAAACAAATACTGAAATGTACGTAGCAGAAATTGTTGCAGTTTTTCCTTTGCAACAAAAAATGAAGCTGTTTTTTTTTTTTTTTTTTTTTTTGGTTTGGGGGTTTCTTCAGAACAAATTATTACATGGAGTTCATCCTTTGAATCGCATCCAGCACAAAGTTCATCTGATAAGTTAAATACAGTGTCGTGATTACAAAAGTGCTGAAACTTGACTACACTGGCAGCAAATAAAATAGAACGTGCCAGGCATTTCTTCAGAGGGAAATAACAATCACTGTTATTCCAGCCTACGTACATTACGGCAGAGCTTTTCCTATAATTTTGCATTTTGTAGGGGAGTCATGATTTGAACTTCACAGCATTAGAAACAGCCGTCTCATCCCGTGAGATAGCAGTTATTGCTTGAAAAATGCCCGTTGTTCACTGCCAAATCTAAAACCATAAAAACGTGTGCATCACAAAGATCATCCTCTTCTGGCCTTCCATAAATCTGTCTTGAAAAGTACCCCTTGGTAACAGGGTTGTCTGAAGATAAATGATGCAAGCTGTCTCACCATGTTGCTGCTTTGGTTGCACACCACGGATGTGTTTATAGAGTGATGAGCTGGTGTTTCTCAAGACTGTTTTTCCCCTGCATGCTGGACGTGTTCAGTGTGTAGCCATGCACAGTGTTGACAATTGTGCCCCAAACCAGACAAACCTTTCCAGGCTGTAAGTTTCAAGGCAAATCCAAAACTCAGGGTAGGGTTGTTGAACTGAGAACTTCACAAAAAGAGAACAAGGCTGCTGCAACAATAGTTTACATGTGCAAATGGTAATGTAACTTTGAGGACCTTGGTGTCTCTAACAGTTAATCATTTGTTTTCATAGTGCTACATCTGGAAAGAGATTTGGTGATGCCATCTGGATTTTTGTGCACAAGGAGGACTGTGTTCTCAGATGGTTGACTGCTATCTCTTGGGAAAAAATGCTGAAAATAAAACCACTAAAAATGTGCTTATTTGTGGCAATAAGCTAGATAATTAGAATCTTTCCTTTTTGCCTTTATTGCAAAGAACAAGGGCTTCTGAGTAGTTTAATTTCCCTTCTGTATTTAGTTCCTTCCTCCTGTTGTGGGGCTAGGTTGATCCCCTTTCCAGGGCTGACAAATAATGCAGGCAGTGTTAATAAGCACCAGGGACCTCAAGATTATGATTGTAGTGAAATTCTGTTTACCCAGGAGTGAAATGAGATTAAACAGTGAATTTGTTCTCTGCTATATCACTACACTGTGGATTTCAGAGCAGAAAAGGCTATAGGAGCTGTTGCAGCAATGACTTTAGCAGAGAGTGAGAAACAAGCTGGAAATCCAGCCTCCTGAGGACACTAGAGCTTCCACTGAAAACATACGTTTTGTAGATGGTAAGCAAGCAGCCAACTTGAAATTCTCATTATCCTGCCATGCTGGATGTGAGTGCTTGGTTAGGGCACTTTGGAAAAGCTGAGATTGAAAATGCTTTTTACCTTTCTCCTGCTCACAGAAATGTAATGCTGAGTAGATGTGTATACTTCTGTTCCTCAGTTCACAAGGAGTGCTGGCCAGGAGGTGTGGAGATGTGCCAGGTCTCTACCACCTGCCTTCTTGTTAGAGAGTCAGTTGCCCTGTCCTGTTCCCAGGGCCTTGTTTTTCTTGGGGCCCTATCATTAATATAATTCTAATGGTATTTGTAGACCTAAGATGCCTGTGGAACCAGCAGGTGGAGACTTATTTTATAGATGTCTTCAAGCATGCTCAAATCATGAACAAAATTTATAGTGGTAAGTAGTATAGTATAGGTATAGCGTTATCATCCCTAAGAAAAAAAAATGTGAGTACCTTCCAATATGCTGAAAATTACAGTGGTGATCTTTATACCTGCCCAGATCACAGCAGTGTTGCACCACATTCATTAAAGCTTGAGAATGCTCCTACTATGGTACCAGGGGCTGCAAACATATAGATCCGCATACGCTCTGTGTTGAGCAGACTGAAACTCTCTCATACGAATGCAAAAATGACAAAAATGACTTCTGTGAAGTGTGGTTGGGTATATTTGCTACCTTGCTCCTCCTGAAGATGTGAGACACACCTCCCTGGGTAATGCTGACCCCCAGGTCACAGTTAGGTTCCAGCATGTACACCAAGATACCATCTCTAACATTTCAGTGTACCACACGTTATCCTCTTCTTAAAGAATCCTATGTGTGGTAGGGCAGGAGAGGGAACAAATAAATAGTGTCTCATGTTAGGATCCTCAAATCTATTATCGCATTTCCCTTTTGTTCCTGTTCTGCTAGATTCCTGTTGGTCAGGACTTGCCTACCCTGCTCAGTGAGTCTCATTACTAATGCTGGTGCTGTTGTTTTCCTAGCTCAGAGATAGCTGGCACATATAGCTGTATTCTGTAAGAGAATTTAATTAGATTAGGTATGGCTTTTTGGCTCCAGGTTGAGACAGTATTCAGACTGACTTTTTTTTTATTATTTTTTTTTTCCAGAGATGATTAGTCTAGGACAAGTGATGAAAGCTGCCTTTGAAATTCAAAAGCACTTCACCATTATGCTCAATTATTAGCGCTGGCAAAATGCCACCAAATGGAATGCAGTGAGGTGAGGTGATAGAGGAGTTTGCTGGGGTTTTTTGTTGTCTTGATTGGCAACCTCAGAAGGCTACCTAAAATTCAAAGTTTTTTACTCCTGATCAGCTGGCAGCAGGAAACATTGGCACTGCATTTGAGGGAAATGTGAGCTCTTTCCTGTGTTCTTCTCTTTTGACCGCACTCAATTCAGTATAGAAGGATGGTTGTGAACTAAAGGAAAATTCAGAAAATGCAAAGAATTCTCACATCTTTTTCTTGCTGTTGTTAAGTGCCTAAGAGTGAGAAGCCCAAAGCAGCCTTTCCAGACCTGTATTCAGAATATAATTACTCCAGAATGCATTTCATGGTTATTTTGCTATCTGGGGAGGGAGTATCCACCCCTAGGGGGGATTTCTGGACTTCTGTTATCATCCTGCTGCATGTTTGTAGAGCTCCATTTGTTGTCTTATCTCTTGGCTGTTTTGTGTCAACACACCTTCAGCTGACCTGCGCTCTAGAGTGTTGTTAAACATTGCAGGCATACTAAATGAGACCATCTCCCTTTGGAATGGGATTGCAGCACTTCCACTTACCAGTCTGGCAACAGGAGCAGCAGATGCAAGTGTGGCGGTGCTTTTGAGAACGTCAAAACCAGTCTGGAGAGAGCAGGGAACGGTGAAGTGTGGAACCGTGTAAGCTTTATACTCTGGTGGGATAGGTAAGTAAGTCACTGCCTGTGGGCAGAGCTTTTGAATGTGGGTGTTAGAGCTTTAGGAGAGTTGTGGTTTACTGAAGGAGAGCGTGGAAAGGGTCTGAAACCAAATCACTGCGTTGTGTTTGCCTCACTGAAGGAGAAGGTCACTAGAGATGGTTAATAAAGCTCTAGCTGCTGAGCTCACCAAACATTCTTCCAGTTCAATGGCCTATGCAGAATGATGTGTTTAGTCAATGTTTAATTCCTAAGCAACAAATGGGGATTGTCGTAGCAAAAGGCACTTGTGGTGTTGACTGAAGCAGAGGAGGCCAAGGATTAAAAAGGTCATGTGGGGAAGATCCCTTCTGCAGCCTCCAAGCTTTCTCCTGTAGATCAGGTTCCTCACAGCAAGAGAAAATGGGAAGAAACAAGAAAAACAGAAATAAAAAGTGTTGCAGGAGCTGGCAGCGTGAGGGGAAAAGTGAAGCAGCCATGTGGGAGGCAGCAGCTGTGAGGAGGATGAGGACCACCTGTAGGTCCAGAGCCTTGTGCGGAGTTGCAGAGAGAGCTGCCCACAGTGCCCTTACAGAGCAGGGGACACCTTGTTAGATAGAGCTATTTCCAGTTTTGTGAGCGTAGACTGTTAGTGAGCCTGGGCATGTGGAATACAGAGCAGAGTTCTGCTTTGGGTCTAGGAGATTAAGGCAAGACTGAGTGGATCATCTCTGATCTCTCAATATGATACCTCAGGTGTTTCTCAGAATGGATGGCATGGCAGCAGGCTAATGGCAGGGCTCACCTGTGGGCAGGGATTGTGGCTCCTTGCATGTCAGAGACTGGCAAAGAGGGGACCTGGAATACATTTTCATCAGTGCAATTTCCATCTGTAAAATAGATCTAGTATGAAATTACTGATCAGTGTTTCAGTTGTGGTAGATTTTGTTGTTTTGTTGGGGTTTTTTTGTTTGCTTTTTGTTTTTTTTCCTGATGAGTATGCTCTGGTAAGCATGTAAGGCAGCTTTGTGAAGGTTAACATTTGTGCACTCTTTGCTTTATTACCATTCTCTGAAATTTCATGCTGCTTACCTTCAGAATGAGGGATATAAAGCGGCATGTCCTATGAGCCAGCATTACTTTGCTCAGTGTATCAGCAGGACCAAGCTGTTCCAGCAGCCAGGGTGCACATTCCAAAGCAATTAGAACAGCTTCGTGAGTATATATTGCTCAGCGGATGATAAAAATGCTTTTCAGATGTCTTCATAAAACAGATTCAGGTGACCAGCGAAGAACAACTCTCTTTAAACTTTGAAGTCGAATGTGAAAGCACTTGTTTTGATTTTAACAATTTCTTCACTTTAAAATGCCTGTGAATTGCAAGTAGCTGCTAATTCGACACGTTAGAATAGCCTGCAACAGGAGTCTTAAGAGGGGAAAAAAAAAAAAAAAGGTGATGATCACAGATCCCTACTCCTGACTGCTTCTCCAGGGCTCTTGTTCTCTGCAGAACTACACATGCAGCTCATTTGATGCTTGGCACAGCTGAGAGGATAAAAACTTCTGGGGAGGAGAAACGAGTGGGGGCTGGAAAGCATAAAAGGAGGATTTCCTCTGCCTATAAAACAGCATGTACATAACTGCAATTCATCTGGGAAGCTCAGAAAATTAAAGAATGCTTGTCTGATGCTCAAAAGGAGCACTGCTGCAAGCCCAAGTTTGTGCTTCCCAAGCTCCTTGGACTGTCAAATCTCTCCAGTCTTCAGCTTTTCCTGAGGCTGCCCCTTGTCACTGAGCTGTGAATTCCCAACCCCACAACTGGGATGTGTTCTGCAGGCCCTCTCCCAGGTTCACTAGTTCTTTGAATCCCCCTGGCTGTGAGAACACCTGACCCGGTGTATCCTTTGGGTACGAACTCAGGGAGGTAGTGATTATTTACTCCAAGTCCAAAGCAAAGATCTCTTTTTCCAGAAATGTGCTTTTAGAAATTAAATAAAAAACTGTCTTCAGATGTTTTTTTCCTTTCTCCCCACTTCTCAGTTTTCTTTCTTTCCTGTACTTGATGACTTCTGGCTAGTTTTCTTCCTGTCTCTGGATTGATTCTTTTCTCCATGTTGCTTCTTTGTGAAGGACAGATAGAAAATTACCCAGGGATATTTTTTTTCTCCAAGCACTTCTGTTTCTGGAGAATTATACTGTGATGAATTGCACAAGAAGGAAGGCTACCTGGGACACCCACTGAAAACATGTGTGCAAATATGTGCGAATGTGGAGCTGAAGGAGAGAAGCACAGTCCTGTGACCAAGGTTGAGAGCTGAACTCAAGAGCAATAGCAAGCAGAGATGGGCCTAGAGCAATGCCAGCTGAAATTCAGCCTGGGCTCTGTGTTCAGCCAAAGCCCAGATCTGCTTGCTCTGACTGGGTAACTTAAGACGTGCACTTGGACATTGCAGTTCAGGCTCTTGCCAAGCACACAGAGCATTATTCTGCCTGAATGTGAAGAAGTCGTCCTCACAGTTTGTCCAGCTATAACCCAAGCCTGTCACATAAGCACACCCCTAACATTAAGCTTTTGCGTAGCCCTACTCCCACGTGGCATATGAAAATGTATCCTCATTCTCCTTCACCCTGATGTAGAGAACAGTTTATAGGACATGTTTTAGGCATAAAATTTCCTTTTGTTCTGCACTGCGCTGTGGTATCCAAGCACACAGATGTGAAATGTACACAAAGATCTACTTAATTTCATTTGCTCCAGCTAGCAGAAGTAGGACAAGTATTGGTGCTTTGTTTTTCTTGTTTGGTTCTGATGTGGTTTTCCTTGGGGGGGCTGTATGTGATGTGGTAGGGTGAGAAATGCAAGTGAAAGAACTGAGCTTGGCATTTCCTGTGGACATCCACTGAGACTGCTGGTGGCACATACCTGGTGAGGTTCCAGATGTGGAAGATATTTCTACTGCCTCTTGCCTAAATGCTTTCCCTGCTCCCCCTTCAAGATTGCTTCCAGTACAGCAGTCTCGTGATTGCACCTGATGGAGCCTGGTTCTGCTGGAACCCTTGGCCAGTGCTGTGCTTGGGCCTTGGATCATGACATGATATCCAGAGATGTACAATCCACTTTCCCTCTCATTGGCTCTGAACCATAAGTATATATATATATATAGAATTTATTTCCACATGGCTGGTTTTTGATTTTTTTTCCTCCCAAAATCTTCAATTAGACTAAATAGGGAAACAGCTGTTGATTATTAACAGGATGCCCTACTTATGGCCCTACGTATGGCTATCTGCTCCAGTTTGACCTGATTTTAAAAACAGACTTCCAAAACGTGAAGAAAAAACTGTGGCTAAAGCTTTCTAATACTTTTGGAAGCCTCAATACGTGAAAAGTATCTTAGGTTTGGTTAGCAAGGAATGTGAATTTCAAGTTTATCAAAATAATTATCTAAATTTCGTTCCACACAGGTTCCTCTATATCAGAGGCAAAGGTTAAAATTTTACCCAGCAGATTTGAAGAGCTTCAGGACTCTGTTAGAGGACCTTGCTCAGTTTCAGTACTTCATAAAAAAGCAAGAGGAAGCTTCTATAGTTTTAAATTTAGTCTCAAGCCGTGGCTAGAAACTCCATAGCATCTCCTTGCTTTGGTTCAGGTAAACAGCTGCCTAGCCAGAAGACAGCTGACTGGGATGTAGCTGTCAGACCTCCCCATGGAGCCCTGCTCTTTGCAGTTCTCCTGTCAAGGGTTGCTGGGGAAAGGTAACCCATAGCTGCTGTGGTTTTTCTGAAAGCTCAAGCTTCCTATGGGTCTGGGCAGTGTGACACCCTGTGGCTCCCATGGGCTGTTAGGTAAGGATGTAACAGGCCAAGACAAATCTCCCAGAAGCAGGGATAAGGTCTCCAGGCAGCCAGTCCCTGTGGTCGCTGGGACCTGTCTCGCCGTACCAAAGTCAGTTTGCAAGGACTGATCCTGAAGCACTGTAGCATGTGTCAGCTCTAGGAGCTTAGAGTTATATTTTTAAAACATTGGGTTGGTTGGATGGAGGGATTTTTCTCTCTGCCTCCCTAATCTTGTGCTGAGCAGAGAAGTCTGAAGCCATGTTAGCCATGAGTCCTCTGGCTTCCAGAATGATGCTCAGGCTCACGTCTGCATGAAAATCATTGTAGCAGTCTTCAAACTGAGGGTTGTGTTCTGGCTGAGTAAGGCATCAAAATCCAAACCATGTTCAAATAGAGGCCTTTCACTGTTTTCATACTTCTGACTGTGAAAAAGCCCTAGATTCTTATGCTTCTTATTATTTTTAGTCCAACCCAAAGCTCTTGCATCAGCACAGCTAACAGAAATCAAGCAGGTGGGGACCATGTGACAGTTTGCCCGTAGAGGAATATACTTCCTAATTTTTGCACGGACTTATGCAAAATTCATGAGTTTGGACAAGTTTTCTCTTCTGCCTTGTAATATTGGAGCCTGGATGGTCCTGCTGTGCCAGTGCAGCTGCTCACGGCCCAGAGTGAGGCACCAGACTTGACTTCAGGAGCAGTGCTGTATGATGAAGTTTTGAAGTCGGAACCCTGTGACACAGGAAAAACCTGACCTATGCCCCTGTTCTCTTGTGTGCAGTGTGGCAAAAGGTATGTTCTTCTCACTTTTCAGTTTCTTGGCTTCATTCTTTTCTAAATTTTCATTTTAATTATTTTATGGGAGAGGTAAAGAGAACCTTTAAAGCTGTTCCTTTCAGCTTTAATTTGGGCAAAGCGAACTGAGAACTGCTCATATGACAATGCTGGAATGGATTAGCTAGCACTTAACAGCTTTGATTGCTAATCTGCTGTAGAAAATGTATTTCTAGATGTGAAAAACTGCTGCTTTTCCCTAATGGCCTTCAGCTGTATGTATACATGGTACTTCCTTGATATCTGCATGAGACCAGTGAGCACTGTACCAACATGACTTTAATGGTACTTCTACAAAAGTTAGCAGCCAGCTGAGAAACACTTGTGATCTTACAAGAGTCTCCATCAATGATGGTAATGCCAGAACATCTTAGTTTTTTGACCATGTTTTCATTTCCCTGGAAGCCAAGAGAAGCTTCTGAGTCGCAGGATGCCCACAGTGCCAAATCACATCTCCTAATCCCTCGGTTAGTTAAAAAAAAAAACAAAAATCCTTTTTTTTTTTTTTTGGCGTCGTCTTCAGCTTGTTGAGAAATCTGTGCTTCTTCCACCTCCTTAAATGATGATTTGATCTTGTATTCATTGTCTCCTCAGTGATTTTTCTTGCACTGATTGTTTTTGAAGCGGAATAACTCTGGTGTATGTGTAATTCTATTAGAATGGTATGTAGCTGCTTGCTTTTCCCATGTCCTAGATTCTTGTGGTTTTAATGCACATTCATAAGGTAGATTTTGATCTCTGGGTTCCCATGAAACAGCCACGTACTTTTTGGACATAGGAAACCATGAGGTACAGAGACAGTGCTGGAGGACAAGAGGTAACGTGCTTGTGGTTAAAGAGGCATAGAGAAAAACCAAGTCAGAGTTCCTCCTTAGGAAATCTTTGCAAAAGAGGTGTTTCAGTGCAATCAGAATATTCATCCTGCCCTTCCTTCTGCAAGTGGCTAACAGTTTAGCTCATTAGAGAGACTGAATTCTCTGGCTACTCATTCGCAGAAGAGTTGTGCAGCTCAATAGCAATGGGCTTGAATTAAAAGCCTCAGGGAAGTTCATAATGCACAGCCTGATAGTTTCCCCCTCGCGTGCATTTCAGAATGGTGCTTGGTTCTAATTTGGAGAATGTCCTTTCAGTACCTGTTGGCAAATCACATCACTTTAATTTCAGGTGAAGCTTTAAGACACTTTTCTTTAGTATCATTTCCCATTGCTTCTATCCTGCCTTGGTCTCCAAACCTCTTCATCTCCTTAAAGCTCACTTGTATTCTAAAATATGTGTGGGAAGTCAGGTATTCAGGGAGAAGTAATAAAAAGAAGGCCTTGCGGCATCATCTGATGTATAACAAAAGGTTAAAAAGTCCTAAAAATCTCTCCTCAAAGCTGTGGGCAATTTCAGGCCAGGTTTGCATTTTTTAAATTCTTGCTTTACCTTATTTGGCCATGCAAAATGGGATCCAGAGGTCCCTGGGGACCTGGCTCTGTACAGCGATGGGGCTTTGTTCAGATGAAAGTATGTGCTTTTTTCCTTCGGAGACACATTGCTAAATATGGGCTGTGTTAATAACAAACAAGGCTGCTTTCTGGCAGAGGTTCAGCTCCCTAACGTCCCTCAAGTTAAGAAGGCAAATTCACAGCAGCCCTTCAGCATCAAGCTCTGCACCTTTGACAGCAACTGCCTTGAAAGCCAGGGGTAGCGAGGGGATACGCTGATGCTGACGTTGGTGAAGCATGCTTTGATTTCATGGAGATGTTTGTGTGCAAGATAGAAAGGCTTACAAAAAACAAAGACTTAAAACTACGCTAAGCAGGCCAGAAAGTTAGAGTTGAATATTTTTGTGAACGGAGACAGTGTGTTGTCTTTGCACTTTCTGTTTGTTTGCTTGTTTTGGGGTGTTTTTCCATGGAACAGCTACCCTCTGTCTGAAATATACAAGCAGGCAAAACATCAGGTAGCCAAATAATACGTGTAGCTTTAGGGAATAAATATTGACTAAGGATCTGGTATTGGTTAAGTGTTACAACTGAGGTGTGTCTTTATAAAGGAGAAGGATCAGATTGCAAAACCTCTTCCAGCTCAGCTTTTAATTTCACATTAACAAGAGCTGTGACTGAAATAGTTTTCAAGCTGAGATCACTGATGGGCACTATTGACATTTACCACAACTGTGGGGGAGAGCATAAAGGGGACAGTAATAAAGAAGCATAAACTTATGAAAGCGTGTTATATAAAATATGAACTGTATAAGTGGATTTTTAATCTAACAACAACATCTGAGACTCTTTAAAATGCTCCATTGCTCTGATCGATAAAGGCATGATGGTGGTCTCATCATTATTTTGATGGATCGAGCTTGAGACCTTGTTTGTCACCAGTGGCAAAAGCATCCTCCAGCAGTGGCCTGAGTTGCACTGGAATTGGCAAGAAGAGAAGAAGAAGAATTTTTCTGTGAGCTCTGCTAGAGTTAGCAAGAAGTTGCGGATAGTGAAACAGCTTCTACTGGTGGGAGCTGCTGATGTGACAGCATAAGCTGGATGCCCATTCTAGTTAACAGAGAATTAGCTTCTCAGAAATAGTTACAGACCAAAATCCTTATAGATGTCTGTCTCAGGCTCTTCTCTCACAGAAGAAATTTAGGAAAAAACAGCAAAATGCTGGCTTAAACTCTTCTATTGAGCGTGACTTCGGGTGACTTGTCAAGAAAAGGCTGAGACAGCAGGTCCCAATGAGATGTTGGTTAAGAACACATTACATCTCCAGCTTGGTTGCTTCACAAGCTTACTATGCAGCTGATGAAAAGATGAATAGTCAAAAATACTGTTCAGATATGCTGAAAACTTAAGGCAGCCCCATGAGCTTGAAGGCGTGGTGATGACACAGTGCATGTAGATGCAGCTGCATCATGAGTAGAAACAGATGGGGATCAATTGCACAATGGCTACAGCCCTGACCTGATATCTACTCTTGGGATAGTCATTTTAAACTTACCAGTCTCCTGAAATGTTTATATATTATCTGTTGTATTGTATTTTCAAGCAGTGGTGGCTGAATTTTATTTTATTTTTTGTGAGAAGATTCTCACAGAAAAGGATCTTACTGAAAAATAACTTCTACATGAATATGGAAAACTCTTCCTAGACAGTTATTTTGGAGTTTTCTTGCTCTCTCTACAAAATATTTCCATGAAAAGAAGATAAATATTCCTAAACTGAATGAGATATGCCCTCAGACTTCCTGTGAACACTTGTACTTTCTGGTGGGATGAAGGAGAAGGATGTTGGTTCCCAGGAGCATTGTGTGGATTAAAGTCTTGACAGTGCTTTGAACATGTGGACTATTATAAAACTTCTGTGTTATTTTGGATGTGAATGACATTCTCAGCCTTTTCATAAATGTTTTGAAAGCCAGAGGGCAAAGATCTCAAAAAAAAGAAAAAAAAGAAGCCAAATGCTGTCACTCTTACTATAATGTACTTTAGTGTCCAAGGTAGCATATTTTTACTGTTTTTCATTGCCCAGCTTTGTACTCAAATGGTAGCAGTGTTGATAAGCGTGATGGAATTGCACATGGTTTAGGACTGTCTCAGGCTTCTCAGGCTCCAATCCAGGATTAAAGACCTTGTTCTATGACAGTAAGATAGTTACAACATGAAATGTGTGATTTGTTCAGGAGCTTGCTCAGGACTGAGGTCTGGAGGTGGCTGGAGAAGGGTTGAGTGAAAGGCTGGGAGCTCAGTATTATCAGTGTCCAGATATGGAGTCCTCCAGGACTCCTAACAGGAGAGATGTGGACTTGTGGGAGTATGTCCAGAGAAGGGCCACAAAAATGATCCAAGGGATGGCACATCTCCTCTGTGAGGAAAGGCTGATAGAGCTGGGGCTGTTCAGCTTGGAGAGAAGAAGGCTCTGGGGAGACCTGGAATCAGCCTTTCAGTATCTAAAGGGGGGGCTGTAAGAAGGAAAGGGGCAGACGCTTTAGCAGAGTCTGTTGCAATGGGACAAGGGGAAACTGTTTTAAGCTAAAAGAGGAAAGATTCAGGTGGTGAGGCACTGGAACAAGTTGCCCAAAGAAGTAGTGGTTGCCCCATTCCTGGAGACTCTCAAGGTGAGGCTGCACGGGGCTCTGAGCAACCTGATCTAGCTGTAGGTATACTTGAACATTGCAGGGGAGTTGGACTAGATGGCCTTCCGTCTAGTCCCTTCCAATTCAAACGATTCTATGAAAAAAGTGGTTTGTTTTGCTCCTTGTGGCCAATACCAAGACCAGTGACTGTAATTGAGTAATTCTTGTGCACCATGCCTAAAGTAAAGCTGTAAGATTTTATTTAGCAGTATCTTCTCACATGATCTGAGGCCGTCAAAAAACTATATACCTGTGCAGAGGTGGGGAAACAGCAACCTAATGGTACTTCACAGACCTGGGCAGGACTTGGTCCATCTTCTAGCTTGAGCACAGCATGCCACAGAAACGGAGATGCTTCTACAGCCCTTGAGGGCTTTTTAGTGAGCTTGAGCCAACACAGTTAGCAGATTTTTGCAATACTAACGTTATCGCTGTGCATGCTGCCTCTGTTTTTTTTTTTCTCTTCCTCCAAGCAGCACCCACGCGCTCTGCGAGGCCTTCTCCTCTGTGCCGGCTGGCTGTGCCCACATGCTGAAGGATGCTGGGACAGGGCTGGGATTCATGCCTGGCGTGCTTGGCGCATGCCAACAAACTCACTCCCACCGCCTGTCTGCCTGGAGGAGGCCCCAAGGGCCCTCACAGTCTTTGATAAGTTAATTAAGAGTGACCTGCATGTCCGTAGGGTGGAATGCTGCCTCTCATTGAGTCTCTGACCTGTGCTAAGGAGCTGTCTGTGGCACGTTGTTTTGTGGGTGGACGGCATTTAGTGTTTGTGCAGTATCTGAGGTTGAATGATGCTCCTTCACAACGCTGAAACTGCTCTCCTGCCTGTTTTAAGATGTTAATTAGCACAGCGCATCGAAACTGGGCGCATAGGTTCATCAGGCAGCCACATAGCCCCCTCAAAGCCAGCATTTTGTGTGAGTAATTGCACTGCTGCTAATTACAAGGTATTCATTGTTTATAACCTCTGTTACCCTTCCGGCTTCCTATTGGAAAGATGGGCACGGCTCCATCTCCCCAAGGTAACCGGAGACAGCATGTCTTGGCGCTGATGGTTGGCCACATCAGCCAAAGCATGGCACTGGAGGAAAATATCTGAGTGTGGGCAAAGCTCCTGCTCTTCAGATGCTCCTGACCGAGCAGGATGGGGAGGATTGGGCGGTCATGTGGGGAGTCCTGCAGGAGGAGAAGGAGGCTGAGGGAATGGGGGCTTGCCCAACATTTTAAAAACAATGACAACAACAAATCTGGTTAATTTGTGATGAAGCAGAACATGAATTCCAAGTGGGATAGTTACTGTGAAACAGCCTCCTGGATAAATGAGTGTTAGAGTCTTGAATTAAGAAATTATTGTTTTCAGGAAATGAGAAGAAAGAGGGGAAGCATGCTTTTCCTTTGGAAACAATAATGTGGGACTTGGGCTGTCAGATTGTGGTTGCACTGATACAGGCACAATAACCATCTGCCAGAGCATGCTGACAGCTTAAGGTCAAAATCCCAGCGCTCCCAGTGAGCACCCATACTCCCATCCAAGAAATCATAGAATCACAGAATGGCCTGGGTTGAAAACAACCACGATGATCATCTAGTTTCAACCCCCCTGCTGTGTGCAGGGTCACCAACCAGCAGACCAGGCTGCCCAGAGCCACATCCAGCCTGGCCTTGAATGCCTCCAGGGATGGGGCATCCACAGCCTCCTTGGGCAACCTGTTCCAGTGTGTCACCACACTCTGTGGGAAAAACTTCCTCCTAATATCTAACCTAAACCTCCCCTGTCTCAGTTTAAAACCACTCCCCCTTGTCCTATCACTGTCAACCCCAACTATAAATGTAAACGGTCAACCAGGAAGAGCTGGTGGCCGTGGGTATGGCCCCCCTCCCCAAGAGAGATTTCTCTGGTGTTACTGCTAGGGACAATGAGAATTTACCTAATTTAAAACACTTGCTGTTAAATCATGAGTCTGGGGAATGATAAATTGTAGTCATTAATTTCCTCTGTTTGGTTTTAGCTGAAAAAAAAAAAAAATAATATCTCAGTTTGAAATAAAACACCTTAACAAATCAGCCATGTTATGGGAAGGCATTGTTTCATTTGATTTCTTTGAGAGTACATTTGAACCAAACTGTATTTGATATTTTAAGGCACATTTGAAAATGAAAAAAGTTTTTGAGACAATATTTCCCTTTATTGAGATCAGCAATTTGCTTCTAAAAAGAAGCTTTATTGCCCTTGACATAAAAAAGGTTTTTAGCCTTTCATTCTTGTGAAGGCTGAATTATTTTTAAACATTAGCATGTTTTCCAAGAACAGAAACTGGTTCTTGGCTGACTTATCTGTATTAAAGTATTTAATCCAAATATTGACCTAACTGCTAGAGCCTTCAGGACTCTATAGTCTTTTAATTTTCATTTGGACTAGCCTGTAAACTCAAGCTTGAATTCACAGCAAGGAGAAATGGGGTAGTGTGAGCAAGATGCATGGGCTCCAAACCCCATGCTATGCTGATAAGCAAAAAGAAGTGGACATAGTTAGCTGTTTGTCAGAGCAATGTGAATGCACTTATCCTTGTCTGCTACAGATAGCTGGTGCACCAGCAGTTGACATCTCTTAGGCCTGATCGACAGGGTAGGCACAAAAGAAGGGATGAAGGAAGGAGCTGGCTGTTAGGGCTGCCACCCAGGGGAGGCCCTGCGGGTCTGTGACCGCCTTCTCTGCTCTTCTCTGAATGATGTGATGATGTGTAGACTGGGTTGATAGCTAAATTATCATTATTACTTCAAGGCACCTGTGTACAGACCGGGCACAGCTGTTGTTTCAGGCTTTATGCACATTGTGCCTTTGAAATCAGAGGGAGCAGCTTCCTGGACAGAGAGCTGAACCTCAGGGGAACAATGCAAGCATTTGCTAGAGGTGTTGCTGGGGAAGAGGGAAGGTTACAAACAACTTTGCTGAGTTGCTTCCTGCAACATCAGGGAGCATACTTACATGTTATCATTTTAATGGACACTGCTTTGTCTGCTAGACCTGTCCATTTCCATCTGAAGCAGGATAACAAGGAGGCTGCTCTATTTATGCTGTAGTCATCTCAGAGGAGTCCAGGGTTGGGTGGAAAAACAAGGTGAAAAGACTCAAAAATATGTTTTTAATGGGAAATGAATGAGCAAGAAAGCAGGGAGTAGAAATGAGAAATCCCTACCCTGCGTACCTTGCTTCAGAAGGAGTCAGCAGCAGCCCCCTCCCCAACAGGCTAGGAAAGGGGCCTCCAGCTGACTGGAAAATGGTTACAGGCGAACCGTTAAGCATAACACAGGGCCTGGGAAAGGGCATATTCTACACTGGGTCTGGAGAACTATTTCCCTCTGTCTATTCTTGTCTTCCATAAAAATTCTAAGTTGGCACCAGTCTGTAGCCAGTTGCAGCTGATGTTGCATATTTCATGTGTACCAGCCTTTTGAAAATATGACCTAGAGCAGTTAGATCTGAAATTTAGCCTTAACTTTCAAATGGGAAGGATGGATTATAAGCCTTAATATAAAATGAAATGTTTTAGTGGTTATTTTTAAACGTGTTTTGGCACTGCAAAGTGCTGCAAATCAAGCACAAATTCCTACATTGTATCTAGAAATAGGAAAGTCCAATAACAATGAACTTAAAAGGTAAGCTAGCAGCACAAAGAGGGTTAACACAAGTGTAAAATAACATAATTTCCTAAGGAAGCAGGCTGTTTGATCAGGCCTGCTATTGTGTCTTTTCAGCCTGAAAACTTTTAGCATCTGCTGTCTAATGTCAGTTAAGCACGATAAATGGAGAAAGGTACTCAACAAAATTAAGTTCTGACGAGGTTTGTGAAAGCAGAGAGCCAGCAGCAGGGTGGAAAAGTCATTGCTGTCCCCCAGAGAGTGCTTAGGGGTGATTGCAATCTTCATAGGCGCCAGAGAATCCAGGCAGGGAGAAGCCTTGTGCACGCTGCTGATGCAGGAAAACTGCTTTGGGAGCCTGCTGTCCCTCTTACTGCCTTTGTGAGCCTCACCACCTTGGGAAACACTCCCAGCATGTGGAGCAGTTTCTGAGTAGTAAGAATGGAGCACATGCTGTATGTGAAAAGTTGTAGAGATGCCATGGGGCTTTGTAAAGTAAATAGAAAGAAGCAATTGAGTGTAAAAGAATGAAAAGAAGCAGTGAAAAGTAAATAAAAAGAAACAGTTCTAAGACAAATAGCTCTATGTGCAGTGTTGATCGCTATCCCTGCCTCCCTTGTGTCTGTGGCTGGTGCTCCACACGGTTCCCCATCTTGTCAGGAGCAACATGAAAACAGTTGCTTCCTCCTTTATCCTGGAGGCATGCCGTTCTCTTTGAGTGTATTTGTAGAAATTGTTTAGAGAGGGAGGTCTAGCTGCTGGGGTGTTCATATGGCAAATGTACAGAACAGAGCCCTGTTTCTGTGAGAGCAGAGGTGCGAGGACATGCAATGCTGCAGCAGTGGTGATGAGAACTGCCAAACTGGATCTCCATACCCAGGAGTATTACATACCCAAAGTCCTACCAGGTAAGATCAGTTGCTTTTAATGCAAACACATTGTTAAATAATTATTAATAGTCATTCTGTGGCCCGTGTTCTAGGGAAGAGGTTGAGTTTAAGACTACCTCTATGAGGAAGAACTTTTTCTCTCAGAGATGGTCAGGCACTGGAATG
Source organism: Lagopus muta (assembly GCF_023343835.1). Classification (NCBI taxonomy): domain Eukaryota; kingdom Metazoa; phylum Chordata; class Aves; order Galliformes; family Phasianidae; genus Lagopus; species Lagopus muta. The sequence goes on from NC_064433.1 coordinate 88,201,241, forward strand.
GCTGCCCAGAGAGGTGGTGGAGTCGCTGTCCCTGGCAGCGTTCAAGAGGCGTCTGGATGATGTGCTGCGTGATGTGGTTTAGTGCTTGTGGTGGCAATGATGATGAGGAGACGGTTGGACTGGATGATCTTGTAGGTCGTTTCCAACCTTGTGATTCTATGATTTAAAAATTCTGTAAATGTGTAGAAAATGATAAGGAGAAAAAAAAAAAGAATGCGTCTTTGACAGTCTTGTGTTTCACAGGTATGAACGCAAACACTTCTGCATGTTCCTCCTAATACAGCCTTCCCAGTGTTAAGATGGTGAAGAGGTTTGCTGAACCAGTATAGGAGAGGTACAGGCTTTCAAATACCTCACTGTATCTGTATCTGTATCTGTATATGTCACTCGGTCCCAGAGCAGACATTACGATTTGTCATAGGGGTCAGCTGTATTTGCCTTCAGATGCTATGTGTATCTGCAGATTTTCAGTGGGAGGGTAAGTCTTTGGCAGAAATTAATGCTTGTAGTGGTTTGTATGGCAGGGGTTCGGTGTAGGATGATGAGGCTGGTGCTGGTACTTCCTCATGGCTGATCTAAGCCTGACCATTCACAAGCAGGGAAGAAGCCTGCTCCAAAGTGTCCTACCCTGTGTGAGGCTGGGATGTGGCAGTGCTGGGACACTGCTCAGCAAGAGGGAAATTAGCATCCCACGTAGTGATGGATGAGTTATGAAATGGCGTGAAGCCTCTTAAGCAAGCAGAGCTTGCACACGCCTTATGATGGCCAAAATAGGAATAATGTGCTGTGACAGAAAATCCTACTAAAGCAGCAGTACGATGTTAATGAAAGTTTTGCTGCTGACAATTTTCATTGTGGAAAAGCTGTGTTCTTTTAAAAGATTCCCATAAAGACCAAGTTACCGCTTTACAGTTCATTTCCTGTATTGTGAGATGGTGTGCTAGCCATATTATTTTATGGAGTAATTCATAACAGTGTTACATTTTTGGATATAGCAGAATAGTTAAGATTTATGAAACACGGAGTTTTATAATGGAAAAAAAATGACAGGGCAGATTTTACATCTATTTGAAACTGATTGTGGTGTTCTGTAAGTTTTCATTGTGGTGAGGTGCTTCTCTCAACTTCTAGCCCTGAATGTCTTTGAAGGCAAAGATCGTTGTTTTTCATACAAATCAATTGACCGTGCTCACTTTGGTCTTCAAAGAGAAATATCCACTAATGGGTGTTAATGAGAAATAATCCTATTAGGCTTGAGAATGAATAGTTTCTCTAAAGCCATATTTGACTATAGAAGAAAATGATGCAATTGTGAGCAGCAAAACAGAACTTAATTGCAAAAGGATTTAATTTAGCAGTTTTAGAAACTTAGGCTTCAGGTTTCTCTAAGAGTGAGGTGATGGATTTTGTGTGTGTGTGTGGAATATTCATGTTAGGCCCAGACTTCTCAGATCTGTGATCTCTGGTTTCATCATGCTGTTGCATCTCCTCAGAAATAAATGGGGAATAAAACTGAACATGTGCAGGCCATGTTGACAATTGACAGTATGAGCTGATGTTTTTCAAATTAAGCTATATGCTATTTCTGTCACTGTTTCTTTCCTATTTTTTGTTTGGATTGTGGCTTTGTCACTACTTCTCCACTTGGTAAACCCACGCTTGCTGAAAATGTCTTAATACACCTGTTTTCTGCATTTTGACTGTTTCTTTTAAACACCAGAGTAGTTCACATCAGCCTTTAGAACATGATAAAACCACTATAAACATTTGTCCTTTCTTAAGCAAAACTTAACCAGATATTTGTATTACTTTGCTTGGTAAGTCTCAAGACATACAGTTTAATATAACTGCAGACCAGAAAAGTGCAAAATCCGAACATCAGAATGCACCAGATCAGCATGAGACCGGTTGTTATTTCCTTCAACTTCTCGGATGGTATAATAGGAAGCTCTGGTGAAATGTATTCAATAGTGATGGTGGGGATCAAGAACTTCGGGTAGCAAAATTCTGGTTCAGAAAGGCTTTGACAAACTGGAAAGAATGATTTGAAAATAGAACATGGTCCCGAGAAGAGAAATGTGAATTCTTGCATTGCAACAAGCAACAGGTTATAAGGCAGGAAACACATGGCTATGCTCTAGTCCTACAGACAGAGATCTGAGAATGACACTGGCTGAGGCAGTGAGTTGTAGTGAAAAAGTCAGTTATTCCACAAGGTTACACAGGTGGAGGTGACAGGATGTACAGTGTGATCCTGTTCCATGTGGAGATGATAGTGGGAGCTCCCAATAATTAAGGAGAAAGAGCAGGGCCCTAGAACCATGGAACCCAAATGGGGTTTGTTATTTTGGGAAGACTGAGGGAAGTAAGCTTTCAGATAGATCAACTGTTTGCAAAGACAAATAATGATCTGTTCTCTGGTAGAAATTAAGAATTATTTACTTATTTGTTTGTTTATTTTCTGTGAGGAAGAGGACCTGGAGCAGGAAACACAGAATCTTCATTCCAACCACACAGATCACATCCATCAGGACATACATAGGCGTAACCAATCCTGCCCGCAGGCACGGTTATACGGTGTGAATTTGCGAGGTCCCATTCAGTCTTGTGATTCTGCGATCCAGCAGTGGTTGCTGGAGGAAAAGCCTTAACCTGTGGTGATGCAACATTTTGGCCAGCGCTTTCTTCAGCCTTTCTTCAACCCTGTGTTCCAGTCCCTGAAGAGGGACACCTCTGCTCTACCTACTTGTTGCCATAAATTATACAGCAAGTTCTTTCAGGCAGGGGCTGTGTTTACCTGCCTGTGTTTATCTAGCATCAGCAGGACTCCAGTCTTGACTGAAGCTTCAAGCATAAGCAATACCTATTGTCAGAATAGATTATTCAGCTCGGAGCGATCTGAAGTCATTTGGTTATGAAAGGCTCCCCAGAACATGAGGGCTTGCTGTGGCCCAGAAATGTTGGCATGAAAATCGATTACACGGAAAGAGTTATGTGGCAAACTCACAGCTCTTTCTTGTGCAGACAGCGTGCGGTGTCCTGGAGCTTGTGCCTATTGTGTGAAATAGATATGCAGTCCTCCTAAAGTGAACAAAAACTTCAGCCATGTGAAAGAGAACTGAAGGAGCCAGCTTGCAAGAAGGGGAGGTTACGCTGGAGTTGGTGATGTGGGAGGAAAAGTACAATAATGATGGCAGAGCAACCAAGATGCAGGGCATGAAGAGAAGCAACTCTGACACATGCTCTGCTGCTTGAGCACCAGACAGGCAAAGCACTGGAGAATACACAGCTACATGTCGCTGAGGAACTAGTCTGCCAAAATCCTCTTATCTAGGCTGGTGGGAAGAAGTTGTGCCTAATTATTCATTCCATCTGCCACATTTCCAAGTGCTTTGCTGTTGCTATTGCTGCAGCCTGGCAGCAGCTGAGGGCGCAGCATCTCGTGGAGAGTGACCCGGGCCTTGCAACCCATTGTTACATTCCCCTCTAATAAGGTGAGAGTTACAGAGGAGGTCCCCAGCTGTTTAATCTGTGCTGTCTCAGTGCTGTTGAGGATGGCTACCTGGGCGGTCAGACAGCAGGGGCCCCAGGGCAGAAGTTTTCTTAAAAGAGAATTTTGGATTTCCCTAAGAATACCTTTTTAATTTAAGATGTGTGGTTGTTTTTTGTTTGTTTGTTTAAAAAAAAAAAAGAAGAGCAAAATGAAAGCAAAACAAAATATGGGGCTAAATGTCGTCATGGGGACGGCGTTGAATCTTATTCTGAAATGGTAACACTGCCTCAAAGGCTAAATGCAGAAAACCTCTGAAGATGATCAAAGCCACTCTTCCAGTGCATTCTAACTAGCACAGCAAGGGAATTTCCTGGCAGTATACTATTATGTGAAAGTGCAACATGTTAAATATCTACAAAGTATGCTCTGCTCAGAGCAACAAAGCTGCCTTCTTGATCTGTGCTCTGCACTAGGGAATGCATGGAATAATGGGCCGAGAAGTTGTGCATGTCCAGCATCTGCATCTTCCCCAGTGGCAGCCACCCGATCCTTGAGACTGTAGCAAAGAATCCCCCGAAAGTGAACTCTGAGAGCATGTGATAGCTCTATATGCAACGAGAGACGAAGTTTATTTCCTAATCCATGTGGTGATCAGTTTAAACCATGAAGCATGAAATGTGATTACCCTTGTCCTGTGTTTGAGTTAGGGGGCTGCAACGAAAGGCTCGGGTCTTTGGTTTCTCTATCTATCTATCTATCTATCTATCTATCTATCTATCTATCTATCTTCTCATCTATGTGCTGTCACTTATGTGCCATTACAGTTTAATTTTTAATTTTTTTATTTTTATATCACTTTTTTTTAATCTGCCTGCTCTGCTAACCACAGCCATCCATTCGTGGTGAGAAGGCCAGTGGGTTATGTTGTAGAGGCGCTGATGAGACCTCGATGCTGCAGTCTGTTGCATCTTTAGGGCTGCTCTGACTGCTGTAGCAGCAGTGATAAGGAAGGAGTCCCTCCCTTTCTGCCTGCCCTAGAACAGAGCTGAGGATGCCTTATGGTGTTGCTCTGAACTGACAAATAGGTATCAACTTTGGTCAAAATAGAAATGGTTTAGCAGATCCTAGTGCTTCTGTATTCCATAAGTCTAAGTGAATACACATACAGGACTACGGAAGATAGTATCAGCAGTGGCTTCAGCTTGCAGAACATTCCCTTGGAGCACCTTCTTCTACACTATCCTCAAGCTTGCAAAGGTTTACAGGGACAATTAGAAAATCTGGCGTGCTTTGCTGTTGCTCTAACACTGGTATTTTTCATGACACCTTGGAGTAGGGTAGCGATTCTTTTGAATCTGTGCTGCCGTTTGAACTGCTAGCTTTACAGAGAAGCCATGGTATCCACTGTGAATTTTGAGTGTTTCAAGTTAAAATGTGTACGTCGTAAGAGCTTACAACTGATAGTCATTGTCACTGAAATGCGAAGTGGAAACTTACTGTTGCTTCTTCACTTGCATTTGCTTTCCAGACTTTTTCCTGGTTATCTCTAGTTATGGAGGCTCTCTAGACCGAAAAGAATCACTTTCTGGCTCTAGAAGGAGCTGAATGAAATGTTTTGGTTTTAACAATATGTTTTAATCTTAGTGTACTGGCATTGTACCACTGCCTTTAGAGAGACTAATCCCACAAACACAAACATTCATAGTTCTGTTTGCTGTAACTGGCTACTAGCAAGCTCTTGATTTTGTCTGTAGTTGCTTGGGCTTGAATATATAAGAATACTCAGGAGATCTTGATCGTCAGTATCAAGAAAATAAGCTTACTTTGCCATCTAAGCCTGGAAACTTAAAGAAATCCATACAGTAAAAAAACAATACAAAACAAACCCTTACCTTTGATCTGGTGGTCTGCTGTTATGCCATTGCTTTGTCTGAGGACAGAATGGTGTTCTCCACCCACTTATAAAATGCTATACAACAAATACAGTAAAGTTGATACATGTCATTACTTTTACTCATTCCTTGAGACTTGCCCCTGGCCTTTACAAGCAAACCTACTTTTCTTTTTTTTGCTATTCACTTTGCATGCGCTATTGTGTAGGGTATTGGCAAGCTACCTACAAAGAGATTCCATTCTGGTTGCATATTGTCCTTTCCTACTCCATTACTCTGGCATTAATATATTTTTACATGTTGTACAATGAGCCCATGCACTGAGGTGTTTCAGGGCTTCTTTCCAGCATGCGTGTCCTTGAGGAACTTCTGGAGGGATGATGGAGAGCTGCGGTCACCTTGGATGAGTCTCGTGGCTGAGTGCAGGAATTTCCACACTGGTTAGGCATTACTTAAGGGGCCCATTATTTATTTTAAAAAAAATCATAACGATTTATTGTAATTATCAATTTAATAATTATTTTTTATTATAAAATAAGCAAAGAATAAGAGAGAAATGACATAGTTTGAGCTACGAATCTCTCCTGACTCAAAGGTTGAAACTCCAGTTCAACTTTCATCTATACCAAATGCTGTTCTACTGTTGACACTAACACATGCAAAAAGCCAGACAAGGCTACAAGAAACCTTTTAATGTGGAGTATCCATCTTATCTTGTTTCAGACTAGGTGTTTCAAGTGTGTCATCACCTTTAACAGTTGTCAAAACAGTTGAATATGGCGGAGGGCTTGCTTCTCATCAGGAAAATTTGCAGCCTGTCTGACTTCAGATAATGAATCTCTTTGTGGTATAAAATGTTTTCCTACGGAGAGACTAGTTGTTAACTTTTGCCTTCATAGGATTTGTAATAATATGCTGCATACAAGAGATATCTGTGGCTTGGACAGGGAAAAGCTGAGAAGAAATGCAGCAATTCGTATTTACATATTGGGCAACGTGTCTGGATGACCGAGGATGTGACAGAATTAATTATGCAAGGCTGCAGTGACAGCTGAAAAATCGAGCATACAAATATGGATATATCTTTTGATGCTACCAGTGCTGGCCACCACAGATAATTCCAACTATGAAGTTGGCCCGGCTTGGTTAGTTCATTATTTCAAATTACCTCTAATTTCCTTCAGACGTATGTGGCATTAGTCATTTTTATCTGGTATATTTAGTTTGCTTAATATTATTCTTTTATTACTTACTATTCTGTATTCTTTTCCCCAGTACATGACTGAAACACTCGGGAGAGAACATTAAGGCAAGAAAAGAAACAGGACATTCCAAGTTTAATAATCCTGTTGATATTAGTCAGTGTTTTAGGAGCCACAAATGCTCTCATGAAAAGTTGGCAGTCTCCAAATATTTGCAAATAATTAACATTCTGATTTGATAAATGAACACAAACTAAGATATGGGGTTTCAATTCTTTTTATTTTTATTTTTTTAATGTTGCACTTTATTTTTAGCTTTCTTCTCTGTTCTCATCCTGCTCTATTTGATGAAACTGCAGTTAGCCAAAGGCATTTGTCATAGGTTATCATTTTACACAGGAAGTTACAAGTTACTTTGGGTTTCTGGGCAGGGAGCTCTTTTGCTGCTTTGCTGTACAGTGTAATGGCACAGACAATTGCCCTTATGCATCTGTTGGCCAGTGTGTAAAGCACAGATGGTTCCAGGCAGCTCTGACATCTGCCATCAGCAAGCATCACCTTCCCACACCTACCCTGTACCTTCCCGCTGGACCTCCATCTGCACTCCCCATCTCTGAACTGTTCATCACTGACATTACATCTTTACATCTTTGCTCATGCAGGCTTTCCAAACTCAGTGTATTTCAGTACTGCCAGTGGTAGCAGCAGCTGTGGGCTCTGCACTTTATGCAAAAGCAGAAAGCGATGCTTGTCTGCTCAGGCAGTGTTTTGGCAACATCTGATGCATACAACTCGTCTGGGAAACCATAATTAAGACTATCCAAGTCCAACAGCATTGCTCTTCTGTGGCTGGAGTTGAAGAGATGTCAGACCTAGCTCTAGAGCCTCAGCTGTAAGCACTTGCTCGTGATGCCAGAACTCAAATATTCCCTGCTTTTCTTCCTGCGCCCTGGAAAAAACTTTAAGAAACAAGTGGCATCTGTCTTGCACATCTCTTCTTGGCATGCAGGCAGTGGCTTGTATAATCAACAACAAAGGAGATTTTAAGAGTCGAATAGACAACAAAGAGGCACAGGCTCAAAACTTTTCAAGAATTTAAACTGTGTAGCTTTTGGGGATTTTTGTTTTATACACTTGTATGGCTTTTGAAGTTCTCGGTTAATTTGAAATGCAAGCTGAATAGGATATAGAATTGTAAGTCCTTCAGAAGACTTTGGAAATCACAAGTGACATTTATTTTAGGTCCACTAACCTGAGGAGGAACATACAGCTTTACAATACCAGGCAATACATCTTTTGTCATCTGTGTACAGCTTTGCATGATGTTTTGGAAGTGTCTGATGTACCAGAGCACAGTAAGTCTCTCACTGGGTTTCAGCAGTAGAGAAATGGCTCCATCCCGGAACGGTCCATGCAAATGGCTTGCTATAGTCGAGGGGCAAATGTTTAATTAGGCAATTAGGAGCAGCAACTTCATTCTCCACTGCTGGAGTTCAACAGTGTGCAGCTGAATGTATTACTTATTTGCTTCTGGATGTATTTTCCAAATGCTTCTTAAACAGTCAGCACTCACTGAGTAATCCTTCTTCATGTAAGAAAAACAGCTCTGATTACAACACCACTGCTCTCTGCATTTCCATCTTGAATACATCTCAGACTCATTTCTCCTTTCAGGCCTGTGTATAGAGTAATCATCAATACAAGGTACTTAGCAATTACCTCAGCTTGTTTCAGGGAAGGCTATTAAGCATGTGATTCTGCTTCTTGTAAAGCAATGCTTTGTTCTAATGGATAGCTTTGCAAACAAATTATGATGATCCATTGAACACAAGTTGAAGTGACACACTTTAGAGCTGGAATATTACTGCAGCCACGGGTGGTAAATTGGGAAAAGGAATATATTGATAGTATCCATCTTTCCATGATGGTATATAGTATGGTTGTGCAGAGAGTGTTGGCATATGGGGAAAAAAGTAATCTTGCAACCCTCGCTGAGTAACTGGTACTCAGAAGTTGTTACATCACTGTCTCAATTTTTCCAGTGTCATCAGTTTTGATAACTGTGTGTGTGCTTGTCTGTAATAAAGCAGTAAAGTTTACGTAAAGGAGAGCGTATGTTTTTGGCAAGCCACTACATCTGCTTGGGAAGGATTATTTGCTGACTCATTTGGCATAGGTATGTGATGATTTTATGTTGATAGATAGAATCTGAGGTTGTTCTCTGATGATTTGGTTTGTGAACCAGAGTAAGTAGACTGGAAGAGAATGTTGTGTTTGTCGTCTTTTAATAAAGATAGATTAAGAAAAGAGTGAGGATGGACTTTGAAATGCCTGAATTTGGCCTGATATTGCTAGGAATTGTCTGCTCATGATGTCTAGCTTAGGATTCTCTGGTGCCAATTAAAAATTTTGGTCCCCAGTGTTTATGAGCCAGAAACTTTGCCTCATACCTCCCAGCCTCTAGGACTGTCTGCTTCTATGATAATTAATAGATATAGTATGTATGTAAATATATTGAAACTAGATGATCTTACAGGTCCCTTCCAACCCAAGCCATTCTAAGACTTTTTATATATGTATGTGACCATTAAGGAGTCAATCAGAAAAATAGTCTTTTCAGCCTAACAAAAACACAAGATACATCGGCACAAAGCCTGCAGCCAGTTTAGGATTTTAATCAATAGAAACATTCCTGGGCTTGTTTCTGCTGACAGATAACTTTTGTGTAGGAACAGTTCTTAGCTTATATAGGATCTGGTTTTGTTTTTAAAACTCATTCCTCATTTCAGTTATCTTTAATAATTTACATTTCTAACACATCTTCTTCATCCAGGTCTTATCATCCCAAAAGATGCTCCTGATTTTTTCAATGTATCTGGCGAAGAAAGTAGAGCAGATGTGGGGCAATGGAAGGATGAGGAGCCTGGTAAAACTCTATGCACATTTGCAGATGTCAGCTAGCTGGAAAAGCCAGGACTTGCATTGGATGTACAGGACTCTTTAGTTCATCTAAGCACCTAGGGTGCACTTCCCACCTAAATAGTTGGGAAGGAAGGAAGGAAAAACCTACTCTTGAGAAGGCAGTTCAGGGCAGGATTATTGCTTCAGAGAAGGACTCATCCATTTCCTTTATGTCAGAAGGGATAAGCAATGACTCGGTGGCACAGTCACTACAGTGATTGTTATGGTCTCTTAGCACCCACTAATCCCATGGGGCTTATATGTAGGGGTTCAGGCCATTGCTGGCCCTGGCAATCTATACCACAAGTAGGCAGTGGGTGAGGCCTGAAGCCACCTCATTCTTTCATTTCCTCCTGGAAATTAAGTCATTTTGGACTGAATTTGCTCTGTCCTCCTGTGGTATTGGCTGATTGTACATGCGTATAGCAGCTCAGGAAGGAAGCAAAAGAAGGATTATCATGACACAGTTCCCACAAACTGTTGTTCCTTCTCCAGAGTTTTACTGGGCACACAGTTTGCTCATATATCCATGATGTGGAAAGTTAGGGGGCCACATGAGGACAGTGGTACCCCAAAGGAACCTCCTGCGGTAGACCCCCAAGTAAGTGTAACAACTCAGTCCTTCCTTTGGCAATCAGAACAGCTGCTCAAAATTTAGGGCTCTGTCACCTTAACCTGGATGCAGATCACCATGCAGGGGCTGCGTTTTCGGAGGAAGGTGCTCAGCGCAGTCTGAAAGCCTTCTGAGGTGCTCTGTGTTAAATATGCAGAATCGGAGATCCAAACCCACCGTTACTTTAGAATATGTTGACTGGAATATTTCAAATTGAATTATTCATCTTTTAATTTCTGGGAATAATTCTGGTGACACCACCGCTTACATAGAAGTTGTTGGTCTTTGAATTTCATTACTGTCACTGTGGTGCCAAAGCAATGGGAGCACTACAACGCTTTCAACTCTTACAGTACACAGAAAATCTCATCCGTTTTGAAAGCCTTCTTTACTCTAGCTGAACTGAGCACAAATTCTACACTTTGCTTTTGTTTTGTATATCAAAATTAGATAAAATTTTGGCTAAATGGTGATTTTATGCAATCTTTTACTGCAAAAAAAAAAAAAATCTTTTTTCCTGTATTGTTCTTTCCATACAACAGATCAAAAACTAAGTGGCGTGTATCAAGACTTTCAAGTATCACCTTTTGCAGATGTGACAGTTGAGCAACAGATGTTCAAAGAAAAGATTTTTGGCTTTATACCAAGATGTTAAAGACATTTAGGACAAATTAAAATAGATTTTGTTAATTGCCAAAGGTCTGGCAAAGGTCTCACCATAAGGTCTGAGTTTCAAACTTAACCCATGCTCCAGGGTTAAATTATTAATTGTAGTGCATAATGCAAATGACAGAAATAGGAAGGTGAAGAAATTGATATATGGTGTTTATTGTTTAATAAATACATAAAATATTACAATCATGACTAATGTGGGAGAGAATGAAATCAAGAATTGGAAGGAAAAAAAGACACTAGATTTTAAATATTTAAGTGTTTAGTTTAAGTGAATGTTAAAGAAATACTGAATTCTTTAATTGCAAATCCTGTCTCCTAAATAAATTCCCCAAAAAATCAAGGGCACATATGCAACACTGAAACAGTGGCTTGCAAGGATTCCCCCAGCTATATTTCTCAAGCCATAGAACAATGTGTCTACCTTTGCATGGGAACTTCTAAGGTGGAAAACACATCGCAGACTAACATCTTCTAAAAAAAAAAGAAATCTACTTGTGAAGAAGAAATGACAGTACTGAGTAAAAAAAGATAGGGAAAAGTTTTTATTGGACAATAAAGGTCATCACAGCTTTGTTTCAAAATCACAACACTTCTGTGATTCTGTGTTTCAGCCTATTCTCATGGTACAAATTTGGGAATGTGCCCAGAGCCTCGTGTGAGGCTGAGGTCTTATGAGCATTCTTGCATTTGGCAGAAAGGCTCTTCTGCTTGCTGTTTGCTGCAGCAAAAAGAATGAAAGGAATTTGGTAAAGTTGGGCATTTGATAAAGCTGGGATCTGGAAGCAAACACTTACAGGACTCACGCTGGTCACTGGTTGTCATAAAGCCAAAATATGCTACTTAAACTTGAGCATATGCACACTGTGAATTAAATACAATTACCATGCAAAACTCCGAGGCATGAGGAAGAAATATATTTTGGTCTTCCTTATTAAGGTCTAGATAACAATTTGCAGCAAGAACACAGTGCTTGGTATCATGTAGGGTGAAGTCTAAGACATGCTGGTGGTTTTAATTTTGGTATAATTTTGCCTGGGAACAACACATAATAATATGTTTATAATGTAGTGATTCACAATAGCTTTCAGAGGAGGAAATGCACATTTACTTGAATGTATATCTTGCCTGGTAGACAGATGGCTGGCTTCTTTGAATGACTCAAATGACAACATCTTTTTTAGGACATGTTGAGCAAAAGATGCTCTGTTTTTCCATTATTACTGCCTCACTAATATGCGTTACTGTTGAGTCTGATTAAAAACATAAAAAAGTAGATGAGTCTAGAACAGGTCATGGTGGGAGAGGAAAACAAATAACTGACAAGCCAAGGTCTAACATAATCTTAGACTTACAACCTATGGCAGCCAGTCTTTCAGTGAAGCTGTGCTAGTCTCCCTGGACCCTGTGGGCTTGAGAACTTCTGGAAATGTTTCCTGTTTTGGTGCTGTTTGGGTGCCTGCAACTCATGATTAGGTTTCCAGCCCATTTTGTCCATGTTCATCTTTTGGAGAAATCTGAGAATAAAAAACAAATACCTCATCTTTTGTTTTCCACTTGAAGTGTTTTTACAGAAATCAAGAGTCAGCTGGACTTTTTTGAGAGATCAAATAGGATAGCAAGAAGAAATAACATGTTTTTAGCATTTGTTTGTTTACAGTAGATAAAGGCGTCAGATATTACTTGATTTCACATGGAAGACTCTTTTCTTTAGAACCACCCTTGTGTCAGTGCGTAATTCACCCATATGCAGCAATTTAAGGTGTGACATTCACTCCTTTAAAGTATGCAGTTTACATTCAGGCTGCACAAAAGTTACAGCTTCTTGCAGGTATTTCTTTCTTAACAGCTTTTAATCTGGATCTTCTCAGAATGTTCCACCTGGGCTTTCTGTTTCCTCTCTTTACATTCAGTACACTTGTAACTCCATTTGCCTCACTGTCTCACGATTATAACACAAATGACACATAACACATACTGTTCTTAATGACCTTGGGCAGTAGCTTATGCCTTTCTTTTTTTTTTTCCAGCCCCCAGCCAGGAAGCAGAAAAACAGGGTGTGCAAAAAAAAGCAGGCAGGAAAGTGGCTTTAAGTATCTGGATGGCTGTAAGATCTTTTATTTAAAAACAAACAAACAAAACAACCCAACGTGCTTTTCTTGGACACTCTCTAAATGTGTGGCTTTGTGAAATGTTAATTCTAGAGTCTCTGTCCCAGTGTAGAAGTGAAGCTTCTAATAACACAAGCAGGACTTCCTTTCCTTCTTTCCTCCCCCCACAAAGTGGTTTACAAATAGTATTTTTCCTGTTGAATAAATAACGTCACCAAAATAGATATATAACCTCACTGTAAAACTCAGTCTGTTTATAGCAGAAATCCAATTGTTATTTTGCAGCTGGTCTCTGCGTTATATGCTAAACCTCACAGAAAGTTGTTAGCTTATCTGAGATCTTAATTTTTAGCACATTTGCTCTTTTTGAATGAGAAATCAGTTTCTCAGTAGGCATTTCTGCAAGCAGTAGGTATGGTGAAGCTCATTAAAATAGCTGAGCTTGGTTGAGGGTTTGCAAGCTGCTCACAAGTGTGTTCACCTGAGCAGCCATAGCACCAGAAGCAGCAGCTGGAGGCAGGGCTGGACGCAGCTTGGCAGTGATGGCATGTATCCTGTTAGAAGCCTCTGCTGCTTCCCTGACCTTGCAGAGCAAAGGAAGCAATTGAAACTGGGATGAGCCAGAGGCTGGAAATCACGTCAGACAGGAGAGACCTGTGTGACACTTGTCCACAGTGTAACAGCACTCACTGCACTTGTTCCCAGGCTGCAACTCGTGTGGAAGAAGGTCATTAGTCATGTGCTTGGTAATGGCATCCATAAGGAGTGTGGATAGTTCACTGCTAGACTTCCTTTGTGGCTTATTACTTGCCTCATTTGAAACAGGTAGCTTAAGCTTATAAAATGATGTTTGTGTGGCTTGATCTTATTTTGGCCAAATGGGGACAGTCCCTGTAGAACGCCTGGACTGTAGGGCCTTGAAGGGCTGAGATGACATAAAACAAATCATAGGATGGCTTGGGTTGGAAGGAACCTCAAAGATTACCTAGTTCCAACTCTCAGTTGTGGGCAGGGCTGTCGCAACCAGGTCAGGCTGCCCAGGGCCTCAATCCTCCTGGCCTTGAAGACCTCCAGTGATGTGGCATCCACAGCTTCTCTGCTTCTCTAGACACCTTGTACGCTCCATGTAATGGCTACTACTCATGCCTACTAAGCATTATTGCTCTGCTTTCTGCTTTTTTTGAGGTGAAGAAGGGAGAGGGAAAAGTAAAAGGAATAGACAAGATTTTTGCAGCATGTTTTATGGGTGCATTTAGGGCAGAGTTAGTATCTTCATAATTAGCTGTAATTTCCAAGCTATAGGTCATGGCCATAAGATGCTCATGATTTCTGGAGGTGATGTTACGTGCCTAGAAGCACTAATCAGAAGTGTATTTATAAAGGGGAAATTTTGGGAAGCAGCTCTCTCTTTTTTTTTTTTTTTTTTTTTTTTTTGCTAGAGCCACTCTTAGATTTTGACCACAAGAAAGCAAAGTGTGGAGAGAAGTGGAAAATTATGTTGCCGTTCCAGTTCAGGTCTTGTTGTCAGAATATGCAAGACCTAACAAGATTAGAGTGGTTTTGCCCTTTAATTTAAACAGATGCATGTTGGAGTCACTAGCAGATTTACATCATAACTCTGGTTCAACACTGAGTCATGGGATTATTTCATTCGGCTGTATTCTTTTTTGATGAACCACTTTGCTCCTTGTTTTGTGAGGGAGGGTTAAACAGTAATTCCTCAATGAAATATTTCTCCCTTGTTGAAACTTGAATGGGATACTTTCCAGAAACTCGGCTCCAAAACCACCCCTAACATACCAGCTCTGCCAAAAATGCCTTACCAGGAAAGCAGATTGCCCAGGGGGTGGTAGCATCAACAAAACGGGCAAGGGGGACTTTGAGCAGAGCACCTCACTCACAGGTGCTGAGAAGCTGGCTCAGAACATCTGCAAAGAACCAGCCATCTGTGCAATTCCAGGCTGCAGATGCTACAGCATCATAACAATGCACTAAATTGGAGCACAAATGTGAGAAGGGACTAACTTGGTGCACGAGGGAGCCACGAGCCAGCTAAGGGATGTAATGAGGTTTTTAATTCAACAGCCTCCTTGAGACCTGTAAGATTTTCCTGTAACTCCAAGCTTCTAATGAAGAGAAACGTTTCTGCTGGGATGAAAAACAGAAGGTACAGTTACATCGAGGCTTGACTGTGCTTGCTAATGCAAATGAAGAATGGATATTCCTTTTCAAGTCAGCTTTCTTAAATCAGAGTATATTTTAACTGTCGGAAGGAAAAAAAAAAAAAAGACTATCTTTGCCTGATACTGATTTTCCTCATATGCTTTACCTATGTTTAAATCTGTTTTGCTTTCTCTCCTAGAAATTTGATCTCCCCCAAAACGTAGTCTGTGTAGCTATAGAAGCAAGACTGCACTGCTCTTGGAAAAATCTGCATGCCATTGTGCTTAGATTTCCTTGCTTTTGCGTCTGAGCCGAGCCCCTGACAATTGAAAATATTTAAAGAAGGAAAACTAAACCCTAATGAATGTGAAACGCTTCTGCACAAAAATACAAGCCATATTCCTTCTGCCTTAATAGAAATACCTTAAAAGGACAGCATAGACTATACCAGTAAATGCAACTGCTCATTCCCTCTATGTGCGCCAGTTTTTGAAAGTCTTCGTATCTATTTTTGTCTCCTTACTCGTCCAAATAAAGATCTGTAAGTACAATTTCTGTCTAAGCTCAGCAGCTCTGTGGTCACATCATCTTCATATCATTTTTCCTGTGAACTTTCAGTTCCTTCTCCTTTACTTGGAATAAAATCAAGCACTCTGTTAGTGGCCAGAACTCTTCAGCAGGAAGTCTGTACCACATCTCATCTGGGCCTGCACAGGCAGTAGGTGAAATGCTATCAGGTGGAACTGTGATGAATAACTTTAAAGTCACTTTCCTATAATAGAAACTTAGTTCAAGAGCAGAAGAAGTGATGGTCTGCTTCACTGCTTTCCAAGGCCGGTTTTCACCATGTAAAGTCAATTGGCTGTAAGCTGTGGACCCAGCTTGGCTTCTAAGAGTGCCTGGCTCCTCATTCACAAACTAAATGCTCTAGAGAGCTGCCAAATTGGGGAGATTATTCTGTCTCATTTTCTGGCAAGCTGCGACTGCGTGTATCGCTTCATTTATATGCTAATTGAGGCCAAGCCTCCGAATAGGCTCCATACAATATCAGTGTGACTTGGCTCCTCTCTATGATTATTCTGCCTTCCAGCAGCTTCAGTGAGTGTTCTTAGCTGGAGAACTTTTGCTACGTCTTCATCTATGAAGTCCTGAATCCTAGCCCCAGCTTTCTGAATGTGATGGTAAGACTGGAGGGGTGTGAACGATCACTGTGGGGCTGTGAAGGTGAGCTTAAACCTTTTCTTGATGACGACTCTCTCTACTCTCTCTGACTTGGAGGAGATGCTGTTGTTTCTCAGGTCAGCCAGCATAGTAAGAGATTGCAGGGGGCATGGATAATTCTGGGGACAAAGTGTTGCCAAAGCAGAACAGCCAGTTCTGTTACCTCCTGTCTTCTGCTGGCTCGTGTGTGATCATAAGGCAACAGCTCTCTCTACTCTATTCTGCCTATTTGTAAAGCACTGTAAGGATCCATGTGTTCAGTCATTCTTTGAGGAGCATTATGTTGTTATTGAAAGAGCAGGTACCAATACTGTGGTGGTTTCACGCTGGCTCAGCTCTGCCACGCTGCTATCAATCTCCTAACCTTCCGAGGCTGCATTAGCTTTTCATGTAATTGTTTTGTATTTGATAAACTTCACAAGCCAAGGATGCACTTTTCAGTACCTGGGATGCTTGCCATAAGCTGAATTCACTGAATACTTCACCAAAGGCTACTGAATTAGAGTGGAAAATGCATGCGTTTGTGGTAAAAAATCTTTAAGCCTTTGCAGAGGGAAGCATTAGTGCCTCTTGCTTGAAGCAGAGAGGTGATATTGGCTCACAAATGTATTTCACCAGGGATCCAGAGCTCTAGAGTTCTGTGCTAAGTTCTGAAATCTCATGTGATATCATTTCCCTACTTTTTTGAACTTTCTCTTAGAAACACATCAAGGTGTATTTTAAAGCCTTGTTGAAAAAGAACTGTGCACTTCAAAGTTAGAAAATTCCAGCTAATAGTCGTCTGCACACACCCTTTGCAGAGCTGCATTACAGCACATGCCATTTCAGACAACAGCAGCTCAGATGTGGGTGCATGGAGTTGTTAAATGTCTAACTTTTCAGTAGCCAGTGTTTGTACTGGATTTCAGTCCTGGTCCAGGTAACCAAAGAGGGGGTTCACAGCCCACTGGGGAGCGCAAACAGCCAAGGAAAGAGTGTTAACACAAATATGACAGAAGTTCCTGTGTTCTCACGGGTCAAGTCAGTGCTCACAACTTTGAAATAAAGAATGATTTGAAATCAGGATTCATGGCTTGGGCTCAGGCATCTGTGGTATCTCTGTACATAGGAAGTGTGTTGTTCCTGTCTGAGCTGTGGCAACGCCTACTTCTCATCCACAGTGCAAAGGATATCAGAATCAGTACAGCATGGACCATGTCCTTGCCTTAGGCAGTTCAAATTTAGGCTGCATGTGCAAAGCAATTTGCTTACCTAGGGTGTGATCTGGCACGGAGACACTCCCCACCGCACCTATTGATGTGGAGTCATGATCCAGCCAGAGAAGAAAGACTCATCAAGCCACAGGGAGATAAAGCAAGAGGGAGCACGACTGTTTTGCTTGATGATGAAGCAATTTCCTGGGGTGGACCAGGTGTGGGTTCTGGTACTTCCCAGATGCACTTAAGCATTTTTGCAATCTGCTCATCACTCACCAGAGAAACCTTCCATGGGATTTCCAAAGCCTGTCTGTGCATTGAATTCCCTTTGTTACTGCAAATCGTTTATTTGAATCTCTCCTGAGCAACGTGTTGCCTCAGGGTTATGACCTGTTGGCTGACAAAAATAGGTGCCAGGTGAGGTTCCTGCCAGGGCATGACCGCCGGGCTGAAGAATACAGTGCTTGTGTAAGGAAGTGGCTCGTTTATTTCCATGACATGCTGTTCTTTTGTGTGCTGCATGCAGCACGTCTTGGCAAGCAGCGCTCATGCAAGTCTCTATTTTATGTGGAAAAGCTCCAAAGTTGATAAATTTCCTGTGTCAGATAAAGGACATCTCTGTTCTAGGCCAGGATGCTTTTGCTAGCATCCGGTTGCTATTCAGTCTGCAGTCCTGTTGCTGCTGGAGTACAATGCTTGTTCCTTAGCAGATCCATAGGCTTTGAAATTTGTTTATTCTGTGCTGGAGTGAAAGGAGAACCCTTTGAAACGTTATTGATTTTTACATATATATTTTTCTTGTCAACTCAATTGCCTTAATGTCCTCTTTTGGACTCTTAGCAGGATGTTTAAATTCTTGAAAAGGTATTTTGTGGTATCAAACACTGCCTTGATGCAGGATGCATCCCACTTTACAGTGGTAGTTCTGCACATGTTAGAGGTTTCAATTCCAGACCTTTTCAGATGAGCAGAGCAGGAACTTGAACACGGGTGTCTCATGGCCGAGCGCCCACCAGATATGTAAAAAGCTTCCATTCATTGCCAAAAATGCTCTGGCTATGCTGCCAGCTGGCCACACTGATACTAGCTGACAATGCCAATCACTTTTGAACTGTGTTTCACAAAGTTATGTACCTATGGATAGGGAAAGTTCAGCTTTTGCAGCAAAAAGCCCACTGGTAGATTAAACTGGAGAAGTATCTGGGGAGAGGAGAATGATTTAAAGAGGAAGAGTGGAAGGGATGGTTTTCCTGTAGGATTTAGACACTATCAAGGCAAAGGAGATAGAGCACATAAATATAGGACTTCCTTACTACAAGAAGATGGAAGAAAAAGCTCTGCAGTTTCAGGAGTTTCGTATATTAGTGTGTCTGAGAAAACTCAAGTCAGTGATTAGTGTCTTGTTGAGCACTTCTGAGGGCTGTAATTGCAATAGCTTGTTTGGGTACAGAAAATGCATGTACTGTGGTGCTGGCAGCTGTGTGAAGACTTGCTGAAGGTAGTAGGTGTAACAACCACCCTTCATTTTATTTGCAAAGTGCAATTAGGTTTTATAGAATAGGTAGCTCAAACAATAGGAGCCACCACCCCAAAACTATGGGTACATGCAAAGCTGTTCAAAAACCCGTGCTGTGTGGGAGGAGGGTTTGATAACATGCTGAATTAAGGTGCAGGTGGCTGAGCATAGTTCACGTGGGAGAGAAACCAGGAAGACATCAAAGCAGATACATAGGGAAGGCATCAAGAAAGTCTCAGCAAAATAAAAATACTTGCTGTCTAACTGAATAAAAGCCAAGAGAGTCTCCAGGAATCCAACAACCTGGAGCTCAAGACAAGCAAACAAGGTGCTACTTTCCCCAGTGTTCTCACTGATACAAGGAAATGGATGTTTATGGAGTTGCACCGAAATCAAAAGGTTTTGTTTCAAAACAAAACAACAGGACCACGTTCCACCACCTGTCCATCTGCCTGGGAGAAATGATGCAGAAATATCGGGCGACTGCTCAGCTCAGCACATGGAAACACTCAGATAGATCTCCATTACTGCAATGTCAAAGAAGCAGGGATCTCTGCTTCCAGCTGTAGATAAATGAATCTGTTACAGGGCATGCAACTTCAGATTTCAGGGCAGAAAATATAAATCGAAATCAATGTCAAGGGAAAAGCTAAGGCAAAATGAAATACTACTGGTGCTTTCCATGTAGCATTACTGGATACAGAGCTGAATTTGGCAAAGTGAGACATGCACTTAGGTTTGAAGGTTTGCCTTTTCTCTTGATTGCATGGTCAGCTTGACCATTGTTCACCTTTGCACATCTTTCTGATTACTACAGCGTCTCATGTGCTTTCTCTTGTAGGAGCTTTACTTACTTATTCACTATTCACCTATCTTGCCACCTTCTAGGTAATTCAGATTTTATGCACAGTGTTAGCTTTGTTGACTTTGTTGACTTTGTTGATTTGTCACGTGAATGCCTTTTCTGTCTTTGACAGAAAGCTTATCTTATGGCTTTGTTTGAAAAAAAATCCCTTAGGCTTGAATTCAAAAGATTTCTAATATGAATTTGGGTTACAACTGAGACAAAGATCAAGAATACTGAAGCAGCCTCTGCCACAGATAGTTCCTCTGTCTTTAAAGCATCAGCAGGCTCCATCTAATTTCCAATACAACCAAGCCTGACTTTTATTAAAGCACTGTCCCTATATGACTTGCATTATTTCCATGAATGATGGCCGAGTGCTGATTTAGATGCTTCTTACACTTATACTCCACAAAATGCAAAGGAAATGGGCTTAAGAAAAAGTAGAATCCATGCTGTATGTTATTCTGTTGCATCCTTCAGAATCTCAGCTAGCTCTCTGATGAAGCATCAGCCAGAGTCCTGTCTTTTCAAAGCTTTCATAGAATCATAGAATGGCTTGGGTTGGAAGGTACCCCAGAGATCATCAAGTTCCCACTCCTCTGTCACAGGGCCACCAACCTCCGGATCTGGTACTAGACCAGGCTGCCCAGGCCCCCTTCTAACCCTGTCTTGAACACTTCCAGGGACAGAGCATCCACAGCCTCTCTGGGCAGCCTGTTCCAGCACCTCACCACTCTTTCTGTAAAGAACTTTCCTCTGACATCCAATCCAAACCTTCCCTCCTTGAGCTTAAAACCATTCCTCCTTGTCCTATCCTCTCCAGCTTGTATTACCCAGAGTTAAACTTCTAGACTTTTGTTATCAAAAATTAGTTTATGTATAATAAAGAAGTTCTTAGTAAGCTTTCAAAGTGATAGTATAATGAAGGCAGTTCTTTATTTCATACAAAATAGTGAACAGTGCAAGATACCACAGAGATGCATGAAATAAACCACTTGGGTCATCCAATGCAGTGTCTCACAAGCACAAGGGTAATAATAGATGGTTAGACCCAAAAGTTCTACAAATCACCCATTCTGCATATACCACAAGCCACAGAACACTCCCCAGTGCTCTGTAACAGCTTGAAGACATATTGTACATCCCATTCTAAGCCACAAACTGGTGAGTGCAATTGTGCTGCTGCAATCATGGGGACCAGCATCTAGCAACTCCTTTAATGTATCCTAAGAGGCTAGCAAGACTTCTAGGGCATTTTGAGTGTCCTAAGTACCAGATACAATGAAGGATTCTCAAACAGAATGCAGTAAGGAATCACAGAATCACAGAATCGCAAAGTTGGAAACGACCTGCAAGATCATCTAGTCCAACCACCCTCCCATTCCTATTAGTACCACAAGCTACTAAACCGAATATATCCTACCATATCCTTCAGCTAGACTTTTGTACTCTGTTGCTATTATGTAGGCTGAAAGAGAAAGTTTCAACACAACATGTACACCCTGCACTTGAGCAGTCACATACATAAACACGTTCTCCTGTGATCTTCTCATTCGTGCTTGAGGTGAAGAAAATTTGGCGTCACAACCATGTGAGCAGACACATCTAAGAACTGCACTGCTCAGATGCAAGTCTGAAATCCTTCTATCTACGAGCTTTTTTCCTCCAGTGTTCCACTGACAGTCTTCATTTCCATGAATAATTAGGTGTGAATCACCATGAAGATTGCCCCTCCTGAAAATGCACCTTCTGTAGTTTCAGAAACATCTGCGTATGTTCACTGTCATCATATCTGGGTGTTTCTGGCTGAGCTGCTGTATCCTGTTCCCTGTACGTGTGCACAGATGTGGAGTACGCACACTTCTTTTTCTCCCTCTCTCAAAACAAAACATCAGATATGGTAACCTAAAAGACACGTCTTACAGAGGATCCTACAGAACTTAGGTATATTTTCAAAATGTTTAATGTTTGCTTTTAATTATGGGTTTTAGTCCAGTTTAGGTCTTCATTTACTGGAAACAGTTGCATCATCCTTAGCTTATCATACATAGAAATATCAACTCTGCTAGGGAGCAGAAAGCTAATTCTCTACGGATACCTCCAAATAAAATTAAGGAAAGAAAAATCTTAGGTCAGTACTCTTCTGGTAACAGGTAGATGGGAACTTGCTCCACACAAAGGACATACTTAGTCTGTTGGCATCCAAACAAATCAGCAGTGTGACATTTGTTTCCCACAGGAAAATCCTTTCCCTAGAGTGCAGACAGGAAATTCAAAATAAGAAGAGGAAAATACCAAAGGACCGCTGAGGGAAGGGGAGGATCAGAAAGAACAGTGTTCACTTGTTCCACAGGCTGAGGAAAGAAAATTGTATGAGAAAAAGTGTTTATTTCTAGATTATCTGAAGAACTCTTATCGCAGAACGAATCACTTCTCTGCTGTGGAGTGTGCAAATTGCTGTGCCTCCCGGTGAATCCTTCAATTGCTGTGTTTTTATTTTCTCCTTTCTTTACTTTTTTTGAGGAAAAAAATATCATAAGAAATCCTATCCAACTAATGTATGAGAGAGACCCTTAAGTTTGTTCTCTGCACCTATTTTTCTGACCACTGGGAACCAGCAGCTTCTGTGAAACCCTCGACCTTGCGTTGGGCATTCTGGTCCACTCAGCAATCCCATAGTGGGCCAGCACTAACAGCAGCACACAAGTGTCTAATACGTGGACCTTCTGCTGGGTATACGTTGTCTAGACTAACTTTACCCTCTCAAGCTGCTTCACTCTACGTTATGCTACATTGCAGGAGCAACATGGTGTGGTAGAGACACCCAAACCAAGTTTTGTTATTTCTCCACAAATCCACTGATGGCAGCTTCAGTTTGGACTGTTGCTGTGATATTAGCTTCCCTCAGAAGCAGTGGGTTAACAAGAGTCCATTGCTTCAGCGCAGGGAACAGAGTAAGGGCGATTCACCTTGTAACGAAGGGCCGGGTGAGGTGCTTCTGCACAGAGCTACTGTGATGTTCAGTGACAGCAACGCTGTGAAAAGGGGCTCTGAAAAGGACATTCCTCCCACTGCATTTGCTGACTTGAAGTTTTTGTCAGCTGGATCTTTGGGCTTCTTGCCAGCCCAGAAGAAATAACAAAGGCCATTTCTTTGGTTGCATATGGGCAGGAAAGAAGGAGGAGAGGAGAAAAAAAATACTTTTAACAGAGAAGCTTTTCTTTTTTTTCTTTTTTTTTTCCATAGAAGTATAAATGTCTTATTTATATAGACACTCAGCTTCTGGTTATTGTGAGCCCCTGCATAATTCTTAAATCTATGAGAAGTGGCACAGGTCACACAGCTTTAACAGAGAAGCCAAGGAAAGTTAGGATACTCTTGAAACGGAACCTACAATTCTACTGTGGAAGGAAAAAAAAGAAAAAAAGAAAAGGAAACATGCAAAAATAAGCCTGAGAGGGAAAGGCTTGGACTGGATTTGTCCAAAAGGTTATTTCCACTTACTCAATGTTTTTTTACCCAGTTGTCTAGGCTCGTCAGAGTGTTTGTGCTCTTAAAACAATGTTATCAGGGGCTGACTGATTTCTGTGCCTTCAAATAATGAAATAAATAAGCTGCTCACATATCTTTCATTTTCAAAATTTCTCATTCAGTTTCTCAGTCACTGAAAACGTCTGATTGAACCCAGGAATTTCACGGAGCTCACATCCCCTGGCCATGGCATGTTTGACGAAAGCTGAGCTGTTAGATATCATTCCTTGAACAAATTCCAGAACAGCCACATCTTTGCATTCTCTTACTGATCTGCTACTGGATGCAAATGCCACCATTGTAAGCACTGCCAAATTCTATCCAACTTATTCGCTTTTTATTTTTTTTAATTCCAACTATATATATATATATATATATATATATATATTTAAAAGGGAGTCAGAACAACATTTTAATAGCAAAATATAACTATTGCTGTCCTTTCTCTATATAAGCTGTTATCAAGTTTTTGAAGTTCTGCCAGCTTGTTTCCATTACAAGGAAAACCTGATACCAGCTGGAATTTCTGCAGTACAGAGGGAGTGATTGCAATGGTCCTGTTGACTTAAAAAACATGCACAAAATCCTGGGTTTTATGAACGTGGAAGTAAAGGAGTGAAAAGTTTTCTTCTTAACCATCTCCGCCTTGTCAGCAGTACTAACCCCTAGGAAGCTCCATCTTTTTAAACTTCTTTCTAGTCTAATATCCGCCACAGCTTATTTCATTCTCCCATTTCTTTTCAAGGCTTTATTTTCTATCTGTGCAGCCCACCAGTACTTCAAGCTATAGCTATGAAGTGTTCCAGCCCTACGCTTATCTACCCTGAGAGGAGCCTCCTTGCTCACATTGCGTGGCTCCTACTTGGTGTTTTGGGTGTTAGCTTCTAGTTGTTTTTTTCTGCCATCACTAACCCTTGAGAGTCCTTGAGTTTTGCAGTCTGTTTAATCCAAGCCTGTGACTGCTGAAAATGGTTATTAACGCTTTCAGTGTAACAGCTGGCTGCAGCTAGTGACATTAAAACCAGCTGTCATGTTCACTCTGTTGATCTCATGCATCAGTGGGCAGGTAAAGCATTCTCATCACCATCGTTTGCTAAAATGGAGAAATCAGACTGTGGAATGGATCCTTCCTAGTACACGAAGCAGGCACGAACACGCAATAGGCCTGTTTCATCTACAAAACAGGGTTCCATTTCAGCATGTGTACTCTATTAAGCTTTCTCTGCATCAACATAAAAAAAATAAAAATCTGGAGCTCTGCAGTATGACATGATTTGAGCCATATGGTGCATGAGAAACAGGTGGAGCAAAGCCTGAGCAAAAAGCATGAAAGGAAGAAAAAAATGAATCATGTAATCAAGATAAAGGACTACACTTGTGACCATCACCCTCCCAGCAATTCTTACCAGAATAAATAAGCAAGCCTTTCCCAGTAAAGAAATTACCCGTGATTGTAGGATACAAGAGTACAAGAAATGATCTGCCAGCATGCAGCATTCTTTAGAAAGGTGTTGCTAACAATTTTTTGGTCTATGCTATGTGTGGCTGTGGGTTGCTGCAGGGCTGATGTATCTGACTTACATGTTGCTTATTTGTATTTGTAATCTGTTTTTGCTAAGAATTTTTCACCTCCATCACTGAGTTTTAGTTCAATGTCTCAGTTGTGTGATTTGCAAAGACTCTTCAAAGTGGCTACTTAAGCATTTCCCAAGCAATTATTTGTTGATGTGCTTATCCGCAAGATGATCTTGTTCTATATTTTGTTTTCATGGATGTTGTTATTAGCAATGTTAATGAAAATAAGGGGCGACTTGCAAAAGGTGTTAATGCTTCTAGCCTAGCTGTTTGAAGAGGATGGGTTAATAAGGATATTTACAAATACACATCTTGTCTTTATTTTTCCTTTTGCTTGATTTGCCTGTTTTATTTTTGTAGTAAGAAAAATACGTCATTGTATGTTCCTATGGCAAGTAAAAGCCAAAGCAGTCATCCAGCTGTTATAACTAGTGTTAGATCTGAATTTTCTATGGATTTCCTGCTGCATGGGAGGAAATCAGCTTTCATTGCTTCTTTCCCCCTCCTCCCATTCTAGCCTTCTATTAGATTAATACCAGAAGCATGAAGTAACGCTGAACAGAAAGCTGTTGCTTTCAGCTCTTGGAAAACTTGGCAGCGGCTCCAGAAATGAAGGGGGAGGGGGAACCTGAAACTTCCACTCACAGAAGAAGAGATCTTGGGCATTCTGCATGAAAAAACTATTTTTCTTCTATAAAGCCTCTGAGGTTTTACAAGCAAGCTAATGACAAACTACTTGGAAGTCTAATGAGGATCCAACATCATCCCCTTCCTCTTTGTGCTATCACTGGTTGGCTGCTTTTGTGTCCCCTTTTCATATTGCTACCTAGTTCACATGCTGTTAGCTAAGACGGTGCATTTCTCTTCTTGGTTGTGAAAGGTTTCTCAGATAAGTTTACAGGACAGACTAGTGGGAGCTTGGAATCAAGATGAATGGTGTTGTTCATGAAATGCTGGGATGCTTCTCTGACTGTTACAATGTTCTGATAGCACAAAGAAGGGGGAAAAATGCAACATGCAAACAAGGCATTATGAAACTGAAGAGAGACCACCCCCAGTGTCCTATCTCACATTTCACAGCCCTCTTTAAACTACAGTACAAAATCATAATTTATTAAAACAACGTGTTAAAAAATGTCCTGTTAATTTCCTGTGATACTCTGGGATCAGCAACCGTTTTTTATTACTTCCTGTGGGCCTAATTCTACATCAATCGGAGTGAATTTCATTGGGAGCACATGGGATCGTGGTTGCAGCAGGGCAGACCCAGATGGAAAAGCATGCATGGGACTGCTCTGTAAACAGGCAGCCTGGGCTGCTGGCATGCAGTGATGTAGGACACGCACAGATGCTCTGAAGTGAGTAGCTTGGTGTCGAAGTTGTCTTGGCTGTAGGAGCTGGCTTTCTACAGTAGTGACCAGTTTAAAAATGCAGGGAGGCATTGGTCCATCTCCCTTTTTGGCTGACAGGATGGAATGCGCTCTGTTCTGCAATCTTCTCCCCCACTCTGCTCCACTTTTAGGATTTTCTTGAAGGAGTTGCAACGGCAGTTGGAGCGTTAAGTGCTTGGACTACTGCTCTGGTTAGGCTGAGTTTGCATTAGGCATTAGCAGCTCTCCAGGATGTCTGTCTTTGGGTTTTGCATTTTTTGTTTATCTAAGCACATAAGTAGCTTTGAGTAAAGGACAGATAGGGAGAAAATGATAATTTGTTTTTATTTTCTGTTGTTTTAATCCTGTCCCTGTTTGGAGGAAAACAAACAAACAAGCAACAACAAGTGCGCACACACACACATTTGAGGCTGAAATTTGTCTGCATCTTATTCTGCCCCTAGTAGTGGAGGAAAGCAGTGGTAGTATTGTGTCATCTTTTGCATTGTTAATGAGAGCTGATTTCACATTTGAGGGCCATCTGCCAAGAAAATCCTTCTACAACTCTCTTCAATGCAGACATAAAAATTTGTTAGCAAAGATAGCTCCATGAAGCTGTTGTGAAGATATATTTTATCTAACCTTCATTAGGATGACCTTTCACCCTCAAGAAAGCCACTAACTCAATTGTAGCCTGAATTACTCTGAAAAGAATGAAGAATGTTTTTGGCAACCATCTTCCTTTTTGGTAGATAGGCACTGTTTTAGCTCTTCTGACTCTACTACTTAACTGAATTTACACAAACTAACTTTAAAATCAAAGAAGTATTGTGGATTTTTCCATTCAGTGTTTTGTTGTAGCTGAGATTTTGTGTGTAACTTTGGTTATGTGGCTTTAGCGTTTTTAGATTTCTTCAGTTTCCCTACTAAAGAAAGCACTACCTTGCTCGGACAGCTCACTGCATTGTTATAGAGAGAGATATAAAAACATTTGTGCATCCAGATTTGATAATGACAAATAGAGACCAAATGGGAACGGCACATTTTCCTGGCTTGGCATCAGAGACAAATTAAGGCGTGTATAGAAATCTATTAATCAACTTATTGCTTGCTGGGAAAAAGTCTAGAAGGAGCAACCGCAGGACATAAATACCCCTTGTATCCAACCACCAACTACAGAACGAATTGCTGCCCTCATTTGTGACTGTACTTGTGAAACACTGCAGCTATTGTATTTGTACCATGTCTTCTTTGCCCATCATTTGCTTACTGCCTTAACATTTGTAAGGAACACTGAACCAGGTGCTGCCTGGAGACCCCGCGTTTGGGGTTATCAGCTTGTTTGTTCACAGAACTGGCTATCACGTACCAAACGTGTATTTGTGTGTAGAAAATCTTCAATAACACTGTACTGAGTTTAGCTACAGTACAACTGAGGGTTGAATAATTAAATCATAAGCCTCTCTCATTCACAAACGCATGCTGCTTCTGGTAAAGGGAAGCAATTAATCAGCTACAAAGACAACTAATAGGGCAGTGCTCTTGTGATACAAAGAGTCATGTCTGGCCTGTGTTAGCAAAAATCTTTTTGACCACTAAAATGAATTACTTACATAGGAACTAGGCAAGACCTTTTATTACACTAAATGATATGCTTGCTTTAACAAAAATGGTTGCCTTTCTAATAACGCTTATCTTGTTTATATCTCTAGGTTATTATGGGTACAACACTGCTACTACTTATGTGAATAATTAACAGTTATGTAATTTACTGATAGAGACATTTTTAAGGTGACAACTCATTAACAGAAAACTAAGTCCTCACTTTCACAGTTGTTCTGAAATACAGCCATACTGTGCAAGCATGAAAAGAGCAGACCCTGCAACTGCAGTGCAAACATCAGCAAAGCCTCACAGAAGAGCAACTAAGAACAAGCCCTGCCAGCCTGGTCCTTTAAGCTCAGAACTCAGCTGCAAAAGCAGGCAGCACTTGATGATTCAGAGGAATGCAAAGCCTAACCACTTTCTTGCCTTGCAATTACAACCTAGTTAATTGTGTACAACTGCGCAAAGGAAGAGAGTGAGGAAATTCCTTTCCTGACCCTTCCAGCAATTGACTTGTGCCCCGGAGCATGAGATTTGATTACTCATGTAACTTATTTTCCTAAGGCGGTTTGTTGTTGATAGCTCTTGTGTGACAATTCAATAAAGTTTTAGGGCAAGTCACAGAAACTCCTCGCTGGCTGAACATCATCTTGATTTTCTTTCTGTTTGATCCACCCCTGTGTGCTGGATTAACAGATTTCCAGATTGTAGCTCAGATGAGAAGCTATCAGGAATGAGATATGAGAACTATATGAGAACATATGAGAACTATCAGGAATTTTTTTTTTCACCAGAATGGTACAAATGAATGCAGTTGTGTTCCAGGTCCCCTTTCTGTTCAGTAGAGATTCCCAGTGAGCCTTAAAAACCAAGATTCCTTCCGACCCAGAGCCAGCCTACTACAATGTCTCAAAATGTCTCTGATGACGTTACAGCAGAATTACCACTTGCTTTCAGAAGCTCTGGTAGTGAAAATTGTTATTATTTTTGAGCTATAACCAATTGTTAGTATTATTCTGCAATAGCAAACAACAGCTGGGTTCCCTTACTGAGGCAGTGGTTCCAAATGCTCTGGTCACATGCTGTGAAGCACTGAGTCAGTACAACCCCATTTGTTGCCATGTGCTCCTCAAGGAGGGTGCAATTGAAAAATCCATTGGTGTACTGGTGATGCTATTTCAAGAAATGTAGCTTTGTCTCCCGCCCAGCATCACAGATCTGTGCTGCGCCATGGTTCCTCTTCTCATCCATCACTCTAGCACAAGAACATATTGGACCTTTTTCAGAAGAAGGGGGGCAGAGAAAGAAGTATTCACCTGGATCATTTTCTTGACCTGGTTTCCACCAGTAACTGCACCAGTCCACCAAAGAAAGCCACAGGCTATAAATTGGGAACCTAAATGAATACGTAAGGCAGGAAAGGGAAGAAACTGGACCAGTTTTGCCAGCAAAGAAAAAAACTGGGTGTAACTATGCCCAGAGTCATCAACAAATAGCTTTGTCTTGACTGATTTTGGTCAGGTCAGTGTTGTCTCTCCTTCCGCAGGTAGCACAAAGCCAGAACCAGCTCCCAGCTGTGGGCTCTGGCTCATTGTACGGAAATGCAGTCACACCCACACCTGATGTGGATAAAATCTGTAATGCTAAGGGACTGGGTAAGGGAGAGATGGTGACTGCAAGTGCCTGCTGAGAGGTGACTTCAGTTTAGAACTGGCTGAAGAGATTTCTCCTTCCCTGTTACAAAAGCATGCTAACGAGATATTTTTATTACTGTTTTCAATGCTCCTGATTAAAATACACTTCCTGCAAGCTTTCCAACAGTTGATTTTTACTTATACGAATTACCATGGAAACTACTAAACCTTTATTGAGCATGCTGCATACTCAAGGATGGAGAGTTTTAAAGGCTTCCATGAATTGCAATACAGTTGATGTAGCAATGATACTGCCATGAAGACAGCTCAAGCCAGCTAGCTGGACAAGTGAATCCATCAGAAACTCCTAGTTCGTGTGCAAGTTTCTATATCGTTTTTCCTGATTTTCTTTAATAAGAAGTGTTTTGTTGCTTTTGTTACAAGAGCAGGCAGGTTGCACCTCTTTAGTTTTTGGAGTTTTACTTCTTTGCTCATTTTTGAGTATTTCTCAATCATAAGAGATTCAGATGTGTAGTTTATGCTACAAGTTGCCAGAGTCTTGCTTGTTAGACATTCCACCTTATCAACTTATTTCATAGCTGTAGCTATGGCTGGCTTTGTGTATCTCTTGTTATTTTGGAAACAAGCTCTATTCCTTCCTTCTTATTATTTTCCTGCTAAGAAACAGATGACACTGATTTGGGTAATGTTTTCCCATATATACAGGGACTGTTCTGAAAGTAATGCCTCCTATTTCAGCCCATGACATCAGAGGCAGATGCTTGTAGTACAGTAGGAGAGGCTGAACCTTTCCATCAATATTACAATAAATTTAGTTGCTGTGTGACAGATGGTAGCAGAGGGGCAGTCTGACAAAATACCATCTGATGTAAAAGTGCTAAAGGTGTGTCACAAATTCCTTCTTGCAGGAAAAACTGCACCTACTGGCATTCGTCAATGCTTGCTGAATGTTGATGGAGATCAAACAGTGAGGCGGTGGATGGTGTGTTTCAGTGGTGGTGACAGCAAAGTGAAAGACAAGCCCCTTTCAGCAGATTTCTACAAGTATGGCATACAGACTCTAGTTCATTGCTGGAAAAACGCATAGCTAATGGTGGTGACTATACTGAAAGATATTGGTGGTGACTATATTTGACTATATTGAAAAACAGTGTTTAGTAGCAGAAAATGTGCCCTATCAAACAGCGCTATTGTGCACTTTGGATATGTTGTAGTTTCCACAGAAATAAAGAGGAGGTGTCACTTTTGGACTGACCTACCTACATCTATGGGAGGGGACACACACTCAGCCTCATCTAGCTTTGCTGACACCCCACCACTGTGCAGGAGCTAACCACAGGAACAATTCAACAGGCATTTCGGAATTCTTTCAGAGGAAAGGTTTGTACCTTTGTAAGTTACTCCTTTCCATATCAGGCTTTATTTCCCCTAGGGAGGTTTTTGCATACTACTATTACAGTTTTCCCACTCAAAATAACAAAAGGAAACCCTGTGAGATGTAGGCAAGGCTGGCTGCTTTTGGCTCTGACTACAGGCACTGTTAAAAGCCATTCTCACTTCTTCCAGCTGTGAGCATGTCCTTAACTTTGCATTCCTGAAGTGTATGTGGCTTTATTTGTTTAACCGCATGGACTGACTGTTTGTTTGGTGAGCAGAGCAGAAGAGCCAGGTTCAACACCAGCAGTAGATGAAGCCCCCAGACATCACAGGGGAAGAACTCAGCTAGGTTCTGGCCTCTTGGAATAACTTGTCTTAAAAGCTCATCATTTTCTATGAAAACTGCAGTAGACACCAGGACAGCCATTACTTCTTTAGTGTTCTCTGGGACTGAGGGTGTTATAAAACAGATTTGAGATTTTAAAGAGTGATTACAGAGTTTGTACAGTGGTAAAGTGATTGTTTTAGCCAAGTAAAATATCTCCTGGAAAATGCAAGATGGGCTCCAGATCATAACTAATGCTGCAGTCAGGACCAGTGCAGAGTTTCTGTAGTGTGTCGGGTCTGCAGGGTGCTTCCCAGGCCCCTGTGCAGTAGGTGCTTGCTTACTGAGTCACAAACAGGAAATGTCAGGGCATCAAGGCCACACTGCACCGTGCAAGACTGTTATCCAGGACACCCTGGCCTGCTGCCCCCATGTCATGAGGGATGAGGTTAGTTCTCTGATTGCTGGGGTTTTCTTCATGAAGCTGAGGATGCATACATGCTGGCTGCATGTCTGGCTCTTGCAAGTCTCCTCAGAGACCCTGGAGGCTCCTTGATTTGCACTGGTGACAGCAGCAGCCCTGCTGCCTTATTGCTTAGCAGCCCCCCAGACCTCTGGAGATGCCTGGGCCAGCATCCCTAGCTTTCTTGGACAAACATGTCATGGGCTGGGCACACTATTTCAGTGAATGCATCCTGCCTGGTGTGCAGGGCCATAGGCTGCTGGCTCCCTGCCCTAAGACAAGGCAAGCAACCACACAGCCTTCGTGGAAACGTGGGGCCTCTCCAGGAGGCCACAAGTGTGTGCACACACACACACGTGGTGCTTGGTGGTGGTGTTTTTCCAGGTGGGGGCAAACTGTTCGAAGGTCCTACAGGTGGCTGCCAGGCTCAGCCCCAGAGCAGCCCCTTTCCCTCCTGAGGCTCAGGGAGCAGCCTTGCCCTCAGGGCTCTCAGGAGGGCGCAGGTAAGAGCACCCCCGGCCCCGGGCGAAGAAAAGCAAGCCCGCACCTTCTCGGCAGCCGCCCTATTTGCTCAGCTAATCTCACGGGCAGGAAATTGCCTCATGATTAATATTTATGCTTCGCAAAACGCCCGCGGCGGCCCCCAGGGGGCCGGCTGCTCTGGCGGGCGGCCCCGGCGCTGCCCCTCACGCCGTGCCGCTTAGCCCCTGCTGCTGGGGCGCGACCCAACCGGCCGCCGCCAACCCTCGCCCTATCGCTCTTTCCGCTCTTTTCTCTCGATCGCCTCCTCCCAACCCCACCCCCCCTATTCCGGCTCTTCTTCGCCCGCCCCGCTCCCGCGACCCCAGCCTGCGGGGAGCGAACCATTCCGCCCGCGGGGGTACCCTACGGCTGAGCCCTGCCGGGGGCGGCGCTGGCTGCTGGGCTGTGCTGCGCGGTGCGGGGGGCGGCTCCCGGCGGCGGCGGCGGCGGCGGCGGCGCGGGGCCGGGACGGGGCGGCGGCGGCGGCAGCGGGATGCGCGGTGGCGGTGAGTGCGGGCCGGGGCCGGCGTCCCGCGGGGCCGGGTGGGTGCGCGGGAGGACGGCGTAGTTTTGTCTCGGTGCCTTGCGCTTCCCCCCGCTCTTGTACCTGGCTCGGGGACGGCGCTCTTTGTCCGTGCCTCTTTGTTCGGCTGCTGGCTGCGGGGCTCCGCTGGGAGCCGGCACCACCGGGTGCAGCCACGCACCTGAGCGCCCTGCGGGAGCCGGGCAGCCCAGCCGGCCTCTCGAGGAGGGCAGCCGACGGGTCGCATCCCCCCCGGAGCACGGTGCAAGCCGGCGATCCCCTGCGCTCTCCTTCCCATCTCTGAACTGCCCGAGACGTTTCCCTGCGTGGAGAAGTGCGAACGGGCTAGCGGTGCTTGCATAAAGGCTGGGGAGATGGGGTTCTGCCTCCGCGAGCTTAAGCACACTGCTTTTGGCACCAGTTCCTTTCCACCAAATGCTCGTCTTGTCACCGTGGCTGCGCACCTTGACGCCACACGTGCCATCTCCAGGGCGGCTGGTGGGCGCATTGCCCATAAGAACAGGGCAGTGAGTGATCTGTGGGGTGCGTGCACCTCTCTTGAGGGGAAAGAGGGAGATAGGGAGCATTGCCTGTTCTTAGATTTGGTGAATTTTATTTATTTATTTATTCCCCAAGCCCTCACTGTTCTGATTAATAAGAGAGAAGGAAGAGAGGCAGGGTGAGGAAAGGCGTGGTAGAGCCAAGTGGGATTCTGGCACGGAGGTGGGCTTGCTTTGCTCTAGCAGAAGGAAGGAACGTAGAAGAGAAAGAAGTTAGCAGAACACAGGAGAGCGCTCACCTGTGCTGTTGGAGAGGGAACTGAGAGAGTGTTAGTTTTTGGAGGCTTCAGATAGCAAAACTTTACTCTTGCCGGAGCCACTGATACCTTTCCTGCGGTTGCTTTAAGTGGGTTCCTTTTCTGCACCATAAATGTATTTCTGTTTTGTCAAATGCTAAATCAGCTTTTTTTCTGTGTCCATGTTCTCACTGAGGGAATGGAAATCTTTGACAGCAACCAGGACAGGAAGAGCAGTCATTTTTTTCTAAATTGGTTCTTATCTGGGCTTGCCAGATACATCAGTAACTGGTTTCTTGAAATGGTTATGAAGCCGACCATTTCAGGGAAGGAACAAAGTCCAGACTTCGAGTATTTTTTGTTAAGGTGGGAGGCAGAGGGGTGGATGCAATGAAGATTGCCTTAAGATTGGCTGGGACCTGAAGAATTGAGGGGTTTTGGATCTGAAGGACCAGGGGATTTTGGACGGAGTGGTCTGGTCTGTTTTTTCTGCTTCAGGATCCTGAGAACAGCTGCAGTAATGAAAGCAGGGGAAAAAGTGCTGATTGCTGGTGAAAGAGTTAATGCTGCCTTCACTGCGCGTGTAGTGCATTCTCTCCATCTTCACTTGTTAAAGCAAACAGATAATGCTGGTGTGTAGAACAGCCAGCACTGCAAGCAGTGCATCCCAGTGCATTAGCCAACCAGCTGTAAGGTGATGCCCTGCTTAGCGTGTTCGGAGCAGATGCTTGTCACTCGGCTTTTGTTTCGGAGCAGCGGCGCACAAATGAGGAAATCTGGGAGTTCTTCCCTGCAGAAGGTCCTCCACACACCTCAGTGTAGGAGGGAAATCTATAAACATGAAGCTTGTTTTTCTCCTCGAGTCTGCAAGTGGGATCAGATTTTCAGTGAACTATTTAGCTAACTGCCTTCATTATATTAAGTGCTGTAACTATAGGCATAGCACCTGTATTCCTCACTCAAGGGAACAAAATCCTGCTGATAAGTGCTGTGGTGTGTCGTGTAGGCAGGCCTGTGGTTTGGTAACACTGCTGCCCGCAGTGGGCATGTCCCGACAATTTGAAGCTTCTCAAGCTGCCACTGTCATGATGTGGTTTGCTGAGCAATTATGATGTGAAGCATTTAGTTTGGGGGCATCTCTGCTGCACTGAGAGTGCTGGAAAATGAAGGCGAGCTGAAGAGCTGGAGGGGATGTTTGGAAATACAGGGCAGGCGTCTCAGGAAGGAGACAAATTGAGGAGAAAGGGACAAACGGAATAAGAGAAACTGTCAGAGTAAGTGGGCATTGAAGGCTGCTGATTAATAAAGGAACTGACAGGCACAAAGTGGCAGTGAAAGAAATCAGCACAGAGGGAAGCGGATCATTGGGCAGAGGTTGGCTGAGAGAGTGGGAAAATGCAATGGGGAGATAGGGGAAAAATGGTAAGGATGTCCAAGAAGCAACCTGGCATCCACCCCCACCTCAGAGGAAAAAAATAAATCTTAGGAGTTGTTCTGAGTAGTTTTTCTAGCCTCTTAGATTTTCTGGGACTCACTCACCTGCTGTGTATGGCAAGTTCTTATTGAATGTATTAGGGGCATCCTAACAGCAAGTGTATCCTGTCGGGTTAGGAAAGAAGGAACTTCTCTTTGAAGTCTTTGTGCTCCTCTACGGTGTATGAGTTTGGAGTCATAATTTTTTTTTTTCACCCAACCTCCTTCCCCGAATTTAACGTTGAGAAAGTCTGCATTTCCTGGGTTTCAGATATGGAAAGTGAATGTATTTGTGTACTTTTCCTGCTATACCAGATGTTGTTTGTTTTTTGTTAGTCTGCGCAATTAGATACAAGCAGTCATAGGCCATTAGCCACCAGCAGAGCTCTCTGTTTGCCAAGCCCGTGTGAATTTTTACATCCTGATTTAGCACGCTCAAGTTTTTTTTTTTATTTTTTTTAGCAGAAAAAGAGTTGATGACTTAGTGCTTGACAAAGGCTTGGGAGCTCCATGATATTGGTGCATGGTGGTAAGCTGGTGTGGGCTGGGTGGCTGACTCCTGAGCTTCACTACCAGAGAGACACCAAGCCGACCTGAAGCTGGCTTGTCTTTTGCCAGCCCTGTTTTTCGGCACGAAGAAAAGAGTTCATTGTTTCAGCAGGAATTTCTTCTAAAACATTTCTGCCTCTTGGTGGATTTTGTTTGGGCAGAAAACAATGAACTCTCATTTTAAAATAGCAAGTTAACCTCTGCTTAGCTCTGTGAGCAAATCCAGACGAAACAGTGACTTATGTGACCAAGAAGTAAGGCAGCGGTAAGGATGTCTGTTGAAATAATACTGTTTGAGTAAGTGGTTTAATCTCATGTCCTACCTGTGCACAGGAGTAAGATAAGGTCCTTTGAGATGGGAACTTGAACAATTTCAGTTCCAGGTAAGAGTAGCTGTTACAGTGTAACTTCTGTTATTTGCACTGAATTTTTCATGTGGACATTCTAGTAAGGTGATGTCTTCTATTTGCAATCAAACTGTGGTACTTAAATGGTAATAAATGTTTTGGGGTTTGATGGGTATTTAAAATTGTCAGTTTTCCTGACCTGATAAAAATAAGTATGTGGTTTCAGGTTACTAAAAAGAGTAAATGGTTTACATCAGCTGTAATAAAGGAGAGACTCACGCTAATGCAGTGGGGTGGAGCAATTAGAAATCTTGAGCAGCTGTGCAATCTGGTGCAGTTTTTGGAATCATTGGTGTAGTTATACCAGAAAAATAGATGTGGTTTATTATGAGGATGAAGCTACGTAGGATTTTTTCTGTTACTGCATTTCCCCTTTTTCTGCTCCTTCTCCAATATAGCAGAATAATTTCTCAAAGGAAGAGATAAGCTGTAAGAGTGACTTCCTCTGCCACTCCTTTTTCCACATCGGAAACCTGCAGGGTTACAAAGGAGGGACTTCGTCAAATTGGATTTGCAGATATTTGCCTTTTAATTTATTCAGTCTAGTGAATGTGCCAGAGGGAGAGCGTTGGGAATGAAAGCTCCATAACCAACCTTGTAGTCATTCACACTGGCATATTGCAGGCTATGTCTATTCTATATTGTGGAAGGTGAGGGACTGGAAGATTTTCAGGGCTGTGCTGGCAGGAAATTAGCTGTAGCTTAAGGTCTGGTGTACTAGGTTGTGGGGGAGAAGAAGGAGGAGGAAATTGACATGTTTAAATGGACTTTAAGATAGCAGCCTTGCTGAGTTCCTGAGCTTTTGGCAGAGATGGCCGTGGTCCCTCTTTAAGGATGAGCTCATTCCCTAGGCTTTGGGTATAACATCTCAGCTGAGTTATGCAGGTGCCTTGCTGCGAATGTATTGCTTTTGTTGGCAGTAGGCTTTAAGGGACTGGGGAAAGGCTGATTTACACTTCAGTGTTTTTGGAGGTAAACTGTAGAGCTCCATAAAGTTCACTTTCCTATCCATGCGAGTGAGCCTATCAGTACTTTTCATAGTAAGTATGAAATTTTTCATACTTACTCATTTTCATAGTTTCATTCATATTTACTCATTTTTCATAGAAAATGAGAGAGGAGGGGAAAAAAGTAACAGTCTTGCCTTAATCAGGAACAAGTGGACTGTCCTAAGATTCTGCAGGAAAAAAGTAAATGGACTTGGGATTGGAGCAGCCCATTTTTGGGTATGGGTGTGCTATACCGGGGGGAAGTTGCAACTCCAGGCACTGAAGCCATCAGCAGTCATTCGTTCACCAAGTTTTCTTTGTGTTGGGAAAACTTAGCAGAAAATTTTTTTCTTTGCAGAGCACGATGGAGTTTCATCTGTTTTCCATGGGTGGCTGTATGCTGCTGCAGCGCGAGCTCCTGAAGAGAAATGTCAGGGACATGAGAGGGGACAGGAGCTGCCGGGTGCTACTTGTAGTGTTGTTTGGGAAACCAGGAATGAAGAAACAATGAAGTGCAGAGAAGCCAGAGAGAGCAGATGGTCAATTTTAGGAACTTTGTTTAAAAATGGCTGTTTATTTTCAGTCAGAGGAACGCAGTAGCTATTCCTGAGGCACTGCGAGGGGCTTGTTGGTAACACAGGAGTGACCAGTGTGCTGCAGCAGCTTGTCCTGAGGGGAGGAGGCTGTCAGCTCAGGCTGAACTGAAGGAAGGGGACAGAGCCCACACAGTGAGGAAATAAAACCCTAAATATCTGGAATAAACACTGTGCAAAGCCGTACCTGCGTTATGTGGAGCTGTAGATCTCTTCTGCTTAGCTGAGTGGATAGATGTTTGGTATAAAGCAACCCTGTGTTATAATGTACCTTAGAAGTGGAATCCTTTGTTTGTCTCGCCGCCTGTTTGAGCCATGAATCACTGTGTCTTCTGGTCGTTAGTAAAACAAAACTTAATTTGGCTTGGGCACTGCAGGGATGAAACGTGATTGGTAATGCTGTCTACATTCACTTCAGATGACCATAAATCCCAGATGAAGTCACTTCACTTAATTCCAGACAAGGCTGAGTGCAGTGTGTGCTCTGTTGTGAGGTTCAGCCTTGCTGGACGAGGTCCTGCTTAATCCTAAACCTGAAAGAGTATGATTTTGTGTGAGCAGAACTATTGGGTTTGAGCTGTTAGTTTAACTCCCAAGTTCATTTGAAGTTTGTTGCTTATGTTCACAGGTGAAAAAGTCAGATAATTTTTCTCTCCTCAGATCCAACTAATGTTAAGTTAGTTTTCTGATCAGTCATACAGTTACGCTCTCTGTTACAGGATAGTGTGACAGTTTGCCAGTTTTCTATGTGAAGTTGAACATGCGCTGAGAAGATTAAGGTCCACCTCCTTTTTGAGGAGCAGTGTTCTGAAAATGCCTTTTAACGGGGTCTTGCGTGCACACAGTGTGTGAAGGTGGGAAAGTAGCAGCCACTTTAATGGCATTTCTGTCCTATTGCTTAACGTTTTGCCAGCAGGCAAAAGACAGAGTACCAGCTGGTCCTTCCTGGTGGGGAAGCCCCTAAGGCTTCAGAGCTTTGCGCTGGGAGAGTTCATGATCACCAGGCACTCGTGAGAGGAGGCAAGGTGAGCAGGAAGGGATCTCTCCATGGGATGGGAGACCCTACTGGGTCTTGGGGATGGTAGATGTTCAGGGTCTGTGTCTCAGAGATGGTAGACGTTCAGGGTCAACAACATTGCCTGCTGAACGTGACACGGCTGAAAAACTGTCTACTTTCCAGGCCATTTGCCACCGTCTGCCCTGGAGCACGCAAAGCCTGCAGTGCCAAAGCCCCAGGTGGAGGCCTCCTAAGAGCAGAACTGCATTCACAGTGCCTACATCTCCCGTTCCTGGAGAGGGCTGTCAGGGTGAAGGCAGCCTCTTGCTGTGAGGAGAAATGCCCAACAGAGTGGAAACTCTCTCCTTAGAAGGAGTGGGGAATGACCTCTGTAGAGAGCGAAAGTGCTGTGAAGTGAGATCAGCGCAGATGTGATTCATGAAGTAAGAGAGGAGGGACAGGGCCTGCCTGGCACAGTAAGGGAGGGGACCAGCAGGGTGGGAGAAAAGCCAGAGGTTACTGCAAGGAAACTTCTTTCCAGAGGGATTTAGCAGGCAGCTCCTGTTCTAAGGCTGTTCTCCGGTGAAAAAGCCATGGCAGGAAGATTCCATGCAGCAGTGACCCGAAATGCTGAGGCTGCGACTACGGACGACAAATAGTGGCTCATCTGTAGGCGGCATCAGTCATCTGTCTCTGTTCCTCACTTGTTCTTCTGCCACGTTTCTGTTTGCTCACCCAGAAGTAAAACACAGAGGACCTACAGACGGTCATCATTAATTTTGTCACTGGGTGCAATTCCTTTAAAGCCTGTTTTTCAACCTTTCATAAACAGAGTAACCCTCTAGAGACGTTCTATTTGGATTTAAATTTAATTTTAGTCTTTAGTGGCTGGGATACAATTTTGGCATTTCTGCTAAGCCAAGTTTCCGTTGTAGCTGCATTCAATTTATTTATTTCTAATGAACTTTAAAGAACCTCTTTACGTTCCTCACCCAGCTCCCTTGGAGCCTCGGACATCACGTCTCACCAAAATGTTTTCTGTGTTTTGCATACCTGTTTCAATGTAGGTTTCATCATGATTGCAGGATGCTGGCATTGCATGGGCTGCATTTGGGCTTTCGGCTCTCAAAAGTAGTATCTTCTGTAGAAGAGTCCAGCCTTCCTAACAATTTCTTAAGGAAACCACAGGAATGCAAACAGAGCTCAGGAGCTGTGACTAGTAACTGCCTGCACGGAGTCAGGGATCATAGATAACGGCAGATTATCAGATGAAATGTTACGGACTTCTAAACTGATGAAACAACTCCAGTTGCTTTTTTTTCCACAGCCTCCACATTAAACATGCAGTGCACTTTCTAAACATCTTTTTACTTGTTTCTTTTTGAAAAATGCATGTGGAAATTTTACATGAAGAAAAGTCAGTTTTGGTCTGTACTGTGCACTTGAAACATGTTCTCAGAATACCTTTCTTAAAGCAACTTTTTTTTTCTTCTTTATTTGCAGGTCAAAATTAAGTTTCTTTTAACTGTCACATAGAAGATGAATATGATGCCAAACAGAAGTAACGCCTCATCCTTTCAGAATCTTGGGTCAGGTAATCAATTAATAGAAATGAAGTTTTTTTTGTAAATTTACTGAAGTGTTTTAGGATTTATTATTGATTTTGGTCCTCTCATTCCGCTTACACATAGATAAGATCAGTGCTCTGTTCTTGTCTCTAACTCATTTCACCAGCTAAAACAGGGCCACAGCTGGATACACTACAGCCAGCCAGCCCTCCCCCATCTGTTTAATGTCTGGCTGGAATATAAATCAGTGACCCCCAGCTAAAGAACTTAGGAATGACAGAAAAGGAAAGGAATGAGGGGGGGGGGGGGAGAAGAAGAGAGGGAAAAAAAAAAAAAAAGAAGAAAAAAAAAAAAAAGAATTTTCTTCTGTATAGCCCCTGGCAGCACGTGCTTTGCTGAGTAGGGAAACCTTGAACTGTGCGTTGAAGGTTACCAAGTGTGAGCTTGGGCTGACCTTGGGGCAGGACAGATCCTATACAGTTCAAGGGCTGGAGCTCCCTGCCCCGGATGCTGTGAAGGCAGCATCAGACAGAACATGCAACAAATCATGGTTTATTCACAAAGCCTCATCCCAGGCATTACCTTACAAATTAACAAAACAAAACATGATCTAGCTTGTGGGAAGAAGTTAAGATTCAGTTAAACGTGCACTGCAGTCCAGTTGGGATTTAACCTTAAGATTGTGGGCACTCGTACTGGAACTGAAAATGTAGAATTTGCATTAGGTGTTGTAGAGGAAAGTTGAATCCACATGACTACATGAAGGTATTGTGACCTTTTTTATTATGTATGTTTGGATTTAAAGTACAACGAACCCTTCATTGCTGTAGTGAATGAGCCTGAAAGTTTCCATGAGCTAACTTGTTTTTTGGCAAAAGCGGTTAGTCTTCGCAGAATGAGATGTGCCCCACTGGTGTTGCAAGGGAGTAATAAACAATTACAATGTCCCATTAATGTGTCTGCTAAGCTATTTATATAGGAGTCAATGGAATTTATGCAAAGCCAGTTGAACTTCAGCTGTGTTCAAGTTACAATCTGGACAGTATGTTCTTGATGTGAGATTAACTCTCAGTTAATTTTAAGAGAGATCTGGAAAAGGGAAGAGGAAAGGGTGGATGGAAGTTAGGCTATGTTGTGCAATGGAAGTATAAGCACACAAGGTGTATACATTGTGCTTTTTTCTCTCCAACAGCTCTTATATCTTCTTCCTCATAACACCACTGATACGATGAGTGCTTGGTCTTTTTCAGATGCTTTGTTTTGTCTTGAACACAATCACGTTCCTCCTTTGTTCATTTGCACTTCATTGCTGCAGTTCATTAGAACTTAAGAAAGCAGTTAAAAATGCCAAGTAAAATGTCACATTATAAGAAGCTGACTCACAGCAGTGATGATCTGACAGAGTTCTTGAACTTACTGGTTCAAAGGCAACTTAATTGTACCATCAAAACAAATGCATTAAAATTACAGCAAATAACATCAGTCAGCTTAAGAAAAATATTAAATTCTGTGCAGTGATAAATCTGAGGTTTGGACCTGATGCTAAAAGATAGTGTTTTCTGCCATTAGTAGGACTTGTGGTTAACACGTGGTTAGCCAGATATGCCATGCACAAGGAGACTTTGTGTTCATAAGGTTGACCATCTTTCTGCCTATTGAATTATGTTATTGATGATGATAACCTTTGTTCTTAAATGTACAGATTTGTTCCTTAGGAATTGAGGAGGACATTCTGTTATGCATTTAGACTCACCTTAGGTGGTGTAGAGTGAGAACTCATTTCCAGAAGCCTGTTGAATAGGTATATATTGAATGATGCCCAGGACAGTAATCCAGGAGATTACTATCAGCAACAAAGGTTCCAGAAACAGGGACTTACTCGAAGAATGCATTGCCACCTCCCACCTAATGTTTAAACTGCAGTGAAACTGGATCATCTCTGTTCTGCTCTGCAGTTCCAGTGGGGAGCAGAAATCCAAATTCCGTGTCTGGGTTCGTATAATTGAAGTGGTACTCAGAAGAGGATTAAAGGATCACCTCGGAGGATGTTAAAAGCACTTTACAGGTTAGGATGTTAGGTTTTCTTGCAGAGTGACATTCTGAGATTAGGTTCTACTAAGGTGGTTTGATGTCACAGGTGGAATGCGACTGAGCCAAGAGAAAATCCCAGAGCTGACCCACGTTTCCAGAAGCTGTGCTCAGAGACTCTGCAGGAACTGACGCTGAAGAGTGGTTGCCTTATTAGCTCAAAGCACAGTGTGGCACATCCAAGGAGCAGTTGGCAATGTTTATGGTGCCATTTTTACATCAAGGGCCCGTTTATCTCCTGCAGTGACTGATGCTGTCAGGAGCTGAATTCTTTTGTCTGCTGTCTGCAGAGTGGGACTCGTAGCTGTAGGCTTGAGCTTGACGTGTCACTGAACAATAACATCCAGCACAACAAAATTATTTTTTGTCTGTGTTCCACCCCAGCATGTAAGTTACCATTCTGAGCTTAGGTAGTGGACTTGCATTTTGAAACCCCTGTCCATGCTTTTTTTTTTTTTGCTTTTTTTTTTTTTTTTTAATGCTCATATGATTGTTATTGTTCATGGATCCTAACGTTATACATGCTTGGGACAATCCTTTCCATTTTTCTCTGCAGATATAGTTACATAGATTTTTATTCTAAGAACATCAGAGTGCTGAGCTGAAACACCTTTAAGAGCAGGTGTTGATTTTCTGTGAAGCTTTGCATGGCAGACCTTGCAGCAGAAAGGTAGCCAATGCTTTGTGAGCTTTGAACTGAGCTTTATTGAGGGTTCGAATGCATTAGTTGCAAAAGCTAAAAGAAAAAGTCACCCAGAACAGGACCTGTATCCTGAAAGAATTGCATTCAGTTCTTTCCTTTGCTGCCAGCTTTGTATCTTCTCTGTGTATCTCAGTTCCTCAGCTGTAAAAAATCAGAAAAATAACGTCTTATGAGACTCAGGCTTACAGAAAGGCTGAAAGTCCTGCAATGGATAAGACAACAAAGAAAGAGTCTGATATCTTCCCAGCTCTATTGCTGGTCTGCGATGTGAATTTGGTAATGACTCTATTTCTTTTTTGTTCTGTTATGCTACAATTTTTGCTAAAATAGAGATTAGAAAATTGCTTATATCTTGCTTTCTGTAATGATCTGAGACGTTTATTACAGGCATGATAATGTTTAGGAAAAGCATTCTTTTCAAGTTAATATGCAGACATACATATACAAGAGGTTACTTATTCACTAAGAACTTTTTCTTCCTGTTTTCTCTTCCTTGCAGATTCCAGTAAGATTATGGCAGAGTACAGCCACACACAAAACCAGATGGAATTACAAAATGCTAGTTTGGGAAAGGGTTCTGTGGTGAATTCCCTTGAAAACGGTCTCCAGGATATTATGGAAAACCTCAACACGAAGAAATATTCATCAAGTCTCAAATTTAAAACAAACGGGGACTGCGCTGGTTCTTACTTAACCCTTTCACAACCTATGATGGCTAAACCCAGTCCTTCCACCAGTGTTAAAAATATACACTCTGTTACCAAAATTCAAGGAGGCAAGCTCTTCCCTTGTGAAAGTCCGTATCTTCCAGATAAAAGCTTCTCTGTAAAGCATTTGAGTTCCCTGTCAGGCACGTCTCCATCCCTCAGTGGGTACAATTTAGGAAGGACAGACTTTGATATTCATGCCAACAGAGAAAATGAAAAAGCTCTTGGACACGCAGATAAGTTTTACTACTCTAAGTATAG
The DNA here is from genome assembly GCF_023343835.1 of Lagopus muta. Lineage (NCBI taxonomy): Eukaryota > Metazoa > Chordata > Aves > Galliformes > Phasianidae > Lagopus > Lagopus muta. Next base: position 88,245,205 of record NC_064433.1, read on the forward strand.
CCAGAAGAACAAGTCGTATGACAATGTCTACTTGCCAGGAATGCTGGACACAAAGAAGATCTCAGGCTCTCTTCTTACAATGTGGAATGGCAGCTCAGGGAGTGAGCTGATGCTTTCCCCTGTTAGCAATTCAGGGGCAGCCAGCATGCCTTCTAGTCCCAAGCAAGGTCGGAGAATGAATATTGATGATGGTCTGACCCTTCATGCAAAGCCAGTTAAACACAGGGATGTGATGATGGAGACGATGGCCTCACGCCCTAGGAAATACTCTGGTGGATCTCTAAGTCATATGGGAATGTACAGCCGTTCCCTACCCAGGCTTCATAAATCAACCGAAAGCCAATTGATGCCATTAAGTTTGCCCCCAAGAAACTCTTTGGGTAATACTAAAAGGAAAAAACTTGGAGAAAAGGATCTACCTCAGAATGCTTTAGATGCTGATAATTACCTGAATTTTTCTTCATGCAGCTCAGGGGTTTTACCACATGCCAATTCATTCTCTGGGAATAATCCCTACGTTAGTTCAACTCTCAGTGTTCCTGCAAGCCCTCGAATTGCTAAGAAAATGCTTTTAGCATCTTCTTCCTCGTATATTCCTGATGATTTTGATAGACTTGGACTCTCAGGCACGAGTCCCAGTAGTTCATTCTCCCCTGTGGATTTTGACAGATCATTCTCTGTCAGGAGAAACCTCTCCACCAGTTCCATGGAATTTGATGACACAGACTTGGAAAGTTACAGACAGACACCAAACTCACTGCAGACTTCTGTGAGAGAGCGCAAGAACAGCATCAGCTCCATTTCAGGGAGAGAAGACCTCATGGACTATCACAGGAGGCAGCGGGAAGAGCGGCTTCGGGAGCAAGAGATGGAACGCCTGGTAATTTCCTCCTTTCCATTCAGTTTTTCATGGCTGTTGGTACTTCCAGTTCTATCCATTGTGAGAGTGTAGCAAAGCATACGCTGGTGTCTTTTGAAATGTAAATTTTGTCAACGTCAGATGCATTTTTTTTATTATTGTGGTCCATTAAGCTAATGATTAAAAGGCATACTACTCTGTTAGCTCAGATGGATAGTACTGTTCAACCATCTTAAAGAAAAAAATAAGTTGGAGTATACATAAATTGCGATCATTTGTCCTGCGGGCTCTGTTAGAAACCCACAAGCTACACTGTAAGTATCTAGCACTTTGGTTCTAGTTGATGGCACGGCTTTGTGGTGAGTGGGTAGGATGAACCCATCTCCTGTAAGCAGCTCAGAGTCCTGTGTGCTGTGCTGTGAAGTCACGTATACGTTGGTGTTGGTTTGATGTCTGTCATCAGCTTACCCTGCCTGTGGTTTTACTGTCTGAGTATTTTCATTAAAATGCAGCCATTCTTGCTTTGCTTCTGCTCTGAGAGAAGAGGAGCAAAATGGGACAGAGGAGCTTCTCTCTCTGCAGAGATCTGTGGTCAACTAAAACTGCATATGGCCTCAGCCCTCAAGTACACTGGTAGTGAGGTGTGACTTTTATGTGTTATTGAAACAACTTTTAGGCTAAAAATAAATAAATAACTGTTCTTCAGAATAGTCAAGGAAGATGTTGTAATTGAATCTCCTTAAGAGAATGCTTAGTAATTCTTGAAAGTTCTTGCAGTGACTACAAAAGCCATCTGGCCCTATTTGCATGCACTCATACTGTGCTGATTTCACCATCCACAGGGAAACTGAGATCGTTACGTGAGCCAATTTGTGTTATTGAGTCTTAAATTTGGGATGTTAACTTCATATCTGTGCTTTAATTCAAGTGCTGGTAGGTTTGAGCAAAATGGCCGTGGGATGTTGTTGCATCTGTCCTACAGAGTTGTTGTCTGTGTGCTCCTTTATAAGGCACTGTGAAGGTGCTCAGCTTCAGACACGGCCAGGTGGTCAGGGCGGTCCTCTCCTTCCTGGGACAAGTGCTGCTCACTGCTGGCTTCGTTCTGGTGTCTTGGGCCATACTGTGAAGGGTGGGGTGGCCCAGCTTCCAGATCATGCCCTGAGAGAAAGGAGGTTTCTGCAAGCAGAAGGAAAACTGCATGAGGGTTGTCTCCCTCCCTCTCCTTGCTGTTGGTCCACTCCTTTTTGAAATCTTCCCTCTGTTCGCAGTCGTGGTGCTTGACGTGTGCAAAGTGGTGCTGACTTTTTATCAGAGAGTGTTCCAGACAGTGCTGTTGTAAAACTCAAGCAGAAATCAGTCCTGAAAGACACTACAGTGGGGTGTATTTACATTTCAAGGAGAAGAGTTTTATTTTTTTGCGGTAAGGAACTGAAGGTACAGGGTTGCTTTTGTATTCAGTAATGCTAAAAATTATTATGGTTTTATGTTTGGACGTGATGGCTGCTTAATTTTCCTTCCACTGTTTCTTTACTTGCAGAAAAATAGTCCCTTCAAGTTCTGACTCTTTCTAAAGAGAATTTGCCTCAGGTTTTTCCAAGCATGTCAAAGTTCATGAAAAAGCGGTAGTATTTTCTGTGTGTATCACATAATTTGAACGTGAAAGAAATTCCCTTGGCTTGAGTTTATCTTCTGCTCAGGATTCTGCTTGATTTCCCCCCTCTCCCCCCCCCCCCTTTTTTTTTTTTTTTTTTTTTTTGAGTTAGCTGGTTGAAGAGCTGCATGTAAGGAGAGCACCTCCTTCCTGGCTTGAGTAGCCCCCAGATAAGTTTTCAGAGCTATGAAAGAAAGGAAGGAATGTAATTTATTTATTTATTATTTTCTTTAAATCCAGTCACGTAATGCTTATCCACAAACTCTGCCGTTTTATTTTTGTCCTTCTGGGAGGATGGAAACATGAGTCTGTCCAAACAGAGTCCTCAAGTATCTAGTCTGAGCTTCCAAAGGACAGCTTGATCTAATTTTGTGGAAGGTGACATGGATGAAGATTGGCAATCCAGGTCTGCTCGAGCCTATCTTGGGGAGGAAGCAAGGGAATAATAATAGGACACAATACAACCACTAGATAAGTGCCTTTGGGTAGCACATCTGTGTGCTTTGAATTCGTAGAGATGGGTGAAAGTCCTGACTGAGTACCTGGTGGGTAAATGGCAAAGGAAACCCAGTCTTTTTAAGCATTACTATTCAACTGATATAATGTGCCTTCAAAGTAAAGTATGAAGGACTAGTTGGAGACTTCTTCAGAAACGAGAGCCTCCTTGCAGAGGATCAGACCATGCTACAGTGCAGATAGGAAGTGGAGACCATCCTGGCTGGCACTCCATAGCTGTCCTGCTGGCGTGGAGCTAATGGGTTGCTCTTGCCAGCTCATGTTCTTTGAGGTGCATTCAAAACAGCATGGCCAGCAGATCGAGGGAGGTGATCCTTCTCCTCTTCTCTGCCCTGTGAGGCTCATCTGGAGAACTCTTTCTGATTCTTGGCTCCCAGTTCAAAAAAGAACAAGGAACTGCTGAAGAGAGTCCCATAGAGGGCCATGAAGAGAGCACTGGAGTATCTCCAGTACAAAGAAAGGCTGAGAGTGCTGGGACTGTTGAGCCTGGACTGAGGGAGGATCCCACTGATGCTTATAGATATCTAATGGGAGGGAGTCAAGTGGATGGGGCTGGGCTCTTTTCAGTGGGGCCAGTGACAGGACAAGAGGCAATGGGCACAAGCACAAACTGGAACACAGGAAGTTCCATGTGAACACGAGGAAAAAGTTCTTTACTCTGAGGGTGACAAGTTGCCCAGAGAAGCTGTGGAGTCTCCTTCTCTGGAGGCATTTAAAACCTGCCTGGACACTTTTCTTTGTAGCCTGCTGTTGGAAACCTGCTTTATCAGGTGGGTTGGACTAGATGATCTCGAGAGGTCCCTTCCCAACCCCTGTGATTCTGTGGTTCTCATCTGAAGTTTTCAGTAAAGCCTCTGCAGACGTTGTTTGACCTGGTGTCTGCCCTTGATCTCTTCCCTTTATTTTCAAACCTTTTGTTGTGCTGTTGGGTTTTTTTTTTTTTCGTTTTTTTCTTTCCCCATACAAATTATTCTGTGAATCTTATGTACATTTAGTTTGCTTTTTAAGTGACAGAAGCCACTTGGGACATTTGCATTTTGAGCTGCTGCTGCTGTCTGCTTGTGAAACCAAATGATCTCCCCTCATCACTCAGAGAAATAAATATACACGGAAATTTAAAAACACAATACTAGTGGTGAAAATTCACAGGACTTTTTTTTTTTTATGATGAAAACAGAAGATTTTAATGTGTTCCCATACACCAAAGAGAGAAGACTTGTATGTACTTGCGTTGTGTTTGGTGTTGTTCCCTCTCATAGTATCATTAAGGTTGGAAAAGACCTCTAAAGATCCAGTCCAACCATCAGCGCATCCCCACCATGCTCAGTACATGTTCCTCAGTGCCACATCCACACAGTTCTTGAACGCCTCCAGGAATGGTGACTCTACTATCACCCTGGGCAGCCTGTGCCACTGCCTCATTGCTCTTTCTGAGAAGAAATGTTTGCTAATATCTAACCTGAGCCTCTCCTGGTACAACTTGAGGCCATTCTCTCTAATTCTGTCACTGATATCCAGGAGAAAAGGCAATGAGATAGCCTTCTCATTGCAACCTTATTTCAGATAGTTGTAAAGAGCTGTAAGATCTTCCCCTGAGTCTCCTCTTCTGCAGATGCAGCCAGACCCATCTTGTCACCTGGATGTGTATACAAGCTTTGCATGAGTACATGGCACAGTGAGCTGTTGCTGGAGATGGTTGATCCGCCTCATAAACAAGGGAAAAACTTAGCACTGGGATCTAAGAATAGTCAGTGAGATTCAGCTATTGAATTTTTTTTTTAAAGAGGAAATCTCTTTTTTTTCCTTTTTTTTTTTTTTTTTTCCTGTCTGAGATAAAAGGCAAATTGTGGTGGCTGCTGGAACTGAAAGGCTATCATTCTCCTCGGTCTGTGGGGAGCTGACTGTGCACTGGCACGGACAACAGGGCTAGAGATAGTAAGGCCATCTGTTGTGTTTGATACTCTTCGTTTGAACAGCAGCAGCCTCAGTTTTGTGCTGCTGTTTTGGGGCAGTGCAGTGCTCTTCCTCTAGGTGGAGGTAGATACCTAAAAATGAGCGGTGAAGCGTCGACACGATCCTGCCGTAAGCCAGCTGTCGGTCTGGATCTAAAGCATATGGCTGTAAATTAAGTTTTACTGAATGCAAGAGTCATGCTGGGAGGGATTTCAGCTTATATGGCCAGTGACCTAACAAGCAGCAATAGAATTAGGAGAGCTTATTCCACAGTCCATGCAGACGGAGGAGGACTGAATTTCATTACGTTTATTCGGCAAGTAGGAAATGTGGAATTACTCTGGGTATGTCAAGCACTTTGCATTGATTCATTACAGTTTAGCAAGATGAGCTAATGTGAGGGGGTATTAAATGGAAATATTTTGGAACCGTCAAGGTGGTACCGTTTTAAAATTGCAGTTATGGAGCTTATATAAATATCCATATAGATTGGAAAAATCTCCTGTATGTGTTTTATAAATTTATTTTGGCACTGCATCTTTTTATAGATCCTTTAAACATCAAGTGCCCAAGCCGTATTTAAAATATTGGTGACTTGCATCTTATAGGACCCCCAGGCAAGCGTATCATAGCTGGAGGATTACTTTTCCCACCACTAACACTGGACAGTCTTGGTGGCGTTACAGAGTTGCTGTTTAACAGCAGTTTGGTTTAGGAAATTAGAAAGTACCATATAATAAAAACAAACTAAAGATCTGCAGAGTACTCCTGAGCCCTTTGCCCATTGCTTTCTTGCTTTGCTCCCTGTCTGCCTTCTTGCAGCTCTCGTGCTTACAGTGCCCTGTTGTGCAAGGCTCCTTGGGTGTCTGCCAGGAGAAGCCAATGTGAAACACGAGCGCTTTCTGTGAATCTGGTGCTGGTGCTGATAGCCTCGTGACCGCGAGACTGAACATAGCAAAACAAAGACTCTGAAGGGTTGAATAAATGAGGCTGAAGTGAGAAAGTTTCGCAAATTAGAGGAAAGAGGAACAATAGCAAGTGAGTTGCTCTCAGCCTCAGTTGGCAGTCTGACTTGGAACCTTACTTCAAGCGAGAAGGCCTGGGGACTTGACTGCTCTCCTCCATGTTCCCTCTGCCTCCTTTTCCTCTTCCTTTTTGACTTGCTGCTGTTCAGCCCTTAGCTCCAGAGCTGTGGTTTTGCCTGCCCATGAGGGTGTTAAAGGGCAATGGAAGCAGGGAAAGAGCAGCAGCTTCCTCTGAAGACAAAGGGAGCTGTAGCTGCACCGATTAGCTGCAAATCTTGTTAGCTTCAACCGCAGAGGACAGACTGCACATGTATTTTTAATGAAATCTTGGGTTGTACAGTTACTAATGGCACTTATCTAAAAAGCTTCCTGCTTGCCACAGCTGATTAACAAAGTCTTGCCATGATACCTAGATACCACCTAGCCTCTACACGTTTGTAAAATCCATGTAGGTTGTTGTGCAGCAGATGAACAAATCCAGGGATTGCCGATATGGTTGCCTTTGAAAGATGGGGAGTTACTTGTCTCCGTTGTTTCGCGCTATTTTTCTTAGCAAGATGCTAGATATGTCTCCTAATGTCATTGTTTTGCAGTAACAGAGCAGGGTTGTTGTCCCCTTGTCAAATCTTCTAGCACCTAAATTTCCAGCCACTCAGATGTGTATATGGATTTATCAAAGCTGGTACTGGTGAAATTGCTACAGCAGCAAAAGCACGAGGCCTGTGTACCCCTTTTCATAGCAGGGAAGCTGATAGAATCATAGGATCACTAAGGTTGGAAGAGACCTCTAAGACCATCTAGTCCAACCACCAGGCCAAGCCCACCATGCCCACTGAAACATCTCTCTCAGTGCCACCTCTATAAGGCTCTCAAGCACTTCCAGGGACAGTGACTCTACCACCTTCCTGCGCAGCCTCACCACTCCTTCTGAGAAGAAAATTTTCCTAATGTTCAAGTTGAACAGTGGAAGGTTCGAGTTAAGGCCATTCCCTCTCATGCTATCACTGTTACCTGGAAGAAGAGGCCAAGCCCCACCTCACCACAACCTCTTTTCAGGCAGTAGAGAGTGATAAGGTCTCCCCTGACCCTCCTGCAGACTGAACAATCCCCATTCCTTCAGCTGGTCTCCTTAAGGTTTGTGTTTCAGTCCCTTATCAACTTTGTTGCCCTTCTCTGGACACGCTCCAGGGCACTGATGTCTTGCAGCGACTGACCCAAAACTGAAAGCAGTACTTGAGATGCAGCCTCACCAGAGTTGAGTACAAGGGAACGATCACCTCTCTGCTCCTGCTGGCTGCACTATTTCTGATACAAGCCAGCATGCTACTGGCCTTCTTGGCCACCTGGGCATATTGCTGGCTTGTGTTCAGCTGGCTGTCAACTAACACCCCCAGATCCTTTTCTCCCATGGAGTTTTCCAGTTACTCTGTCCCAAGCCTGAAAAGATCCTCTGAAAATATATATCAGGATTTTTTTAATCTGTTAGAAAGTGCATTTTTACAGGAAACAGTCTGAAAGAAGACTCATCAGGCTCGATTCAACATTCTTCTCTCCCTCCTAGTTTTAAACCAAATTTACACTGTTTGACATACCTTTTTTATCTGCTGTATTCAGTGGCACAGGTTGTTGAGTATTTCTTGCAAAGTCACTGCTTGGATTTTCATGGATTTCTGCTTCTGTATTTTTCATTGCAGGGGTGCTTTGCTAGCTAGCTGCTTGACTTGGAAGCATGTTCTAGAACAGCTGAGTGCAGGTGTGCTGGAGCTGGAGCAAGCTGGCCGAAATGAAGTGATGAGAATAGAGTGTATAAAATAACCACTCGGCTTCCTGTCTGTAAGCCTGTCGGTGCATGTCAAAATAGAAATGAGAGATAGCGGCATTTCTGTAATGTGTCCAAAAGTTTTTGTAGCCTGGCAGAGGTTTTTCCTGTGATTTTTGAGTTTTCCTGACCACGTGAGACTTGGGGAAGGAAGAATCCCTTTATTGGGCTGCTGACAAAAGGACAGGTTTGCATTAGGAACTCCTTACCTTTGTGCCCGGCTTGGGATGAGCAGCAGCTGTACTTGGAAGCGCACTGTTTGCTGTGATTGCTGAGAGGCTGGCCTGGGGTAACATGATATATATATGTATATCCTTTCATAGCAGGGAAGGATGGGACTTTGTGTCCTAGTGCTGCATTTCCCTGTCTGTAACCATCGGGGTGATTGTATTGAGGGGCCAGGCCCTGTGCTGTCGCACCAGCATCATAGAATCATAGAATATCCCACGTTGGAAGGGACCCATAAGGATCATCGAGACCAGCGATCCCAGCCAGCACTTGCACAGCGCTTTAGGAATTGGGTTGCGTGGCCAAAAGACTTGCTGAGAGGGAGGGTAACGGCTTTGGCGGGGTGAGGGAGTGGACGGAGTGGCTGGCAGTAGTCATGTGGAGGGAGCGGGGCTTAGTAGAGTCATAATTATGTTGGATGCTTGGGTTTGAAGGACAACTGCAGAAGCTGTTGAACCCATTTGGTGGAAAATCCGAGCCGGTGGTCACTGCCCAGAGCTCGGCGTGTTGGACAGCTCAGCCCTGCTGCCACTTTGGAAGGGACAAGAAACCTGCTGAGGAGGCGTGGGAGCAGGCTGCCCAGAGGTCTGGGTTGGGTAGGGCTTTGAATGGGCTTTGGTGCTTTATGAAGGGTGGAAACGCAGCTCTGCAGTTCATGTGAGCAGTGTGGGGGGATATGAGCGCGTAGTGCCTGTAACTGCTTAGCATGGTGACTATATGAAAAGCAGGGTGCTTGTAAACCAGAGTTTAATTGTCGTAAAATTCCAGTGGCTTGCTTCAGGGAGAGCAGAAGCAATGCAGTGCCCTCAGAGCTCTGCTTAGCTCACGTTCTCTCACTTGCTGCTGCATGTAGGATGTTACAACCACAAGGAATAGCTGCTTTGCAAATGTAATGTTGGGTGGAGTTTGAAAACTGAATGTGTTGCATTACTTTCTGGGGATGGAGCTGAGGGGTTCAGTGTTTTGGCTTTCTTTTTAAATAAGGTTGAAAAAAGAAAAAAAAAATTCTTGTAAGTAAGAAATGTGATCATTAGTGCAGGTATTAATGCCAAATGTGAAGCTTTCACAGTGGTGTTTTTTACTTGTTTGTTCATTTCTTTTTTTTTTTCCCAGCAGAATTTTCAATAGATCTATGGTAAGCAATTTTTTTGTTTATGTTATTTTCTTCTAGCAGTGGAACAATATAAAAGCATCACCTCTTAAAAATGAGAAGGTCAAATGCTTTCATCTGAAATAGAAGTTATGGGAGGCTATGCATTAGTAAAATAAAGCAACTTTCTGATGCTTTTAGAAAGTATTACAGATATCTAGAAGTCTTCCAGGAATTAAGCATCCAAAGCATCTTGAAGCACGTCAGGTCAAACTAGTTAATCTGAAACCATATAGAGTTTGAGTTAACTGATAAATAAAAATCCACCCAATTTCTGTGTGTTTGAAGTATGTTCTATTTTAGATGTGATGCTCCCTGAACTGTGTGCTTCGAAATGTGGACTAATTCTCTCTCAGAAAAGAGAGTCAGAGTTCACAGAAAATCCAAAAAAGTCAGGAATTAATGAGTTCATGGAAAATCTGTGCATATTTTGCAGCTTTGTAGGCGGTTAGCGTAAGTGAAAAACAGAGTAATTAGTGCTTTATACAGTGAGCTTACTGGGCACATATACGTACAAATTGGGTGTGGTTACAGCAATCAGAATGAACATTAATTTTCTTCATTGGAAAGAGAAGTAGGTGTAAGGATGCCCTAACTTAAGTAAGTGTTAATTTCTGTGAAATGTACTTTATTTTAGAGTTTTATTCCATGTTGGGTTTGATTTGGTTTTCCTGTCTATTAACTTTGTGTCCTACGCAGCAATTTATTTATGTAGATCTGTTCACTGTCTCTGAGAGCTAAAGGCATACTTGAAATTGGATGACTTGAAATCAGTAACTGTGAAAACAAGCAGCGTGTTCTTCTGACTTCATCTTTACTTTGGCTCACATGTGAAGCTTAGGGCTTTTATCTTTTCCTAAACTAGGAACGACAGCGGCTGGAGACGATCCTCAATCTGTGTGCAGAATACTCCAAGTCTGACAGTGACCCTGCTGCAACTACAACAGTTGCTGATGTTCAGAAAATTAACAAAGAACTTGAAAAGCTGCAGCTATCAGATGAGGACTCAGTATTTGAAGACTCACAGATGAATCTAGAAACGAGATTTAGAAACCACTTGAAGTCGTCTGCAAGTGATTCAGATTTCTCCGAGCAAAGTAACCACAGTCGCAGCACTGCTTCTTTCCTTTCCTCCCGGGGGCTGAGAGCCGATGAGCACTTCAATGAAAATGTGAAGCCTTCATCATTAGCTACCCCTGGCTTCCTGAAGGATTCCACTGAGTCTTCGTATCTAAGCATCACACCAAAGGTAATGCTGGGTAGGAAGGCATAGAATAGTCTGCTCGATGGCATGAAGTCCTCCTCTGGAAGTCAGATTTCACAGCACAGGTCCTAACTGGGATGGTTTAGGTACAAGAATTTATTTCAGAGCTCATATAACTTAGAACCCAGCAGCAGATAATTTCATTTTCTATGAAAGCTGTTGGTGCTGGAAGTTTTTTTTCTGGAGGATGTAGGGCTTGAGAAGACTGTAAGGAATTTCTAGGGGAGAATGATTTGTCTGAACAAGTTAAAGCTACTTAAACAAGCAAGGTTTCCGGATTCCTACTTAGAGTTGTGCTGAGATGGAGGAAAGAGAAGGGAAGTGCTACCAAGCTGTCCTAGACTGAGGCTCCCGTTTCCTGAAAGAGGAGGCTGCTTTCTCATTGGTAAACCAGTTGCAGAGGAGGTGAGGAGGAATTGCGTGGGCTGTGTTTGCTGGCCTGTCGGCTGTCCCTGGGCTGGACCTGAGCCACTTGTCACATCAGCTGCTGCCTCTCATGAGGCGTGCGGTGGCAGCCTGCCTCCTGGCACTCAAACGCATCTCCTACGCTTGCTGAGATGGAGCTTCTTTCTCGTCTGCTTTATCTTGATGTTCTGTTATTGAAGGGGAGTTGTCCTTTAAAAAATGAGCTAACAGTGTTTCTAGTAATTTCCTACAGCTAGAAGAGCAGGAGCTTAGTTCAGGGTGGGGAATGGCCTTTCCTCCCTTTTGGATCAGTGCCTGGGCTCTGCTGTGCCAGATGAGCAGTGCAGCTGGTTTTGGGGAGAGATGGTTTCTTAACATCCTAAATAGGTATATCCAGTAATTAGAGTGAAGAGTTTATTGTTAAATCTTAAACAAACATGACATTAAGGTTTTACTTAGTCTTGCTAGGTCTTTCCATGTACAAAAGGTAGTGAGACATTTAAATTACAAGTTACTGTGGTCTTGCCTTTCTTCCCCATTTGTTTCTTCCTGCAGGTCAGAAATCCTATTTTAAATCCTTTTTAGGAAGTTGAAATTGAAGACATTATGTCAGCATTACCCAAGCAGGATGCTGGACAAAAAGTGGCTTTCCTGCTAGGATTACTAATGCTAATCAAGGAATACCTTTCATTCATTGTAAAGGGTGCTCTGCTAAGCCCTGAGAAAAGCAACAAATGAGCAACTGCATTAATGAAACACAGCTCATTGTTTCAAAATATCGAGATCAGATCTGTCCATGATGATTTGTCCATGCCTGCTCTCAGAACAGCCATTCAGGAGCTGACTTGAGCCTCGTTAGAGCGTGGCTGTGTAATCCAGTGGTTAATGCAAAGCTCTGTGCACAGCCCACTTCTCATTTGGGTTGGCGACAACAAGTGAGCAGCTTACAAAAGTAATTTGATCGTGTGCCCCTGGGATCAGGTGAACATGAAGAATATGTTTGAAACTCAATACTCTTTGATCTAACCTTTGCTGCTCTAATGAGATCACAAGTATTTTTTTTTAATAATGCTTTTTAATTCTTGGCACAGTTGTTTGGTAATTAAATGACAATGAAAAAAGCTATGTTACAGGCTGCCCAGGGAGGTGGTGGAGTCTCCTTCTCTGGAGATGTTCAAGACCTGCCTGGATGCCTACCTGTGCTACCTGGTGTAGGGAACCTGCTTTGGCAGGGGGGTTGGACTCGATGATCTCTGGAGGTCCCTTCCAACCCCTACAATTCTGTGATTCTGTGATTCTGTAAAGGTATTGCCTCCTGATGGCCAACCAGGGAGGCAGGGCTGAGCTTTGTCCTGTTTTACAGAAGATACCCATCTCACTGGCTGCTTGTAGAAATGTGCTTGCTATTCTACATTGTGGATTTTATTACATGAACAGTTGATCTCTGCATAAAAACCATTATCATCTATTTGCTTTATTATTTTTAAAAGAAAAATTGGATTTTTACAGTCTAGATAGCACAGCAGGTAAAGTATTCTCAAGGGTCAGATTTTAATAATTGTATTGTATGAGTAGTATTTACTGTTCAGTATGGTATTTAATTCTAGTGCTCGGAAGCAAAGTATCGTGTTTGTTTCTCTTGTATGCTTTCTAAATATAGAGGTAGTAATATAGTAGGAATGAAATACGTACCAACTTCAAAACCAGCACGTAGTACTTATTTAAAATGGTCACAATATTAGAGGGGAAAAGGGAACACAATATTTAACCTCTTTTTAATAAACCTTTTGTAATTGCAACTGCAGATACCAGAATGCACAAGTGATGATCAAAGAGGACAGGAGCTCACTCGACTAGAAGAGGAGCGCATAGTAATATTAAATAACTTGGAAGAACTTGAACAGAAGATCAAAGATTTAAATGACCAGATGGATGAATCCTCAAGAGAGGTATGGCATACGTTTCAGTTTTAAATGTCTTGCTTGTTTCATATATCTACATAGCATAGATAGGTTGAGCAAGTACACAGGGAGTTCATGAATGTATTCTGTGCCTTTTCACTAGAATTAGGCACAGAATCATGAACCTGGTAGTCTCCTACTGCGAAGGTTATTTATTTCCAAGCAGAGGGATGGTTGTGATGCTCAGATTAGCCTTTTCCAACTGTAACCATAATACTCATAAGCGGAATTAGAACAATCTTCTTGCTGAATGGTCACTCGGATTGATCTAAATACCTCGTGTCACTTGAGTGTTTTATAGTGTATCTCATGTGACCCTTGAAAGAGAAAGGAAATTAGGTAACTTCCTATTAAACATCCTTGTCTTTATGGTGGCAAAGTTATATGGCCATCTCTCGGCTTCTGGAATCTCACAGTTGCAGACTTAGCTGATCAGGCATTTGGGCTGTGCTCACTCCAGTTATCAGCGACAGGAAAGAAACAGCTGTTCTGAATGGGTTTCCTACAGAGCCTGGGCACGGATACTTGGTGTAGTGTCACAACAGGAGGAAGCACGGAGAACAGTTAGAAAAAAAAATCTTCAGAGTAAAGTTGGTTTGGACTTTATTTTGCAGTATTTTATGTTTCGGTTTTGCTTTTTCTCAATTTTATGATCTCTTTTTAACTTTATGGATGTAACATTGACTTTTTTTTTTTCCTTTTAAAAATGTTTCTCTGTTGAGAATTATGAACAACTCACTGCCCTTCCCCCAGAAAATAATGTGTATCAAGATTTCTTCTTAATTTGGACTGCTCTGAAAAATGTTTTGTGTTCCTAGTTGGATATGGAATGTGCCCTTTTGGATGGAGAACAGAAATCTGAAACAACAGAGCTGCTGAAAGAGAAGGAAATACTGGATCATCTAAACAGAAAAATAGCTGAGCTGGAGAGGAATGTTATTGGTGAAAAGGCAAAGGTAATCAAGTTATCTTAGCTAGCTGCGTGCTCTGTTCCTATTAATCTTCAAAATGCATTTACACAATTAACATATTGGTGGAAGCTATTTTATGAAGTAGATGCATTAAGTAAATTTATTTGATACATGTGGAAGGAAAAGTAATTGTGGCCAATATATCTAACAGTCTTGTTTCCCAAAATATACTCAACTGGCAGAACAAAGTATGCTTAAGTAAGGAGACCTGACCTACTCTGAAGATATTGTTGATTAATAAAAAATCCATAGAAGGCTTGGACTTGAGTTACCTGGTGTTTAGAAGAACAGCATTAATTGAACTGTTCTGCAGCCTTCTGTTATATGTTATAAATTTTGAGGTTGTTTTTTCTTTTTTTTTTTAATTGTTTCTCAGCAAAGGAGTGGTATGAAAAGAGGCTGCAGTTTCAGAAGGTGGTTGAATCTAGAGTAGTATATAGTTTGATTCATGAAAGCATCTGTAAAATACATAGTCTTAAAGTAATTATATTGGTTCATTTTATTTGTTGACTAACAGTTTTAGTACTGTGGAATAATTCTATCTGAGATTAAGTAAAAGGAATTACTTGGTTCTCCTCTAGAGTCAGATTCTTAATTGCTCTCAAATAGATAACTGTTAGCAAAAAGGATAGCAGTGTGATTTAAGTACAGAAAGGGAAAAAGCTCCAACCAGAGGGAACTCATCAACTCCAGCACGCTCTCTGCTGGCAATCCAGGCCAGCAGTTCCTTTCTCCGCAGGGGATGTGCCACAGCCAATAATATCTCAAGGTCAGGAAGTTTTTCCAGGGCTTTCAGCCAGTAATGGTTCCTTTTTAAATTTCATCCTCTGCCTCATAATTTAAGCCTGTCACTGTGAAAGTGCTCCAGCTAGTCTCTCCCCTCCTTTCACTTTCTAGAAATATCTGAAAGTCTTCTGCATTATTTGCTCTTGTTTAGACAAGCCGTGCGTTTTTAGCTTTCTTGCACTTCCCATTTAATTCAAGCCTTACAGCATGCATTGTTTTATTTTGAGTTTGCTGTCTTCAGTGTCTGTTGATGCTGTCATGAGCCTGAACATTGTTTTGCATCTGCTCTCAGTAAACCTATGTTTGAGAATGGTGCTCCCACCTCTTTACTCTGCAAAGTGACAGCACACATCCAGTTCAAGCTTAAATTTTCATAAGCTCTCCTGCTTTGTTCTCAAATAGTCCTCAGTGATTCTTCAGCTTTCAGCAGTGTCACATTTTGAGCTGTCTGTGGAACATGTTTCATAGTTGTTGGTTTGTTTTTTTTTTTAATATGAAGAGGAATTTAAAGTTGGTAAAAGCAGGTTGGGTGACGCAAGCAGGTATAGCAGTATCCTTTTGCAGACCGAGCTTGGTTTCACTGGTAACGAATAACAGTTCAAAAGATCTTTTGGCTTTTTTATTTGTTCTCTGGTGGGTTCCAAGTTCAACAAAACTCATGGAAATTATTTTAAATCCTGCATGTTGTTTACATTTCCATGTAATCAAATATGTAACAGATAATATCCTTGCATTAGTGTATTAGAAGAAGAAAATCACAGTACTAAGTCTAACTTAAAATTTCAGACAAACAATCATGGAAAGCAGCCTGGAGAAAGCAAATTCATTCAAAATATTTTGTTCCCTCAGCACAGAGCATACTGGTGAAGTTAGTTACTCTATTTTAGTAATCTTTTCTCACATGCTGTTGAAAAAAACAACAAAACAAAACAGGTGTGAGTGATTGCAGTAGGTTTAGAGCCTTGGCTCAGTTAATACTGGAAGTACTTTTGGAGAAATATAAGTGAAAGTGTAAAAAAAAAAAAAATCTTAAGCAAAATACCTGAAAGTGTTCTGGAAAAATTAGTGTCAACCAGTGAAACAGCCAGCACTCACCATGTCAATTAACAGTTCTGGCTGGTTTTAGAGAACAGTATTTTTTAAAGCTTGATTTGTGTGTCAGTATGTTTAAGGTTGCAGCCCCTTCAGATCTTGTCCACAGTAGCAAAAAATCTTGTTTTTTTAGTAGTACAGGACCAGACTCCACGAGGAGAGTGGTGCTTAGGTAGAAGCACTAGGTAATACATTTTGTATAAATTGGAAAGCAGATGACCTCCTTAACAGAATGCAGGCTCAGCTTCTGGCTGATAATTGCCACTCTTTTGATGTTACTTCTGCACTGTTTGTTGGAAGAGCAAGTGCTCTAGTATCTGTACAGTGGTAACAGTTTTCTGCAGTTGCCTTTATGTTTTACTTGTAATAATACGGGTAGTTTGGTGTTGGTGGTGTATTGTAGCAAGAAGTTGTTGGGTCCATTCATTCAGACAGCAGTTACATTTTTGTTAGGGCAGGGGACTGACATCTGAATTTGCTGTGAGGTGCCTTCTTGAGGTGAAATAGATAGTTGATTTCATTCTTGAAATGATGCTGAGGCATTAGTGCTGGGCATGATGGCACTTGTTTCTGGAATGCCTTGAGTATCTCCTGGAATTTGTCACTGATCTCAGCACCTGTTTGACAGGAAACCCTTGCCTGACTGCATTTCATCCTTACTGATGCACCTGTTTGAAAATCTTGTGAAATTCTTAAAAAGGGAGATCATGATATACAACCTAATTATTGGGCCGCGTTATGTTCTTGAAATAGAGCATGGGTGGAAGTTTTTGTATTGCTTTCTACCTGAGTCTGTGACTATTTTTATGGTTTTTGTATGAGATGAGATGAGAACACAGAGTTTTACCAACCTTTACACAGTCTTAAAGCCTCAGTTTAGAAGGAAATTTCTAGCCTCTGAAAACAGGGAAGTGCTTGCTATGCAGGTACATCAGGTGGAAAATGTACTTACAGACAGAAGGGAAGGAGACTTGTGAGTTCAGTTCCTGGCTGTGGTGTTGAGCTCTTTGCTGTGGTACAATGTCTTGTGTCCCTGCATCTTTGCAATTGTGTTTATGTTAACATGGTATGTTGCATTTTCATCTTATTGAAAGCCAAGTGTTCAGCCCTCCGTGAACACATGGCAGGACTAACAGTGAGAAAGAATGAATGAGTTAGTGATGATGAAGATGATGTAGTGAATGTCCTGTGGTGAGTTTCAAAGCAAAGCAAAGGAGCAAAGCAATTTGTGTCAATTTAGTTAGGTTTTAGAAAGAAGAGCTACGAGCAGTTCCATTTTGCAAAGAAAAAGACAGAGCCTTTCAACGCCACTGCAGGAATTAGCATTGCTCTGGTAGTGGTGTGACTGTGCACGATGCAAGTGCTGGGAGTACTCACTTCTCCTGGCAGGGATAGCTGCTTTCAGGGCTGGGGATTGGGCATGGCCTATGCCTTCTACTATCTGAGCTCTCAGCTGTGCTAGAAATCCTGGTAGCGTATGGAAGGAGGTTCAGCTATGCCTCTGTGGTCATACTTCCTGAGCATACCTTTCTTCTTTCTTCCACAGAAGATGATGACCAACTACGTATTTGAATAGTAGCATCTAGGCTATTGGTTACAGGCTCCAGTTACACAGGAACAATCCTGATAAGTCACTACTAACACAATTTGACACGCACAACTTGAAACTCTCTGGAAAAGAGCTTTGCTCCAGATATTGACAGTGTTTTTGAGCCCTGCCTGCTTTGGAGAGACTGGAAATGGACAGTCCTCAGAAACAGATAGGCCTGTCAGCCAGTCTCCTTTAGTGCCTTCCGTCAAACTTTGGCCCTTTGTAATGTCATACTGCTGTACTGAAGGTGTACAATAATGATGCTGTTGTTCCCAGTTCAGTAACAGGGTGGAACTGAGGTGCTATTCCCAGTCACAACTTTCTTGTGCTGTCTCTTTGGCTCATGCGACTTCTTCAAATTCGTATTTGTGTACAAGGAAGTTGGAGAAAATTTTATTTGCTTGACACGATGTTATCCAGATTGCAAAGTACTTTTTTTTCTTCCCATACTGTGCTCCCCTAATCCAAATTACATTTTGAATGTGCAGTCTAGCATATGTGGAGAAGATCACTTAATGATTTGCCATGCCTTTTATCTCAAAGTAAGAGCATGAAAATAACAACGTAGCTGTCGGAAGAAGGAATGGATTAATGAATAAACAGGGATAAGTGAAAATGATTAATGAATTCAGCAGAAGTGCTGTGGGAGGTAATCATAGTTAAATGGGACTTTTGGCAGTGAGTTTCAAAACAATTATCTAGGTTTAGACTGCATTTTACAAGAGGGAGGTTATTCCTTTGTTTCCAGAGGACCTTTGCTTTGTGTCGTGGTGGAAGTACATACTCTGGAACTCCTTTATCACCCAGGGTTTCCTTTTCCTTTTCAAGAGCAGAAAGCAGGAGCATCTGGCAATGGGTAACTCATCTTCTTTTGGAATACGTGAGATTTTGTCTACGTGCTTTCGTGGAAATGTTTTTTAGTGATCAGCAGAATATCCCAGACGTGCCAAAGCATTTGAAGCTCAGTCTCTTTGCTGAACTAGTTCTGTAAAGATGAATGGAGCCAAGGAAAGAACATCTCTCTAATAATTCATGCGAAAGGAGACTACAGCAATCAAAGATACAAGTCATCTCTTATGATTTCTTTTTCTTCTGGATTCATAGTTCTCCCTACTTTTTTTTAGCATTATGACTCTGACAAATGTGGATGCCATAGCATAGTGTTTTAGATCATTCCTGGTCAGATTCTAGTTCAACTAGATGTAAGCAATGTTTTTAAACACTTGAGTTATCTTCTCTACAACATTGGCTGAAACTAGATGATCATTATGGTCTTTTCAACTCAGGCCATTCTATGATTCTATGATTCTTTATGATTCTATGATTCTTTATGATTCTATGATTCTTTATGATTCTATGATTCTTTATGATTCTATGATTCTTTATGATTCTATGATTCTTTATGATTCTATGATTCTTTATGATTCTATGATTCTTTATGATTCTATGATTATTAACCTCCTTAAGTCAAGACATACAATTAAGTATTCTGAGGAATACTTGCATCTTTTGGATACCAACTTAAAGATACCCTGTAGAGAAGACAATAATAAGGAAAAAGATGATTACAAGAATCAAGGAGAAAAATCTGAACTCCCATGTTCTCTTTAAAAACAGTCATGAGAGAGACATAAAATCATAGAATGGCCTGGGTTGAAGAGGACCACAAAGATCATCCAGTTTCAACCCCCCTGCTATGTGCAGGTCACCAACCAGCAGACCAGGCTGCCCAGAGCCACATCCAGCCTGGCCTTGAATGCCTCCAGGGATGGGGCATCCACAGCCTCCTTGGACAGCATGTTCCAAGGCATCACCACCCTCTGTGGGAAAAAACTTCCTCCTAATATCTAACCTAAATATCCCCTGTCCCAGTTTAAGACCATTACCCCTTGTCCTTTCACTCCCCTCCTTGAAAACAGCCATTCCCCCTCCTGTTTATAAGCTCCCTTCAAGCACTGGAAGGCCACAATGAGGTCTCCCCAGAATCTTCTCTTTTCCAAGCTAAACAAGCCCAGTTCCCTCAACCTTTCCTCATAGGAGAGGTGCTCCAGCCTTCTGATCATTTTAGTGGCCCTCCTCTGAACCTGCTCCAAGAGCTCCACATCCTTCTTGTACTAGTTACTTCTTGTACAGTAACAATAACTGTTGTGAAATACCTTCTTCTATCACATTATGCTCCTTTTCATAGGCCTGGCATACTTTTTTTTTTTTTTTGGTCCTTTAATGGTTTCCTTCATGAAATCCATAGAGATTTAGAGACCAAATCATGACAAGCTTTTTCTTTCTCTCCTGAAAGAGGCCAAAGAGTGCAGTAAAGAGTTGTCTGAAAATAAAGAGTGTGTGCATGTTCACAGGAGAATCTGCTTAATTTCAACAATATTTTCTTTTAATGAGACATATGTGTGGTCTGATTTTTATTTTTATTTTTTAATCCAGCCACTGTGCTGGAAACGGGTTCAGTTTTGTAAGAGTTCAGATTTAATACTTCTTCCAACATTTGCTTCTTTCAGCACATATAATGTTTCCTAGCTTGTTAGGGAGTAGACTATTTTCTTAATTCACAGCAAGGTGTAGACCAGTTTTATCAGTGAGTTGATAATGGTTAATTTTCTTGCTTCTTCCTGAAAATGTTCTACTGAATTGAAAAACTTTGTAATTTGACACTACATCCAATCGTAAAGGAATTATTTCTCTTGTCTGTTTTCCTCCTACACTTCCAGCATATGCAGTCCTTCTGTTTTCTGTAGTCTTGGGGAAGTAGGGTGGAATGTTCTTTTGGAGTGTAAAAGAAGGAAATTTGACTGGAGGTGAGAACATGGAAATGAAATGGAGATGCTGTTCGGAACAAACAGCTACATACGTTTCTCCTTACTCTGAGAAACCTGTGAGAGCTGTGAGACTAGCCTGCTCCATACTGAGAGACAGATCGTGCATGTGAAGCTTGATGTGGGTAATAAGACCTTGCTACCTTTCAACATGATGAGTTGCAGGTGAGTTGAAATGAGGATAATCCTGGAGTGCTTTAGAGGGAGAATTTTGACTAGGAGAGCCTGCTGAATGGAAGGGGATTTCTTTACAGTTCATCTTTCTTTCAGGCTGTAGAATGACCCCTATTCACTCAGCCATACTGTCCATTTCATGGTGAGCTAGTAGCAGTGTTGATCTGACATAGGGCATCCTTAACTGCAGGAGATAACACATAAGCAATTAATCTCTCTTTTCCTTCTTTTGTTCCCATTCTTACAGAAGCTATGATTGTCTTTAATCTAATCACCTCTTATCCCAGGTAAATGGAGGTAATGGCCTTAAGTTGCACCTAGGGAGGTTCAGATTGGATATTAAAAAAATATGTATTTATCCTCTGAAAAAGTGATGAGGCATTGGCACAGGCTGCCCAGGGAGGTGGTGGAGTCACCATCATTGGGGCTGCTCAAAAACTGTGTAAGTGAGGCACTGAGGAACATGGGTTAGTGAGCGTGGTGGCAATAGGTTGGCAGTTGGACTAAATGATCTTAGTGGTCTTTTCCACCCTTAATGGTTCTGTGATTCTATGGTTATTAGTGATATGTTTTATGTGTGCTGAATATATGTTCTTTGTTCTCTCCATTTTGCCCGTAAAATCAGTTCTGCTAGCTATAAATTCCTTTTGTGACCTGTGTAACCTCTGTGTTCATAGCATGGGTGCTTTGCTACCATCTTGTCTGCTTTTAGGGGATGACAACATTACAGCTCACTTCTTTCTGCTGCTGTCCTTCATGGTATTCAGATACCTTTCAAAACTGATCCAAGCTGTGCCCCAACATCATCAAAACACCAGTCACTCCTGTTGTCTGTCTTGGTTGATCCCAAGTTCATGTAACCTGTAAGAGGAGGCAGCACATAGCATGGGCTGGGTAGCTAGCTAAGACCAAGTGCTGTGTTTTAGTGAGCTCTATTTCTCTTCTGTAGAAAGAGAGTGGCAACAATTCAGACTATGGATAGTGTGGCTCTGAGGTGGGCACTGGGGATGAGAGGCAGTTGTCTGCAGGAAAATGTCTAATGAGCACAAGTCTGTGTGGCTGAGGTGAGGATGTGCAGCTTAAGCCTTTGGGCTCTATTCACAGCTGTGCCCTGGCTAGTCTTGAGCACATGGTACCCACTGGTCTGCCTCACCTGTGTCCTGCACTTAGCTTACAGTCCTCGATCATTTTCCTCCTAAAGGAGCTCACCTGGATCTGGAGTCTGAATGAAAAGAACAGTCTGATTGTTCGTTTATTTATTAAACTACTTTTGTGAATTGAATTATCTTTACCAATGCAAAATTAGAGATGTTGATGAACTGAACTTCACAGCTGCAAAACGTGTAGTGCCTCTCACTGCTGAAAGTGATATTTCCTGTAAGACTGCACAATTTGGAGGGAGACAGTTTGGTGGGATGTGAGCACTTCCTATGCTATATATAGGACAAATGAGGATCACTTTCAATCTCAAAGGAATACATTCCTAATTTCTTGAGGAAGTAATAGTATCTCTGGCATGATTCTCAGTGAGTTTTATTCTTGCTGATGATGTCTCTTCACACACAAAGTTTGATTTGGTTCTTAACAAGTGAGTGTGCTTCTTGCAGCACATAGACATGTAGGGAGCTATTAATAGCCTCAGATGAGCAGTACTGTATGCAAGGTCACAGAAGTCCTTGCAGCTTTAGATTTGTTTCCATCTTCCTCTTTATACTTGCCTAGCAATGTGGCAGACTGTAGGTTGAACAGCAAGGTTTGTCAGGAGGGGAACTACTGATTTATTCAAGATTCTTTATGCAGTGAAGGAAGGATGATTCAGCAAATGTGGTTCCATAGGGACGGAGGTCTGGAGGTGACATCTCAAGAGTTGCGTGCTTTTCCCTCATGTTGCCCCTTGCATGTTTCATCCTCTGTGTTTCTGAGCCTTGCTTATGCTGCTGCAAGACAGAAAGTAGTCAAGGAAGTGCAGGTAATTGAATATGCTGGCCCAGTTGCTCACTTCTACAAGCTTAAGAACAAATACCAACCAACTGTTGTGTTCACCACTTTGTTCATCTAATTATATGTGCTGAGAAACTGCACGTGTGAATGGAAACAGCAGAGCTGGAAATTTGATTCACCTTGAGATTGAATGTTTCTTTCCTCGTGTTATTTTTAAATACTAGGGAAAAGAAATCCCAGCCAATGATCCCACTCATATTTAGAGATACAACTTTAAAGAAAGCAGGGAGCTATTGTGAATTTGTCGTTGTGCACTGTGTGGGAGAGTTTGACAACTTTGTCAACAAAGGGGAGATTTTGGAGAAGGCCCATTTCACAGTTTGAAATGGCAAGTTCTACATACAAAAGTAATTTTCTATGGCGTGTGTCATAAGGATGCTGCCAAGCTGAGCATGTTGCACCTGCTGAGACACATGTTTGACTTTAATAATGGTTGGGACTGAAAGAGGGAAGTGTGTGGATGCTGTGGCAGACTTGAACTGTTCTTGGAGCATCCAGAAGAAGCAGCTGGAATGCTTGGGCTGATTCTGAGCTGTAGAATATTGGAGAGAGTTAGAAAACCAACTGAGAAGAGATGCATAGCTACAGAACAGAAAGTAGATAAAGGGAGCTGTACCAGTGTGACTCTTGGAGGAAGTAGAGAGTGGTCTCCAGAGACTTACTGATACCTTCAGTTTTTCTGGCATATCAGGCAATTTGTTTTTTCAAGTTAATAATTACTCTCTTGAAGAAAATGTACCTGCTGTGCTAGCCACGGTACATGCAAGTAAAAGACACTGAAAGAATTCTCTAAACTCCAATTTATGGGTTCCTGAGTCTGAGTCCATAGACAAATAATCTACAAGGTGATTTGAAATGATTTGCAATCAGTCTTGAAAGTAGTGCTGCACACAAAACAAGTAGCCTTTGATTGAAGGTTGAAAGGGTAGAGGCTTTTGACAGTAATAAGCAGTATGTTGAGTGCTGCTGCTCTAGTGGAACAAGAATAAAGCTGAGCTAGTTACAGAGACCAGGAAGACAGAGCGTCGCCTTTGATTCCAAGAAATGGTTACAGTTCCTGTATCCTGAAGCAAATGAATTTATTTGTTAAATCATTTGGTGTTTCTGTTGCGACAGGATTTCCTGTCCCAGAGTTATTTCTTTATAAAGCTCTGTCTCATTCTGTGTTTTCACTGCTTGCTAAAGGTACTTATCTGTCCAGAAGCACGCAAACATGTGATTCATTTTCTTGGGAAAAGCCATTTTCTGCTCACTGCTAGAGTGCAATCATTTTCCATCCATTTTGCTTTCTAAAAGCTGCTGCTTTCTCTCTCCTTCATGTGTTACCTGACTAACATGGATATCATTTCCATTTTTTTTTTCATTAGGTGAGACAAGCATTTGAACAGCGGGCATTAAGGCATCATCCACATGT
The DNA here is from genome assembly GCF_023343835.1 of Lagopus muta. Taxonomy (NCBI): domain Eukaryota; kingdom Metazoa; phylum Chordata; class Aves; order Galliformes; family Phasianidae; genus Lagopus; species Lagopus muta. The sequence goes on from NC_064433.1 coordinate 88,268,890, forward strand.
GGGGACAAAGTGCAGTGATAAGGGAGAGAATTAATTACCCTACTAAAATTATTAATGTTTTGTTTCTATCATTTTGCATCCCATGATTGTATTTCAACTAACAAGCAATTTCTGTCATTGACCTACATGCTTCAACTGTTCGTTAAGTTTTTGCCACACACTGTCATAATCACTAACAACTGCTTCAGTTTGAAGGTAATTCTGTTTATTTTCTGGTTCATGCTTCAGGAAAAATTAAAACTTGATGCTGAGAGGGAAAAACTAGAGAGGCTTCAGGAGCTTTACTCCGAGCAGAAGACGCAGCTTGATAATTGCCCTGAGTCCATGAGGGAACAGTTACAGCAGCAGCTGAAGAGGGTCAGTAGCGAGTTTCAAGATTAACTTTTTTGTTGTTGATTTTAGAGTTAAGTCTAACATATTCCGCTTCAGGTATCCTATGAGTTGCCTGAAGATATTTGCGCCAGAGTTTCCTTTTTGTAGAATGCTTGCAATAAATATTTTGAATAGTGGCAACCAAATAGAGTGCAAATGGGTGGATTAGAAAGCATTCCGTGTTGAATGTTTCTAAAGCTTTGGGCTACTTACCTGTAATTAGCACCTGAAGCCTGCTGGATTGCATGGAGTCTTGGAATGGTGATGTTTAGATGGGTAATTGAGCATTGCTCGTTTATTCTGCTCACCCAGATGATATTGAACATTGGCTAGCAAGATGAACCATTTTAACGCTTTACTAGCAATATTGTTTAATTTTGTGTTATGTACTCTTCCTTTGCATTGCTCTAAATTGCTGTCTCACACCATGGATAACATCCTTTCTTCAGTACATAAGTTAGTTGTTGGGCCAAACTGCGCTTTGAATTTATCATTGTGAAGATTATATCACTTATTTTAATGGTTTTATTTTTCCTACATTTTCATCAGTTTCACATTTGTTGTTATTTTTTTTTCTTTTAATCTTTGTATGGTCTACTTGCAACTTGGCTTTATTATATTTGCAACAGAAAAAGCTACAGTATTGTCAGTTAAGGTACATTTATTTTCTGTGGAAGATTTGAGTATCAATATTAAATAGATTATGCAGCATGTATAGTTGGTATATATATGTATATATATGTATGTGTATATATATATGTATGTATATATATATATGTATATATATACACCAACTATATATATAACAGGGGGAGCTTCAATCCAAAGCTTCAATATTGTGAGTTCAAGATAACGTCTGAAAGTGAAACTTCTGGTTTTTATTTTTCTTTTCTGAGCTGAGCATTTTTGTACCAGTAATAAGTTTTTTCATAGCAGTGACCATAAAAAATCTTTTGTTTTATAGTTTTTAAAAAAATGTATAATAATTAGATTGTTTTATTTGTAGAATTTTGTTTTGTTTTTCAAGGAGCCTGAAGTAAGGAAGTCCAACTTCAGAAAACACAAGTTTAAATTCTTCTGTAGTAACTAAGATGTTTGTTTACTGCCTTTGAGACATATAAGGATTTTTTAATGTTATGTTTAAAAACAAAACAAAACAAAACAAAAAAAGCAAATGAAAAAGAAACCTTAGTGAGTAACTCATAAGTTTTAAAGGAAATCCTTTCCTGTGCAGTCATTTATGAGGGCTGCTCAGAAAGTAATGCTTCCTCTTTTATTATATTGGCCCATGATGTCAGAGATGGATGTTGGTGGTATAGCAGAAGTTGAACCTTCCCATAAATACTCCCTCTCATGTTGTTGCTGTGCAACAGATGGCAGCAGAGGGGCACTCTGGCAAAACAACACCTGACAGGGGAATGTGGGTGAAGAAAGGTATGTCACTGAATTCCTCAGTGTGGAAAAAATTGCACCATTGATGTTCATCTGCACTTGCTTAGTGCTTCTGGAGACCAAAAGTGGGTGTAGCACAGTGAGGCAGTGGGCGGTGTGTTTCAGCAGTGGCAACAGTAGTGTGAAAGACAAGCCATGTTCCAGATGTCCATGCACAGCTGTCACATACAAAATGAACAGCATCTTTATCAGTTCATCTGCTTGAATTGGCAGATTACAACCAAGGAACTGTGTATGGAATTGAATATGGGCTTCAAAATGTTGGAAATGGTAGCAACACTGCAATATTGGAAATAACTTTAAATGCTCACGCAGGAACAGAAAGAGGTGTGTATGAGCTTGTCAGGACCTACTGAATGAATACAAGGCTGAATGTGACAGTTTCCTGGATTACATCATTACTGGTGATGAGATGATGAGATCTGGTGTTTTCACTATGAGTAGGAGTCAAGTTGGCAGCCGGTGAAGTTGTGGCATATGAAAAAGTTCAAGATGAAGCCCTTAGTAGGTAAAATGATGTGCACTGTCTTTTTGTGATAAGAATCATGGAATCATTAAGGTTAGAAAAGACCGCTAGATCACCTAGTCCAACATTTAGTCACCACCATGCCCACTAAACAATGTCCTTAAGTGCCACTTCTGCTCTTTTCCCTGGGCAGCTTGTTCCAGTACCTCACCATTCTCTCAGATAAGAGTTTTTCCTGATATCCAACCTAACCCTCCACTGACGCAACTCAAAGCCTTTCTGTCTTGTCCTGTTGCTGTTGCCTGGGAGAAGAGATCAACCACCACTTCACCACAACCTCCTTTCAGGGAGTTTTAGAGAACAATAAAGTCTCTTCCCGAGTCTCCTCCAGACCAAACAATCCCAGTTCCCTCAGCCACTCCCTATAAGACTTGTGCTCCAGACCCTTCATCAACTTTGCTGCCTTTCTCTGGACACTTTCTCTAGGGCCTCAGTGTCTTGTACTGAGGGGCCCAAAACTGAACATAGTACTCAAGGTGGCCTCACCAGTACCAAGTACAGAGAGATGATCACCTTCCTGCTCCTGCTGGCAACACTATTTCTGATACGCGCCAAGATGCCATTGGCCTTCATGGCCATCTTGACACACAACTGACTAATGTTCTGCCATCTGTTGACTAATACCCCCAGATCCTTTTACTCCACACAGCTTTTCAGTCTTCTGGATGCTTCTGGATTTCCTGGAACCTGGGCAAACCATCAACTTTGACAGCTATGTTGTAGTGCTGACTAAGCTGAAGGCTTGGACTTGCAGACTCAGACCTGAGAAGACAGCCTTTCTCCTGCAACATGATAACATCACGCCCCAAATGGAAGACTGTGGAGTGCATCACCAGTCTTGGCTGGACTGTCCTACCACACGCACCATGTAGTCTGAATTTGGTGCCTTCTGACTTCCATCTGTTTGGGCCAATCAAAGATGTAACATGGGTATCATTTTCCTGGCAAGGTCACCATCACAGCAGCTGTGAAACGAGTCACCTCTGCTTGTGCAGACTTTTTCTAGCATGTTGTGCAGTCTCTTATTGATCGCTAGCAAAAATGCATAATTGTGGAGATTCTGTTGAAAAACAGTGTTTTGTAGCCAAGAGTTTGCTCTGTCAAATAGTGTTCTTGTACACTTTGTATCAGTTGTAATTTCTATGGAAAGATATTACTTTCCGAGTGAGTGACTTACTTGACGTGTTAATTCAAGAGAAATTGCAATCTTATAGTTATGGGATGGTAGTAAATCCTTTTCCACTATTGACTACCAAGAGGCTTCTAGAAATCTGTGTTGTTATATATATCAGGAATTGGACTTGATCCTTATGGGTCCCTTCCAACTCAAGGTATTCCATGATTCTTTGATTTTTTTGTTTTGTTTTGTTTTTGGGTTGGTTTTCTTTTTTTTTCACTCAGGCTGGCTTAATATCAATTTTGGATTTGAGAGTGGGACAAAACTTGAAATGTGGGGTGCAGTTTGATGCAAAATTGTTTCTGTTGCATATTATTCTATGCCAGTTGTAGTGGGAGTTAGCTGAGGCTGCTGTGCTTGAAGTAGTAGAAGTTTTCACTGAAGTTTTCACTGCACTGAAGTGCACAGTATTGTGATATCAAGGGTGAGAAAAGTTAGGACTTTTTCATAAGCATTCTATCCAAAATAGAAAAAAAAATCTCCCCTAAGAATAGGGAGTATAGAATTAAATACTTAAACTTGAGGGACCATATGTTGTGGTATTCTATTGCCAGAAGCGTATTTCCTTGTAGCATCTGACCATGGTGTGGATCTGGAATTTGGGCTGAGATGGGAAGCAGGCAGTTAACAAGATCTGTGTAGACTATTGACTGGTGGGTTGCTTCCCAGTGCCTGTCACAGACATGCACCTTTTGTGCTGGACAGGGGGAACACTTCATTAAAGCCTGATGAAACCTGAGGGTTTCTAGAAGGCAGTCAGGGAAAGCAGTAATCTTTCTGATGGCTTATGTAAAACTTATTTCCATAATGCATTTATGCACTTATATGTATTTATTATGCATAAATGGAGGATGAGACTAGATGCCTAGATTCCTGCAAAGATCTGAAAATACAGTGTTGGTTGCTAAGAAATAAGTAACTATTCAGAGAAAAATCTAATTTTTACAGATTTTGGGGGACTCTGGATGGAAGGACTTGGTACTCTGCCACTGAATTTTGTCCAGTGCCAGGACAAGTAGTAGTAATGCTGGAGAAGTCTGTGATTTCAAAGTCCAATATAGAAGCATCATGTTTGTGGTTTCTTAAGAGTTTTTTAAGTTAAGTATTTTAATGTAAGTTTGTTGTAGTAAAAGGGGCAGGAGTGGAGGTACTCTCCTCTTCGCTCAGGAAGTCATTGCCTACAATGAGAACAATTGTTCTAAAATCCTATGCAGCCTTCTGGCTGTCAGTTGCCTTCTCTGGAATCTGTCTCATCTTCTGTCCAAGTAACAATTCATTTGTTACCAAGCAGCCTGAACTTCCTGATTTTCATACCTCATCCAGGCCCTTCCATTTATTTTAAAAACTGAAGGTGGATGGCAGGTGTGAATGAGGTGATTCTGTACTGGAGGTAACTGCTTTCTTGTCATTTGTAGCCCATGTCTTTACTTTGGATCTCTCTGTTATCTACTTCAAGTGAAAAGCACATCTTTGGAAAACAATGAGAATATGTTGATATTTTATATAGTTTTTTGAATTCATGAGCTTTTGCATCTTGCCTGATGAATTGAAAGCTGGTTTTTAAAAGCCTTTGTGAAGACTTCTGTGCACATCATCAGTCACTCACTATTCTTTGCCTTAGGTTGAAATGAGAAAAGGACTAAGCTTGCAATTTTCTACAGTAAAAATTGTTACAGGTTATATATAAAAACCTGTATCAAATTATGTACAATGTCTCTATTTTAGAGAGCTTTAATATTTAATAATACTGTGGTTATTAAAAATTCTTTTTTCTTCAGAAATCTGGAAGCAGGGATTTATGTTATGAATACACAGATATTTCACAAGAAAGATTGTTACTCAGTTCTTGTGCTGAAAAGCACTGAAAGTCTTGTCTCATCCTCTGTAAGCGAAAGGCAAATTCGTTCTTATTTCTTGGGTCTCTTTTGCAGCATTCAGCCTCTTAAAGAAATCTGGCATTCATCCATTGGAATGCATGCAATTGGTTTGATGCCATTTGTGAAGCAATGCACCTACTGACTAGCGTCTGTGTGTGTGAGGACAGCTCTTATTTGTGTTTTTGTATAGGGAGAGATTGTCTGCTGCAATTCAGTGGTCCTTATGCAGCCACTGGCTGCACAACCTGCATAGCTGGACAGTACTGCTCGTGGGATGGCAGTGCACATAGGTTACAGCTACACTTTGTTTTTCCTCTTATTTGTATGTCTGTTACTAAAAAACAGTAGGAGGGCTTGGGCTGGACTTGAGAAAATTCTAAGTGGTGTCCAGGCTCCTTCGTTTGAATGTGTATTGCCATGCTTAGTTAGTTCAGCATGCAGTTCTCAAGTTCATCAACTTGGATGATACTTCCTGGGTTGGTTTTTTTTGGTTTTTTTTTTGGTTGATGAGCAGATGCTGGGATCAGTTTGGCATGTGGCAACCTCAAGGAATTGATTTGCATTTTGGTTGCATGGCAGCTAGGCTACAGTGCTACAGAGGCTTCATCCTGCTGTAAACATCGAAAGACAACTCATTTACAATACAGCTGTCATTTTCAGTGGGGGGGACACTAGGAGTAATGGAGAGAGCTTCATTAAAATAGCAATTAGCCCTGTTTGTTCTCTTATGACAGTAGGTAATTAAAAGTATTGAGCTTCTGAACCTGTTGCCTGAGATACAGTCTAAAACAGTGTATCTGTGATATTTTTCCTATACGTAAGTCTGTTTACTCCGTTGTCAATGAATGAAATGTCACTTTTTTCTTTTTTCTTTTTTTTTTCTTCTTTTTTTTTTGGCTTAAGGACGCTGATCTATTGGACATAGAAAGCAAACACTTTGAAGATTTGGAATTCCAGCAGCTTGAACATGAAAGCAGGTTAGATGAAGAGAAAGAAAATCTGACACAACAGCTCCTGCGTGAAGTAGCTGAGTATCAGCGTAGCATTGTCAGTAGAAAGGTAAGAGCACTAATACTCAATCCATTTGTTCTTTGTTGCTGTGTGTAAAGGAGGTGAAATACAGATGTCAAGTTGTCGCAAGAAATAATACAAAATTTTTCTCTTTGAGAAAGGTTTTGCAGCAGGGCTAAACTGATGTCCTGCTGATGTTGTAACACATACTGAATCAGGCGCTTCTCAAAAAGGAAATAAATTGATAACATTCAATGCCTTCTTTGCCTATTTGCATGAAAATATGAAAATGAAACCCTTAAATTTTGAACAAAAGGTACCAAAGTATTGTTCTCTCATTATTAAGCAAGGTGGTTCATTTTCTGTGGACAAAACTGCAGTTATTTTTTGTTGATGATTGATATTAAATGATATAATAGGATTTAAAATTATTAAATCATAATAGGACACTGAATTAAGAAAAAATTGTAATTCTTAAAATCAATTGTAAAGATCCTATTTGAACTAATTAAATATGAATTTTTCATAGATCGGAAGTTCCATTTCCAAGCCATTTACTTTCAGTACAGAGACATTAGTCACCATGTTATCTAAGAATATACGCTGTTGTTCTTTTGTTTTGTATCTTGAAGAAATTCTCTTTGCTGTCTAAATCTTGTTTAATTCTTCTCCTTCAGAGAAGGAATGAGCTGTTTTGTAGCTTCTTTTCCTAATACTTCATATACATTTCTTATGAATGAATGAGGTATTATGAATATTATCCTTGCAGTTGGCTGTCTTGTGCTTTGAAAATGAAATATATAAAAGGTGATACATATGTATTTTTTTTTCCTATTAGGAAAAGATTTCTGCTCTCAAAAAACAAGCTAATCATATTGTCCAACAAGCACAAAGAGAACAAGATCATTTTGTAAAAGAGAAAAATAACCTAATAATGATGCTGCAGAGGGTAAGTATTGTCTTTCAGGTATTTTTAATGCATAGTGAAAGAGCATTTCATATAATAAAAGAACACAGAATCTGAGAAAACTTTCTCTGCTCCTTCTGACACAGCTCCATGCCATTCCCTCGGGCCTTGTCGCTGTCACACAGAGCAGAGCTCAGCGCTGCCCCTCCGCATTTATTTTCATTACATTGCTATTGGTATTTAATACAAAACTTTATTTCTGTTATTAACAGGAAAAAGAGAATCTCTGTAATCTGGAAAAGAAGTATTCCGCACTTTCTGGAGGAAAAGGATTTCCTGTCAGTCCCAATAGTCTAAAAGAGGTAAACAGTTTAACTGCCTATTACTTTACCACAAGTAACTTTTAATAACTCTTCATGCAAAAGGATTTAGTGAAGTCCTATTTATACGGTTTTATTGGATATGATGAAATTAATTTGTAAAGCTATTCGTGGAAGACCAAATGTGTAGCAGAACAAAAATAACTGCTCTGACATTTTCCCAGATTTGTTTGGTCTCAATTTAAACTCTTGTCCTGGAAAAATGGACATTTTTGTGTGTATGTGAAGTGTCTTAAGTTTCTCAAAATGGACAATTAAACTTCATTGAAATGAAGAAAAATGAGGTCCGGGGATAACTGTTCAAGTACCAATACATTATAGTCTTTACTTTTGCACTCTCAATTTTATCACAGGTTTTCTCACTATACTCACTTCTATTTTAAGGCTCTTCAAAAATGCATGATAAGTGTGCGTTTTGATCTTTAAAAAAAAAACAACATTGAATTAAAGACTTCATGCTATTGTGGTCTTAATGTATTTATTAAGTTATTTATTTAAAGGTGGTGAATAGTTAGAGTAAGTTTTTGCTGAATATTTGAGTTAGTTTGGGTGAGTCTCAGAGCTTACCTGCACCTGTCAAGGCTTCGTAGCTTTGAGGATACCACATTAAGCTTCTCAAGAACTGTGAATAAGGTCAGTGTAAGGTAAGCCACAGCCCATTACAAAAAGTTGGTCAAGATGTGCAGTATTATCTTTAAGCACCCATGTTTATCCTCTTGGCTTGACTTAATGGATCTGAAAATTGCATATTAATATGAAGTTATAAACGGGAAAGCAGAAGAAATAGCATTTAAAATATGCTGTTAGGTATCTATGACTGCTTCATTAACTTCTGATTAAGAGGTCTGACTGGACTTGCTGGATGACTCCTGAGCACAGTTTGCTCATGTAATGATGTAGGTGTCACTGTGGGAAGTTGGGCTCTTGAAGTTCGGGTAATGTGATTTTGATTAATTGGCCCCAAAGCTCCTGGTGAACCAGCATGGGCTGCAGAACATGCCAGTGGGATCAAGCATTCTTTCTTGCTGCAAGCCATGTAGCAACACGGCTTGGACTTAGTGTCCAAGGTTGCACTCTAATCTGGACATCTCACCTCTCACCAGGACATCTGGCAACTCCAGGCTTCCTTTTTGTTCATTTGCGATGGTTCCTTTCATTTATCATTAGAAAGTGGGTGCTGTCTCTGATTTTATCTTCATACCCATGTAATGATTTGTTTAATCACAGATGTTTCAGAATGCAACTACATTAAGTGAACCTGATGCACCTTTCGTTGAAATGGATAATTAAGCAGTGTGATTGTGTTCACCACAGTGAAATCAATTAGGACTTACTGTAAGGTAAACGAGAAAAGGAACGGTGCAAGTGATCTGTTTTATGCTCAGTGTCCCCACAGGCTTTCTCTTCTGTAAGAAATGTCTTTCCTTCTCAGACATGATAATTTGTCTCACTTCAACTCAACGTTTTTCCAACTGTTTCCGACATCTTTAAAAATAAAGCACCAAATGGGACACAGGCTTAAACAGATTCTCTGCACCCGGGAGTTAATTTCACCATGCAATTGCTCATACATCAGTTGAGAACTTAGTCTGTGGTCTCGTATTTCCTATGCCCTCCTCAGCAAAGCATGCATTTGTAACTCTCTCCCAAAGATAAGGCAGAGCACTTACCCTAGTACTTAAGTGAGGAAAAAAATCAATGCTGTTTGAACGTTCAGTATTGGTAAAATGAGTTGGATCTCTAGTCTGGCTTGAAGCCATTTCTTTAACCTAATGTAATAAGGCCTGAGCTAACACATCATGAAGTCATTTGTTTGCTTCTTTTTTTTACTCACTTAGCGCCGTGGAGAATCTCCACTTGCGTTGTGAGTGTGAAATGAATGTATTTTTTTCTTATAATAGTGAAAGTGCTTTTATTGTCTATTAAAATGAACTTAATATTACATTCGTAGACTTGCCAAGTTTTGGTGATTAATACACTGCTGCTACAATATGGTAAAGCAGGATTTATATTTATTCATACTGGATTCTCTTTTACTGTTATATGGCCACATATTTAGAGAGGAAAACCCGGTCTCCTCATTTAATATTTGATCAAGTGGTATGTGAATTGATGTTTAACTCCTATGTCTTGAGTGTTGTTTCACAGTATGTTAATTATCCAGTATTGTATATCTGCTTGAAAATAACTGATACAATATATTTAAAATTATGCTGATAGGTAAGAGAGCTTTTATGTTTGTCAGTCTGCCTTCTGTGATCATTGCTAAATGTATGCATTTTTAAGAAGAAGAAATACTATAGCAATCTGTGTTTTATCTTATTCAGTTGCCAAAGTATACAAACATATTGACATGTCAGCATGTTGGAGCAGTCAAAGAAACAAAGAGCCTTGGATACTTTCTCAGTTAAAAGGAGCTTACCATCCTGGTTTAAGCATAAGCGTACTTCCATCACCTTTTTGTGATATTGGTTCAACAGTGACTCTTCTTCCACTTGACCATTCTTATTATTTAAAGTTAGGGCAATTCATTGTTTTGCAAGCTGGTATCCTGTGTGCCATGGATTAGAAGCCATACTGTATTTGTTAGATAAGATTTATTCAGTTAACACCAGAACACCTGCAGTAATTGTGTTCTGCCATTATATCTAAAATCTGCCTGCATGAATTCTTTTCAGGCAGAAGCATGCTCCAATGTCTGAGTCTTTTCTCAGTCTGTCACCTCCTGTGTGATTGCTATTTGAGAGGCAATTTGAAAAGACTGTTGGGCTAACAGTGACAACACCTACTGTATCAGTTTCCTGGTAACGTCAAGAACTTAGAAGTGGCTTGCAGATAGTGCAAAGGAAAGGTGTTTTGTCAGAGTAATGTAGGGAACAACAACAGCATATCTTTATCTTAGTTCTTCTCAGTTCTGTTAGTCATTTGGTTCACTTAAACTAGCCAAGTAGTTAAGAAATAAATCAAACTCTGCATTTGTTATCCCAAGAGAGAGCTACGTGAAGGGTGATTACATTTTACCGAAGGCTTCTGTTCACTTAATGTATATTTGCCTTTTGATCATATGCATGTATTTGGAATTAAATGGAGAACAATTTTCAGAATCCAAGTATTCAACATTTGAGAAGCCCAATGATGATTTTGTTTTATTTATGATTAAGTATTTCAATGGTAACAAATATTTGGCTGTATCACTCTGAACTAACTTTCATCGTACTGGATACATTAATACTCTTGCACGTCTTTTTGCTTTTGCTCCTTTTAACTTCTGAATTCCTCCTTTTAGGGCTATATCAGTGTAAGTGAAATTAGTGAGCTGTATGGCAATTCCACGAATATATCCCCTTCCACTCAGCCCCCCACAGATGCTGACGCAGGTACCACTGAGCCTTCCACGGCTGTGCTGACGTGCCAGCCACAAAATAAAGAGGTTTGTTTGAGAGACATTTCCCTTTGTTTGCATTGTTCTTTCATTGCTGCCTTTTTTTTTTTTCCTTCTTCTATTTTTTTGTAATCCAACATGTAACAAACTGACCCTAAGGCAAGCTCTCATCTGCCAGTTACCAAATCAGATAATGGCTTAATAGCAAAGCTGGAGTAATGGTCCAGTTGATGTTGTAGGTGAGACTTCAAAGGCCAAAAAACCTAAAAGATTATGACACAAGCAGCAATAAGTGACAATCCTTGCCTGTCAAACGCTATACTGTAATGCACCTGTGGAGATATGATCTGTGAACACGTTCAGTTATTACTCATTCAGTGGTGCTTAGGTGTTCCTTTTGTATGTTTTTCTTCCTGTAACAGAAGAAAGTATATCTTGGATATTTGGGAGAGATGGGTAACTTCTACTTATGTTAGCTATTCCAGAGTCTGTCCAGTCTGTGTCTGTAGTTTACTTTTCCTTTTTCACTTTCTTTGTGCCCTGTTTGCCTTTGTAATAATTACAGCATTTTTAATAAATCCACTTTTTATAGAATGAATTCATCTTATGACTGTAAACACACCTACCTTTGTGTGGTGAGGAGGCAGCAGCTAGTTTAAAAATTTGGTATTTATGTGCTGCTTCTGAAAGATAGCTGTGCCTTAAGATTTCCAATGCAACAAATCTTTTCTGCTAATTGATCCACAAACACAGTGCTAAAACTGCAGCTTGTATGCGCCGTGTCTTTTGAGCAATTCCAAAAAGAAAACTCTGTGTGTAATTTCTCTTTTTTCTATAAAGCTAAGATCACCTCTCTGTTCTGGATTTGTGTTTCCTCACTCTCTTTCTCCTCGCTCTATTGCTCAACTTCCATCAGTCCATTGGCCTGAGGTCATGGCTACTCATGTAGATCCTATTCCTTTATCTGATACACCTCCTCCTCTGCCAGCTAAGAAACACCGCAGGCAACAGCAGGTAAAAGCTGATAAGTTGGGATTTTTTTGTTATTGTTATGGTGGCCGTGAAGTTGATCTACATGGAAAGTTTTTAAAATGATGTGGTAGATCATAAGTTTGTGATGTTTTCTGAATGTTAAACTTAAAAGCACTGCTCATTTAAAAATGAATAACAATGGGTTATAGAATGGTAATGATTAAAAAAATCTCCTTTCTATGAATCATCCAGAGGCAAACATGAATGTTTAGGAGCCATTGTAATTGTCAGAAGAGTTGCAACAGTAATATACCACTGGCTTCGTTTGAAATCCTAAAATTAACTTTTGTTATACATTCAAACAATGCCTTTCAAAAGCTGCACTGTTTTTAAGCTGCCGGTTCATTAGAATAACTTGTAAATAAATGTTTTTCCTCTTTTAATTGGATTCTAGTTGTACACTGGACTTGAGTTAAAAAAAAAAAATCTAAAAAAAAAATAAATTAGATACAGGGACATGTATACAAAAAGTGCACATGAATTTAGTGTATTTTCTTAACCAGCATGCTTTTTTGTTGTGGTATTTATATAAATCCTATGTAACACTGTGAATCAGGAGGCATTTCATTCTTTGCAGTGAAATCTCATACTATTGCCTTAAGAATATTCCATATAGAGCATAACTGAGCAAGTAGGTCAATTCCTTATGTCAAAACTGTTCAACAAATTACATTTGAAGCATTTCAGAAATCTGGAAGAGCGAAAGAAACAGCACAGGGAATGCATGTACATGAGTGATACTTTGCCTCGCAAGAAAACAACTCCAACTGTGTCACCACACTTCAATAGTTCTACTCTTGGACGAAGCATTACATCTAAAGTACGTAGCTGCATGCTATTAATAGCCTTCCAATTTTATATAAAAAGCATGCTATGTTAGAGGTAAGGTTGAATAGCACTGCAGCATCATATAATCCCTCAAATTCATGTTTGACGTTGGCTGCGAAAGAAATCTGCATTTGTTAACATGGGAAAAAGCATGAAACCTTCCATGCTTCCAGCCTTTATATTCACATCTGGAAATGTGGTGATACAATAGTCATCACATATTTACAATCAGTATATTTCAAGAACTTTACTTGCAGTTTAGCTTGAATTGCTTGTAGAGACTCAGCAAGCTGCTTTCCTTTCAACCTCTAGCCAGTAAAGATTATGTGCAAAGTCAGAATACTCCTTACTTGTGACATGGTAAATAAAAAAAACCAAAAGCAAGGGGGAGATAATAACTGGCAAACATTTTTGTTTAATTATAGATTGTTTAATACTAAAATATTAATGGCTGACTCATTTGAGATGACAATGATACTAAGGACAAAGCAACTTATTTTAACATTAGTTGCTAATTCAACAAATGTTTTAAGCACATACTTATAAATTTCCTGCAGGGACATTTACCATTAGGACAGAGCAACAGCTGTGGCAGTGTACTTCCTCACTGCCTGGCAACCATGACCAAAGAGTCAGAATCAAGAAGGATGCACAAAGGTAAGACTGATTAGTTTCTGTTAAAGCCAGCACTTGTTTTTTGGGGTTTTTGTTTGTTTTCAGAAAATAAATGTGAAATTGATATTACTGTAATCAGTGGGGCTGTAAAATAAAAAAAAATTGCTCCTTGTTGAAAAACATAAGTTCTCAATGTCATTTACAGACTTAGCCAAAATAAGATGTTAAGATTACAGCATAGTCACCTATACAGATTTGAAGGATATGATCATCAAATATAGTCAGCAGAAAATAAAAGGATACACATTGAGTTAACTGGCTAACTTGACTCATTTGGGGACAATTTATTAAAAATATTACACGTTGTCCTATTTAGTTAGTTTAAATCTTTTCATTTTGCAATTTCAAAGCAAAAAACATTTTTCACTGGCATATATTTTTTCCTGGATAGAGTAATTCCCTAGACAGTCATTCAACATCATGACTTGGTGCATGTATAGCTGCAGTATTGTAATCTCTCTTAAATATTTGGGCTACAACATAAGAAAGATGTTTACCTTGCATAGGTAGTTGCATATTTGTAATAGGAACATGACAGTTCTGAATGTAGAAAGTACTTAATCTTTGAGACGTGGTCTCTTAAACTGTGAAATTCTGTGTCTGCTGTTTGTCTGTTAGAATTGATGCACTTAATTTTTTGCTTTAACAAAATGCATTATTGGTAACTGTCCCATCTTCAAAAGGAATTGCTCCTCAGTTCCATCTGTCAGTTTCTTTTCTTTCTGGTGTCTGCATCATTACAAAATTAGTGTAAGAAAGCCTTACCTAGTGCTGACTAAGATGGAGCTGAAACGGCATCTGTCCTGTCTTTATAGGAGTTGTCAGAGCTAGCAGGTGGTAAAAGTAAAAAAGCACAACTGAAGGCAGCTATCCACACTGGAGTTCTAAGTGCTTGTAAGAAACAAACTTACTGAGGAGAGATCATGACTTACTGCATTCACTTCATAGATCTGTTCCAGTTGAGATCTGTTCCTTTTGAGCTTTATTTGTGCAACAGGCCCTCCACAAACCTGCTGTGGTGGCTAATGTAGCTTGATATATTTCAGATGCAATACAAAAGGAGCTTCATATCCAGCTTGGAAAGCTTTTGTGATACAATGCATGTGCCTGGGTGGAGTAGCCTGAAAATACATTGAGGCTCATCATTATGCTCTTGTTCTGAAAACCCTTTATTTCAGTTTGAAAATAAGTAATAACTGCTTGACTAAATTCTGATGGCAAAAAATTGTATGTTATATTGGGACTGTTTCTAGAAAATGATTGCAAAAGACGATGTTTGGCCTAAAACACAATTACAGAACCTAATGAAAGTTTTTTAAATGGTTATTATGTTGTTTTTTTCCATTTCTGTCGACAGACAGTTAAAAAATTAGCCTAAGAGCGTAGGCAGATTTTTTATCTTTAGAATGAAAAAGAAAGAAACTTTCCAAACCAAAACTGAATTATGGATTGGCAAAAAAGTGAGGCAGGATAGAGTGAGATGTATTGGTTAAGGCACTTAACAGTGCTTGTCATATGCCAGGAACAGTATGTGTGCTGTACTGCCTTCCATACTGGAAGATGATCATTATTCTTTAAATGATTCAACAGTTTGAATGGAAATATTGAATTACAAAGAGAACCTTTGGTGATTGATTCATACTGGGCAAGAGGATGGTTCTTAACAGCTTATTCTGACACGTGGGCTTTGTGAGAGAGAAATTATGTTGCTGCCAGGTGCTTTATTTGAACTCAGATTTGCAGAATAAGAAAGACCATCGAAACACAAAGAGTACAGGAATACAAGGACATATTCATGGGGAAGTTTTTTACTGAGAGAGTGGTGAGGTGCTAGAACAGACTGTCCAGAGAGGCTGTGGATGCCCCATCCATGGAGGTGTCTAAGGCCTGGGCATTCTGATCTAGTGCTTGATCTAGCAGCTGGCAACCAGGCCTGTGGCAGGAGGATTGGAACTTGATGCTTGGGGTCCCTTTCAACCCAAGCCATTCTACAATTCTATTCTCTTTGCACTCAACAACAAAGTTTACTTGTGTCAGAAGCACTTGAAGAGTGTGATTGCATTCTCTAGTCCTTAAAGCAGAGTGGTTCTGGGTTGCAGAAAGCTGCTTTGTGTCAGCACTGTATCACAGAAGTTTCTGTACTGCTCTTTCTCCAAGTTCCTATGTATCCCGTTATAGTGCAGAACCCAGCCAGGCGGCTGGTCATGCCCTAGTCTATGGGCTGTAATGCAGCCATAGAATTATCTAGAATGGAGAATACCTTCAAGGTCATTGAGTCTAATCATCCACCTGACTCACTGAGTCCAATATCACTAATCCACGTCTCTCAGTGCCACAAATACGTGTCTTAAATATCTCCAGATGAGGTCTCCACCACTTCCCTGGCAGCCCATTCCCTCTCCCTGAAGAAATTATTCCAAATATACTAAACCTCCTCAATCTCCTCTGAAGCAACCTGAGACCAATTCCTCATGTCCTGTCACCTGTCACCTAGTCCACTAATCATTCATTGCCTTTTCAGCAGTGTTGAGAACCACTGTGCAACAAGGCTAATGAGCTCCCGAAGTGCTGGTGGCAGCTCATCACATTTCTCAAGTCTGAAAAGCATTGAGTCGCCTTCAAGGATGGGCATTTTAGTGAGTTTGTATAAAATTTGGAGAAAGTGTATTCAGCATTTCCTGGAGGAAGTGGGCAGCTCAGCTAGTCACAGGTGTTACAGGAGTTACCAAATTAACAATGGTATGAATTCTCTCTGCCTGGCTTTCTCCAATTTTTATTACTCCTGTCCAAGAAGTGGATATAAAAGTTTGTGATTAATAATTCGAAGTTAAAAATGAAGTCAAGAAATGAAGAAGAGGTACTCAAGTTTGAACGTGATTTTCTTTGCGCAGGAACAAGTAATGCCTGTGAATAAGTTGAAGACCAGAACCCATGGAAACTCAGCAGGAATTTTTATTTATTTATTTATTTATTTCTGAAATAAACATGATCAGAATTACGGAATGGTTTGGGTTTAAAGGGACCCTTAAGATCATCTAGTTCCAACCCCACAGCTATAGGCAGGGACACCTCCCACTAGACGAGGTTTCTCAAAGTCCCATCCAGCCTGGCTTGGAATGCTTTCAGGGAGGGGCATCCACAGTCTCACTGGGCAGCCTGTTCCAGTGTCTCACCACCCCCACAGTAAAGAATTTGTTCCTAATATCTAGTCTAAATCTACCCTTCAGCTTTCTATCTGGGCAGGAATCTGGGCACAGTGCTGGAGTAACAGTGCTGAGACACATGTTGGGTACCAGCAAAATGGTTATTCATATGCTTCTTAGGCTCTACCAAAAAAGAGTAGACAGAGGGCAATATCTATATTTAAAGACAAACTGTGAGCTTTTCAAAGTAGTCTTCTTTTTCTTTTTGCTCTTTTTTCAGGAAAAGCTAGAAAAGGTATGAAAGCATCCCTTTCTCTGGCTGCAACTATTGTCATTTGGCAAAAGTACTGATTGCATCTGCACTGTCAAGTAGTTTTGGAAATTTTTGCCATCATTGTTAAATAATGATGGTTCTTCAAAAATGCTTTCTTTTTTAGTGTCAAACAGACTGTCACAACAAAACTTCTGAGTAGTGCTAATGTCTGCAGAGCTGCAGCTTGGCGCAGGCCTAATTTTTTGCTTCTTTGCTCATAGCCAAACAAGTAGAGCAGAAAATCTGAAATTCTTTGCAGATCTCTAGGTGACAATGGCAAGGAAGACTTGAGTTTCCTACTTTGGCATGCTTCCATACAAAAAAAAATATATATTTTGACATGTTAATGTCAGTTCTTAAAAAAGAAGAAGAATGGAAATAAACTGTTATGCCTGGGCCTTTATTTTATGAAGTACTGTTTTTTATCATACTTTGACAGTGTTGCTGTTAATAACAGCTTTTGCTTGTAGTTCTGACCTCTCCATGAATTTTTTGTAGTGGTGAATTTGGGTTATTTTTGGAATTATGTGACAAATACTAACAATTTTTTTTTTTTTTTTAATGATATGGCTTTGGATATTTGGATGGATATCTGTAATATTTTGCTGAACAGCATGGTTATTAAGAGCATTAAGCTTACTATTTTAATATAGGGAATGCAAACTTGTGCAACAGGAAACATTTTTTTTAGTTCCTGTATTAGCTTAGACTTGCAGTAGTGGCTTGTGAGTAACTTTTAGTGGCTCCTAAAGGGAGTTAAATTTTTTTAATTGCATGTTGTGTGAGTAGACCCCTGAGCAGTTAATTCTCTAAAAATTGATTTTGCACGTGTGATGTGTGGCTGAGGCTGGAAATGAGACTGAGGCATCTGGGGGGCAGTACAGAGCTCATCCTAAGCCATGAGCTGCCCGTTCCCTAGGGCACGAGGAGCAAATGAGGGCATTGCATTCTGCATCATTTCTGGAAACACATGCCATTTTGCAGCCAAATCCCTGTGCTGTATAGAGACATGCCTTGCAGTGTTTAGTTACATTTGCATGATAGCATAAATTTAACTGACTAATGTTTTACTTAAAAACAGGTTCTTTATCTTCGTAGAAACTTCACTTTCCTTTAGGGAAAGCGTAAAAGCGATATGTTGCTCTGTACCTTTAAGATGGGCTTGTTTATATATAAACTATTTATATAAACTATGAAACTAACATTTGCAAAAGCTTAGTAAAAAAACATTCATTTGAATGCAGTTTCTTTCAGTAATTTATTCTTTCTCTTTTTCCATCATGAATAATTGAAAACCATTTCACAGGAGCAATTAGTCATTCCAAAGGTTCGAGTGTGAAAGGTAATTGTGTATCTGCAATAACAGCAGCATTTGCCATAATAATGGGAGGAAAGCAAACTGCACATGTAAATCAGTAACATCTGTGTTGTGTGATGCTATTATCTATGAATGCTGGGGTGTATTTGTATCCTTTTCATCTTTTTTACAAATCAGAGCAATTGAACTTAAACTGAAATGTATTGTTTCCCAAATGGCAAGTACAATTCTATTAGTTCATTGGAAACCAGCCTAAACTGTCTGCAAAAAGTCTTTGTACTGCATGGAGGGAAGTGCAGTGGACGAATGAGGAAAGAACTGATCTGCCTCGGGAATGCTTGTAGGCATCATTTCCTTAATAATATGCTTTAATTACACAGCTTTAGTCATGCTTTTATGACACTTCTCTTTGGAGAATATTACAACTTTTCTAAGGTGGAGCTGTGGTTCTTCGGCCCCTGAAGTGAAATTGTCCCTGCTCTGACACGTCCCAGAACATAGCAGACATAGAGTAAACTCATGTAGAGAATAAGGCAGGAGAGCATTCCTAAAATGCCTAAAAGCAGCATCTTGATGGTGTCCAGTAAAAATCAGTATGTGAACACTGCTGCATTTGGATGTTTGTCCATACATCTTCCATGATTGTGTATTACTTAAATCTGTTTTCCTGCCTGAATACGAGGTTTTCCTTTAGTCTAACAGCCATTCTTAGTCACCAGCTCAGCCACAAGCTCATTTTGGTCAGAATTGTGCAGAGAATACTATAAACTCTTAGCATCAAAACTGTGAAGAAGTGCTATTCTTTCATGGATTCAAAGAAAAGGTGGGCAGTGAAGTTGCATTCATATAAATCGAACCTTAAAATGTGTAAAATAATGTGAGCAGTTAAGACGACAGTTGTCTTTCTACTCTGCTCTTTATTAGACAAGCTCAAAAACCTTTCCATAAGTCTGTATAAATAATGCTGCTTTATTTACCAAAGGCAATGGACAAGTTTGATAAAAATAATTTGGAAGAAATGTTTATAAAGGAGATGTAGTATAAAAAAAAAAAAAAAAAAAGAAATTCTCTGTGGTCAAGAAGGGTGGGTTTTTAAAAGGGATGACTTCATAGAAAAACTAAAGAGTAAAGAACTTAAATATTGCAGAACTTCATTTATGCTTTTATTTCAAGTTACTGAGCTCTAGGGATCTGTGTTAATCCCATGGATTGCACTGCAGTTTCAAAATTCCAGGGAAGTACCCTCATGCTAGTAACTGATGAAGTGACAGGTAGCTTGTATTCTTTCAGCTGAAACTAAAAGTCGAAAGCACAGTTATCAGAAACCAAAGTTCCCCAAGCAGACAAAAAGTAATACACATTCAATAAGCAGCCAAACAAATACTGATGAAGCCTTTGAGTATCAAGAGTTTCTTGTTTTTTTAAGACCTTAATTGGTGCTAATTCTGAATTCAGCTACTTTACTTTCAGGATTACATCTAGTTTATATGTATTACATTTTTTAAATATACATACAGTAATGTATCTTGAAAAGTCAGCTGCACTCACCTGCGTATGTTTGTGTCTGTCTTAGAAAAAAATTGTTTTTAAGGGCCTTACTTCAGTCATGATAGCATCTTGATCACAGAACAACTAAATCTAAGCTGGTATTCAAAATGCTTGTGCTTTTAACACACTGTGCTAAGTCACAGAATTTCTGTGTAATATATATGTGTCCTCTGAACTCTACAGGGTATAACCATCAACGTATATGTGAAAACCAAAGGCAGAAATCTCCTGAATTCTACAGCAGAACAGCATCTGAATCCAATGTGTATTTGAATAGCTTCCACTACCCAGATCGTAGCTACAAGGACCATGCCTTTGATACATTAAGCTTAGACAGTTCTGACAGTATGGAGACAAGCATATCAGCATGCTCACCAGATAACATTTCCAGGTAAATAATCTTCACTTCTGTTGTGTGATGGTCATAAGATTATAATTAAACAAGAGAACCTGTAAATGTTGATGCCATGTAATGTAATTGCTGCTAACTGGTAGAAAAAATGTAAGATCATTAGATAGATATAATATTTGTGTAAGCCATCAGATATAATGACTGTCTTGTCAACATACAACATTTAAACATATTTAAAGATGGAAGATAAAAAAAATTGGAGAGACTTTGGAATGAGGAAGGCCACTCAGAAATCAGTGTCTGTCCTGAGCATCAGTGATGAAATCACTGACACTCTTTTCTGAGTGGGATAATTTGTGAGCTTCCTGTGAGAGGAAATTTCTTTTAAGATATCTGCCAGGGCTGAAGTACATTCATTCCGTATGTCCAGCATATTAACTTGCTGGATGCTTATGCTGAAATGCTTAGGAATCCTCTGGCAATTCCTTTTTTGCCCGTTGCCTTCTCTTTTCTGGGTCAGTAGAAATGAAGAGCTGATACTGAAAGGCACAGAGCTTTCTACTGTTTTTCTTATCCTCAGAGACTGCCCGCCCAGATGCTGCAGTTGGAAGGAACGTTAAGAACTTGTATTTAAAAAACAAGCAAGCACAAAGCAAAACAACAAAAGCAACTGAGTCTCAAAATTGTGCCCCAACAGTTTTCTTCTCACAGTCTGCTTTTAATGAATGTGCTTTCCTTTCTGCATACGGTTCTGTCCCAAGAGGTTCACAAGCATCAGTGGAGGCTGATAATTAAATAAAACATCCTCACAGGATTCAGAATCTCTGGTGAACACAAGGATGGCTTTTTGGGCTAGCTGTTGTTTTATTCAGCATCTGTTTCTTGTAAGCACAGGAACCCGTCAACCCACAGATTTCCTCTTTTAGTCTATCACTGCAATGTTAAGAGCTTAGAAAATACCCATGGCATGGATTCTGCTGGCTAAGATTTTGCTTGTTTGCAAAATCACATTCGGACTCAGGTTCTGAGGACTTTTGTTTCAAATAGATACGTAGATAGTTTCTGGTAGCCACACACAGCTGGGAATTATTTCTGTGGTGATAAGTACATCAAAGATGAAAGAATGTAACTAAGCTGAAGCATTTTCCCATTTTTATATGGGAAAACCTACTTCAATTAATCAAATTCCAGGTTGCTTGTTAAAATTCAATAAATAAACTTTTGTTTATGGTCCCGTTGCTTTTGTGGCCTGAATGAATTTGCACTGTTCCCATTCTATCTCAGTCCTTCATAGTCTGTGTGCTACTGAGTAGCACAAATAAACATGTCACTTGGCACCCACTGCTGCTTGAGTGATCAGTTAGCATTTTCAGAATAACCCCAGGTCAAGTTTCTCTGTGCCCTAAACATTTGAACCCGTTCAGTTTCCTTGCATTGTCTATTGACTTTGGCAATGGCAACACAGCTAGTATTTAACATAAACTGTTTTTCCTGAACAGCATAAAATAAAAAATAAAATAGAGTGCATGTCATAAAAATGCCACAGTTGTTAAACTGAGATGAAGCACCAAAATGTGTATTGAAAGAAAGATGCATAGTATTGCTTTTTGGCTGCCTATAGGCCCGAGATAGTGCCCTTTGCAAGAAAGAGAATGCATTTTGGCAGGGGTTTTTCAGAATGTTAGCAGAGTATCTGAAGTGAATACTTCCACTCCTAAATACTTATCTTCCTGTGGAAATGAAGAGTGAGATGGAAGCACCTTCTCAAAGAGTATGGAACAACCTCTATATTATCAAATGAGTATCTGCTGAGCCACAGTGGAGTTTACTCAACAGATTAAAATTCTGACAGATCATATGAAATAGGAAATCACTCCTTTGTGTTGGGCTTGTTTGGATTATTAATTACTAATTAATTATAAATTAAAGCATCAAATCGTGAAACACTAGGGTGCCTATATTTTAAGCAAAACATCACTATGAATCAAAGGGCATGAAAGGTATTCTGCACATCATGTGTCTGTGACATTTTAAGGCATTTATAAGTGTTTGAGGGAACAATTAATCATTGCATTAAGCTGGAACATTCCACAGCACTGAGTATGGTAAATCTGTAAAATAAGATTTAATGAGAAAATCGCATAAATTGAGGCTAGAAATGTAGCAAGTCTGTGTACTGAGCCTGTGTGGTGATCTAGCAACAACTACAGGGTGCACTGTAAATCTGTTTGTCATCTACATGTTAGGATCCCTTTGCTCTGAAGCGAGATACCATTGCAGAGCTTTTGGGTCCAGCATACAGAAATGACACCACCTTTGACAGCAAGCTGAAAGTGTCATCCAAGCACCCTTTTATTGCAAGATAGAGCCAAAATGGCAAAGATGATAGCTATGTTGTGATGGTCCAGGATCTAGCACGCTTTGGGATCACCTTTGTTTCCTTGGCTTGCCGGTTATTTTAACTACCAGACACTATCTGACACTGCTCTGTCACTGAATAGCTTTTAGAGATACTTAGTAGTCCACCTTATTTGCATCAAGTATTTTCTGATGATGAGCTTAGGGGGACAAAATGGACGGTCCATAGCCAGAAAGTTCTAAATCATATATTTAGCTGCTACTCATGCAACCTCTGACAAACATGTTCTGTTAGAACATAATAACTGCTTTCATCCATATTCTGTTATCTGAGAGAAAATGATGGATCACAGTGGACTGTCAGGATCCATTTTAAGTACTTGAGTCTGTATTTTTCACAACTCCATGTGGAGAATGTGTATCATACACTTTATAAGTCATTTTTGTTAGTGGCTACTGCACTGAATGGATAAGAAAAGTATCAACTCAATTCATAAATGGTTTGTGCGGTTTTAAATGTCAAGTATTCCTTTAAATAACTGCTATATTGTTGTTTGTTTTGTGTTTTTTTTTTTTTCCATACAGCGCTAGCACATCAAATGTTGCAAGAATAGAAGAGATGGAGAGACTTCTGAAACAAGCACATGCTGAAAAGACTAGGCTGCTTGAGTCCAGGGTAAAATTAAGTTTTATGAGTAAAAATAGGAATGGACATTTTAGTTAGGTAATACCTTCCTAACGATTGGACCCTAAATAGCTTACCCTTAATTGAGGCTTAAAAGAATTGCCTCTCCTCCTTTAGTTTGGTCTGGTTTTGTTCTCATGCTACATATTTGAGCCCATACACATTAACTGCTGTTTCAGTGGATGAGCTCAGAGAGTTGTGATCGGTGGCATAGAGTCTAGTTAGAGGCCTGTAACTAGTGGTGTTCCCCAGAATTTGGTCTTGTTCAGCATCTTCATCAGTGAGTTGGATGAAGGGGTAGAGCCCACCTTCACCAAGTTTGCTGATGATAAAAAGCTGGGAGGAGTAACTGATCCACTAGAAAGCTGTGCTGCCATTCAGCGAGACCTGGACAGACTGCAGAGTTGAGCAGAGAGGAATCTGATGAGGTTCTACAAAAGCAAGCTTATGGGAGAAATAACTGTGCATTAGTGCAGGTTAGAGGATGACCTGCTGGAAAAGCGCTCTGCAGAGAAGGACCTGGGGGTCCTGGTGGACAACAAGTTGGCCCTGAGCCAGTAATGTATCCTTGTGGTCAAGAAGGCCAACGGTATCCTAGGATGTATTAAAAAGAGCATGGCCAGCAGGCCAAGGGAGATGATCCTCCCCCTCTACTCTGCTGTGGTGAGACCACATTTAGAATACTGTATCCAGTACTGGGCTCCCCAGTTCAGAAAAGACAGAGAACTCCTAGAAGGAGTCCAGTGGAAGGCAACAAAGATCTCCTGTATGAGGAAATTCTTAGAGACCTTGGACTGTTCAGCCTAAAGAAGGGAAGACTGAGAGGGGATTTGATCAATGTTTATAAATATCTAAAGTGCATGAGTCACAGAATCATAGAATGGCCAGGGTTGGAAGGGACCTCAAGGATCATGGATCTCCAACCCCCCTGCCACATGCAGGGCCACCAATCTCCCCATTTAATACTAGACCAGGCTGCCCAGGGCCCCATCCAACCTGGCCTTGAACACCTCCAGGGACAGGGCATCCACAGCCTCTCTGGGCAGCCTGTTCCAGCACCTCACCACTCTCATAATAAAGAACTTTTCCCTGACATCCAACCTAAATCTTCCCTCCCTCAACTTAAAACCATGTCCCCTTGTCCTGCTGTTATCTACCCTTTCAAAGAGTTGATTCCCCTCTTGTTTGTAGGCTCCCTTTAGGTACTGAAAGGCTGCAATGAGGTCACCCTGCAGCCTTCTTTTCTTCAGGCTGAACAAGCCCCGCTCCCTCATCCTGTCTTTGTAGGGGAGGTGCTCCAGCCATCTGATCATATTTGTGGCCCTCCTCTGGACCCTCTCCAACAGCTCTCTGTCTTTCTTGTACTGGGGGCTCAGGTTGGGCTCTTTTCGGTGGTCTGCAGTGATATGATGAGGAGCAAATGGCCAAAAACTGGAACGCTCTAAGTTCCACACAAATATGCAGAACTTCTTTGTGGTAAGCGTAACTCAGTACTGGCACAGGCTGCCTAGAGAGGTTGTGCAGTCTTAGTCTGTGGAGATACCCAAGACCCATCTAGATGCCTAACTGTGTGACCTACTGTAGGGAACTGCTTTAGCTGCAGGGTTGGACTCGATGATCTCTTGAGGTCCAGTCCAACCCCTGCAATTCTATGATTCTGTGAGTTCAGGGCAAAATCCCATCAGAAGCTCATCAGCATTACTCCCATACCTGCTAAAAGAGTCGCTTATGAAAAAACATCATTTCTAGAGTGGTGATATTTGCATTTCTAATTCCTGTTCTTAGTCCACTTTGCTGGATGTATATTCCTGCTGACCAAAGAGGCAAAAAGGAGTTTAATCCTAGCTAGAAATGACATATGAGGTACAGTTTCACATATAATTGTCCTGCATTTGGCCTGTTATTTAGGAACGAGAGATGGAAGCTAAAAAGAGAGCTCTGGAAGAAGAGAAGCGTCGCAGAGAGCAACTGGAAAAAAGACTGGAAGAAGAAACTAGCCAGAGACAAAAACTAATTGAAAAAGAAGTGAAGATACGAGAGAAACAAAGAGCACAGGTGAGATACATTGACATGAAATTTTTTTGGTGCAGGACTCCTGCTATAGATTAAGTGAGTGTACTTCTGCAAATGGTAAACAGAGTGACTTCCATTTAAATAAATGGATTTAGTATTTCTGAGGTGCATCTGTGTCATTAGGAGTATGTTTGAGCCATTGGAGTCTTAGATGTCCGTGTATTTATTTAAAGCTAAATATTAGCTTAGATCTATTCAGCATCTTCTATCTAAAGAATTGTTGCTTCCCAAATGTTTGACCAGAAAAAAAAAAATAAAGAAAAAGAGATAAAGACAACTGTTTCTTTATTCAGCTACAATTAAGAGGATCTGCACGGTACAGCAAATAGACTAGATTGGCAGGAAGACAAAACCTACCTGTCAGAAAGAGTGATCATTTTCTTTATTTTTTTCTTTCTTTTATACAGTGACACCTAATTTCCAGAGTTTTTCCCTCCTGTACTTCCTGATGGTTAGAAATGTCAACTAGGGGAAGGAACTCCCATCTTCACAGTTGGCAAAGCTAGTTCCAGCTTGTATCATAAAAGACTGCATAATTTTAGAAGGGTGTTAAGAGTTCTTGCAGGCAACACAGCTTCCATTGCTCAAAGAGATTATTTCTAGAGAATGCAATGAGAGAAAGTCCCTTAGATTTGTGACTCACAGTGGTATTTAAAATGCTAACTATAGGCATGGAACAGGGGCAGATTAGGTTATCAATGTTCTCTGAAGTCAGTGTACAGAAACTGCTTGCATGGGTCATTCAGGGCAGCTAACCTAGGCTTCTGTTCTGAACAGCCCTATGTTGTATGTCTGCCCTGACTGCAGCATGAGCCTGGGGAGATGAGTGGTCTTCTGCATTTAAAAGGAATTTCTGTGCCTAGACCCTCTAGGTATAGAAAACAGGCATGCTCCCTTTTAGCTGGCAGAGATCCCAAATCACTCCTACTTGTTCTCCCAACTTATCCTGTCTGTCTTAATACAGACATTGTCCTGAACTGTGACCAAGAATGAGGCACCGTTTCCTGTGCTGCTTTGCTATCTCTTGCAGAGGGATACACATCAGCAATCTGTACTGTATTGCTGACTGCAAACCAGATACCATGTTTAACTAGTTCAAAAGTAGTTCTGTTTTGTTTACAGCAGTATTTGTTAGGTTACGGTTCGCTCTTTCTTCCTAATTTTCCCATAATAATATGTTCTTACTATTTATATTTACATGAAGATACCTTAGCACTTAAATGAGTTAGATGTATCTAGCCCAGAGAGGTAATAGGTTTGCTTAACCTCCTGCCAGTGAAGTTCTCACACTTCATATAAAGCATTAACACCCCTTTCACATTTAATTCATGTTTTAGTTCTAAACCAGCTATTCTGTTTTGCCAGCTTATCAACTGATGATTTCAGGAGATTTCCATGTTCTAAATTCACTTCTATAAAGGTGCATACACTTAAAAGTAATTTTTAAGGATCTTTCATTTAAAGAAAACAGGCTGCAGCAGAACTTATTTCTGTTATCTTCATTGTGAGAATGTATGGGCAGTTGACAAGTAGTCCTTGCACTAGAAAGGGTGAAAGAGAAGACTTCCATTCAAATAATAAGATTTTCTTTCCTTTGTTGCAGGCTCGTCCATTGACTCGCTATTTGCCCATTAGAAAGGAAGACTTTGATCTACGAAGTCATATTGAAACAGCTGGTCACAACATAGAGACCTGTTACCACGTCTCCCTCACAGAAAAGACCTGTCGAGGCTTTCTGATTAAGATGGGAGGGAAAATTAAAACATGGAAAAAACGATGGTTTGTTTTTGACAGAAACAAGAGGACTTTTACGTATTATGCAGGTAGGTTGCGGAATTGGTGTTAGGCTACATCTGTCCCTCTATTTTCCTCTCAACTCAGTCGTGTTGTGAACATATAGGGAGTCCCAAGTAAAACTTATATTTCCATTTTATTGAGTATTTTACTTGCACACTTGGGGAGGGTCCAATTCTTTCTTATAGAGTTTAATACTAATTGCCAAATGATGCAGTAGTGCCGAACAGTCAGAGGGAGACATGGATACGCAAGAGGAGGAAGAAAGAACATTAGATTTCCAGTACACAGTATATTGTCTCCACATAATTTATTTTTAAATGTTACATACTTCCCGTAATGACAGAACAATTTATTGTACCCTTTGTAGAAGAGTAACATTTATGATATTTACCATTAAAATTAAACCGAATGTTTCTGCAACCCCTAATCTGATGTGCTGAGAAGTGTTTCAGGGTATTTAATACACAAAAGTAGCCTTGGCATTTGCCACGTTTTGAGAGTCTAAGGAATTTCAAAATGAACAACTTGTAACAATTAAGTTTTCTGTAGACTAAAATGTATTATGGTATCTGGAGCCATTATATAAACACTGCATTGTTACCTTAGGTCAAAACCAGATTTGGAATTTAAGAACTTACATATCTCACAAATTGCTGTGCAAATCTATACATAAGTTTAATGTAAGTTTCAGAGGAAGGCAGAAAAATGGTAATTTTTAAACATCACAAGAGAACATCTGGTACCACAAAAACCCAAGCAATTCCATTTCTTTTTATGATATCATTGCTTTCCAGCAAGTCATGAGGAACTTAAAAGTTATCATCTTAAAAATACATTGTTGGAATTAATTACATATCCAGTGATGATTCCTTACAAATTTGCAGTAATTCTTGGAAGGATGTGATGAGCAAACATTCTGTTTTACTTTGTTCTTAACATCTGGTTTATTGGTTAGCAAGGCCTATAACATACAGTAGTGTCCTCATCAG
Source organism: Lagopus muta (assembly GCF_023343835.1). Lineage (NCBI taxonomy): Eukaryota > Metazoa > Chordata > Aves > Galliformes > Phasianidae > Lagopus > Lagopus muta. Next base: position 88,297,085 of record NC_064433.1, read on the forward strand.
GTATGATTTTTTTTTTTCTTAAACAGTCAACAGATTTGGTTTTGAGTGCTGTACAACTGCCATAATGCAACTTCAGCTACCAAAGAAAGCTTCTCCTAAGTCACAAGGACTCCAGCCCAGCAAACAGTTTCATAAGAATTCTGTACTAGCTGGGCAAAAATGCAGCTGCTTGTATGAGTGAGGATCTGCCCAGATCTTAATTGTACAGTAGACTTACAAAAAAGCATTTGTAAATTAGAAGAGTAAATGCTAAGTGAATGTAAGGCTTTTGCTGTCAAGTTGTATTTCAAATTTGCTTTTCATAGTGTTCCCCTGAAGGAAAACTGTGGGCCTTAGCCTGCTAGCTGTGTTGTAAGACTTCATCAGTATCTCAAGTCTGGTTTTCATGGAACTGGAAGTCTGCCTTAAAAACAGTCAAATTGAAGAAGCCTTATTTCCTCAGAAAGCAGGCAGAAAAGAAGAGCAAGTAGGAAGTGTATCTCTTGAGAGACTGAAAGTGTTAATCCAGTTATTTATCTGCTGAACGTGTATGAAAATGCTGAATAATGTTTTGCCTCTTGAAGAACCATCCGTATCAGTTTTCAAAAACTGTTCTCTCTTCTCCATTCCAGATAAACATGAAACTAAATTAAAAGGGGTAATTTATTTTCAAGCTATTGAAGAAGTCTATTATGATCACCTAAAGAATGCATATAAGGTAAGCTTTGTTATTTTGACTGAGTATCAAGCATATGGTAGTACTCTAAGTATGACAACTGCAGTAAAATCAAAGGGCATTGACATTATAGAAAACAACAAACAAACAAACAAATAAAATAAAACATAGTGGAGGCAAAGGAAGATGAGGCCAGAGCAGTGATAAGCATTGTTCTTTTATACTGTTGAAGCAGAGATAATAGAGCCTTCCTGCCACATGATGGTCCCACATTGACATCTGCTGTGAGGAGTGCCATAGTCTGCTGCCACTAAAATTAGTAGCTCTGGCAAATTTAAGAAATGGCTGCATGCAGCTATCATAGGGAGGGAGGTACCTGCTACGTGCTGCTCACATCTGCAGTTTAGATGATCAGTCTGAATATGAACAACCTGCATATCTTTAATGTGTGGATTTGTGAAAGCCAAAGTGGTTTTGACCATTGGACATAATCCCTGCTGAAAGGGACTTGTTTGGGCATGAAGTAGCAGTTTGGACGCCTGTACTGGTATGTGATAGTCTAATGGAAATATGAAAACATTGATGCTGGATTTGCATATACTTTAAACACATCTTTGTTCCCAGTGCTGCAGTGTAGGGTGCAGTGCCTTTTTCCCCCTTAACCGTGCCCTAAATCTCCTTGTAAGTAATGTTATTTCTGTTGCCAATAAATAGCTTTGATTTTTCACTGCTTAGATATCTTTCCTTCTGCTTCTTTTTTTGCTTTCAGAGTCCCAACCCACTACTCACTTTCAGTGTTAAGACACATGACCGAATATACTACATGGTCGCTCCTACACCAGAAGCCATGAGGATATGGATGGATGTTATTGTTACAGGCGCAGAAGGCTACACCCACTTCATGTTGTAACAAAATGGGGCAATAGGGCATACTGCAATAACGTTAATGTATGAAGTCAGCCATATGTAGTAAAATCTGAAAAGCCACATAACATAACAATGAATACTCTGAAATATCCTCCTTATGATGTGCAGCCAAAGCCTCAGGATGAAAGGGTTTTCTAAATGCACTGAAAAGGGGGACTTGCTACTTATTTTAGTTGATCTTTCTAGACACAAAAGAGCTAAAGCTCTTGAGAAAGTCACAGTGCTCCGAAACAAATAAACTGGCCACTTATATGACAACATCTTGATTCAATGATAATTTTGTACCAATTGTCTTAAACAGAGAACATCTTCAATAGTTTACAAATGTGTGTTCTCTCATCAGTATGCAAAAATTCTAGTATCGGAACAAAAAGGTGTAATAGCATATATTTTAATATGCCACATTTGACATTTATAGATGATTAGGTGACTTTTAAAAACTTTTAGTCAAGTATTTTATAAAACTATGAATTAAAAAGCTGCCCTAAGGTACACACGGTTCTTGCCTTAGTAGTTAAGTATTACAACAGAGCCAAAGAGTTACATGACTCCCTTATTGTAATATTTCAGATTGTTAGCTGTATTTAACTTCCTGTAGGGGGACAGTGCCAAAACTCTTCATGACTTGTACAAAACCATGTTAAACCACCCAGTGATACTGACTGTAAGTTTTAAGCCTATATCTATGAAGCTCAACGAGAAAAGGACAGCTTTATAAAGATGCATTTATCCACAAGGATAAGAAATGGAAACATGGATTAACTTTGTCAGTAGGAGGACTTTTGCAGTCTTCCGTGATGAATGGATTGAGCGGATTCCGGACACTGCAGCGATTTTATGTAGTCAAGAACCACCTGATGTGGTTCTGATCGTTCTCTGTGCCAAATGAACACTCGGCTGAAACCTCAAATGTTGGTCTCCATGAAGCAAGCATTGAAGTATCTACCTATCAAAATTTTTTGAAGCAACGTTTTTAGCCAAGGAGACTTTTTAAAAGTGTATCTACTCAGAATAATGCTATTAGAATAAAAATGGAAAGGCAAGCTCTAAGGGTTTACACTGAGCAGTGTATGGATAAATAGCATGAAAATTTTATGTATCGGGGATTGAGATTCCTAAGACAATAAAAACAAGGAGGATACAGTGGTCTCCTATTTAAAAATTACAAATTCCAAATCCTTGAGAAATACTGCAAAACTTAGGTAAATTGAACTTCAAGAAAGTCTCCTATTCTTTGACTTTAATGAGGTTCTATTTCAGTAATCGATACTTGTGCTATGTAATTTGTTTGTGTAATAAGAGGAAGCACGTAAGACATTTTTCACGATGAAAAAAATGGCTATTGATGAAGCAAATGAAAAACTGAAAGCAAAACAAGTTTGCTGGCAAAATATTTTTGTTGTACTGTTTCAACCCTGTATCTGTTAAGAAGGGGATGCATTCTTCCTTGTATGGTATACACAGGTGATATGGTTGCTCTAGCATGACATTTGTCAGTTTTGACTTGAATCATGAAAAAAGGGACTGTTGTCACAAGGTAACTGTTATCATCTGTGCAGATCACAGTTTATAATCCAACAACTTTAAAACACTATCAGAATAAATTGCTTTGGTATATGTAATTATTATTTTTCCCTGACGTATCTTGATTTTACTTCTTAGTATAGTTATAAAGGTTTTCTAATCATGATTTTTGTATCCTGCATGATGCAATGAAGGCATTTCAATAAACGTTTTTAAAAATACACTTGTTTTAAATGTTCACTTGATTCTTGATGCATTTCTGTTTGTCATTTAAATTATATTTTATACATTTGTGCAAGCAATGTTGTGTTAATCAATAAAAGTTTAACCATTCCATGTGTTTCCCCATAAAAGAGCTATGGAAAAAAATTTTTCAAATGAAGTTACAAGGGAAGGGTCTAGAAGGGAAGACATATGAGAAAGGGCTTAAAACTAAGCTATCTCAGATGAAACTAAGATAGTATCTACCCTTATTCCATACTGTTTACATCACTCTCAGATCTCACAGTTTCCCATAATCCCAACTAATTGCCATTGCCTATCTTGCTTTTTGATTTATACACACACCTATCATTCTTCTGCTCTGTAGGCCATCCCTGTATAATGTCTGTGCAGTTCATTAGTCCATGACTTTGGGCTCCACCTGCCATAAGCGTCTCTCAGGGCAGGAGAGATGATGGATGGTATTGGATTACTGCATGCTGGAGATAGCTCTGGTTCCATCAGAATTTATTATTCTTTAAAATAAGTATAAATAAAATAAAAAATGGAGTCCTATGGAACTTCACTAGTGACCAGTCACCAGCCTGATGTAACGCCATTTCCAGTAACCCTATGAGCTCAACCCATCAGCCAATTATTCACCCACTGCATTGTGTTTTTCGCGTTTTTGTCTAGCATTATGTCAGGCGCTTTGCCCAGATGGAAGTTGTAATGAGAATCACAGAATCACAAGGTTGGAAATGGCCTGCAAGATCATCCAGTCCAACCACCCTCCCATTCCTATCAGTGCCACAAGCTACTAAACCATCTCTCGTAGCTCCTCATCCAGGCGCCTCTTGAACACTGCCAGGGACAGCAATTCCACCACCTCCCTGGGCAGCCATTCCAGTGCCTGACCACCCTCTGAGAGAAAAAGTTTCTCCTAATATCCAACCTAAACCTCCTCTGGTATAACTTCTTGCCATTTCCTCGGGTCCTACTATTTGCCTGGGAGAAGAGGCCAGACCCTTTTGCACCACAACCTCCCT